>NC_090446.1:1274210731-1275455731 GCF_031143425.1 Pleurodeles waltl | reverse complement strand
CACCTTAACAATAAAGGCTTTGCATTAATGAACCATAAATTCAAGTAGAAACAGCATTAACATGCAGACACAAATATTACCTCAACTGCAGACAATTTAGTTTCCTAATGTGGTAGCATAAACTGGCAGCCAAAGGGGTTGTGCCTACTTGTGCCAAGGGCAACAGGAAAAAGTGTTGTCCTTGACCCCAGACAATATGTTCTGGTCGCTGGGCTATAGGAATTCCACAACCCTGCCACCCTGAAGTGTGGCTATGGAAATGTACAAACCCTCCCTTATGGTCACTTCAAACCAGGTTTGAGGTCACTCCCCCTAATTTTGGAGACAGGCTGGCTATGAGGACAGGAGTGAGTCAGCCTTGTGTGTGAGCTACATCTGCCAGTGCCAATGACAGGGTAGGGTTCATTTGAAGCTCAGGAAGCTCAGACCATCCTGCTCAAATTAAAAAACATCTCCTACACCCAGGCCCTTTAGCCACTGTCTGGGAGAAATACACATCTCACCACAGGAGAGCCATTAACAGTCACGAGAGCACTGGCAAAAAAGCACATTTGACTTAGGCAGGAAAATTACAACTTTCTAAAAGTGTAATTTTCAAAATAGTAATATCAATGTGATATCAGTTCTGACATGACCATTAAGTTGGGTTTTAAATTAACACTAACGTTAGTCCTTTCATCATTTTTCTAGCTATCCCCAAACTGTCATTTTTAGGTTTTTCACTGCCAGGCCATGTAAAACAATTACCCATCACCTACTTTTTAAATACCATGTACACTGCCCTGTGGGCATTTAGGACCTGTCATAAGGGTGACATAAGCATTGCAGACAAAGGTTGAGGCCTGGCAAAAGGGTTATTTTGTAAGATTGAAAAAACATTTTTAAAACAAGCTGCATACCCAGGCTGCAGGGGCAGGCCTTGTGGTATGTTTTGCATTATCACTTTAGTGGTGGTACTGTGTGTACTACAGTTCACTAGTGATGTTTAAAGTATAGTCCCTCTGTGCACTTTTGTATCATATACTAAGGACTTATAAGTAAGTTAAATATGCCAATCAGGGATCTAGCCAATTTCAACATGTTATACGGGGGTCGCAGCACAATCACTGGTCACTGCACAGCAGAGCCTCACTGTGCAGAGTCAAAAAGCCAGCAGCAAAATCTAACATAAAATGGGGGTGCACAACCGAAAAGGGGCATTTTCCTACACACCGCACAGTACCTTTTTTCAGGCAAACTGGTACAGAGGACTTGGGTGGTCTCCTTGGCAAAAGTTGTACGACCTTTTCATGTTGGACAATCCATCACTCTTCTTTCTAACATTTCGAAGGAGGAGGGAGAAGCTCCATTAGTTAGATCCCATAAGATCTTTTAGCTTTTACATTCATCGTGCTAAAGACTATTGGGTGGACAATCAGCCTTTTTGGGGTTTTCTAGGGCAAAGACAGAGAAATCTGTACAGTCAATTACTCCTTCGATGTTGATAGTCATCTGTGTTAAGTTCTGCTAACAAAAAAGCAGCCTCTGGAAAGCCTGAGACCCATTCCACCAGGGCTAAGGGCAGCCAGCACTGCGTTGACATGCTGGGTGCTATCCTAGACATCTGTTAGACCATGACATGGGCATCAGTGCACACCTACACGAAGCACTACTGCCTTGACAGCCAGGTCCAAAAGGAAGGGTATTTCAAATGTTTGGGCCTTAGAGGTTTTCTGGTCTGGGTCCTCTCCACAAACCCTCCACCTTTGGGAGGTACTGCATTTGCATCTATTCTAAAGGTGAGGAATCTGCACTTAGAATTATACATCAGAAGAACAAGTTCCATACCTTTGGTAATGCTCTTTCTGGTACATACTCTATCTAACCACAGATCCCTCACTGACCTTCCAACTCCTTATTCTGAGAAGTGTTTTGTTTTACCATCTACAAAGGTCCCAAATTAGAGATCTACACACTGAAAGCAACAATTGTTTTGTGCTCCATGTCCAAGGGCACAGAAAGAGAAAACCAGGAAACTGATGTCGGTGTGCAGGGGTGAACTCCGCTTTGTTACTTCTGGGAAGTTATAAAACCTATGCCGACTTGCACTGCACCCCCTGGTGGTTCAAGGGAGTGCAGCTATGAAAAGTTTCCAGATCCAGCCTGGTGCCGGGGAATATTCTAAAGGTGACGAACCTGCAGTTAGATAGAGTGCCCACTAGAAAGAGCTTTAGCGAAGGTAAGAAACATATTCTTGACCTTTTTCTGTAATCTTAGGCTCTAGAATGCAACAAGGGAACCTCCTGCTGTTTGGCTCAATATCCTTACAAGTCTATGAAGTAGGGTAGCTACCAAAAAGCAGGTAAATTATGCAATTACTTTACAATCCTTTTTCAGACACTTTAAAAGTATTATTTTCTTGTTTATTAAAACCTACACCTTGAAATAACTATGGGAAAAAAGGTCTGAATTCAATTGTGAGCTTTAATAAACGTTCTAACTGTACCTCAAAAGTGGTAGACCAGGAAAGAAGGCACCGATGCATACTTATTTGCAAATTTAAAATTAGCATATTTGCATGTTTTAAATGTGACAAAGGTGTTTTAAATGGTCAATCTGCCCCATGTTACCGCTGTGAGTGAAAAATGTATAGTTTAGTAAAGCTTACTAAAATGTTAATGTAGTCCTACACTATTTCCAATTGTCAGATCATAGCTTGGAAGTGTTAATTCTTATGAAATCCTGCAATGTTTTAACAAGTAAAGGCCACATGCATTATAAGGATATACTTTTCAAAAATGAGGTCAGGCCTCCAAGTACACAAAGCAGAAATTCTTGACTTTTGTTTCACTACAGATGGGTCTCCTGTCCTGTGCCAAGGGTGGCCAAGAGCATGGAATCCATGCTAAATATTTTGGATATCTATATAAATTTTAAAAAAACATGAGTAATTTAAATGATATTCCTTTAAACAGTTCCTGCTCCCCCTGCACCTAGAATGGGCCCTTCCTTCCTCATTTTTTAAATTTGTTTTTCTTATTTCACAACAACAACAGTGAAGCAATTTAGAGTGTGTACAAAGCAGATCCATGTGGTTCTTTCAAGACATAAATATTACCATACAAGCAGAGACAATTATATACATTTTATTTAGGCACTTGTGGAGTGGAGAGGGTAAGGAAAGTTACACATCAAGTAGTATATTGGGCTTAGGGTGTATCATGTATAAACAAAAGTTGAGTGAAAATCAAAGCTTCAGTGTTCATAGACCTTGTGGCCCTGGCCATATGTCCACTGTCTGTCGCTCACTTTGTTTCAACAATGTAGGGGGCCTGTGGGTCCATCAAGTCGCCCATGTGTGGCAATCTTCTCTGTGGACATGGAGTGTTCCCTTCAAGTTAGGCGGATGTTGTTCTTGGCTTCAATATTTACAATTTAGGTGTCCCAATTCCCACCCTTGCCATTGCCTTAGTGTGCAATGAATGTAGTGTGCCTGCTTCTGCGTGTGCCCATTGTAGTAGCGTATTCAGTCACTTATTAATGTCAGGGACTAAGGGTGCTTTCCACTGTATTGCGATTTGCCATTTCAAAAGTACAATAGTACAATAGGTCAATAAGCCTGTGTAGTTGTTTATCTCCTTTGGCCTTGGGAAGGAGGCCAAGGTAGTAGGATTCGGGGTTGGTGTCAGAGTATGGCTTCCTAGTCCCACTCTAGTAGCTGTAATTTCCACTCATGTCAATTGCAATGGAGGGCATTCCCAGACCAAGTGGTAGAGCCCAACCTCACCAAGCATCCACTACGGGCATTCAGGTGTAAATGCAGGGAATATGCATTTGAGTTGTTGGGGGGAATGTATGCATGATGTGTGTAGTTAAATTTTGAAAAGCAAAATCTTTGATTTCTGGATACTTCCTTCACATGTTGAAGAGCCTGTGCCCAGGCCTTATCTGTCAAGAGTTAGGGAAGAACATTGTTTCACCAGGGCAGTGCCTTCCCCACATCTGCCAAAACACTAGTGGTCAGTGCCACATATAGCACTGAGGTGGCTTGACGCATTTGACTGCGTGTGAGGAGTGCATGCAGGACGGGCAACTGGGGCAGCTCCGCCTCTCAAGTGCTGAATAGCGTGGTAAGTCAGGAAGTGACCCACACCTGTGGCATATATGTCCATTATATCCATAAAGGACATGAGGACTCACATTTGAAAGAGATCCCCTAGATTATGAATCATGTTCTCCACAGCATCATAATGTGTCATTCATCTAGCTCTCGCATGCCTGGCAGTTGTTCCAAATTGATTAATGGCATGTAGGGGCTGGTAGGGTCCTGCAATGTAAAAACTGACACCAGCACACCTGTGCTGTCATCATCAAACTTAGACCTCATTGCAGTGGGCAATTGCGATGAGACAGCCAGGTGTTGACACCCTTCCTGCCCAGCTTCGCCTGGACAGCCATCTGTTCAGCCCCCGGGGTCACATTGAGCACACCACAGCCATAGCAGCTGTGCTGCTGCATAAAATAGTTTGAAATTAGGTGCGCCTAGTCCTCCCTTGAGCAGCAATTGCTACGCTAATAACTAGGGTAACATGGCACCCTTCCCATCCCCCCTCTAACATCAGGTCCAATAAGAGACGTTTCAGCTCTTGGAAAAAGCATTTGTTGAAAACAATTGGGAGTGCAGCAAAAAAATACAACAATCTGTGGAGCACTAGCAGAGACTGGGGCAATGAACACCAGAAAGGGAGGGATCCATGTAATGGCCACGTTGCCCTCTTTGAGGGCCCTATTAGTGTGCCATATTTGGGTGCCCAGAAATTAAAACGTGTCATAACACCATGTGAGTCAGTGTTCCAGGGAAGCATATCTGTGTGGGGCTCAGGGGTCAAAGAGGGAACAGACACGACACGAGCCAATTTACTCTGAGGACAGTGATAGCTCCGAAGTTATCTAATAATTGCATCAAGTCTTAGAGAGAAGCCCAAACATCGCACAAGACCAGTGCATCGTCCGCAAAAAGTGACAGGATGTGATAGATGTTCAGTTCTCGAATCCCCAAATCCTGTGCCTGCAGTCACAAACAGCTGGGGAGCGTCTCCATAGCAATCGCAAAGAGCAATGGTAACAACAGGCATTCCTGTCTAGTACCTCTCAAAATTGGAAACCTGTCTGATATTAATTGACTTGTTCGTACTCTAGCCATCGGGTTCGAGTACAATGTACAAATACACCCTAGAAACCCCGACCTGAACCTCATACATTGTAATGTCGTCAGAAAAAATTCCCAGCTTAGGGTATCAAAAATCTTTCGCAATGTCAAGCAACACCGCCACCTTGTCGTACACTTCTGGGGATGTGTCGTGGATGATCGGCAAGAGCCATCATGTACTGAGAAAAGTATGACATCCTGGTATGAACCCTAGTTGATCATCATGGACCAGTGTGCCAAAGAACTGGAGCAGTCTATTTGCGGACACCTTTCCCAGAACATTGCAGTGAAGGCTGAGGAGGGATAATGGAGGTATGACCATACATCCAATGGATCACACCCCAGTTTCGGAAGGACCACTATTAAGCCTTGCATTGTGAGTCTGCGAGTTGGCCATGCAAACTGGCTTCATTAAATAAACACCTCTAGGAGGGGCTGGTTAAGTAGTGCAGAGAATGTGGCACAGTATTCAACTGGAAGCCCATCCGATTTTCTTTTGGGCTTTCTGGGCCACGGCAACTCTGACCTCGTCCAATCGAATGGGTTCTTCCAGATCGGCCTTCTGGAGTGGCGACAGGTGAGGTAGAGGCAGTACATTCAGGAACCTATACAGCAATTCAGGGACATCCACAGAGCCATACAGAGTGCATTAGCAGTCTCGGAATACATCCTTAAAATCAGACTGCATGGAGGCCATTGAGCTGTGGTCACTTCTGATGGCTCCAATTGGGGTGCATTGCTGGTGTTCCTTAGTGGTCTACCCAATGGATCGCCCTCTGCATGTAATTTGGGTAGTCAGTGTTTAAATTTGTGATGACCCAGTCACATTTCTGCCCCTCTATACTGTCCATGGAGGTGTCATAGACTCCCAACCCCCATCCCTCAAGAAGCCATTGCTCTCTACAAGGGGGTGCAGTTCCTTCTCCACTGTCAGCAATTCATCTTTCAATACACTTCGGACCCCCCCAGGTGGCAGCCATGCAATAACCCCCTACCACTACTTTGTGCGTGTCCCATTCTGTAGCCCTGAGAGGGGTCAAAGTACTGAGTAATACGTGCAGGGAGACCTTCACTGAAAGGGGGATCTAGTAGTGCGTCAGTCTGAATTCACAAATGCGGTCTGTCCCATTGCAGGACCATTTGCCTTGAGCAATGGTCTGAAAGAGTACAGGCCAGGTTCTCTGACCAGTTAATCAATGAACTAGATGATTAACACAAAGAATCGGATTGAGCCTGGTATAGAAGTTGTGTACCGGGGAATAGAATGAATATTCATGGTCCATGAGGTGTTCCATGCACTAGAGAGGCCTTTGTGTCAGCCAGTTTCAGATGTGTTACATCATCCTGACTCCCGCTGCACCTCAGAAAGGAGGAATAGAATGGTGCACACTACATCAGGCATGCAGTTGAAGTCCCCACCCCAGTGGCCCGGAGGCGCTGAATCTCGGAAAATTGCAGGGGTAAGCACATCAAAAAATTCTGATTGATTGAAATTGGGTGTATAAATCTCTACAAGAGTTAGCTTGGCCCCATCTAAGTATCCCTCCAACACCACTTATGGGACACCTGGTGCAATCCATATCAGCACACCATGTGCGAATGTCTATGAGGATGTGCCCTAGATCTGTCCTCGCCATTTTGTGCAGACTTTCTGTAGTTCCTGTCTGTGAGCTGTGTTTCTTGCAGCATGACAATATGTGTATGACGGCGCTTAAGGTATGCATAGATTCAGTATCTTTTGGCAGGGGTTGTTATGCCATGCCTAGTCCAGTTTACCACATTATACTGCAGGGTAAGATTGTCAGTGTGTGTTCCCATGATTTATAATGATAGTGTGTGTGCCAGGTGTGGGCTGTGTACCTAAGGTGACCTGTGCCCCAAGCTCACAGCAGTATAAGTAATGCATCCCTCTCCCCCACCAATGCACACCCCACAGAGGTCAGTATGTATACAATGGCTTTACATAAACAAACACAAAGCAACAAATGTAACACTGCAATTCTGTTTCCCCAGGTCAGGTGACATTCGAGTCTCAGGCCCAATGACTCTAATCAAAAGCATAACTTGAAAAAACTGGATACCGGACAAAACATGTTCACTTTGGAGCCTATAAATGGAGCGTGGAAGTACAAATGTCCACTGTCCCCATGGATTAAGTCCAAGTCAGAAGATTCAGCATCCAGCACTCCCAAGCTTGACAGCTTAGCTTAGAAATGCCCAGGCACTCCAGCAGTCAAGATGCACAAGTTTGATCATGCTGCGACCTGCAATACCTATATAATAATTCAGCTGCAGACCATGGGGTGATTTTCAGGCCCAGGTAGACGCAGGCTGTTGATGACACAGATCCACTCATATCTGAGCGAGACTCCAACAAGCGCTCGGTACTCAGAAGAGCATAAGAGTTTGTGCTGTGTGGTGAGGCCTCTGTCACTGCTCACACTGCCCGCTGCCACTTGATCCTCGGATGGTTTTGTTCAGATGGATCTCCACTTGCATCTTTGAGGTCTGAGCACCAACCATTCCCCAGCACTCAAATCTTCCAGTGGGCCCTGTATCAGTCTCTTGGCATGCAGCCAGGGCCACAGGTCTTCTGGGGAGGGAAAAATGTGAGTTGACTATCCATCTACCACTCTGAGTTTCACTGGAAAGAGAAGCGCCTACTTAAAGTTCAGCTTGCAGAGACATTGTTTGACTCTCATGTAGGAGCCAAGGAGTCGCTGCACCTCTATCATGAAGACAGGGTATGCCATGATCACTGTGTTCCCTCAATGCCAGGGCCCTTCATTCAGAACTCCTGGAGAAGCAACTCATGGTCCTGATAATTGAGAAGACAAGCAATAATGGGACATGGTGGGGCACCCGAGGTGGGCAGTTTTATGTGCCCTCTCTATAGAAAAGAGTTTAGGCACCTTGTCTGCAGGCACCGCTGCCGTCAACCAGTTTTCGAGAAACAGTTCCACACCGGGTCATTAGGATCATTCAGGGAATCCCAGTAGGCAGATGTTCTTGCAACTAGAGTGCCCCTCTGCGTCTCCCATTCTGCAGTGTAGAGTGGCCACCTTGTCTCCCTTCATCTTCAGCTGCACCTGAAGCTCCTTCACCGTGGATCTTATTGCAGGACAGACTCCGCTTCATACACCTGATCAGTTAGTTTAGGATGGTTTGTCATTCAGGAAATTTACATCCAGATAGACAGCATCAATCTGGGCTTCAACGGATGTTATAGTGCCTGCAGCACTTTGTCAAACTGAGTGGAGTGGGTGCGAAGTGTAGCCTCCAGATGATGCAGAGTGTCTAGGGTCTGGTCCCCAGAAGTAGAGGATGATGTTGGCTCACTGTTACCTTGGGGGAGTGGTTTGTGGTCTTTGGTTTCACCATCCCAATGTCCTTACAATATGAACCCACAGGTAGTACGGAGGCAGTAGGAGAGTCAGCAAGACACCGTAATGAACTGTAGCACATGTTCACAGTTCTGTGGTCGCCAATGTCTATCCCCTGATTGTTTCCAGCTATAGGTAGAGTCAGTGGCCTCTTCCTTCTTACCAGATCTCAAGTATCCCTGAACAGGGACTGAGGTGTGCAGGACTCTGGGACAGTACCTGCACTAGGTGCAGCAGGCCAGACATAGGTGGGTAGGGCAACTTAAAGATATAATGGTGGGACCTCCCACTGTGGTCTGGCAGTGCAGTCCGGGGCACCATTTGAACAAGATCACAGTGCGACGCATGCCCCCACAACCAGGAGCAGTCAGTTTGTAAGACTTTAGTGCAGCATTACTACTCCAAGTGGCAGAAATCAACGGAGTCAGACCGTCTGGTGGAAGCAAGCCATTTCCAGTAGCAGAGCCACTCAATATACATTTCCAGTATTTGCAGGGACGTTAGTAGGCAGCTCCACCCACAGGACTTATACTCCTAGGCCACAGGATGGAGTCTCCTGTGTGATCTATGAAGAAGGAGATCCAGTGGTCACGTCATCCCCAATTGGACCAAGGCCAGGCGGGTATACTGCAAGGCAGGCTCAAGGCACCAGGAGGTTCAGGAAGCAGAGCACTAGAGTCGGAGGGCCAGAGGTGATAAGCACTTGTAGAGAGGATTCGCCACCTGTGAATCGTGCAGTGTCTCTCCCTTCATGCAGGCCTACCAATAAAAAGCTATTCCACATGTGTGGGGAACACAGGCATTGCAGGGACGCTTCAGCCAAGTGGTGTCATCCTGGATGCCCCGCAGCAGTCACTGCCCAGTCAAGGATTGTTGATGGGATGCATTGGTGCCCTAGTGCTGTGAGTTTCTGGATCAGACAGGTAAGCAGTGAGTCGTGCAGGGGGTGCTTGGTGTCTGAAGTGCACCCCACTGATGCCAACTGGGGTGTGGATCACTGGCAGCAAGGGGGCTCCCATTCAGGGAGCGAAAATCCATTGATGGGTTGCTGAGGCTGAGTCTGCCGGAATAAGCCCCAGTGTGTCTTCCTTCCTATCCCGGACTGTTCACTGAGTGCAGTGCATCTTGCCCCTGGGATTCAGCAGGGATCACACTTTCTTTTTTTCTTTATTGGAACTGTGTATTCTTTGTTTTTGTGATATTAATGGGAGTATTATACACAGGACCAGGTTTCTTTCTTCTGTCTCCAAATCTCCCGCTTTCCGAGTTCCTCTTTGTTTATTGATGATTTAGTACAGCGGCTAGCTGTGGGACACATTGTATTTCTTACTCCGGTCCAATATCAACTGGGGTAACTATGGCAGTCCTACAGGGCCTCAGTTTTGATGATGACACTGTTCAAGCTATCTTACAAACTCCCTCTATATTAGGAGATGATACTAGTGGTCCTTCTGGATGTTCTAAAGAAAATTGGGTTAAATTGTCGACCCTAAAAAAAGAACTGTCCTACATGGCACAATCCTGACAGAATATCTTAGGCTAACATCTCGCCCCATGGTCTGATTGTTACTAATGTCCCAAGGATCTTCCTACAAGATTTACAATTTCATAATGATTGGGCACAGATCTCTTGGAAATGTACTCAAGATTGGTTGGTTTTGATTATCAATACCTCCAGACGTTTAGCTGATTCCATTACTATTCAAATCTCTATGATGGAAACATCTATTAAAACTAGTGTTCAACTCTCTCAATTTAAAAATAGATTTGCTGAGATTAACTCAGAGCTCAATGAGACAAAATAGCATTTAACGCGTCAGAAGATCGCTAAACTACAGAAGATATCAAGAGATTTAGCAGAGAAAGAGTTTACCCCTATACAAGAGAAGACTACCAACGCTAGGGTGGTACTGAATCTTCAGATGACTCTGAAGTTTCCCAAAGAAAATTCCGGGCACCGAACTACAGTTCTAGTTCAGATGACTGGAGTAGCGATGAAGAATATAAGACCAATCGCAGCCGGCAAGTCCCTCCTATGAACATGGCCCCTCCATTTCCTTACCAACATTTTCCAATATGGCAACAGCCTCCACATCCATTCTTTCAACCTCAGCCACAGTTTGCTTACAACCCTTTTTTAGGAAGAGGCCTGGCCAGAGGCAGAGGCAGAAACAGAAGAAGAGGGAGGAGCGTACACTGGGCCCAGGAGGAACCACAGATGGTGACCAGGAGTCGCAGTGCAGCACCAGTAAAGAAACCTTAGTTGTCAATCTTTCAGACACAATTTTATCCCCTACAGAACAATCAGTTCTTAAAAAGGGATTGGGTTTTGTTCCAACCCCCAAAGAGGATTTCTTTCTATTGAATTGTGAAATACCTGCTATGTTCTGGAAAATCTGTCTACATTTTTTCTTCAAGGACCGGATCCCATTGACTTTGATGGGAAATACGGATCTGAGGAATCCCTCCACTTTTATGCCTCCAGCCACTTCGGTACCCATTGAGGTACTGACCTTTGAGAAAGCAGTACGTCATGAATTACAACAACTACAACCTACTCACTCTTTTCAGAATATGTCTAATTCAGAGAAAGAAGCAATCCGCTCCTTGTCTCAGCATCCAGATATTATTATAAAACCTGCAGATAAAGGAGGAGCTACAGTAATTATGGGTACCAATTTCTACAGACAAGAATATTTAAGACTTCTGAGCGATACTACATACTATGAACCCATCTCCATTAATCCTACTTCTAGATTACAAAGAACTATTCGGGAGATGAGTGATGAAGCTGAAACAGCAGGGTGGATCACCCAACAGGAAGCTGAATTTTTTAACACTAGAGATCCAAAGATCCCTTATTTTTACTGCCTTCAAAAGATTCACAAGGGCACGCCACCTCCTGGTCGCCCTATTGTGTCTGGAATAGGATCACTATTGGAACCGTTATCCAAATGTTGTGATTTTTTCTTAAAACCCGTTGTTCAACAGACCTCAACTTTTTTAAAAGATACCAAACATACCCTGGTCTTGTTAGACCAAATTAACACCACCGGTACTACAGATATGCTGATATGTCTTGATGTGGAGGCCTTATATACTAATATACCTCAGGATGCAACCTTGGCAGCAGTGGAAGAGATTCTCCACTCCATGATTGGGACCTACAACACCGCTATCATCTTTATTATAGAATGTGCGAGTCTAGCTCTAAAAGAGAACTTCTTCCAGTTCTAAGACAAACTTTACCATCAAATACAAGGGACCTCTATCGGGAGTACATTTGCACCTAGTTTAGCTTGCCTCTACATGTATTCTTTTGAACAACGCTACATTCTTACATCTTCACAACCATTTTTTTCTAATATCCGGCTATGGCGCCGATACATAGATGATATCTTGGTGGTATGGCAAGGCGATATAGACCAAGTCCAGGCGTTTATACATTGGATCAGTACTATGGATGACCACCTTCATTTTAGTGCCAATTTCTCCAATAAAGAGGTGGCTTTTTTGGACCTACGGATTATTTTAACAAATGGGGTCCTACACTCATCTATCTTCCACAAACCAACTGACAGAAACCGTTTATTGCTTTTTGATAGTCATCATCCTAAATCTTTAAGGATAAATTTACCTTTTGGACAATTCCTGAGAGTGAGACGTAACTGTTCCAATATCTCTGATTTTTACTCACAAGCTGCTGTCCTTGGTCAAAAATTGAGAGACCGCAATTATCCCAAGCATATTATTGGACAGGCCAAGAAAAGAGCGAGGAACATACCTAGAGATGTTCTTCTGACCAATAATGTACGTGCACCTCAGACTAGATTGACTTGCGTCACTACTTTCACTCCTCTAAGCAACCACGTCAAAAAGATTATTAAGAAACATTGGCCTACCTTGAATAGTTCTGGAGAATCGATGGAATGCCCCTTGTTCGCCTTCAAAAGAACCCAGAATATCAAGGACCTTGTGGTACATACCAGACCCAGACTCAATAAGAAGACGGACACATCTACTACTAGATCTTGGTTAGGGGTTAGAGGTCACCACCCTTGTGGCGGATGTAATGTGTGTCCCCTAAAAATAAGTACCCATGAGTTAGATCTAGGGGAGACTAAGACATGGCAGTTAAGAACACATACAAACTGCCGAACCAAGATCTGCATCTATATGATCACCTGACCTTGCAATTTAAGATACGTTGGGATGACTACAAGGATGGTGAAGACCCGGATCAATGAACATCGCAGTACCATAAGATGCCAGAGATCCTCAACCAAGTTGACTAAACACTATATAGAACAACAACATACCCCCAATGATCTCAAGTGGGTAATTCTGGAAAGTTTTAAGGATAATAGAGAATGTACTATTAGACTGTTCGAGAAAGAACAACGTTGGATATACAGACTTAAAACACATCAAAACGGACTCAATGATGATATCCAATGGGTAGACTTCATTCATCGTAGATAAAATTCCATGATGATGTCCAATTAGTAGTTATTATTGATGAAATTTGCCACCAATTCATTTTAATACACTTTTGGACCTCGAAGAAATTAGCTGAAGTTATTTTAAAGACCATTTGTCTGATTTTCTTTTTACTATGGAGCTACCCAGATTTATTAAGGACTATTTTCTTTTGTGGCTACCTAGGTTTATCATGGATAATTGAGTTCTCCTCCCTGGTTGATGGGAAGACTAGTTCCCCTTTCTCATAAATCAAGACATATCACTCTATTTGAGACTAATCATATCCTGAAGAATATTAATGATTGTTCCACCCTTCCACTTTCTTCACTTTTCACATCATGTAATATCTACTAAATCTCTATGAGATATACCACTTTGAAAGTTTCTTTTTCCCGGAAAATATTGTAAGATGGACGCCAAAATGGAAAAAGGGAACTTGTCCCTTTTTTTTTTTTATCTCTACCGTAGTTCACTATGGCTATTCTTCATGAATCAAGATGGCCCCCACTCCTTTACAATATGTTTAGTCCTTTGTTTATTTTAATAATTTTCTTTCAACTTAAGGCCCAGCCCCGGTGTGTACCTTTCACAATTCCGGGAGCTTCAAGCCGGGTAGGTGACACCGGGCGATGTGGCAGAGTGAGAAGTAAGTGCCCCGTTTTTCTTTTTTTCTTTTTTACACCTTTTGAACGCTTGTAACTATTTCAATTGCCTTCGGCTGTTGCCCTAATCCGGGAGTGCACTATATATATTGCACGCTAACTACTCTTTTCCGGCTTCATGCGGGGGACTATAACGCGGTATTAACACTCTGGTACCAGTGCTTTTACCGGCTCTACGTTCGACACAGGTAAACGAGGAACCAGCGCTTGACTGAATTACCGAATCCCCGAAGTTGTAACTGTCTCGTTACACTGGGGACTTGTAAATCCTTGATGTATCTGAGAAGGAACATGTTACTTTTTGTATATTTATTGGTGGGAACTTTTTTTTAAAAAAAGGCTCGTTTGACCTGAACCTTTTTCTCAAATTGCTCAGTCTCCTCCCTTTTTTCATTACTACGTCTAAGGGCACTGTTTAGTACTTTCTTATATGGTCACAGTATCTTAGCATAACAACATACCAATAGGGCTTGGTACATCCCTTTATCTTCAGCTAAGCCTAGATAGTAAAAGGGACGGTGAGATATTTGGACATTCAATGTGGGCACTTATTTACCAGCCAATTCAAGTTTTGTTTGCTATATACATTGTCATTACAGCCACCAAGTCTGTAACTGCTTGATAATGACTTGACAATCTCGTATTTAGACCTTTAGGACCACAGTAACTTGTTGCGCACCCAATGGGGCCCATCCCCTAATACGAGGAGGGTAAGCACAAATGTATTTTAACTAATGAGTGCATGATTTGTTGTTCACGTTTTTTTCAGGCATGCACATCACATAGGGGACAAGTCACCAATGTGTGTTTTTTGCTTTATGACGTTTCGAGATATATAAATTGTACAATGTGCTTGACTTTCTTTTACATTCATTTTCCAGGTTACTGCGAAACATTGCAATACCCACTGTAGGTACTGTGACAATTAGGATTAGGTCGTTTTTTTCTGGTCCTGATGAATCGCATTAGATCTTAGAGACTTATATAGCGTGAAACATGTTGACCTTTATAGCAGTATAGGGGTTCCTTTAACTGCTCTAACTACACTCCCAGAATTTAGGGTAGCGTAGTTTAGATTTTTTGCAGGGGAGACGAGATCTTATCCACTTGTCCCCTTATTACTTCTTTTTGTTTTTAATCATGACAGAGGTTTAATACTAAATATATTATCTTTTCTACCTCTAGCCATTTTTAACAGCATTTTCCTTCTATACCAATCCAATATACATCAACCGGCATTTTCCTACAACAAAGGAACTCCGGCAAAGAGCCCCCTTTGTGGGGCCCGTCAGGCATTGCAGTGCCGGCCTGACGAGGAGCATAGCCCAATGATGAAGCATGTCACCTATTGGTGAGTGAGGGCTTTTGTTCCAGTATATTTGGATCCCAGAGACTTCCTTTTCTTGCCCCTGGGATTCAGCAGGGATCACACTTTCTTTTTTTCTTTATTGGAACTGTGTATTCTTTGTTTTTGTGTCATCTTTGTGAGGCCCCACAGGGGCCGGGGTGTAACAAGCAGAAGCACCCCCATGCAGAGGGAAGTGGACAGGCCCTCAGCGTGGTGAAAATCAGCAGTGAAGGAGGTTCATCCCCTCCTTCTCAAATAGCAGTAGGTGCACATTGTGGTCACTGCGTAACTCAGAGTTGCGTTGTGGAAGGCCTCGCCTTATGCCTCACCTCTGAACTCCATTATGGGCCACCTAGTCATCCAAGCAATGGTGACACTCACTGGTCAGCCTTGCCGTCGGTAGCCCTCAGTAGGAGAGGCAAGCTAGGTATTTGTTAGCAGCAAACGGCAGCTGTATCGGAAGGATAAAAGGGGGATTTTAAATGGGTCGGCCACAGAGCTCACTGTGTGTCCAATATGGCCGCCATCTTGACCATGCCCCTGTTATTTCCCCATAACATTGTAATTCCATGTAAATGTCTACACAACCAGGAGGGGAGGGTTAATAAGTACCAGATTTCCAGTGGATTAAAGGAACTCCATGAGCACTTGCATAATCAAGACCATATACTCTAATTTTAGTGGCCATCAGTTTCTTTTAATGGATCTTTCGCTTCAACTACAGATAGCGCTAACTGAGACCAGAGGGATTACATATCCCAGACTGCTTTTTGGCCCCAGGAGGTGGCCATTTTCTGCATCACCTGCTCCAACTTGCCATTTCCAACGAGCGCTATAAAGCGCGAGGGGGCATACCGCAGCACGGGATGCACTAACCGAGCCAGAGGACTACATATCCCAGACTGCTTTGTGACCCCAGGATGCGGCCAGATTTCTGCGTCACCTGCTCCCACTTGCCTATTCCAATGAGCGCTATAAAGGCGAGGGGGCATACCACAGCACAGGACGCGTGCGAAATGCGCCCGGGCCAAGGGCGGACCTGTCTGCCCACATCCGCGGCCGACCGAGGCTAGGCTGGGCCACCCCCCTGAGTCTGGTTCATTTTTTAGCACTTTTGTATAGCTTGAAGGGTAAGCTCCCTAACATACCATCCCAGGTCCCATGTTCTATTCTAACATATTGCCACAGAGATGGGTAAAAGAAAACCGACTGAAGGTGGTGGGGGGGAGCAAAAGAAAATCTCTAAAAAGTCAGGGTGTAATGATGTGCTTGATCACATTGATAACCTCCTGGCTGATTGCGGGGAAATACGAACCCCACCATCTGATGTAGACCAATCAATGAGTCCCAAACTGTGTTTAGCAATCCAACTGCTGACCGACAAGCAGGAAAGTATATCCAATATGTTTACTAAAGCTGGTTTACAGATGAGTAACAAGACCTGTACAGCACCCCAAAACCTGGTAGATCTAGTTCCTAGTTCTGACTCCTCTCATGACACAGCAATAGTGCCTCCTCCCTCTCCCATCCCCTGTACCAATCGCTTTCTACCGCTAACATGCATCCCAGATCCATACACAATTCAGGATCTTTCAGTTTCTCCCCCCCAAGCTGGGGCAGGTGGCCTCCCAAACAACCAGCCATGTTCCCCCTCTTCTAATGACTTGGTAGGTTGCATACAAACACTCAGGTCAGAAATAGCAGCCCTAAAGTGTATGATAGGTGACCTTGTGGTCACAGTGAGGCATCTCATGGAAGGGAGGGGGAGAACACCTAGGGAAGGAGCCACCATCCCAGTTTTGGCTAACACCCCCGCTCTGGCACCAATTACTCCAACCGTGCCTCCCCATGCAAAACACCTTAAAGCCACCCAGGTTTACCCAGGTTTACCACATGAGGATACCATCTCTAGGACATCAGTTAGAGCCCGCACTATGGGTTCCGGAACACCTGCAGGTGTGCCAAACGAATCTCTTTTCAACTACCCTCAGAGCAAAAGTTCCAACTCCATAGCCCCTACATTAGGGGAGGGTAGTCATTCTAGTAGAACACACGTTGCCAAGGCCACCACCCTCCCTCCTCGGACATTTTTTATGACTAATGTAGCTAAACTCAACTCTTGCGGGGAAGGAAGGGAAAGACTCCTTGATTAATAAAGTCACCCACTGGATCCGACATAGTAGAGGATGTCTCTCAGTAATCAGAAAA
The DNA here is from genome assembly GCF_031143425.1 of Pleurodeles waltl. Classification (NCBI taxonomy): domain Eukaryota; kingdom Metazoa; phylum Chordata; class Amphibia; order Caudata; family Salamandridae; genus Pleurodeles; species Pleurodeles waltl. The sequence goes on along the minus strand of NC_090446.1, from coordinate 1,275,438,460 downwards.
GATATCCTTAGGGCCAGACGGTATAGGTCTCTGAGCTCAACCGTCCAATTATATTGAGCTTCTTATAGAAAATGGGCAGTTAGCTTATGACTTAGTGGCCCTAGACCAAAGAACCAATCCTCCGGATTAATCTGCTATACAGTTCAAACTCGATCCACCCATTCTTTTCTGTGCGCCATCCCCTCACGCTGTTCTAGATGATGGCATTGTTTGCTTCAAGATAGATTGACCCCGAGAGCTCAAGGTACAGGTCTCCTATGATAGATCCAATAGCTGTGCAAGCTCTGATAACTGTCTCTGCACAACCAGGTACTGAGCAGATATGCCCGACCTGAGAGACAGGAAGGCCCCTATCATATCACCTGATGTCGAGCACCAGCCACCAAGGAAGCCTTTCAACTTTCTACAGGTTCCCTAGATTTACAGGCAAATCTTGCCCTATTGCTTGACTCCATGACTACCTGTCAGAAAGCAAACATTGTTTCCTGGAATGTGACAGGTATTAAATCTAAACTTCCATTGCCTCACTGGAGTACCTTTATCAACCAATATGACATAAGTATTTTCCACGAAACCTGGCTAATCGAACCTGCCTACAAACCTGGCGATGCAACCTACCACACACCCGCTACTCCCAGTAAGGTGGGTCGTCCATCGCGGGGCCTCCTATTATGGGTGAAAATCGCCCTACAGTGCTTAGTGAAATTGCTACCTACCAGCAGTTTCTTGGTATCAGTCTCAAAGGATCTGGGACCACTGTCACTGACATATACAACATATACGCTAGGGCAGGGTTCTGCAAAGTTGGTCCTGGAGAGCCAGGTCCATGCCAGGTTTTTAGCATATCCACATTTAGAATAAAGATGTTTCAGAAATCTAAATTTTTCTAAATGTGGATATGCTAAAAACCTGCCATGGACCGGTCTCTCCAGGACCGACTTTGCAGAACCCTGCGCTAGGGGAACAAAGGGACCCAACCACTCTGCCACCTTGCAGTCCCTTGAGACCCAACTGGGTGAATGATCCTCTAAACATGCCCTCATTGTAGCGGGGGACTTCAATGACACTTTCAAACCTCTCGGTCTGGATAGTATGGGCGATTTCCTGGAAGAAGATAACCTATGGCATATACCTAGGTTTGAACTCCCCCTATTAAGAAGTGGCACTAGGCTGCCCTGCAACTAAATGGTCTCACCCTCGGTCAAGGCCTGAGGGCAGTCATTGGAAGAACTAAATCCGACAGGCATGCCGCCCATACGTTCATTGGCACACAGGGGAAGAGTCGCATCGACTATATCCTGATGGACCTCAGACATTGGCATTTGGTAGATTACATGGTAGTCCGGACCCAAATGGACAGTGACCACAATCCACTCTGTCTTAGCTTACAGCCCCCTTAGGAAAGGGCACCCATCGTGTCAACTACCGCCAATGTAACCAAGGTGGTTCAGGCTGAGAACGACAGATGGCATCTAAGATGGAGCAAGGTCCTGAGAGACGACATTCTCTCTACCATCAATCAAGATCTGACACACTGCGTAGCATTGATATCCATGATGGAAGAGGAAGACGGAAACTGTTCTTCTCTACTAGATGATGTACACACTGGGTTCTTCAAAAGACTGGAACAGCTACTAACCATGCCAGTTGCCCACAACACTCGTAGCGCTCGACCCCGTGAGGGAGATAACTGGTTTAATCGAGACTGTCGATTGACCAGAACAAAACTAATTAGTGCATCAAGCAAAAAAGATGTTGCCCGAGTTAGGACTCTGCGGAACCTGTATAAGCAGACGCAGAACAAGGCCAGGAAGGACTGGGAGGGGGAAAGATAGAGACTTATAAAGGTCGCTTGTGAACGCAGGGATTCTAAATCCTTCTGGCTTATGGTAAGCAAAAGAAACCAAAGGGGAGTTCCCGCAATTGGCAATAACATCCAGCCCTCTGACAGGCTCCAACATTTCAATTCCCTCTATAATGTTGAAAGCCAATTCGCAACCTCCTTTGCCCCTTTACTCCTATCCCAGCCCAATACAATCTACTGGGACAGTTTGTTCAACCTGGGAGACATCCGAGAAGCAATAAATAACATAGTACATTTGAAAGCTGCTGGCCCCGATGGTGACCTTTTCCTCCATAACATCGCAATTGCTAGGGGAGCCCTAATTCCTGAGTCATGGAGGGGTGCTGAGGTAAGACCCATCTATCAGAAAGGTTAGAGGTCTCTACCCACAAACTATAGGCCCATAAGCCTTATTGATACAGTGCAAAAAGATATTCTGTTGTGCCCTACTATCAAAATTCCACGACTGGATCTCTGAGAATAACATCTTGTTACCATTCCAGGCTGGCCTTAGGTCCATAACAAGTACCATAGATCAGGTGTTTCGGTTTCTGCTCTCATATTGGAAGGTTGCAGTGATAGGGAAGCGGAGTCTCTACATTGCCTTTATAGACCTCAAGTCAGCCTTCGACCTGGTCTCCAAAGGTAAACTCTGGGAGGTCTTCAACAGGATGGGAATGACCTCAGGGCTCCTGACCATAACATTCGATTACACAAAGCCAATTTCGCAAAAGTACATTGGGGAAACCAGGGTGACCTCACCGACCCGATCAAGGTAGTCAGGGGCGTTCGGCAGGGTTGCGTAATAGCTCCAACTCTCTTTTCCTTATATTTGAACCAGGTCGTTCAACACTTCACATTGCAGCCCTCTGATGCACCAGCCCTAGGCAATGAAAAGATCCAAAACCCTGATGGGCCTCCAATTCTCGCTGAATTGATTTGACGATTTCTGCTCCAAGAGAGGACGCCAACACCTTCATAACCAAGTTCATGGTCATTAACCCACACAGATTATACATGGGGAACTTTTCCCTAGGTGGGTCTAAATTAGAACGAGTTAACACCTTTGAATATTTAGGGATCAAACTATCAGACTCAATTTCCTGGAAAACCAATATTAATTCCACATCATTCAAATTTAGCCAGCTGGTGGGCCTCCTTCTAAGGGACCAATAGCTGCTGCTCTCCAGATCTATAACAATGAAGTCTGTCAGCACAGCACTTTACGGGGCTGAACTCTGGGGCTTCGAGGATATAAAGGAGCTTACCCATCTAGAAAACATGTTAATGAGAAAGCTCACCTTCTTCCTGTGCATTTGGATCTGGACCGTTGCTGTTTTTGAGGAGAATCATGGCAACTCCCGAACTTTCCTCTTATACCGCTGCGTTCCGGGAAGTTTGTTAATTGGATACCTCCAATAAGAGCCAGAGGATCAAATCAGCCAAGTCATTACTGATTGCCATTGGGACGGGAGACTCATGGAACTCCTCATACACAGGGTCACCACCGACTAAAGAAAGAGTGAAGTCTTGTTACTGGGAGTGGGTAACAGTCTATATCTCGCTCACTCTCATTAGGGCGATTAACTAGTGAGTTTCTGGACTTTAAGTCCACCTGGTTCCTAGAACCTTACCTGGATAGCATTCTAGATCCGACTGACAGGAAGCTCTACTGTATATGCAATTCAGATTTGGTTCCCTCCCTCTTAAACCTTTCACAAATAGATGGCAGAATAGGGCCCCTTCTGCAACTTGTTCCAGGAGGCAACAGTCCATGTCTTCTTGGTATGCCCATCTTACACTCCTTTACGTAGGAAATGGCTTGCTCCAACCTGCAAACAGCTAGGGACCCGAGATCATGCTGCAGTCATGAGGATTCTAAAATCTGACTCTAGTCTGCCCATTGCCATTGCAGTTGCCAAATTCCTCGGAGGAATGTGGCGCAGCAGAAGGAAACTGGTCAAGATTGCCTAGCTGTTATGTTCCTGTAGTCCTACTTGCACTTTCCAGCCCCCATACTGTATTTTGGGACTGTGTTTTTATTGTATTGCTCTCTGTGCATCATTTTTATTTATCTTAAAGCAAATTTCTATTTTATGATTCTTAATTTATTATTTATTGTGGTGCTATGTGACTTTTATGGCACTGGATGCCAAAATAAAGTTTTTTATACTGTATAGATAGCACAAAATTATTTTAATTCTGTTGCTTAGCAATTTCCAAAACATAAAAACCAAAGAACTCAAAAGACCTGTCTCAGTTCTGGAGTCATAGCCAATAAAAATACAAATTCTACCCTCGCCTCATGGAAGCCCTTATGGATCAAGGAGATCATCTTCACAAGTATTAATCTCTATTGCAGTAGATGGTGAAAAAAATGAATTTGAGTAATTTGAGATAACATTGCTTTAAATGGTCATCAGATTTTTTTCAATACCTCAACAGGTGTTCATGTCATCTTGCAATTGCAAATAAACCTTTATGTACATATGAGACTGTCAGACACCATGTGCAGAGCACAATCAATTAGTTATTTTCATTATTCACAACAAATACAGGCATCTGCAGATGACCATATTAAGTACAATACCTTCTCTGATGATTTTGCAATTCCCTTTAAAAACAATATGCTCCATTATTTAAGACGGTCAGTGGTCATATTCAACACTTGTACACTTTGCTCAGTAAACTCCCCCTTTTAAGTTTTTTAAATCAGGCATCTGCTACAGATCCACGTGTATTAAGTGTAGGCAGAAAATGCTGATCTTGCATACCTTGAGCAACTGTTTAAATGCAAACTGTTGTAGGCATCCAATTCAGTAATGCAAACCAGACGCAAATTGTGCATGCCAGGGTGTTTTGCCAGGCCAATTTTTGCCTGGCAAAAGTAGTGCAATTCAACTGAGCCAATAAATGGTACACAGGCGCTGTTTGCAAACACCATAGCAACTTGTTCCATTACAGCACTGCTTCCCATTTCAACGTTCATAAGTCAGAATGGGATGCGCATTGCTCGTCCTGTAAATACCCAACCCTGTGCAATTGTTTTTTAACCATGCACAGTTTGCAATTAGGATACCAGTTGCAGCCCTTCTGGATTTGTCAGGAAGTAGTGGATCATTTTAGCACAATAATTTTGCTGTGCTTTGAAAAAAACAAAGGACAAATACACTTCCTTCCTTTTTAGGAGTGGCGCATTAGCGCACCCGTCACCTGACATTTAAAAAGCTTTAAGAAGCACCACTGACATAGGTGCTTTGGCCCTGCCCAAAAGTTGATTTCCTTGAGTATAGAGTTTGAGGTATTTTGATTGGGCAGAAGTTTTCTGCTTCTGCTTAAAAAAGAATGCTTGTATTGCACTTTTTGCCTAGCTGGAAAGCTTGTGCTCAACACAGCAGGACTTCGTTGGGTACAATTGTTATGTTATGTAATTTGTACAGCACACGTACACCCTAAAGTTTCTTGACACAAATAGGAAACAATAGTAAAAGCCAGAGAACTACTATAGTAGTTTACAGGTGGAAGGCTAGTTTGAATACGTTTTTAAATCTTTCCTAAACCTCTTACAGTCATTAGTGAGGTGAAGGGCAAGAGGCAGAAAATTGCAAAAGGTTGGGGCAAGTACCGAAAACCCAATACCACCCATCCGTTTCTTTTTGAAAGTCAGGATGGTCAGTAGGTTGGATGAAGAGGAACGTAAGAAGTGATTAGGAGTTTAGCTCCTGATTCTAGTTGGAATAAACCGGTGGCCCAGGTCATGTGGGGCCTTAAAGGTAATGCTACCTACCTTAAATCAGTCAATTAATCAGGATTTTTAAAGCATGGCTAATCAGCCGATAGGGTATTCAGGTGCTTGCAGGTCCTGTAGGCTTATTTGAACAGCCAGGTCTTAAGGTCCATTCGGATTTCCGGAAGTGAGGTGATGGTCCAGAGGGGAGTGGGGAGGCTGTTCCAGGTTTTTGCTGTGATGTGAGAGGAGGAGCTTCCTCTACTTCTGCTTCAGTAGTTACGGGGAGTATGGGCAATTTAAAAGAGAGGCAGCTTCTTGATGGTTGGTGGACGTTCAGGCAGGGGTTAATGTACTCAGGTCCTTAGTTGTGTAGAGCCTTGTGTAAGTGGGTAAGCAGCTTGAATTGGCATCTCTTTTGTACAGGGAGCCAGTGGACTTGCTAAGGTGGAACATGGTGTGGGTTTGTCAGGGAAGGCCGAGAGTGAGTCTGGTTGAGGCGTTCTGTATTGTCTGAAGTCCCTGTAGGAGGGCCTTGCCATAGTCCAATCGGCTGTTAATGAGGGTCTTTGTCACTGTGCGTCTCGTGTGGAGGGATAGCCACTTGAAGATCTTACGTAGCAGGTGCAAAGTGAAGAAGCAGGCGGAGAAGATGGGGTTAATCTGTGATTTCATAGTGAGCTGGTTGTCAATGAAGATTCTGAGGTTTCTGGCGTGGTCGGAGAGAGTGGGTACAGGTCCTAGGTCTGATTATTACCTGAGTCATTCCATGTGTTGCTGCTGTTGCCAAAGATCACTACTTCCATCTTGTCTGTGTTCAGCTGCAAGCAGTTGTTCTTCATCCAGTCAGCGTCACTTGTCATGCATCTGTGAAAGTTGGTTCTGGTGGTGGAGGGGTCATTGGTAAGTGAGAGGATGAGTTGGGTGTCATCTGTGTAGGAAATTATGTTGAGATCGTGGGATCTGATGATGTTGGCCAGTGGAGTCATATTTGCATTGAAGAGAGTGGTGTGACACCCCAGGTGATCTTCTTGGGTTCGGAGGTGAAAGGTGGGAGGTGACTCCTTTGAGTTCTTCCGGTGAGGGAGGAGGTGATCCATCTGAGCGTGCCCCCTTGAATGCTAATGTGGTGGAGTCTTTCAATCAGCATTGGGTGGAATACAGCGTAAAAAGCTGCTGAGAGATCGAGAAGGATCAAAGCTGCTGTTTCTCCTCAGTCGAGAAGGGTTCAGATGCCATCTGTGGCTGCGATCAGGGCAGTTTTGGTGCTATGATTGCGGCGGAAGTAGAATTGGGAGGTGTTGAGTAGCTGGTTCTGCTTCAGGTATGTCATGAGTTGCTTGTTGATGATCTTTTCCAGTACCTTCACTGGGAATGGGAGCAGGGAGATTGGCCAGTAGTTTTTGAGTTTGCTGGGGTCGGCAGAGGGTTTTTTGAGTAGTGGTCTGACTTCTGCATGTTTCCAGGCATTGGGAAATGTGCAGTGGTGATAGAGGTGCTGAGCAGGGTAGTGAGTTTCAAGCTGATCCTTTGGTTTTCAAGTTTGAAGATGTGGGGCTGGCATGGGTCTGTGGGAGCTCCTGAGTGGATGGATTCGATGGTGAAGGTGAAGTCCTGGGTGAAGATTATGTTCCAGGTGACCAGTGTGTGGTTCGGGTAAGTTATGGTATTATCATATTTGGCGAGGAAGTCCATAGGTGTGGGTTAAGGTTTGAAGTTTCAGTATATGGTTGCGATCTTTTGTGGAAGAAGTGGGCAAGGTTGTCACACAGTTTCTGTAAGGGTGTGATGTTGTTTTCGCTGGCAGCCGAGTTGGAGAACTCCTTAATGATGTTAAGAAATTCCTTGGTGTTATTGGTGCTGGTTTTGATGCATGCAGCAAAGATTGTCTTCTGTGTTGCCCTCCGGAGACGGCGGTAGAGGTTGAGGGAGGTCTTTAAGGCTGCTCTGTTGGAGGTGTCCTTGTTGGAGTGCCATCTCCTCTCCAGCTGTTTGTTGTCTCATTACACTGTTTTCAGTTCTTGGGTGTACCAGCTGGTATTTTTTGGAGGATTGTCTCTGGATATTGCTCTTGATGGGTATGATGCGGTTGGTGCAATTAGTGATCCGGGTGTTGACATTTTTCATTCCCTCTTCGAGGTTGGTAGTGGTAGCAGGGTTGGAGGTGTTGAATGCATCCTCCCAGCTGGTCTCTGAGATTTTGTTCCACCTTCTGTGGGGGCAGTGGTCATCTTGGGGGTGGAAGTGCGGGGGCTGGAGATGCTGAAGTGGACGATAGGGTGATTGGTTCATGTGAGTTCTGTGATATGACTGTATTTGACACGGTTGCTTGAGGTGAAAATGGAATCCAGTGTGTGTCCTGCAGTGTGTGTAGGGTCATGGATGTGGACGATAATCCTCTGTTCTGCTGAAAGCCAATGGAGGTCTAGTAAGAGTGGAGTGATATGGCAATACCTAGACTGGTTACAAATGAGTCTAGCAGCCTAATCCTGTATATTCTGCAGTCCACTCGTACTTTAGAGATACCCAAATAAAGGGAGTTAGCATAATCGCACGAGACATGATTAAGGTGATTATAGACAATGAGCTCTCTTTAAAAACTCCGATAGAGTCAGTAATTTCCAATTGTATTTCAATACCCCCCGAACATTAGGAAAATAGTTAGGCTTCTGACCAAAGAGAGCTCATTGTCTATAATCACCCCCAGTCTTCTAGCAGATTTTTTAGGGGGTTGGAGGTATCCCATTACCGATGGCTAATTGAAAGAAGTCCATAGGTCTGCTTTGTGGTTCACTAGAACAATCTCTGTTTTTTCTGTGAGTTTTAAAAAATTGCTCTGCATCCAGTTCCACATAAAACACATTATAGACTGAAAATTCCTTTGGGAAGCAAGGGAGCCATTGGCTCTAATAATAAGTTGAGAATCATTGGTGTAGTTGCAAATTCTACAGTTCTAGTGACCCAAAACCTGAATAAAATATGTAATATAAGTATTAAACAAGTGGGGAGAAAGAGAAGAACCCTGAGGGATGCCACAATCCAGCTGAGATGCAGGAGATTTTAAAACAACCCAGCTTGACGACTGCATGCAGTCACTAAAAAAAGATTTCATCCTATCAAGGGCAGATACAGAAAGCCTGAAGTTTTCTCCATTCTATCAACAATTTGTGGTTGACTGTATCAAAGGCTGCAGACAAATCTAACAGCACCAAGGTGGAGGTAAGGCCATCATCACAGTTCTTACGCATATCATCTCCTACTTCCAACAAAATAGACTCTGTGCAATTTTTTAGATAAAATCCCCCTTGATGCTTGTTAAAGAAAAGCAAGTTTAAGGCAGACACAGACAGCTTGTGCCACAAAGGAGTCTAACAATTTAGCCTGAAAAGGCAGCAAGGAGATAGGACAGTAGTTTTTTAGCAGTAGCATGTCTTTCCCTTGATTTTTCTGCAGAGGGATTACCTATTATGTGTGCTTCCCTGTAAAAGAGGAAAAAAATGGGCCAGAGATTTCTGAGGAAAAAGGTTTTACATTTTTTGTTGTACAGGGGTCATTAGGTGAACTCTATTTTATTCTGGACGTAAGCTCCAGAAATCGCTCTTCAGTAATAACAGGAAAGCTGTAAAGCAAACAAGAATTCTTGTCCAAAGGCGAGGTCAACAGCTCCCTATTACTGGGCACAATAGTATCTCTGATAATCTTTCTTTTGTCGATAGAAAATTGTTAACCTTAATACAAAATTCTTGTGAAGGGGCAATATTCAGACATAGGCGGTCATTACAACCTCAGCGGTCTGCATAGCATACCGCCGAGGCTGCGGGAGCCAGAATACCGCCAGCGCTGGCGGTATGGCTGGCTCCCTATTTTGACTTTTCCGCTGGCCCAGCGGAAAAGTCACATCAACATTGCCGCCGGCTCGTAATTGAGCCGGCGGCAATGCTGATGTGCAGCGGGTGCAGTAGCACCAGTCGCGCATTTCACTGCACGAAATTCGGGCAGTGAAATGCGCGACGGGGCTCTGCCTGGGCCAAGTGCCCATGCCAAGTGCATGGGCAGTGCAGGGGCCCCCAGGGGCCCCCTGAGTCCCCTTACCGCCAGCCTCTTCCTGGCGGTGCAAACCGTCAGAAACAGGCTGGCGGTAGGGGAATCATAATCCCCAGGGCAGTGCTGCTTGCAGCGCTGCCCTGGTGGATTATCACCGCCGGGGCTGAAATGGTGGTATACCGCCGGCCCCGGCGGTGCAAAATACGCCGGGAGGCACCGCCAGCCTGTTGGCGGTGCTCCCGTCGTTTTGCCCGCCAGGGTCATAATGACCACCATAGTCTTGTAGGTTTGGATAGCTATTTTAGAATATTTTAGAATTACCGGATTAAAAGATCTTATTGGTAAAAAATGTGTTTTAATTTAGAAGCAATAAGGCTTTAATTTAGAAGCAATAAGGCCATCAGGGGCGGCTCCAGTCTGGGCAAAGTGGCGGGATGGTGGGCACAAAAAAACATTACAAATTGAAAAATAATGGAAAAAAAAACTTACCTTACTCACCACCTCCGGCGCGCCGCTCCTAAATCCTCACTCACAGCAGGCTCCCTGCAGCATGACAGCAGCATTAGGATTGGCTGGAGCGCCCTGACTTGGCACTCCGAGACAGACTGGGAGCTTCTGCCTGTTATCTCCAACCCAGCAATACAGTGCTGGGATGGAAAGAGCACAGTGCGCACGTGTGTTTAGCCGGCCTGAGATGGCAGGCCACACACACAAATGCGCACTGAGGGGAGTGCACACCACTCGGCCATGTAAAGACTTTTGGCTGTCCGCAGGGTGCATCCTCATCACGGTCATGATTAAAAAAAGCGGCAAGAGCAGCTAGAGCACCAACCAACAAAATGGTGGCTCAAGTGTTTAGCCAAAGGAAAGGAAAAATGCCCCTAACTCCCTATACAATCGGAAGGGAAGAACGGTAGACACAAAAGTAATACCATGACTCTGCAGTTTTAACCCCTTCTGTGCCGCGGACGTAATGGTTACGTCCTGCGGCACAGTGCTGCTGTGCCCAGGACGTAACCATTACGTCCTGGGCACACAGCCCAGAGGGAGCGCTAGCGCTCCCTCTGTGGTGTTAAGTCAGGGATATAAGGGGAAGCCCTTCCCCTTCCACCCCTGACACCCCCACCCCCCCTATGATGTCAGCGAGCGTGCGCTGATTGTCACAGAGCCTCCTCCCATCGCGCTGGAAGCTCAGCTTCCAGCGCGATAGGAAGAGAAATGCTTTGCATTTCTCTTCCGATCACGTGGGGGAGGCCGAGAGAGGCTTCAAAGGGAAGGAAAGTTATTTCCTTCCCTTTGAAGTCTCTCTCTGCGTTTTGGCAGCCGGATTGAAAGCAATCCGGCTGTCAAAACGCCCACTAGACACCAGGGATGTTTTTTAAAAAATGAAAGTGACATAAGGGAGCGACCCCTTGGGCAAGGGTCGCTCCCAGGTGGGGGCATTTTTTTTAAGGCCTTTTCTGCCCCCCCCGGGGGCAGATCGGACTATTATTAGGGCCCAGGGGGGCAGAAACCTCTAGGCACCAGGGATAATTTTTTTTTTTGTTTAGTTTTTTGTTTTAGAGGTGGGGAGCGACCCCTTAGGCAAGGGTCGCTCTCATAGGAGGCAAATTATATTTAGGGCATTTCTGCTCCCTTGGGGGCAGATTGGCCTATTTTTATGAGGCCAGTCTGCCCCCAAGGGGGACAGAAACCACTAGACACCAGGGAGTTTTTTTTTTTTGTTCATGAATTTCACATAAGGGGAGTGACCTCTTAGGCAAGGGTCGCTCCCCTGGAGGGGCAAATTGTATTTAGGCCATTTCTGCCCGCTTTGGGGGCAGATCGGCCAATTTTAGGTCAATCTGCCCCCAAGGGGCAGAAACCACTAGAAACCAGGGATCTTTTTTTTTGTGCCGTCACGCAAGGGGAGCGACCTTGTATGCAAGGGTCGCTCCCCGGGGGGAATGGGGGGGCAAATTTATTTTAGGCCATTTCTGCCCCCCGGTGGCAGATTGGCCTATTGCTATTAGGCCCATCTGCCCCCAGGGGGAGCTGAAACCTCTAGGCGCCAGGGCAATTTTTTTTGGGTTTTTTCATTTTTGTTTGTTTGTTTTTTTAGAGATGGGGAGCGACCCCTTAGGTAAGGGTCGCTCTCCTGGAGGGGCAAATTGTATTTAGGCCATTTCTGCCCGCTTTGGGGGCAGATCGGCTGATTTTAGGTCAATCTGCCCCCAAGGAGGGAAGAAACCACTAGGCACTGGGGATCTTTTTTTTTGCGCCGTCACGCAAGGGGAGCGACCCTGTAGGCAAGGGTCGCTCCCCGGGAGGTGTGGGGGGCAAATTTATTTTAGGCCATTTCTGCCCCTCCTGGGCTGGCTGAGCTAGAGGCCAAAATCCACAGGTAGGCACTTTGCAAAAAACACCTCTGTTTTCTGTGAAAAAATGTGATGTGTCCACGTTGTGTTTTGGGCCATTTCCTTTCGTGGGCGCTAGGCCCACCCACACAAGTGAGGTACCATTTTTATCTGGAGACTTGGGGGAACGCTGGGTGGAAGGACATTTGTGGCTCCTCTCAGATTCCAGAACTTTCTGTCACCGAAATGTGAGGAAAATGTGTTTTTTTAGCCAAATTTGAGGTTTGCAAAGGATTCTGGGTAACATAACCTGGTCAGAGCCCCACAAGTCACCCCATCTTGGATTCCCCTAGGTCTCTAGTTTTCAAAAATGCACAGGTTTGGTAGGTTTCCCTAGGTGCCAGCTAAGCTAGGGGCCAAAATCTACAGGTAGGCACTTTGCAAAAAACACCTCTGTTTTCTGTAAAAAATAATGGGATGTGTCCACGTTGTGTTTTGGGCCATATCCTTTCGTGGCCGCTAGGCCTACCCACACAAGTGAGATACCATTTTTATCGGGAGACTTGGGGGAACGCTGGGGGGAAGGAAATTTGTGGCTCCTCTCAGATTCCAGAACTTTCTGTCACCGAAATGTGAGGAAAATGTTTTTTTTAGCCAAATTTTTAGGTTTGCAAAGGATTCTGGGTAACAGAACCTGGTCAGAGCCCCACAAGTCACCCCATCTTGGATTCCCCTAGGTCTCTAGTTTTCAAAAATGCACAGGTTTGGTAGCTTTCCCTAGGTGCCGGCTGAGCTAGGGGCCAAAATCTACAGATAGGCACTTTGCAAAAAACACCTCTGTTTTCTGTAAAAAAAATGGGATGTGTCCATGTTGTGTTTTGGGCCATTTCCTTTCGTGGGCGCTAGGCCTACCCACACAAGTGAGGTACCATTTTTATCGGGAGACTTGGGGGAACGCTGGGTGGAAGGAAATTTGTGGCTTCTCTCAGATTCTAGAACTTTCTGTCACCGAAATGTGAGGAAAATATGATTTTTTAGCCAAATTTGAGGTTTGCAAAGGATTCTGGGTAACAGAACCTGGTCAGAGCCCAACAAGTCACCCCATCTTAGACTCCCCTAGGTCTCTTGTTTTAAAAACTGCACAGGTTTGGTAGGTTTCCCTAGGTGCCAGCTGAGCTAGGGGCCAAAATCTACAGGTAGGCACTTTGCAAAAAACACCTCTGTTTTCTGTAAAAAATAATGGGATGTGTCCACGTTGTGTTTTGGGCCATATCCTTTCGTGGGCGCTAGGCCTACCCACACAAGTGAGATACAATTTTTATCGGGAGACTTGGGGAAACGCTGGGGGGAAGGAAATTTGTGGCTCCTCTCAGATTCCAGAACTTTCTGTCACCGAAATGTGAGGAAAATGTGTTTTTTTAGCTAAATTTTGAGGTTTGCAAAGGACTCTGGGTAACAGAACCTGGTCAGAGCCCCACAAGTCAGCCCATCTTGGATTCCCCTAGGTCTCTAGTTTTCAAAAATGCACAGGTTTGGTAGCTTTCCCTAGGTGCCGGCTGAGCTAGGGGCCAAAATCTTCAGGTAGGCACTTTGCAAAAAACACCTCTGTTTTCTGTAAAAAAAATGGGATGTGTCCATGTTGTGTTTTGGGCCATTTCCTTTCGTGGGCGCTAGGCCTACCCACACAAGCGAGGTACCATTTTTATCGGGAGACTTGGGGGAACGCTGGGTGGAAGGAAATTTGTGGCTCCTCTCAGATTCCAGAACTTTCTGCCACCGAAATGTGAGGAAATGTGTTTTTTTAGCCAAATTTTGAGGTTTGCAAAGGATTCTGGGTAACAGAACCTGGTCAGAGCCCCACAAGTCATCCCATCTTGGATTCCCCTAGGTCTCTAGTATTCAAAAATGCACAGGTTTGGTAGGTTTCCCTAGGTGCCCGCTGAGCTAGGGGCAAAAATCTACAGGAAGGCACTTTGCAAAAAACACCTCTGTTTTCTGTAAAAACAAAAATAGGATGTGTCCACGTTGTGTTTTGGGCCATTTCCTTTCGTGGGCGCTGGGCCTACCCACACAAGTGAGGTACCATTTTTATCGGGAGACTTGGGGGAACGCTGGGGGGAAGGACATTTGTGGCTCCTCTCAGATTCCAGAACTTTCTGTTACCGAAATGTGAGGAAAATGTGTTTTTTTAGCCACATTTTGAGGTTTGCAAAGGATTCTGGGTAACAGAACCTGATCAGAGCCCCACAAGTCACCCCATCTTGGATTCCCCTAGGTCTCTAGTTTTAAAAAATGCACAGGTTTGGTAGCTTTCCCTAAGTGCCGGCTGAGCTAGGGGCCAAAATCAGGCAGGCGGGGAGCACCTCCAACTCGACGGCAGGCCTCTGCCTGCCGTCCGGATTAGAAGGTTGCACACCACTAAGCTTTCTGTGGCGGTCACCCTGCCACGAAAACCCTGGCGGTCACGCACCTGGCGACAGGAATCTTCATTCCTGTCATCAGCACACACATACACACATGTCCCCACACATCCCCCACTCGTCCACACACTCATACCCCCCACCCATTAACGCTCAAATGCATTGACATACACACACATGCAACACATGCATACATGCACTCAGACACCCTCACTCACTCACATTCATCCACTCAGACACCCCCACTAACTCACATTCATCCACACAGACAACCCCACTCACTCACATTCATCCACACAGACACCCCCATACAGGCGCACATACATGCACACACACATTCACATTCACTCGTAGACATGCATGCATTAAGCACCCCTCTCCCCCCTCCGCAAACACGCACACATGCACCCAGGCACAAAAAACCCTTACCTCCCCCTTTTGGATGCCCACCTACCTTCTCAGTCGAGGGGGATGTCCGGGAGGGGATGGGTCCCGGCGGTTTTTCCTCGCCGCCTCCACCACGCCAGCGGGACACCGCCAAGCCATATTATGGCTTGTAATACGGCGGGTGGAGCTGTGCTGATGGGGCGGTGCCGGCGAGTAATTGCAATTTTATGACTGTATACCAGTAATTACCTTGTGGGTAACCTTTGGACTGCAGCATTTATTGTGTCATCCATTAGTCTGAGAAGGAAAACATGGTTTCAGTCCTGCCATTTAAGCCTGGCTGCTGCAGATTAAACTTGCAATGTCACCTGTTAAACTAATCTTTTTTGACAGGTAAAAACCTTACTTTTGTATATTTGCATATTAATAAGGCACTCTTATGTAGGCCTTGTAGCACACAAGATAGTGTGCATGGTTTTTAAAAGTGGGATATGCAGAACGTTTATCTAGCAAATCAGCAGTAGCGTGCTGAAACACATCAGGCTTGGACCTTAGGCAGTCAGCGCCAACAGGGAATGAGTAAAAAAATAGACTTTCTATCTAGGTCGCCCAACCATAGGACGCAACCTAACATATATAGGTCACATTTTGTACTGCAGGAGTGTATAAGGATTGGTTGAGGCTGGTCCAAGTGCAGGGGAGGAAGATGGGTTGGGACTTGGGTCAGGGGAAAGGAGAGAAGGAGTTTAGGGGATAAAGGAAGGGATACATTTGGAGTTGGAATAAGGGCTTGGAGATGGGCGAGCAGGTTATCATAGGGAGTCTCCTTGGATCAGTGTAAAGGCACAGTCCATGTCAAGGAAGGAGGTCTGGGATGGCAGTAAAAAGATCCATCTGACCCTGAAGGTGGTAAATCATTTGTTCATACAACACCACTTTGTGCATCTCCACCAGCCAAGTGCTGCATGTGGGGTTTCTCTGTGATCTCCAAAGTAGTAGGATGCACAATTTGGCCATGTCCAAGCAGTAGTCCGAAGCTTGGGCTCAGAACTAGCGAGCCCGGGAAGGTCTCCTGTATTATGAAACATGACTCTGTGGTACCATTAGGGGAAGATCCAGGGTAGTCATAGAGCAGTGGTTCTTAACCTATTGACTCCTGTGGACCCCACTTAATTATTACTGGAACCCAGGGACCCCCAATGAATCACTATTGGAATCTGGGACCCCACTGAGTCATTACTCGAAGCAGGAAAACCCGGCCTAAGCATTTTCGATGATTTGAACCACAAAACAATACACATTAAACAGAAACAAGCATTTATCAAACAAATACACAAAATGTTTTATCATTACTTATTTCAAAAACAAATATAAAACAAAATCTTAATTTTAATTTGGGAGGTTGAATCTTTACTAAATTGAGTTTGGGCCACTACTTGGACTCACTACATTCTGTTTGATGCACTTGCACTGCTTACACAAATGAAAATGAGGACACTAACTTAATTTTTAGCCTCCAATTTTAAATTCAGTCACATTTATGGAACATTTTACAATATTCAAATTTACATTTTGCTCTTTGTAATTAATATATCCTTTATCCATCTGTTAATATTATATAATTTTCTTTTTAGCAATCACGGACCCCCTGAGTAGGTTTAGCAGACCCACAGAGGTCCCCACACCACAGGTTGGGAACCACTGTCATAGCGAATATGATTGGTGTCTCAATTGGAAGCATTTCAATGCCAGCATTGTGCATGTTGTAAAAGATTGGAGATCGCTAGTTTTGTGAGGTCCAGTAACAGGCCTGGATCGTCATAAATATTCAGAACTTCATCCTGGATTCACAAGTCCTCCTGACTAGGTCTGCTAACAGGGCATCCCAGTCTTGTTCCTCATACCTCATCAGTAGCCGCCCTTATCATTTGACCCGCAGAAGGGTCAGAAGGGGTCATGAGTGCAAGTGATTGATAATGAGACTGTAAAAGTAAGACATAATTCTCATGCAAGTTCCCCAGGCCTTCAGGCTCTGGGTGATTGGGAATGCTAACATGAGCCAATGTTGAGCTCCCAGGTTGCAGTGAAGGCAGTGTTGCAGTTGAAAATATCTCCACTGTTGAGATTGGGGCAGTTGGAACTCCACTTCAAGGTCATCAAAAGTTTTCATCTCACCTGAGATTAGAAGGCTGTCCAAGGTGACTTTGATATGTAGAAAGTTAATGCTAGCATTCTTACAGTAACAAAGCCCTAAAATCTATTTTTACTGAGGCAACCCTAGTTTTCATGTGTAAAAAATCAGAGTACAGATTAAAATATTGATAACATGTCTCAGGAATGGAACCTGATAGAAAAATATTAAACCACTATTTGTAATAGTTGTTAAAATCCAATTCAGTGTCAAAGTCATATTTTTAATAAATAGGGAAAAGTAACTTTTAGTAAGTTATGTTCCACCTGCCTGAGCTTTCCGAAGGATAATTAGTGCTAGCCTCAGCTAGCTTCCAGTTTGTCCTTAGCCTTGAATGGGGAGTGAATGAGGTGTGAAATTCCTGAAGGAGCTGGGATGTCTTCTCTGAGCTCTGCTGAATCTTTAGCATGTGGGTTGTGGGCATCCTGTTGACACCACAGTGTCCAATCGTGCCTGGCAGGTTTGTTTGAGCCACATGTAATATTCTGATGGACTTGAAAGGAGCTGCATTTTAGTGTAAGATGTGGGAGGATAGTAATGATTACCATAGTGCACTCCCTTAGACAACCACAATCCAAAGTTAAGTGGGGACAAAAGGTTTGCCATCTTGAAAATGCCAAGAGATGCAGCGTTTTGAGCCTGTTTGCAGTAAGGCAAACAAGAACAGTTGAAAAGGTGGGTAGAAGGAGTCATCTCCACCAGGAATAAATGGGGCACCCCAAGGTGCCCCATCAGAATACTTTCTGGGCCTGGAAGAACGGGGGGGCTACCCAGGATGGAAGTTATGAGAAACTGGGTTGTTGGTTGACGGGGTGGAAGCCCTGGTCAAGGGACAGCCACAATCCCTTGCATTCCCTTGCACGGTGAACATCCAAAAGTCACCAAATTAACCTGTGCTTCACCCCGGGTCGCTTGGCACAAAAAGCAGTCAACTTTAACTTAGAGGCAAAGCGTAAAGTATTTGTGCAGCACATAAACAGTGATAATGTGTAAACACAACACAAGAAAAATCCCAAACCAATTTAGAAAAATACAGTACATTTTAATAAATTATCTGACACCAAAACAACAAAAATCCAATCAGTTGAACCAGAGGTATAAATGTTTAAAGTTTAAGATTCAAAATAGCACCTAAACTATAAGAGTGCTAACCATAGATATCTAGTCAACCCACAACCAAGGGTCCAAGAGTGTATTGAGACCTTTTGTGGGTTCGGGTCTCATTCAGGCTGGATCCAAGTGTGGGTTCAAGATTGTGGGAGCCTGTTATGTCCCTGCGGCTCTGAACGGTAGGCCAGCAAACTAGCCCTTGGAGTCACTTTTGGAAGCCCTGGGCGCAGGTGAAGATTCAGGGCTTAAAAGCAGGGCTGACCTCTGAGTGTTCAAGGCAAGCTCCAGTCAGCGAAGCAGTCCTTCCAGGTACAGAGGCAGTCTGGCATAGTGCGCAGCAGGTAACAACAGCAGGCAGCCCTCTGAAAGTCCTTCGAAAGGTCCAGTAGTGAACTGAATAGTGGGTCTTAGAGCCCTATTTTTATACCCTGGAGCCCTTCTCCTTGAAGGTGGGAGAAGTTTCAGGAAAGGTCCTTTGAAGTTCTAAGAGTTTCCTGCCTCCTCTGCCCTGGCTCCAAACTGTACTGACAACACCTGGACGTAAAGCTTATTGTGAGGAGACTGGGCACAGCCTATTCAGATGCAAGTGGGGCTGTGCTCAGCTCTGCCACCCTCTCCTCATCAAGCCAGTTAATGGAACATTCAGGGTCTGCTAATCCCACTATTGTGTGACTGTCTTGAAGGAATTCACAAATTCTTACTGTCAGTTACACCCAGTCATGTCATCTAGGACAGACTGCAAACACAAAGGGCTAAGGAGAGAAAAATGTAAACATTCTAAAAGTGGGATTCTCAAACTTGTGTTAATAAGGTCAACTTTGCCATTAAAGAGGGTTTATCATTACAGCCCGTAGGTACAACCATGCCCTATCTACCTCCTCCAATTAGGAAATTAGAGGTTATTAAATGTAATAAGGAACCCCAAAGTTATCCTGTGGGAGTGTTGGGCTTCACAGTAGTGAAAAATGAATTTTTGGTGTTTTTCACTACTAGGGCATATATAAATTGAAAGGACATGTCCTAACTTTTAATTATACAGCAACCTGCCCTATAGGCCTACCTTAGAGGTGCCTTATATGTAATCATAGGGAAGTTTGAGACTTGTCAAGGAGTTCATGCCAAGTGGACATGGCAGTGGGACACTGCCTTCTGACTGCAATGGCCGGCCTGGGACATGTTTTCAAGTGCTAATTAAAGGGGTGGCACAATAAGTGCTTGTTAGAAATGGGGTATTTGGTTGTCAGTCAGGTTACCCCCTGTCCAAGCAAGGACCCTCACTCTAGTCAGGGTAAAGGAGAATCATACTCAGTTAACCCCTTCTCACCCCCTTGATAGCTTGGCATGAGCAGGTAGGCTTAACTTCAGAGATAATGTGTTAAGTATTTGTACCAACACACACAGTAATACAGTGAACCACTACAAAATGGCACAACACAGGTTTAGAAAAATATTAAATATTTTATCTAAATAAACAAGACCAAATACAACAAAAATCCACAGTATACAGTTAAAAATACGAATAAAGCACTTAAAAGCAAGAAAACAGTGATTTGAGGTGAAAACACTGCAAGTTGGTAAAACACTGCATCGTAACAGTGTAGTTTCCTACAATGTGAAATCAATGAAGCTGGTCACGGAGTTGGTCGACCCCCAGGTACAGTACCTTCAGAACAAACAGAAAACAGGCCAGTGCACGGAGTCGGGGAGAGCAGGTTTGCTGGACCCGATGTGGCGTCAGTTCCGGTGCCATGGGAAAAAAAGACTGCAGCGTCACGCAGCGGCATCGGGTCCTCTCTACAGGGCGGTGAGGTGGCGTTGGATGCTAAGTCATCCCTTGATTCCAGCAGATGCGAAATCTGGCAGTGTTACGATGCTTTTGGACAATCTCACGGGGTTGCAATGATGTCACAGGGCCGCAGGCGCTGCGATGGCGTCGGATTGTCACGGACGTTGGACTTACGACACTCCGGTGTCAGCGAAGTCGGGCAGGATATGCGAAGGCAGCGACACAAGGCCTATAGGGTAGTTGGACTTCTACGAGGTCCACAACCTCGGGGCAAGCAGCGTCATGGTTCCGGGCAGCAGCGTCCTTCACGAAGTCGCACGGCGTCGTCCGACGTCGGTAGACTGTTTTTTTCCAGGAATTCACTTTCTGGGGTCCAGGAACTGAAATAGCACCCTCTGGCAAGCTAGAGTCCATAGCAAGTAGACTCAGGTATGGTTGGTGAAGCCTTTGATGTCCCTGAGGCTTCAAAACAGGAGGCAAGCTCTACTCCAAGCAGGAATGCAACAAAGTCCAATCTCTGTTCCCTTGCACAGGCAGAAGTAGCAACTACAGGATAGCTCCACAAAGCACAGTCACAGGCAGGGCAGCACTTTTCCTCAGCTCTTCAGCTCTTCTCCAGGCAGAGGTTCCTCTTGAATCCGTGAAGTAATCTGATTTTCAGGGGTTTTGGGTGCTCTTCTCATACCCCTTTCTGCCTTTGAAGTAGGCCTACTTCAAAGGAAAGTCTCTCTTTTTTGTGAGATCCTGCCTTGCCCGGGCCAGGCCCCAGACACCAAATAGGGGGTCGGAGACTGCATTGTGTTAGGGCAGGCACAGTCCTTTCAGGTGTGAGCGACCACTCTTCCCCTACCTCCCAGCACAGATGGCTCATCAGGATATGCAGGCTACACCCCAGCTCCCTTTATTTCACTGTCTAGAGAGCGGTGGAAACAGCCCAACTGTCAAACCGACCCAGACAGGGAATCCACAAACCTGGCAGAGTCCCAGAATGGTTTAAGCAAGAAAATGCCTACTTTCTAAAAGTGGCATTTTCAAACACGCAATCTAAACTAAAAGATGTATTTTTAAATTGTGAGCTCAGAGACCCTAAACTCTATTTCTATCTGCTCCCTAAGGGAATCTGCACTTTAATAATATTAAAAGGCAGCTCCCATGTAGACCTATGAGAGAGATAGGCCTTGCAACAGTGAAAACCGAATTTGGCAGTATTTCACTGTTAGGACATATAAAACACATAAGTACGTGTCCCACCTTTAACATACATTGCACCCTGCCCATGGTGCTACCTAGGGCCTGCGTTAGGGGTGCTTTACATGTATAAAAAGGGAAGGTTTAGGCCTGGGAAGTGGGTACACTTGCCAAGTCGAATTGGCAGTTTAAAACTGCACACACACACACTGCAGTGGCAGGTCTGAGACATGAGTACAGGGCTACGTAAATGGGTGGCACAACCAGTGCTGCAGGCCCACTAGTAGCATTTGATTTACAGTCCTTGGGCACCTCTAGTGCACTGTACTAGGGACTTACTAGTAAATCAAATATGCCAATCATGGAAAGTCAATTACGCATATATTTTACATAGGAGCAATTGCACTTTAGCACTGGATAGCAGTGGTAAATTGCCCAGAGTAACAAAAACAGCAAAAACAGAGTCCAGCACACATCAACAACCTGGAAAACAGAGGCAAAAAGTTAGGGAGACCACATCAAGGATGCCAAGTCTAACAGTGCTGTAGGCCCACTGGTAGCATTTAATTTACAGGATCTGGGTACATGGTATACCACTCTACAAGGGACTTACATGTAAATTAAAGAAGCCAATCAGGTTTATACCAATCAAACCATGTTTAGAGGAGTGGGCACAAGCACTTTAGCACTGGTTAGCAATGGTAATGTGCACAGAGTTCTAAGGCTAACAGAAGCAAAAATCCAGAACACTGTAGGAGGAAGGAGGCAAAATATTTGGGGGTGACCCTGTAGAGAGGCCCTTTTCAAACAGGCACGGCAATGCCCCCACCCCACATAAATAGGGAAGCAGTCTTTCTGCTGGGGGAAAAACCCACTGGAAATCAGGAAAATTAAAACAAAATAGAGAGGTGGGGGCTGCCCACCATTGGCATAGCTATGTCCCCACCCCAACTAAATGGGGCAACAGTCTTTCTGCTTCCCTGGGGGGGCGGATTGGCACAATTACTCCTGATCTGACCCCCCCTAGGGGGCAGAAAGCCTACTAGGCACCAGGGTTATTTAATTATATAGAACTAAAGGGGCGGGGGCTCCCGAGCATGGGTATAGCCATTCCCCCATCCAAAATAAATGGGGAAACAGACTTTCTTCCCCTGGGGTATGTGGGGTTTAATTACCCTTGATCTGCCCCGAGGGAGACAGAAAGGCCACTATATTTTAGGGAAATTAAAAAACAATAGGGATGGGTCTGCCAACGATGGGCATGGTCATGCACCCACCCCAGCTAAATAGGTCAAAAGTCTTTCCATCGCTCTTGGGGGCTAGATTGGGGTAATTACTCTGATCTGCCGTCTGGACGGCCAAAAGCTCCCTGAAAACCAGAGATTTGTTTTTAAAAATATCAGGGTGAGGGTTGGCCAGTATGGGCCTGGTCATGTTCCACCCCAACTAAAGGGGGCAACAGTCTTTCTGCCCCAATCTTACCCCCTGGGGAGGGGCAAAAACCCACTGTATGGCAGCAGTATATATTTTTAATACATCAGTCCAGTGGTATTGCCCATCTTAACATTAGGCCCCATACTCAGCCCTAAAACCTCAAGAGTCTTTCTGTTCCCCTGCAGACGAAAGCATCCCATCCCAAGGGCACGCAGGAGGACATTTAATTCTTTTGGATGTTGTTTTTAAATATTGGGCAGGAGAGTCTGGATAACTCTATATTTCATCCACTTGCAATGGTTAGTGGCTGTACTTTTTATGCTTGGGTAGGCTGCCACTTGGAAAAACCTACCAGACCCAGATAGTTCTGAAAACTAGACATCTGGAGGAGGCCAAGGTGGTGCGAGTCACATGCATCACACACCATTGTCTTACAATGCCCTGCAAACCTCAAACTTAGACTAAAAACACAAATTGTCCTCACATTTTTGTGAGGGAAACTTCTGGAGTTCATGAAGAGCCACAAATGTCTTACCACGCAGCATAACCCAAGTGTCTCAAAATGGTACCTCACTTGTGTGGATGAGCCAAGAGACATTGACACAAAAGGCCCTAAAGTGCTTTGTGAAGAGATCAGCAATAACCTTAGCTGTGGGATTTAGGGTGGCTCTCAGCTGCCATGCATGGAACCTATGAACCACAGACATTTCTGAAAATTAGACAACAAGGGGATTCCAAAGTGGTGTGCCTTGCATGGATCCCATGAGGCTTTCTTACCCACAATGCCCTGCAAACATCAGACTTTGCTTCCTTACATTTCTGTGATGGAAACTTCCTGAATTCCCAGGAATCCTTAAAATTCCTAACGCCTAGCGTTGCCCCACTTGTACAAAGAAAAACACTGTGCCATGTGTGTGGTTGGGCCTAGTGACTGCAGCAGGAACGAGCAAAAAAATATGCATCCCCATAAAAGGGCTCCTATTGACCTTGGTTTGATCCATTCCTGTCGCAGGCACTAGGCCCAGTCACACAAGCGTGGCAATGTTTTTGTCGACACAAGTGGTCTAATGCTAGGTGGTAGGAATTTTGTGGATTACTTTGGTTTCCAGAAGTTTCCATCACAGAAATGTAAGGAAAAGGCGTCATTTATGGCAAGGTTTGAGGTTTGCATGGCATTGTGGGTAAAAATCCTCACAGGATCCACACAAGACAAGCCACCCTGGACTCCTCTACTTGATTAGTTTTCAAAAATGAGCCATTTTGCTAGGCTTCCCTAAGTGCTGTCTGAGTTAGAGCCCACAATTTATAGCTACCCACTTTGCAAAATACTCGTTAGTTTTGAGTGGAGAGATGTGATGTATCAATGTTGCTTTTTGGACCATTTCCTGTTGCAGGCACTAGGACTACTCACACAAGTGACGTACCATTTTTATCAAAAGGCTTAATGGAATGCTGGGTGGAAGGAGGTGTGTGGATCCCTACAGATTCCAGAACTTTCCACCTCAGTAATGTGAGGAAAATGTGTTTTGTTAGTCAAAGTTTGAGGTTTACAAGGGATTCTGGGTAAAACGACCTAGTAAG
The DNA here is from genome assembly GCF_031143425.1 of Pleurodeles waltl. Lineage (NCBI taxonomy): Eukaryota > Metazoa > Chordata > Amphibia > Caudata > Salamandridae > Pleurodeles > Pleurodeles waltl. Next base: position 1,275,414,413 of record NC_090446.1, on the reverse strand, counting down.
ACCCAGGCAAGTCACCCATACTGGATTCCCCAAGGTGTCTGGTTTTCACAAATGTACAGGTTTGCTGGGTTTCCATAGGTGTCAGCTGAGCTAAAACTGAAAATCCACAGCTACCCACTCTACAAAAAATGGGTCAGTTTTGAGTGGAAAATTGGGTTGTATCCATGTTGCATTTTGGGCCGTTTCCTGTTGCAGGCACTAGGCCTACCCATACAAGCGGGGTAACATTTTTATCAGAAGGCATGTGGGAGCATAGAATAGTGGGATTTTTTTTTTTCACTAGTTGGATGTATCTGCATCTGTGCCCTCCAAATTTAAGCCAGTGTGTAAGAAAGAAGACATTTTGAAAAATTATCTCTAAATCATATGCTAATACGGATACCCACTAATTCAGAGATGCACAATTAACCACTGCTCCTAACCTCCATATCTTGTGTCCATTTTAAAACTGCATATGTTTTCTTGATACCTATTTTTCACTCTACATAATTCATCATATAAATTGGTCTACACTTGGTACTCAGTGAAAAATCATTGTACAATGCAGCTCAGTTATTGCCTCTGGGTACCTTGGGTTCTCGGAAAAACTATGAACCCTATATATCCCCACAACCAAAAGGACCTAGCAGACGTAATAGCAGATTGCTTTTGTAAGTTGCCCATTGTGACAAAAACATGTTCCTGAAAACGTTGTCGCTAATGGCCATTGTGTTCATACCCATTTTCAGTATTTCTTTATTTTAACAGTTAGTTTCTTTGGAAACACCTTTAGGAATCTACACATATAACCCCTTTTTAGAAATCTATAGCTTTTCTGGATCACTCATGGGTTTCATACTGGTTTCCATCACAAACTGGAGGTAGGTTGAGGGCACAAAAATAAGAAAAATGGACTACCTCTTTGAAAAGTGCTAAAACTGTGGTAAAAAAATGTTTTCTTTTATTCAGCTCTGCATGTTTCTGAGAAACGGGAAGATGGTCACTTTAGCACAGCAAACCGGTTGTACTTTTAAAATCCCCAGGATGTTGGAAAACAGGACTCAAATTTGGCGTTGATACATTATGTGAAAAAAACGTTATGGAGCCCTAAGCGCCAAGAAAGGGCTTGATTTTATTTTTTTATTGCAAACATATGCCCACCAACTTTAGATGGTGTCATGGTTTCATTTTTCTACCTATATTCGTTTAGTGCATCAGCCATTCACTTGTTAAGTTTGTCTGGTTTATTGTGGTGGGGTAAGCGGGTGAATGCAAGACTGAGATAGTAGGTAATGAATAGACACATGGCTGCAAAGATGAGTGACAGAGTGCATTTAAGTTGAAGTATTGAGTACCTAAACTCATCTGTGACTGAAGAAATTCTTTCAGTTATGGGCTACACCTATTGACATTGCAAATGCTTGTTTTTCATATTGATAACATGATTAAACCTGTCCAAAGCATGGAACAAACCTACTCTATTGTCAGTTAGAATTTGGTTACAAGAGCTTAGGAGCTGGGGTGAAATGGACTGCCTACTTAATCTGACAATGGCACATTAGATACAATCAGAAATGAACAGTATGTGTCTCATTTATTCATTTAAACAGGTACAAAAAAGAGCAGGATTTACCCATGTGTTTGAATTATATATAATCTTTTTCCAAACAAATGAATACACACATCAACAATTCTTTAGATTAGATCTTTTCTTTTTAGCTATATCCATATGAGTGTTTGTAATGAGACAAATTAGAGATGCACACCAGGTTTAATGTATTGTATTGTTTTCATACACCTGGTTTTGATTGTTGTGTTTGCCAAATAGAAAGAAAGAAACTAAAAAAAAAAGAATCTACCTGGTAAGTGATCGGAGAGAGTGACCAGACATCTTTATGTTTAAGGTAAGTTCCCACAACAACAGTCAGGGCTATGAGCTCACAAGTTTTATACTCCGACCAGCCTCCCCCACTTACCTTTCAGACAACCTCACCATCTCTGTTGGCTCTTGGCACTGGTACAGCCAGGCCACCATTAGACTTGAGACTAAAAAGTGAAACAAATGAAAAAAATGGGCCTTTTCCATCTATGCACCCAGGATCTGCAGCAACATGCCCATCCTGAGAAGGACCACCCCTGTGGTGCTCCAGCTTAGGAAAGAAGTCAAGACACACCTATTTAGAGAAAACTACATCACATTGCAGTAATAATCCAAAAACCATCTACCTTTCATATCACTCGTTTATTGTAAGCTTGCGCTTAATCCTGTACAGTACTCCACTTTTTTCGGATAGCTTCATGCTAATGCCATAAACACACATAAATACATATGGAAAGTTGATTGCTAGTTTATAGGACCATCCCTGCCCAGGCTTATGTGTCTGAAAATAATAGATAACACATATTTGGTAAAATTGTCTCTACTTTTGTTTAAAGTGTGTGTGGTATTTTACCTCCTGGAGTAAAATGTCAACTTTTTGCATGCTTCCACTGGAGGACGAAGGGAGTACCCTAGCATCCATCCACAAAACTTGCAATCCAGTGGCACTTCTAGATATGATTTATAGACGAGGAGCCATAGATAAAACTTATGGAGCCACCAAGAACAAACAATCATGAATATTGTGCATATGCATGTTTCATAATACAAGACATTATAGTTAGGTGAAAATTTCAGTTAAAACAAAGCCACTGACATTCAGTTATAGATATGTCCACTAACTATAACTCCTGTCCTAAGGTGATTATTACTCACATCATGTACAGTTTTGTCATCAATTATATAATTGCTAATGTTGCAGTGATTTTATCAAATATGCCATAGAACATGTCATGAGGTGATGTAATGGACTTTTGTCAGTGAATATCTATTTTTTTTACTTAAAACGTCAACCCTGCGTTCAAACAGCGAGCAGGCAACCCCAAGCTGCAAATGCCCTTCGCCCATGCATGGCGTGGCAATGGACGCAGGGCCTGGCTTCAGCCAACCACAAGGTGGCCCTCCACTCCAGCTGAAGACCATAGAGCTCAGGACACCTCGGACACCCATGTGTGTGTGTGTTTTTTTTTATATTAGGGCCACAGTGCAGCCCTGATGGCTTCCCTGCTAGTGCCAATCCTGGGTGCCAGCAGAGCTGGCAATTCTTTTTTTTAATTCTGGGAGGGGGCATAGATCACCCTCCTCCCCCAGCCTTTACAGGTCCCCAGCCCCTGAGGCCACATAGTTTTTTAAGGTGAAAGGGGTGCACAGCTTCCCTCCTGGAGTCTTTGGGGCCACAGAAGGGGCCCCGTCCCCTGGGGACTTTTTTTAAAGGGGGCATCTAGTCTGGTGGTTAAATGTAGAAAATTTGCAAAAAGGAATAACCCTACATTCCCCAATCCCATGTGTAATTACCACAGATCCCAGTCAGTGGGGTTGGAGAGCAAGTCAGGGGAAGGCGGAAGTGAAAGGTCAGTAGACAGCAGGTGAATTGCTTTTCTCTTCGAATTTCAAGGAACTAGCGGCCATAGAGAAAGCTCCACTTCATTTCTATCCTCAAATTCTCTAGAAAGAGGTTATAGTCAATCAGGTGGCAAAAAGCTATGTCAACCATCAAGGAACAAGAATAGGTCTCTAGCCTACATAATTTATCTATGGACAGAATCCCCTATATTGTCTCTTACAGCAATGTACATTTCCGGGGAGGACAACTTCCCACGCGACTCATTGAGCCGCAACATGTCCTCCTCCGGAATTCAATCTGATTGTGGAAGTGTTTGGTCGTCTGTGGCTGGATCTTTTTGCATCTCAAATTAATGCCTTCTGATCAGTATAGGGAAAGGTGCGGAAGACATTGTGACGCGAAGGGTTAATTAGCTTGAGCAGTGTAGATGAGCGTGATGCCTGCTGAAACCCCCCGAACAACGTGGAAAAGTTAATGATATTATTTTCAAGCTTGTTTGTGTAGAAGACTCCGTCTCAACCTTGAGAACGAGAGTACAGGGAGAAGATGGAATGAAAACAAAGGCTGGGGCAGCCAAGTGCTGATAACATAGCTAGAAAATGCCAAAAAGAGATAAAATCCAAGCTTCGAGTTATTTAAGCACTGAAGTGTGGGTGAGGGACTTGAAGCTCGCAGATGGAGTTGTGAAAGCTGCCATGGCCCAGCGCTGCCTCCCTGTTTTGCTGACCGTGATGCTTGAGGGGGAGAGAGGTCCGAGCAGGCGGTAGAGGGCTTCCCAGCATTTCGTGGACTAAGTTAAGTTCCACACAGGGATGAAAGGCCTTTGTTTCTCTGCTCTATTATTATGATTGATTATTTAAGCTTGCACTGTGTTTATAACCTGAAGTATTCAGCTCGTTTATATTTTGCTTTCTAAAGATCATAGTGTGAGCCTGCTGCAGTAACTGAAACATGCATTTTGGTGTGGAGTAAATCAAAGCTTATCTGAAGTATTCAGCTCGTTTATATTTTGCTTCCTGAACATCGTAGTGTAACACATTTTGGTATACAGTTATTCTAAGCTTAAATCTGTCAATGAACTCTTTGCTCATATGTATACATAGATGCTCTTTGTAGTGTACTTATATATAAATGGATGCTTTTCATTGTTATTCTTATTCTGTCAATGAACTCTTTGCTCATATGTATACATAGATGCTCTTTGTAGTGTACTTATATATAAATAGATGCTTTTCATTGCTATTCTTATTCCACTATTGTTAATGTGCTGAATGCCTACATTTACCTGAAATTCTAGTAAAACTAAATTGTATTCATAATTGGCGTGTTGTCCTTCATTGAGCGTCCTTATTGACTTATACCGAACAGGTCTCAATCAGTCACCTGGATAAGACACCTTCCTTCAGAATTATTGCTCCGACATGAGTGATCCTCATCTATGGAGAGTGGATGCTCTATCGTTTCAATGGCCTCAGAAATCTTATATGTGTTTTCTCCCATTCCCCTCCTGCACAAGGAGCTAAAGAAGGTTCAAGAGGAGGATGCGGTTATAATTTTGATTGTTCCATTCTGGCCAAGGAGGACTTGGTTTTCTCTACTGACTCAGGTGTCAGTACAAGGGGAGATCCTTCCCATTTCACTCCTCGAAAAAAGGCGAATCCTCAGTTTCTCTGCCTGGAAATTGAGAGGAGGGTTTTGCAAGCATTAGGTTGTTCCATTTACGTGGTTTATCCACACAGCAGTCATGAAAACCATCTACTTTAAGTGCTTTTGCAAAACATTGGGGTAATTCTGAGAAACGGTGTGCTGACAGGGTGCAGAGACTGTCCAGCCTTTCCAAATTTTGGAGTTTCTTCAAGACAGTTTCCAGAAAGGTTTTACTCCTTCAACTTTGTCTTCCCAATGTGCAGCAATAAAGGTGTCGGTCACTCTTTTTTTAATCTAGCACAATTTGTTCCCCTAGTGAAAAGGGTACTGATGGAATTTAGATTGAAAAATAAACTGCTGGCCCCAGTGGTTCCTCCATGGGATTTCCCTTCAGTTCTACATGGTCTACAAAAGATTCCTTTTGAACCATTACAAACTGCAACTCTTCAATGACCAAGTTTGTATTTCTAGTGGCAGTTATGTCTGCAAGATGCAGCAATTTGGGGGCATCAAATCCATGTATCAGATTTTCCCTGTTAGGATGGTGCTTAGGTTGAACCCAAACTTTCATCCTAAAGTAGAGTCTCAATTTCATAAACATTAGAAGGTCATTTTACCAATCTTTTTCCAAGATAATTCCTTATGTTCTGGGGTTCTGGATATGAAAAGGACTTTGTAGATTAACTTAGAAAACAGAAAGCTAATTTATTGTTTATTGCTCTTGGTCCTGCAAACAGAGGTCAAAAACATCTGAAATCACTATTAGTAGGTGGGTGAGTAAAGCGACCATTAAAACATATTCTTGTGTGCTTTGCCAGTTCTCTGGCTCAATTCAAGAAAGCTCTACAAGAAGTGTGTCTGCTTATTGGGAAGAAATGAAAGGAGCTTTGATGGAGAAATCTATAGAGCAGCCACCTGGGCTTTAGAGGATACTTTTGTAAAGCACTACAAACTTGACTTGTCGGATTCACACAATTTGGTTTGGGTGAGAGGCGTGGCTTAGAGCGTCAATATGGCAGTCGCACTCCAAGAGTGCTCCGGACCCCTCTGTCATCCGCATTTATCCACTGCCATCGACTTTCACCTTAAATGCACTGTACCTGCCCTACAAACCCTGGTTAATCAAGTAGCAGTCCAAGCTCTCAAAGAAGCTTTGCAGTGCACGAGAGACTGCAGCCTTCATCAACATGGCGCCCAGCTCTCGATGACGCTGATCTCTACCGCGCAACAATAATCGATGCCAAATCAGCGTCGTTGAGGATCCTTTCGGCCTGATGCAGCCATCCCAGACCACTCAGCAGCGGGACCCACTGGAGGCCTTTCTGCTCTTTTATATGGCCCTCTGAGCCCCGACCTGAGACCCCGATTGCCGCTAAGGTGTCTGGTCTGCAGTGGGGCCTTGTCAGAGGCCTACAGCATGGAGGGCAGTGAGTGAGGCTCCCCCCTCACACTCAGTTAAGCAGCACCCACCTGAGGGACTACCCCCAGATCCGAAGACCTCGTGCTCTCCTAGGGCCAGAACTCAAATTAGCAGTGGTACCTGGGTGGCACACAAACCCATCTCCTACCTTCCAATCTCCTCAGCACTGTCTGGGTGGCCAGATCAGGTGCCAGAGATCGAGGCACTACCGTGGGGCTGGCCTGCTGCTGAGTTGGGCAAGCAGGCTGCCCTGCCACCACAGGGGGAGATAAGTGCAGCCCCCATCCGCCAAGGCCTCCTGGCAGAGGACTAACCGGAGGCCCTTCCACTTCTCTATAAGGCCCTCTGAGCCCTGACCTGAGACCTGACTGCAGCTTCAAGGCCCAGTCTGCAGTGAGGCCCAGTCAGAGGCCTACAGCATGGAGGGCGGGGAGTGGGGCTTCCCCCACACACAGTTAAGCATCAGCCACTTGAAGGAGTGTCCCCGGGTCCGAGGCATAGGACCCCAGGGGCCCCCAGACATGGCTCCTACCTTCCATCCTCCACTGCATTGTCTGGGTGGCTGGAGCTGGTGCTGTAGGTCTAGACGCTGCTGGGAGGCCGGCCTGCTACGGAGTTGGGTAAGGCAGCTGTACTGCCACCGTGAGGAGGGATGACAGTTGCTCCCCCACCCATAAAAAAGGATTAACCCCAGGGGGAACTGCCTGCCGGTCAGACCTCCCACACTTCCCTGTGGTGGGGAGGGGTCCGCCTGAGCTGACGGGGTGCTGCAATGTTGTGCCTGGGGACTGCTGCACATGAACACCGGCAGGCACTACTGGTCTGCTGGTGACTGGGAACAGACGTCTCACCAGCATTGAACCGAGAATCTTCGAAGAGACACCTCCCCCATGTCCATTCTGCATGGCAATCGGGCAGTCATGGCAGATGTGAAGACAATTGCTGATGCCCCCACGTGGGCTGACGCTCATTACTGTCTGCGCCTGGGCCCCCCCACAAGCTGCCATGAGATGTGAAGGACCTCGCCTCAGGGGCCTGAGACACCTGCTCCCAGTGAGGGGGCCCCTGTCATCAATGGGATCTGCGGGTAAACCCCTGTGGCCCTGAAGACAGCTCTGTGGATTACTTAGCCCTTCTCTCTGCCTCCGAGAGCCCCAGCCTCCTCCGCCAAGCTGGAACAGACTTGTGTCTGAGGTCATTGGGGATCCCCCCACCTCATACATCGGCTGTGACCAGGCAAATGTCCTTTACCAGCACACTCACCAGGCACCATAGGGAAGGTGAGTCTTCTGAAGTAAGTCCTGAATCCACCCTGGCCCTAAAGACTGATCTTCCTGGACCCCTGCCTTCATCAAATTAGGGCTAGGCCCCTAGGTTCCCACTCACCACACTGCACCATCCTCCCAACAAGAAGATCTCAAACTGCGAGAGGCCGGCTTCCCATGCTGCTGCATAACTGCGCAAGCAGCCTGAGTCTCCATCTACAAGGGTGCTGCGTGGCGGCACCGGGCAGACGAAATGGGTAAAGACAAGCTTGGTTGCCCAATGACATCTCAGACCCAAATGGACCAATTCACCCCTAACTCTACTTCAGGGTAGCCCAGAGGTACTGATGCTGAAAAGTGACCTGGCGACAATTCTTCAAGTCATTCACACTTCCCTTGCTGCAGTGGAGGCCAAGATTGGGGAGGGAAGTGAACGTTGCCCTTCTTCACCAAAACCTTTGCAATACCATGGCCAGAATTGCTAAAGCTGAATCTAGGATACCCACAGAAGAAGACAATGCGAGAACACTCAAAACCCAGGTGGCCAGATCATTTTGCTTACGAAGAAACTTCACCGAGGCGCTGAACACACTCAGAATCGTTCACGGTGCAACAACGTGCACCTAATTGGATTTCCTGAAGGCATGGAATCTCAGCACGTTGCCAATTACCTTGAAACATGGATCAAATCGGGGATGCCTCTGAACCAGTTGTCCTCCTGGTTTGCTATTAAGAGGGCTCACAGAGCTCTCACTCCTAAAACTTCCCCATTTGTACCTTCTAGACTGATAATCGCTCGTATACTGAACTTTAAAGACAGGAATGCCATTCTCAGAGAAGCTCAGACTCAAACAGACCTCCGATGTGGGGACACTAAGAGCCTCCTCTTCCCAGATTACACCTGGGACTTCAGCAACAGCGCCGATCATACCTGGAGGTCAAGCAGAAGCTCAAGCCATTAGGACTCCAATATCATCGTAATTCATGTTGATAAATCTAATTTCTTCATCACGCCTGAATCCACCTGGACATGGCTTACAAAGGTGCGTCCATTACAAGCATCCATGGAGGCCTCTCTTCAAGGGCCTACAGCTACAAAGACAACGTATTGTCAGCTGGTAACCAAAACACAAATATACCACACCCGCTCACAGAAGGGGCATCCCACTCGCCGTGCCACATCTCTGTTCCACTCTCCCCAGGAAAGAGGAAAATCCCCGGTTTCGATACATCCTTCACAGGCACCGAGGCCTGGGACCAACACACAAAACGTAAAAATTGCCTGACTCCTGCTTCTGAATCTGTGCTGGTACCTCGGGCCCTTTCCCCTGACTGCTTTGATTGGCAACCTAATATCCCCATCCGTTGGTTCAGCTTTAAGTACTTAGGCATATGGGTGGTACTCCACCCCACTGAACTTACCTGGTCCCTCAACCTTGAGCCCCTGAGGTGGAAAACCAAAGGCGGACCTCGCCAAATAGCAAACTTTCCTTCTGAACGTTCTGGGAGGCACAGAAAAATTATGATAATACTGAGGTTCTTGTTAATCTTTCAAAACCTACTGCTCCTCATATCAAGGCCTATGTTTAAAGCACTGGATAGGGTCGCAACCTCCTTCTTATGGCATAGATCTAGGCAACCTCTTGCACTTACTCACCGCCAATGTCCCCCATATGATGGCCTGCCTGAGTATGGCCAACCTCTATGTTTATTATTTGGATTCCCCAAAACACCCTTTGTGGCCAAAACAGTACTTCTGACTTGAAGAGCTGCTCTTCGCCACACCCACTGTAAACTCTCACAGTAAACACCCCTCTGGAATGGCACCTGGCTGTGGGAGACTGAGTAACTGCAGGGCATTGGGAAATGGGACATTATAGGTCTCTTACTGTTAGGCAATATCTGGTTGGGGACATATATGCGGTCCTTCTAAGAACTCCAGGCCACCTACACCCTACCTAAGACACAATTCTATAAATATATTTAATTGAGACACACTCTCTACTCCTCTGTTTCTCAGACCACCCCCCTCCCCAAGTGTAGTCCGTTGGAAGCCAAACTACTGTTTCTTGTTGGAAGCCAAAACAGTGTTTCTGCCCGCCGATCCAGAGGGGAACAGGGCCTTAACACTGCAATGTGGCAGTGCAGCGGGTGATGCAGCACCCATCGCGCATTCCACTGCCTGTAATTCGGGCAGTGGAATGTGCGATGGGGCTGTGCATGGGGGGCCCCTGCACTGCCCATGCCAAGCGCATGGGCAGTGCAGTAGCCCCCAGGGGCCCCCAAGTCCCCCATTCCGCACGCCTTTCCATGACAGTGTTTACTGCCATGGACAGGCTGGCGCATGGGGACTCGTAATCCTCAGGGCAGCGCCGCTTGCAGCGCTGCCCTGGCAGATTACAACCACTGGGACCGCCAGGCTGCAGGCTGGCTGCAACCTGGCAGTGTCAGCGGTTGGACCATGGTGGATTTGCCACGATCATAATGTCACAGTGGGACCAACCATGACCGTGACCCTGGCGGGCTAGTGACTGCCACAGTCATAATTACCCCCTTATTAGAGATTACGTGGCTGTGGTTATGTGTCAACTGACTGTGCCTATTGTGCTCGACTGCCATGTCATACGTGTCTTATTTTACTCACTGTAAAACTCAATAAAAGTTGGCTATCAAAAAATATTTGATTTGGGTGTTCTGAAATTTGCTATGGAGTACTAGCAATCGGTGTATCCATAAATGCAAATGGAAAGAGATTCTGAAATCTGATTTCCATGTTTTATTTTCTTGTATGTAAGAATTAAGGATTTGAACTTTGGCTTATGTATATCCTCACTTCAAATGGATTGGGACACAGGGATAGATTTTGGGGTAATGAATACATTAATTACCAGTAATCTTCTTTACCCAAAACCTTACTCCCCCATCCCAGTCCAAGATCTCTCCCTTTCCCACCATGTTGATGTCTATTCCTCAATGCAGCACTATATAATATCACTTTATATTGTGAGGAGGGTCCTTCTGTAGGAAGGGGGTGGGTTTAGTAATAACAATAGAAACCGGACTTTTTTGTGTATCTATGATCAAACCCTCCTCTCACTTTGTGTAGAATGGAATGAAGAGGACTAAGATTTCAGGTAATGAACATTACCCGTAAGTAATGTATTCAGTAACCACTCTCCAACATGGCTTGACTTGTCAGTTACATTCCTTATCTGCCTGTCACATCATGAAAACTAAAAGTAAATTTCTTAACAATTAGCCACAAGGTTGGCTAAGTGGAGAAGACATTAACCCATGTAGCTATAAATACATTTAATCTAAAACAAAAATATTAAAAAGTCACAAAGGATTCATTTCTTTAGGGATGAGAATTTTCTAACCATGTACCAGGCAGCTCCATACAAAAAGCACTGGAAATCCAAGGTGTCCTCTCCTCATAGTATCTAGCATTTTTTGCTTGACCTTCCACTATTCTGTTTTTATTATTTTTTTTATTGATGTTCTCTGCGGCCAGTGATCAGTTAAAAACCACAATTTCAATATGATTGCAGGTTAATACCTCACCATGAACATCTATGTGCCGCCAGTAATTTCTGGGCCTTCTCCTCCACTTACAACTTACTCATCAATACTATTTGAAAGGTACTCTTAATTGCCCAACATGCTCTTTCCTTTTGATATTAGCTTTCATAGAATAAGGGGAAACTATCCCTCTTCAACTTCCATATCTCTAATGACAGGAATTGCGTTCCACTGCCCATCACAATTTCAGATGGAAAACTTCAACTTACACATGCATATGTTTCACAGGTTTGCAAAAACGAATACACATTTGTAAATACATGTTTCTATATTTTACAATTCCCAAGCCATTTTGCACATCCAGACATTGCTAGTGAATCTTCCTGGAATGGTTTTCCATTGGAACTTGTGCAATGGGCCCAATGCTTCAGTTTGTAAATTTGGAGCAGTGTAGTGCACTGCTAGCACCACTGCTGCATGAAAAAAGAATTCCGTAGCAGTGGCACAAAGGGCTTGTAAATGAGGCCCTGAATTTGGCTCCTTCGTTTCCTTCCAAAGGGGTTGCTTTCTTGTGCTGGTGGTAGTTGCTTTTAATTTTAGACAGTATGATACATATCTTACACTTAGCACTGTTTGGTCAGATTGAACTCCAACCTGATTTTGGCTTGCCTAGTGCAATTAGGAAGGGCTAATTATAGGCAGTAGCCCACATATTGCTCTCTGGCCAGCCAACCAAATCGTTAGTCTTTAGAAATAGTTGCTCCGTATGAGATCGGGGGCATCACTTTATCTCCTATGACTGATGATAATGCTCTGGTGTTTTCACAGACCAAGCTCTTTTTTAACCGGCCCATTGTGCACATCAAATATTTAGCTGTTGTCTTCATGGCTGCTTCCTGCACCCCTTTGCCTCCCTTTCATCTAGGTGCACACCTAGATGTCTGAAGCTTTGCACTCTTCCCAAGCAAATCCCTTTCCACAAGGGTCCACTGAACTGGATTTTTAGGGGCAACATGCTCTGAGAGAGACCAATCTGATTTTCTTGTACAGCAAGGTCATGCTTTGGGCATAATGACTTGGGTGGTTGGTCCCATTCCCCCGGAGGTCTAGAAGTCAAAACTTTTTCTAAATCCAAATGTTTCAGAGATTTCAGAATAGGCTCTTCTGGACACCTCTGAGGCTACAGGACCTTAAGGAGAGAACTTGGGGGAGCAAGACTCACTCTGGCAGAGGCCACCAGCAAGGTCCAGTCCTCTTCCATTACCAACTGGCTACTGCAAGAAAAAGTATTCTTGTAGATACCTATAGCCACATAGGAGGCTAGCCTAGGAGGCATCTTCTTTGCCCTGGTCGCAAATGGGAGCAGGTCCAGCCTTTCAGATCACCTCACTGGTTTCAGACAGCAGATTCAGTCGTCTTCTGTTCTTCTACTGGTCCAGAAAGTGTACTAATGAGATGTGAGTGGGTCGCCAGTTGTGTATGTTTGACTAGCCACTGGGTGGTAGTGACTCCTGGGCAATCCCTTACAATGAGGGGAAAGTGCCCAAATGCAAACCTTTCCACTTTTCCTGCAGATCCTGTTTGCCTTACTGAAAACTATCTCACAGTGCACGATTCTGTGGCAAATACAGCATGGCAGAATCTTTCTACCCTTGAAAGGAGTGTGTGTGCCAGAAAATTGTATGCTTAGGGAGGTGAGTTATTTTCTCTTCTTCAACTGCTCCAAGCTGCTTTTGGGACCAGCTCACCCTCACACTGGGCTAGGGTCAAGCTGGCTACGGAGGGTTTATAGAATAAATGCTTCTCTTGTCCTGCTTTTTCTTTACACTTATCTAAGAATGGACAGGCCCGTACCTAAGTCTCTTTCAATTTAAAGAAGTTCCTGAACCCTCCAAGATGTCCTTCTTGAGTTTTCTCCTGCCGTACCTCATACCCAGGTCTTCCAAAGAAAAAAAAAAAATCAGTTGTTGCTGCCCTAGGAGAAGTTTTCTCACCTCATTTTGGAGAAGCACCAGCAGGGCCATTTACCAGCAAGCTAATGCTAATTAGCCTCCTGGACACTCAGGCAGGTAAAGTGTAGTTTTTAAAACTCACTTTTCCTAAATATTAATTCAAAGTCCGATTGCACCTTTGAATTGGATTTTAATAAACATTCAAAATAGTGGTTGAAATTCTTTAAGCTCAATAAAGACATCCTAATACCTCATCTGCTTGCCCTTTATGATGAGGCGCTGAAGAATGGCAGGTTCCCTATGGATCTAGATGCCACCACTATTGTTATACTGCCCAAGTCGGGGCAGCTGGCCGAGGCTTGCTCCGCATATCATCCCATCTCACTTATTAATGTAGACATAAAAATCTTTGCCAAGATATTGGCAGCCAGGCTGACACAGGCTCTCACATTTCTCATACACCCTGATCAATGCGTCTTCATGCCTGGGAGCAGCACCCATTTCTGTATTAGAAGAGTGCGGCTGACCCTGTCCCAGGTAAATCACCTGCAAGGCGACTTTTCCCTCCTTATAATAGACTTCCACAAGACATTTGACACAGTCTTGTGGTCCTTATTAGAGGATGTGTTCCAGCAGGCCGGCTTTAGCCCCATATTTTGCGGCCTTGTTGGACTATTATATAAAGGACTGACTGCACAGGTCCGGGTAAATAATATCCTCTCCGAGCCCTTCCCAATCCGCAGAGGGAAGCAGCAGGGCTGCCTACTATCCCCACTACTATTCACCATGGCAATAGAGCCCCTGGCACGGTAGATCTGACGTGATGCAAGATTGCCTGAATGAAAGTGTGGAAGGGGCATGTAGGATCGGATTACCCTCTATGCAGACGATGTCCGGAATTTCTTCAGTGACCGTCGGGCATCTGGACCTCGATGTGCTGAAATTCTTCAGTTTTACTCAGAAGCACCTGGACTGTGCATACATCCTGCTAAATCAGCTCAGCTTGAGGTGAGGATAGATGCTTTGAGCCGTTTTTGGTGCCCCGGTATGCCAACTAGATGTAACTCCTTCATATACCTTGAGGTCCACATATCCACCCTTCTAGACCTGGTGTGGTCTTTGAACTTCCACCCTTTGAACCTAACATTACAGTGTGATTTAAATGCCTGGTCCCATCTGGTGCTAAATCCCTCGGGAAGGATTGCGGTGTTTAAAATGATCTGTCTCACCCGATAGCTTTATACCTTGGCAAACTACCTACTGCATTCCGCCCACCTGGTTTCAAACCCTCACGTCGAAACTGACATCCTTTATATGGGCAAAGGGACAGCACTGGGTGGCCTTTGCCTCCACCCATAAATCCACGTTTGACGGTCGCCTTTGAGTCCCTGACCTATATGGCTATTATCTGGAAGCACAGCAGTGGTTCACTGGCAGATGGGACAATCCAGCTTATCAGTTAGAGTTGGGATTCGACAGACTCATGGACATACTCTATGGCAGCCCCATATCTTCTGCAATACCCTACTGTGCTGGTGTGTCATTGCTCTGTTGAAGAGCAGCTCTGTGCCTTATCCATTGGTGTCAATGTCTCACTGCTATGACACCATTATGGTGCTGTATCTGGCTTCGACAGGTGTCGCAGCTGCAAGAGTTTTTCAGCTGGGACTGCATTGGCATTATCTATCTGGGCGATGTTCATTGGGGGGTGGTCCCTGATGTTCTTTCAAGACTTACAAGACCAATATGGTGTGTCCCGCACCCAATGATTTCATTTTCTCCAGCTGCGCCATAAGCTCCTTTTCCACCTCTCCGCAGCAAAGCCCCTTCCTGAATGTAGCCCCCTGGAGGCGAAACTTCTGATGGGTCAACAGAGGAAAAGGCACAGTATCAATGATATGTCGCTCCTTTATCATTCATGCGCCGGATCGGCTCCTACTCCTTCAGCATAGATGGGAGGCCTGGGCGGGGGACCTGGATGATGATGACAGACAGGTGGCCTGTCTGACTCCATGTGATTTGGCAGTCTGATCCTGCTTACGAATGGTCCAATGTAACTACTTACATGTGACATGCCTATCCCCTCAACATGTGTGGAGGATAAACCATGTGGGCCAATCCGTCTGCCCACTCTGCTCCACTCTTGCTGATTATTTTTTTCACATAGATTGGTCATTTCTGGCTCTACAACCCTTTTGGGCTGGAATAAATCAGGAGATGTTATTGGTTCTGGGGAGTCAGCTTGACGTAGGCTCTAGGGAGGCACTCCTGGGCCTACTGGAGGGTATGGGAGAGTCCCTCTATGAGCAGATCTTTATGGAAGTAGCCTCCCTGGTTGTAAAGCATGACATCTGCGAAATTGGAAAAACTTTGGGCCTCCCACCCTGGCGGTATAACGCAGAGCCATAGATTGGTGTATGCCAGGAGCAAGCAAATATGGGGTAAATAGTGCACATATTATGGTTTGTCTATAGAAGACTTTGCAATAATAATAGGTAATGGCTTTTGTGGTGGAGAGTGGACTATCTCTCAAATCTGCATGTACATTACTATGGAGGATATGGAGGATGTTGTGTGGTGCTCTATCTTCTAAATTCAATAAAATTGGTTATCAAAAAGATTGTGTTTGGATTAATCCACTAGCTTGTCGCAAACCAGAGATAGCAGACATCATTTTGGTCTGAACTCATAGCTGGTCCTTTACATTGAAAATAGCTTTTGTTGGCTAGTCACTGTAGGTGCATCTTAGCATTCATTTCCTGCATGTACCACTTGCACCCTATTTTGTGGGCTACAAGGCCTGCTTAGGAGTGAATTATTTAATTGTTAAAAGTAAAGTTCTTGTTAGAAATGGGGTCTTTGGCTGGCAGTCAGGTTACCCCCTGTCCAAGCAAGGACCCTCATTCTGGTCAGGGTAAGCCACACACAATCCAAATTATCCTGTGCACCCCGTCTGGTAGCTCGGCACTGAGCAGTCAGGCTTAACTTAGAAGGCAATGTTCAAAGTATTTGTGCAATAATCATACAATCACACCATATAGCACCACAAAAATACACCACACAGTGTTTAGAAAAATAGAGACTGGTGACTGGCCAGCAACCATGCTAAGATAGCTAGCTTTTGCAGGGGGCACCTCTAATCTAATTTACAATTTTACAATAAATCCAGTACTGGTACCAGTTTGGATTTACCATCTGAGTTGTTTTATACCAAACAACCCAGGGTGCATAGTGGCCATCGTCTAGCTGTGAAACCCGTACTGACCAGTGTCTAGCACATGAATCTAGGATGGCTGCTCTGTTCACTCACTATGTCCCAGGTTTGGCAAGGACACAGTAGGGGCATATTGCTCATGCGTCTATGCCCACACCTGCAGTATAGTGCACCCTGACTTGGGGCTGAAAGGCCTGCTAGAGGGGTGACTTTCTTATATTGAATGCAGTGTGTAGTGGACATGTCACACAGGCTGTGTGCCATAACAGTTTTTAATTTTAGGAATGCACCCAAACACTCGGCCTATAACGGCAGTGCTGGGTGCATTTGTATTCATGGTCCAAACAAAGGGCCAGTTTCCCACATTTGCTTGAAATTATGTAATGAATTATGATATTTTGGAATAATAGGACATTTGAGAAAGAAGAAGTGCACATGTAAAAGCATAGATGGCATCTTGACTGGATATATTGCATGAACGGACTCAACTGTGGGATACATTAGTTTGATTTTTACAAAGGGTGATACATCAACTGTAACTACAATTGATTTGGATTACTGAATGCACATTATTGTTATGTTAGTTTGTTTGCTTTGGTCTTCGTGTGGGTGATTACCAGATTTTGTTTTCTGTACCCTCTATAATTTGGGGCTGGAGATAACAAGGTGGTAGAATACTTTTAATTGCAATGTATTTAGTTAGGGAGGCTTTGTCTTACAGACCTCAGCTTCTCTCTCTCCTTCCTGACTACCAACCGTGGTGTTTGCGCCGGGACTAGTGTAGAATAGTAAATGCAGGCACAGCTGTAGGGGTTCAGTCCAATGGCACAAGTAAATTAAGTGAACTCAAGGCCACATGAGTTGATGAAAGTGACCGCAAAATGGCAGAACTACTAGATCTATGATTTTTTGTGACATAGCGTCATCAAGTTTATAAGCACCACCACTAATTAGTGAAACCAATATCATTCAAGCACTTGCACAGGCAGAAGGATGGGGGTCATTAATTGAATAAAAGAGGAATCAGGTCAAGACATTGCTACATGGAGCAGTCATAACATATGATTTTAGGGCAAATGCTACACCAGAAGGCTTGAATGTTAACAATTCATCCTGTATTTTTTAGAAGACAAACAGAAAGATTGGTCAATCATAGCATGCCATTGTTCCAGCAACTGACTTATCTTGATAACTAATACAGTGCAACATGTTTCTGATGTGATCCCTATCAAGATAATAAAACAGTGAGGACCATCTACATACCCAAATTAGGATCAGTGTCTTTAAGAACAAACTAAAAGAGGTAAATAAGGAGATCAGTGAAAACAAAGAGTTTTTGACCCAGAGAAAAATCAGCAAGTTACAAAAGGACATAAAAAAGTTTTCCCAGGAACAAGTATATCCATACATAAAAGACCTCATAGGGAAGTCACACGATTCAATAACACAGAAAGGGACATTTGGCGACAAAGATTGGTCATCTAACTCAGATTCTGATGATGGGTCCAGTGACAACTCTATTAGTAACTTATGTAGCAAACAGAATAATCGGAGGCAAAGAAGATTCATGATCCAATCCTATCAACCCATACCTCCACAACAAATGTATTTTTGGCCAAAGCCCTGTGGCCCATTTCCACCCATGGGTCAACCACCCTTTCCATTCTTTCAGAGAAACCTTTAGGGAAAGATGGTTAGAGGAGACAATGGGGAGAAAGAAAGATACATTAGTAAGAACAGGCTCAAGAAGGAATACAAACCAGAACTAAAACAAAGGAGTCCCAGCCACGAACCAGCGGGATGTGACTCCAACTTCAGAAGTATTAGGATAAGGGGAAGAACAGTTTTTGAATAAAGGACTGAGGCCCTAATTATGAGTTTGGTGGGCGGAAAAGGCCAAACTCCCGCAGTCGGGTTACCACCTATGGGGCAGCCCTCCCACAGCCCCTATTAAGAGTTTCCCGCTTGGCCAGCAGGCGGAAAAACAGTTTCTGCCCGCTGGCGCAGCGGGAAACACTCAACAACACTGACGCCGGCTCACAATTGAGCTGGCGTCAATGTTGCGGTGCGCAGCGTGCACCAGCACCCGTCAAACTTTCCACTGACTGCAAAGTAGACAGTGAAAAGCATATCCGGCTGGCCATGCACCACGTCACCGCCAGCATTTACATGGTGGTGGAACCGCCATGTAAACGCCAGCGGAGAGAGGGCCTGCTTGAAACCTCCTGCACCGCCAGGCTGTCGGCCAGAGGAAAAGTGGCATTGCCGGCAGTTCGACTGTGGCGCGTTCACCACAGTCGTAATGTGGCGACCTGACTGCTACATTGGTGGCGGTCTGACCACCACCAGGACCCTGGCTGTCTTAGGACCACCAGGGTCATAATCAGGGACTGAATTTTGTCCCTGCCAACTACGCAGATAGACTCAAACTGGGATGTGAAATGACAGAATCTTTTCACAAAATTAGGGTTAAGGCCTTATATTGGGTACTCCAGCACCAATACCATTTCCATCACACAAAAGCTTGAGAAAGACATCCTTCTTCAACCCGTCCCCAATGTCAATACCGCCTGAAGTAATAGCATTTTAGGAGTCAGTGATTAAGGCTATAGAAGCCCTGGATACGTGGAAAATACCACAACCTGAGCAAACAAGACAGGTTTGAAATCACTTCTGGACAGGAAAAACTAAGTGCCTGATTTAGATCTTGGTGGAGAGGAATACTCCATCTCAAACTTGACGGCTACCCTGTCCAGTATATTACAATCTCCATAGGATGTAATGGAATTGTAATACAGAGGATGGGATACCCGTCACGTTTGTGCTTCACCAATATCCAAATCAGGCCCTTAGTCTTTAGAGAAGCTGATAAGTGTGGAGCTATTGTTCTCCAAACTACAGACGTCTATCTTTGAAACTTTTATGACCCTTTTCAGGGATGAAAGAAATGATCAAAGGTTACATACAGACCCTACAAAAGAGATGCAGGTATAGATGAAATGAAGCAGACTTTCTGTTCACTGAAAAACCCAGGACCCTTTATTTCTATACATTACCTACAATCCATAAACAAAGAAATCTTCCTCTAGGGCATCCTGTTGGTTCTGCCACTGGGTCTGTACTTGAAAGGTATTAGTGTTTGTGGACTGGTTTTTGCATTCACCGGTAAGTAAAATGGGATCCTATGTGAGAGACACTAAACACTTACTACATATGATCTTAGAATGTATTGCTCCTAGCACAGAAATAATGAGTTGACTAGATGTAGAGGCGTATATACAAGTATCCCTCAGGATGGGAGCCTCAGGAATATTGAAAATCTATTGAAAGAAGAAGAATGGGTGGTAGAGTTCAATGGGATATGAAACTGACCCAGTTAGCCCTAAAAAGGATTTTTTTTCAATATGACAGTACTGTCTACCTGCAAAAACATGGTACATTTATGGGCAGTACCTTTGGCCCAAGCCTTGTTAGTCTGGAGGAGCAAAGCTGCTACGGCCTCTAAGTTTGTGGAGTAGCTCAACAATCAAAACCAATATTTGAAGATGACACTCACTATGAACAACACAGAGATCTTGATCATCAGGGAAGAAAAAAGAAAATTACCAACAAAAATGTACACAAAACCAACTGACAAAAAAATACTACTTCACTTTGAAAGCACCCATTCCTGCTCCCTAAGGGGGAACTTACTGGTATACCTGGTAGGTCAGTTCCTATTCCTGAGACGAAATTGCAATGATGTTTAGTAGTACAAAACAGAGGCAGATAAATTAATAAACAGAGTTAACAAAAGAGCTAGGCTCAACCATGAGGATGGTTACTTGAGGACATAACAAGACAGAATAAACAGTTGATCTGTGCTAGCACTCATTGAAATGTTTCACACAGAAGCATTGAACTGTTTTGAATTGCAATACTTCGCATTTTCAGAAACCTTTGTTCTCTTTCAGAATAAACACTAGTGTGTGATATTTGCTTGTTCACATGAGACTGAAAGCGGGGCTGCAAAAACTGATCAAAGACGTCTATGGGACCTTTCAAATGTTACAGGCCATTGCCCATGCAGACAATGTTCAGTGTGCCTAAAACAATGGTATTACTGTTTGGGGGGGGAGCAAACCCCTTCTCAAACAGCAACCACAGTCCTTCTCAGGGTGAAGTCACAATCAAAACCTAAATTAACTCAACTCCCTGATAGCATGCCACGAAAGCAGTTAGTCTTAACTTAGAGGCAAAGTTCAAAGTATTTGTGCAGCACTTCAAACAGTAATAAAGTTAAAACACAACACCGAAAAATCTCACACCAATTTTGAAAAATAGAGTAAAACTTAATAAATAGTTTAAGGCCACAATAACAAAATCTAATCAGAAGAACCGAGATATGCAATTTGAAAGATTTAAGCAAAAATAGTGCCAAAAAGCATATAGCGCCAAGTATGGATATCTGGTTGCACCAGACAGGGACAAAGTCACAAGTTCAGGCAAACTGTGATGGAGCCTGGGTCAGCTACAGGGAGCCAGTTAAGTCAGCCGAAAAAGAGTACTTTTAATCTTAATTGCGGAGCAATGCGGAGTCCCGCATCTACAATGCATTGTTCAGCAGCGATTCCTTGGAGCTGCGAAGCTGTGATGTGCCGTCCTGCTTTGTCATTGAGGATGCTG
Organism: Pleurodeles waltl; assembly: GCF_031143425.1. Taxonomy (NCBI): domain Eukaryota; kingdom Metazoa; phylum Chordata; class Amphibia; order Caudata; family Salamandridae; genus Pleurodeles; species Pleurodeles waltl. The sequence continues at coordinate 1,275,393,306 of NC_090446.1, read as the reverse complement.
TTGGCAAGGGGCTTGCGATGCAAAGGCCTGTGTCGAGGATGCACTGCACAGTGGTGGTTCCCAGAAGGCAATGATGCGAAGTCCTGCACTGGAGATGAACTGTGCAGAGTTTGGGGAGCGAATTGTCGAGCAGCAGCTCCGATGCAGAGTTTCTGGTTGGCAATGTAACATGCTGGAGCTCTGATGCATCAGTTCCTCTGGGACTACAGTTGGGACTGGTAGAGCACCTTCAGGCTCACTGCCAAAGGTACAAGACTGGGGTGGCACCACTTAGGAGGGCAGGACTTACAGTTGGCAGAGTCTAGGTTCTGTGTAGAAGATAGAGTCTGTATTTGAGACTTCTAATCAGGAGACCAAGCAACTAGCTCTTTGAGACAGTCTGGAGTTCTTGGCTCAAGATGCTAGTCTAGTTCTTCACTCAGGCAGGTGGGCAGCAGGGCAGCAGGGCAGCACAGCAGGGCATCAACATGGAAGTTTTTGTTGCAGCAGAGTAGCACAGCAGTCCTTCTTCTGAGTCTTCCAAAAGTCCAGATGTATACTGACGAGTTGAGGTCTGAGGGCCAATATTTATACCTGGTGCCAACTTTGAAGTAGGAGAGGCATCTGGAGGTTTCCACCCTCAGAGGTGCTTAGAATGTTCTACCTCCCTGCCCTGGCTCCACATTGTCTGGGGTCACAAGAGACTTGTGTCAAACTCTTTCTGAGAGTGCCCAGGCAGGACCTTTGTGATGTGCAAGTGTGATAAGTGACAGCTCCTTCCACTCATTGACTCTGAGTGCCCCATCCTGTAAACACCTCCAACACCTAGCTTCTCTTTCTTTCACTGTCTGAGAACAATACACAGAGACCAACGGCCAACTATACCCAGTCATGTGAACCAGGATACACACAGCAGACACCAAGGGCCAGATGTAAGAAGCGTTTTGCATGGCGCAAACTGCTTAAATCGCAGTTTGCACCATGCAAAACGCACATCGCGATGCACAATCCCATTTTGCGAGTCGGTTCTGGCTCGCAAAATGGGAATGCGACTCGCAAATAGGAAGGGGTGTCCCCTTCCTATTTGCGACTCGCACCGCGATGCAGAATTGCTTTGTGACTGCGAAAGCGGTCCCAAAGCAATTCACAGTTCGCACCCACATGAAGTGGGTGCTAACTCATTCGCAAAAGGGAAGGGGACCCCATGGGACCCCTTCGCCTTTGTGAATGTCGCCCAAATTATTTTTTCAGAATGGACCAATGGACCACTGCCTACTCTGAAAAAAAGAAACCAAATGGTTTCATTTTTTATTTTGTATTGTAACTCGTTTTCCTTTATTGAAAAAGCAGCCACAGACTTGGAGGTCTGCTGTCTCCAGCAGGCCACCATCCCTTGAGTGCAGGGAATCGCAAGGGGGTCGCAAATTGCGACCCACCTCATTAATATTAATGAGGTGGGTCTTTGCGACCCCCTTGCAATTCGCGGAAGGTGTTTGAGACAGCATTCTGCATATGATTTTGCGAATCGCAATTTCCGATTCGCAAAATCCTTTCTTGCTACATCTGGCCCCAAATGTCTGGGACAAGTAAATGTGGCATTTTCAGAATTGTGACAAAAATCTGAGTTTACCATTGAAGAGAGCTTTTAATTTCAATTCTTTTAACACCGAACCTGATCTGTTTACCTGGTCCAAATTAGAAGTTATCACTTATTAAATGTAATGAGGTATCCCAATGTTATCATATGGGAGAGGTAAACTTTGCAGTAGTGAAAAACGAATTTAGGAGTTTTTGACTATCAGGCCTGTTAAAACCTGAATGTACCTGTTCCACTTTTAATATACATTGCTCCCTGCCCTCTGAGCTGTTCAGGGCATTCCTTAGGGGTCACCTATATGTAATAAAAAGGCAGGTCTAGGCCTAGCAAAATATTCATTTTGCGACACTGAAGTGGCGGTTTAAAACTGCACACGCAGGCTACAATGGCAGACCTGAGACATGCTTTGCAGACCTTCTTAAGTGGGTCACACAGTCAGTGCTGAAGCCCCCAGTAGCATTTAATTCACAGGACCTGACTACATATGGTACAATTTCACTAGGAACTTACAAGTACATTAAATATGCCATTTGGGTATAAGCTAGTTCTACCATGTTTAGAGGAGAGAGCATAGGCACTTTAGCACTGGTTACGCAGTGGTAAAGTGCACAGAGTCCTAAGGCCAGCAAAAACAAGTTTAGCAAAAATAGGAGGGGTGAAGGCAAAATGTTTGTGGGAAGCCCACCCGAGGGCTGGCAGGTCTAACAATGCCCTTTCACCTCACAAAACAAAAAATAGACTTAGGCTTAAATACTCCCTGGGAACAAAGACACCATACAAATGGCATTTCTACAAATGGCACATACATCATAGAGAGTCCATCTAGATTAAAATACATAGGAATGATTTCTTAGAATGTGAAAGTAAGAATTGGTGAACACCGAAGTATCATTCAATGTCAGCGTAGTAAGACACTCATGACAGTCCATTATCTCCAAAAGAATCACACATACAAAGATTTAGGGGGTCATTATGACACTGGCGGAAGGCGGAGAAGCGGCGGTAAGACCGCCAACAGGCTGGCGGTCTTTTTTTTGTATTATGACCATGGCGGTTACCGCCATGGTCATCCGCCGGTTCTCCGTTCCGCCCGCCGGGCTGGAGACCTGGGCAGTATTTTGACCCAGCTTACCGCCGTGGATTTCCTGCGGTTGAAACCGCCATGAAATCCATGGCGGTAAGCACTGTCAGTGCCAGGGAATTCCTTCCCTGGCACTGATAGGGGTCTCCCCCACCCCCACCCCGACTCCCTCCCCTACACCCCCCACCACCCCTGCCACCCCCCAAAGGTGTCAGGGCCCCCCTCCCCACCCCGACCCCCAACATCACAGAAGTCACACACACACGACACGCACGCAGACACCACCAACACACACACGCACACACACCGACATACATGCCTACATCCACACACACAGTCAGACATGCACACCCACATACAAACATACACGAATACATCCATACAGACACCCCCACAGACATACATGCACTCATTCCCAAAACACGCACTCACACACCCCCTCTACATACACAGACGCACACCCCCATGCACCCACACAACACCCCACTCCCCTAACGGACGATCGACTTACCTGTTCCGTCGATCCTCCGGGAGGGGACGGGAGCCATGGGGGCTGCTCCGCCGACACCACACCGCCAACAAAACACCGCCACGCCGAATCACAGGACGTGATTCGGTGGGCGGTGTTCTGTTGGCGTGGCGGTGAAGGTGGAGCAACCTCCACTTCCCCGCCGCCCGCCAGTATGGCTGTTGGCGGCTCTCCGTCGGAAAAAGGACGGAGAGCAGCCAACAGTCATAATACGCTGAGCGGCAAACCGCCACTACTGGCGGTCTTCCGCACAGCGGTCCCTCGGCGGTCTTGTAAAAAGACCGCCGAGATTGTAATGACCACCTTAGTATGGACTATCAAGGCTGAGGTAACTTCTAGAAATTAAATGAATGAAACAAACACTTCTTAAACAAGGACAGTAATGGGTTTTTAAATTAACAAACAAACAAATTGGGCCTGAATGTTGAGATTCCTTGGAGTCAATTTAATATAATAGTGTTTAGCTTAAATTATTAATTTTCTACACAGATAGAGCAAAGCAACAGTTTGGCTACACAACTCACTCCTCTATATATTTGTTTACTAAAGGACTCTTTGGCATAAGAACTTTGTTGGCCAGCATATATCCTTCAATCTTCTGAGATGCATCTTCATATAGAGGACATTGGAAGGACAAAATAAGAATTAAATTATCCTCTTTGCTACAAATTATTTTAGGATTCCAGCGCAGCAATAACCTATATATTTTGCTCTGGCATGCAACAAAAAAATGTGTTGAACAGTGGGAACTACATTTCCCATCTCCCCCTCAACCTCACATGTCTCCCCACACCACTCATGAATGACATCAGACACACAATTCAAGGGTATAGGAGAGCGCAGTGCCCTAGTCCTCCCATCGGCTTTCTCACTCATAAATAAGATGCTCATAGTGAACTATGCAAACAGCCAGGAAGAGACAGGGTATGTATATAGGTGTGGAAAGATGAAATGACACCCTTGATGATGTAAGTAGCCAAACTCTAGTGAAGCAACTCCCATTACACATTCATTGCAGAAAGTCTAACTAACCAGCTTATATTCTTCCTGTTTTTCCTTTCCTCTGAAGGCAGGATACTATACGCTGTGGTGTGTGACTACAAGGACATGTCCCCCCTCCTTCCTATATCACACTTAACCAATCCCAAAGTGGGTAAGGCAGCATGGACTATGTACAACAAAAGCACTTATTCATGTGTTTTTGGCTTGCGGTGAACCACATGAAGTGAACTACACAGAGTAATTAGATGTATACATGTCAATGTTTCGCCATCACTGTCTCAGTGTTTATTGTGAAATAATGATATGTCCATGTGAGACATTGGGTTGTTGGTTGAGTAGTGTGTTAACTCTTCTGAAGCAAAAGTCATAATCTCTGTCAAGGTGAACGACAGAAGTCACTAAATTAATCAGTGCTTAGCCCCGTGGTAGTTTGGCACGAAAGTAGTCAGGCTTAACTTAGAGGCAATGTGTAAAGTACTTATGTAGCACACAAACAGTCATAAAGTCAAACACAACACATGAAAACCCCAAAGCAATTTAAAAAACATAATATATTTTAATAAATAAAATCATAAGAATGACAAAAATCGAATCAGTATAGCAGGAGATATGAAATTTCAAAGTTTTAAGCAGGTATATCGCCTAAAAGCACAAAGCACCACTCACAGTCATGTGGTCATGCTAGCCCAGAGGAAAGTCACAAGTATGGGCCAGGATGTAGTGTGGGCTGGATACAGGGACCAGGCTAGTCCTGCTGAATAAGTTATCTTCTCAAAGTCTGGCACAAAGAGTTCCATTCGACATAGAGGAGGTCACAAGGAGAAGGAAAGCGTTGCATATGTTCATCGCAGTAGCTCAAAGAGCAGACTGGCTGGCATAAGCTGTTGTCCCTTTAACATGAAGAGCCAGTTGAGCATTGCCGGCGGTCATTGCTGGAGCTTCACATAGATGGCCACCATGGGCTGTCATTGCTGTAGTACTAAGTGCGGATCTTGAGCTGCCGGTCATCGCCGGCGGTTGCTATATGGTGAAGAATCAGGTTCACCAGAGCTTTGCATTGGCAATCATTGCGGGTGGAAGAGTCATAGTGCAAACGGGCCAATTTGTGGTTGGGAAGAGCCCAAACATTTGTGAAAACACCTTTCTTTACAGAGGAATGCAGTCTGCCGCCAGACAAGGTTTCAGGGCCTAGAGAGGCACTGCTTGCGATCAGGGGCTCACTCTTCCAGAGGCCACCAGTGCTCAGTCAAGTCCATTTGCAGGTCCGGGCAGGTCCAGTGCAGCAGGTCAGCTGGGCAGGTCCTAGCCAGGGCTCTGGAGTTTTTTGGGTTTCGGTAGCTCAGAACAGGAGGTCAGCCTGCCTGATCCTTGGAGACACTCAGGTAGTCTGGAATAAGGTCCAGTCTTCCTTCTTACATTTTTTATTGAAAAGATTAATAACATATTTAATCATAAAGTGATAGTGATTTTTCCTTACATATCTTTACTTCCAATTATATTAAATTTAAAAATATATATATATATATTTTTAAAAGTCAAAATAAATTATTTTAACATTATTTCCTATAGGGTTCTAGTTTACATCCCTGCCTCCATTATTTTCTGAAGGAGCGTGCTGCAGTACAAGTGGTTGGCCATGTGTGGTGCTGGACTTTCTCCAGGTAAGAGCTGGAGCAATTTACTATGTTTGTAGGTGATTTTTGACTGCATTAACTTTAGAAGTGAAGTTTGTGAAGAGATTACTCTTTTGTGTGAGGCTGTCTGTCTTACCTGTTTAAACCCCTCAGCACACCCTAATTTACCTCCTTATTCCTGCCTAACCTCCTGACATTTAATAGTAGATATTCCATGGTTTCCAATCACTCTGATGGTCCATCTGACATATAGTATTAGTCAGTAAACTTCCAAGTATGAGAATCAACCTTTAGAAAATATAGAAAAGATGGACCTAGAGATTTCCACTTGTAGGTTTGGGAATTACATTTTGTAGTAAGTAAGTAGTAACACAGTAGTACTACTTTATGTACTACTAAATGTAGTTTGCAAATCAGGATCTCTGTCTTTAGCCAAGTGGGATTGACAGAGATTGTAAATATAGTTTGTCAGCTCCGCTGCCACTAAGACGTATTATTGCCAATTCTTTCAAAAATACATGGAGCAGGGTTTGACCCACCCAGATGACTGTTACCCTCTTGTGTATCATTCCACCTTCAAAAATGTGCTTCCACTGGAATGCATGTGATGGGACAGTGACTCCCATAAACTGTTCCATCCAAAACTCATAATTATGTCTTTGATAGCTAAAACGGCGTGTACAATCAGCCGAATTCCCTCTTTTGAACCCATTTTGAGCAGGTTACTAAGCATATTTTGCAGTTTGTCCATACTGTTATCACGGCCTAACAGAGCGCGAAATATGCTTTGCTTTGCTTTGCTGGTAAGAGGCCCTAGTGGGAAAAAGGCACATTTCATTTGCCATAGTTTCTAGGTCTTGCTTAGGCAGAGCATCTCATCTGTGGGTTTAGCACATGCCACCTCTTGCAATTTGTTCCTTTGCGTGCCCTTCCAAAATACTTTCTTTCCTGTAGGTAATTGCTTACATTTGCCCCACCTTTTGGTGTGCTGCTCACGCCCATGTGACTGTCCCTGTTACTTGTAGCCTTTTAGTTTTGGGCCATTTGTCTTTCGTTTGTGCACTGCTTTTTCTTCTGAAGCTCAGTTCAGCCCTGGGGTGCAGCAGAAGTGAGTGCTGTACAACCCTGCCATACTGCGCGTTTTCGTCCGTGTGGTTTTCTCCTCCACTCCTGCTGCGGATATTTCTGGGGGTTCTAGGGGCCAGGGGCCAGATGTAGGTAACGTTTTGCATGGCGAAAACTGCGAAACTGAGTGCCTCTTAAGACCCCGATCAAATATATGGGTTAATTCCATTTTGTAATGAAAACTCCACTGTGCCTGAAACGGAATTCCAAAGCTGGATTGACATCTGTTATTTGCCCCATGCTCAATTTGCACACCCCACACTATTCACCAGAAATTTTGCATTGGGGAACACATGGTGAGAGCTTTCATGGCAAATGGTGTAAAATCTTGAGAGAAAGCACCAGTATGGAGTGCAACTTGTGCCGAGTTTGTCTTCTCGTTCTGGGCACAAATTAGAGTTTTCACCCAAAACTGCATTAGTAATCCAGCAGTTGGGGGTAAAGTGGAATTTGTACCTACAATGGAATTAACCTCTTGATTGTAATCGGGGCCTTAGGTTAGTAATAGGAGGACGTTTACGCTATTGGTGAGGCGCATGGGCGTTCAGCACCGTTGAAAATACACCACGTTATTACTATTATTAAAATATACTTTAGAGCAAGGGGAAACTCGAGATAAAAAAATTATGTTTCAATTTCAGAGCACACGTTTTCTTATGGGTAATGTACTTGTGTTAATTGGCTGTATTTCTATTTATCCAATAAAACATATTAAACTCAATTAAATGAAAAAAGTAGGCCAGAATGCTGCCCCGCAGCAAGCTTTGAGATATTGTGCAGCAGTGTACAAGCGGTGGTATGACAAAACGTGCATACATCCACTACACTCCAAACCAAAAACACATAGGTAAAATACATTATCTTTTACAACACTAATAGCGCTAACTCTCGCAAATGCGAGACCTATTGCATTGCAAATGCTTGTTTCACTGGTGTTCATGCCCTACTATTGTGCCAACATTGAGCTTAAACATTTGTTTTTGCAACTGAAAACATTTTCTTCAGTTGTGCAAATGAACAGGTTTTCCTGAGCCTAGATATGATTCACCTTATTGAAATGTTGCTTCTACTATGTGACATACATGCTATCATGATACACACCAAGAAATTCTGCAACTCTGTTGGTTAAACAGCATTTGTTTAAACTTTATTCGAACAAATTCAAATATAGGGGTATGCATAAACTTCTGTGTCATTGGAATGAATACATCATAAGAATTATAATCAGCAATTGTTCTGCACTGAGAGTATTTTGGCATGTTTCTTTAAATAGTTGCTTCACCCAACCAGTTGTGGCACCTAACCATGGTCAACTCTGATTTTCTTTATTAAATACTCTTTGGAGTTCCTCTCAGGCTTCAGAAGGATGATATACAGTTTGGGGAAAAATATACAGCAAAGCAGTCCAGCACTGGATGCTTGGATGGCAAATATTTCCTCTGCTACTATATATTTTCCTTTGGTGCTCAAATAAGTTGGGATGAACAAAATCCAAACACTGCAGAACACTAGCATGCTGAAAGTGATCATTTTGGCTTCGTTGAAACTGTTAGGTAACTTCCTTGCTATGAACGCAACCACGAAGCTTATACTCGACAATAGTCCCAAATACCCTAGTGCGCCATAGAAAAGTATCAATGAACCTTCGTTGCACTCAATGGTTATCGTACCAATTTCATTTTTCATGTTTAGTTCCACAAAGGGTGGTGAAACTACCAACCAAAAAATGCATATGACGACCTGGGGAATTGAACACAGTAGAAGGAGATAGAAGGGAAATGTTGACTTCACCCACTTTCTGAATATGCTGCCAGGTCTTGTAGCATTGAAAGCAATGACTACAGTGATGGTCTTTGCCAAAATGGTGGAGATGCAGATGGTGAAAACGATGGTGAAAATGACCTGGCGAAGTACACAGGTCACTCTTTTAGGTTTTCCAATAAACATGATGGAACAAAGGAAGCAAAGGTTGAGGGAAACTAGAAGAAGAAAACTGAGAGCTCGATTGTTAGCTTTGACGATTGGAGTGTCCCGATGTCTCCTAAAGATGCAAAGTGCTGATAACGTGATGGCTGAGCAGATGGCACAGACAATCACCAGTGCTGCTCCCAGAGGCTCGTTGTAGGAAAGAAACAATAGGGGTTTAGGGATGCACTTATCACCGACTTCATTTGACCACTGATGATCCAGGCATTTCACGCACTCAATAGCATCTGGAAAAAAAACATAAAAATGAAATATTATTTTGCCTAGTGTTGCAAGAATCAGCCTAATCTTTTTCAGTGCTCACAAAATGCAGACTTTTTCTGTTCACCACAAAATGCTTAAATACAGCTATGAATGAAGCCTTTCTCTGCAGAAATTCTGTGTTATTGACACTTCTTCATAACTCAAAGTGATATCAAGAGCAGTGAGGCGTGACCTCTCACCAGAAATGAATCATAATCCTTCTAATTGGTAGAATTATTTCAATGACAGTAGCTAATTTTTTATGTCTGACATAAAGACAGCTTTAAACTGTTCTTCTAGCCTCTTGTTTTCACAAAAATAATACATAAAACTACGTAACCTTACTCACAGAAAATGGGCTCGAGTTCAGCCCACTTCAGTCACTGGTCATACACAGTGCCAATCAAATGTTGGTTGATCCCACAGAACTGCATAGGTACATTGAGGTAGTCTCTCATTTCTCCTCTGCCTTTGGTTTTGGTCCCAAGCTTCGACGAGCCCACTGAAAAGCTGTTTGGTATTCAGACAAGGTGAGTGACGGTCTTTTGTCTTATTACTCTGTGTTGCTCCACAATGAAAATAATCTAGCATCGGGAGACACTTTTAGTACATGTTCCAGCATCTCCTCCACATTTGCTATTTGCTATTTGAGTTATCCGACCTCCAGCAGTTTCACCGCATCCACTAATAGCTTTTCCTTTCTTATGCACTGCAAGCGTCCAGCAGACCTTCTGCTTCCTGCAAAACTGAATGGTGGTTTAGTTGCTCATTGTGTATTACTCCAAGACAGTGAGACAAAAGGGTGAATAGGTATTGGCAGGATGGGCCATCCCTGAATTGGTGGGGAGAAGCTGTCACCTACCACACTTCCACATCACAAAGACTCTGACTCAGCACTCACAAAGGGTTTTATGCCCCCAGACAAGCTGTGGTAAGGGCAGGGAGGAAGAACATTCCAGACACCTTTGGTGGTGGCCAACTCTAGAAGCTTTTCCCACTTCAAAGCTGGCACCAAGTATACATTTTGGACCCTCGGACCCCAATCTTCAGTACACCTCTGGACCTGTGGAAGACTCAGAAGGACTGCTGTGCTGCTCTGCTGCAAGAAGGACTGCTACTCTGCTGCCCTGATGCTTGGCTGCCCTGCAGCCCTGCTGCCTGAGTGTTAGACCTGGCAGCCTTAGGGTGGTCACCCCTAACTTTTTGCCTGCCTCCCTCCACTTTTTGGACACTGTTTTTGCTGGTTTTAGGACTAGGCGCACTTTACCACTGCTAACCAGTGCTAAAGTGCATATGATATCTCCCTTAAAACATGGTGACATTGGATCATACCCAATTGGCTTATTTAATTTACTTATAAGTCCCTAGTAAAGTGCACTATATGTGCCCAGGGCCTGTAGGTTAAATGCTATTCGTTGGCCTTCAGTACTGATTGTGCCACCCATCTAAGTAGCCCCTTAACCATGTCTAAGGCCTGCCATTGCAAGGCTTGTGTGTGCAGTTTCACTGCCAATTCGACCTGGAATTTAAAAGTACTTGCCAAGCCTAAAACTCCCCCTTTTCTACATATAAGTCACCCCTCAGGTAGGCCCTAGGTAACCCATAGGGCAGGGTGCTGCGTAGACAAAAGGCAGGACATGTACCTATGTAGTTTACATGTCCTGGTAGTGTAAACCCCTAAATTCGTTTTGCACTGCTGTAAGGCCTGCTCCTTTCATAAGCTAAGATTAGGGCTAAACTTCTGATCTGAAAGTAGTAGGAAGGTCATATTTAGTATGGCCAGAATGGTAATACAAAATCCTGCTGACTGGTGAAGTTGGATTTAATATTACTATTTTAGAAATGCCACTTTTAGAAAGTGGCCATTTCTTTGTACTTAAATCCTTCTGTGCCTTACAATCCACGTCTGGCTAGGTTTAGTTGACAGCTCCCTTGTGCATTCACTCAGACAAACCACAAACATAGGATGCTCAGTCACACTTGAATACATCTACATGTTGAATGGGTCTTCCTGGACTGTGACGGTGGAGGGCCTGACACTTACATGTCAAAGGACAGTAGCTTGCCCTCACACAAAGGACTGCCACACCCCCTACTGGGACCCTTGCAGACAGAATGGAACTGAAAGGGGACCTTGTGCACTTCTAAGCCACTCTTTAAAGTCTCCCTCACTTCAAAGGCACAATTAGATATTTAAACAGGGTCTCTACCCCTACCAACTCAGACACTTCCTGGAAGAGAACCTGAACCAGAAACTGCAACCTGCCAAGAAGAACTGCCTGGCTGCCCAAAGGACTCACCTGATTGCTTTCTGAGAAGGACTGCTGCCTTGCTGTTGCCCTGCTGCCTTGCTGCTCTCTGGCTCTGCTGAGAAGTGCTCTCCAAGGGCTTGGATAGAGCTTGCCTCCTGTTCCCTGAAGTCTTAGGACCAAAAAGACTTCATTCCTGCAAGAAGAAATCCCTGTGCGGTGAAAATCAATGCACAGCCTACCAGAAACAACGCACAGCCTGCATCGCGGTGAGAAAATCACTGCACGCTGAACTGGAATGACGCAGCCTGACTTTGCAAGGAGAAGATCGACGCAGTGCCAGCGTAGTGACCGGAAATTCAATGCATGGCCTACTGGATTGACGCACAGCTGAGCCGGAACGACGCAGCATGACTTCCTGAGAGGAATCAACGCTGCTCCTGCCGTGCAGTAGAATTTTCCACGCAAAGCCCACCGGATCGACACAGTCCCTGTGACTTCGTCCTGCCAGTGCTGGATTCCAATGCATTGTCCCTGGGGCGTCCGAAACCCCCGCAACCTGAAGAGGACCCAAGTCCGAGTGCCGGAAATCGACACAAAGCCTCGCCATGTGCGGCCCAAGAAATCGACACACACCTCCCTGTTTTCCACGCATCTCCTCCTGTGCGGTTCCTTGCAGAGATTTTGAACGCAAACCAGGTACTTTGTGCTTGCAAGAGACATTTGTTGCTTTTAAGAGAATAAAGACACTTTATATCATTTTTACAGTGATATTTCAAAATATACTTGTTGCATCTAAATCGTTTTGGCCTGCATGTTACCAGATAAATAATATATATTTTTCCAAAACACTGTGTGATGCCTTCTAAGTTAAGCCTGACTGTTCAGTGCCAAGATACCAGAGGGTGGGCACAGGATAATTTAGATTGTGTGTGACTTATCCTGACTAGTGTGAGGGTCCTTGCTTGGACAGGGGGTAACCTAACTGCCAACCAAAGACCCCATTTCTAACACTGAGTGAAAAGGACTGGACCTGCATCTTGAACCCAGGACCACCAGAGTGACTCCAGGGGTTAGTTGGTTGGTCTCCTGGTCATAACCTCAGGGACAGAAAAGGCTCAAACCACCTTGAACCCAGCACCTGGACTGTCTGCTGTGAGTCCTGCCTCCCAAAAGATGTTACTCCAGTCCTGGACCTTTGTAAGTGGGCGGGTATATACTCTGCTAGCCCAGCTGTAGTCCAAGCACAACTGATGCAGCATGATTCACAGCCTCGCAGCTCCTCATCGGAACTGACGCTTCACAACACATCCCGACGCAGGACTTCACAGCTTGGACGAGCCCACTGAAAAGCCGGTTGGTATTCAGACAATGTGAGTGATGGCCTTTTGTCTTATTACTCTGTGTTGCTACACAATGAAAATAATCTAGCTTCGGCAGACACTTTTAGTACATGTTCCAGCATCTCCTGCACATTTGGGGTTAGCTGGTTGGTCTCCTGGTCATAACCTCAGGGACAGAAAAGGCTCAAACCACCTTGAACCCAGCAACTGGACTGTCTGCTGTGAGTCCTGCCTCCCAAGGGATGTTACCCCAGTCCTGGACCTTTGTAAGTGGGCGGCTATATGCTCTGCCAGCCCAGCTGTAGTCCAAGCACAACTGATGCAGCATGATTCACAGCCTTGCAGCTCCTTATCGGAATTGACGCTTCACAACACATCCCGACACAGGACTTCACAGCTCTTCAGAACCCCTGCTCGACACAGTACCTCACATCACAGCCCTGCAACTCCTTAGATCCGCCAATGTGCAATGCATTCTTGATGTAAGGCCTCTCATCACAGCCCCGTAGATCTCCGGAATCACCAATGCATGACGCATCCTCAACGCAGGACCTTGCATCTCATCCCACAACCTATCGGAACGGCAGCTCCATGATGCATCCTCCACACGAGATCTTTCAACGCTTCACAATCCAGAATTAAGGTACTGTGTTCAGTGAACCTAATTTGGTCCCTGTATATGTCCTGTGCTCCTTCACGGTCCGCCTGAACTTGTGACTTTGTACCGGTACTACGTGACCAGAATACCACAAATGGCTCTTTGTGATTTTAAGCACTATTGTGACGCAAGTCTTTAAACCTGAATATATCAATTTCTACTGATTGGATTTTTGGCATTTTTCTCTGAAATTATTTATTCAATTTCACTCCATTTTTCTTAATTGTTGGGTGGGATTTTTCTTGTTTTATATTTTCAGTTTATTGCTGTTTGAAATGCTGAATACATACTTCACAAATTGCCTCTAAGTTAACCCTAATTGCTTTGTGCCAGTCTATCAGAAGGTTAATTTTGGGTTGCTTGTGACTTGATCCTGACAAGAATAATGATTTCTGCTCATGTAGCCTTTCACCCCCAGCAACTAGCAACCCAATTTCCTACATATGGCCATTGTGTTTAAAAAAACATCCCTTGTGAGAAGATCCCAAACCAAAATGGCTGCAATAGCCACAAATCACGCGTGGAAGGCAACAACCTTGAATTTTATATTTATGTATTACTCTACCAAATTAACATATAAAAAGGGAAAAATAATCCTGTTGTAAATTAAGAAATAGATGTAGTTTCAATATATGTATTATTATATGTTATGAGTAATTTTAAAGTGCTTAGAAAAGCAGTTCGTTTTTATACAAATATTATTTAGAAATGTTTAAAGGTTGCTTTTAGTGGCTGCATTCACATAAAACCTCTGCTGTAATTTTTATGAGACCAGGCATGGTAAAGATGGGTCCTTTATTGAGACGCTCAGATTCTGGAAAATACCAAGAACATGTTTTACGTGTTAGTATGTCTTCTCTTTCTGTGCCCCTCACTACCATAGTTCTTCATAAAAGATATAAAGGTTTAAGTGTAGGGTTGTTATTGCTACAACTGTTTTGCATCACTGTCCTTTTGTCCTTGAAGTTGAGTTGTCAAGGATTATTTCTACAATCCTTGTCCTCTTCCCAGTACTTACTTTTGAGGTGTATTCCTCCACCGGCCAGGAAATAAAAACAGGAAGTGGTGGGATAATCTCACACATCCAGGGATAGAATAAACATCTCCTTTGCCCATATCACTTCTTGTTTTTTCTCGTGGCTGGGCTGGGCAAGAACACAGGAGGAGGGACTCCTGCTGGCCTTCTGTCTTCAACATGGAACCAGTTGCTCCTTCTGTGCTGGGCACAGAAGGTCTTCGGGGTGTAGCACCTTCCCTGCAGAGGGTAGGCACTGAAAGTTGTTCTATTCCCTGGGATGTCTCATGCTTCGAAGAGGCGGCTGCCGGCTCGTGGGATGGAAGGTTAGTCATGTGGGTTGGCCCATGTGCCTCACACTCGTAGTTCCTTCTTGGTTAAGTTTTTTATTTTGTATTGATGGTGCATGATACTTCAATATGCATTCCTCGTAGTGGGCTGATTTGCTGCAGGTGCAGATGCGCTTTAGTGTATTAGAGTTACTTTGTTGTATTGTAACTCTTGAAGACAGAGACAGAGCATTTAAGTTCCTGCTTCTGAGGAGAGCATTCAGCTGTAGCAGTACTGGCTTCGAATCCTGCTCAGACACTCTTCAGTCTCAACGCAATGTGCAACATTTCCTCAATCTCTGTTTGTTTGAACTCAGTTGTGCCACTTAAGATGCCTAAGCATTCTAAAAAGAGGAACTGTTCTGAAGTTCTTCTCCCATATCGCATCATAAAAAGCCTAGGAGTGAGGACAAGGCTTTGGTGGAGAGCATTTCTTGGGATGAGCAGAGTTTGAAGAGTTTACCGTTGTATTCTAAGGGCAAGTACATTGAGAAGGAGCTGTTGCCTGAGATTCTAAGCAGAGTACGCCTTCATATGAGCTTCCCTCTGGAGGACTAGCCTAGCACTTGTGCGAAACTGGTCTTATGGCAGTTCCATCAACCTAAGCCTTTTGGTCTCTCTATGCATCATGTGTTTGATGTTGGTAAAAGGGAGTCAAAGGATCCAGACTGGATTTCAATTCCTAGATTTATGTTTTGTTTATATCCTTTGGAGGAGGTGGCTAAATCTATGCCTGAAGCTGTTACAGTGGACTCGTTGGTCACCAGTCTGCTAGGCAGGACTTCTATGTGGAGGACACCATTATTAAGGATCAGACTGATAAGAAGATTGACTGTACATTGAAGAAATCTTATGCAGATTCTAATCTAGCATAAAGGACTGGAATTTATAGTAGGTATGTCTCTCAGTCTGTTCTTTCATATTTTAAATGTTTCCTCATTGCTATTCAGGATATCTCAGAGTGTTCGAACTTTCTTGTAGCTATGGAGAAGCAAGTGGAATTTCTGTCTAAAATTTCCTTTGACATTGGCCAAGCCTGTGCACTTGCTGGAGGTGCAGTCATCTCTGCAACTTCGAGCCTCTTTATAAAGGAATGACATATTAGTGTGGCTGAAAAAGAGGTCAACCTACAGATACCTTTTTGGGGTCCAAGGTTATTTGCTGCTGATGTGGGGATGTATTGCACGGAATCTCTAAGGAAAAGAAACATTGTTAATCTTTTCACCAGAGTGGAAGTGCTGCTAGCTTGTGCTCCTTGTTTTATAAATCTTCTATCATCAGTCATCCCAAAGTTATGGTTAGCAGCACCATCAGCAGCAGCAGTTTTCCTTCTAAAGGAAGCAGAAAGTAAAGGGTTCCCAGAATCAGGGAGACCAAAAAGTAAGGTTGCCTTCACATCCAGGCAGCAGTCCTAATCGTGGAAACATCTCTTTATTCCTGTGGACAGCAGGATAAAATCTTTCCTTCTTGCTTGAGAGGAATCAGTTTCAGATCCATGGGTTCATCATGCGATGCAAAGAGGATACTTAATAGAGTTCCTGAAACTTCCTAGGGATTTGTGGATCATTGCTACTCTAGATCCTCCAGACAAGACAAGGAAATCAGCTTTGAAGATAGCTTTCCTAAGCCTGTTAAGAAAAGGGGAGTTGTCCCAGTCCCGAGATCAGAAAGGGGCCATTGTGTGTGCTCGAGAATCTCACTAGTGCCCAAACAGTCAAGTCAATTCAGATTGATCATAGGATTGAGAGGGGTTAACAAACGGATTCAGAACATTCCACCCAAAATGGAGACTATATGGAGAAAAATTGTGTTGATTCCAGACAAAGTCTTCATGATTACCATGGATCTAACAGATGCATTTCACGTTCCAACTGCAGTGCTTCATCAAACGTATCTCAGGTTTTATGTTCCAGAAGAAGGACTTTCAGTTCCAAATACTGCATCTGGTTTGGTAGTCAGGTTATTGAAGATTATTTCCTTTTCGAGACCTGTGTGCCGGCCTTCAGTCCCTTCCTGGGGTTTACCCTTATTGCTTAAGGCTCTGAAGGGAGTTGTTTTTGAACCACTCTTTTCAACTGATTTAAAAAATGTGTCTTTTAAGGAGGCATTCCTAATGTCAGTTACCTTTGCTAGGAGTATTGGGGAGTTAGAAGCTTCTTAAACATTTCGAAGGATGTCATTTTGGTTTGACCATAATCTGGATTTCCTTCCAAAGATGACTTACAAAAGGGGCATCAAACAAGAAGTATTGCTTCTTGTATTTTTTCTTTCTCCTTCTTCTAAGAAAGAGGAGTGTTTTCATTTGTTGGATGTCAAAAGAGCAGACGAAATATACCTTAAGAGATCTGAGACTTATGGGAGGTCTGAACCTTTTTTGCAACTTTTGGCGTGTCAAATCAGGGTCACGTTACTTTCAATAGACGGATTTGTTCTACTATTGTGTTGGATTATTCATTGTCTGATATACCTCTTCCTGAAGGGATCGAGGATAGATCTACTAGAGAGTGGGGGTTTCGTGGCCAGAGGTTCAGAGCGTTCAACTGCCAGACATCTGTAGAGCTGCAACTTCAATCTCGTCTCATACTTTTGTAAAACACTACTGTATTAAAGATATTCTGGAGGGTAAAACATTTGGGGAAGAGGGTTTGACAGGCGTATTTTCCGCATGATTTAATTACCTTTGTTTTTGCACTGATTAAAACTTTGATTAACATAATTGATGTGCAACATTATTAGTTTCTTATAGAGAATGGTTGCTCATGAAGGCCTTCTTTTGCTTTAGTAAGCCTCAGAAGTAAAGGCTGGTATGAGGACAGGGGATGTAGAAATAATGCCTGACTACCTACAGCTAAATCTCATTATCCTTAGTCCCTGGAGTCTTTGACACAGTCATTATGACCAACCCTGCCCACCCTTTCATGTAACTTGACATGGTAATGAAGTGATGTGGGTAAGGGATCTTTTTTTATACTACCCCCTGGTGTGTGAGTTTACCACACCCCTTCCTGTTTTTCTTTCCTGGCTTGAGTTGGAGTCCAGCTCAAAAGTGAGGACTTTGAGAAGGACATCAGGGACCAAGGAAAGTGAGATTTACCGGTAAGTAAGCAGGCATTTTCTTACAGCTCAATTAGAGTATAATCATAAAAAGTGCCCTTCTGAAACATTCACTAAATCCTTTTTTCTGCACATCTGCTTGACAGGTTGCCTTTTATGTGCACACAAGGAACTTAGGCCCATATTTATACTTTTTAGCGCCGCATTTGCGTCATTTTTTGACGCAAAAGTGGTGCAAACTTACAAAATACAATTTTATGACAAGACCGGAGGCTCCTATTATGCTTTCTTTTCCTGCTTTATTTCAAACAGCAGCCAAGAAGAAAAGCACGAATCGCAGGGGATTGCAAACAAGCAACCAATGGGATAACAGAAACTAAGATCATCAACCAATCAATGCAGAGCATCACATAAGGTATACCTATCCTGACTGCAGGCAGTCCTCTTTTCTTGCTGCTCGCAGTCAAGATAAGTATACCCTTCATTGCTCCTTATATCACCTGTTATTTCCTTGTATTTATATTATATTATATGTTCATTTATTATCGTGTTAAAGCTCTTGTTGTATCGTTTCTTGTGAATATTTGTAATACTTGGTAGTTTGACACTTCAACACGTCTTTTTTCTCGAATTCCGTTTGTCAGAGGCGCATCGCCGCGAACTTCTATCCTGAACGCCGGCTGACGCGACCTCTACTCTGACAGCTGGCTTCAGTCCAACACATTCCTTTCACCACAGAGCGTCGCTGGGTGAAAACTTTGACAGCTCTATTGATTTTTTCTGCCGCTTCACTGCCATTCTTCGTTCCGTTCTAAAACAGGAGTTAAAAGCTTGAAGGCTTTATAAACAAAAGCAGCTGAGACTGTTCACGGAGAGCCGGCAGTAATTCTTCTCAAGAGTTCCTCGCATATTTGTTCGGTGAGTCACAGGTCATTAACCTGAAAGCTTGTGTTTTCAAATTTAACCCTTTTAAACACCGTTTTTTCTCTCTTTGTCATAGCTATGGATTTTTCAGACTACTTTAATTCTAATGAAGACTCTCAAGAAGACTTCTCCTATAATTTAAATAGCTTCATTCAATCCTCTGTCAAGAAAGCAGTTTCTGCTTCTATGGACAAAATTTCTAAACAAATTCAGTCCACTATGTCCTCATGTCTATCTCAATCGCAAATGGCCCATTCTGCGGGGGAAAGCAGAAAGCGCAAAGCCCCGGAGGCTTCTCAAAGTCAGTCTAATGACTCGTCTGCGCTTATGGTTGGTGAGTCATACTCACACGGGATAGAGGACAAAGTCCCTCAAAGGCCTCCCAGTTTGGAGGGGAATAAAAATTTGGGTCAAAAATGTAAAAGTAAGTCAAAAAATGTCCCCAAGACCCAAAAAATTGTGATTGAGGATATTAAAGATACCGATGACGATGCTGACTCTATTGTCTCCTCGTCAGACATTGAGGACGATAATTACTCTAATTTTTGGATCGGACCTCTTCCTAAAAAATCAAAATTAGCTTCATCTAGCCAATCCCATCCCCCCCTCTTAGATTCTGACGGCAACCCCATGTTTGATCCTGGACTAATCCACCATCCTAATTCGACAGAATGGGTTCCCTCCGATCATGTAGCAAAATATATTTTAGCTAAATTGCGACTTCCTCTAGACAAACAAGTTCGTTCAAGACTACGAGCTGAATGTCCCAGACCTTCCCTCCCATTACACATTACCGATACCCCTGCCATAGACCCGTCCCTCCTAACATTCTTCTCCAACTTTGGCAAGGACCCACGCAAAGGGGTGGACAGAGCATGGGCTCTATGTCAAGATAAAGTACTGGATCTGGTCGGGCCGTTATCCCGCATTTTTGATCTAGCTGAATCAGCTAGAGCCAATGATGAGTCTATCGACCCAGAAGAACTCTCTCTCGGGACTCAGAGAGCTTTTTGCTTGCTGGGTAATGCCAACTCAGCCATGACGCATGAACGCCGTAAAGGTCTGCTGCTTAAGCTTGACCCTAAACTTGCAAATTTGGCGTCTAAAGATCCAGGAGCCAAAGCCGATGGCTTACTGTTCGGGGACAATTTCATAAAGGAACTAAGCAAATATGTTACCACTTTTGCTTCAATTAACAAAGCCCAACAATCACTTAAAAAGGTTTTTAATTCTCGGGTTTTTGTCAGGGCCGGTAGAGGCAGAAGCCGCTCCACCGGCCGCCCTTCCAGAAACCAAGGCTTCAGAGGTTCATTTGCTTACCAGCAACAACAGCAACAAGACTTTCGTCCCCAGTTCTACCCCCAGCGCTCCAGAGGATACAGAGGGAGGAACCAACGCAGATCCTACAACAATTCAGGTAAACCTTCCTTCTGGCCATCCTTCTGTAGGGGGTCGTCTAAAATTGTTTCTCCACAAATGGATAGAGATTACCTCAGATCCCTGGGTACTCAACACAATCAAAGGTTATTTAATAGAATTTTACGAGAGTCCCTATCAAAACTTTCCTCTGCCCCCTCTCAAATTTTCAAAAGAAATGTCAGACCTAATCTCTGCAGAAATACAAGAGCTTCTTCAAAAACAAGCTATTCAACCGGCATTTCCCCTTCCTTCAGGCTTCATAAGCCCACTGTTTTTAGTAATAAGAAAAAACAAGAAAATCAGACCAGTCATCAATCTCAGACAACTCAATCACTTTGTTGTATACAGACACTTCAAGATGGAAACCATTCTCCAGCTCCGAGATTCCCTACTTCTCAACGACTGGATGGTCCGTCTAGATCTCCAAGACGCATACCTAACAGTTCCAGTTCACTACTCTCACAGAAAGTTCCTTCAATTTCAATGGAATCTCAATACCTATCAATTTACTTGTCTTCCCTTCGGTCTCTCTTCAGCTCCTTGGTGTTTCACAAAGCTAATGAAACCTATAGTAGCTCTTCTTCGATCTCAAGGTTTCAGATTAATAATATACTTAGACGATATTCTTCTAATGCATCAAGACATTTCTATTCTGAAGTCCCAACTCGCTTACACCATCTCCCTTCTTTCAGACCTAGGCTTTCTAGTAAACCAGCAGAAGTCAATATTTACCCCTTCACAAAAGATGGAATTCTTAGGATTCCTGATCAATTCCCTTCAAGGTCTCCTTCAACTCCCGATCTCAAAAATAAAACACATCAAATCCGAGATAACCCTATCTTTACTGCAGACTTCTCTCTCCCTCAGGTCTCTTGCAAGAATTGTAGGTCTTCTTTCTTCTTCAATTCAAGCAATCTTTCCAGGCCCTCTTCACTATCGGGCTCTTCAGAGATTAAAAATTTGTCATCTTCGCAAAGGTCTTGCTTATTCAGATTTCATCCCCCTCGATCTCGAATCCCGTACAGAACTCCAATGGTGGCTGGATCACCTCGAAGCCTGGAACGGCAGGACCATCTTTGCCTCAGTCCCAGATCTTGTGTTAGAATCCGATGCAAGCCTAACAGGTTGGGGCGCAAGGTGTGGTCACATATCGACTGGAGGCACATGGTCTCGACAGGAGTCTTCATTGCACATCAATTATTTAGAGATGCTTGCAGGCTCCTTTGCAATAAGGACTTTCACCAAAAACAAAGTTTCTTGTTCCGTACTCCTTCGTATGGACAATCTTACAGCGGTAAGATATATAAATCACCTTGGCGGTACCAAATCCAAACCACTAGCAGAACTGGCAAAAAGTTTTTGGGATTTCTGCCTTCACAGAAAAATTTCAGTTCAAGCGGAATACTTACCAGGTTCTCTCAACTCAGTCGCAGATTGGTTTTCTCGTCATCTTTCAGACTACAGCGACTGGAAACTTCACTCTTCAGTCTTCAACTCTATCCATCACAAGTGGGGTCCCTTTCACACAGACCTGTTTGCATCCCGTCTGAACACTCAGCTACCTCGTTTCTTCAGCTGGAGACCAGACCCTCATGCGTTAGCGACCGATGCCTTTCTTCAACAGTGGCATTCCGCAACGCACTATGCATTCCCTCCGTTCATAATGATAAACAGAGTCCTCAATCATCTCCGACGACAAAAAGCCACTATAGTCTTAATAGTTCCGTTCTGGCAAGCTCAAGTATGGTTTCCCACTCTCCTGGAGTTAGCCGTCGACTTTCCCGTCCTGCTATCCTCCTTTCCCTCACTACTTCTCAATCCTCAAGGTCTTCCCCACGATCTCATTGTCAACAAAACCCTGTTTCTATCCGCTTGGAAAGTCTCAGGTCTTCATCGTCTTATCCAGGAATTTCACTCGAAGCTTCAGCTTATATCAACAGCTCCTGGGCTCCCGGCACTTCCAAAGCATACAAGTCAGCGTGGTCTATCTGGTCTAGCTGGTGTTTGGGAAAATCATGCGATCCCTTTTCAGCAGATCTAACTTTAATAGCTAACTTCCTGGCCTCTCAGGCTAGCGCAGGCAAATCTTACAGAACCATTAATCTTTATAGATCAGCATTGTCGCTACATCTTCCTCTTATAAACGGAAAACCAGTAGGAGAACATCCTATGATTTGTCGTTTATTAAGAGGAGTGAAATTTTCCAATCCACCAATTCCCAAATACTCCATCATATGGGACGTCAACCTAGTCCTTCAAATGTTTATCTCTTGGCAAGATAATGAATCCTTATCTCTGAAAATGCTTTCAGCCAAATTAACAATGTTACTGTGTCTTGTCTCTATAAAACGTTTGTCAGATGTAAGAGCCTTAGATATCTCGGCTCGTCAATTCACTCCGTCTGGTATTCTATTCAATGTGTCCCGTCGTACTAAAACCAATATTACCTCTGTGTTTTATCCCTTTTTTCCAAATCAACCAAAACTCTGTGTAGGAAACTGTTTAAAGGTTTATGAACAAAAAACGGCCGATCTTAGAACATCTTCTGCTTCCCAACTTTTAATCTCCTTTAGGAAACCTTATAAACCGGTTTCTTCTCCTACCTTGGCTCGTTGGGTCAAATGGGTAATGTCACTAGCGGGCATTGATACTTCAAAATTTGGCGCCCATTCTGCTAGAGGTGCCATGGCATCAAAAGCCTTTTGGGCTGGCTCAAGATTGGAGGATATTCTAAGATCGGCAGATTGGTCTAATGATTCTACCTTTCGTACATTTTATTGTAAACCTGTTAATTCAGCAACTTCTATTGTAATTGACATGCTTTAAACAAGCATAATAGGAGCCTCCGGTCTTGTCATAAAATGTAGATTTTCCAAGTAGTTTATGATGGAAAGTCTTAATTTTATTAAAGACACGGAGGCGAGTATTATCCCACCACTTATTGTACTAATCTTGTTATCTCCCTCCCTTTCTAGCCAATACCAACGCTTCAGCATCCTCCTCAACTTAAGTCAGCGGATGCCTTTCCTTCACGAGGATCTCATTCACCACGACTTTCACGAAGCTCGGATCTGTACACCCAGCATCTGGTTAAACCATACATTGTTCCTAATTTGGACAGAATTCAAGACTTTTTTGCTCTAATTCTAGCAATATGTTTGATCTGTTGTATAGTACCTTTGTTTAAATCTGTTTCTTGACTGTCTCGCAAACGAAAAGAGGACTGCCTGCAGTCAGGATAGGTATACCTTATGTGATGCTCTGCATTGATTGGTTGATGATCTTAGTTTCTGTTATCCCATTGGTTGCTTGTTTGCAATCCCCTGGGATTCGTGCTTTTCTTCTTGGCTGCTGTTTGAAATAAAGCAGGAAAAGAAAGCGTAATACTCGCCTCCGTGTCTTTAATAAAATTAAGACTTTCCATCATAAACTACTTGGAAAATCTACATTGTATTTTGTAAGTTTGCTCCACTTTTGCGTCAGAGAGCGGCGCAAATGTGACGCTAAAAAAGTATAAATATGGGCCTTACTGTGTTCGATAATTGAAAACAAGAGTGTTGAAGAGAGATCCCATGGCTCATTCACAAACCATAAAGGTAGGGGTAAAAGGAAACGTGCAAGCTTATTTTCGAGTGCATTTCAACACCCTTTGCAACATTTTACTTGCACTACCGTTACATCTGATTCAATTTGTGGTGTTTTTCAGGATTTATTTCCCCACTTTCCCCAGTTTCTTTTCGTGGATTTTTTTGTTAGATATTGGGTCTCTAGTTGGCAGAGTTTTGCACTCTATCCACATGGGGACCACAATCCTAGTCAGGGCAAGTAAGATACACACTAAAGTTTTACCTGTGCTCGCCTTCTGGTAGGTTGGCACAGAACAGTCAGGCTAAACTATAGAGGCAATGTGTAAAATATTTGTGCACACAGAGTGTTAGAAATGGGGTTTCTGGTTGGCTAGGGAATGCACCTCAGCCAGGCAGAACTTACCCACTCTAGTCAGGGTAAGGGAGTTACACGTCGAAGATAACCCCTGCTCACCCCCTTGGTAGCTTGGCACGAGCAGTCAGGCTTAACCTGTAGGCAATGTGTAAAGCGTTTGCACAACACACACAACACATGTGACGCAATATCCCCACCACAAAGGAAACACAACACCAGATTATATGAAAATATACTGTATTGTACACAAGGCAATTATCAGACCAAACATCACATATCAGTACTATCCTGCTACCTTAGCAGTTGTCAGAACGTTACACATTAGTTACTCTGCAACCTAGCAGTAGTCACACATAACACACAGGTTACTCAGTGTTCTGCAACATAAGCAGTAGTCAGGAAAACACGTTATTACATCACAGCACTTGTCATAAGAATATCATAAAATGCCCATAGTAGGAACATTAGAAAACATATGGCAAGTTAGAAAAAAATATTAGCAAGCATGTCCATAAAAGGAACATTTGCATACACATATGTAAAAACATCAAAAACAGGTAGATAATATATGAATCAAACAAAAGTCTGTAGAAAGAACTTTGGATTGCAACTATATTGGTACTTCAAACAGTACCTGGTTGGATGAAGGCACCTCCAGTGCCTAGAAGGCGAACAATGGGGCCCCCGGCACTCCTATGCGCAAAACGGGGGCCTCCCTTATACTTTGGGGTCAGAGGAGGGCGACATGCACCTCCTCTTTTTTATAGACAGGCCCCTCCGGGGACCGTGATTACTGGGGGCCCCCCAGGGCCTCAACCGGCCCTCACGAGGGGGGCCAAAGCCAGCAAAAACAATTTAGGGCAGGAGGGGGGCACCACGCACCCCCTCTGGTTTAATGACAGGCCCCTCCCGGGACCTGCGATCTCTGGGGGCCCCCCTGGGCCTCCACTGGCCCTTCCACCAAGGGGGGGGCCCACAATAATGCCCGTTTTACCTAACAGCAGAAAAGGAGCGTCCTGCTCCTAACGCAGAGGCCATGGGGAAGGGGGCACTCCCCGTGCCTTCCCCTGGTCCTGCCGTGAAGCCACAAGAAGATCAGACCCCTCCTGGGGCCCGACCAGACACTCGCCTGCACCCGATGCGGTGCGCGAGTGTTCTTCCAGCTTCCCAGGCCGCTGCAGTGATCTTATTTAAAGGGGCACAATGCAGCAAGGAGCCTACGAGCTCCCAAGGCTCCATAAGCGCGCTGCAATCAGCGCTGTGGCAGCCGCAACCACGGAGAAGCACCCCTCGTGAAGAAATGGATGCAGGGGTCAGGGGCCACAGCACCCTGCCCCTGGGGAGCAGAATCTTAAGACAAGGTCCTCAGGTGGAGGGCCCAGCTACAGGCCAGCACAAGGGAAAGGCAGCAAGTGGCAAGTCCTTCACAGTGACCAGGCAGGTCACAGGTCAGCACAGCAGCAGCAGTCCATGGCGGTTCCTGGTGAGTCCTTTCAGCCTTTGGTGTCCAGTTCCAAGATGATTCCAAGAGTCTCCAAATTGTGGGGGAAATTCCCCTGTACTTATAGTCAGTTCTTACAGTGTTTTACAATGGTAGGGAGAGGAGGTTCCAGCCAGTTACAACTGGTTCTGGGAGTGCCCCCTCTCTCCTTTCAGCACAGGCTCCAAACATCAGTGGGGGGTTAACGACCCTATTGTGTGAGGCCAGGGCACAGTCTTTACAAATGCAGGTGTGCCCCGCCTCTCCTTTCTCTCAGCCCAGGAAGACTATTCAGTATGCAGATGCACCTCTGTGACACCTCCACCCTCCCTGTGTACAGGCTGTCTGAAAAGTATGCACAAAGCCCCAACTGTCACTCTGCCCAGACGTGGATTGGAGTCAAGTTGCAAAACACCAGAGTCATAAGCACAGTTAAATGCGCACTTTCTAGAAGTGGCATTTCTGTGATAGTAATAAAAAATACACCCACACCAGTAAGCAGCATTTATTATCACCATCACAACCATACCAAACATGCCTACGCTACCCCTCATAAATCAGACAATACCCCTTACACATAAGGCAGGGCATTTCTAATGCAATCCTATGAGAAGGCAGCACTCACAGCAGTGAGACACCAAGTTAGGCTGTTTGTCACTACTAGGACAGGCCATGCAATATGGCACATGTCCTGCCTTTCTACATACATGGCACCCTGCCCATAGGGCTAGCTAGGGCGTACCTTAGGGGTGACTTACATGTAGTAAAAGGGTAGTTCTGGGCCTGGCAAGTAAGTTTAGATGCCAGGTCCCTGTGGCAGAAACTGTGCACACAGGCCCTGCGCTAGCAGGCCTGAGACAGGTATGAAAGTCTACTTCAGTGGGTGGCGCAAGCAGCGCTGCAGGCCCACTAGTAGTATTTAATTTACAGGCCCTGGGTATAGAGATACCACTGTATAAGGGACTTATAGGTAAATTAAATATGCCAATTAGGTATAAGCCAATCATACCAACTTTAGATGGGAGAGCACCTGCACTTTAGCACTGGTCAGCAGTGATAAAGTGCTCAGAGTCCTAGAGCCAACAGCGAGAGGTCAGAAAAACCAGGAGGAAGGAGGCAAAAAGACTGGGGATGACCCTGCATAAGGCAAAAAGTCCAACACAGAGTAACACAGTGAAAACACCACAAAAGGACTCCATACCAGCATAGAAAAATAGCCAATTTTTTATCTGAGTCAAACAAGACCAAATCAACAAAAATCCAACATGCACAAGTTAGGTTATGGATTTTCAAAGATTAAATCAAGCTGCAGTGCTTGAAAGACAATAACTCCAGCCAGAGCTATCTGGTCATGCTGGACTGGGGAAAATCCAAAAGTGTAGTCCGACAACAATGGAGCGTAGGCTGGGTACAGGAGTCATGCAGACCCACTGACAGTACCTTTGTTGTGTCTTTTCCTGATTGGGCAACGCCATTGATGCATCGATGTCCAGAAGAGATGAGTACTGGTTTCAATGCATCGGTACTGCGTTGGCCAAGCCAGGTCTGTGTTGTAAGTCAGGGTCACTGCGATGCACAGTCAGCAAGCGGTGACTGCAGCTTCAGTGCAGGTGAAGCAGCGTTTGTACAGTGTGATGCGTCAGGTCCAAGTGATGCACCGGTGTCATTGTGTCAGCTCTTGGGTTGCAGCACCACACTCACCCCAAAGGGCCCATGACTGTATTTGGCACCACTTGACAGAGCCGGACTCACAGGGGAGGAGCCCAGGTGCTGATAGCAAGATGCAGGTGAAGTCTTTGATATTCCTGAGACTTCAGGAACAGGAGGCAAGCTTAGTCAGGCCCTTGGAGAAACTTTAGATTGCAGGATGTAGAGTAAAATCCAGTCCTCTCACTCACAGGCAAGAAGTAGCAGGTGAACACAGCAGAGCAAACAGAGAAGTGGCTATCCCTCCTGACATCACAGAGGTCATTTTTCCTAGTAGAATGTCCTCAGTCCAGAAGTCTTCTGAGTACATTGTGTCAGAGGCCCAGTACTTATACCCAAAATGGCCTTTGATGTAGGGGTAGCTTCAGAGGAATTCACTGAACTGCACAAGGTTCCCTTTCAAACCAGCCTTGGCTTCAGACTACCAGTAGGGGGCAATCAGCCCTTTGTGTGAGGGCAGGACACAGCCTATTCAGATGTAAGTGTGAACTGCCGCTCCCTCTCCCTGCCCAGAAAGACTATCAGTATGCAGACGTATCTCCTGTCATACCCAGCCCTTCCTGTTTGTAGGTGTCTGGAGAGAATGCACAAATGTAGCTGCCACCTACACCCAGATGTTTATTGAGAGGCAGGCTAATGCACAGAATGGTTAAAGTTAGAAAAAAGCCATCTTTCTAAAAGAGGCATTTTCAGACCTGTAATTTAAAAAACAACTTTACTTAAAGATGTATTTTTCAATTGCGAGTCCAGAGACACCAAACTAAATTTTTCGATTTTTTCCCAATTGGAAATTGCACTTGGAAAATGTTCCAAGGTAACACCAATGTTATCCAAAAGTACATGTCCAACTTTTTAAATACACTGCATCCTGCCCTTGGGGCTAACCAGGGCCTAACTAAGGGGTTTCTTACATGGCACTTTACTAGGGACTTACTAGTAAATCAAATATGCCAATCATGGAGAAGTCAATGTTATTATGTTTTAGACACAGAGCACTTGCACTTTAGCACCGGATAACAGTGGTAAAGAGTGAAGAGCCCTAAAGCCAGCCAAAATGAAGTTCAGCACACAGTCAAATCAGGAGGTCAGAAAGCAAAAAGTAAGGTGAAATCACTCCAAAAGATGCCAGGTCTAACAGCCTTTAAGATGGAATCAACGCTCGTCGAAACAACCTTATGGTTGCCTGCAGGTGGCAGATATTCTTCAGGGGAAAATACACACAAGATAACATTCTAGGGAAGCCTTTGTTTAGAACGGCCCACCTGTTCGGATTCTGGATTGCTAGAAATATATATGCATATGCAGGTTGCATGGCCAAGAGTATGGAGTGTTAAGGACAGTGCCTTGCTAAATTTGGTGACACAAATCCTTGGCATTTGAAACATAGAAAACACAGAAAACGTGTGACAAAATACCTTTAAACAAAGGGCATTTCAGAATTGAATGACAGACCCCTGGAAGATGCATTGATATAGTTGAATACGCCATATTTTTTCCATTTGAGCCAAATGAAGGTAATGTTCAGTAACCGTTCTGTATAACACTGATAACAAGTTTCTTTGTCTCAGCATATTTGCAGGTGGTAGAGAGTCAGATTTAGAAACATTTGGGGCCAGATGTATCATGAAATGGTTTTACGAATCGCAAATGGCGATTTTTAAGAAATCGCTATTTCCGAGTCGCAATAGGCCATGTATCATAATTGCGATTCGGAATTAGCGATTTCTTAAAATTCGCTATTTGCGGTTTGCGAGGCCCAAATACCGAATCGCAATTTGCATTTTTGCAAATTGCGATTCGGTAATTGAAAATCGCAAATTGTGAGAACGCACACCTGGAGGAGCCTGATGACAACACAAGCAGGAAGTGAGTCATCCCAGGCAGTTTGCAGGTGCCACACCCAAACAAGCACTCAGAGAGAGTCAGCCCAGCCACACTGAGCAAGTCTCTGAAGGAGGCAGCACAGCAGAACAAACATGGACACCTCTGCCCAGGGAAAGGAGAAGGGAGAAAGGAAGCGCAAGCTGAAGTTTAGTGAGCAAGAGCTGGAGGTGCTCACAGAGGAGGTGGTCAGGAGCCATGACCAGTTGTTCGGCAAACGCTCACTCCAGGTGCCTGAGAGTGAAAAACGCAGACTCTGGGCAGATATCCAGACAAAGATCTGCGCTGTTGAAGTGGCACAGCACTCTGTTGAAGAAATCAAGAAGAGGTGGTACGACGTGTGGTCCCGTGCCAAGGAGAGGGTGGCAAGACGACTGCAGGAGGCCAGGAGCACAGGAGGCGGACCACCCACAGAGACACCCTCCACCCGGATAGAAGACCTAGTGGAGTCCACACTCCTCCCGGAAGCAGTCAGTGGGGTCGCTGACATTGACACATCCGGCACACCAAGTACAAGTAAAGGTAAGTGCAATATTGAAATGTAACCCTGTATGTGTATGTACTAAAGCCCCATAGGAATTAGCAAGTAATGTAAAACGTTGTGAGAAGTAGTCCATTCTACATCTTAGAAGCAGCACAACAATGCCTTATGGGAGTGGTAGTCCACAACCCAGAGCTGAAAGTAGCACATACAATGTAATAGGCAGAGCGACACACAGAAGAACACAACACCCACAACATGGTGAAGAAAAGTACCTGTACCTTTATTACCATTGTGTGAACTTTATTGTAACAAACATAACTGACATGATGCATATTGTCGTTGCAGGTGGGCCAGGCGCAGCAGCCACAGCATGTGCCAGTGCAGGGGATACAGACACCCATCCTGCTTCAGACTCCAATACGCGTGAGTCTCAGAACATTGCGCCACTCCGACGCAGGCCTAGGGCACTGCCACTGCCAGAACTGAGTCAGGACTCTGATGAGTAGCAGGAAGACTCACAAACACCGTCCCCAACTGGCAGATGCACTTGGATGCAGGAGCCCCATTCGCAGCAGAGCACAGCACCCCACAGGATGCCTAAATTTGCAGGCACACAGGCTTTTGAGGCAGGTGAGGGAACATCGTTATTTGGTGGCCTGGAATCGGCTATGTTACAGAAGCAGCGCCTGCAAAATTTAAAAATCACTGCATTACAAAGGCAGATGCAGCAACATAATGCAAACATGGGTGGCCTGCATCGCCAGCTGGAGTGCCTCAATGCCAATATTGAACAGCTGCATGAGGGACAGGTCCAAGCACCGCAGAATACGAGGGAGCTGACTACTGGTGTGAGGGAACTATGTCAGGAGCTGCGCCATGACAGGGTAAGCCACCGCAGGCAGGAGCGACGCTTCATGAGCATGTTTGGAGGTTAATGTCACTCTGTGACTAGGCTGGCTAATTCTACCTCCCTAATATCACGTCGTGCTGTGGCTGCACAGGTTGAGGCAGCACACAGCAGCAGAGATGTGGCCCAAGGACTTGTACAGATCACTAATGTGATAGACAATATAATGGGAAACCGGTCAGCCACACCTAGTGAACTTGGACTGGGGGACACAGAGGACACATCCAGCCTCAGCAGCCTAGCTGTGCCCGCAATGGACACCAGACGTCGCAGTGCCAGGCACAGCACTGCCACAGAGGCAGACACTCGAGGTGCCAGTGAGACAACTGCTCACTCGAGTGGCATGCGTGGCCGAAAGAAGTGACTGTAGTGGCCACAGAGGACTGTATATATTTCTGGAATGAGGACACTATGAAGGAATAGTGCTTTACTGTGAACTGCTATTGGTTTTTTTCACAATTACTTTTGTTGGTACTCGTTGAACTTATATTACCTGACATTAAAGTAATAAATGTACTCACTACAGGTACATTTGTCAGTGGATTTGTGTTTTCATACTTACATCTGAAATGGTTGTGTGTGATATCAGCACGCCTTTGCCTTCCCTCTGCTGCACTGGTCCAGTCTGCTGGCTGTAGGGGTGGTATGGGATCATCATCCTCATCTGATTCTGAATCAGATATTTCCACAGGTATTCCCCTGGTGGTAGCTATATTGTGCCAGATTGCACAAGTAGCCACTATTCTACATGTTGTCTCTGGGCTGTACTGTAGTGCCCCTCCAATTTTGTGGAGGCACCGGAGTGACTCTTCAGCAGGCCAAAAGTGCGCTCCACCACGTTGCGGGTCGCCCTGTGTGCTGCATTGTATCTCCGTTCCGCTGGTGTTGCAGGATTTAGGTAGGGCGTCATCATGTAGGTGCGCACTGCGTAGGCACTGTCTCCTGGAAGAGACAGAGGGTATATTGAGTAACTGAGCCATCTGACATCAGCACGCCATCAATGCGCCAGTGTACAGAGGGACAATACCTAGTAGATATCCTTCACCAAACTCCCCAGCTATCAGTCTTGTGTGAATGCCGCTGTGGCGAAAGATGTATGAATCATGGGTGCTCCCTGAGTACCTGGCCACGAGATCAGTTATAATGTATGAGGCATTGCATATCACCTGTATATTCATGGAATGTTGGTAATTATGGTTGCGGTACACATGCTCTGTGGCTGATGGTGGACAGATTGCAACAATTGTCCCATCTATGGCACCTAGGACGTGGGGGAACTGTGCTATCTGGTAAAAATCAATTTTTGTCTGCTGCATTTCCTGTGGGGTGTTGGGAAATCTGATGTACTGGTGTATTCTGCTCAGCATGGCGTTAATAAATGCATTGAAAAATCTAGAGAGGGTACTCTGTGACACCCCTCCAGCTGCTGCTATGACCCCTTGATGGCTCCCTGAGGCGAGTAGGTGGAGGGAGCATAATACGTGCACATGGGTGGGTATGCTATGAGTCCTATGTGTTCTGCGCTGCAGTATGGGTTGTAGCTCAGCTATCAGGTCGAGTATCATGGCAGACCTCAACCTATACCTCTCAAATATTTCCTCCTCAGTCTGGTCAAAAAGTGTAATGCGCACTCTGAAAATGCGCTCCTGTCTCCTCCTCCCTCTCCTCAAAACTGCCAAGATCCTCATCCTCCTCGCCATGACGTAGAGTGCAGCCATTGTGGAAAAGAGTCTGAGGCATTCTGGGCCTCTTTATATAGGTTGCACCTGGTTACCACCTGGTTTCACTTAGTGGTATTTTGCATGTGCAAAATGCCATTCTGTGAAAAATCGCAATTTCCGATTTTTTTGATGCATCGAATTGCGACTTGGTTTTGCGATTCGCATTTAGCGCCACGCAATTTCCTACTTGAAATATTGAATCGCAAAATGCGACTCGCAAAACCAGGTTGCAACACAAAAAATCGCAATTTTTGCGATTTTTTATTTTTGGTCTGCAAATGCCTTTCATGCATCGCAGACCACGTTTTTGCATTTGCAAACAGCCAAATTTTGCGATTCTCACCATTTGCGAATGCAAACATTTTTGATACATCTGGCCCTAGATTCTTAATGGCTTTTGGCACCAGCGGATGAAACAGAGAGTATATGTTCCCAATCTTACATCACTGTTGCAATCTCGAAAGTTGTCTTTCTTTGACTACGATGTGTGGTACCAGAAGGATCTCAGTAGGCACTGCCAGCTCCCTCCATGTAGGTCAATGCGGGCTCTCAGATTACTGTGTCTCCCACGAAGGACTCTTCCACTCGAATTTTGTTGCCACATTTGCCTGATTACTGCTTTCGAATGTGAGGTGTGTGCACCTGTGGTTCTGTGTTAGGAAGTCATCTCAGTCTACAACGATTATGCACGCACACATTTGTTGTGACGTTCTTACTTCTCTTTAGTTTCCGAAAATTATTTGATATTATGTGAATGAACAAACAAAATATTGGCTTAACAGATATAAAGGAGGAATGTTGCAGAAGCCACACTTTGCTGGGGAGACACAGCACGTTTTTGCTTCTGCAATTTGCCTTTACTCTTTCTTTGGACCAAGATTAAAAACGGAGTGGGGTGGATGGACATGACAGCTTGAAATATATACTCTTACTTCCACTGTCTTTATTGCTACAATACTGAAAATCTTATACAAACATAAATCAGACTCATGCTTTTGATGAAATCGTCAACATCTGGGCATGAAAGTACCAGAACCTGAAAGCCGCAGTCAACACCAGCCTGACAATACTGAGAGGACTATCACCACTGCTAACACAACCATCACCAGTACCACTGACACTACTACTAGTGTCACCACTGATACTAGCTAGGGATTACCATCACCACAAGTGTCACCAATTTTACTCCCACCACCGCTATTACAAGCACCGATATTATCTTATTATGTTTGAAGAAATGGTGTCTGACAGTGTTGTGTGTAAGTAGGCAGGGGATATCGGAATGTGTGTGAAAACCTCGGGCCATATTTATGAGACCCTAGCGCCACCTTGTGCCACATTTGCGGCATTTATTTTGACATAAATGTGGCATTAAGGTGGCATACCCACTCGTCATATTTATGAAGTGGTGCAATTGCGCCACTTTGTAACCCCTTCCGCCATATTATGCCTGCACCAGGCATAATGTATGCAAGGGGGCATTCCGGCGTGGTGGGGAGGTGTAAAAATGACGCAAAGGAATCTATGAGATTCCTTTGTGCCATTTTAGCTGCATTTGTGAATGCCTGCTAAGTGCAGTCGTTAAAAAGAGGCTCGCATTGATTACATAGGGCCTCTGGGTGCTTTGTAGGATTAGTGTAATAATTTGTGATGCTAGTCATGCAAAGCGCCGGAGTAGCGCCACAAATTATAATGCTAGTCACCCTAACTACCGACATGGTGCACCATATTATAAATATGGCGCTACCAAGGTGGCGTTACGGGGCGCCAAAGGGCGCAAGAAAAGTGGCGCTGCACTGAGTGCAGCGCCACTTTTCATAAATATGCCCCTTGTGGTGTGAGCTATCATTTCTATAGAAAAGGCCAAACCTCTTGCCTTTACCAATGCTCGTTTACTGTGCAGCGTCCCTTGTTGCCTGTGTGTTGTGAGCAGTGACAGGCCCAGGTGAATGATATCTGGCCAAAACATGACCGGGCTGCTCAACTCTGCAAAAAGAGAGACCTAATTTCATTACTGGTAAATTATGGATCTAAAAATAAACAGGTTTGTTGGTCAACAGGGGTGCACCTAGAAATACGGATGGAACTTGCAAATAGCAGGTGAGTTGACAGCTGGCCAGAAGTACATTTGCTAATTTTTGTACAACGAAAGGAATGTGCAAAACAAATATTTACAAACCAGTTTTAGTAAAATAAATAATAAAAATAATTTAACCCCTTCGCTGCCAGGGCTTTTCCCCTCAGGTGCCAGGCCTTTTTTTTATATTTGGGGCAGTTCATGCTTAGGCCCTCATAATTTCTTGTCCACATAAGCTACCCACGCCAAATTTGCGTCCTTTTTGTCCAACATCCTAGGGATTCTCGAGGTACCCAGACTTTGTGGGTTCTCCAAAAGGAGATCAAGAAATTAGGCAAAATACAGTGAAAACTTCGATTTTTTCAAAACAATGTGAAAAAAGGGCTGCAGAAGAAGGCTTGTTTTTTTTTCCCTGAAAATGGCATCAACAAAGGGTTTGAAGTGCTAAAATCACCAGCTTCCCAGCTTTCAGGAACAGGCAGACTTGAATCAGAAAACCCAATTTTTCAACACAATTTTGGCATTTTACAGGGACATACCCCATTTTTACTATTTTTTGTGCTTACAGCCTCCTTCCAGTTATTGCCAGAAATGGGTATGAAACCAATGATGGATCCCAGAAAGCTAAACCTTTCTGAAAAGAAGACGAAATTCTGAATTCAGCAAAGGGTAATTGGTGTAGATCCTACAAGGGTTTCCTACAGAAAATAACAGCTGAAATAAAATAATATTGAAATTGAGGTGAAAAAACTGTAATTTTTCTCCACATTTTACTCTGTAACTTTTTCCTGCGATGTCAGATTTTTTAAAGCAATATACTGTTATTTCGGCTGGACTCTTCTGGTTGCGGAGATATATGGGGCTTGTAGGTTCATCAAGAACTCTAGGTACCCAGAGCCAATAAATGAGCTGCACCTTGCAATAGGTTTTCAGTCTCTACCGGGTATACAACAATTCATTTGATGAAATATAAAGAGTGAAAAATAGGTATCAAGAAAACCTTTGTATTTCCAAAATGGGCACAAGATAAGGTGGTGAGAAGCAGTGGTTAGTTGCACAGCTCTGAATTCCGGGGTGCCCATACTAGCATGTGAATTACAGGGCATTTCTCAAATAGAAGTCTTTTTTACACACTCTCTTACATTTGGAAGGAAAAAATGTAGAGAAAGACAAGGGGCAATAACACTTGTTTTGCTAATCTGTGTTTCCCCAAGTCTCCCTATAAAAATGGTACCTCACTTGCGTGGGTACGCCTAATGCTCGAGACAGGAAATGCAACATGGACACATCACATTCTCCCAAAGAAAACAGACCTGTTTTTTGCAAAGTGCCTAGCTTTGGATTTCCACCCCTAGCTCAGCCGGCACCTAGGGAAACCCACCAAACCTGTGCATATTTGAAAACTATACACCTAGGGGAATCCAAGATGGGGTGACTTGTGGGGCTCTCACCAGGTTCAGTTACCCAGAATCCTTTGCAAACCTCAACATTTGGCAAAAAATCACTTTTTTCTCACATTTCGGTGACACAAAGTTATGGAATCTGAGAGGAGCCACAAATTTCATTCCACCCAGCATTCCACCAAGTCTCCTGATAAAAATGGTACCTCACTTGTGTGGGTAGGCCTAGCGCCTGCGAAAGGAACTGCCCCAAATACAACGTGGACACATCACATTCTCCCAAAGAAAACAGACCTGTTTTTTGCGGACTTTGGCCTCTAGCTTAGCCAGCACCTAGGGAAACCTACCAATCCGTCGCATATTTGAAAACTAGACACCTAGGGGAATCCAAGATGGGGTGACTTGTGGGGCTCTCACCAGGTTCGGTTACCCAGAATCCTTTGAGAACCTCAAAATTTGGCAAAAAAAAACACTTTTTCCTCACACCTTAGTGACACAAAGTTCTGGCATCTGAAAGGAGCCACAAATTTCCTTCCACCCAGCGTTCCCCCAAGTCTCCTGATTAAAATGGTACCTCACTTGTGTGGGTAGGCCTAGCGCCTGCGAAAGGAAATACCCCAAAACACAACGTGGACACATCACATCCTCCCACAGAAAATAGACTTGTTTTTTGCAAAGTGCCTAGCTGTGTATTCTGGCCTCTAGCTCAGCCGGCACCTAGGGAAACCCACCAAACCTGCGAATTTTTGAAAATTAGACACCTAGAGAAATCCAAGATGGGGTGACTTGTGGGGTTCTCACCCAGTTCTGTCACCCAGAATCCTTTGCAAACCTCAAAATGTGGATAAAAAACACTTTTTTCTCACATTTTGGAGACGCAAAGTTCTGGAATCTGAGAGTAGCAACAAATTTCCTTCCACCCAGCATTCCCCCAAGTCTCCAGATAAAAATGGTACCTCACTTGTGAGGGTAGACATAGGTGGTCATTCCAACCTCTGCGGTAAAAGGCGCTTACCGCCGTTCAGAAGACCGCCATAACACCGCCGCGGTAAACCGCCACGGTCATTCTGACCCACAACAGGCAAACCGCCAAAATACAGACATCCACAAAAGTCTGCCACACCAAAGGGCAGCGAGAAACTGGTGATGACCAAACCTCCACCGTCACGCCAACAGAAATACGCCCACACTATCACGACACACGAATCCACGCGGCGGTCTTTCAACCGCGGTATTCCATTGGCGGTACACACCCACACCACCCACAAACCTCCACTCCTAGAGATTCGTGAACACGCACCGAGAAAAGACATCCGAGCACCCAGACGCCCAATTCGCTGTCACCCAGCAATATTTTCACGCACTTCACACAACACAACAATACACATCACCCACACCACCCCATGGCACCGCAAAGACACCCCAGGTTCTCTGATGATGAACTCAGGGTCATGGTGGAGGAAATTGTACGAGTAGAGCCACAGCTGTTCGGGGCACAGGTGCAGCACACCACCATTGCCAGGAAGATGGAGCTATGGAGCAGAATAGTGGACAGGGTCTACGCTGTGGGACAGCACCCAAGAAATCGGGACGACATCAGGAAGAGGTGGAACGACCTACGGGGGAAGGTGCGTTCCATGGTATCCAGGCACATCATCGCGGTGCAGAAGACTGGCGGCGGACCCCCACCTCCTCCCCCAGAATTTACAACGTGGGAGGAGCAAGTCTTGAACATTCTGCATCCTGAGGGCCTCGAAGGAGTAGGCGGAGGAATGGACTCTGGTAAGGCATATCTTAACTACTTCTTCCCCCCACCCCACCTGCATGCCAACTCATACCCCCACCCTCACCCTCACCCCCATCACATCCTACTCCTTGCAACTGTCTCACCATCCCAACCCACCCATCCCAACACCTAGCCCTGCATGCGTCCACAAAGCATGGACACCCATCACCTAAGCATGCCCACTGCACATACACATACAACCCCCCCGCCAACCACCGTCACAACAGCCCCCACAAAGGAATGCCAGCACTGGGGTACACGGGCACCCACCCATTGCATGCTATGACACACACAGAAGCAATAACCATACTTTTATACCCCTGCAGGACCCAAACGCCACGTCACCACGCAAGAGGGTCCACAAATGTCCACTCCACCCCCAGAAGAGGCTCACAGTGAGGACAGCAGCTCTGTCTCCCTGGATCTAGATGACCAGCCCCGTCCATCAGGGACCTCGGGACAGTCGGTTCCCCTCACACAGCCACAGGCCACAGTAGACCTTCCCCCCTCTGGGAACACCAGCACAGCACCCACCCAGCGGGCCCATACCTCTGTCCCCAGGACACGTCAATCAGCGGTGTGTCCACCACTACAGGGAACCCAGGCTAACCCACCACCCCAACAACAACAGGTACCTGGGGGCAGTGGTAGTGGGCACACGGTCCAGGGGACAGAGGCCCAGGGAAACAGGGGAACTGGGAGGGCTGCTGTGCGACAGGGGGGGGACAGGCCCAGGGAACCCACTCTCCACAAGGCCCTCTCCTCCATCATGGGAGCATACCACCGCTCCCAGGAGACGATGTCGACGGTCCTGGCCAGGTTTCAGGAGATCCAGATTCTGCAGGAGCAACAGTATATGGGGTTCAGGGAGGAACTAAGAAACATCAGTTCCGCCATGGGTACCATCGTAGTGGCCCTGAATGAGGTAGTCACGACATTGCGGGACACTGTGGCACCTCAAAGGGCCCCTGACACTAGCATGCACCAAGAACTGCCTACCACCTCCGCTGGCGCTAGTGGACAGGAGGCCCCGACACAAGACCAATAGGCCACCAGAACCCCACCCCCTGCAGAAGAAGAACCACCCCGCAAGCGGGCCCTGAGATCCAGGAAGAAGACAGAGTAAGATGTCAAGACCCCCGCCAGCAAAAGATACCACCCTGATTGTCATCCCACTGTCCCACATTGTCACCCTGTCCAACCTTAAACTTCCCCTGCTCCACTTCCCACAATGCACCTGTGAAACTGATAGTCTGGACTCTGCCATGGACAATCCTCCACCATCACCCCTCACTGATTTGCAACCACCCATCCAATTTAGAGCACTTGAATAAAAACACTTATTGCACAAAACAATCTGGAGTCTGGCTGTGATTTAGAACAAATGTATTAGACATGACCGTGCCAAAATGTTCATTCACATTGTGATGCTAACAAACCGCTGTCACACAGC
Source organism: Pleurodeles waltl (assembly GCF_031143425.1). NCBI lineage: Eukaryota > Metazoa > Chordata > Amphibia > Caudata > Salamandridae > Pleurodeles > Pleurodeles waltl. The sequence goes on along the minus strand of NC_090446.1, from coordinate 1,275,354,301 downwards.
TGTAGTCCATGGGGAAACAAAGCAGATGTCACGCAGTGGGGCCCACATCTCTGAAAACGGAAGGGAAAGTCACAACACAGTTACCATACACTGGGGGAAAAAGTCAGACAGTAGAGAGGTAGGAGTCATTAAGTAAATGTAATATGCCGGTGTCTACTCTTACCTGTGTGTCACTGAAAATACTGCTGTATTACTGTGTTCCTGTTCTCTATGTCGTCCTCTTCGGCTTCCTCCTCTTCACTCTCCACAGGCTCCAGAGCTGCTACAACACCACCATCTGGACCATCCTCCTGCAGAAAAGGCACCTTGCGGCGCAGAGCCAGGTTGTGAAGCATACAGCAGGCCACGATGTTCTGGCACACATTCTTTGGTGAGTACATTAGGGATCCACCTGTCATATGGAGGCACCTGAACCTGGCCTTCAGGAGGCCAAAGGTTCGCTCGATCACCCTCCTAGTCCACCCATGGGCCTCATTGTACAGTTCCTCTGCCCTTGTCCTGGGTTTCCTCACTGGGGTCAGTAGCCAGGACAGGTTGGGGTAACCAGAGTCCCCAAATAGCCACACCCGGTGCCTCTGGAGTTGACCCATCACATACGGGATGCTGCTATTCCTGCAGGATGTAGGCGTCATGCACTGACCCAGGGAACTTGGCATTAACATGGGAGATGTACTGGTCAGCCAAACACACCATCTGTACATTCATGGAATAATAACTCTTCCTGTTCCTGTACACCTGTTCACTCCTGCTGGGGGGGACCAAAGCAACATGTGTCCCATCAATGGCACCTATGATGTTGGGGATATGTCCAAGGGCATAGGAATCACCCTTCACTGTAGGCAAATCCCCCACCTCAGGGAAAACGATGTAGCTCCGCATGTGTTTCAGCAGGGCAGACAACACTCTGGACAACACCTTGGAAAACATAGGCTGGGACATCCCTAATGATATGGCCACTGTTGTTTGAAATGACCCACTTGCTAAGAAATGGAGTACTGACAGCACCTGCACTAGAGGGGGGATCCCTGTGGGTTGGCGAATGAGTGACATCAGGTCTGGCTCCAGCTGGGCACACAGTTCCTGTATAGTGGCTCGGTCAAGCCTGTATGTCAGTATGACATGTCGTTCCTCCATTGTCGACAGGTCCACCAGCGGTCTGTACACGGGAAGATTCCTCGCATGTCCCAGCGGACGGTGCCTATGAAGGACAACAGCGAGCACAGAGTCAAGCAACCCACAGGTACGTAACCACAGCTTGCACATAACACGATTCCCAATGCATTGAATGGCTTGCATGAGTGTTGGTGCATGGCCTAGGTATGTGTGATGCAGTTGGTAATTAGGCCATGTGGGCCCTTGAAATGGCGGCTGCCTGACCTGTGAAGTGCGACAGTGGGATGTGAGGTCAATGCGCTGGCGTGGCACACCGCGGCGGTAGGCGGTCGAAGACCGCGGCGCTAAGCCGCATTGGTTAACATTGAACCCTATGGGTTTCAGGAGCCAATGACGATGTGCGCCGGCGGTCGCGGTACGCACTGCCGCGGGCGTGACCGCCATTTTCTATCTGCTTAATCACTCGAGACCTGATCTTCGACAGGAGAGGACCTACACTGCAAGTGCTGCTGTGGACTCGGTCTGGAAGAGATAATGGCTCATGCGACTGGGGAAAGGGCCCCTGCCTTCACTGCAGAGGAGTTGGAGAAACTTGTGGATGGGGTCCTCCCCCAGTATGCGCTACTCTACGGTCCTCCAGACCAACAGGTAAGTACACTGGGACCATGCTTAGTGGGCAATGCCTGGGTTGAGTGGGGTGGATGAAAGATGGTGGGGAGGGGAGCGATTGAGGCATGCATCAAACGACAGATAAGAGCATGTGCCACATGGCAAGGGTGGGGATGGGGGGCCACTCACATCGAGCATGCAGAAGGTGATGACAATTTTTCTCTCCCTGTACATGTCACATAGGTCAGCGCCCACCAGAAAGTCACGATTTGGCGTGCCATCGCCAAGGACGTCCGGACCCTGGGGGTCCACAACAGACGGGGCACCCACTGCCAGAAGAGGTGGGAGGACATCCGACACTGGAGCAGGAAGACGGCGGAGGCTCAGTTGGGGATGGCCTCCCAACGTAAGAGGGGTGCCAGTCGTCATTTGACCCCCCTGATGTCCCGGATCCTGGCGGTGGCCTACCCCGATTTGGATGGGCGCGTGAGGACATCACAGCAGACACAAAGGGGTGAGTACAAATACATTCTGCTGACTTTGCGCGCAGTGGAGGTGTCTGGGTGGGGGAGGAGGGCTGTGGGTATCCCTAGGCCAGGGCGATTTCAGTAGGCTAGGCCCCTCCGTAAGGCATGGCCCTGTGCCCCCGCCCCCCACCTCTGTAGGGTGCCAAGTACAGGTATCCAGGGCCCTGTGTCATCTATGTGTGCAGTTGTCGTCCATAGGCTTGTAGGCCATGTCCCACGGATTGCGTAGTGGACCCCAAGTGCGCGGCGTAGTGCAGGGGGCTTCTGTGTCTGTCTTGTCCGCCAACGGTAGCGATAATCCATGCACTCAACATGTCTTTATTTCTCCTCCCCCCCTTTTTTGTGGTCTTCCTGTTCATGTGTGCATTAGCATCATCAGGCGGAGGAGAAGTGGCATTGGAGCACGAGGGAGCTGCATCTCACATGGCCATGGCGGGCCATGCAACTGACTCGGATTTCACCAGTGAGACGGAGGGCGAGGGGAGCTCCACAGCGGGGACTCGTGCTGATGTCAGTGACAGCGACTCGTCCTCTGAAGGGAGCTCCCTTGTGGTGGCGGCAACATCCGTGCCCCCCGCAACAACAGGTACAGCCGCCACCCAGCGTACCAGTACCGCCCTCCCAGCAGCCCCTCAGCGTTTGCCCCGTGCCCTCTCACCCAGGAAGGCGGGCATCTCCTTCGCCCCAGGCCCCTCAGGCCCTGCCCCTGTCACCCCTGCTGCCCTCAGTGAGGAGGTCATTGACCTCCTAAGGACCATCATTGTTGGGCAGTCTACCCTTTTGAATGCCATCCAGGGTGTACAAAGAGAGGTGCACCAGAGTAATGCATACCTGGAGGGCATTCATTCGGGTCAGGCTGCCCATCAGCGATCGTTCAATGCTCTGGCCTCAGCACTGACGGCAGCAATTGTCCCTGTCTCCTGCCTCCCCCCTCTAACTTCCTCCACCCAGACCCAATCCCCTGTACCTCTGCCTATCCCAGACACACCTACAGACCAGCCTGCACACACCTCAACACCCAAGGGAAGCTCATCCAGACATAAGCACCACACATCACACAAGCATTCACACAAGCAACATCCACATGCAGACATACCAACAGCCACTGCCTCCACTGTGTCCCCCTCCTCCTCGTCTCCCTCCTCCCTCCCTGTGACGTCTCCACTCACACTTGCATGCACAACATCTTCAGCCACTACGTCCATCACTACACACACAAAATATTAGGAGGAAAGGGATAAATTCAAATAATTACACCTAAACCAATAATAACTCTTGGTTCAAAGGGGAGAAATTATTTCCCGTATTTATTTAGTTTCATCATACGCAGCAGCAACAGAATCAAAGGACCAATGCCTATCTATAAACTAATAATCCTAAAGTGAGCCTATATACAATTATCTCTGCACATATACATAAATAACAGGCTTATGAAACAGACAATGCATACAATATATAAAAACAAATACCCTACTCCAACATTTGAAAAGTTGGTCACCACAAAACAATACACGTAGTGATCACAAATAACATGGTACCCAAGGGTCTTGCACCCAGCTGTATACTACCTCATAACTTATTTGAGAAAGGTAGTAAGTAGTGCTTTACAACTTATTGAAAATCAATTCACTTTTTCAGACTCTTTGGACCCATTCAAGATATGTCGACGCGTTTCGGCCTAACAACTTAAGGCCTCATCAGGACTGTTGGGGAATGCTGGCATCACTCTAAAAATTAAAACAATACATTAAAAACAATTGCATCACACCAGCCTTATCACCAATTCACATCAAAAGCGCCTAATATCTAATCCAATCTACCCTTTTTTTTTTTTTTTTTTTAAACTTATAGATCTTTCATTTACAACTCCAAATTGTTCTTTAGCCAGCAGTATTCATGCCTTCGTTATTGCTCTACACACTGTGGCATTACCAAATTGTCCAAAAAACAAAGGTGCACAGTCAGAGGGTTCAAATTACCGAGCATGCAAACATGCCCCCTCAGTGTAAAACACAGGTAAAAATTCATACCTTTCCTTCTGTGGAGCAAGCGCCTAAATTACAGTACTCAGTTCCCGAGTGCTATAAATCGTATCAAAGAGGAATGCACAAACCAAAATTCATTAGCCCATATCTCCGTGAGCATTTTGTCATCAAACAATGATTGTGTCAACAATTGATTCCCATCTTACCTATTTACTTATGCTATTCGTTTTGCATGATAGCAGTTGAAATGTTATTAGCAAAAAATTCTGTAAACGACAAAATGAATAAAAGTTCAAAGTGTTTTATGGTCGGTCTACCCATATCATAGCCAACCTCTAAAGCTAAATCATCGTGGGCTAAAAACACTTACTTCTCAAGTTATGCAGTCTGCAGTAGTGAGTAATCTCCGTATAATGCTGTACAAGCTTTCCCGTGAATCACGGAAGCTGCGACTCACCGGAGAGCGTTTGAAGAGCCACATCGGTCTGCCGCTAGACCGTGTTTAGCTCTATGGTCGGAATAGTGACAGCTCCATCTTGTAAGTACTATGCTCGTTCTTGCCGGTCAGCAGACTCGGCACAAGTGTAGATATTAGCCTTATTACTTCCCTTGGGCAACGTGCAACAAAGGCTAAGCCTTAATGTTGTGCGCACGGGTCATGCATAATAAAACGATCTTTTAAAAGTACATCCTAAGCCCCTGGTCTAAATGTAAATCACGGCGGCGGCCATCTTAAAGCTGTTCGAGCCGCAAACAAAAAGCATATATCTAGCTCATACCAGTTATTAAATTATTTCTTGGTGTCTACTTAAGGTCAATTTTATCTAATACATCTGAAAAAAACTCATCAGTATATACTTATAAACCATCTAGCACAAATCAGAACATACACTCTATTATCTAGTGTATCACTAGCACACCCACCAGAACACTCCACACACGTGCAGTCACCACCCCCACTACCATTTACACGTCCCCTGTGTCCTCTCCAAGTGTGTCTGTCACCCCCTCCTCCAAACTACACAAACGCAGGCAGCCACCCACCCAACAGCCATCCACCTCACGACAGCCTCCAGCCCAAGCACCTGCACCCAAAGACACCAGACTTCACACTCCTACAACCACATCCTCTTCCTCCACTCCCATACCCACTACACCTACCCGTCCCTCTCTTTCCAAATTTCTTTTCGTTTCCAAACTTGACCTCTTTCCTACAACTCCCCCACCCCGTCCATCTCATAAGACTCCAATCAGCACCTCAGCCACCACAAAACCGGGACCTGTGAAGACTGTTGTCCATGGACTGTGGAGTCCCCCACCCTCAAGGGCATCCAGTTCAGCTAGGAGCCAAGGCACGGCCAGCCCACCACCGGAAAAGCATCCTAAGATTGCCAGTGCCCGGCGCGAGCGACCAAAGACCCCAGGGACAAAAATTCCTACATTGGCTCCGGCAGGAAGTCGGGTGCCACCTGGCACACCGCCAAAGGTGGGAAAGGGCCACAAGTGTGCAGGGAAGGGTGGGAAGGGCAGCACGCCCGACAAGTCCGGCAGCAGGCCAGCTGGCCAGGAGGGCCCCACCAGCCCCATCCCAGGTGTGCTGGAGGACACACACAGACCCGGTACTGCAGCCCAGGAGGGCCCCGCAAGCCACATCCCAGGTGGGCAGGAGGACACCCACAGGCCGAGAACTGCAGCCCAGGAGGGCCCCGCAAGCCACCAGACAGATGGGCAGGAAGGCCCTGCCAGCCACATGTCAGGTGGCGAGTGACATCCATGCCTGGGCCGGATCCGCTGACCAGGACACTCATCTCAAGCACCGCTCCGCTGGGCACCGCCGTCTCAAGCACCGCTGAACAGGGCCCTTCATCTCAAGCACCGCTCCGCTGGGCACCGCCGTCTCAAGAACCGCTGAACTGGGCCCTTCATCTCAAGCACCGCTGAACTGGGCCCTTCATCTCAAGCACCGCTGAACAGGGCACCGCCGTCTCAAGCACCGCTGAACTGGGCCCTTCATCTCAAGCACCGCTGAACAGGGCACCGCCGTCTCAAGCACCGCTGAACAGGGCCCTTCCTCTCAAGCACCGCTGAACAGGGCACCGCCGTCTCAAGCACCGCTGAACAGGGCCCTTTATCTCAAGCACCGCTCCGCTGGGCACCGCCGTTTCAGGAACCGCTGAACTGGGCCCTTCATCTCAAGCACCGCTGAACTGGGCACCGCCGTCTCAAGCACCGCTGAACTGGGCCCTTCATCTCAAGCACCGCTGAACAGGGCCCCGCCGTCTCAAGGACCGCTGAACAGGGCCCTTCATCTCAAGCACCGCTGAACAGGGCCCTTCATCTCAAGCACCGCTCTGCTGGGCCCTTCATCTCAAGCACTGCTCCGCTGGGCACCGCCGTCTCAAGCACCGCTGAACTGGGCCCTTCATCTCAAGCACCGCTGAACTGGGCCCTTCATCTCAAGCACCGCTGAACAGGGCCCTTCATCTCAAGCACTGCTCCGCTGGGCCCTTCATCTCAAGCACTGCTCCGCTGGGCACCACCGTCTCAAGCACCGCTGAACTGGGCCCTTCATCTCAAGCACCGCTGAACTGGGCCCTTCATCTCTAGCACCGCTGAACTGGGCCCTTCATCTCAAGCACCGCTGGCCCATTGGCGGAAGGGGCAGGCCCGCATCTGTGTGGGGCAGGGCTGCACGAAGCACTCTGGGCACTAGTCCCCCTCCAGTACCAGTGGAGTCTGTTATCAACTTGAGAGACTGTGGCTTTGCACTCCCCAGGATGGCACAGTGGGCAACCCACCCACTGTAGAGACTTGAGAGACTGTGGCTTTGCACTCCCCAGGATGGCACAGTGGGCAACCAACCCACTGTAGAGACTTGAGAGACTGTGGCTTTGCACTCCCCAGGATGGCACAGTGGCCATGGAGGCCCTCGTGGATCTGGCGTCGTGGACTCATCTGGCTGAGGTGCCCCCCCCTTCCCTTCCCCCTGAGGTGCCAGTAGTTTTCCTACCTGATGCCCCTGCAGTGTTCTCTCCGTTGGAGGCAGGTATCCTGTGTGGGCTTTGCCCATGTGTTTTGGCCCAGTGGCCCACGAACAATGGCTGATAGACATATCGGACTGGACAATTTATGTATATAAAGTTATAGATGTGTGATATATTTTATACTCAGTCTTACAATATAATTCTATATTTATAATCATTTCCTTTTGCCTTTGCATTCTTCCGGGGGGCTTGGGGGTGTAACTGTGATGTGTTGCTATGCATTGATGTGTGTGTTGTAGTGGTTGAGGGTGAGGGTGGGTGTGTCGCATATGTGTGTCCCCGTAATTCTTTGCCTCCCCCTCCCCGTGTCGTAGGTGCAGTACTCACCGTTGTCTTCTGCGCCGGCGTTCATGCTCCTGGTAGAGGAGCAGGAAGACAATGGCTGGTAGGATGTGTAGTTCGGGTTCCATGCTGTCCAGATTCCACGTGGGGTGTATGGAGGTGAGCGTTTGCCATTTGAAATGGCGGTTTCCACCGTGTTTTTATCGGCGGGCTACCGCCCCGGAAAAGGTGGCGGATTGGTGGGTTGTGATAGGGTGGGCGGTACAATGTCTCCCTCCTGTCTGTTGGCGGTGACCGCCGCGCTGTTTGTTTGTCCCGCCATGGCGGGTGGTGTGTTAAAGTGGCGGTCTCTGTTGGCGGTTTCCGCCAGGGTCGGAATTGCATTTTTTTTACCGCCAGCCTGTTGGCGGTTTGGCCGCCGCTCTAACACCGACCGCCAGGGTTGGAATGACCCCCATAGTGCCCCCGAAAGGAAATGCCCCAAAACACTATGTGGACACATCAAAATTATCGAATACAAAACTACCTGTTTTTGCGGGGGCACCTGCGTTTTTAGTCCTGGGCTCAGCAGCCATCTAGGGAAACCTACCAAACCCAGACATTTGGTCTACCAAACCCAGAGGGAGTCTAGGGAGGTGTGACTTGCGTGGATCCCCCAAAGTTTTTTTACCCAGAATCGTCAGCAAACCTCAAATTTAACAAAAAAATCAAATTTTCCCACATTTCTGTGTGGGATCACCACACCGGGAATAATTCCCTACCACCCAATGCTCCCCTCAGTCTCCCGGTAAAAATTATACCTCACTTGTGTAGGTGGACTAAGAGCCTGTGACAGGGAAGAGCCAGAAACATGTCAAAATTGAGGGGGAACTGAAGTGGGTCCAAAAGGGCAGTTTGGAAAAAAACCTTTTTAGGCTGACAGTTTCTGCAGAGGTTTTATCAGTATAGATGAGACAATGCTGGGTGGTAGGAATTTTGTGGATTCCTGCAGATTCTGGAAGGTTCCATCACAAAAATGAGGGAAACATGTGTCATTTCCTGCAAAGTTGGAGGTTTGCAGGGCATTGTGGATAAGAAAATGGTGCAGAGTGCATGTGAAGCACACCACCCTGGAATCACCCAGATGTTTAGTTTTCAGATGTGTCTAGGTCTTGTGGATTTTTCTACATGGCAGTGTCCCAAAGTCCAAAAAGTGCACCCCTCACCGTTCCAAGTGGGACGATTTTGAGAGTTAGCCAAGCTCTCATGGCCCAAATGTAAAACCAAAACCCAAAATAATCAAATGTCCTCTTTCTTGCCGTGGGATAAGATGTTTTAGTGTGCGGAGGGAGAGCTGAAAGACTGTTACCCCCTTCAGTTGGGGTGGGGGCATAACCAGGCCCATACTGATTGGTAGCCACCACCCTACTATTTTATATTATTTTTTAATTCCCTGGCATCTAGTATGCTTTCTGCCCCCCCCCCCGGGAGTGGATCTGGGGTAATTGCCCCATCTGCCCACCTTAGGCCTCATTTATTTGGGGTGGGGTATGGCCATATCCCCACCCTCTTATTTTGGAAAACAAATCTTCCCTGGTGTCTGGTGGGCTTTCTGCCCCCCCTGGAGGCAGATAGGCCTTCCAAAAATAGGCTTATCTGCCCCCGGGGGCAGATATGGCCAACATATATTTGCCCCCCAATGGGGAGGGACCCTTGCCCAAGGGTCTGCCCCCCCAAACAAAACACACACATACACACACACCAATCCCTGGTGCCTAAGTGGTTTATGTCCCCCCCCCCGGGCAGATCGGCCTAATAGAAATAGGCTGATCTGCCTCCAAGGGGAGCAGAAATGGCCTAAAGTAAATTCTCCCCCCCAGGGGAGCGACCCTTGCCTAAGAGGTTGCTCCCCTTGCGTGAAATTGGCACAAAAAAAATTACTGGTGCCTATCTGCACCCACTGGGGGCATATCCGCCTAATAAAAAAAAATAGGCCGACCTGCCCCCAAGAGGGGCAGAAATGGCCTAAAATAAATTTGCCTCCCAGGGGAATTACCCTTTCCTAAGGGGTCGCCCCCCCTTGCGTGAAAGTGACACCAAAAAATAAAAATCCCTGGTGACCAGTGGTTTCTGCCCGCCTTAGGGGCAGATTGGCCTAATAAAAATTGGCCGATCTGCCCCCAGGGGGAGCAGAAATGGCCTATAAATAAATTGCCCCCCTGGGGAGCGGCTCTTGCCCAAGGGGCCGCTCCCCTTATGCGCAAGTATAAAAAAAAAGAAAATCCCTGGTGTCTAGTGGTTTCTGACCCCGTTGGGGGCAGGCCTCTGATAAGGTCAGCACGCAATCGCACGCTGACGTCATCAGACACCACTATGGGGTCGGGGGAAGGGGAAGCGATTCCTCTTCCACCCCTTCCCTAATTATCATAATCCGATCTGCCCCCAGGGGGAGCAGAAATGGCCTATAAATAAATTGCCACCCTGGGGAGCGGCTCTTGCCCAAGGGGCCGCTCCCCTTATGCGCAAGTATATATGAAAAAAAAAATCCCTGGTGTCTAGTGGTTTCTGCCCCCCTTGGGGGCAGGCCTCTGATGAGGTCAGCGCGCGATTGCACGCTGACGTCATCAGACACCACGGGGGGTCGGGGGGAAGGGGAAGCGATTCCCCTTCCACCCCTGCCAAGGGGAGGGGGGTGTCAGGCCCCCGGGGGAGCCCTAGTGCTTCCCCCGTAGGCCGGCCCCTATTTGGACGTAACGGTTACGTCCTGGGCCCCCGAGCGGTGCTGCCCAGGATGTAACGGTTACGTCCACAGCACTCGAGGGGTTAAAAAAAAATCAGTTATCACTTTTAAAAGAGCAAAAGAAGTTATTACAAGTTTTGGATTTTTTCCTAAAAATATAGTGAAAATAGCATTTCAAGCGATATAAGTAAAATATTCATACACGGTAACTGAGATTTTAAACTGACTATCTTGAACTGGACAGTAATAATCTTATTTTCTGCCGAAGAAACACCAGGTTGTTTGGTGGAAAAGTAATTTAAGAAAAATAGCTGGACTTGGGTGTCCACCCAGCATGGTGGATTTTAGGCTTGTGATCAGACATGTGTGAAATAACATTGCAAAGGGCTCCTGTGTCCCGATACCCAAGTCGATATGGTGGGATGAAATCTAGGGTTATATTTAAGAGCCCCTAGTGCCACCTTAGTGGTGAAATAGTGTCATTTTTTTAACCTAAATTGGAGTAAAAGTGGCATTTCACCCGTGACATATTTTTCAAAGCATGCGTTGCCCCACTTCGTAAATCCTTGTGCCACATTATGCCTGTGCCAAGCATAATGTATGCAAGGGGGCGTTCCCCCATTAGGGGGTCCAAAAAAGTGGTGCAAGAAAATCTAAGAGATTTCCTTCAGCCATTTCTTTCCGGCATTTTAACACCTGCTCAGAGCAGGAGTTAAAAGGGAGCATACCATTATTTATTATGGGCCCCTATGTGCTCTGCAGGAGTAGTGCCAAAATGTGGTTGCTACTCCTACCGAGCACATCAAGAGCTTAAAACAAATGATGCTATTGCCCCCTACCCTGCGCCATGGTACCCCATATTTTAAATACGGCGCATACATGGTAGCGGTAGCGGTTTTTTAGGGGTGCAAGGAAAGTGGCGCTGCACTGGGTGCCACTTTCCTTAAATCTGCCCCCTAGTTTGATAATTATGCCCGATACAAATGGTATAATTTACCATCACTCGCCATATTCTCATTGATTGTGGAGTCGTATGACTAATTATGGATTCTAAAAATCCTTCCATGGAACAAGACCTCCCCCTGTCTGTGCTCTGTTTAAGTTTTTAAAAAAGGGGGGGAAGAGGCAGGAGAGTGCTGGTGAATTTGTCGCCTTTGCTCCTGGACAAGGATATTTCTGGTCGGCCCTGCTCTCCTTTCCTCACAGGTCTTTAACTGTGTGTCATACTTCAGGGGCCAAAGGAATACGGTGTTTTTGCACTGAAGGTTAGACAGGAAGCAGTGAAAGCATTTTCAAAGACAGTTTAGAAGAAGGATTTTGCAGGGCAGCACCTGCATGATTTGCTGCAGTTGTTTAACTCGGGTCGCTTTACAGAGGTTTTATAAGCTTTCTAGATAAACTGCAGTAACTTATAGGCCGAGGATGGGTTTGGAAAGAGGGGATAACAGGCCATTATTTTTCCTTTCTCTTTATTGGGCATTGTTATGATAAATAACGTGTTATGTTTTCCAGAATGTGTTAATTGTAACCCGTTAATCAGGAGGTGCTGGCCTTTGCATCTTATTGGCTACCTCTGCCTTCTCGCCCTCTAGGCTGTTAACCTCTGTTTTCCTACAAGAATAACAGGTAGAAAGCTAATAACTACATTTTGATTTGCTTTGCACAAGCATGTAAATTGCCATGATACAACACAATTTTTTTTCTTTGTTTTACCAACAGCAGTTTGCATTCTGGGACTTGTAATTTTGCTAATAACAATTTAATTTCTTAAACTTCTTGTTTCATGTGTAAAACTTTCTTACTCACATCATGCATTAAATAAGCAATGGCAATGTGAAATGTTTGTTTTGTGCAATGACAAGTTTTTTTCCTAGCCTCGTAACAAAATAAAGGTATCACTTGGGCCAAGCAGTGCAACATTTCTATCACAAGTTAAGGACAGGTAGCAGGTAGCAGATGGAATATGACAACATTTTCTCACACATTTTCTCATGCACCTCTATTTATAGGACAGGTACTCCTTGGGCAAAAATAGTGCAGCTTCCAAATTCAGAGGATAGGTAAAACTAGGGTGGCATCATCACAGGTTTTCCCATCACAAGACAGGTAGAAATTGGGCAGCAGCAGTGCAAGCATTACCTCCTCAAAGACGAGTGACAGTATGGCGGTAGGGAAAAAAGATTCCCTCTCTCACAGAAGACAATAAATGAAATATTCCATTTCCCACAGAAGAGATCCAGCTGTGCAGACTAATACTAACTTTTATCTCTCACATAACATGAGGAGTTAAGGCATGAGTGACATTTAGACTACAGATAGATCTCTGGAGTGGTTGCTTAATCTTCCTTGGCAGAAGTTGAGGAGCCTCACTGTGTGGAATTCGCGGAGTCACATAAAAACTCTATGAGTTCCTATGGAGTTCTGCAAGCCGTGGGAATTTGGGCATGTTGTGCTGCTTGCCCTGATTTTTAGTGCCGGGAGCTTGTTCCACGCTATAAAATCTGCATGAACAGCACCATGCTTTTTTTCTGCTGCTTGAGTAGATTTTCTGTTCGAGTTTAGCTTTCTCAATGCAAATGGTCGTGACCTGCTGCAGCCAGTCGTATTGAGAAACCTAGCCGGGAGGCATTCTGGCACCCAAAAATCGCACTAGGGGACACATATTTTCTCTCGCGCTCACCAACTTAATGTTGGTGAGCCGCACGTGAGAAAAAACTCTGTCACGTGACAGCTGGCAGAGTTTTGCTCTAACACCATGCTCCAAGTCAAACATGGAGTGGGCAAAACTCAGCGAACTCTGCCGGCTGAGCAGAATTTTTCACCTGCCCGTAATCTTAAACTTCAGGATTAATGCATTCTAGATAAATAAAAGGAGAGTGCATGCAGGCAGGGAGGAAGAGCACCAGTGATTTCAGTGGCTTGTACTTAGGTTTCCTATCTATCTGTATTTTTATAGTATGCTGCTGGTTGGAAATTTCATTGGGGAACTGACCAGAGAAGGAAAAGACTGAGGTAAGCAGGGTGGGGTTGACTGAAGCAAGAAGGAATAGCTGAGCTAAAACAGTGCATTTTCAGGAGTGGTAATATCCTTGATTCAGTTTGATTTGATTTATTCTTATAGAGTGGATGTTCACCCACAAAGGAATCTTGGAACTGAGGAACAATAAGGTAATTTGCAGAATGAAATGCTTCTTTCTTGGGAAGACTTAAAATTAAAAACTGGGGAGACCAGAATGAAAAGGTTTTGAAAGCATTTAGAAAGGCAACATGAGAGTGATGGCTTAAAGTGCATCGGAAGGTTATTCCATAGGAGACAATGCAGGAGAAGAGAGTGTCCTCCTAATCAACAGCATTGTATGTGAGGAACAATGGGCAAGATCCATAAATGAGATCAAAGTTTCCTTTTGTAAATAAGAGTTTTCAGTTTCATTCTCTTCTTAATTCGGAGCCATTGGAGGTGCACTAGACATTTAAAAGCACTTGGGAAATAGAAGATCCGCACACATCTCTGCATTCAGTGGCCAAGTATGTGGAACAATGAGGTGGAAGGTGGATTCATTACTCAATAAGGAAGGAAATGTAAGCTTCAACTGGCCCTGTGAACCCTAGTTCAGCCAGAATAGTCAAAAGAATGGTGTTGTCTATTGTGTCAAATGCTGCAGAGATGTCCACTAGAATAAGGGCAGCTGAATCATCCTGTTCCGTAACAAATCTTAGTTTGTTAACCACAAAGGTAATAGCTGACTGTTCCTCAACTAGAGCAGAAGCTAAGTTGCCATTAGTCAAGCCAGTTCATCTCTTCTATGTACCATGATAACTGTTTAGCTATGATATCAGTTTGTTACCAAGGGCTAGTAACAACGTTTCCAAATGTGGCATTTTCCAGGGTATTCTTGAATTTATATATCGGTGTGGGAAATGACCATCTTGTGTGTTATACCCCCACAGATTTTTGCCCTTTCTGTTTTCCCGGCTGCAAAGCATTTTACCCCTGCAGACCAGTAATAAAGTACTTGTTCTCCACCCATTAGGCATGATTGAATTAGCATAATCCTAATAAGTATATTTTATAGGCCTGTAGGTCAATAGCATATGGGACAGAGGGTACTAAGGGCCTGGAAGTTCAATGCCACTAATGGACTGCAGCACCTGTTGGGCCATGCACACATGGTTTTAGGCCTGCTATTGTAGCCTGCCTTCAACAGTGTAAAAATGCAATTTGACCTGTCAAAATAAACCCTTTTGAGAGATTTAAAATCTTCTTTTTAAATATTATTAAGTCACTACTATGTAGCTAATAAGGCAGGGTGCTTGGACTCCTTGGACTCGTTGGATATGAGCTCTGTGCCCATAGTGCTCACAGTTGTGGAGGTCACCTCCAGGAGTCAAGGGCAGAGAATCCCTCTGGTGCTGCCACAGAAAGGCAAAGGAAAATGTGTGATTTCAGGCAAAGTTTGAAGTTTGTAGGGCATTATGGCAAAGGCAGCTGGTGACTGTTCAAAATGGTGGGGCAAACTTGCTTGACCTGTTTATAATGCCCAAGCAAACAAAGCTAACAAGACTGAGTTGAATGAGAAGGTGCAAGGGGAGTTCTCTCACCTGTATGCAGATTGTGCATTTTAAGGAATATATTTTAGCAAAACATACTACATTTTTTTAACATAAAGGTGCACATGGTACATTCCTGCATTAACCATGCTGCATACAGACCCAAGACTCACTCTGCACTCAGATGCACAGCTCATCCTGTACTCACACAGACACATAGCTCACTTTGCACTCACATAGGTTACTTTGCATTTACAAAGGAACATCTCTCACACAGCCATTATTCACAGTGATCTCACACTGCAACACTGCTCTACCTGCACTCACAAAGACACATTGCTCGCTCTGCCCTCTCACAGACACAACATGCACCCTGCACTCACAGTTACACTGCCCAACCTGAACTCACACAGGTATGCAGCTCACCTCGTATTCCCACATGCCCACAGCACTCACATAGGCATATCGTTCATGCTGCACTTTGAAAGTGGCACTTATGAAGCAATCCAGAACTTTCATTGTCTGGAATGGGAAGGGCAAGGTCTAGAATGTGAGGAAAGCTGCTTGGTAGCAAAAGTTCAAGCTATCCTAGATGCTGTTGCAGTCATTACTGTGGAATAACTGACAAGCTGCTGCACAAGTAACCCTCGGTCTGTAACAACCCTTTCTGTTGAATACAGTGATGAATGCAAGCCCCTGCAAATGAAGGTGACTTGCAATATTGTGCAGCATAAATCACTACTCGTTTTAACCGATGCTTCAAAGATGCCCAGAGCCTTTAAGCAATGTTTTGGAGTAACCAGATGTGCACTCCAACATGAAGTGGATTTCTTTGTGCTGTGATACATTAAATCAGGGAGGTGAATTCATGGTGATGACTATTACTGACTTTAGAATATATCAGGTGCATAGTGTGGTCTCACAGGGAGTAGTGTATTCAGCATTCAATGTTGTACTCAAATGGTATACGCCCAGGCAAGCTGCTCATCTTGATTTTGAGTCTGTATTTCCACCACTTACCCAAGAGAAAATGGCACCTCATCATAAAACCCTGATTTGGTCTGGGTTCAAACAGAGAGTAAAATGAATGTGACTGCCCTGCTGCTGAACTCACCTTGCTTTGAAAAGACTGGAACTTTCATTCTGTCTTTCAAAGCATAGTTTTGAAACACTTCTCCAATGGGACTCATAGCTTAGATGGGACCACATATAGCATGCAACAAACCACACACACACACACACCCACAAACACACACCCTTGGAGACTGCTTAAAATAAAACTTACCTGGGGCACTCCCTGCCAATAAAATCTTGCATGCTTTCAAGCTGCATGACTTGTAGCATAAACTGAGTCTTTGGCTCAGCTCAACAAGGTTTGTTTTCACACCCACAGGGGACACAAGTGAACTTAGTTAAATGTCACAGTGATGAATGTGAAAAACAGGTTATTTTAGCCGACAGAACCCCACCCAATAAATAAATGAGGTGGTATCAATGCTTTTTGGGTGCTGACAGGGAGTAGTGAATAATCCAAACAATTTTTCATTAATGATTTGCACACTCAGGATCACTAGAAACAAACTGCATTTTAACATACTTATTTTAAAATAGCTATTTTAAAATGCCGAGACCTATTGCACATTATATTGGTAGCATCACAGAAGATAATAAAAAGCAGCTAATCTTTTCAATAATAGTGAAAACAGGGAACATCATAACATTAT
This sequence comes from Pleurodeles waltl, assembly GCF_031143425.1. Taxonomy (NCBI): domain Eukaryota; kingdom Metazoa; phylum Chordata; class Amphibia; order Caudata; family Salamandridae; genus Pleurodeles; species Pleurodeles waltl. The sequence continues at coordinate 1,275,337,750 of NC_090446.1, read as the reverse complement.
AATTTATAGCCCACACTATGCTATCACTAAGCACCATGCTAGTTCCAGTGGATTAATAATTAATAAGCCTGAGTTTCAGAGGTGGTGCGCTTTACTGGAAAACATGATTTACTGTCTGTTTGGAACAGCTTGCCAGCTATTTGAAGCACAAGGACAAGGAGATTGCATTTATGCAAAAATGCAATCCTAGCAGTATATAGTAAAGGCAAATCGGAATGCTTCACATAGCCTCGGAGAGTCTTGCTGGAGGCTTCTTCAATCAAGATGGAATCTGGTGCTCCGCTCATCTGTGATCTGCGTCTTTGAGCTGGCTGAAGTTTGTCTCTCCTGACAAGTGGTCAAGTGTCAGCCATTTCATATGGTATCTTTTCTAAGATGGAGTTTCCAACATAACCTTGGGTATGCAATGAAATAATCATATAAATCAGTAGATGAACTAATAAGGTAAACATATGTCTGTGCAGGCTACATTATTTTGGTTATGGTTGTTATTTGATCTTGAAAAAAGCACCTGTCCCTGGCTGATGTTGCACTGGGTGTTTCTGTATATGTCCTGAATTGGAGAGTATGACACATTTAGTGGTCAAAAGGATGTGAGATATTTAGAGTTTCTCAGGAAGAGAAAGGCCAACATGTTTTAGACCATGGAATAAATAATAAACCCACATTTTGGAGGTGGTGAGCATACCTGGACAACTGGGATTGCTGTCTGTTTGGAATAGCTTGTCAGCTATTTCAAACCAAGGCCAACCGCTAGGAGATTGCATCTGTGCAAAAACATAATCCTGGCACCTGTTCATTAAAGCAGAAAGGAATGCTTTGCAGAGCCTACGGGAGACTTGCTGGAGACTTCTTCCCTCACTATGGAATTTGGTGCTGTGCTCATCTGGATCTGCAATCTGTGACCAGGGTGAAGTTTCTCTCCTCCTAAATGGTCAAATGGCAGTCCTTATATTCCAAATCTTATCAGAGGTTGGAATTTCTGACATAAGAGGACGTCAATTCAGACTACACTAATATGACTATATCTCTGAACTTGTTCTTATTTGAACTAGACATGGTGATAAGTAGACACTTGACCTAGACTGATGTTGCATCAGGTGTTATAGCTATGTCATCAGTCGAATGACCTGACATTTTCAAATTTCATAGAATGATACGGATAGACAATAAATATCGGAGTCAAATGACAGACATGACAGTGATTGTACATAAATGGAGAAAGGCAGCAACCTCCATGGCCCAAAATGGCTTCCACCATGATCTAAAATGATGATGTACATTTGCTAAGATGGATTCTGAGCCTACTTAAAATGGAGGCAGACCTAAGGACTTTACGTCATAATGACGTGCAAGTTCTGGACCAAAGGTAAACAAGCTGGACAGGCTAACTAAAATAGAGACTATAGCTAAAATGGAACCTGTTCCGTATGTCTTTAGAATCTAAAAGTAAAGGAAAGAAGCCTGAAAGCAAGTGATAAACATAGGTAAAATAATAGGATTATGGAAGAAAACAGTAATATGATTTATATGACATTCCTGGAATAATTTCTAAAGTAAATAGTCACTACGTTGTCAATGAATGTGTTTTTGGTTGATCTTCCTTATGAAATATTTTCAGTATACATTCACAACTAAAAACACATGCCAGAAACATGAATTGGATGAGATAGCAATTCATAACTTGTTACATGTTCAATGACAGGTTTTCAAAACTCACTGGAAGACATTATCCTTACAACAGAATCATGCTTCCCCACCTTTCCATTTAATACCTCTGGCAACACACCAGAGCCATTTCCTTGAGCTTCTTCCAGGAAAGGGTTAGAGGCAGACACTTTTCTCTATTCCATCTTCTGATAAGGCAAGAGGGCTAATGATTGACAAGCCCAGAATCTCCATTATCTAGCATGCTGCACTGCATGACGCTAGTGCAGCATGTCAGATAGGTATTTTGATGATGTGAGGCTGGGCAGTAACAGCCACCACCTGGAGCATAAATAATGCCGTACAGCCAGTGGAGCGCTCTTCTACTGTCAACCTGACAGCACAACTTTTGTATGTAAAGAAATAATTCATGAGTATGTTAGTTTTCATGTAAAAACAGTAAAAGGGAAAGTAAATAGTGACAGAGCCAGGTGGTGAGTTGATGTGGTGGCAGGTCATACTGAGGAGTCACTACTACATTGTGGGTTAGGAAATGTTGTGGGCCCATATGGGACACACTACCCTGGACCTCCTTGAGTGTCTAGTTTTCAGAAATGTCTGGGTTTGGTAGGTATCCTTGGGTTTTGGATGAGTTTGCATTTTAGGCCCATTCTTGTGGTAGGCACAAGGCTCAAGAAGATGTGTGGGTATGTTGGATGGTAGGACATTTGTGGAGTCTAACAGATTCTGGAACTTTCCCTCAAAGAAACTTGAGGGGTTCTGGGGAGGAAAGCTTCATGAGAACCACAAATGTCACACCAGTGTAGTTTTCAGAAATGCCTGGGTATGTTAGACTTCACTGAGCGGCGGCTAATCTAGGGCTCCAAATCTGCAGTTATCCCCTTCAAGAAATTGGGTTAGTAGTTGTGCAGGATATGAGGCCTACGCAAGCAATGGGTGAACAAGCTTAGCTTTTGACTCTCTCAGCAATGTGAAGGAGAGTAGTCCAAGGCCTACTGAGTGGAGGTGGTGTGGACCAGTATTCGCCATTCTTAGGCACACAGTCACAACACTCAGCAAATGATTGTCCAATCAGTGATTTTTCTTTCAAAAAGGAAAAGTATATTTATTACACACACACTACTAAATACTATGCATGATTGTATAAATATATACATCAGGCAGCTAGAAATACCTTTGGTGACAATCTACAATTGCATTTAGACACTAATGGGTCATACTCCCCCAAAATCACAGTACCCACACCCCCACTCATACCAGATAGAGTATCACAATATACGAGGTTGTTACTTTTAAATAAAGCAGGGCTACAGAATTTTGTCATGGGGTCACCGCATAAGCACATAAGATAAGTCTGTAGGCTTTGTCAAGAGGTCACTAATTCAATATATAGGGCAAGTCTATTTGTTTTTTCAAAGGGTCACCTCATTAAAATATAAGGGAAGCCTACTGGCTTTGTTTCAAGGGATCACCTCTTAAGAATATAACGCAAGCCTATTAATTTGTCAAGCGGTTATCACATTATGGGGGTCATTACAACATTGGCGGTAAATGCTGCTTACCGCCGTGCAGAAGACCGCCAACACACCGCTGCGGCCGTGGAAATCCACCACAGCTATTATGACCCACATCTCAGAATCCACCAAAATTCAGACACCCACACAAGTCCGCCACACCAAAGGTCAGAGATAAACTGGCGAAAACAAAACCTCCACCGTCACGCCAACAGAAATACGCCCACACTATCACGACACACGAATCCACGCGGCGGTCTTTCAACCGCGGTATTCCATTGGCGGTATACACCGCCGGACTCAAAATACACACACTTTTACAAAAAACAGCCACTTTGGACAATTCAAAATACACACACCTGAAACACATACACACACCACTCCTACACACCCATTACAATATAAAACACACACCCACATCACCCACAAACCCCTACGACCACAATTACCGAGAGAAGGCCAGAGAGAGACACCACAAACAACTACCAAGCATCCACAGGCACACAATACCATCACCCACATAACTTCCACGCACCTCACAGAACACACCACTAAATATAACCCCACTTATCACTACACACACCACCCCACACATCACCCACACCACCCAATGGCACGGCAAAGACACCCCAGGTTCTCGGAGGAGGAGCTCAGGGTCATGGTGGAGGAAATCATCCGGGTAGATCCACAGCTATTCGGATCACAGGTGCAGCACACCTCCATAGCTAGGAAGATAGAGCTATGGCGCAGAATAGTGGACAGGGTTAACGCAGTGGGACAGCACCCAAGAAATAGGGATGACATCAGGAAGAGGTGGAACACCTACGGGGGAAGGTGCGTTCCGTGGTCTCAAGACACCACCATGCGGTTCAGATGACTGGCGGCAGACCCCCATCTCCTCCCCCACAACTAACAACATGGGAGGAGCAGGTCTTGCCGATTCTGCATCCTGAGGGCCTCACAGGAGTAGATGGAGGAATAGACTCTGGTAAGTCAAATCTTAACTATTAGATCCCCCACCCTACCTGCATGCCATCACATACCCCACCCTCACTCCAACTCCTCACAAATGTCCCAACATCACAAACCATACATCCTAACACCAAGCCCTGCATGCAACAACAAAGCATGGACACCCATCACCAAAGCATGGCCACTGCACATACCCATACACCCCCCTGAACCACCATCACACAAGGTCCCACACAGGAATGCAAGCACTGGGGTACACGGTCACCTACCTATTGCACACCATGGCACACACAGATGTAATAAACATCCTTTTATACCCCTGCAGGACCCCTACCCAACTTCACCGGACAGGAGGGTCCACACATGTCCACACCACTAACAGAAGAGGCCCACAGTGATGACAGCAGCTCTGTCCAACTGGATCTAGATGACCAGCACAGCCCATCGGGGACCTCGGGACAGTCGGTTCCCCTGACACAATCACAGGCCACTACAGAGCTTCCCCCCTCTGGAAACACCAGCACAGCACCCACCCAGCGGGCCCATACCTCTGTCCCCAGGACACGTCAATCAGCAGTGTGTCCACCACTACAGGGAACCCAGGCTAACCCACCACCGCAACAACAACAGGGACCTGGGGGCAGTGGTAGTGGGCACACGGTCCAGGGGACGGAGGCCGAGGAACACAGGGGAACTGGGAGGGCTGCTGTGTGACAGGGGGAGGACAGGCCAAGGGAACCCACTCTCCACGAGGCCCTCTCCCGCATCATGGGAGCCTACCACCACTCCCAGGAGACGATGGCAACGGTACTGGCCAAGTTTCAGGAGACTGCAGGAGGAACAGTATTTGGGCTTCAGGGAGGAACTCAGATCCATCAATTCCACCCTGGCCACCATCTTAGGGGTGCTGAAGGAAGTACTCAACACCAGGAGGGACACTGTGACACAACAAGGGGCCCCTGACACTTGCCTGGATGATGAACTGCCCACCACCTCCGCCGGTGCTAGTGGACAAGAGGCACCGCCACAGGACCACCACACCAGAACCCCACCCCCTGGAGAGGGAGAACCACCCCGCAAACGGTCCCTGAGATCCAGGACAAAGACAGAGAACGATGCCAAGACCCCCACCAAGAAATGAGACCACCCTGAATGTCATCTTTCTGTCCCACTTTGTCACCCTGTCCATCCTCAAACTGCCCCAGTTCCACTTCCTATGCCCATTTGGGCAATGCACCTGTGAGACTAATAGACTGGATTCTGCCATGGACATTCCTCCACCATCACCCCTCACCATTTTACAACCCCCTCCAATTTTGAGCACTTAAATAAACACCCTTGAAGCACAAAACAATCTGGAGTCAGTTTGTGATTTTGAAATAGTGAATGAGCAATTACAGTATCAAAATGCTCTTTCAATTGTAATGTCAACATACCTATGTCACACAGCTCTAGTCCATGAGGAAACAAAGCAGATGTCACACTGAGGGACCCACATCTGTGAAATCGTAAGGGAAAGTGACAACTCAGTGACCATGCACTGGGTGAAAACAACAGAAAGTAGAGAGGTAGTAGTGTTAAAGTACATATAGTAGGCAGGTTTGTATTCTTACCTGTTTCTCACTGGAAATATTGCAGGATCACCGAGTTCCTGTTGTCGATGTCCTCTTCTTCTACTTCCTCGTCTTCACTGCCCACAGGCTCCACAGCTGCAACAACACCGCCATCTGGACCATCCTCCTGCAGAAAAGGCACCTGTCGTCGCAAAGCTAAGTTGTGAAGCATACAGCAGGCCACGGTGATCTGGCACATCTTCTTTGGTGAGTAGAATAGGGATCCACCTGTCATATGGAGGCACCTGAACCTGGCCTTCAGGAGGCCGATGGTCCGCTCTATTATCCGCCAAGTTCGCCCATGGGCCTCATTGTAGCGTCCCTCTGCCCTTTTTCCTGGGATTCCTCACAGGGGTCAGTAGCCATGACAGGTTAGGGTAACCAGAGTCACCTGCAAATGGCAAGGGTCAACTGTTAGACACACACTAACCTGTAGGGATATCCCCAGACCCAGACAACCATTCCCACTGACTTGCTTCTAGGTGCTCACCTAATAGCCACACACGGTGCCTCTGGAGTTGCCCCATCACATAAGGGGATGCTGCTATTCCGCAGGATGTAAGCGTCATGCACTGAGCCAGGGAATTTGGCATTAACATGGGAGATGTACTGGTCTGCCAAACACACCATCTGCACATTCATGGAATGATAACTCTTCCAGTTTCTGTACACCTGTTCACTCCTGCGGGGGGGGGTACCAAAGCCACATGTGTCCCATCAATGGCACCTATGATGTTGGGGATATGTCCCAGGGCATAGAAGTCACCTTTCACTGTAGGCAAATCCTCCACCTGAGGGAAAACGATGTAGCTCCGCATGTGTTTCAGCAGGGCAGACAACACTCTGGACAACACGTTGGAAAACATAGGCTGGGACATCCCTGATGCTGTGGCCACTGTTGTTTGAAATGACCCACTTGCAAGGAAATGGAGCACTGACAGCACCTGCACTTGAAGGGGGATTCCTGTGGGATGGTGGATAGCTGACATCAGGTCTGGCTCCAGCTGGGAACACAGTTCCAGGATTGTGGCACGATCAAGCCTGTAGATGATGATCACATGTCTTTCCTCCATTGTCAACAGGTCCACCAGCGGTCTGTACACCGGAGGATGCAGCCATCTGCTCACATGTCCCAGCGGACGGTGCCTATGAAGGACAACAGTGAGCACAGAGTCAACCAACTCAGAGGTACGTACCCACAGCTTCCACAGAACACGAATCATAATCTGAAATTTGGCCTGTATGAGTGTTGAGGCAAGGCCTAGGTATGTGTGACGCAGTTAAAAATTAAGCCATGTGGGCCCCTGAAATGGCAGCTGCCTGACCTGTAAAGTGGGACAATGGGATGTGAGGTAACTGCACTGGCGTTGTACACCGTCACGGTAGGCGGTCGAAGACCGCGGTGCAATTCTGCATTGGTTAACATTGGACCCTATGGGTCCCAGGAGCCAATGACGATGTACGCCGATGGTGACGGTACGCACCGCCGCGGACGTGACCGAAATTTCTATCTGTGCAATCATTCGATACCTGATCTTCGACAGGAGAGGACCTACACTGCATGTGCTGCTGTGACCTCGGTCTGGAAGAGACAATGGCTTGTGCGTCTGGGGAAAGGGCCCCTGCCGTCACATCGGATGAGTTGGAGAAACTCGTGGATGGGGTCCTCCCCCAGTACACGCTACTCTACAGTCCTCCAGACAAACAGGTAAGTACACTGGAAGCATGCTGTATGGGCTATACCTGTATGGAGTGGGGTGGATGAAAGATGGGGGGGAGAGATTGAGTCGTGCAGAAACGATGGTGAGTGCATGTGCATCATGGCAAGGGTTGGGATGGGGGCCAATGACTGTGACGGTGCAGTTGGTAATAACTTTTCTTGTCCCCCTGTACAATTCATGTAGGTCAGCACCCACCAGAAAAAAGATATTTGGCGTGCCATCGCCAAGGACGTCCGGACCCTGGGGGTCTACCACAGACGGAGCACCCACTGCCGTAAGAGATGGGAGGACATTCGCCGCTGGAGCAAGAAGACGGCGGAGGCCCAGCTGGAGATGGCCTCCCAACATGGGAGGGGTGCCCGTCGCACCATGACCCCCCTGATGTTCAGGATCCTGGCGGTGTCGTACCCGGAGTTGGATGGGCGCTTGAGGGCATCACAGCAGCCACAAGGGGGTGAGTACACTCTCATTCTGCTGATTTTGTGCACAGTGGAGGTGTCTGGGAGGGGGAGGTGGGCTGTGGGTTTCCCTAGGTCAGGGCGAGTGTGCTAGTTAGGTCCCCTTGTTGTGGCAGACCCTGTGGCACCCCACCCCACCTGTGTACAGTGCCAAGTACACCTAGTCAGGCTCCTGTGTCATCCATGTGTGCAAATGTCGGCCATAGCCTTGTAGGCCATGTCAAAGGGACTGAACAGTGGAGCCCAAGTGCGCTGCGTAGTGCAGGGGGCTTCTGTGTCTGTCGGGTCCGCCAACGGTAGCGGTAATGCATGCACTCAACATGTCTTTCTTCTGTCGCCCCCCCCCTTTTTCTGGTCTCCCTGTTCTTGTGTGCATTAGCATCATCAGGCGGAGGAGCAGTGGCACCGGAGCAGGAGGGAGCTGCATCCCACGTGGCCCTGGAGGGCGACACTACGGACTCAGAGTTCACCAGCGGGACGGAGGGCGAGGGGAGCTCCACGGCGGGGACAGGAGCTGACACCAGTGACACAGACTCGTCCTCTGATGGGAGCTCCCTTGTGGTGGCGGCAACATCTGTGCCCCCTGCATCTACAGGTACAGCCGCCACCCCCCCTATCAGCACCGCCCTCCCAGCAGCCCCTCAGCCTTTGCCCCGTGCCTGCTCACCCAGGAGGGTGGGCATCACCTTCGCCCCAGGCACCTCAGGCCCTGCCCCAGTCACCCCTGCTGCCCTTAGTGAGGAGGCCATTGACCTCCTCAGGTCCTTCACTGTTGGGCAGTCTACCATTTTGAATGCCATCCAGGGTGTAGAAAGGCAGTTGCAACATACAAATGCATTCCTAGAGGGCATTCATTCTGGTCAGGCGGCCCTTCAGCAAGCTTTTCAGATTCTGGCCTCAGCACTGATGGCAGCCATTGTCCCTGTCTCTAGCCTCCCCCCTCCAACTTCCTCCAACTGTCTGTTGGCGGTGACCGCCAAGCTGTTTGTTTGTACCGCCATGTCGGTCTGAGTGTTAAAGTGGCTGTCTTTGTTGGCGGTTTCCGCCACGGTCGTGATTCAATTTTTTTTCCGCCGGCCTGTTTGCGTTTTTACTACCGCTTTAACACCGACCGCAAGGGTTGTAATGACCACCTATATGTCCAATGATCACATGTTAACAAATCACCATCATATCGCAAAATCATTAACGTGTGCAAATGCAATCATTATTATCAATAAAGCATTGCAATATTTATCTGAAATCACTGCTAGAAATATAGTTTCAAGAATGCAGTTACATTCAACTCAACATGTGTTTCAGCCTTTCTTGTACAATTTTACGCCACTTACACTGCAGCCATAGAACCAACCTCTAGAGGTCCCTTCACTCCTGTAAACCAAAAGCTACACCATTAGGAGTGGTTTAAACCAAGGCTATGCTGTCTTGGGGGGGAGATCATTCATTTCCTGACCCCAGCAAGGTAGGGTCAGTTTATACATTTCTACTGTGGGGGCTGCTGCAACTCCTGACGCCTCGCACAGTAGCTCTTTACCTGTCATTCTGGAGCCACCACTATCATAATTTCATATGCAAGATAAGCCTCACACAGCATTATGAGGTGCTATCTTGCCAGAGCTATGAATATTTTATTAGTGACCATCCCATTGGGTTCAGAAAAGCTGCAATCCTTTTTCTTTTATTCTGAGCCCCAAGGCCCGCATATCCACATCTGACTCTCTTGCACCGAGACAAATCCATCAGCCATGGTGGCAGGCAGCCCTTCTTCTCTCTCCCGTCTGTGCTCCACTCAGGCAAGCTGCCTGGCAATGTGGTGCCCACCACCGCCCCCCCTCAGACATTGGAATGGGGAGGCGAAGGAGGAACTCAAAATTGGTCCCAGGGGCTCTGGCCACAGCAGGAGCAGTAGTTACCTCTTGTGGTGGCACTGGTGGCAATCTGGGACCTCTCTCCCTGGTGTTGGGTCCTGGGAATGAGGAACCAGGGCCAGTAATTAATGAGTCGACCCAAGAAGGAGTCTGGGGACGGGGCCCATTGCAAGCCTCTCCTTGGTGAAATAATTAAATTAAACTTGTGATGACCCCAGGGCACTGGCCGAACCTGGCAGTAGAACTCAGGAAGGCATTAAATCCTCATGGTGAAGAGGGGGTTTAAAGGTCAAATTCTTTAAGGTTGAATAACACTGGTCCCAATGGGCCGATAACAACACTTCTGGACTCTTTCTACTCCTGGTGGCGAGTTCTAGCTGCCACCAGGAGCATCATTGGCAGGTCTCCTCACCTCCAAGGGGGTGCATTCTGTTGGGAGGTAGATTCACTGACTACCTGCATCAGGCTTCTCCTCTACCTGGCTCCTGAGGCTCCTGTCCTCCTGTTGGGGCATAGACATCCAGGTCTTCTGCCAACTGGTCCTCAGGAGGTGTAAGGGGAACAGTCTCATTGGCCCTCAAGAGAACCACTAATCTTGGGATCAGCTGTAGGCAGTTGTCAGTCCATCAGGCCCTTTCAGCTGCCTATGCTGTTGCTGCTGTCACAGTCAAGGTCTTAAATATTGCTCTCCTTCATGTCCTAGGGTGCAACTTTTATGCCCAGTCCAGCCTGTGGGTGGGTGGCACCTGTTCATCTAACCTTCAAACTGGTTCTAGTCAGTTCTCACCTCTTCCCTGGGTTTGGCTCCAGCCTGGCTTGTGACACAAAAGGCTAGTGTCATGTCTCTTTGGGTGCTCAGGAAAGTTCCTTTTAAGTGTAATAAGGGGAGACAACTCTTCCCCAGCCACCCTGTCAGGAAGACCCACTTCTTCCGCATCCAGGCTCTTTTGTGCACTGCCTGGCTCCAACATACATTTCCCAATTGCAGAACCATCACCAGCCCAGGTAGCTGGAAGCTCCCACAAACTTTAGGCAGGAAATGCCAACTTTGTAAAAGCGCAGTTTCTAAAATAATAATTAAAATCCGATCTCACCATTAAAGAGGACTTTTAATTACAGTAGGAGACATATGTAAATCTAAGATAGATTTGTATAAGTTTATCAGAATACTAAAAATAAAAAAATATTTTGAGCTACGTAATAAGGATACTCAACAAATCTTACATAAAAAAACGGTGCTTAGTGGTTTGTCTATTCAGGACATATATGATACAGTGGCACTAATGACAATTACTGATTATGAAGAATATCCTATAACGGTTTCCACTGTATTACAAGATCTGAATTTACCATCGAATATACATGTCACCAGTGGCCTGAAACAAAGGTCAACTTGGGTACCTAGATTTGCATTGGATAGCAATATAGAAACCTTTTACAAAATGGCATGGGCAGACCTGAACAGAGAAGATATGAGAAGGATATATATGAACAAACCAAATTTGAATAAAGAGGAATCTAATGCACTAAAATCTCTAAGACTGGATGATACTGTGATTATTAAAAGAGCGGATAAGGGTGGAAATATAGTGATTTTGAACTGTAAAGATTATGAGCAGGAGATTTATACACAACTGAATGATGAAAATTGCTATGAGAGGGTAGTCTCCAATCCTATTAACACTATGACCAGAGATATCAACAATATGCTGAAGAATTGGAGAGAGAGGGAACTACTGGATGAGGATCAATATCTATATCTTCAGGTCTATCGTCCTAAATATCCTTGTATATACACGCTACCTAAGATTCATAAACAATCTGTATTTCCACCTGGAAGACCAATAGTCTAGGGTGTGGGTGGTCCTACAGAAAGATTATCGGAATTTGTAGATACTTTCTTACAATCTTTTGTTCATAATTTACCTTCCTATATTAAAGACACAAAACATATACTAAGCATACTTTCGGATATACAATGGGATACAGGTATGATCATGGTCACCCTAGATGTGGTGGCACTATATACAAGTATACAGCATAAATTTGGCATTCAAGCAATAGAACATGTTTTGCATAAGAGGTCTGCCAGTTTGATGGAACATAAGAAGATGATAATTAGTATGATAGAGTTTATACTTAATAACAACTATTTTCTATTTAAAAATGATTGGTACAAACAAAAACAGGGTGTAGATATGGGATCAAAATTTTCCCCCTCATATGCTAACTTGTTTATGGGGTGGTTTGAGGAAATTTGGATATGGGGTTCAAATGCAGCGAAATGGCACACCCATATTTTATATTGGGGACGATACATCGATGATTGTTTTATGTTATGGACAGGAGATGTTAACACATTGGAGGATTTCTGTAAATACCTTAATAGTAATGATGTGAATATCAAGTTCACATATAAATATAGTGAGACACGCATGGAACTTTTGGACGTGGAACTGTTCGTCGAAGATAATAAAATAGAGAGTAGACTGTATCGTAAACCAACCTCATGTAACAATATAATGCATTCTACCAGTGCTCATCCACAGCATCAGATTGAGGCGATACCGCTTGGAGAAATGATTAGAGCAAGAAGAAATTGCAGTAAAAATAGTGACTTCCTTGAGGAAATTGATAATATGGGACGGAGATTTTTAGCTAGGGGATACTCTGAAAATACTATTAGGAAATCCATGCAGAAAGTGAGGAAAATGTCACGCAGACAGACACTAGGTCAGGATACACAAGAGGGTGACACTTAAACAAAAGATGAGGATCAGAAGATTAGGATTATTTTAGATTACACGGAGAAGTCTAAGAGACTGATTAGGAGTATGAAAAAATACTGGCCAATATTAACTCAGGATGATGTACTTAAGAAGTACATTGGAAATAGACCTGATGTTGTATATAGAAGGGGTAATACCCTTAATAATATATTGAGCCCAAGCTACCCACTGGAGAGAAAGAATTTAGATTGGCTAGGGAAGCGCAATTTAGTTTTTTTTAAATGTGGTTAATGCACAGTATGTAAATGGGCTTGGCAGCCCAAGAAGGATTTTGTGGATTGCTATGGTAACCCAGTGTCTATTAAATCACATATAGACTGCAATACGAAGTTTGTAGTATATATGTAAATGTGACAGGATATACATAGGTAGCACGATACGTCCGTTAAAGGTCAGAATCTCCGAACACTGGAGGGCAATTAATTTGGAGGACGAGCGCTACTCCATAGCTTCACATATCAAGGTATGCCAAGCACAGGCTAAATACAAAATATTTAAATTTTTTGGTTTTGACCATTGTGCAGTTAACCCCCGTGGTGGAATAGGGAATTAGCCCTTAGGAGAAAGGAGTCATATTGGATTTTGAAATTGAGAGCTGTAGAGCAGGGTTTGAATACTGATTATGAAATGGAGTACTTTTTGGGAGATACATAATGAATAGTTTGAGGTTATTACTTATTAATATATTGTAATTGTTTTCAAGTCTAACTCTACCTACTAAACAGTGTATTATTAGAATAGGGCTACATATAACATAGGGTTCCTTGGAAAGTAATGTGATAATAACATATCTGGGGCTAAATGGAGTCACTAGTTAAGAAAACTAAATCATAATAGGGTCAGTCTTATGATTTTCCCATTATATTACATAGAAATTAAGATAGAAGCTCCTAATCTTAGGAGCGATGTGGAGCCCCGATATTTGTTTATAGTAGTGGAAACTCGCCGAATAGTGGAGTCCGTCTTCTATTTTTATTAATGATTAACATACGGACGCTCCTACGTTGTTGTCCGTCATTGGTTTCTACATCAGGTAGTTGTTTATAACGCTGGCAGCCGAGGCGCCGCGGCTCATAGACATTGGGAGACGGACGGATTAGCGTACTCGCGTGGCGATGTAATCACACAAAATAGCGGTAAGATGTAAATAAGAGCTCAATTTCAGACATCATACGATATGAAATTAGAGGAGAATAAGAGAACTTATCTTGAATTTTATCTCAGCAGAGGTCCCTATAAAGGTAATTAGAGGACAAGGGATACATTAACAATTTAACAAGTGGAGCTATCGTGAAAGGTAGGATTGCAGCATGGATTGAGTTCACATGAGTGTTTTATTAGGCATCCCTTGAGTAGTAGGAGGGAAATGGTCACTTCTGAATATCACGTAAAAACATGTTTGTTCACAGGAGTGTTTTGAGTCACAGATAAAATTATGCTCACCTAGGTTTGTTATATTCACAAAGGACACTTATTATGGGGTTTGATAAAATGTATTATGTAATACTTAGGGTTCTCACAGCGCACCTATTTAGACATATGTGTAAGTATTTTATAATTACAAGATATACTACAAGAGTATATGTGTAAATATTGTTGTAGGAGGTCCTGATGAAATCCATGGGCACTCCCGGAATGAAACACGTGTCGACAACGGGACGATGAGATGGACACTCATTCATGACAACGGGACGATGGGATGGACACTCATTCATGGATAATCTTTGAAAGGATCACATTAATTTTGGATATTTATGAACATTTGGGATCACATTAATTTTGGATATTTATGAACATTTGGGATTTAAATTGTGCAACTGTGAAGCAATAATATTCCAATGTGGAAATTAGGACAATTGGACGAAAATAATTTGTATGAACTTTACATTTATAATATCAGTTTGATGGAACTTTCTTTAGATTGTGTTAAATTGTGATGTACTAATTTTTTCGAATTTTTTCGGAGTGTGTATAATTTCATGCAATTAATCATTATGACTATTCACTGATCGTTGTGTAATTTCATTGAACTATTGCATGTGTGCGAATACCTTTAGTAGATTATAGGTAACTTTGGGTTACTTCTTTTGGGGAGATTGGAGGGTGCAACCCCAGTATTTGGCACTGTGCACAATATTACGATTTGTTGCTTTATCCATGGAGGCAGGAGCGCCATATCACTCGTAATTCACCCCCACATCTAGATTATGACTTTTAATTACAGTTCAAAGGAGAGTAAGAATTATTGTTCAAGCTGCTACCAATCCGAATTTAGTATGTAACAATGTTGGCCAAAGATTCCCAATGGCAGCAGCCGGACTACTACAGTGAAAATCGTTTTAGGGGATATTTCATTGTAAGCACATGTCCAGCATTCATTTCTATATGTTCTACTTTTAAACATCTGCACTCTGCCTTTATGGGTAAGAGGGCCTTCATGAGGTGACATTAATATTTAAAAGGGTTATTTTGACAAGATAACTCTGAATTTTAAAACTACTACATGCAGGTTACCTGTGTGCAGCTACCAGGCTGAGTACGACTATAGTCTCTTACGTGCAGCCGGCACCCGTGCGTACATCCACTTGTACACATGTTCATGTGTAACCAGTCAAGGGCCTCTTTTCTCAGCTACATCAGAGTTGACTGATGTCCTGTTGTCCACATCCTCATCCTCTGCCTCCTCATCTTCACTGTCCTCAGAGTCCACTGCTGCCACAGGAGCTTTTCCATCCTCCTCCTCCGGCAGAATGGGCACATGTTATCTGATGACCAGGTTGTGCAACATGCAGCATACAACAACTATCTGTCAGACCTTCTCAGGGGAGTAGCAAAGGAATCCACCTGTCAGATGGAGGCATCTGAATCTGGCCTTCAGGAGGCCGAAGGTCCTCTCAATTATTCTCCTGGTTTGCCCATGAGCATCATTATACCTATTCTCAGCCTATGTCCTGCCATTCCTTGCAGGGGTCAAGAGCCACAACAGGTTTGGGTAGCCAGAGTCACCTGCAAGAAGTGAGGGACAAACCTCAAGCCTTGCACAATGATATGGGGGATGACTCCTGAAGCCATACACTGACATGCATTGGGTGGGGACTGAGGCTCACCTTTTGGCCACACCCTGTGCCTCTGTAGTTGTGCCATCACGTCTGATGCTGCTATTCCTCAAAACTAAGGCGTCATGCACAGACCCAGGATACTTGGCGGTGATGTGGGAGATGTACTGGTCAGCCAGGCACACCATTTGCACATTGAGGGAGTGGAAACTCTTCCGATTCCTGAACACCTGTTCATTGTGCAGGGGGGACAAATGCTTTACATGTGTTCCATCAATGGCCCCAATAACTTTTGAAATATATACCATTGCATAGAAACCAGCCTTCACATTGGCCAAATCATCAACTTGGGGGAAAGCGATGTAGCTGCACATGTGTTTGAGCAGGGCAGCCAAAACCCTTGCCAGCACTATTGAGAACATTGTCTGTGACATTCCTGCAGCCAAGCCCACTGTCACTTGGAAAGAGCGAGTTGCCAGGAAATGGAGCACTGATAGGACCTGAACAAGAGGGGGGAACCCAGTGGGATGATGGATAGCAGATATGAGATCAGGCTCCAATTGAGCACATAGCTGTGTGATTGCGCACACAGCTCTGTGATTGTGACCCTGTCCTAGTATTATGTGCCTGTCCTCCAATGCAGCCAAGTCCGCAAGGGGTCTTTACATGGGGGCTTGCCCCCTCCTCCTATTCCTTTGCAGTGGTAGGTACTTAAGGGGCACAAGAGTGAGAAGGGAGGGACAAAATGAACAATGGAACCACCACTTCAGTGTACATTGACCATGTATGTTACTGGACTATGTAAATGGCAACGTATGTACAATTGACAGTAATTACTCCGTTTTCAATTCAAGAATGTCTACCTGCACCATAAAATGGTGACCGCCTTTCCTGTAAGTGGGACAGGTGGAAGTGATGTAACTCGGCTGGCAATGGGCATCATGGTGGAAGGCGGTCTTGCACCGCCGTGCTATTCTTATTGGCTTACATGGGGCTCTATGGAGTACGGTGTCCAATGAGGATCACCACGGCAGTGATGGTGTACACCGCCCCAGACATGGCTGCCATTTTCTGAATATAACCTCACTTGATTCCTGACTTTCCACAGGACAACAACTCCACTGCGTGTGCTGCTGTGACCTGAGTCTGGAACCACCAATGGCCTGTGTGACAGGGGAAAGGGCCCCTGCCTTCACTTCAGAAGAGTTGGAGCGCCTGGTGGATGGGGTCCTACCCCTGTATGGACAGCTGTATGGGCCTCCAGACCAACCGGTGAGTACACCATTGGAACAATGCATGCGGCAAGGTTGAATGGAGATATGTGTGTGCTGCCAGTGTGTCATTTGTGTGTTGGGTATGGCTGGTGGTAGTGTGCATGCAGGGCTCCGGGTGATGTGTGTGCCATTTGAGGGGAAATGGTATTTGTGGGCCATAGGTGTGACAGGCTGGATTGTATAGTTAATGGTGTCCTCTTGTCTGTGTTTCCTCAGTAGGTCAGTGCCCATCAGAAAAAGGGATCGCCAAGGACATGCGGACCCTGGGGGTTTATAGCAGGCGGAGCACCCACTGCAGGAAACAGTGGGAGGACCTGAGATGCTGAACCCGGAAGACCGCAGAGGCCCACCCAGGGAGGGGTGTCCATGGGAACCTGACCCCCCTGACGGCCTGCATACTGGCGGTAGCCTACCCAGAGCTGGATGGGTGCTTGAGGGGAGCGCAGAAGCCACAAGTGAGTACAATGTGTGTAACACCCATCTTTGTTGCCTGGCATAGGATGCTGGTAGTGGGTTTCAGTAAGTGGGTGCCCCTTCATGCCAGCTCATACATTTCTATGTGGTCCAGCTCAGGGTAAATGGGTGAATGGCAACATTTTGTTAGCTAACTGGGTGGCATACCATGTCAGACAGGGCTTAGAAGGTCCCAGGAAGGGTGCAGATGGTGGTGGTTGGCTCTCATCTTGCTGTGGTACCTAGCCAATGAAATGCTAGTGTGAGCATAGTGCTCAATCCTGATCCCTGTGTGTGATGGTAATGTGTATGCCAACTATGGTGTTGGTGCTGTAATTGACCCAGTGCCCCCTTTCTCTCTCCCCCCCTATTTTCTTCTGTCATCCTGTCCATGTGTGCATTAGCATCATCTGGCGGAGGAGCAGGGGCACCAGCGAGTGTGGGAGCTGAAGGCCATTGGACCCAGGAGGCAGAGTCCACAGACGCCGAGGGGATCGGTGAGACAGAGGGCGAGGGGAGCACCACGGCTGGGACAGGAGGTGATAACACTGACTCTGAATCCTCCTGCGATGGGAGCTCCCTGGTAGTGGCGGACACTTCCAGTACCACCTCAACAACAGGTACAGCCACCAGCCCCGTGCCAGCACTACCCTCCCAGTAGCTCCCCAAAGAGTTGCCCGTGCCCAGTCACCCAGGAGGGTGGGCATCTCCTTCGCACCAGGCACCTCAGGCCCTGCCCAGTGAGTGCTGCTGCCTCAGCGAGGAGGCTATTGACCTCCTGAGATCCATCTCTGTAGGGCAGTTAACCATAGTGAATGCCATCCAGGGGCTGGCATCCCAGGTACAGCAATGCAATGTCTACCTGGAGGGCACCCACAGTGGATTGGCGGCCCTACAGAGATCGTTTCAGGCTCTGACCTCCTCTCTAATGGTCGCCAGTGTCCCTGGTCCTACTGTCCTCCCTCCAACTACCACTTCCCAGTCCCAGTGTCCTCAACCCCAACCCTTCCCATGCACACATACCGACAAGCATGCACACAAAACATCACACAAGAGCGGCATAGGCAAACACAGGCAGCAAACTTAAAGCCACAAGCACTCACACAAACAACAGACAGTTGCACACACAACAACATCCACTTCCTCTACTGTCTCTCTCACCTTCTCCTCCTCCTCCCTCACAGTCACATCCTCACTCACACCTGCATGCACTGCAATAGCCACCACCACATCACCATATCATGCAGCACACCCACCTCACTTGGAGACACCTACACGACATTCATCTACATGTCCTGTTTGTCCTATCCCACCCTGTCTGCCCTCCTCCTAAGAGACACAAACGCTCGCACTCAGACACCCAACAGCCAACCACCTCACACACGCACACTGTCCATGCCCCAGCACCCAAGTCCAGCAGACATACACCTACTACAACTACTCCCTCTACCTCAACTCCCATCCCTCCTCCCACATGCCGCCCTAACGTCCCTAAGAAAGTTTTCCTTGCCCAACTTGATCTCTTTCCCTCCCCCTCCACCCCTCCTTCCTGCCTGTAAGAGCAGGGTCCCAACGACCCAGCCCAGCATCTCAGCCAAACAGTCTGCCACTGCTCCCACCCAAACATCTGCTGTTGGCACAAAGGGGCCCCTGAGTGTGATGGCAGCCATTCCTAGTTAGTCCACGGATACCCCTCCACCACCAAAGAAAGCCAAGGTGCCCCCTCCACCAGCAGTGGAACCCATTGAGCCCCCACAACCAGCAGTGGAACCCAAAGAACCACCTCCACCAGCTGAGGGCATGTAGTCCACTGTCCACAGACTGTTGGGCAAGGATCCCCATCCATAACCAGTGGGCATGATACCTGCTCCAAAGACTGTGGCCTTTCACTCCCCTAAACAGACTGTTGGCAAGGAGCCCCCTCCAGAACAAGTGGGCATGTTACCCACTCCAGAGACTGTGGCCTTTCCCTCCCCTCCAGTGACAATTGGGCAAGGAGCCCCCTCCAGAACCAATGGGCATGTTACCCACTCCAGAGATTGTGGCCTTTCACTCTCTTCCAGTGACAATTGGACAAGGAGCCTGTTAGAAATGGGGTCTTTGGTTGGCAGTCAGGTTACCCCCTGTCCAAGCAAGGACCCTCACTCTAGTCAGGGTAAAGAAGATAAACCCTGAGCTAAACCCCGCTCACCCCCTTGATAGCTTGGCACGTGCAAGCAGGCTTAACTTCATAGTGCTAGGTGTAAAGTATTTGTACAAACAGACACAGTAACTTAATGAAAACACTACAAAATGACACAACAGACGTTTAGAAAAATAGACAATATTTATCTAAATAAAACAAGACCAAAATGAACAAAATTCCAACATACACAAGTCAAGTTATTGATTAAAAAGCAAAAAGAGTCTTAAATCCTTGAGAAAACAGGTAAAACACTGCTAGCGTTGAAAAGTACCTGGGTAGCGTCAAAATAACACACACGGGCGAGTGTGCATCGAAAAAGGTAAGCGGTGCTTCGATTTCTCATCCGAAAGCAAGCTCATGCATAGTTTCTCCTTCTCCGGTTGGGCCGGCATGCGCCGTTTTTCCTCCCCGCAGGGGAGCGATAAGTCGATCTGGGCAGCATTCGGGTCCAGGCAGGCATTGCATCGTTTTTCCGCGCCCAGCAAGATTTGTGTCAAAAATCCTGCTGCATGGTCTCAGCAAAACCGCACAATGTGTGTTGCAACATTACAGCCTCCGTCAGTGGGTGTGAGTGCCGTTCTTCTAGCTATGTGTGTCAATTTTCCAGCCACAATGCCAGTGAAGCGTCGATTTCTGCCACAAAGCCGGCGGCGTGTCATTTTTCAGCTGTGTCTCGGAAGGTGCATCAAATTTTTCCCCACACGGTGGTCTGTGTGTGGATTTTCAGTCTTGTTCTGCCAGCTTCTCCTTTCAGGGTTCCAGGAACTGGATGGGCACCACTTGGCAGAGTAGGAGTCTCTCCAGAGACTCCAGGTGCAGTCAAAGGAAGTCTTTGCTATCCCTGAGACTTCAAACAACAGGAGGCAAGCTCTAAATCAAGCCCTTGGAGATCTTCACAAGAAGGAAGTCCACACAAAGTCCAGTCTTTGTCCTCTTGCTAAGGCAGAAGCAGCAACTGCAGGATGGCTCCACAAAGCACAGTCTCAGGCAGGGCAGCACTCCTCCTCAGCTCTTCAGCTCTTCTCGAGGCAGACGTTCTTCTTGATGTGCAGAAGTGATCTAAAGTCTGTGGTTTTGGGTGCACTTCTCATACCCATTTTGCCCTTTGTAGTAGACTTACTTCACAGGAATGTCTCTCTTGTTTGTGAAATCCTGCCTTGCCCAGGACAGGCCCCCAGACACACTCCAGGGGGTTGAAGACTGCATTGTGTGAGGGCAGGCACAGCCCTTTCAGGTGTGAGTGACCACTCCTCCTCTCCCTCCTAGCACAGATGGCTCATCAGGAAATGCAGACTACACCCCAGCTCCCTTTGTGTCACTGTCTATTGAGATGTGCGACCAGCCCAACTGTCAAACTGACCCAAACAGGGAATCCACAAACAGGCAGAGTCACAGAAATGGTATAAGCAAGAAAAGGCTCACTTTCTAAAAGTGGCATTTTCAAACACACAATCTTAAAATCAACTTTACTAAAAGATGTATTTTTAAATTGTGAGCTCAGTGACCCTAAACTCCACATGTCTATCCGCTCCCAAATGGAATCTTCACTTTATCAGATTTAAAGGTAGCCTCCATGTTAACCTATGAGAAGGACAGGCCTTGCAACAGTGAAAAACGAATTCAGCAGTAATTCACTGTCAGGACATATAAAACATATTACTGTATGTCCTACCTTAACCATGCACTGCACCCTGCCCTTGGGGCTACCTAGGGCCTACCTTAGGGGTGTCTTCCATGTACGAAAAGGGAAGGTTTAGGCCTGGCAAGTGGGTACACTTGCCAAGTCGAATTTACAGTTTAAACTGCACACACAGACACTGCAGTGGCAGGTTTGAGACATAATTACAAGGCTACTAATGTGGATGGCACAACCAGTGCTGCAGGCCCACTGGCAACATTTGATTTACAGGCCCTGGCACCTCTAGTGGACTTTACTAGGGACTTACTAGTAAATCAAATATGCCAATCATGGATAAACCAATGAACCACACAATTTACACAGAGAGCATATGCACTTTAGCACAGGTTAGCAGTGGTAAAGTGCTCAGAGTTCAAAAGCCAACAGCAACAGGTCAGAAAAATAGGAGACAGGAGGCAAAAACATTGGGGATGACCCTGCATAAGCAAAAAAGTCCAACAGAGCCCCCTCCAGAACCAGAACCAGTGGGCATGTTACCCACTCCAGAGACTGTGGCCTTTCACTTCCCTCCAGTGACAATTGGGCAAGGAGCCCCTTCCAGAACCAGTGGGCATGATACCTCCAGTGCTCGTACTTCAGAATTGTATTCCTTGCATTATTTGATTGTGGGTCCTGTGACAGTCGTTTTACTCTGCAGCTGGTTCTGTGTATGCTGTGTGTAAATGGTGTGTGTTGTGTGTGTGTGTGTGTCACTCTCCTTTTCCTCCCTCCATTTTTTGCTAGGCGGCTGTACTCGCCATCGTCATCTTCGTTGGCATTGGTGGTCCAGGATGACCATGGCGTGGTAGAGCATCAGGAAGACTTGGAGTTCTGGATCCATGGTGGCAGCGGAATCCTCTGTGTCCTGATGGTGAGTCTTTTGTTTTCTGTGAAGTGTTTCCGCCAGGCTTTTGATGGCGTTGGTACCGCCCCAGAAATCCTGGTGGTTTGCTATGTCATAATATGGTGCGCAGTACCTTGACTTCTACCTGGCTGTAGGTGGCTACTGCTGTGGTCAGTGGTATTAATGCCCTGGCGGTTGGTGTGGTACATTGGCTGTCTATGGGAGGTATCACCGCCATGATAGGCAGTAATTACCGCCAAGGTGTTGGCGGTATTACCGCCACTTTAACAATCACCGCCAATGTCATAATGACCACCTTAGTGTCCCAGGTGCTAAATCCAGCCACAAAAGTGGGGTACCATTTTTATCTGGAAGCATGTAGCAACACAGAATACTGGAACATTTACTATTACCAATTGGATTTTTCTGTATTCATAGCTTCCAAATGTAAGCCAGTGTGTAAGAAAGAAGACATTTTGCAGAAATGCCCTTTGAATTACATGATAGTAGGGGATAACTACAAATTAAGAAGTATAGTAATAAGTACCTCTCCTAAACTCAATTTTGTGTGTAAATTTCAGGAATACATAGGTTTTTGTCATACCCATTTGTCATTTCCTATATTTTACCATATGAATTGCTGTATAGTTGGTACACAATGAAAAAGGAAATATTGCAAGGTGCATCGCAGTTGTTGGCACTGGAAATTGTGTTTTTGGAGAACTTACAAAACCTAAATGTCTGCATGACCAGAAGCATCTGTTGGACGTAATGGTATATTGCTTTTGTAAATCGGTCATTTTGATATGAAACTATAGAGGGAAACATTGTCACCAATGATTGTTTTTTGCCTCCTTATTTTAATTTCTATTTATTTCAACAGGTTTATTTGGCAAAGTCTTGAGATAGCCAAACAAATTACCCCTGGCTGAATTCAGAAATGTGCCTACTTTTCAGAATGTTTAGCTTTCCAGGATCACCTGTGGGTGTCACAACTGTTGCCACCACAAACTGCAAGTAGCTGGAAACCACAAAATGTAGGACAAAGTGGACTACCTCTAAGAAAACTGCTACTCTGCTTGTTCCCAAAATCTAGGAAGATGGTGATCCATCCTTTTGTTGACATCTTTTTCTAAGGAAAAACCCGATTTCTTGCACAGAACCTTTTCCCATTTTCCCACATATGGCAAAATGTAGCTATATTTTGGGAAATTTCTTAGTTCCCTCAAAGAAAATGTATAAACGCTGGGTAATTTTTGAATTCCCAGGATTTTGAAAAAGAACAACACACATTGGGTGTGAATACCTTCTGTGAAAAAAATTACTAAGGTTCAAACAATAGAGATCCCTAACATACAAAATAGGACTTGGCACGGGGGAGCAAACCATAACAGTTAAGTGGTTAAAAGTATTATATGAAGAAATGTAGTGTGAACGTGCCCTTATAGTGAGTAGCGCACAAAAGCTATTTCTACCATATGAAAGCTGTCTGGTCCATAGAGAAACACTGGGAAGCTATATTACATACTAATTCTTGTATTTCAGGGTACGGACCAGCTATGAAAATTTTTCAGCTACTCTTTTTAAAATGTAATAAAAGCCCAACTCAATTGTGACAACAGAATTGTAATAAATATTAAGGAAAAATAACTTTTAGAAAGTTTACTTTTCTTTGCCTGAAACTTCTAAACGCAAATTTATGTTACATCCTACTGTCACTTGGCTGTTGGGTGGCCCCGAATAAGGTATGAAAACTCCTGCCAGAGCAGAGAAAAAGGCCTGGGTATGTGGAGGTGTTTTTGTACCCCTGGTGGGATGGTAAATTAGGCTGGGCTTAGAAACTTAATTTATTTTAAAGAGACCTCCCCTTTCACAAGCAAATGTTAACTGACACTTGGGCAGCCTCCGCCCTTTGTTCCCGATGTCATGTAGGCATTGACCACTATGGGATGAGAGCTGTACCCAGAACTGGTTTGTACTGACCACAGAGGTGGGGCTGCTGACTACTCTCTCTACACCTTTGGGTGGGCACCCAGGCTCTGCAAAATAAGACAAGGGTTTCACCATTTTGGATGTTAGGCGTGAGAGGCATTATGGGATTGATTGCTGTGGACAAGGCAGATACTGGTGCTGGGAACATTTACCCCATGGGTTAGGTAGGGGTGAGGAGTCAGCCCCACCCACAAGCTAGTGCCTGGCATAAATGTAGTATCCCCCGGGACACTCTTTAGAACACTGACCTTCTGTCTGTAACAGGAGAGGAGGCCTGTAGGCATGGACCTGTCACATATTGTACCCAGGACAAAGATGTGGACTCCAAAGTTCATAAGGCTGACCTGTTCAAGCTACCGGAATGCAACAATCTATAAGAGGTCATTTCCTGCAACTGCCTAGCTGATCATTTCCAAATGGACCCTCCCTGGACTCTGTTGTTGGCCTCTACTGGCATGGGTCCTGGCCCCCAAGTGCTGTTCTTGAGGGTCCTGGAACCATTGGTTGTGTCTGACTATGTTTGACATGGTCTTCTTATGGGATTATCCAGAAACCTTTTGCTTTTGTTTCTCCCAGTTTTTTGCTGACTTTCTTTGTGTGGCTCTAGTACTCTGGGCACTTTCCCACTGTACTGAAGTGGGGAAGTGTACACACCCTTTCTATGCATACCATGAAGGGGTGCTCATGGGCATGGTTGTGGTGCTGTACCCAGGAATGCCCTGTAAAAAAGTACACCAAAGGTACAGCCCTGGCTACTAGGGGAACATTGCACTGAGTGTGCCACCCACTAGAAGAGCCAGTCAACCATGTCTTAGGCCTGACAGTGCAGGCCTGCAGGGTTTAATGTGTACCTGTGCCCAGGGTGTCATCTCTCTGACTAGGGCTATGCTTCCCCAGGGCAGGTACACCAGAGCTGGATGAGCGCTTGAGGGCAGCGCAGAAGCCACAAGTGAGTACAATGTGTGTAACACCCATCTTTGTTGCCTGACATAGGATGCTGGTGGTGGGTTTCAGTAAGTGGGTGCCCCTTCATGCCAGCTCGTACATTGATACGTGGTCCGGCTCAGGGTAAATGGGTGAATGGCAACATTTTGTTAGCTAACTGGGTGGCATTCCACGTCAGACAGGGCTTAGAAGGTCCCAGGAAGGGTGCAGATGGTGGTGGTTGGCTCTCATCTTGCTGTGGTACCTAGCCAATGGAATGCTAGTGTGGTGCATAGTGCTCAATCTGGATCCCTGTGTGTAATGTTAATGTGTATGCCAACTGTGGTGTTGGTGCTGTAATTGACCCAGTGCCCCCTTTAGCCACTCTTTGAAGTCTCCCCCACTTCAAAGGCACATTTGGGTATAAAACAGGGCCTCTGCCCTATCACCTCAGACACTTGCTGGAGAAGAAACCTGAACCAGAACCTGCATCCTGCCAAGAAGAACTGCCTGGCTGCTCAAAGGACTCACCTGACTGCTTTCTACAAAGGACTGCTGCCTTGCTGTTGGCCTGCTACCTTGCTGAACTCTTGTCTGGCTGTAAAAGTGCTCTCCAAGGGCTTGGATAGAGCTTGCCTCCTGTTCCCTGAAGTCTCAGGATCAAAAAGACTTATTTCTTTCAACTGGACGCCGTGTGCGCCGATAAATTCGACGCTCAGCTTGTTCCGCAGTGATAAATTCACCGCATGCCGATCCGGAAAGACGCCGCTCGACGCAACGTCTACGGTGCGACATGAACTTTGACGCACGGCCCGCCTGGACAACGCCACCCGGCTTCCCGAGTGGAAATCGACGCAACGCCTGCCGTGAGGAAGAAAATTCCACGCACAGCCTACCAGAATGACGCGCAGCCGGATAACAAGCCTAGGATTCCACGCACAGACCCTGGGACATCTGGTAATCCCGCGACTCACAGAAGGAGTCGACCCGCGTACCCGAAAACGACACACGTCTTCCTCGAGTGAAAAATAACAACGCAAGTCCGTGTGTGAAGGGGCGAAACCGACGCACACACCATTTTTCTTCCCGTAGAACGGCGCACGTCTCACCGCATGAAAAATAACAACGCAAGTCAGTGTGTGAATGGGCGAAACCGACGCACACACCATTTTTCCAAGCCTCTTCTCCTCTGCGGCCCTCTGCGGAGAATTTCCACTCCAAACCAGGTACTTTGTGCTTGAAAGAGACTTTGTTTGCTTTTTAAAGACTTAAGACACTTTATATCACCTTTCAGTGATATCTCTACAAATTCTTATTGCATCTTTTATTGTGTTGATCTACAAATACCCAGATAAATATTATATATTTTTCTAAACACTGTGTGGTGTATTTTTGTGGTGCTATATTGTGTTATTGTATGATTTATTGCACAAATACTTCACACATTGCCTTCTAAGTTAAGCCTGACTGCTCGTGCCAAGCTACCAGAGGGTGGGCACAGGCTAATTTGGATTGTGTGTGACTTACCCTGACTAGAGCGAGGGTTCTTGCTTGGACAGAGGTTAACCTGACTGCCAACCAAAAACCCCATTTCTAACATTGGTGATCAGCGGTGAGGATAGGACTTGTATTTGTGCAGTGACATACATTAGCTAAGTATTTCACTACCTACCCACAGTTGAAGGTCAACTTGATTTTTATCTCTTTTTACAAATTCGTTTTTCCTGACAATTTTCAAAAACTAAATCCTCACTCAACATGTCTCTGGCTGGGTCTCAAGCAGGAGATTTGGACCTAGCCCTGTTGGAGACATATACTGTCAAACAGCTAAAAGAGTTCTGCAAGGTGATGAGATTACCCACCCAAGGGCCCTCCAGAAAGGAGGACTTTCAAGTGGCGCTGAGGGCCTGAGCAGAAGCCCATTTAGAGGAGGATGAGGAGGATGAGGAGCCAGAAAATGCCCCCTCAGAGGATTTGTTGCCATCAGTGGTTGATGTTACCACTGCAATTGTGCCCCCTTCCAGACCAGGGAGCAGTGTCTCTGAGCAAAAGCCTGACCGCAGAGGAAAAGAGAGAAGAAAGGGAGTTCCAATTGCAAATGGCAAAACTGAAAATTGAGGCTCAACAGGAGGAAAGAAGGGCAGAGAGAGAAGCCAAGGAGGCTGAAAGAGCAGCCAAACAGATGGAACCTGAAAGAACAGCCAAACAGATGGAAGCTGAGAGAGCTTTGGCTGAAAAGAAACTATTGTTGGCTCATGAACTGAGTCTCAAGGAGCTGGGGATCAAGGCAAGACAGTCTGAATCCAGCAGTAATGGTGGCAGTGTACTGACAGGACCTGCTGGAGAAAAGAAGGTCCGTATACCCAAAAATGTGGTGCCCAGTTTTGTGTTGGGAGATGACATAGATAAATGGTTAGCTGCTTATGAAGTTGCACTAAGGGCTCATGAGGTTCCTGAAGGGCAATGGGGTACAGCTATGTGGGGTTATGTGCCACCTTTGGGGAGGGACACACTTCTCACATTGGACATAAAGGATCACAACACATACCCACTTCAGAAAGCCAATTTACTTGCCAAGTTTGGGCTGACCCCTGAGGGATACCGTCAGAGGTTCAGGGACAGCATCAAACAATCCACACAAACATGGGTAGATTTCTTTGACTTTTCCAGTAAGGCATTGAATGGATGGGTGTGGGGCAGCAAAGTAGATGATTCCAAAGGGTTATATGACTTGATTTTGAGAGAGCATGTACTCAGTATTTCTTTTACAGAGTTACGCCAGCACTTGGTAGATAGTAAGCTGACTGATCCCAGGAAGCTTGCTGAGGAGGCGGACCTCTGGACTACCACCAGGGTGTCCAAAAAGGTATCTGGGAGTGACCCCGAAAAGGGTGGTTCTGGTTCCCCCCGACAGAGTGAGGGGGAGGTTAGAGATGACCCAGACAAGTCCCAGAGTGCGGGGGGAGGAAAGGGTTCCCATGCCCCATCTGAAAAACAGGGTGGTGGTTCTGGTGGGCAGTGGCCCAAAGCATCCCATTCCCAACCCCGCTGCTTTGAGTGTTCCCAGCTAGGAAACAGGAAGGGGGACTCTGTCTGTCCAAAGAACTCACCCAGTATTGGGACCTCTACAGGGGTGGCCCATGTGGCCTTAGGGGAAAGTAGTCCCTAAGGGCAGGTCGTAGACCATGCCTTCATCTCCTTTAGTTGGGAGGTAGACTCAGAGGGTAAACTGGTGATCCCTGAGGGTGGGAGTCGTCACTTCCACCAGGTGGGAGTGAGTGGGGTCCCAGTCACCGCTCTGAGAGACACAGGGGCTAGTCTTACCATGATTGTGGAGAGACTAGTGTCACCAAAGCAATACACTGGACAGGTGTGTAGAGTGACTCCAGCCATTAGGGTAGATTTCTTCCGCCCCATGGCCCGGGTGTCCCTAGAATGGGGTGGGGAGGTGACCCAGAGGCGGGTCATAGTTAGTCCCCAGCTGCCCATTGACTGCATTCTGGGGAATGAGGTTCCCCTAGTGTCAAGACAGCTGAGAGGGTTGACCCCTAAGGGTGCCCTGATAGTTCAGATGTCTGGCAGTACCACTCCCCAGAGGAGGGTATGTGAGCCCAGATGTGGAGGCATGGTGAGGAAGGACTCACCCTTGTCCTCTGTTCAGCCTCAGGATACAGACCTGGGCTGAGTGACCGGTATCAGGGATCCACCCCTGAACTGGTGAGAATGGAGAAGGGGTGCAAGATCCCTGGGGCTACCGCCCCCCATTTTGGGATGCTTCAGGAGCCCCTTGAGAGCTGCCTACCAGGCCCCCAGTTGGAGGAGAAGCTCATCCAACGGCCCCCCTCATGGTCTCCACTTAGCAGTGGATGGTCTGGGGCCTGGCTCATGACACTGACAGCTGTCAGTGACGTCTGTTGGTTTCTGTCCTTATGGGCAGAGTTTTCCCTGGGTCGGGGACAGAAGTCAGACCCAAGGAATGGAACGGGCTACATCACCTTGTTGGCCATGGTGGTACTGTCTGCATACTGGGATGCATCTGTGAGCATGTTAAAATTAGGAGCTTCACAGGTGGGGTCCTAAAGTGATGAGAAGGGTTCCCCATGGGCCAGTTCTGTGGCCCCAGAGAGTATAGACGAAGAAGCCTCATTGAGTTCAGAAAGGCGTAGAACTAGCAAGTGCCCCTGCAGTAGTGAGCCATTGTCCAGGTTCTATCGCCTTAAGCAGGGAAGTCCATCAGAGTGTTGATTAGTCTACCCTGGCTTTAGGCTGGAAGGGGGATATGTTGGAAATGGCCCTTCTGCAGGGTTATCCCCAGACTTTTTGCCTTCCTCCTTCTCTTTTCTGACCTCATTTTTGCTGGTTTTTAGACTCTGCGCACTTTACCACTGCTATCCCATGCTAAAGTGCATATGCTCTCTCCCTTTAAACATGGTAACTTTGGATCATACCCAATTGGACTATTTAATCTACTTATAAGTCCCTAGTAATGTGCACTATATGTGCCTAGGGCCTGTAGATTAAATGCTACTAGTGGGCCTGCAGCACTGGTTGTGCCACCCACTTAAGTAGCCCCTTTACCTTGTCTCAGGCCTGCCATTGCAAGGCCTGTGTGTGCAGTTTCACTGTCACCTCGACTTGGCATTTAAAAGTACTTGCCAAGCCTAAACCTCCCCTTTTCCTACATCTAAGTCACCTCTTATGGGTGCCCTAGGTAACCCCTAGGGCAAGGTGCTGTGTGGGTGAAAGGCACGACATGTACCTGTGTAGTTTACATGTCCTAGTAGTGTAAAACTCCTAAATTCGTTTTTACACTACTGTGAGGCCTGCTCCCTTCATAGGCTAACATTGGGGCTGCCCTCATACATTGTTGAAGTGGTAGCTGCTGATCTGAAGGGAGTAGGAAGGTCATATTTAGTATGGCCAGAATGGTAATACAAAATCCTGCTGACTGGTGAAGTTGGATTTAATATTACTATTCTAGAAATGCCACTTTTAGAAAGTGAGCATTTCTTTGCACTTAGATCCTTCTGTGCCTTACAATCCACGTCTGGCTGGGTTTAGTTGACAGCTCCTTGTGCATTCACTCAGACACACCCCAAACACAGGGTACTCAGCCTCACTTGCATACATCTGCATTTTGAATGGGTCTTCCTAGGCTGGGAGGGTGGAGGGCCTGCTCTCACACAAAGGACTGCCACACCCCCTACTGGGACCCTGGCAGACAGGATTGAACTGAAAGGGGACCTGGTGCACTTCGTAGCCACTCTTTGAAGTCTCCCCCACTTCAAAGGTACATTTGGGTTTAAAACAGGGCCTCTGCCCTACCACCTCAGACACTTGCTGGAGAAGAAACCTGAACCAGAACCTGCATCCTGCCAAGAAGAACTGCCTGGCTGCTCAAAGGACTCACCTGACTGCTTTCTACAAAGGACTGCTGCCTTGCTGTTGGCCTGCTACCTTGCTGAACTCTGGTCTAGCTTTAAAAGTGCTCCCCAAGGGCTTGGATAGAGCTTGCCTCCTGTTCCCTGAAGTCTCAGGATCAAAAAGACTTCTTTCTTTCAACTGGACACCGTGTGCGCCGAAAAATATGACACACAGCTTGTTCCGCGGTGAGAAATTCACCGCACGCCGATCCGGAAAGACGCCGCTCGACGCGACGCCTACGGTGCGACCGGAACTTCAATGCATGGCCTGCCTGGACAACACCGCCCAGCTTCCCGAGAGGAAATCGACGTGACGCCTGCCGTGAGGAAGAAAATTCCACGCACAGCCCACCGGAACGACGCACAGCCGGAAAACAAGCCTAGGATTCCACGCACAGACCCTGGGTCATCTGGTAATCCCGCGACCCATAGAAGGAGTCGGCCCGCGTGCCGGAAAACAACGCACGTCTTCCCTGAGTGAAAAATAACAACGCAAGTCCGTGTGTGAATGGGCGAAACCGATGCACACACCATTTTTCCACGCATCTCCTCCTCTGCGGCCCTCTGCGGAGGTTTTCCACTCCACACCAGGTACTTTGTGCTTGAAAGAGACTTTGGGCCTGATTACAACTTTGGAGGAGGTGTTAATCCGTCCCAAAAGTTACTGTAAAGTGACGGATATACCACCAGCCGTATTACGAGTCCATTATATCCTATGGAACTCGTAATACGGCTGGTGGTATATCCGTCACATTTGGGACGGATTAACACCTCCTCCAAAGTTGTAATCAGGCCCTTTGTTTGCTTTTTAAAGACTTAAGACACTTTATATCACCTTTCAGTGATAGCTCTACAAATTCTTATTGCATCTTTTATTGTGTTGATCTACAAATACCCAGATAAATATTATATACTTTTCTAAACACTGTGTGGTGTATTTTTGTGGTGCTATATTGTGTTATTGTATGATTTATTGCACAAATACTTTACACTTTGTTAAGCCTGACTGCTCGTGCCAAGCTACCAGAGGGTGGGCACAGGATAATTTGGATTGTGTGTGACTTACCCTGACTAGAGTGAGGGTTCTTGCTTGGACAGAGAGTAACCTGACTGCCAACCAAAACCCCCATTTCTAACACTGCCCATGTGTGCATTAGCATCATCTGGCGGAGGAGCAGGGGCACCAGCGAGTGTGGGACCTGAAGGCCAATGGACCCAGGAGGCATAGTCCACAGACGCCGAGGGGACCGGTGAGACAGAGGGCGAGGTGAGAACCAAGGCTGGGACAGGAGGTGATAACACTGACTCTGAATCCTCCTCCGATGGGAGCTCCCTGGTAGTGGCGGACACTTCCAGTACCACCTCAGCAACAGGTACAGCCACCACCCCGTGCCAGCACTGCCCTCCCAGTAGCTCCCCACTGAGTTGCCCATGCCCAGTCACCCAGGAGGGTGGGCATCTCCTTTGCACCAGGCACCTCAGGCCCTGCCCAGTGAGCCCTGCTGCCTCAGCGAGGAGGCTATTGACCTCCTGAGATCCATCTCTGTAGGGCAGTCAACCATAGTGAATGCCATCCAGGGGCTGGCATCCCAGGTACAGCAATGCAATGCCTACCTGGAGGGCATCCACGGTGGATTGGCGGCCCTACAGAGATCGTTTCAGGCTCTGACCTCCTCTCTGATGGTCGCCAGTGTCCCTGGTCCTACTGTCCTCCCTCCAACTACCACTTCCCAGTCCCAGTGTCCTCAACCCCAACCCTTCCCATGCACACATACAGACAAGCATGCACACAAAACATCACACAAGAGCGGCATAGGCAAACACAGGCAGCAAACTTAAAGCCACAAGCACTCACACAAACAACAGACAGTTGCATACACAACAACATCCACTTCCTCTACTGTCTCTTTCACCTTCTCCTCCTCCTCCCTCACAGTCACATCCTCACTCACACCTGCATGCACTGCAATAGCCACCACCACCATCACCATGTCATGCAGCACACCGACCTCACTTGCAGACACCTCGACAACATTCATCTACATGTCCTGTTTGTCCTATCCCACCCTGTCTGTCTTCCTCCTAAGAGACACAAACGCTCGCACTCAGGCACCCAACAGCCAACCACCTCACACACGCACACTGTCCATGCACCAGCACCCAAGTCCAGCAGACATACACCTATTACAACTCCTCCTTCTACCTCAACTCCCATCCCTCCTCCCAAATGCCACCCTAACGTCCCAAGAAAGTTTGACTTGCCCAACTTGACCTCTTCCCTCCCCCTCCACCCCTCCTTCCTGCCTGTAAGAGCAGGGTCCCAACGACCCAGGCCAGCATCTCAGCCAAACAGTCTGCCACTGCTCCCACCCAAAAATCAGCTGTTGGCTGTTCCCAAAATCTAGGAATATGGTGGTCCACCCTTTTGTTGATATCTTTTTCTAAGGAAAAACACGATTTCTTGCAAAGAACCTTTTCCCATTTTCCCACATATGCCAAAAAGTAGCTATATTTTGGCAAATTTCTTAGTTCTCTCAAAGCAAATGTATACTTTTTGAATTCCCAGGATTTTGGAAAAGAACAACGCACATTGGGTGTGAATACCTTCTGTGGAAAAAAGTTAGTAAGGTTCAAACAATAGATATCCCTAACATACAAAATAGGACTTGGCACGGGGGAGCAAACAATAACAGTTAAATGGTTAAAAATATTATATGAAGAAATGTAATGTGAACGTGCTCTTATAGTGACTAGCGCACAAAAGCTATTTCTACTATAGGAAAGCTGTCTGGTCCATAGAGAAACACTGGGAAGCTATATTACATACTAATTCTTGTATTTCAGGGTTCGGACCAGCTAGGAAAATGTTTCAGCTACTCTTTTTAAAATGTAATAAAAGCCCAGAATGTAATAAAAGCAACAACAGAATTTTAATAAATATTAAGGAAAAATAACTTTTAGAAAGTTTACTTTTCTTTGCCTGAAACTTCTAAACGCAAATTTATGTTACATCCTACTGTCACTTGGCTGTTGGATGGTCCTGAATGAGGTATGAAAACTCCTGCCAGAGCAGAGAAAAAGGCCTGGGTATGTAGAGGTGTTTTTGTACCCCTGGTGGGATGGTAAATTAGGCTGGGCCCAGAAACGTAACTTATTTCAAAGAGACCTCCCCTTTCACAAGCAAATGTGAGGAGTCAGCCCCACCCACAAGCTAGTCCCTGGCATAAATGTAGTATCCCCTGGAACACTCTTTAGAACACTGACCTTCTGTCTGTAACATGAGAGGAGGCCTGTCGCATATTGTACCCAGGACAAAGATGTGGACTCCAAAGTTCATAAGGCTGACCTTCTGTTCAAGCTACCGGAACACAACAAACTATAAGAGGTCTTTTCCTGCAACTGCCTAGCTGATCATTTCCAAATGGACCTTCCCTGGACTCTGTTGTTGGCCTCTACTGGCATGAGTCCTGGCCCCCAAGTGATGTTCTTGAGGGTCCTGGAACCTTCGGTTGTGTCTATGTTTGACATGGTCTTCTTAGGGGATTTGCCAGAAACCTTTTGCTTTTGTTTCTCCCAGTTTTTTGCTGGCTTTCTTTGTGTGGCTCTAGTTCTCTGGGCCCTTTCCCACTGTACTGCAGTGGGAAAGTGTACACACCCTTTCTACGCATACCACGAAGGGGTGCTCATGGGCATGGTTGTGGTGCTGTACCCAGTAATGCCCTGTAAAAAAGTACACCACAGGTACAGCCCTGGCTACTAGGGGGACACTGCACTGAGTGTGCCACCCACTAGAAGAGCCAGTCAACCATGTCTTAGGCCTGACAGTGCAGACCTGCAGGGTTTAATGTGTACCTGTGCTCAGGGTGGCATCTCTCATGGCATGGGCAACTCTGAGTAGGGCTTACGCTTCCCCAGGGCAGGTACACCAGGGTATGCCATGCCCTGGTAGGGAAGAACCCCCACATTGGTTTTACCTACCTAGAGGGTAGGCCTTTCCCATAGGGTAGGCTGATTCTCTTATAGTGGTCTTATGGCCCTAGGCATTATTGCCCTGTGTGAATAGGGTGGAAGTGTGTCTGTCCTTTCTCTACTGGTTAGGAAGTGGCACTAACCAGCGGGTCCCGGACCTGCTGCAACAGGCCAGTGAGTGTGCATTTGCACAATAATGTTGTTACTATGACCCTCATTATGAACATGGCGGTCTGGACCGCCACGCCAGTGGTGGCGGAAATTACCGCCACCAGCGTGGCAGTCTGGACCGCCATATTATGTACATGTGGAGACCACCACAGTGGAACTCCGCCACCGCCAGGCTTCCGCCGCAAGTAGCGCTGCCCACCGGATAAAGAACCTGTGTTCCCCCAGCATTTCCCTGGTGGTTTAGGCCGCCAGGGAAAGGCTGGCCAAATGGGTGCCCTGGATCCCCCTGGGGGCCCCTGCACTGCCCATGCACTTGGCATGGGCAGTGCAGGGCCCCCCGTGCACAGCCCCGTCACGCGATGGGTGCTACTGCATCCGCCACACTGCTACATTGACCACGGTTCCATCTGGAGCCGTCAACAATGTACAGGCCCAGCATTCCTCTGGGCCATGTGCTGTCGGTCGTTGTTCCGACTGCCAGCACCGAACTCGGCAGGCAAACCTGCCAAGTTCATAATGAGGGCCTGCATGCTGGACCTGTCATTGCAGGCTACTGTGTGTGCACATGCACAATGGTGTTCAATAAGGTACTGAACCTGCCATTGTGTCCCAGTGGTGCACACTTGCACAATGGGGTTTTCATATATATTGAATCTGGCCTAGCTGGCCAATATGTGCAAACCTGCACAATTGTGTTTTCATATATACTCAGTCTGGCATCCCTTGCCAATGTGTGCACAATTGCACAATGGTGTTTTCACCCATATCCTGAATCTGACACAGCTAGCCAATATGTGCACACTTACACAATGATCTTTTCCTATATGCTGAACCTGGCACAACTTGCCAGAGTGTGCACACTTGTACACTGGTGTTTTATACATACTGAGCTTGTCACAGCAGGTCTGTATGGGTGCACTTGTGCCTTTTTGGTGATCCTAAACTTGCATCCAGCTTGCCCCTGCAGGCTTGTACCAGGGCACACATGCCCAGGGAGTGCAGAATACCAATGTGGGTTCTCACTGCCCAGGAGAGCTGCTCTGCTCACAGGTTAACATGAGAGGACGTGTACAATTAACCCTGGCTGCAATAGTGTATTGCAGTGAAGCAGCCTCATGATGTTTACTATCATTGGATTCACAATGTCAAACCCCATGTCATGGTAAAGGTGGTTTTGTCAATAATACACTGGAAATAGAAATACCGCTTCTAGAAAGTGTGTATTTCTATATTCTAAAGACTTTTTTTGCATGTCTTTTAATTCATCTTCATTCCTCTGGAAGTGGGGGAAAAGCACATCTGTGCATTCCCCAGCGACAGCTATAAAACTTAGGCAACTGGAACGACAGACCTCTGCCATTTGAAGGCCTGGCTGAATAGATTGGAGGGAGAGGTTCTGACACTTGGCCTCTTGGAGACAGATCATGGCACCACTAAAGTTAAATATTGGCATTCCACAGTCCCATGGCAGATAGGGCTGAAATTTAGAGGAGACATCTCTAGTTCAAAGGGGACCTCTCTGAACCACCCCCAACTTCAAAGGTACACTTGAGTATAACTATGAGTACCACACTTCAGCAACTGAGAGATACACTAGCAGGGAAGTTGAACTGGTACCACTGCACTGCGTGATGCACACTACCAGAGGGATCTGTTGTGCACAGGCGTATTTACTATCCTTGAAATGGCTCCTTGCACCCCTCCTGCGTTGTGGGTGGCCTGGGTGACTCAAGTCATTGCACACCAGACTTTGGCCCTCATGGCATGGGCAGTGCAGGGGCCCCCTAACAGGGCCCCATAATGATTTTCAGTGTCTGCTTTGCAGACACTGAAAATCGCGACGGGTGCAACTGCACCCGTCGCACCCCTGCAAATCCGCCGGCTCCATTCGGAGCCGGCTTCCTCTTTGCAGGGGCTTTCCCGCTGGGCCGGCGGGCGATCTTCTTGAAATCGCCCGCCGCCCGCCGGGGTCGGAATGACCCCCTTTGTGTCTCATTCCAGGGAGATACTGAATTGGATATCTTTGTGTGAACAGATAGTCTGGTGTGACTCAAGTCATTGCGCACCAGACACTGGGCCTCATTCCAAGGAGGTACAGAAATGGAGTTCCTTGTGTGTGACCGGATGTCTGGTGCAACTCCAGTCATTGCACACCAGGTGCTGTGCCTCATTCTAGGGAGGTACAGCATCAGAGTTCTTAGTGTGATTGTACAAAATTGTCTAGTGTGACTCAAGTCATTGCGCACTCTCCGAGGAGGTACTGCATTAGAAACTTTTTCATGTGTGAATAAACAGTCCAGGGCGACTTAAGTCATCGTGCCTCAGACGTTGTGCCTCTTTCCAGAAAGGCACAACATTGAGCACTTTACCTATGAGTTCTGAATTGTCTGGTGAGACTCAAGTCATTGTGTACCAGATGTTGTGCCTCTTTCTCTGGAGGTACAGACCTGGTAACTCTTCATATACAACTGGAATTGTTGGGGCAGCTTAAGTCATCACGCCTCAGACGTGTACCTCCTTACTGGGAGGTGTGGATTTGGTAACTACTTGGGTATTGGAGTGCCTGCTTGGGTGCTGCTATGACTAGTGTGTGGCCCTACTGACCCTCCCCCATGCTTTGCAGACCTCTGAATGAACCTCTCTATTGGTGCCCAAACCTCTTGTTGTCTGATCAACCATTATCTCTGTCTTCCTTCCTCCTTGTCCCCGGGATCATGAGAAGTGTGACTTTGGCCGCGAGCGGCCTAGTATCTGGGGGGAAGGTTTGCTTAATCTGCAGCTCGTGGGGAAGGGTGGAGTAGAGGAACTCATTGGCGGGAGGATGGCGTTTGGGGCCCCTGGTGTCTGCAAACACAGTGACATGAACAGGCTGAATATCAGGGCACACATTAGGGTGCGAGAAGCGAGTGCATGCAATTGTGTGTGTATGAACGGCCTGATATCCATGGCACCACACAGTGGTGCAAAGTGAATGTAGGGGAGTGAGTGCGAGTGATTGATAGAACAACACATTTGTGTTTCCATACATGTTACTTTTTGCCAGAGGCCTCTCACGGTTGACATTGATAAAGGTAGAGGAGCTGTCATCTGCCAAACTTGCACAGCACAAAGACCCTGTTCAGCCCAGTCACAAAGCGTTTTGACACTTGTCTTTTGTGACCCTCAGACAAGCTGGGCAAGGAGGCAAGAAGTTCCAAACACCTTTGGGGATAGAAAGCTGTAGAGCCCCCCCCTAACTTCAAAGTGGGTACCAGGTATAAACAATGGACAATCAGACTCAAATCTTCAGTACACCTCTAGACCTGTGGAAGACTCAGAAGGACTGCTGTGCAGCTCTGGAAGTAGGACTGCTACTCTGCTGTCCTGCTGCCTGAGAGAGAGAGAATTAATCTGCATCATGATTCCAGGACCACCAGAGTGACTCCAAGGGCTAGTAGGCTGGTCTCCTGATCAGAGTCTCAAGGACTGAAAACTCTCCAACCAATTTGAACCCAGCACCTGCACTGTATCTGCTGTGTGTCTTGCCCTCCAAGTGATGCCACCCAAGGCATGAACCCTTGGATTTGGGAGTGTCGTTTCCGTGCCATTCCAGCTGTGGTCCTGTGAGCAGAACCAATGCAGTGCAGCGCAGCTCCTCGCAGCTGCTTCAGACACCTGCAGCGCATTGCATCCCTGAAGCAGGAACATTACAGCCCACAACTTCCTCTGAACTGCCACTGTACTATGCATCCCTCACACAGGCATTCACATCACATCTGAACAACGATGCCGGACTCCACATTGTAGCCCCACAGCTTCCTTGGAGCCACCGCTACGCGAGACATCCTCAGCTTGCAATCTCACTTTTCTCTGCAACAAGGATTTAATGTACTTTTTCACCTGGCCTAACTTGGTCCCTGTATCCAGCCTGCACTCCATTGCAGTCAGCCTGAATGTGTCACTTTTTCCAAGTCCATTGTGAATAGATAACCACAGTTGGCATTTTGTGCTTCTAGGCACTATTTCCACTCAAATCTTTAAAATTATATATCTCCCAGTTCTACTCACTGGATTTTTGTTGCTTTGGTCTCAAAATGTTTATTAATTGTACTCTATTTTTCTAAATTTGTGTGAGATTTTTCTTGTGTTGTGTTTTCACCTTATTACTGTTTGAAATGCTGCATAAATATGTCACACATTGCCTCTAAGTTAAACATGATTGCTTTGTGCCAAGCTACCAGAGGGTTAAGCACAGGTTAATTTGGCATTTGCTTGTGGTTTCACTCTGACAGAAATTGTTTTTTTCTAGAGTAGGGTTTCACCCCCCTCAGCCAGTAACCTAATTTACTACTGAAAGTTTTTCAACCTCAAGACCTTTGGAGGGCCAGGCCCAACATGCCAAGCTTATCTAACCAAGGTGCTCTGCCGCTCAGCTAAAGATTCAGGTTTTTCCCACTCAGAGCTTTTCCACAGCATCATTTCAGATTCAGCTGGGCCTTGTGGAGAAGGTATCTAGCCTTGTGGAACTAAATTCGGCCACAGCATGCAGTATTATTCCCCCACCTCACCCCTCTAAAGGATTCTGAGTTCCAAAGAAGTGACTAAGGCCCTCATTACAACATTGGTGGTAAATCCCGCCTACCGCCGTGAAGAAGACCGCCAACACAACGCCGCAGCCGCGGAATCCCACCACAGCTATTATGACCCACAGCTCAGAATCCGCCAAAATCTAGACAACCACACAAGTCCGCCACACCAAAGGTCAGTGATAAACTGGCGATAACAAAACCTCCACCGTCACGCAAAGAGGAATATGCCCACACTATCACGACCCACGAATCCACACGGCGGTCTTTCAACCACGGTATTCCATTGGCGGTACACACCGCCGCGCTCAAAATACACACACATTTACAAAACACTACCATATTGGACAAATCGAAATATACACACCTGATACACATACACACACCACTCCCACACACCCAATACAATATAAAACACACACCCACATTACCCACAAACCCTTACAGTGAACAATTTGGAAGAAGCAGAGAGACAGCAAAGCAAAGACCACACCAGCATACAGAGGCACACAACAACATCACTCATACACATCCACGCACAAAACAACACACACCCCTAAACATCACCCCACACATCACAACACACACCACCTCGCACATCACTCACACCACCCCATGGCACCGCAAAGATACCCCAGGTTTTCTGAGGAGGAGCTCAGGGTCATGGTGGAGGAAATCATCCGGGTAGAGCCACAGCTATTTGGATCACAGGTGCAGCACACCTCCATAGCTAGGAAGATGGAGCTATTGCGCAGAATCGTGGACAGGGTCAACGCAGTGAGACAGCACCCAAGAACACGGGACGACATCAGGAAGAGGTGGAACGACCTACGGGGGAAGGTGCGTTCCGTGGTCTCAAGACAACACATTGCGGTTCAGAGGACTGGCGGCGGACCCCCACCTCCTCCCCCACAACTAACAACATGGGAGGAGCAGGTCTTGGCTATACTGCATCCTGAGGGCCTTGCAGGAGTAGCTGGAGGAATGGACTCTGGTAAGTCAAATCTTTCACTACTTCATCCTTCATCCCCCACCCTACCTGCATGCTATCACATACCCCCACCCTCGCCCTCACCCCCATCACTCCAACTCCTCACATATGTCTCACTATCACAAACCACACATCCCAACACCATGCCCTGCATGCAACAACAAAGCATGGACACCCATCACCAATGCATGTCCACTACAGATACCCACACAGACCCCAAAACAATTATCACACAAGGTCTTAGACAAGAATGTAAGCACTGGGGTACAAGGTCACCCACCCATTGCACACCATGGCACACACAGATGCAATAATCATGCCTCTACACCCCTGCAGGACCCCTACTCAACGTCACCGAATAGGAGGTTCCAGACATATCCACTCCCCCCACAGAAGAGGCCCACAGTGATGACAGCAGCTCTGTCCAACTGGATCTAGATGACCAGCCCGGCCCATCTGGGACCTCGGGACAGTCGGTTCCCCTCACACAGTCACTGGCCACTACAGAGCTTCCCCCCTCAGGAAACACCAGCACAGCACCCACCCAGCGGGCCCATACCTCTGTCCCCAGGACATGTCAAGCAGCAGTGTGTCCACCACTACAGGGAACCCAGGCTAAACCACCACCCCAAGATCAGCAGGGATCTGGGGGCAGTGGCAGTGGGCATGCGGTTCAGGGGACAGAGGCCCAGGAAAACCAGGGAACTGGGAGGTCTGCTGTGCGACAGGGGGAACACAGCCCCAGGGAACCCACTCTCCACGAGGCCCTCTCCAACATCATGGGAGCGTACCATCATTCCCAGGAGATGATGGCAACGGTACTGGCCAAGTTTCAGGAGACCCAGCGGCTGCAGGAGGAACAGTATTTGGGGTTCAGGGAGGAACTCAAGTCCATCAACACCACCCTGGGCACCATTGTAGGGGTGCTGAAGGACCTCGTGAACACCAGGAGGGACACTGTGGCACAACAAGGGGCCCCTGACATTAGCCTGGACGATGACCTGCCCACCACCTCCGCCGGCGCTAGTGGACAGGAGGCTCCGCCACAGGATAACGACACCAGCACCCCATCCCCCCTGCAGATGGAGAACCACCCCGCAAGCGGTCCCTGAGATCCAGGACAAAGAGAGAGAACAATGCCAAGACCCCGCCAAGAAATGAGACCATCCTGAATGTCATCCTTCTGTCCCACTTGAGACAAATAACTGGACTCTGCCATGGACATTCCTCCACCATCACCCCTGACCATTTTACAACCCCCTCCACTGTTTAGCACTTAAATAAAGACCCTTGAATCACAAAACAATCTGGAGTCAGTCTGTGCTTTCACAAATGTGTATTTGCAATAACTGAGGGAAATAGCAATGTCCATTGTATTGTAAACATACCTATGTCACATAGCTCTAGTCCATGAGGTAACATAGCAGAGGTCACACAATGGGACCCACATCTGTGAAATCGAAAGGGAAAGTGACAAATTAGGGTCCATACGCTGGGTGAATGAGACAGACAGATGATAGGTCGAACAATTTTATCAGATGTATGAGGCAGTGATGTCTTTTTTCCTGTGGCTCACTGGAAGTATTGCTGGATCACAGTGTTTCTGTTGTCTATGTCCTCTTCTTCTGCCTCCTCTTCTTCACTGTCCACAGGCTCCATAGCTGCCACAAGACCTCCTTCTGGACCATCCTCCTGCAGAAAAGGCACCTGTTGTCGCAAAGCCAAGTTGTGCAGCATACAGCAGGCCATGATGATCTGGCACACCTTCTTTGGTGATTAGTATAGGGAACCACCTGTCATATGGAGGCACCGGAACCTGGCCTTCAGTAGGCCGAAGGTCCTCTCTATAACCCTCCTAGTTCATCCATGTGCCTCATTGTAGCGTTTCTCTGCCCTTGTCCTAGGATTCCTCACTGGGGTCAGTAGCCATGACAGGTTGGGGGTAGCCAGAGTCACCTGCAAATGTCACGGGACAACTGTTAGACACACACTAACCATTAGGGACAACCCCAGACAACTATTCACACTGTATAGGGTCCTTGTCCTCGTCTAATATCCACACACGGTGCCTCTGGAGTTGCCCCATCACATAAGGGATGCTGCTATTCCTCAGAATGGAAGCGTCATGCACTGAGCCAGGAAATTTGGCATTCACATGGGAGATGTACTAGTTGGCCAAACACACCATCTGCACATTCATCGAATGGTAGCTCTTCCGGTTTCTGTACACCATTTCACTCCTGCTTGGGGTACCAAGGCCACGTGTGTCCCATCAATGGCACCTATGATGTTGGGGCTATGTCCCAGGGCATGGAAATCACCTTTCACTATAGGCAAATCCTCCACCTGAGGGAAAGCGATGTAGCTGCGCATGTGTTTCAGCAGGGAAGACAACACGCTGGACAACACGTTTGAGAACATAGGCTGGGACATCCCCGAAGCTATGGCCACTGTTGTTTGAAAAGACCCACTTGCCAGGAAATGGAGTACTGACAGGAACTGCACTAGAGCGGGGATTCCTGTGGGATTGAGGATAGCTGACATCAGGTCTGGCTCCAACTGGGCACACAGTTCCTGGATTGTGGCACGATCAAGTCTGTAGGTGACTATTACATGTTGCTCTTCCATTGTCGACAGGTCCACCAGCGGTCTGTACACCGGAGGATGCCGCCATCTCATCACCTGCCCCAGCAGACGTGCCCTATGGATGAGAACAGCGAGCAGAGGGTCAGCCAACACTGAGGTACTAAAACAACAACTTTATTGCACACATTTGTCAATCTGCTATGTGCCTGTCTTAGTGTGTATGCAAGGCCTAGATATGTGTGATGCATTTAAAAATAATGCCATGTGGCCCCCTGTAAATGGCGGCTGCCTGACCTGTAATGTGGGACAAGGGGATATGAGGTGACTGCGCTGGCGTTGTACACCGTCGCGGTAGGCGGTCGAAGACCGCAGCGCAATCCTGCATTGGTTAACATTGGACCCTATGGGTCCCAGGAGCCAATGACGATATACGCCGGCGGTGACGGTACGCACCGCCGCGTACGTGACCGCCATTTTCTCTCTGTTCACTCACTTGATAACTGATCTTCAACAGGAGAGGACCTACACTGCAAGTGCTGCTGTGACCTCAGTTTGGAAGCGACAATGGCTCATGTGTCTGGGGAAAGGGCCCCTGCCTTCACATCGGAGGAGTTTGAGAAACTAGTGGATGGGGTCCTCCCCCAGTGCACGCTACTCTACGGTCCTTCAGACAAACAGGTGAGGACACTGTGAGCATGCTGTATGGGCAATGCCTGTTTGGAGTGGTTTGGATGGGAGATGGGGGGGAATGAGGCGTGCATGATCCGATGGTGAGTGTATGTGCGTCAGGGCAAGGTGGGAACGTGGGCCAATGACTGTGACGGTCCGGACGAATAATGTTGTACCTTTTCCCCTGTACTATTCCTGTAGGTCAGCGCCCACCAGAAGAAGGTTATTTGGCGTGCCATCGCCAAGGACGTCCGGGCCCTGGGGGTCCACCACATAGGGAGCACCCACTGCTGTAAAAGATGGGAGGACATTCGCCTCTGGAGCAAGAAGACAGTGGAGGCCCAGCTGGGGATGGCCTCCCAAAGTGGGAGGGGTGCCCGTCGCACCATGACCCCCCTGATGTTACGGATCCTGGCGGTGGCGTATCCGGAGTTGGCTGGGCGCTTGAGGGCATCACAGCAGCCGCAAGGAGGTGAGTACAGTCACATCCATCTGACTCTGCGCGCATTGGAGGTGACTGGCTGTGGTAGGTGGGCTGTGGGTTCCCCTAGGCCTGGGCGAGCCTTGTAGGCAAGGACCCTTTGTGAGGCAGGCTAAGTGGCAGCCCAACCCCACCAGTAGTAAGAGCCATCTACACCTAGTCAGGCTCCTGTGACTTCAATGTGTGCAGCAATCGGGCATAGGCCATGTGCCCCATGTCCCTGTGAGGAATTAGGGAACTCTAAGTGCATGGCGTTGTGCAGAGGGCTGCTCTGTCTGTACTGTCCGCCAACGGTAGCGGTATTGCATGTACTGAACATGTCTTTCCACTTTCTTTCCCACCCTTTTTGTGGTCTCCCTGTGTGCATTAGCATCATCAGGCGGAGGAGCTGTGCCACCGGAGCAGGAGGGAGCTGCATCCCACATGGCCCTGGAGGGCGAGACAATGGAGTCAGAATTCACCAGTGGGACAGAGGGCGAGGGGA
This sequence comes from Pleurodeles waltl, assembly GCF_031143425.1. Taxonomy (NCBI): domain Eukaryota; kingdom Metazoa; phylum Chordata; class Amphibia; order Caudata; family Salamandridae; genus Pleurodeles; species Pleurodeles waltl. Next base: position 1,275,293,402 of record NC_090446.1, on the reverse strand, counting down.
GCTCCACGGCGGGGACTGGAGCAGAGACCAGCGACACCGACTCCTCCTCTGATAGGAGCTCCCTTGCGTTGGCAGGCCCCTCTGTGCCCCCCGCATCTACAGGTACAGCTGCCACCCCCCCTACCAGCACCGCCCTCCCAGCAGCCCCTCAGCGTGTAGCCCGTGGCCACTCACCCAGGAGGGTGGGCATCTCCTCCGCCCCAGACACCTCAGCCCCTGCCCCAGTCAGCCCTGCTGCCCTCAGTGAGGAGGCCATTGACCTCCTGGGATCCCTCACTGTTGGGCAGTCTACCATTCTGAATGCCATCCAGGGTGTAGAGAGGCAGTTGCAACAGACAAATGCATACCTGGAGGGCATTCATTCTGGCCAGGCAGCCCAACATAGAGCATTTCAGACCCTGGCCTCAGCACTGATGGCAGCCATTGTCCATGTGTCCAACCTCCCCCTCCAACTTCCTCAACCCAGACCCAATCCCCAGTACCTCAGCCTATCCCAAGCACACCATCAGACCAGCATGCACACACCTCAACACACAAGGGTAGCTCTGGCGAACATAAGCACCACACATCCCACAGGCACTCACACAAGCATCATATCCATGCACACATACCAACATCCACTTCCTCCACTGTATAACCCTCCTTCACGTCTCCCTCCTCCCTCCCTGTCACGTCTCCACTCACACCTGCATGCACTACATCCTCAGCCACTACCTCCATCACCAGCACGCCCATCACCACTCACCGCTGACGTGCAATCACCACCCCCACTACCATTCACACATCCCCTGTGTCCTCTACCGGTGTGTCTGTGAGCCATCCTCCCAAACTACACAAACGCATTCACACACCCACCCAACAGCCATCCACCTCACAACAGCCTCCAGCCCATGCACCTTCACCCAAAGTCAGCAAACGAACACCTCCTACAACCACTACCTCTTCCTCCACTCCCAAACCCCCTCCATCTACCCGTCCCAGTGTGTCTAAAAAAGTTTTCCTGTTAAACCTTGACCTCTTCCCTTCACCTCCCCCACGCCTTCCGTCCCCTAGGGCCCGCCTTTCCAGGTCCCAACCCAGCACCTCAGCCACCACATCACCGGGCACAGTGGTGCCAGCAGTAACCGGATTCTGGAGTGCACCAAGCAGAAGGGCTGGCAGTGTCCCAAAGAGCGAGGCCAAGGACATTCCCCCACCTCCAAAACAGAAGAAATTGCCCACATCCGGAGGGAGAAGGCCAAAACACCTGCCACCAAGGGCTCAGCCAGGACAACAGTTGGGAGTGGCAAGACAGCTGCGCCACCATCCAAGGTGGAGAAGGGCCTGAAAAAGAAAGGCAAGTCAACGTCGCCGCCAAAGTGCATGGCAGACAAGACCGCCTCCGGCACCGCCACGGGCACTGCCGCCAGCACCCAAGATACTGAGCCCTTTACCTGCACTACAGACACTGTGCCCTTCAGCAGCACTAAGGTCAGTGAGCCCGCCACCAGCACTGCCGCTCAGGACATCGCCGCCAGCACCAAGGTCAGTGAGCCTGCCACCAGCACCGCCGCTCAGGACACCGCCGCTCAGGACACCACCGCCAGCACCAAGGTCAGTGAGCCCCCCACCAGCACTGCCGCTCACAAGACCGCCGCCAGCACCAAGGTCAGTGAGCCCCCCACCAGCACTGCTGCCCAGTGAGCGCTGCAAGCTTCGACGCTACTGAGCCTGCTGCCAGCACTGCCAGCGGCCACGCCCAATCCTGAGCCAGTGGCACCACCGCAGACATGGCTGCCATCCCCAGTGGTCATTCGTACGAGGCTGGTGGTCAGTTCCAGGGGCCTGGCCAGCTTGCATGTTGCACCACAGTCAGTGGAGTGTCACATCCACTACCTCAGCCCTTGGCAGGATGAAGCACTCTGGGCACAAAGCCCCCTCCAGAACCAGTGGAGAAAGACATCCACTACCTCTGTCCTTGGCAGGATGAAGCACTCTGGGCACAAAGCCCCCTCCAGAACCAGTGGAGTATCACATCCACTACCTCTGTCCTTGGCAGGATGAAGCACTCTGGGCACAAAGCCCCCTCCAGAACCAGTGGAGACTGTTATCCACTTGAGAGACTGTGGCTTTGCACTCCCCAGGATAAAGCAGTGGGCAAACCACCCACTGGAGAGGCTTGAGAGACTGTGGCTTTGCACTCCCCAGGATAAAGCAGTGGGCAAACCACCAACTGGAGGGACTTGAGAGACTGTGGCTTTGCACTCCCCAGGATAAAGCAGTGGGCAAACCACCCACAGGAGAGACTTGAGAGACTGTGGCTTTTCACTCCCCAGGATAAAGCAGTGGGCAAACCACCCACTGGAGAGGCTTAAGAGACTGTGGCTTTGCACTCCACATGATACATCAATGGGCATGGATCCCCCTCCTGGAGCTGGCACTCATCCGGCTGAGGTACCCCCCCTTCCCTTCCCCCTGAGGTGCCAGTGTTTTTTTTCGATCTGATGCCCCTGCAGTGTTCTCTCTGTTTCGATCGGGTATCTTGTGTGGGCCTCGCCCATGCATTTTGGGCCTAGTGGTCCACGGACTATATTGGTGCAGTACCTGGACTTTAATTCTTGGTGTACATATTTGTTTATAGTGTATATACATTTTTGATTAATGGATTTTACTTGATTACAATCGTTCAACTAATTTCCTTTTGTCCTTGCGTTCTTCCAGTTGGGGTTAGGTAAATGTAATGTTTTAGCATATATTGGTGTGTGTGTTGTTGTGGGTGAGGGTGGGGTTGGGGGTGTTGCATGTTTCGTGTGTGTGTCACTCTCTTTTCCCTCCCCCCTCCCCTGTGTCGTAGGTGCAGTACTCACTGTGGTCATCGCCGCCATTGGTCGTGCTCCTGGTAGAGGAGCAGGAAGACAATCGCAGGGAGTATTTGGAGTTCAGGCTCCATGGCGTCCTGGTTCCTCGTGGAATGTGTATAGGTGAGTGTTTCCCCTTCCAAGTCCTGTTTCTGCTGTGTTTTTGTTCGTGTTGAATCCGCCCCGGAAAAGGTGGCGATTTGGCCTGTCATAATAGTGTGGGCGGTACATTGTCTTCCGTCTGTCTGTTGGTGGTGACCACCATGCTGTTTGTTTGTACCGCCGTGGCAGTCGAAGTGTTAAAGTGGCTGTCTATGTTGGCGGTTTCCACCACGGTCATAATTCCATTTTTTTTTTTTACCACCGGCCTGTTGGCGGTTTTACCGCCGTTTTACCACCGACTGCCAGGGTTGTAATGAGGGCCTAAGTGTGAACATAGAAATATTAAAATCCAGCCAGCAAGAGGACTTCCCAGGGTATGTGAATTCACTTTTCCAACGAAAACCAACAACTTCACCAGGACTGATTTCATTGATTCTCTCACAAGATGACGCCCTCTTGGTCTCCTGCAGTCTGCTGCTTTGCCCTCTGAAGATTTTGCATTTTTGAGACTAAGCCCCAAGGTAGAACCTTTGTACGTATTGAAACCGATTTCTGTATCTGACCTGCTCTCCATTGTGGTCTGCCTCAAAATGCACCTAGGTCCCTGTCTACCATGACCAGCTAATCACGGTTGGAGCTTAAAGCTTTCTGGTTCAATTTTTATGTTACAGTATAAAATTCATACCTGCAGTTCCCTTTAAAGGGATTTGTGTCATTTTGCCATCATATATTTATTTTATTTAACTTTAATCTATTGTTCTAATTTGGTTTGGAATTTTTGTTATGTTATGTTTTGACTTTATTACTGTTTTGGTACTGTTTAGGTACTTTACACATTGCCCTAAATTAAGCCCGTTGGCTCTGTGTCATAGCTCTCAGAAGGTTGAGCTCAGGTTAACTTTGTGACTGTTACAAGGATTGCGATTATTACTTATAGTGGGTAGGCCCCCACCCTAAATTAATAATCAATTTCCTACAGTTGATAGGACCAGTGCAAAAGTAGTAGCTATTTTTCTTCTTCATGAAAAAAACATTTGCCCTTGTGGTAAAACTCCTTCCTTTGCATCCCCCACCCCTCAATTCTGAGGTAGTTCTTTTCTCCTTCAATCTCTAGAAAGGGATTTACTTCTGTCTTTTACATGAGTAAACCTTTAACCTTTTCCAGAGTGGGAAAGGGCCAGGAACCCGTTTGTGAACACCTGCAAAATTAAACTTGTACATACAAATGGTTTTATGAATAAGCTCCATTACTCTCAAGGTGCAGCTGCAGTCAGACTTTAACCAGATGTGTTCAGCGCAAGAGAGTAAAAGGTTAAACAAACCAAGCACAACTTCCCTATCTAAACATGTCACACAAAAAATGCTGGAGTTGAAAACAATGGTGAGAAACTGTTTTCACCAAATAAAAGCAGGCATCAAAAAGATATGGATAGGTCACCTCACCCACACATTTTTGAGGCATGCTTCATCATCAGTGACCTAGGCCAAGGTGGTCCTCCTTTATATAAAAATATCTCAGAGTGTATCTCACCGGTTTCCCTTTTAACACTGGGGTGCTTAAAGGAACGCAAGAAAAACATTTAACCAACTTGTTTTTTATATACTATCTGCAGAAACATATACTAAAAAAGCAAAAGATAGTTATTCATCTACCTTGGTGTGAAAGGTCACCCATGATGAAACATGTTACAAAGATCTCTGGGTGAAGTGTCCTAGCCATGTATTTTTCATAGCTGCTTTGATTTGGTGAAAAAACGTTTCCCATTATTGTTTTCAGCTCTAGTTTTTTTGTTGAAAAAACTCAGACATGGTCGTATGCATCATGTGGTAAAAAATACCTTACCCTCAATTTTAAAACTGCACTACCTCGGGGGACACCCGACGTGATGTAATAGTAGTTGCAAAAGTTTGAACACTTGTAGCTGCAGGGAACAGAAATTAAGTATAGTAGTAATTTAGCATTCTTAAATCCATTTGAATTCCCAGCTCTCCATTCTACTTCCACTGTAGAGTATGCACACCAGCCCGACCTGCAACGCTGTAGGCACATGTGCAGCTCACAAGCTGAGCAGTCTGAGAATGGCTTGATCAGTTGCAGAAACACACATCTATTGTAGGATGACCTTTTATGTTAATATAACAACACCCCTCAAAGCTCCTCTAGGCACATTTAGCTCTAATGCAGAGCTTGTTTCTGAAGCACATATCAAATACAATTACATTAACATACTGAAGTATCATTCATACCAGTATTATTAGTGATCTCTCCCTCTGAGCACAGGAGACAGTCAAAACAGCAATTGGGGTATCCAAGTCGAGCAGCTCTCCTATGGCCAGGGGGGCAGTTTTCACTGCACACTGAGCGAGGGAGCTAAAAATAAACAAACACAAAGAATATTTAATCCACGCAGCATTGGACTATATCAGTGCCATGAATTCACTTTTTGCTAAACCCTGCGCTTGTAGATCTTGGCTACTATCATGATATATTTATTGGCTTGATGGGTTTCTGTTTGGTTGGCAGGGAAATTAAAAACCAAGAGCCATACAGGTATGCTCGTATAAATATTTACTAAATAGTTATTGTGCACAACTAAGGCGGTACAGGAAATGAAAACCATAAAAAAGTAATTCGATTTGATTTTGACATTTTTCAAATGATATAAAATATATATGAAATATATGTTAAGACACTGTAATTTATTTTGATCACTGGCATATCTTTGTTATTGTAAACAGTGTAAGAATAGCTGAAAGATGTATTTGTGAAAGTCTGAATCCATAGTCATAATTGCATGCCCAGGTTTAGTCCATTAAATCCAGTGGCTAAAGTATTTTAATGCTTAGAAATTGTGATGCATTTTTAGGTCGAGCCTTGGCAACACACATGCGCTGTCTGCAAGACCTTCTGTAGTCCGTTAAAGGACTAGGGGCCAGATTTAGTTAATAGTTTGCACGTCGCAAACAGCGAATTTCGCTGTTTGCGACGTGCAAACTGCACTTGGCATTGCACAAAACCTGTTTTGCGATTCGGTAATCTGGTTACCGAATCGCAAAACGGGTTTGCGAGTCGCAATTCCGAATTGCGAGTCGCAGTGCAATGCCAGATTGCTTTGTGACCGCGAACGCGGTCGCAAAGCAATCGTAGTTAGCGCCCATTTTAAATGGGTGCTAACCCATTCGCAAATGGGAATGAGGTCCCCATCGGACCCCTTCCCCTTTGTGAATGTTATTAAAAACATTTTTCCAGAGCAGGCAGTGGGCCTATGGACCACTGCCTGCTCTGAAAAAATGAAACAAAAATGTTTCATTTTTATGGGTGAGCACAAAGTGCTCCGTCCATTCTGTAATCTCTCTTTGGGCTTGAAACCACGCCCAGGCCACGTCAGTCACTTACATTGGTTCGTGGGCTTGCCTTTTAAAATCCGCTTGCTTTCATTTGTGAAAGGCATGCATACGTCATGCCTTTTCCGGTGTTTAGCCCACCTACACAGCACCGGTAAAGTATCAAAAACATACGAGGCTCGATGTTTTCTGCCTGGAGTCCGGACTACTTTATCTGTTTATTTTCCATGCAGTGCGATCGCGCTGCATTTAACATAGCTGCGCTTTTTTTTGCTTTACAACACTGATAGCTCTAACTTGAACAAATGCGAGACCCGTTGCATTGAAAATGCGGGCTGCATTACAAAAAGAAACACTGCTTTATTTAAGAGCAGTCAAAGACATGGTGGTCTTCTGTCTCCAGCAGGGGCAGGCCACCATCCCTGTGAGTGTCGCGAGTCTCAAGGGGGTCGCAAATTGCAACCCACCTCATTAATATTAATGAGGTGGGCCTTTGCGACCCCCTTACAAGTTGCAGATGGTGTCAGGGACACCATCCTACATTCCAGTTTGTGACTTGCAAATTGCAAGTTGCTCTGACTCACAATTTGCAAGTCACAAATTGGAATCTTCCCACATCTGGCCCTTTGATCCAGCCTGCTGCTTACCTATGGTAGGTTTACTGCAGTGTCCCTTTTCTTTGCTGCTTCCTAACAGGTTTGCACAGCCAATACATCACTTCTGTTCTTGGCTGAAGAGCACCGGCCAAGTACAGTTTCCTTACGCTCAGTTGTTTGAGGGAACTCTTTGTTTAATTGTTTCCTGCCTTGGCTCGTGTTCTGATGTATATGTTTTTGCCCCTGTTTTCCACAATGTCGTTTTACTTCCTCTATGCTCATTTGCAGACATTCTGCATTTGTCATTTTGTTTCCGTTTCAACATTGTTTGCTAACAATTTAAATGTATTTCTTCTTTTTTAGGCACGGGCGAACCAACGCCGAGACTCGAACCGGCTCGACAGTTCCCAAGTCTGCAGCTGTGGGTGTAACGCCACATCCTTAGCTGAAGGGCATATTCTGCTCAGTTTTCAGGAGCACTTGGAGCCTAAGGTAGCTCAGTTGGTTCAGGCCGGAGATAGGGTATGATGTGGTGTGTTGTTCCAAGGCCACTTTTACCGCCATTTGGCTTGTCTTTTGAAATATCTTTAGGCTTTAATAATTACTTTGAAACTGTCACCTCTCAGGGCCTGAGTTTAGCAGGCTGTAATTAAGGTATTTGAAATGTCGGATCACATTGCGCACCTCTGCGGAATTACTATGATACAAATAGGCATAACAAAGCTGGTTTACAATGAGTAACCAATATGTACAATGACGAACACAAATATGATGTCATGCACTAGTCCCTGGTCCAATAATGTAAGTGCAAAATTCCACTGGTATGAGGGTAAACTATAAAATGAAGACTACATGACTGACTGAGCCAGCGGACTCCGGCTCTGGGTTCTAGCATCTCCATTTGAGCGCATTGTCTGATCCTGGGCCGGTCACCTATGTCTACGTTTCTTTTAATCTGCAAAAATGGTTAATGCTTCAGAATGAACTAAATGCCAGCTTTAGTTTATAGATGAACTAGACCTTTGTTTCGTATTACAGTCTACTTCTAAGCGCTTTAATAACATATCACAGTATTAACCAACTCATTAACCACTTCGCTGCCAGGCCTTTTCCCCCTCCTGTGCCAGGCCTTTTTTTGCCTATTTGGGGCAGTTCGCGCTTAGGCCCTCATAACTTTTTGTCCACACAAGCCAAATTTGCGTCCTTTTTTTCCAACATCCTAGCGATTCTAAAGGTACCCAGACTTTGTGGGTTCCCCTGAAGGAGGCCAAGAAATTGGCCAAAATACAGTGAAAATTTCGTTTTTTTCAAAAAAATTGGAAAAAGGGGCTGCAGAAGAAGGCTTGTGGTTTTTCCCCTGAAAATGGCATCAACAAAGGGTTTGCGGTGCTAAACTCAGCAGCTTCCCAGCTTTCAGGAACAGGCAGACTTGAATCCGAAAACCCAATTTTTCAACACAATTTTGGTTTTTTACTGGGGCATACCCCATTTGTGCAATTTTTTGTGCTTTCAGCCTCCTTCCAGTCAGTGACCGGAATGGTCATGAAACCAATGCTGGATCCCAGAAACCTAAACATTTCTGAAAAGTAGACAAAATTCTGAATTCAGCAAGGGGTCATTTGTGTAGATCCTACAAGGGTTTCCTACAGAAAATAACAGCTGAAAAAGAAAAATATTGAAATTGAGGTGAAAAAAACATCAATTTTTCTCTACTTTTTACTCTGTAACTTTTCCCTGCAATGTCAGATTATCGAAAGCAATATACCGTTACGTCTGCTGGACTCCTCTGGTTGCGGGGATATATAGGGTTTGTAGGTTCATCAAGAACCCGAGGAACCCAGAGCCAATAAATGAGCTGCACCCTGCAGTGCGTTTTCATTCAATACCGGGTATACAGTAATTCATTTGCTGAAATATAAGGAGTAAAAAATAGCTATCAAGAAAACCTTTGCATTTCCAAAAAGGGCACAAGATAAGGTGTTGAGGAGCAGTGGTTATTTGCACATCTCTGAATTCCGGGGTGACCATAGTAGCACGTGAATCACATGGAATTTCTCAAATAGATGTCTTTTTTACACACACCCCTATATTTGGAAGGAATAAATGTAGAGAAAGACAAGGGGCAATAACACTTGTTTTGCTATTCTATGTTCCCCCAAGTCTCCCAATAAAAATGATACCTCACTTGTTTGGGTAGGCCTAGCGCCCGCGACAGGATATGCCCCAAAACACAACGTGGACACATCACAGAAAACAGAGCTGTTTTTAGCAAAGTGACTACCTGTAGATTTTGGCCTCTAGCTCAGCCGGCACCTAGGGAAACCTACCAAACCTGTGCATTTCTGAAAACTAGAGACCTAGGGGAATCCAAGGAGGGGTGACTTGTGTGGCTCGGACCAGGTTCTGTTACCCAGAATCCTTTTCAAACCTCAAAATTTGGCTAAAAAAACACATGTTCCTCACATTTCTGTGGCAGAAAGTTCTGGAATCTGAGAGGAGCGACAAATTTCCTTCCACCCAGCATTCCCCCACGTCTCCCGATAAAAATGATACCTCACTTGTGTGGGTAGGCCTAGCGCCCGCGACAGGATATGCCCCAAAACACAACCTGGACACATCACAGAAAACAGAGCTGTTTTTAGCATAGTGACTACCTGTAGATTTTGGCCTCTAGCTCAGCCGCCACCTAGGGAAACCTACCAATCCTGTGCATTTCTGAAAACTAGAGACCTAGGGGAATCCAAGGAGGGGTGACTTGTGTGGCTCGGACCAGGTTCGGTTACCCAGAATCCTTTGCAAACCTCAAAATGTGGCTAAAAAAACACATGTTTCTCACATTTCTGTGGCAGAAAGTTCTGGAATCTGAGAGGAGCCACAAATTTCCTTCCACCTAGCGTTCCCCCATGTATCCCGATAAAAATGATACCTCACTTGTGTGGGTAGGCCTAGCGCCCGCGACAGGATATGCCCCAAAACACAACGTGGACATATCACAGAAAACAGAGCTGTTTTTAGCAAAGTGACTACCTGTAGATTTTGGCCTCTAGCTCAGCCGCCACCTAGGGAAACCTACCAAACCTGTGCATTTCTGAAAACTAGAGACCTAGGGGGATCCAAGGAGGGGTGACTTGCGGGGCTCGGACCAGGTTCTGTTACCCAGAATCCTTTGCAAACCTCAAGATTTGGCTAAAAAAACACATGTTCCTCACATTTCTGTGGCAGAAAGTTCTGGAATCTGAGAGGAGCCACAAATTTCCTTCCACCCAGCGTTCCCCCACGTCTCCCGATAAAAATGATACCTCACTTGTGTGGGTAGGCCTAGCGCCCGCGACAGGATATGCCCCAAAACACAACGTGGACATATCACAGAAAACAGAGCTGTTTTTAGCAAAGTGACTACCTGTAGATTTTGGCCTCTAGCTCAGCCGCCACCTAGGGAAACCTACCAAACCTGTGCATTTCTGAAAACTAGAGACCTAGGGGAATCCAAGGAGGGGTGACTTGTGTGGCTCGGACCAGGTTCGGTTACCCAGAATCCTTTGCAAACCTCAAAATTTGGCTAAAAAAACACATGTTTCTCACATTTCTGTGGCAGAAAGTTCTGGAATCTGAGAGGAGCTACAAATATCCTTCCACCCAGTGTTCCCCCAAGTCTCCCGATAAAAATGATACCTCACTTGCGTGGGTAGGCCTAGCGCCGGCGACAGGAAACACCCCAAAGCGCAACGTGGACACATCCTAAATTTTGGAAAAAAACAGAGGTGTTTTTTGCGAAGTGCCTACCTGTAGATTTTGGCCTCTAGCTCAGCCGGCACCTAGGGAAACCTACCAAACCTGTGCATTTCTGAAAACTAGAGACCTAGGGGAATCCAAGGAGGGGTGACTTGCGGGGCTCGGACCAGGTTCTGTTACCCAGAATCCTTTGCAAACCTCAAAATTTGGCTAAAAAAACACATGTTCCTCACATTTCTGTGGCAGAAAGTTCTGGAATCTGAGAGGAGCTACAAATTTCCTTCCACCCAGCGTTCCCCCACGTCTCCCGATAAAAATGATACCTCACTTGTGTGGGTAGGCCTAGCGCCCGCGACAGGATATGCCCCAAAACACAACGTGGACATATCACAGAAAACAGAGCTGTTTTTAGCAAAGTGACTACCTGTAGATTTTGGCCTCTAGCTCAGCCGCCACCTAAGGAAACCTACCAAACCTATGCATTTCTGAAAACTAGAGACCTAGGGGAATCCAAGGAGGGGTGACTTGTGTGGCTCGGACGAGGTTCTGTTACCCAGAATCCTTTGCAAACCTCAAAATTTGGCTAAAAAAACACATGTTCCTCACATTTCTGTGGCAGAAAGTTCTGGAATCTGAGAGGAGCTACAAATTTCCTTCCACCCAGCGTTCCCCCAAGTCTCCCGATAAAAATGATACCTCACTTGCGTGGGTAGGCCTAGCGCCGGCGACAGGAAACACCCCAAAGCGCAACGTGGACACATCCTAAATTTTGGAAAAAAACAGAGGTGTTTTTTGCGAAGTGCCTACCTGTAGATTTTGGCCTCTAGCTCAGCCGGCACCTAGGGAAACCTACCAAACCTGTGCATTTCTGAAAACTAGAGACCTAGGGGAATCCAAGGAGGGGTGACTTGCGGGGCTCGGACCAGGTTCTGTTACCCAGAATCCTTTGCAAACCTCAAAATTTGGCTAAAAAAACACATGTTCCTCACATTTCTGTGGCAGAAAGTTCTGGAATCTGAGAGGAGCTACAAATTTCCTTCCACCCAGCGTTCCCCCACGTCTCCCGATAAAAATGATACCTCACTTGTGTGGGTAGGCCTAGCGCCCGCGACAGGATATGCCCCAAAACACAACGTGGACATATCACAGAAAACAGAGCTGTTTTTAGCAAAGTGACTACCTGTAGATTTTGGCCTCTAGCTCAGCCGCCACCTAGGGAAACCTACCAAACCTATGCATTTCTGAAAACTAGAGACCTGGGGAATCCAAGGAGGGGTGACTTGTGTGGCTCGGACGAGGTTCTGTTACCCAGAATCCTTTGCAAACCTCAAAATTTGGCTAAAAAAACACATGTTCCTCACATTTCTGTGGCAGAAAGTTCTGGAATCTGAGAGGAGCTACAAATTTCCTTCCACCCAGCGTTCCCCCAAGTCTCCCGATAAAAATGATACCTCACTTGCGTGGGTAGGCCTAGCGCCGGCGACAGGAAACACCCCAAAGGGCAACGTGGACACATCCTAAATTTTGGAAAAAAACAGAGGTGTTTTTTGCGAAGTGCCTACCTGTAGATTTTGGCCTCTAGCTCAGCCGGCACCTAGGGAAACCTACCAAACCTGTGCATTTCTGAAAACTAGAGACCTAGGGGAATCCAAGGAGGGGTGACTTGCGGGGCTCGGACCAGGTTCTGTTACCCAGAATCCTTTGCAAACCTCAAAATTTGGCTAAAAAAACACATGTTCCTCACATTTCTGTGGCAGAAAGTTCTGGAATCTGAGAGGAGCTACAAATTTCCTTCCACCCAGCGTTCCCCCACGTCTCCCGATAAAAATGATACCTCACTTGTGTGGGTAGGCCTAGCGCCCGCGACAGGATATGCCCCAAAACACAACGTGGACATATCACAGAAAACAGAGCTGTTTTTAGCAAAGTGACTACCTGTAGATTTTGGCCTCTAGCTCAGCCGCCACCTAGGGAAACCTACCAAACCTGTGCATTTCTGAAAACTAGAGACCTAGGGAGATCCAAGGAGGGGTGACTTGCGGGGCTCGGACGAGGTACTGTTACCCAGAATCCTTTGCAAACCTCAAAATTTGGCTAAAAAAACACATGTCCCTCACATTTCTGTGGCAGAAAGTTCTGGAATCTGAGAGGAGCTACAAATTTCCTTCCACCCAGCGTTCCCCCAAGTCTCCCGATAAAAATGATACCTCACTTGCGTGGGTAGGCCTAGCGCCTGCGATAGGAAACACCCCAAAGCGCAACGTGGACACATCCACAATTTTGGGAGAAAACAGTGCCTACCTGCGGATTTTGGCCTGTAGCTCACCCGGCGCCTAGGGAAACCTACCAAACCAGTGCATTCCTGAAAACTAGAGACCTAGGGGAATCCAAGGAGGGGTGACTTGCGGGGCTCGGACCAGGTTCTGTTACCCAGAATCCTTTGCAAACCTCAAAATTTGGCTAAAAAAACACATGTTCCTCACATTTCTGTGGCAGAAAGTTCTGGAATCTGATAGGAGCCACAAATTTCCTTCCACCCAGCGTTCCCCCAAGTCTCCCGATAAAAATGATACCTCACTTGTGTGGGTGGCCCAGGTGCCTGCAACATAATAAGGCCCAAAACCTGAAGGGATAGAAGGGATAGCACAGCAAGTTTATAAGGGCATATTCTTTTATACATCTTTAGACGGACTCTGCTTTGGGGACCCACATAAGTGAGGTGTCATTTTACTTGGGAGACTGAGGGGAAAACTGGGGAGTAGGAATTTTGTGCTGGAGCGGTGATCCTACTAAGAAAAATCAGGAAAATATGCTTTTTTATGCAAATTGTGAGGTTTACAGAGGAGTCTGGGTAAGAAAATGTTGGGGGAGCCACACAAGCCACACCTCCCTAGACTCCTTGGGGTGCCTAGTTTTAAAAAGTTTCTGGGTTTTGTAGGTTTCCCTACATGACGGCCGCACCCAGGACCAAAAACATAGGTGGGCCCTCCCCCCCAAACACAGGTATTTTTGGAATATATCACTTTGATGTGTGCACATACGTCCGTGATGTGCCAAACACTAAAATTGTGAAAAGAAACACACTTAGGTTATGTGAAGAAGACCCCTCACCCACCAACCAAGTTGGTGGCATGCTTCATCATCGGGGTCCCACCTGAGGCACCTAGCGTGTCTCAAGTGTGCTGCGACGCCTGATTACAGCGGAGCAGGTTTTGTCATTTGTACCACACATACTGGTTGGATTTGGCACGAGGGTGAGTGATGGTTCAGTAGATCAAATTTTATTAACAAGAGATTTCACAAAAGTGAAATGCACTGGTAATAACTGAAAGGCCAAAAAACTGAACCAATGACTCACAGCTCGTGAGCTGTAAAGCCACGACAAGGCACCAACCGCTTTACAGTCCATTCACACACCTTTCATACATGACATGCACTAGACCATTCATGCCGCCAGCCACGGGCCCAGCACATTACAAGACTCGCATCCACAGACAGCGCCAGTCAAGGGCCCATCACTTTCATACGCCCACATGCCTGATACAGCAATCACACCAGCTGATGAGTGTGTGGACTGGCGTTTGGCCGGCACTGCCAGCCAAGCGCCACACCACCAGCCAAGCGCCACCCCACCCACACCACCAGCCAAGCGCCACCCCACACACACCGCCAGCCCAGCGCCACCCCACACACACCGCCAGCCAAGCGCCACCCCACACACACCGCCAGCCAAGCGCCACCACACCCACGCCGCCAGCCAAGCGCCACCACACCCACGCTGCCAGCCAAGCGCCACTCTACACATGCCATCCCCTTTTTTTTGTTTTTAAACAACAAAGAAACCACTAATCATAAATTAGTACAAAACTACAAACACAAAAGCTCTAACTGAATACATGACTAATGCCAACCGTGAAACCGAACATATAAAAATATAAAACACCAGTTTACGCTCACGGAATTTCCCAATAATTCTTCTGTGTGTGGTAGCTCCTGAAACAGCCACCCACACACAGCCCAGGCTTTGAAGGACAATCAGGGCAGTACATCCTAGTCTCCTTCCTGATACCTCTTCGAGCACAGACTCTACATCTCTTAGCAGGAAAGTTTTTTTTGGCCGTGGGAGGAATGTGCTCAGCAAAGTGACGATCTTTCAATCTAGCCACATCCTCCACCACTGCTTCTCTAGGAACTCTTGCCTGTTCCAGCACAACAAGGCTAGCTATGATAGACTCCTGAAATTTCACAAATGTCATCCTTGACTCTGGAGAACTATCCTTAAACACAACAAAAGCATTAAAAGTTGCCAAGTGGAACAAGTGAAGCGCTAATTTCTTATACCACACATAAGACTTACGAGCAGCAGTGTAAGGTTCTAACCTCTGATCTACTCTATCAACACCACCCATGTGCTTATTATAGTCTAAGATGCACACAGGTTTGCGCACTTTGGCAACCTGACCCCAAACAGCCACAGGTGAAGTACTCTCATCATGGATGGTGCTTAGCATGTATACATCCCTCTTGTCTACAAATTTCAGAGCTAGCAGCTCATCATTCCACAAGGCACTGCACTGTCCCTTCTCAAGTTTTTTACAGACAAGCTCTTTTGGATAGCCTTTCCGATTAGAGCGGATTGTGCCACAAGCAACAGTGTCCACTCTGAACAACTCCTTGAACAACCGAACTCCAGTGTAGAAGTTATCTACATATAAATGGTGACCTTTGTTAAACAGTCGTCTACCAAGTTCCCACACAATTTTCTCACTAACTCCAAAAGTGGGAGGACAACCAGGGGGGTCAATATTGGAATCCCTACCAGTGTAGACCCGGAAATTATAAACATATCCTGTACTACTTTCTGACAGCATATACAATTTAATTCCATACCGTGCCCTCTTGCTAGGAATGTACTGCCTAAAAACCAAACGACCCTTGAACAGGACCAAAGACTCATCTACAGATATTTCTTTCCCTGGAACATAGATCTCTGAAAACCGATCTACCAAATGATCAAGGACAGGTCTAATCTTAAAAAGACGGTCAGAATCAGGATGATCTCGTGGCAAGGCTAAAGCATTATCTACAAAATGCAACATCCGAAGAAGAAGCTCATACCGGTTACGACTCATGATGGCAGGAAATATAGCAGTTGCCATCAAGGGACTAGTAGACCAATATGAAGACAGCGACGGCTTCCTTATCAGCCCCATCAAAAAAGTTAAACCCAAGAACTTTTTCAACTCTTCCAGATTTGTGGGAATCCACCGGCTAGCTCTAGAGTGTGGCCTAAGTCTGGCAGCGTTGTCCCTCAAAAACTGCTCTGCATACAAATTAGTCTGCTCAACAATCTCTTCCAAAAATATATCGTCCATAAACAACTCAAAAAAGTTGACGGGCAAAAAGTTTTCCGTATTAACTCGACACCCTGGAAAACCAGTAAACGCAGGCAACTGTGGCTGCTCCATGTTTGGTGCAACCCATGCGTCAGGTCTTCCAATGGGAAGCCTTTCAGCCGCTGGCTCCTACACCATTGGCACATCACTGTCCTCCTCTAAAACAGGCCCTTCATCAGCACTGAGAGTGGCTTCATCATCAGATGATTCATCTCTGACAGAAAATTCACTTCCAGAATCCTGCACTTCCTCCTCTGCCTCAGATGCAGAGTCAGTCTCATATTCATGGTCAGAAGATGACTCAAAAAGCACACTAACAACCTGCTGAGCGGTCATCCTACGGCTGGCCATGATCCTTCCTACTAAAATTAACTGGACAAATACACCACCAACAACCAGCACTGTGTAAGATAAGTAACAAAGTATAGGTTTATCACTAAGAATTATAAACTCAAAAACTATACTGCTCACTTGCCTGAAAAAGCTTGACTCACCAGCAACTACTCTGCACAGCCACAGCAATCACCAACGATATCCCACTAAAAAGAGAGAAAAAAAAGCAAATTAGACATAAGACAACACAATAATCATTGTGCATAACTCTAAGGACAATTTCACACACAATCCTGCATTCAGTACACCACCTACAAACATGTCATTCATGCATTGCAACAATACTCACTTGGAGTAAATTTATTTACTTACCTAAAACATGCAACTACGCAAACCGCAGGACAACTACTGCCAAAACTGCAACAAGCCACAGCAAAGTCAGCAAAAGCTTTGAACTAAAACAAAAAGGAGAAAAACTGTTATTATCATAAAAGTAAATACTTCGCCAGTTGACAAACACTCCGCCACTAACCATTTTTTCATTTTCCCGTGTCTAGTCTTCTCTGCTTGGGGGAAGATGGGCCTAAAAAAAAATAGGCCAATCTACCCCCAAGGGGAGGGGGCAGAAATCGCCCAGATTACATTGCACCCTTTGGGGGGGGGCGACCCTTGCCCAAGGTGCCACACCCCCACACAAAGCACACACACACATACATAGTATCCCTGGCGCTATGGGGATTCTGCCCCCCTTGGGGACAGAAAGGCCTAAAAAATAGGCATATCTGCCCCCTAGGGGGGCAGAACTGCCCAAAAATACATGTGTGCCCCTGGGGGCGACCCTTGCCCAAGGGGCCACCCCCCAACACAAAAAATAAAAATCAACAATAAAATCCCTGGTGTCTAGTGGCTTTCTGCCCCCCTTGGGGGCAGATCGGCCTAAAAATAGGGCCAATCTGCCCCCAAGGGGGGCAGAAACGACAATAAATACATTGCGCCCCTGGGGGGAGCGACCCTTGCCCAAGGGGCCACCCCCCAACACAAAGCACACATACATACATACTATTTCTGGCGCTATTGGGATTCTGCCCCCCTTGGGGGCAGAAAGGCCTAAATAAAATAGGCCTCTCTGCCCCCAAGGGGGGCAGAACTGCCCAAAAATACATGAGGGCCCCTGGGGGCGACCCTTGCCCAAGGGGCCGCCCCCCAACACAAAAAATACACATCAACAATAAAATCCCTGGTGTCTAGTGGCTTTCTGCCCCCCTTGGGGGCAGATCGGCCTAAAAATAGGGCCAATCTGCCCCCAGGGGGGGCAGAAACGACGTAAAATACATTTGCCCCCAAAGGGGAGCGACCCTTGCCCAAGGGGCCGCCCCCCAACACAAAAAATACAAATCAACAATAAAATCCCTGGTGTCTAGTGGCTTTCTGCCCCCCTTGGGGGCAGATCGGCCTAAAAATAGGGCCAATCTGCCCCCAGGGGGGGCAGAAACGACGTAAAATACATGTGCCCCCAAAGGGGAGCGACCCTTGCCCAAGGGGCCGCCCCCCAACACAAAAAATACAAAGCAACAATAAAATCCCTGGTGTCTAGTGGCTTTCTGCCCCCCTTGGGGGCAGATCGGCCTAAAAATAGGGCAATCTGCCCCCAGGGGGGGCAGAAACGACGTAAAATGCATGTGCCCCCAAAGGGGAGCGACCCTTGCCCAAGGGGTCGCTCCCCTACACTAATATTTACACACACACACACACATACAGAAATCCCTGGTGTCTAGTGGGCATTCCTGCTGCCCGATCGCAGGAATGCTCAAAGAGACATCGAGGGAAAGGAAAACCCTTTCCTTTCCCTCGATGCCTCTCTGAGAGCACCCCCACCCCGCAGGAAGGTGAAATACTCACCTTCTCCCTTGACGCGCTGGAAGCAAATGGCTTCCAGTGCGTCATTCCCCCTTTCCATGAAATCAGCGCGCGATCGCGCGCTGACGTCATGGGGGGGGGGTGGGGGGGGGGGGTGCTCGTGAAAGGGGAAGGGATTCCCCTTTCAGTCCTGGCCTGGGGGTGTTGGGGGGCGGCCCTCGGGGGAAGCGCTACCGCTTCCCCCGACTGCCAGTCCCTGGACGTAATGGTTACGTCCATGGCGCCACACGGGCGCTGCCATGGACGTAACCATTACGTCCGTGGCGGGGAAGGGGTTAAGTTATCGTGGGCATCGAAAAGGTATAGCCACACTTCAGGAAATATAACTTGTAACCTGCAGTTTGGAAAGGGATCACTACAGCAGGCATACAAAGGAGATAATTGTGCCTTTTAAATAAATGTTGCTCCTCAAGGCCCCAGAACCCTTGATGGTGAAAACACTTTTTGAATTAAAATACAATTTGATTATTTCCTGCACAAGTATGCACTATAATGTCACTGTTCCGGGTCAGTGTACGGGTATTCCACGCTGTAGTATACATCTTGGTACGTCGACATACAAGAAGAAACACGGTGGCTCACATATCACTAGCTACAAACACTTCTATTTCAGTTTTAGTACTAACAGTGAAGTCCCAGCTTATTGCAGACTGTGCTGGCCCTTTTCTTAAATATCAGCCACACAATTTTTACTTCCACTCAGTAACTTGGTTATTCTCTTCCTGCTCCTCCCGCTTCTCTACCTTCATTAAGTTAACTAATTCAATAACTTGCTAATTAAGTAGCTGATATTTTCCCCCGGAATTTATGTGTATAGTATTAAGTATTTCGAAAAAAGCTATAGCACTGCGCGAGGTGTGGAGTCTTTTTCTCTAAGAAATGCAGTAAAATCCTAATGTTTAACAGGGGTTGTAATTGGTGATTTTAAGGATATGGGATATGATATGCCAAAAGAACATCAGGCAATTTAATGGCTGTTTGTGGCATGCTCATCAATGCACGATCCTTAGTCAAACATAAATATAAATTTTCTGAATTTATTGAAAACAATTCACTTGAGGTATCATTTGTTACCGAAACCTGGACAGGCCCAACATCAGGTCCGCATTTAGTTTCCGACTGGCTACTCCATCTTCATATTTCATTGTATTCTGAATTAAGAAAGGGTTACGTGGTTATTTGTGGCAACCACAGAGAGGCCATATGTCACACTGTGACCACCAATGACTGCGAAGCACTTACCTTCAAAGCTGAGATTTCTAAGAATTTCTCATTTAATGAAAAGTTAATATATCAACCTCTTTGTTAGACTTGGCATCCTGGGTGTGGTCTCCCCAAACATTTTGCCTCTGTTTCCCATGTTATTGATGTGTGCTGGACTCTGTTTTTGCTGATTTTGTTGCTCTGGGCACTTTACCACTACTATCCAGTGCTAAAGTGCAAGTGCTCTTATATAAAATGTGTATGTGATTGGATTTCCATGATTGGCATATTTGATTTACTTGTAAGTCCCTAGTACAGTGCACTAGAGGTGCCCAGGGCCTGTAAATCAAATGCCACTAGTGGGCTTGCAGCACTGGTTGTACCACCCAATTAGTAGCCCTTTAAACATGGCTCAGACCTGCCACTGCAATGTCTGTGTGTGCAGTTTTAGACTGCCAAATCGACTTGGCAAATGTACCCTAATACTTCCCTTTTCTTACATGTAAGACACTACTAAGGTAGGCCCTAGGTAGCCTCATGGGTAGGGTGCAGTGTATGTTTAAGGTAGGACATGTACTCATGTGTTTTATATGTCCTAACAGTGAAATACTGCCAAATTAGTTTTTCACTGTTGCAAGGCCTATCCCTGTCATAGGTTAACATTGGGGCTGCCTTTAAAATTGATTAAAGCGTATATTCCCGTTGGGAGCCGATGGACATGTGGAGTTTGGGGTCTCTGAGCTCACAATTTAAAAATAAAACTTTTAGTAAACTTGATTTTGAGATTGTGTGTTTGAAAATGCTACTTTTAGAAAGTGAGCAATTTCTTGCTTAAACCATTCTGTGACTCTACCTGTTTGTGGATTCCCTGTCTGGGTCAGTTTGACTGTTGGGCTGTTGGCACCTCTGTCTAGACAGTGACACAAAGGGAGCTGGGGTGTAGCCTGCATATCCTGATGAGCCATCTGTGCTAGGGGGGGAGTGGTCACTAACACCTGAAAGGGCTGTGCCTTTCCTCACACAATGCAGTCTCTAACCCCCTGTTGTGTGTCTTGGGCCTGGTCTGGGCAAGGCAGGATTTTATAAACAAGAGAGACTTTCCTTTGAAGTAAGCCTACTTCAAAGGCCAAAATGGTTATACTAAGGGCACCCAAAACCACAGACTTTAGATCACTTCTGGACATCAATAGGAACCGAGATGCGGCTGAAGAAATGACGCGCTGCCGGCTTCGCGGCTGAAATCGACGCTCCGCCTGCAGCACAGCTGGAAGATGGACCCATTCGGCTGGAGAAACAATGTGCCACATCGCTAATGGAGGCTAGTAACATCGCAACCCACACAGCACGGTTTTGCTGATACCGTGCAGCAGGATTTTCGATGCAAACCTTGCTGGGTGTGGAAAAACAACACAATGCCTGCCTGGATCCAAGTGCTTGCCCAGATAAATGCATCGCTCTCCTGCTGAGAGGAAAAATGGCACATGCCGACCCGAACAGAGAAGGAGAAACGACGCGCGGTCTCGCTTACGGGTGAGAAATCGACGCATTGATAACCTTTTTCGATGCACACTCGCCCGTGCGTGGTATTTTGATGCTACAGGTACTTTTCAATGCTAACAGTGTTTTTACTGTTTACTTGTTTAACTTGACTTGTGTATGTTGGATTGTTGTTGTTTTGGTCTTGTTTTGTTTAAATAAATATTTCCTATTTTTCTAAACCTGTGTTGTGTCATTTTGTAGTGTTTTCACCGAGTTACTGTGTGTGTTGTTACAAACACTTTACACCTAGACTCTGAAGTTAAGCCTGCCTGCTTGTGCCAAGCTACCAAGGGGGTGAGCGGGGTTAGCTGAGGGTGATTCTCCTTTACCCTGACTAGAGTGAGGGTCCTTGCTTGGACAGGGGGTAATCTGAATGCCAACCAAAGACCCCATTTCTAACACTCTTGGACCTAGAACTACTTTTGCGCAAACAATGATGTGCTAATGGAATCATGTCTACATCTATGTAATTTAACATTATTAGGGGATTTTAACTTTCTTTTAGAAACATCGGTTGACAGAGATACTGAATATTTATTTGATAATATGTTGAGTCTTGGTCTCCCCCAATTAGTCCACACTTCTACCCATTAAACTGGCCACACTTTCTTTTTCAACTAGTCCTCTACTAATAGTTATGTCAACATTACAGCTTAATTGTTCAGTAGGGAGGCCATGCTTAGGGTGAGGCTGCACAGTAAAGTAACTCCAAAAAGTAACCCAGGCCAATTAATCAAATCATGTGCCTGACACAAAATTGAAGGAGTTAAGCTCAACCTGATCTTATAAGGTACTCAACCAATCCTTACCAGTGATCTGGATCTGGCATCCTCGAATTATACAAAGTGGATAGGTAATGCGGTGGATCGGTTAACCCCACTAAAATCTCAAAAGTATTGGGAGCGCAGAGAATCCTAAATTTATACTGTGTAAGTCTTAGAAATCCAGGAGGGGATCTTTTGAATGGGCTAGAAATACAACCTGCAATTTACAGTAACAATACATCAAATATTCCTTCAGGAGCAAATAATGGGAGTTTGTTAGATTTTAAAGTTTTATTTATCTTGAATTTGACATTGTTTCTTTATTATTAGACAATTGCATAAAGCTTGTCCCACCATCTATCCCTATTTAAGTATTATAAATCAGTAAAATGTAAACATTTTAGTCAGAAATAAGCAAAAGGAACAAGGTTTCAAGATACAGTTTAGCCAGCAAAGCTATCAGTACACATGAGGAGTACTGTAACAGACTCTGATAGGGAGTGGTTTAGGCAGACAGCAAAGTCTGTCTGATTCTCGCAGAAAGAATGAGTCTGAATCTGACAGCATGAGAGCTAAGAGCTTGTGCACACTGGTATTGCTGGGGCTCAATATTGCGCTGTCGCTATCTGCTCTTTCCTAGGGGCACTTTTATAACACAAATAAAATGATACACATTTTAGTACAAATGTTTCATCCAAGGTATTAGACAGTCAATTGTAAGCGGCAACAATCATGAGGTGAGATTAGTTTCTGTAGAAATGGTAAGTTCTAACAAAGACAGTACTACTGCAAGATATATTTAATAACATTTCTACATAAGTTGTGATTATACAATATTTTTCCACTCGCCTTGGTCTCTGAAAGAAAAGACACTCATGTAGATGTTGTGCATGAATAAATTAGGTTACACTTGTTTTCATACATCTCCACATTAAGGTCTGTTTATGAAGAAGCTAATTTCAGATTAGTTTAGCAAGTTTTGAAATTCCAATGCAGGACAATCAGTTAAAAAAAACAAAATAATATTGATTTCTTTGTTAGCATTGGACGTTTGCATCATGCAAAGGCCATGCAAAAGTTGCAATAGAAACATTTCTGCTGAGTTAAAGTGTGTTTGGAATTTGTTAACATTAGCAAATCAAGAAAGTCAAGCAAATATCGGTCATGCAAAGTTTAGAAAGGTAAGTGTATGTTTGAAATTCAGCTTTGGTTAGGCCTAGATTTCACTAATATGGGTCATTAATTAAATAGATTTTAGTTTTAAAGAAACCTCTAGCAGTATTAATCAATCAATCAGACGACTTGTAGAGTGCAACTTCTCACCAGTGAGGGTATCCAGGTGCTTGCATGGTCTAGGGTCTTGATTGAAAAGCCAGGTTTTCAGCATCATACAGAACTTCTGTATAATAGGAGAGGTCCTGAGGTCAGGGGGCGGTTGTTGCAGGCTTTGGCTGTGAAGGAGAAGAAGTAGCGTCCTTCTGATCTGCTACATTATATGCAGCGAGGGTGGTGGAGCGTAGGTGACTGAAAGATTTGTGGAATTGCAGGAGGTGGTTGATGTAGGATGGTTCAGAGTCATGCAAGGCCTTGAATGGTTGGGTCAGGAGCTTGAACTGGCATCTCTTCTGAACAGGAAGTCAGTGGAGATTTTTGAGGTGGGGATGATGTCGGTACCATGAGGGAGATCCAGGATGAGTTTTGCTGTGGCATTTTAAAGGACCTGTAGTCTTTGAACTAGATGGGCTTTGATTTCCATGTAGGGGATGTTTCCGTAGTGCAGTTGACTGGTGATGATGGCTTGGGTGATAGTGCTTTTTGTGTTTTAGGGAAGCCACTTGAAAATCTTACGTAATATGCACAGAATGAATAAGGAGGAGGATGACAATGCGTTGACATGGAACCTGACATTGTGTTTGATGTCTAGGATGATACAGAGGTTCCTGGTGTGCTCAGCTGGGGTTTGATTGGACCCTAGTTCTGTGGGCCACCAGGAGGCGTCTCAGGGGGAGTTGTCACTGTTGTAGATCAAGACTTCCATTTTGTCCTGTGTTGAACTTGAGGTAGTTATCCCTCATCCAATTGGCTGGTCATGCATTGGTGGAAGTTGGTTCTGGAGGCAGTGGAGTTTTCAGAGAGGGAGAGGATGAGTTGGATGTTGTCGGCATAGGATATAATGTTGAGCTGATGGGATCTAACTATGCTGGCAAGGGGGTACATGTAGATGTGAATGAGGGTGGGCTGAGCGATATGCCTTGAGGGACTCCACAGATGCTTGGTGTGGGTTCAGAGGTGTAGGGAGGTAGGTGGACTCATTGGGTTCTGTTGGTGAGGAAGGAGGCAATCCATCTGAGGGTGGCTCCTTGGATGCCTATGTCGTGAATTCTGGCGATGAGCATGTGGTGAAAGATGGTGTAGAAGAAAGGATGCAGAGAGATCAAGGAGGATAAGGGTGGCTGTCTCTCCTTTGTCGAGGAGGGCCAGAATGTTGTTTATGTTCAGGGCTGCCCTGTGTTGTGGTTGCTGTGGAATCCGGATTGAGAGTTGACCAGGAGGTGAGTGTGTTCCAGGTAGATGGTGAGTTGTTGGTTGATGACTTTGGCCAGGAAAGGGAACAGGAAGATGCGTCTGTAGTTATTGAGTTTGTTCGGGCCCTCCAAAGGTTTCTTCAGCAGGAGTTTGACTTCTGCGTGCTTCCAGTCTTCTGAGAAAGTAGTAGAATCCAGTGAAAAGTTTGAGGCTGATCCTGGGTGCTCCTAGATTGAATATGTGGTGGGGGTATGGGTCAGCTAGGGCCCCTGAGTGGATGAATTTCATGACTGTAATGGTGTCCAGAGTGGTGAGATGGTTGTCGGTGGTTAGCCTTGGAATGGTAATGCATGTGGAGGTATGGCCACTGTAAAGGTCTTCTTGCTTAAGTTGGGGGCTGAGGTTTCTTAAGATTTTGGCAACTCAGTGAAGCTGCTGCATAGGTCCTGAGGGGAAAAGATATTGCTTGTCATTGGTGTGGGGTTGGTGAATTCCTTGACTATACAGAAGAGCTCCTTACTATTTTTGGGGTTAACTTTGATGCATGATGCCAGGGCTATTTTCCTCATCCCACGTAGTTGGCAGTGGCATACGTTGAGTGCTGATGTGTAGGCAGTTCTGTCAGCTGGGTCTTTGTTGTTGCATCACCTTGAGGTGCTTGCAGACACGCTTGGCTGTCCCAAGATCCTCAGTGTACCAGTTAGCTTGTTTGGTTGATCTGTGTTACTTGTCCTTGATGAGGGCGATGATGGCAGCACAGTCATTAATCCAGGTAGCTGCTGAAATCCTGGGTCATGTTTTTGTGGTGTTTGGGCAGGTTGAGGGTGAGAGTGTTGTTCCATTTGGTCTCTAAGCATTTGTTACAACTGCGAATTGTGGCGTTGGGTTGCACGATGGGGGAATGGGGGCCGTGATGATTAGGTGGACAATTGAGTGGCCAGTCCATGTGAGTTCAGTGGAATGGCTGTATTTGATGCAGTCACTGGAGGTGAATATGGGGTTGAGCATGTCCTGGATGTGCATGGGGTTGTGTATGAGTTGAGTGAGGCCGATGTTCAGGCTGTTGAGGAGGTTGGTGGAGTTAGGGTCGGTTTTGTCATCAAGATGGGAGTTGAGGTTGCCAAGGAATTTGTTGGCCTTTAAGACAATGGGGAGCGGGGCAATGAAATTGGTGATGAGGTTGCAGAAGGTGGTTTGAGGTCTAGGTGGAAGGTATGCAAGGGTTCCTCTAATGGTGGATTTCTCATCCATTTGGATAGTGAAGTTGAGGTTTTCCATTGCTGGATTGGTGTCATCCGTGGTGGTTGTTGCATTTGATTGCGTCCCTATGGATGGTGGCAATTTTTCCACCTGGCTTGTTGATGCTGTCACTGTGGGTAATTCTGTATCTTACAGGTATTGTGGAGGCAATGTCAGGAGCTGATGCGGGGTTGAGTCAGGTCTCAGGAAGGAAAACGATTTCGACCATGAGAGTGTCAATAAGGTATCCATGGTGTTCTTGCTGAGTGAGTAAGTGTTGAGGAGGGTGCATGTGAACTGGTGGTGGGTAACTGGTGTTGCATGTCAAGTGTTCTGGATGTTGCTGCGAGGGATTTAGGCATGGGTTTTGTGGCAGGTGAAGTGACAGATGAGAGTGCAGATGATAGATCCTACTGTGGAGTGTGGTGCAGCACAGAGTCAGTGTTCATGGTTGTTTCCAGGGTGGAGGGCATGGAGGGCGGAAGAAGTGTAGCTGTGGGTGGCGGTTGGACCAGGGTTCTTGGAGCTGGGTGCAGTCCAGGCGCAGACAGGCACAGATGGACACAGAAGCCTGCTTTGAGGCTGCCATTAAGTAGGTCCTGGGAGGTAGGAGGGCTGCTAGAAGGTGGTGGGTGGAGCTGGCAAAAAGATAGGAAGGCAAAGCAGGGGCAGGTAAAAAAGGGGCAGCAGGAGAAATGAGCAGGAAAAGGTCAATAAGGGGCAGCAGCAAAAGAGGAATAAAAAGGTCCAAAGAGGGCACAAAAAGACCGCAAAAAGAATGAAAGAATAAGGTGAGAGTTAAGCAATAGGGAATAGACTGAAGTGGAGGGTTTGAAAAAGGGCAAAAAAGGAGGGGCACAGCAGCAAAAAGGGTGGGAAAGAGAGCAGGAAGAGCCTCGAGAAGAGAGTGGTGCAGAAGCAGGAATAGGAAGAAGAATTCAGCAGAGGAGACAGGGCCTTAAAGAACACAGGTCCTGTAGTTTGGCCAAGGGCCAACAAAGGTAGGTGGAGAGCTGGGCCTAGGAAAGTATCACAGAAGCAAACCCACAGCTCTGCTGTACTCTGATAAACTAAGATCACAAAAACGACCTTATTGAAGACAGGAACAAATATAGAGAAAAAAACTAGAACTTTTGTAAGAGAGATAAATGCAAGCAGTATGTCAGGGATTACAAAGACATGATTTTGACTGAAAAAAACCACCTACAATATTGAAAAAATAGAATCAACTATAAACTCAGCTAAAGTACTCCTTCAAATGGTTAATACACTTGTTAGTTATAATAACAAGATCACATCTGGAATTAATCATTCATTTTATGACAAACTTGCCAGTCATTTCCAGTCAAAAGTCAATGAGGTCTATAATGCGTTTTCCTCTAATATGCAAGTTAATCTACCTACTACTAAACATGTAAGCCCTTTCACAATAACAAAGACTCTAAATGAATTCACCCCTTTGACAACTGAGCAGGCTACAAAACTGATGGAATCAATCTGGCCCTCCATCAGATCCCTGTCCTCCCAGATATTTAGATCCTTAGCCATAGATGGCAGCCACATTTTTTTAACAGTATGTTCAAGTCAGGTTATTTTTCTAGCACTTGAAAAAAGGCCTCTGTGTTACCCTTAATAAAGAATCCTGTGCTCAATCTTCATAAACTCAGCATGTACCATTGCATTTCCCGTCTGCCAGTCCCAGGCAAAATGGTGGAGTAGGCTATGAATACAGTACTCCCATCTTTTCGAAACAGCAATCAATTGCAAGATTCTTCTCAGTTTGGTTTCATGGGCCTTCACAGTACTGAATCTGCCCTGTTTGTAGCATTGGATGAAGTCAGAGAGAGAGAGGATAATGATGGTAGGCCAGCACTCATTCTCTTAGACTTGTCAACTGCGTTTGACATATTTAATCACACAGTGCTCCTGAACCGTCTCGAGAGCATATAGATTAAGGATTCTGCCTTGGCTTTTATAAATGTTTTTCTCTCAGACAGGGAACCATTTGTTGCTCTAAATGATTGTGTGTCTAGCCTTTTCTTTCTGCCTTGTAGAGGTGCTCAGAGGACGTCATTAAGACCCACCCTATTCAATGTTTATGTTACACCTCTGGATAGGCTGACTTGCAAATTTGTGTTTTCCATACCATTTTACAGAGATGACACCCAGATTGTTGTCTCCATCTCAAGTAATTATCATGAGGCAGCAAACAGGTTTCGTGACTTTATGCTAGAAGTCAAAGATGAATGAAAAATAATTGCCTCAAACGTAACTCTAGAAAGACTGAGGCTCTTCTGTTTGGCAACAATACTTTCTTTTGGTCTCCCATTTGGTGACCTCAGGATCTAGGAACCCTATAAACTCACTCCAGAAATGTTACGAATCCAGGAGTTATGTTAATTTCTCTGATCAAATCAATCAAGTCACTTTATCTTGTTTTCATACTCTAAGAATAGTGAAAAATGGTCTTCCTTGCTTGCCATTTGAGCTTCAGAAAACACTAACAGTTGCCCTAGTGTTATCTAAAATTTACTATGGCAGTGTGCTATATATCAGTATGTAACAGTGATTGCTAAAACAAAAACTGCAGATCCTTTAAAATGCAGCAGCACGCCTTCTCTTAAGTATTCCTACATTTCAGGTGGTTTCACAGGTATTCTCTAAACTTCACTGGCTACCTGTCAGGAAACAGATTGTTTTTAAGGCTCTTTTATTTGCCCATAAGGCTGTTCATGATTATGGTCCGGATACATGAAGCTCAGTTTTCAGTGGTACGTCCCCAAAAGAATGCGACTCTCCACTTTCACAAAAAATCTGGTGGTTCCTAAATTTAAAGGGGTTTCTTGGGGTGGCAAACGTTTTATCTGTTCCACTGGATAACTGCATGTTAGTCTTCCTATGCACATAAAATTTCAGACCAACCTGATTCATTTCAGGAAATCATTCAAAACTTGGCTTGTTTTCCAATCGATAACTCTCTAGCTTGACTTTCAGTTCATCCTTGGTAGTTTGCTGGCGCCAAGACGCCCATGGGAAGTTGTGTGGTTTCTAAAAATATAATTCATTCATTCAGAATCAGGGACCATGGTTGTTCCATGCGAGAGGTGCCCACTCATTTATTAGACCTTTTTGACATTTGTAACAAAATAATTGGTAATGCTT
Organism: Pleurodeles waltl; assembly: GCF_031143425.1. Classification (NCBI taxonomy): domain Eukaryota; kingdom Metazoa; phylum Chordata; class Amphibia; order Caudata; family Salamandridae; genus Pleurodeles; species Pleurodeles waltl. Next base: position 1,275,264,711 of record NC_090446.1, on the reverse strand, counting down.
GCTAAATCTGTACAAATGTCAAGAACAGATGTTAACAGTGTGGTTTGTACTGATGGAAAACACACAAAAGAGATGTTTTTGAATTTGTACGTCAGAGTGCCAAACATAACACCAAACAGTGTTATTGATTGAAAGAGCTATCCAAGGAAGTCGCCAGAGATTGCAAGGCACAATGTCAAAGATATTAGAATCTTGGACCCACATCTGGAATGTATAACCTTTTGCATAATAGATTTTGCATTACATCAACAATATTATTTTTCCATGTGAACTAACCTTCTAGGAGGTATCAGTCTCCAGAACATTGAAAAAGTGTGTATTTACCTCTGTATATCCTCTGCTCCACACAATAGCACTGTCATTGACTGTGATAGGCTGATGTTCAGTCAAGGAGGAGTCAAATGTGCCAATCTTTACATACTGGGTGGTTCCATCTGGTAGGAGTTGCCAGTTTAAAATGTCATAGAGAGCAGGAGGGTCACCATTCTGATCGAAAAATTGTTTCTCACCAGCAGAGTTTGTAAAGAAAACTTTACGAATGAAATTGAGCAGCTGCATGCAAGGGAAAAAAGAACATAAAAAATGTGAGAATCATTCAAAAATAATATTGGGAAAAAATCTATAAAAAACTTTTTAGGAAAACCATAAGATCCAGTCGTTTATGCAAATTCTAACTTCCCTTTTGACCAGTTAATTGAAAAATATATTAACCATTTGTGGAAAGGATCTACCAAGTTTTCATGTTCTGAGAGGGTGCAAAAAGTCTCCATTCGGTCAAGTTCTGATAATCTTTAGATCTGTTGTGAAAACTAAAAAAATTCAAAGATAGTCATCACGCATGTGCATGAACATGTGGAGCCCATCTTTGAACTCCATTAGTAAACGAGAATTGACTAATAGTTGTCACCTGTGACACATATTGACTTTGCCTGAGCTTTTTTCCCATAAAGCTGCTACATATTACCCATTTCGGAGGTACAGTATCTGTTGGGTAGACCATTTGTTGTAGTACGTCAGAATTATTCATCATAGTACCAACCTATGCATGCATTTACAATGAAAAAAACTATAATCACAGTGTGCCTATTGTGCCAAGCATTATAGTCAAGCTATATTTGATAGCACTACCGAGTCACCTCAGATGCCCTCTGGAAATTGGTGACGCCACTTTAGCGAGTTGCAGCACAGAAATGTGGCAACTGGTAAGTACCATTGGATTTTGAGGGTGAATCCATCGTCCAAGGTAGCTAAGGCACCTACCTTACATGAGAGGACTGCTCCCGCGATTCAAGTTTGGTTCTCTAGCTTGGCCTTGCTTAGCGCTCCTGTTTTTCCTATGCTGGGCACTTTTCCACCCTAGCAGCAGTGTGTGCTACAACTTTTTTTGCCAGCTCTATTTTGCTCCTTTGGCGGATGCTAAATATTAAAGATGTTCCAACAAAGCAATGGATGAAGTGGTCATTCTCATCCACAACACAAAGAAATAAAAAAAAAAATGGCAAAGCCAAAAGTGCTGGTTTGCATGTCCTAATGCTAGCAAACAGAATTTGCGTATGCCCATGTTCACATTTATCAGCCTATTAAAGGTATAGCCTTTGGAAAAGACACAGGACATTTCTTTTATTAAGGACAGAGCTGGGTGGTCCTTTTTGTCTCTCTGGCTTTTCCCCGGTGGTATGCACGAGGGGAACTACTTTCACAGCTGGCCATGACCCAACCGTTCAAAACATTTACAGCATGGAACTAGGATGAACATTTTTGGAAGGCTGATTTTGGTTTCCTGTTCTAATTCAGCCTTGATTAAGGGGGTACACCTCGTAGAATTTAGTGCACAAAGTCAATAAAACAAATTCAAAACACATGCCAGACTTGGGTGAAAAAAACACTTTCCTTCATACTAGTCAGTGCTTTATGCAGCATAACACACAAATAACTGGCAAAAGCTCTAAAGAAAAAAAGAAGTACAGAAAAGATTAGATAATGCAGAATGTGAGAGCAGAGTTTGTCCTAATATTTTTCTCATACGTAATCATACTGATGCACTAATTTGTGAAATGTTTTTAAATGAAAAATAATGTTAACACACAAATTGTGCCTTACTTTGTGGCCGCATTTGAACAGGCAATGGCTGCATATGCTACGTATTTGTTCGATTAGTCACATTGAGTGTGAGGCCTATATTAAAACTAACTGGAAATGTGTTAATGTAGTGTAAGGGTTAAAGTGCTCTCTGTAAAACTAAAATGCTGAAATAATATGAGTATGAAGCCTAACATGCTAATGCTAATTTGAGGTTAGTGAGGTGTTTTTTATTTCTGAATCAAATGCATCTTATCTCTCTTGCACAGATATTCATGTTATTCATTTGTGTTCTAACTATTGAGTTTATTGTTCTATTTGCTTTGTTTAAATTAAGATTCTTCATGCCAATTCATCAGCCTGTGATGCGTCTTTATTTGCACCGTTTGGTGTTGAGAATAATTTTCGTGACCTTAGCATTGTTGATATAGGGAAATAAATATTTTAATTGATACTAAAAGGTGTGGTTATTTGTGGCTAAATGGATCATGGCGCGTCATATATTGATTCTTCTGTGATTTGTATTATTGTTTAATGTTATTGTTTTATGTGTCAATAATCAATATAATTTAAATGAGTCAAAAGGTTCATCGACCTTAAAGCAGTGTCCGATCACTTACTATGATAACAAAATAAGCCAAGAGTACCAAATTGCAGAGCCAGAAAATAGATAGTAAAATATGCTACCATATGTAAGATATCTATGACGTAGAGAAGAAAGTAAGTCAGAAAGGTTTCTCTGTTTGCTGATACTCGTTTCACACCCATCATTTTAAGGTAATTACAAAAAGGGGATAAAGAAACAAATTTGAACAATATGTGAATGCATCACTGTCAGTCAGTCAGAAACATTGTTTATTTAGACCGTAGCCTATAAAACCACCATAAATGCCTCTGAAAACACATGCGATAAAAACTCAAAATACATCCCGCAGGTAATATATACAATGAAAGGATCCCATAATTAGCAGCCAACTCCCTGCATATTGTCTGTCAGACCTTTCAAAACCCCCCTGACCATACTTAAAAATCTCCCAATTGCACACGTAACATCCTGAAATTTCATATTCACCAGTAGACTAAGGTCTGATCTCAATTTATGGATCCATACTTAATAAATATTGGTTAAAAAACATTTTCCACATTTGAAAAAAATCTAATAAAATGTGTGCCCCATTACATTTTGTCATCATCCCACAGATGCGCATACACTGCCCGTCGACCATGGCCAATTTCATCCTCCTATCAACACAGCAGAGATTTAGCCCAACCCTAAACTTCCCTAAGTGTTGGGTTGGGTAGGACCTCGATATAAGGGACAGTCTCATCCTCAATTCAACCTTTCAACAAAAACTGAGCAGAAGATTTCCCTCTCAGAAACCGCAGATCCTCCTCACTGACATGGTTATATGCGAGCGTCTGAAGCTCTAATTATGAGATCTGCAGTATCTGCTTCCACGGGTCTGATTTTAATCCCAGCCTGTTACAAATTCCATTCAATGCTAGATGAGCTTGAGTAGCGCTTTTTAGCTCGCAATTTTCAACCCCATCTCTACAAAGATGTGTTATTCTAGGGGTACCTTACCTAGTTAGTCTCTGCCAAAATCTCAGTGTTGCTACTGGCCCCAGGTAGCTCCATGCACTCATCTGGCACTCCACCCATAAGGCTTGAACCATCGCTGAGAGAGGAAGTGCAAGGAGTCTTTTCAGGCATTTATCTTCTTCACGATTCCAATCCAATTCACCCACTAGGGTTAAAACTTCCACCCCATACTGGAATTGTGTGTGGACCATTACATTATAACCTGTCAGAGTGGGGCGTAAAGATAGCCCACCATACTTCTGCCTAAATTGTTTTAGGCCCCATACTGATGCCAAAACTGTTGTGTTTAGTGATTGGATATGATCTCTTCAATTTAACTTTGTATCAAACAACATACCAAACTATTTATATTTTTACACCACGTCCACTTTATTCCCACCCAAACACCAATTGTACCTTCCCTGTCCTTTCCCCAGTACCATTATATTAGTCTTATCTAAGTTAAAAGTGAGCTTTTTCCTTATACAGTAATTCTGAAAGACATCCATTTTCTTTTGTAGCCCTACTTCGGTCATGTCCATTATCACTAAATCATCTGCACACAATAGACATGAAACATTAGTAACTTTTGATTTAGGATGCAGGCCATTAGCCTCCTTTAAGATATTAAGCAGGTCAGCCAAAAACAGCGATAAGAATAGGGGAGCGAAAATACAGCCCTGACGCAGAACATTCTCAATCTGGATTTTTGTTTATAGAATGCCATCCATATCTAGTATCACCGGTGCCCAATTGTCATTATGCATGCATCACTGAATAACATATAACTTAAGTGAAATATATATTTTTGGCAGTATGAATAATCACACCCACACTTTATGGGGCAGATTTGCAAAGTTGTCACACAATGCAACACAGCAACCAAAGTGGCTGTGTTGCATTGCATGAGAAGAGAGAGCAGAACAGTGCCATATATACAAAAATATAGTGATCCAGCTCTCCTCTCATGCTGGTGCACAATCAGGCTGCTAAGCAGCACACACATGTTTGCACCATGTGCAAAGATGTTTGCATTATGCCTAGCATGTGTTTTCAAGTGGAAGGGCATATTTCCAGTACAAGATACCAACATTTAAACTTTTCCTTCTTTGGATGTGTGTGCAGTGCAGCACACATGCAAAGAAAGAGTCTGAAAAGTTTGGAGAAATACAGGTGTTATTTTTGGGTGAAAATTCATGTATACAAATATAAGTAGATAGGGCTTTGTGGTAAAAACCAAAGGTGGCACTAGTATGAGGAGGGTCCCTGCATGGTACTAGGTGTACGCCCATCTTCCATGCATGGTATTCCCCCTTGATATAAAGTAATGCTAAGGCTGAGGACCAGGAGGTAGAGAATAGTTGTTAGGGTCAACTCAGTGGGCAACCATCCACTCACAAAGGAGGACATCAGGAAGAGGTGTAACGACCTAGGAGGGTAAGGTGCGTTCCATGGCTTCATGACACCAGATAACCATGCAGAAGACTGGCAGTAGGACCCCATTGCCTCCCCCTGAGCTCACATCATGGGAGGAGAAGGTCTTGGACATCCTGCATCCTGAGGGCCTAACTGGAATAACCGAAGGACTGGACTCTGGTGAGTAACTACCACTCACCTGGCACTAATTCCACCTGTGTAGCATGCTTCCTCACCACCCACACACTCCCTATCACTCCATCTCCCACCTAATGCCCCTCTCCTGCATGCCACACCACCACCCTGCCCCATTGCCGATACACTCCCTGCCAAGTGCACAGATAGCAGAGCCAATTACTATCACTATGACTCCCACAATGCACTAGCCCATCTACATCAAAACCTGCAATGTGCACTTCACATCACTTGCATGTATGACTATCGCACTAGCTACAACAACTGGATGCTTCGACTGAGGACCACTATCTGAAAATAACAGCAATGCAATGGTACAACACAATACCAAACAATGGCAAACATAGACACAGCACTGTCACCAAACCCAAGGTCCACTTATCGAGATCAACAACCCTGAAATGGACTGATCATTGGCATGAAACTAAGAATGTACACTCCATGCACAACATGCACAGACAGGACAAGCTACCTTGCATACACACATACCCTCCTCCACCTGGACACCATGCTGCAATGTACAGCCATTCCCACTCACATCTAGCAAGCCAGAAAGGCCATCTACTAACAGGCAACACCTGTCATGTGAACCATCACACTGGAACAGAACCCACCAACCGAGTTAAAGTTACCAAGCCTGAAACACAACAACCCCTACGGAGCATGGTACACATGTCACAATCCACTATTCATAAACTGTGTTAGCACATCTGCACCCGTCATTGCCATTGCTTGGAATCAAGTCAAGCCACTGAATGCATCAGATAAACAGACAACCAATCACACCTCTACCATTTAACCCTCTCTCACTTCATCCACAGGTACTCCTCGCCACTGCTACCACGGAGAGGATACCAGAGACAACTAGCCCTCCTCAGCATGAAGGCCCCATGAGGATAATGCCACTGGATGTCTGGACAGTGATGACCTACCTGGCCCATCTGGGACCCCTGGTCAGTCAACCACTCCCTGCCTCACCCTGCCCACATCAACCCTCACCCTGTACCACCACCATCTCAGCCAACCCATCATCCCCAAACCTTTGCCTCAAGGACTGTTCAGTCAATTATGTGTCCCACAGTACAGTGACCTGAGTCACCCCTCACACCCAAGACAATGAAGGTCCTGCTGACACTGGGAGTGGACCTGTGGGCCAGAGGATGGGGCAGCCAAGGAAGCCATCTCCCAAGTCCGTGCGTGTATGTGGGTGTGTGTTCATATGGGTGTGTGCTTACTTGTGTGTGTGTCCATCGCAAACCATCCCAGATGTGTTTGTTGTGTGTGCGTGTGTAGTAAAACCTTTCCCTCCAGTGTGTGCTAGGTGTGTGTACTTACAGTTGTCTTCATCGCAGTCACTGGTTCCGGAGTCGTTGTGCAAGCAGGAGCAGTGGGAGGACTTCGAGTTCAAGCTCCATGGCAGCTCCAGGCAGGTATGTGTTCCTGAAGGTGAGTATTTCCTTTCATAGAGTTGGTTTCCACCAGGGCGCTTTGGTGCCGGTGCGACTGCAGCGGAAAGGCTAGCGGTGTGTCTGGCAGAAACATGCTCCCTGCCAGTCTGAAGGTGTCTACCGCCATCTGTGGTGACCTGTTCGCACTGGTAGTAGTTTGGCTGTGTTCTGTTGGGAACCGCAATGGTCATAATTTGGCAGGCTTCACCGCCCGGCGGTACAACCGCCACCGCAAACTCATAATTAGGACCTTAATATGTCTTTGTAACTGCCTCCTGAACCTTGTTTCCACCAGCCTTTTTATGGGTTGTTACCACCATGAAATCGCTGGCGGAGAAGGGTGTCGTAATCCCCAGGGCAGCGCTGTGCTGGCGGTCTAGGACCCACACCATGACTAATCCTCGCTGTGCTGGTGGTCCGACCATGGTGCAACCATTGCAGTCATAATGTGGCACTCGGACCACCGCATTGATGGCAGTCCGACCTCCGCTGCGATGTCTGGCGCGCAGTAGACCAATAACGTTAGAAAGCAAACATTATTAATAAAATGAGAAACCAAAAATCTAATAATTAACATGCACCAAAAAGGCCTAAATAGAGAATTGTGCATTAGAAAAATAAAATGTGCAGCTTTATAAGTGATTGCCATGGTGTCAGCCACCGCAAGTTCAATGTGAAATAAAAGGTGACTGTGAAAATGTATTTTGATTAATTATAACTGCATGTATTGACAAAACATGATTATTCGATGTACTACAAAACGAATGGTTTGAAATTATCATGAAGTATTTTATTCTTCATGTAATAGCATTAGTGAAAAGGCCCACGTTATAGTATTTTTCCAGAAGTACAATGTTTAAATGTTATACTGATTTTACTAAAATACTTTGCAAACATTGTTTATAAGCCATCCTCTCAGTGGAAAGCTACTGCTTACTCAGTTTCGCTTGTCCTGTATTTTCTTGGGATAAAAATAGAAAGTTTTAATACCAGACTTTAGGTTTTGGCAGGAAGATACATGTCATGTTTCTGTGACATTTGTATTTGTAATTTATTGCAGAAGCTGTCAGAGGAGTATGAACATGACCCTATCTTGGAAGGAACAAAGAAGAGAACTGAAGCACAGATGATGTTTTATTGGCTGCAAAATAACCCACCTCATAGTCTTGTCAAATAGAAGTTTAGCTAGTAACTTTTAGAACTTTTATTTACCAAACTTTAGGTGGTACAAGTCAGTTTAGTTTTTGTTTCAGATCCATGCAGGTCAGTTTCCTATTCAGTTCTTTGCAGTCTGCTCTTGTTTAATAGCTTAGTTACTTTAGGACCAACATTACTGAACTGTTATCTCTTTCATGTTCCTGATGCTAACTGAAGACCCGCAGTTCTGTGCTCCTGTAAGGACAAATCTAATAAGCTGCAGTCTCATTTAGGAGAGGTACAACCAATGTGCATTTCTTTTTCGTTTGAAGGTTTTTCTTTTTGGAAAATCCAACTGCATGTTTTTGGTTAGCGCCTTAGTTAGATGTTTTACAAAATAATTTTTGTTTTATTTTTATTTTTGCCTGAAGCCCACACATGCTTTTCAAATTAGATTTTAATAGCTAGGATGTCTGACCCAATATTTGATTAGAATGAATATTAATTCATTGTGTTTAATTCAACTGCACATTAATGTATTCTGTTTCTATTCTTCAAATAATTCTGTTGTTATTCTACATAATTATTTTGGAGTGCTTAATGGTAATTGCACATACTAAACTGAGATTCTTTAGGCGCTTTAGACAGCCTGTGTTGTTTCCCTATTGCTATTATTATTTTTAACGCCTCAATTAAGTGACCTTAGTATTGTCAATTTAAGGGCAATAAATGTTTAAACTTTACTTAATTGATGTGGTGATTCATGACCACATAGGTCATGGTGTGTTTAAATTACTGACTCATTATTGCATATGTTGATTGTTTGATGGCTATTGATTCTCATTGTTTAATTGGATGATCTCATACTCCTGTCTGAGTCAAACAATTTGAATCGACCTCTGGGGTAGTAGATGTCACTGCCCTATTATGTGTCTCCTTAGCCTAATATCAGGAGGTCACATGCCCAGAGATTTTGGTAGCAGAGATGGTTTGGTCTCAATAGGAGAGGACCATCCTGGTTTTGAGAGATTTGGTTTTGCAAATGCTTTTTTAAAATTCCGATTTTTGGAAATGTGGTTTTGTCAATGCTTGTTTAGATGAGCTTTGGTTTGTTCTCAGTGCTTCCAGTGATGTTTGAGTTCTAAGTAGGGTTTCGCGCTTACAATGCTTTGGGAAATCGCAGGACAATTGTTTTGTATGAAAGATGTAGGGAGTTAGGCCCTCATTACAACCCTGGCGGTCGGTGTTAAAGCGGCGGTAATACCGCAAACAGGCTGGTGGAAAATAAAATGGGATTACAACTGTGGCGGAAACTGCCAATATAGAAAGCCACTCTAACACTCCGACCACCACAGCGGAAGAAACAAACAGCGCAGCGGTCACCGCCAATAGACAGGTGGGAGACAAAGTACCGCCCACCCTATTACAATAGGCCTATCCGACACCTTTTCCAGGGCAGAGCCAACGCTATCAAAATCACGGCGGAAACAGTACACAGAAGGGAAAACACTCACCTCTCAACACCCAGCGAGGAACCAGGACGCCATGGAGCCCGAACTACAGGTGTTACCAATGCTGGTCTTCCTCCTCTTGTATCAGGAGCAGCAAAGACGCTGTTGACGACCACGGTGAGTACAGCACCTACAACACAGGGGAGGGAGGGAGGGAAGGAAAAGAGAGTGACACACACATGCAACACGCAATACCGCCACCCCCACCCTCACCCACAACACCATACACACAAACACATGCAGCAACATTACATATACACACCCTCACCCCCTGGAAGAACGCAAGGACAAAAGGAAATGATTGTAACGATTGTAATCAATAAAAATCAGTGCAATTTAAAAAATCAGTATATACAAATATGTACAGCAACTACACAAGTCCGGATAGTGTACTAATCATTGTCCGTGGACCACTGGGCCCAAAATGCATGGGCGAGGCCCACACATGATACCTGACTTGAAACGGAGAGAACATTGCTGGGGCATCAGATCGAAAATATACAGGCACCTCAGGTGGGGGGGGGGGCACCTCATCCGGATGAACGCACGACGCCACTGCTGCTCGAGGGGGCTCCATGCCCATTGATGTATCCTGGGGAGTGCAAAGCCACAGTCTCTCAAGTCTTTACAGTGGGTGGTTTGCCTACTGCTGTATCCTGGGGAGTGCAAAGCCACAGTCTCTCAAGTCTTTCCAGTGGGTGGTTTGCCCACTGCTTTATCCTGGGGAGTGCAAAGCCACAGTCTCTCAAGTCTCTTCAGTTGGTGGTTTGCCCACTGCTTTATCCTAGGGAGTGCAAAGCCACAGTTTCTCAAGTCTCTCCAGTGGGTGGTTTGCCCACTGCTTTATCCTGGGGAGTGCAAAGCCACAGTCTCTCAAGTCTCTCCAGTGGGTGGTTTGCCCACTGCTTTATCCTGGGGAGTGCAAAGCCACAGTCTCTCAAGTGGATGTCATTCTCCACTGGTTCTGGAGGGGGCCTGGTGCCCAGAGTGCTTCATCCTGCCAAGGACAGAGGTAGTGGATGTCTTTCTCCACTGGTTCTGGAGGGAGTCTGGTGCCCAGAGTGCTTCATCCTGCCAAGGACTGAGGTGGTAGATGTATCTCTCCACTGGTTCTAGAGGGGGCCTGGTGCCCAGAGTGCTTCATCCTGCCAAGGACAGAGGTAGTAGATGTATCTCTCCACTGGTTCTGGAGGGGGCCTGGTGCCCAGAGTGCTTCATCCTGCCAAGGACAGAGGTAGTGGATGTCTTTCTCCACTGGTTCTGGAGGGGCCCCGGTGTCCAGAGTGCTTCATCCTGCCAAGGACAGAGGTAGTGGATGTCTTTCTCCACTGGTTCTGGAGGGGGCCTGGTGCCCAGAGTGCTTCATCCTGCCAAGGACAGAGGTAGTGGATGTATCTCTCCACTGGTTCTGGAGGGGGCCTGGTGCTGAGAGTGCTTCATCCTGCCAAGGACAGAAGTACTGGATGTATCTCTCCACTGGTTCTGGAGGGGGCCTGGTGCCCAGAGTGCTTCATCCTGCCAAGGACAGATGTAGTGGATGTATGTCTCCACTGGTTCTGGAGGGGGCTTGGTGCCCAGAGTGCTCCACGTGCAGTGTGGCCGGTACAATTCTCTCACCTGGGTGTACATGCCACGAGATTGACGAGGTACAGGTAGCATGAAACGCCATGGAGGCAGCGACATATCCCACACTGCTGCGGCTGCGCCTTCCACCTGCAGGTGTAAACAGTGATGGAAGAAATGCCTCATGGAAGCTGCCCAGGGTCCGGGAACTCTCCTCCAGCCTCAGACGACTGACCACTGGGGATGGTAGCCATGTCAGCGGTGGTGCCTGTGTCCGAGGACGCCGCAGGGCCAGTGTCGGTGCTTGCGGCGGTGTCTGTCGCGGCGGTGCTTGTGGCGGTGCTGGTGGTGGTGTATGGGTCAGCACCTGCAGAGGGACACAGCAGGACGTTTCCTGCAGCCTCGGACGGCTGCCCACTGGTGAAGAGGCTGGGGACTGTTGCTGAGGCTATGGATGTGCCGGGGGCGGTGCAGGTGGAGGTGCTTGCGGCGGTGTCTGTCGCGGCAATGCTTGCGGCGGTGCTTGTGGCGGTGTCTGTTGCGGCGGTGCTTGGCTCAGCACCTGCAGAGGTACACAGCAGGACGTTTCCTGCAGCCTCGGACGGCTGCCCACTGGGGAAGAGGCTGGGGACTGTCGTTGAAGCTGTAGACGTGTCGGGGGCGGTGGAGGTGACGGTGCAGGTGGCGGTTGTAGTGGCGGTTGTGGTGGCGGGGCAGCTAGCGGTGTTCGCTGCCGTACAGGTTGGCGTGGTCGTGGACAGAAAATGTGATACTAGTCCTTCAGTCAGTGCCACCATGCCCTCTCCTGACCTGCTCTTCAGCTTTTGGCCCTTCCCTAGCTTTGATGGTGCCGTAGTTGTCTTGCCACTATCCCTTTTGTTTTTTGCTGAGCCCTTGGTGGCTGGTACTTTAGGCTTCTCCCTCCGGGATGTGGGCACCTTTTTCACCTTGGCAGGTGGCGGAATGTCCTTGCCCTCGCTACGTGGCACACTGGCAGCCCTGATGGGTGGCGCACTCCATGACCCGCAGTTGCTGGCACCACTGTGGCTGGGGATTTGGTGGCTGAGGTGCTGGGCTGGGACCTGGAAAGCCTGGCCCTAGGGGAAAGATGGTGGAGGAGGTGTAGGGAAGAGGTCAATGTTAGCCGTGAAGAGTTTCTTAGACACACTGGGACGGGAAGATGGAGGGGGTTTGGGAGTGGAGGCAGAGGTAGCGGTTGTAGGAGGTGTACGTCTGCTGAATTTGGGTGAAAGTGCATGGGCCGGAGGCTGTGGTGAGGTGCATGGCTGTTGGGTGGGTGTCTGCATTTGTTTACTTTGGGAGGAGGGCTCACAGACACACTGGTAGAGGACACTGGGGATGTGTGCATGGTAGTGGGGATGGAGAGTGCATGTGAGCGGTGTGTGGTGATGGGCGTGCTGGTGATGGAGGCAGTGGCTGAGGATCTAGCGCATGCAGGTGTGAGTGGAGACAAGACAGGGAGGGAGGAGGAGGACGTGGAGGAGGGGGACACAGTGGCAGCTGTGGATGTTGTTGTGTCTACATGGGGATGGTGCTTGTGTGAGTGCCTGTGGGATGTGTGGTGCTTATGTTTGCCTGAGCCACTCTTGTGTGTATGCTGGTCTAATGGTGTGCTTGGGATAGGCTGAGGTACAGGGGATTGGGTCTGGGTGGAGGAAGTTGGAGGGGGGAGGCTGTACACAGGGACAATGGCTGCCATCAGTGCTGAGGCCAGAGCCTGAAATGCTCTCTGTTGGGCTGCCTGCCCAGAATGAATGCCCTCCAGGTATTCATTTGTTTGTTGCAAATGCCTCGCAACACCCTGGATGGCATTCACAATGGTAGATTGCGCAACAGTGAGGGATCTCAGGAGGTCAATAGCCTCCTCACTGAGGGCAGCAAGGCTGACTGGGGCAGGGCCTGAGGTGCCTGGGGCAAAGGAGATGCCCACCCTCCTGAGTGAGCGGGCACAGGACACACGCTGAGGGGCTGCTGGGAGGGCGGTGCTGGTAGGGGGGTGGCAGTTGTACCTGTTGATGCGGTGGGCAGAAAGGTGCCCGCCACCACAAGGGAGCTCCCATCAGAGGAGGAGTCACTGTCACTGCTGTCTGCTCCTGTCCCCGCCGTGGAGCTCCCCTCGCCCTCTGTCCCACTGGTGGCTTCAGACTCCGTTGTTTCATCCTCCAGGGCCAAGTGGGTTGCAGCTCCCTCCTGCTCCGGTGCCAATGCTCCTCCACCTGATGATGCTATTGCACACAAGAACAGGGAGACCACAAAAAGGGAGGGGGGAGACAGAAGAAAGACATGTTCAGAGGATGCAACACCACTACCGATGGCGGACACACCACACAGGGAGCAGCCCTCTGCACTACGTCATGCACTAACAGTTCCTAGAAATTTCACCGGACCATGGGGTACGAGGCCTAACACCAATTGCTGCACACCTGGAAGTCACGGGAGCCTGACTAGATGTAGATGGCTCTTACCACTGTTGGGGTGCCACATAGCCTGCCTCACAAGGGACCTTGCCTACAAACTTCACCCTGGCCTACGGGAACCCACTGCTCACCTGCCCCACCCAGACTCCTCGTAATGCACGCAGAGTCAGCTGAATGAGAGTGTACTCACCCACTTGTGGCTGCTGTGATGCCCTCAAGTGCCCATCCAACTCCGGATACTCCACCGCCAGGATCTGGAACATCAGGGGGGTCATGGTGCGACGGGCACCCCTCCCACGTTGGGAGGCGATCCCCAGCTGGGCCTCCACCGTCTTCTTGCTCCAGCGGCACAGGCCCTCCCATCTTTTACGCCAGTGTGTGCTCCGTCTGTGGTAGACCCCCAGGGTATGGATGTCCTTGGCGATGGAACGTCAAATACCCTTCTTCTGGTGGGCGCTGACCCAGAGGAATGGTACAGAGGGAAATGGAAATTACTTACCCGTCCGGACTATCATACTCATTGCCCCCCTTTTCCCACCCCCTGCCCTGACGCACATACACTCCCCATCCGCACATGCAGGCCTCAGCCCCCTTCATGTATCTTCCATCCACACCACTCAAAACAGGCATTGCCCATGCAGCATGCTCACAGTGTACTCACCTGTTTGTCTGGAGGACCATACAGTTGCGTGTACTGGGGGAGGACCCCATCCACTAGTTTCTCCAACTCCTCCGAATTGAAGGCAGGGGCCCTTTCCCCAGACACATGAGCCATCGTCGCTTCCAGACAGCAGCACTTGCAGTGTAGGTCCTCTCCTGTTGGAGGTCAGGTATCAAGTGAGTGAACAGACAGAAAATGGTGGTCATGTCCGCAGCGGTGCGTACCGTCATCGCCGGCGTACATCGTCATTGGCTCCTGGGACCCATAGGGCCCAATTTTAACCAATGCTGAATTGCACCGCGGTCTTCGACCGCCCACCGCGACGGTGTAGAACGCCACCGCAGTTCCCTCATGTCCCCTTGTCCCACTTTACAGGTCAATGAGCCGCCATTTCAGGAGGCCACATGGGATGGATGTTAACTGTGTCACACCTATCTAGGCTGGGAATATAGACAGATACCGGCACATTGCGGATTTATTATGTTTCTGAAAATTAAACATTGTGATACCTCAGTGTTGGATGACTCTCTGCTCGCTATTCTCCTCCATAGGGCACGTCCGCTGGGGCAGGTGATGAGATGGTGGCATGCTCCGGTGTACAGACCCCTGGTGGACCTGTCGACAATGGAAGAGAGACACATCCTGGTCACATACAGACTTGATCGTGCAACAATCCAGGAACTGTGTGCCCAGTTGGAGCGAGACCTGATGTCAGCTATCCGCCATCCCCCAGGAATCCCCCCTCTAGTGCAGATCCTGTCTGTACTCCATTTCCTGGCCAGTGGGTCTTTTCAAACAACAGTGGCCATGGCATCAGGGATGTCCCAGCCAATGTTCTCTAACGTGTTGTCCAGAGTGTTATCTGCCCTGCTGAAACACATGCGCAGCTACATCGTTTTCCCTCAGGTGGAGGATTTGCCCACAGTGAAAGGTGACTTCTATGCCCTGGGACATATCCCCAACATCATTGGTGCCATTGATGGGACACCTGTGGGATTTGTCCCCTGGCAGGAATGGACAGGTGTACAGAAACCGGAAGAGCTACCATTCGGTGAATGTGCAGATGGTGTGTTTGGCAGACCAGTACATCTCCCATGTCAATGCCAAGTATCCTAGCTCTGTGCATGATGCTTACATTTTGAGGAATAGCATCATCCCTTATGTGATAGGGCAACTCCAGAGGCACCGTGTGTGACTAATAGGTGAGGTCAAGGTTCCAATACAGTGGACATAGGTGTCTGGGTATGGGGCTGTCCCTAAGGATTAGTGTGTGTATAACAGTTGTCCCTCGACATTTGCAGGTGACTCTGGTTACCCCAACCTGTCATGGCTACTGACCCCAGTGAGGAATCTCAGGACAAGTGCATAGGAACGCTACAATGAGGCACATGGGTGAACTAGGAGGGTGATCGAACGCACCTTCGGCCTCCTGAAGACCAGATTCTGGTGCCTCCATCTGACAAGTGGATCCCTCTACTACTCACCGAAGAAGGTGTGCCAGATAATTGTGGCCTGCTGTATGCTGCACAACCTGGCTTTGCGACGCCAGGTGCCTTTTCTGCAGGACGATGGGCCAGATGGTGGTCTTATGGCAGCTGTGGAGCCTGTGGACAGCGAAGAAGAGGAGGGAGAAGAAGAGGATATCGACAACCGAAGCAACATCATCAGGCAATACTTCCAGTGAGACACAGGTAAGAAGATGCCACTGCTTCCCACATCTCATTCTATTGTTGGAACTAGCATAAGTGTGTCATTTTCATTTAGTGTATGGACCCTGACTTCTCACTTTGCCTTTCCATTTCACAGATTTGGGTCCCACTTTGTGCCCTCTGCTATGTTTACTGCTGGCCTACAGCTGTGTTACATTGGTATGTGAACAAGTAGATTGACATTGCTATATTCCATAGTTGTTGCAATTACACATTTGTGAAAGCACAGACTGACTCCAGATTGTTTTGTGATTGAAGTGTGTTTATTCCTGTGCAAATAAGTGGAGGGGGTTGTAAAATGGGCTGGGGGGATGGGGGGGTGGTGGAGGAATGTCCATGGCAGAGTCCAGTCTATTTGTTTCACAGGTGCATTGTCCAAAGGGGCATAGGAAGTGGATCAATGGCAGTTTAAGGAGGGACAGGGTGACATAGTGGGACAGAAGGGTGACATTCAGGGGGGTCTCATTTCCTGGTGGGGGTCTTGGCATTGTTCTCTGTTCCTGGATCTCAGGGACTGTTTGCGGGGTGGTTCTCCATCTGCAGGGGGTGGGGTGCTGGTGTCCTGTTGTTCCTGTGGAGGTGCCTCCTGTCCACTAGCACCGGCGGAGGTGGAGGGCTGTTCATCGTCCAGGATAGTGTCAGGGGCCCCTTGTTGTGCCACTGTGTCCCTCCTGGTGTTGGTGAGGTCCGCCAGCACCCCTGCAATGGTGACCAGGGTGGTGATAATGGACTTCAAGTCCTCCCTGACCCCAAGGTAGTGTTCCTCCTGCAGCCGCTGGGTCTCCTGAAACTTGGCCAGTACCGTTGCCATCTCCTTGGAATGACGGTAAGCTCCCTTGATGTTGGAGAGTGCCTTGTGGAGAGTGGGTTCCCTGGGCCTGTCCTCCCCCTGTCTCACAGCAGTCCTCCCAGTTTCCCTGTTATCCTGTGCCTCTGTCCCCTGAACCGTGTGCCCACTACCACTGCCCCCAGGTCCCTGCTGTTCTTGGGGGTGGTGGGTTAGCCTGGGTTCCCTGTAGTGGTGGACACACTGCCTCTTGACGTGTCCTGGGGACAGAGGTATGGGCCCGCTGGGTGGGTGCTGTGCTGGTGTTTGCTGAGGGGGGAGGCTGTGTGGTGGCTTGTGCCAGTGTCAGGGGAACCGACTGTCCTGAGGTCCCTGATGGGCCAGGCTGGTCATCTTGATCCAGTTTTGCAGAGCTGCTGTCATCACTGTGGGCCTCTTCTGTGAGGGGAATGGGTATGTCTGGCACCTCCTGTCTGGTGACGTTGGGTAGGGGTCCTGTTGGGGTGTAAATGCATAGTTATTGTATCTGTGTGTGTCATCATGTGCAAGGGGTGAGTGACCCTGTACTCCAGTGCTTGCATTATTGGCTTGGTCCTTGTGTGATTGGTGATTTTGGGGCATGAGTTAGTCTCTTTACTGGACATGCTTGGGTGATGGGTGTCCATGCATTTGTGTTACATGCAGGGCTTGGTTTTGGGATGTGTGGGTTGTGTTGGTGGGGTATCTGTGGGTTGTTGGGGAGATGGGTGTGAGGATAAGGGTGGGAGTATGTGATGGCAAGCAGGTAGGGTGGGGGGAATATAGTAGTAAAAATTTGCCTTACCAGAGTCCAGTCCTCCTGCTACTCCTGCGAGGCCCTCAGGATGCAATATAGCCAAGACTTGCTCCTCCCATGTTGTTAGTTGTGGGGGAGGAGGCGGGGTCCACCGCCAGTCCTCTGTACAGCAATCTGGTGTCTGGAGACCACGGAACGCTCCTTCCCCCGTAGGTCGTTCCACCTCTTCCTGATGTCATCCTGTGTTCTTGGATGCTGTCCCACTGCGTTTACCCTGTCGATGATTCTGCGCCATAGCTCCACCTTCCTTGCAATGGATCTATGCTGCACCTGTGATCCGAATAGCTGTGGCTCTACCCGGATTATTTCCTCCACGATGATCCTGAGCTCCTCCTCAGAGAAACTGGGGTGTCGTTGAGGTGCCATGATGTGGTGTGGGTGATGTGTGAGGTGGTGTCTGTTGTGTTGTGATGTGTGAGGGGATGTGTTGGTGTGTGTTGTTTGAGGTGCGTGGATGTTGTGTAAGTGATGGAGTTGTGTCTGTGTGGATGCTGGTGTTGTTTTTGGTAGTGTCTCTCTCTGGCGTGGTTTCAAAATTCTGGTAGTAAGGGTTTGTGGGTGATGTGGGTGGGTGTTTTATAGTGGTGTGAGTGTGTGGGTGTGGTGTGTGTATGTGTATCAGGTGGTTGTATTTCGAATTGTCCAATGTGGTTGTCTTTTGTATATGTGTGTGTATTTTGAGCGTGGCGGTGTGTACCGCCAAGGGTTTACCACGGTTGAAAGACCGCCACATTGATTAGTGGGTCGTGATAGTGTGGGCGTATTCCTGTTGGCGTGACGGTGTCGGTTTTGTTATCGCCAGTTTATCACTAACCTTTGGTGTGGCGGACTTGTGTGGGTGTCTGTATTGTGGCGAATTTTGAGCTGTGGGTCGTAATACCTGTAGCGGAATTCCGCTGCCGCAACGGTATGTTGGCGGTCTTCTGCACGGCAGTAAGCAGGATTTACCACCAGGTTTGTAATGAGGGCCTTAGTGTACTCCAAAGGGTGAGTGTGGGGAAGTCATCGTACTTCAAATGTGTGTAGCGCTTTGTGCTAAAATATTGCCCATGTGGTTGTGGATGTAATGGACCCTGCCTAGTCAAGGACTCCGGCGTATTGTACTGTGTTTGGTCAACCAGGCGTGGTTGACAAATAGTATCATGGGTGTGTGTTAAGTGAGTGCTAGGTTGACAGATACTAGGTGATTTCTGAGTGCACAAGAAGTATCCTGTACTGGTCAGGAGTGAGGTTTGTGGGTCAAATCTTACTTGCCTTTCTGAGAAAGCCATAAGTCGAAGGAGTAGCTGTTAGAGCTAAAAGCCGCAGTCGAAAATTCCGTAAGGTTTCCGAAGTGATTGAGCCATACCTGTAGTAAGCAGACAAGTTGTTTTTGTTGATTTTTGTGCTCGCAATATTTGCATTTAGTTATGTGAATCAAGTTTGAAGGATGAACCAAGAGGCTTTGTCAGCCACTGTGTGAGCGAGTGTTACGTCTCTGGGTCCACGCTGAGATTGGTCGGTTGGTGAAAAGGAGCCATGAATGGATTGGTGGACAACCGTGAACAGCTATTGGTTAAGAATAGCAAGCGAAAAAGGATTTTGGGATTGAAATACTTCCTGGTTTGAATTTAATTTGTAGTTTTAAGCCTAATTAAAGGTAAAAATTGAATTTTTCAAAGTGTTAAAAAGTGCAGTAAGAGGAGATGAATGGGAGAAATTGCGCTGCCAGAAGGTATACCTGTAGTCATAGTAATTGAAGAGAAAGGGCCATCAGCACGTATTTGGTTAAAACAGTGGTGCAAAATAACAGAGAAGGAAGGGAGCTTAGCTTTTCCTACTCATGGAAGTTTTAATATGAGAATTTTAGAAAATTGTAGAAGAGTACTTTATGAATTAAAGCCCCCTCCGAGACCAGCACAATTTGAAGCTCTAGCTATTTGTGAGCTAGTGGCCAGACACCAAGAGAAATACAAATTTGAGAAACGAGTGAGAAAAGCTGAGAAATCATTGTTAGAAGCCAAATGGGATAGTGAGCAGACGTTTTGGAGAACAGAACCCTTACAAGGTATTGGAATGTTTCCTGCAATTCCACAAGAATAAGGGGACAGTGTCAGACCTAAGACAAAGAAAAAGAATAAGAATTAGGAGGAAACTGAGTCGGAGTGAGATAAAGCTAAAAGATCACTGACTTATGATTGTGACTCAGATGATGGTGAAGTCATAACACAGTTCTGAATAAATCGCCCTCCATATGCAGCAGAAGAGGCAAGTCAAGATACTAGTGCTAGTCCAAGTGTACCACCTTCAGTTGTGGCAACACAAAGTCAGACACAGGTCGCAACAAATGTTCCTACTATTACAGTAACTCAGACTCCTGTGATCCAGACTATAGCTCAGCCTGTAGTATATTCTACAACAGGAACTGTTATTAGTTCTGCACCAAGTATTACAGTATCTGTGGCACCACAGATTATTCAGAAACCAATGATGGTTCAGGTTGAGTCTACACCTAACTCAATGACTCCTGTGCAAGTTGTTAGTCAAGCTCATACAATGCCAAGGTATATTCCAGTAACAATATCACATCAAGTTCCTCAGTATTTACAGGTCAGAGTTCTGGAATGATTTACTTGAGAAATCAGAATACTTCCCAAATACAGAAGCATGAACAACTGTCACAATTGGTCCAGTTGTTCCATTATATGCTCTGGGAAATATTGAGAGCAATATGCAGAATTTTTGAACTCAACTGCAGAAATGGAGAAAGTCAGTGCTACTGCAGGAGTTGTGTCTCCAATAAATCAGACTTTTGACAAAACAGGTCCGCTTATAGGCTTAACTTATCCTAGGGTTGCACAAAATTTGGAGATTCCAAATTCAAATCCAAATTCAGTTCTAGTGCACCTGAACGATTGATAGACCCCCCCTGTAATACTCCACAATACGTGCCTAGTGTGAATAATAATGTATCTTTACAAGGCTTGACATCTCAGCAAATAACAGAATGGTTGGAGAAAGTGACTGGAGCATCAGCAGTGAAAACAGTTGCTGAAGAGAAAAGAACACTGAGGCCCTCATTACAACCCTGGTGGTTGGAATTAAAGCGGCGGTGCTACCGGCAACAGGCCGGCGGTAAAATAAATGGGATTTGGACCCTGGAGGTTACTGCCATCCAACACTGCCACTTTAACACACTGACCGCCAGGGTGGTAACAGCCTCTGGGCTGGAGACTTCAGTTGATTGAAAAAAATTCAAGGATTACTTTGTAAGTGCCAGGAGACTACCATGTCTATTATTGGGAGGGTAGCATTGGTTAAAATGTTGATCCTTCCCTTACTAGTATTTGTTTTCTCAAGCATGATTTTGCGAGTTCCCAAAAAGTTTTTTGATAACCTGGACGTATTAATTAGACAATTCATTTGGACTCGCAAGAAGCCCAGGCTTCAGCTGGCAAAGCTATCTTTGGCAGTGGAAGATGGGGGATTAGCTCCCCCCAATATGATGGTGTAGTATGAAGCAGCAGTGTTGGATTGGGCGCTAAGAGCAGCGCAAAAGCCAAAACATAATTTATATTTTAATCAGATGCTGCTAGAATTCAACATTCAATTTTCAGGCTTCTTGAAATTCCCTCGCTTACCAAAAAGGGTCAGATATAAATTACCGGTTATGATTCAATAAACCATATTACAGATAAAGGACAAGTACCAAATTGACAAAGCACATTAGTTTTTACGAGTAAAGGTTTTTTGGCATTTAGGAGTGGAATTAACTCAAAGCAACATACAGCAATGGGAAGCGCTGGGCTTTATGACTCTAAAGGATTTTTATTTGGCAGATCGGTTGAAAACATGGGCACAGTGTGTAAGAGGGGTAAGTGATGTTCCAGTCAATTTAAAATTCTCATATTGTCAAATTATGCACTCCCTAAATTCAGTGCGACAACCATCGAACGGCGTTAATAAAGCTACAGCTCAAGCTTTTTATGAGAACCATTTAGGTATTGGTAAATGGTATAAACTACTTCAGGATGCAAAATCAACCAAGGTAATTTCCCAGCTTTTGACGCAAATAGCTAATATGACAGGATATAAGATAGAGATGCAGCATTGGCGAAAGCATAATGAGGTGTCGTATAAAGCGCTTAGAGGGGCTAACTTTAAAAGGATTACTCTCTTCTCCAAGTGGTTGTTATATTATACCCCCGCTAAGATAAAAGAAATGTATCCTGGGACATCAGGTTTGTGTCCACGTTGTCAAAAATCTCAGGGGGACTGGATACATATGTGTTTTTCTTGTGAATTATTGGCAAAATATTGGGAGTTGATTTTTCAGAGGTTAAGCTCCTGGATAGGCCATGTGATTGCCCCAAGGCCATTGGTGGCTCTTTGGGGCATTACACAGGATACAAACTTGTCAATTTCATGCAGACAAATGATCATTGTGGGCACTCTAATAGCTTTATCACTTATTCTTCAGGCATGGAAATCGGCAGTCCCCCCGACATACACACAATGGCAGGCGAAAATGGAATCTACCAGGGCTAACGAAAAATTGTATGCTCAGCCGGCAGGAACTATGAAAAGATACATGGGGATATGGGCCAAAATGACTAATATGCTGATAAATCAAGTGGAGAGGAGGGGAAGCTGAAGTCTCAAATTTAAAAAATGTTTATGTTCTTAGCAAACAACTTTAGTATTAATGTAAAAGGTAATGTTAGGAGTTGGACGAATGTATGTAATGTAAGTTTCACCTGCGGAAAATAAAATATTTTAAAAAAAGAAAAGACTGAAAGAAAAGGCACTGGTGGTGCAAATTAGAGCAGCACAATCAGGAAAACATGCAAGTGAATCCGGGTGAGGTATAGGCGAGAGGAAGAGGACGTGGTGGTGGTGGAAATGGAAATCGTGTAGCTGTTGATCTGAATACTAATGTTAATCCTGGTGATATGCAAGCAATGAAAAAGCTGTTACCTTGAGGGAGTCTTGGACACTGTTGTGCAGATAAATGAACATAATCTTTTTCTAAATTTGAGAGGACCGAGAAATCGGAATCCTAATGTAAAAGGTTCAGAATATGAATAATCACATGCAGATTCCACAAATGCAAATTCCTCAACAGCAGGTGCCATATTTTTAGGTAACACAACAGCAATTGCAACAGAAGATGCAAATGATGCCACAGCACCAAATGCAAATACCTCAAGCTTCAATGACACAGCAGCAGGTAGTGGCTCCTCAGCAGAACATGGGTTAAAGGTGAAGTCAACACAGTCAACCACGTATAACCCAGTTGCCCCCTGTTAGACCTGACAGCCTCAGGGTGGTCACCCTTAACTTTTTTGCCTGCCTCCCTCCACTTTTTGGTCACTGTTTTTGCTGGTTATAGGATTCGGCACACTTTACCACTGCTAACCAGTGCTAAAGTGCATATGCTCTCTCCCTTAAAACATGGTGACATTGGTTTCTACCCAATGGGCTTATTTAATCTACTTGTAAGTCCCCAGTAAAGTGCACTACATGTGCCCAGGGCCTATAGATTCAAAACTACGTGTGGGTCTGCATGACTGATTGTGCCACCCACTTAAGTAGCCCCTCAACCATGCCTCAGGCCTGCCATTGCAAGGCCTGTGTGTGCAGTCTCACTGCCACTTCGACTTGACATTTAAAAGTACTTGCCAAGCATTAAACTCCCCTTTTTCTACCTATAAGTCACCCTTAAGGTAGGCCCTAGGTAACCCAAGGAGTAGCACAGTAATGTTTAATATGACCAGAATAGTAATACAAAATCCTACTGACTGGTGAAGTTAGATTTTAAATTACTATTTTAGAAATGCTACTATAGGAAAGTGAGCATTTCTCTGCACTTAAATCCTTCTGTGCCTTACAATCCACGTCTGGCTAGATTTAGTTGACAGCTCCCTTGTGCATTTCATTCAGACAACCCCAAACACAGGATGCTCAGTCACACTCGCACACATCTGCATATTGAATGGGTGGCCTGGCCTCACACAAAGGACTGCCACACCCCCTACTGGGACCCTGGCAGACAGGATGGAACTGAAAGGGGACCTTGTGTACTTCTAAACCACTCTTTGAAGTCTCCCCCACTTCAAAGGCATGTTTGGGTATTCAAGCAGGGTCTCTGACCCTACCAACTCAGACACTTCTGGACAAGATACCACTAGAGATGAAACCGTGAACCAGAACCTGCAACCTGCCAAGAGGAACTGCCTGGCTGCCCAAAGGACTCACCTGACTGCTTTTCTGCAAAGGACTGCTGCCCTGCTGTTGCCCTCCTGCCTTGCTGTCCTCTGGCTCTGCTGAGAAGTGCTCTCCAAGGACTTGGATAGAGCTTGCCTCCTGTTCCTTGAAGTCTCAGGACCAAAAATACTCTGCAAAAGAACTCCTTGTGTGGTGAAAATCGATGCACAGCCTGCAAGAAACGATGCACAGCCTGCAAGAAAAGCACAGCCTGCATCGCAGTGAGAAAATCACCGCAAGCCAAACTGGAATGACGCAGCCCAAAGAGGAGATCGACGATGCACCAGCGTTGCAACCGTAAATTCGACACACGGTCCACTGGATCGACCCAGAGCCAAACCGGAACAATGCAGCCCAACTTCCTGCAAGAAGAATCAATGCAGCACCTGCCGTGCTGCAGAAATTGCCCTGCATTGCCCACCGGATCGACACAGCCCCTGTGACTTCCTCCTGTATGCCCAGGATTTCAACGCATCAACCCTGGGGCGTCCGAAAACCCCGCAACGCGAAGAGGATCCCAGTCTACACACCAGAAATCGTCACAAAGCCTGCCCTGCGTGAAAACTTGGCAACACATCGTCTGTGTGCGCTGGAAAAATAGACCCACACCTCACCGTTTGTCACACATCTCCTCCTCTGTGGCCCCTTGTGAAGGATTTGAATGTAAACCAGGTACTTTGTGCTTGCCAGAGACATTTGTTGCTTTTTAAAGACTTCTTTTATCATTTCCTACAGTGATAACTCAAAGTGCACTTATCAAATCTTAATCGTTTTGACCTGCATTTAATCAGACAAATATTTATATATTTTTCTAAACACTACATGGTGTATACTGTGTTATTGCATGATCTATTGCACAAATACTTTACACATTGCCTTCTAAGTTAAGCCTAACTGCTCAGTTCCAAGCTACCAGAGGGTGGGCACAGGATAGTTTGAATTGCGTGTGACTTACTCTGACTAGAGTGAGGGTCCTTACCTGGACAGGGGGTAACCTGACTGCCGACCAAAGACTCAATTTCTACCACCCCTAAACAGTGAGGATGAATTGAGTGATTACATTGTGAGTGAGAGTTTTGATGAAGAAGACTGTGGGATAGCAGCTTCATTCGAGGTGGATTAGAATCGTCCTCATGTAAATGGAACAGTAATGGGTCACGAAGTCCCAGAGCTACACGCTCTACTGTCAGAACTGCATAAATTCCCAAAGTGCCACTTTCAGGGAGAGCAGTACAGATTGTAGGAATAGCAAATCAACACCTGGCAAATCCAATTACAAAGCCAATTCCATGTTTTGAAGGTATGCACAAATTTGTAGTCTGTGACACAAGCCCAGTATGTCTTCTGGGAAGAGACTTATTGTGAAAATCAAGATGTTTGATTACTTGCACAAATTATGCAATTGCCATTCAAACAGTGATGATGAGGAATCATGTTTATCAACTGGAAGTTGTAATTTGATTAATGAAGAATTCCAATTGATTACTCTTTTTCCTGCATTTACAGTTTTCTAGAAAAGATATTGGTTTAATTAAAGGAGTAGAACCAGTCAAAGTCACATTTAAAGCTGATGCAGTTTTCCCGAAACCTCCTCAATATCACATGGCACCAGATGTAATTGAAGGAGTTACGCCTGTAATTGCAGATTTTGTTGAGCAAGGAGTTTTGAAAGAAGTGTTGAGCAGCCCATGTAACTCACCTAATATGGGTTTACGAAAACCTACTGGTAAATTTTGCATAGTTCAGGATTTGAGTAAGATTAACAACATTGTCGTTAAATGTTGTCCAGTGGTACCTAATCCAGCAGTGTTTTTATTCCAAATTCCATGTGAGGCAGAATTGTTCACGGTAGTGGACTTATCACAAGCATTTTTCTCAGTGCCTCTACATGAGAATAGCCAGATTTCCTTCTGTTGTTTCAAATTCTGCAATTGTGTGTATTGCTGGCGCAGGATTCCAGAAGACTTTTCAGAATCTCCATCAATATTTAATCAAGTGTTGAAAAATAATTTAGAGTCATTGGAAACTTCTTTCCAGTCTACATTGGTTCAGTACATTGATGATTTACTGGTTACATCAAGGACATGAGAAGCATGCATGCAGGATACTATTGCCTTATTGAATCATTTGGGTGAAAATGGACATAAAGGCCCTCATTATGACATTGGCAGTAAATCCCGCTTACCGCCGCCGTGACGGCCGCCAACATACCGCCGCAGTGGCGAATATCCATTCGCCATATTATGACACACACACACCAATCCAACAAAATAGATCCACATACTCAAATCTGCCAGCCCAGAGGTCAGTGGAAAAGTGGCGGTCTCAACACCCATACCGTTACGCCAACAAAACAACGCCCATCACATTATGACCCAAGAATCACCACGGTGGACATCACCGGCAGTAAACCATTGGCGGTACATGCCGCCGTGCTCAGAATGGACACCCACATGCAAAACAACACTACATTGGCCAATACGAAAAACACACACCTGACATTCATACACACAACACACCCATACCACTATAAAACACACACCCACATTACCCAACACCCTTTACGAATACAAATCATTGCCACAAGACTGACACCAAGACCACTGCGACAACTACACACACACCACTTACACTCATACATCCCTCACGCACCCCACATCACACATCCCACCACATTACTCAACACACACCACACAACACCCATGTCCTTACAAAGGCACCTCTGTTTCACTGACGAGGAGTTGAGGGTCATGGTGGAGGAAATAGTCAAGGTACAGCCACTGCTGTTTGGAGCACAGGTACAGCAGATGTCCATTGCAAGAAAGATGGAGCTATGGCCGAGAATCGTGGACAGGGTGAACGCCATGGGACAGCATCCAAGAACAAGGGATGGCATCAGGAAAAGGTGGAATGACTTACATGGGAAGGTAAGTTTCATAGCTGCAAGGCACCAGCTCACCATACAGAAGACTGGTGGTAGACCCTCACCTCCTCCCCCCCCAGTTTACAGCATGGGAGGAGCAAGCCTTGGCATTACTGCGTCCTGAGGGACTCACTTGAGTAGCCACAGGACTGGCCACTGGTAAGTCAACAATTACTCACACCCTCACCCTCACTCCCATCATTCCACTCCATCCCACATACTGCACCTACACATATAACTAACCACAATGCCAAGCCCTGCATGCTATACCAATGCACGGACAGCCCTCCCAGCCCTGCATGGACACCTATCACCAAACCATGCACAGCATGGGGAAACTAACAATCCCACAATACATCACCATACACAAACAAAAGGTGGCAGGGCAACATCAACTATAGAAGGGAAGCCAGGGATGTAAAATGTGTCACACACATGAAGCATAATACATTACTTACATCCCCAAAGGTAACCCAGCCAATGTCAGCGAAGATGAGCTGCCACGACTACCCAGTCCCCCAACAGAAGATTCCCCCAGTGATGACAGTAACTCTGGACTTCTGGATCTGGATGACCTACCTGGCCCATCAGGGACCACTGGACAGCCGGTCACCCATGCCCACTCACAGTCCACCACAGAGCCTCCCACTTCAGTATCCAACACCACAGCACCTACCCTGCGTACCCACACCTCTGTCCCCAGGACACGTCAATCAGCAGTGTGCCCACCTGTACAGGGACCCCAGGCCACACTTCATACCCAAGACAATCAGGGACCTGGGGTCGGTGGTAGTGGGCACACCGTTCAGGGGACAGAGGCACAGGCCAACAGGGACACTGGGAGGCCTGCTGTGCACCAGGGGGAGGACAGGACCAGGGAACCAACTCTCCAGGAGGCCCTTGCAGAGATCCTGGGAGCCTACAAACATTCCCAGGACACAATGGGCTAGATCCTTGACAACGTGCAGGAAGACAGGTGGCTGCAGGAGGGATAGTATAAGGGGATCAGAGAGGACTTGCAGGCCATGAACACCACCCTGATCTCCATAGCAGGGTAGCAGGCAGACATGGCCAACATCATGAGGGAAGCATCAGCACAGCAGCGGGCCCCCACCACTAGCCAGTCCATTGACCAGTCCTCCACTTCTGCTGCAGCTAGTGGGCAGGAGGCCCCACCACAGGACCCACAGGCCACCAGCAACCCTCCCCCTGAAGAAGGTGAACCACCCCGCAAACATTCCCTGCAACCCAGACAGAAGTCAGAGAAACTTGCCAAGACCCCCGCCAGGAAATTATACTCTCTTGATTGTCCCCCTGGTGTCGCACTCAGTCACCTTGTCCACTGTGAACTGCCATTGCTCCCCTTTCTATGGCCCCTTGGACACTTCACCTGTGGTACAAACAGACTGGAACAATACCCTGGAATTTCCTCCATCATCACCCCATTCCATTGCACTTTCCCCTCAATTTCGTAGCACTACAATAAACACCCTTGAACACAACTTGACTACTAGTATTTTATGGATTGAAAATGTGTATTTATGGAAACAGTCACATCTAGTGCAAATGAACTGTACACTGTGAGAGAATAGAAATAATGACCTGTAGCTGGCTGTAGTCAGCACATCAGTACACAGTTGTTATATCACCAACATCTGTAAAATGACAAACCATGGTGACAGTAAGTTGAGATGCAAAGCAAGTTAATGATATCATGCTACAGCCACACAAAATACACCAATAGTCATAGGAATGTGTAGTTGCACTCTCACCAGTGTGTCATTGGAAGCACTGATGGATAACAGATGTTCTGTTGTCCTGATCTTCATCCTCATCCTCAGCCTCTTCATCCTTACTGTCATGAGGGTCTACTGCTGCCACAGGGGAATCTCCAGTCTCCTCCTCCTGCAGAAAAGGTATATGGCATCTGAGGGCCAGGTTGTGCAACATGCAGCATGCCACTACTATCTGGCAGACGTTCTTAGGTGGTAGCTGTCAGATGGAGGCACCTGAACCTGGCCTTCAGGAGGTCGAAGGTCCTCTCGATGACCTGTCTGGTTTGCCCGTATACCTCATTATACCGTTCCTCAGCCTCTGTCCTGTCATTCCTCACAGGGGTTAGCAGCCGCAATAGGTTTGGGTAGCCAGAGTCACCTGCAAGTATTGAGGGAGCACATTTAGCCTCACACAATCCTATGGGGTTAACACCAGAAGACATACACTAACATACAGTGGGTGGGGACCAAGCCTCACGTATTAGCCACACCCTGTGCCTCTGTAGTTGGGCCATCACATTTAGGATGCTGCTATTCCTCAGAACAAAGGCATCATGCACCAACCCAGGATACTTAGCATTGGCTTGGGAGATATACTGGCACACCATCTGCACATTCAGTGAGTGGAAACTCTTATGATTCCTGAACACCTTTTCATTCTGGATTCTGGCTACCAGGATCCCAGTGGGACAGGCAAAACAGACTGACATATAGGGCCTGATTCTAACTTTGGAGGACGGTGTTAAACCGTCCCAAAAGTGGCGGATATACCACCTACCGTATTACGAGTTCCATAGGATATAATGGACTCGTAATACGGTAGGTGGTATATCCGCCACTTTTGGGACGGTTTAACACCGTCCTCCAAAGTTAGAATCAGGCCCATAGGTTTTTATCTATGAACACTGGGGTCCTGGCTAGCAGGATCCCAGTGACACCGTAAAAACACACTGACACACTCACAAACAGGCCAAAAGTGGGGGTAACCATGCTAGAAAGAGGCTACTTTCTCACAGTAGGACAATCAACCATTGTGAATGCCATCCAGGGGCTGGCATCCCAGATGCAGTAATCAAATGCATTCCTGGAGGGCACTCACAGTGGATTGGCGGCCCAACAGAGATCGATTCAGGCTCTGACCTCCTCTCTGATGGCAGCCATTGTCCCTGTTTCTTCCGTTCCCCTCTCCAACTATCACATCCCAGTCCCATTCTCCTCAACCCCAACCCATCCCAGGCACACATACAGATGAGAATGCACACAAGACAACACCCAAGAGTGGCCCAGCCAAACACAAGCACCACACTTCATCCCACAAGCACTCATGCAAACACCATACAGTTGCAGACATGACAACATCCACTGCCTCCACTGTCTCCCCCTCCTCCTCCTCCACCTCCCTCCCAGTCACGTTCACACTCACACCTACATGCACTATATGAACATCCACTACCAGCATCACCACACCAAGCAGCACACACATCTCACTAGCAGACTTCTCCACAACATCCATGCACGCGTCGCCTATGTCCTCTACCACCGTGTCTGAACCCCTCTTCTAAAGGACACTAAAAACAAGCACTCACACACTCAACAGCCATCCACCTCACATCAGCATACAGCCCATGCACCTGCACCCAAATTCAGCAGACATATACCTCCTACAACCACTCTGTCAACCTCAACTCCCATCACTTCTCCCCCCTCCCACCCCACCATCCCTAAGAAGCTTTTCCTTGCACTACTTGACCTCTTCCTTCCCCCTCCCCCCGTCCTGCCCATAAGAGCAGTGCCCCAACGACCCATCCCAGCACCTCAGCCAAACAGTCCATGGGGACAGTGGTGGCACCACCTAGTCGTGGTGGGAAGGATACCACACCTCCAGAACCAGTGGGGAAGTCACCCACCTGAGAAACTGTGGCCTTGCCTTCCCCAGGACAGAGTAATGCACATGGAGCCCTCTCCAGGAATAGTTGGAAAGCCACCCACCTGAGAGACTGTGGCCTTGCACTCCCTGGGACTGAGTAATGGGCATGGAGCCCCCTCCAGAACCAGTGGAAAAGTCACCTACCTGAGAGACTATGGCCTTGCACTCCCCCAGGACAGAGTAGTGGGCATGAAGCCACCTCCCGAACCAGTGGGAAAGTCACCCACCTGAGAGACTGTGGCCTTGCACTCCCCCAGGACAGAGTAATGGGCATGGAGCCCCCTCCAGAACAAGTGGGAAAGTCACCCACCTGAGAGACTGCGGCCTTGCACTACCCAGTACAGAGCAATGGGCATGGAGACCCCTACAGAACCAGTGGGCATGGAGCCCCCTCCAGAACCAGTAGGAAAGTCACCCACCTGAGAGACTGTGGCCTTGCACTCCCCAGCACAGAGCAATGGGCATGGAGCCCCCTACAGAACCAGTGGGCATGGAGCCCCCTCCAGAACCAGTAGGAAAGTCACCCACCTGAGAAACTGTGGCCTTGCACTCCCCAGGACAGGGAAATGGGCATTAAACTCCATCCAGAACCAGTGGGCTTGTTCCCGACTCCGGCTGATTTGCCCCCCCATCGCCCTGAGGTGCCTGCCCACTTGCAAACCGGATGCCCCTGCAGAGTTCTATCCAGATGATGTCAGGATTCGGGTTGGGCCTTGGACTGTGCCCTGTGGCCATTTGGGCCCTTTGAACACTGGACCGGGCAGTGTCCCTTTGTGAACATGTGTACATATCCGTTTCATGGACCATTTGATAATTTATTATCTGTTGATATTAATACATTCACTTTCGTGCATTCCTCTTGTCCTTGCGTTATTCTGCCGTGTATCGGGTGCAAATTGTTTTTCGTGTACAGCTGGATGTGTGTATGGTGTATATGTGTGTCGGTGTGTGTTGTGCGTGTGTGTGTGTCACTCTCGTTTTCCTCCCTCCCTCCCTTGTGTGCTGGGTGGCTATACCCACTGTTGTTGTCTTCACGGGCGTTGGTGTTCCAGGTGGCGCATAACGTAGAAGATCATCGGGAAAACTTGCAGTTCGGGTTCCATGGCAGCGTTGTTCTTCCCTTTGTCTCCGATGGTGAGTCTTTTGTCTTCAGTGATGTGTTTCCACCAGGCTTTTGATGGCATTGTTGCCGCGCCGGAAAACGTGGTGGTTTCCTGTGTCATAATATGGTGGGTGGTACTTTGCCTTTCACCTGACTGTTGGGGGCAACTGCCGTGGTGAGTGTTATTTCAACCCTGGCGGTTGGTGTGGTACATTGGCTATTTATGGAAGTTATCACCACCATGGTCAGAATTTGGCGGTAATTACCGCCAGCCTGTTGGTGGTATTACCGACACTTTATCACTCACCACCAGGGTCATAAATAGGGCCAAAGTGTTTCCAGCTAAATTACAGTACTTTCAGAAAGAAGTGAATCACTTGGGACATCAGATAAAGAAAGGTGCAAGTAAAGTATCTAGAGAAAGGGTTACAGCTATATTACAAATTAACTCTCTGGTTACTCAAAGAGATGTTAGAATGTTTTTGGGAATAGTGAGTTACTGTGGCCAATGGATTCCCAATTTTTCTGTTATTTCCAAACCTTTGCAGAGATTGACCCACAGAGATATCACTAATTCTGTGCCCCTCGATGAAGCTTGTATGAAAGCTTTTACTGAGCTGAGAAAGTCTGTGCAGAGCACCAGCTCTGGAAATGCTTGACTACACAAAACCATTTTCATTGTTTTGCCATAAACTTGATTGTTGTGCTCTTTCTGTCCTGACACAGGTACATGGTGGCGTAAATCGCCTTGTAGCATATTTTTCAGCTACTTTGGATCCAGTTGCTGCAGCTTTGCCCAGCTGTTTAAAAAATGTGGCACGGTTGGTACAAGCCTTGCTCAGTGTGAGAGCATTGTGTTGGGACATCCGTTAATTGTTCTGGTCCCTCACCCGGGTGAGGTTTTGCTTACCAAGACACAATACCTGACAAATGCCCATTTAACAATATATGAGCTCCTTATTTTGGGCTGTTCTCACCTTACCTTGAAAAGATGCAATGTACTTAACCCTGCTACTTTACTGCCTGTAGACACTGAATTGGAAAATGTTAATACAGTGGAACATGACTGGCTGGGCATTACTGAACTGTGCATTAAACCCAGACCTGTTATTCAGGACAAACCATTAGAGAAAAGTGATCAAATAATTTTTGTTGATGGTTCCTGTTTAAAAGACAATGCGGGAACACTGAGATGTGGTTACGCTGTATGCATTAACTCTGGCATACTCAAAGCTTCATGGCTTCAAGGAGTATTTTCTGCACACATGGCTTCCCTGGTTGTTTTTACTAGAGCATGGTGTATTTTATCACAGCTTAAAGGTACAATTTTTACAGCTAGCCAATATAGATATGGTGTTGTGCATGACTTCGGGCAGTTGTGGTCACAGAGAGGTTTCATGACCTCGTCTGGTTCACCAATCAGGAATAGTGACAAGATTCATGAGTTGTTGAAAGCTTTATAATTTCCTGAAAAAGTTGCAGTTGTAAAGTGTACTGTGCATAGTAAAAAAATATATTTTGTCACCATAGGCAATCTCTTTGCAGACCAAGTAGCTAGGTATTGTGTACTTAATTGTGCCACTTTCAATGAAGAATGGAAAAATTTAACAAATATTGTTGACACAAGTCAAAGCTTTTTGTTTACAATGGTTGATACTTGGGAAGAAATAAAAAGATTGCAGGATGAGGTTCCAGATGATGAGAAAAGAAGCTGGACAAAATTGGGTTGTACCCAAAGAGAAATTGATTAAATTTGGGTTTCAAATGAAGGGCAGGTGGTTTTGCCTAACTGTCTACTGACACAAATAGCTAGATACTATCAAGGGCAAACTCACATTGGCAGAGATGCAGTAATTCGAACATTAAATCCAAAATTTAGACAGGTTGCAGAAGCAATTTGTCACAGATGTATTACATGCCAACAAATGAATGTGGGAAAGAGAACTGTTGTCAGCTTGAGTCACATTGGAAGAGCAGGTGGTCCTTTTAACAGAATGCAGATGGATTTCAGTGAGATGCCTGTGTGTGGTGGTTTGAGATACATGTTGGTGATTGTCTGTGCATTTAGTCATCGGATTGCAGCTTACCCTACACGTAGAAATGATAGCTTCATAGTAGCAAAGCTGTTACTTAGAGAGTTGATCCCCACTTTTGGTTTTCTGGCCTTTTTAGAATCATAAAGAGGAAGTCACTTCAAAAATGAAGTGATAAAAATGCTATGTTCAGCCTTAAACATTGAGCAGAAGTTGCACTGCAGTTACTGACCTGAAGCCTCTAGATTAGTAGAGCATATGAATGGAACTCTGAAATCTCAATTGTCAAAAATGTTTGCATCCACAAATCTAAAATGGCCTGATGCTTTACCTTTGGTTCTGATGAGCATGAGAAGTACACCCAACAGAAAGACTAGAATCTCCCCACACAAAATTTTGATGAGCAGAGCAATGACTTTGCCAGCTGTTCCTGTAAATGTGCTTGAGAGCATAACAGATGACTTGGTGCTGGATCACTGCACGTGTCTAGCTGATGTGGTTCGCTCTTTGTCCCACCAAGTGGAAGCAACAGCCATGCCATCATCACAGGATCAGTGTCACATTCTTCGGGCTGGTGATTGGGTAGTGATCAAGAAGCACGTGCAGAAGACTTGCTTGGAACCTCAGTGGAAGGGGTTATACCAGGTTATTCTGGTAACAACGACTGCTGTGAAGTGTGCTGGAGTTCTGAACTGGGTCCATGAGAGCCATACTCATAAAGTGCCATTACCTTTGGATGTTGAAGATCCAGGGTTCCTGAGAGCACCAGCAGAAACTGTACAATCTCAAGAAGAGCAAGTGACAAAAACAGAGCTAGAGACTGCAGAAGTAAAGACAATGCAAACTGGTGAAGATCCAGATTCAGGTACTCCTCCGACAGATGAAATTAAGGACAATCCAGATACTCCTCTATCAGCAGAAGCAGATGTAGAAGAAGAGTGAAGTTTAAAGAGGACTCTCCCAGAAGCAGGTGATTGGGAAAAAGAGGTCAAGCAGATCTCGTTTCCTGAAGTAGCCGAAAGTGGAGTTGAGTTGAATCAAAGTCATGCTGATTTGACCCCTCCTGAAGTGGCTGATGGTTCAGGTGAAACAAGTCAAAGTCAAAGGAGAGCTTGTCAAATTCCTGCTAAACCAAGAAGAATCGTAAGTCCAGTTGTGCCATCTCTGTCTAAAAAAATTGTGACAGGAGATAAAAGGCCTTCTTTGCATGCAACTGAAAAAGTTCCTGATGTTTTGTCAAGCATAAATGAGGAAGCAGAAACAACAGAAAGAACAGATCTGAGTGAAGAAGAAACAAGTGTGAGTCGCAAATCAAAAAGGAAGAAACTTGCGAGTCGAAGATACTCAGGTCCTGATTGGGTATACCTTTCAGTTGATGAGTGGTAACACAGGTTTATGTCCTTTTTTTTTCACCATGAGAATCCAGTTCTACAATTTGAAACTTGAAATAATCGAGCTAAGTTTTGAAATTACATTGACAAATGACCAAGAAATACATTATACACTGGAAGTAATAGTTAGTGATCAGCAGATTGTGATCTACTAAAAGAGACAATAAAACTGACTTTGATAAAGCTGCTAAACAGAATTTTGACACATTCTGGAGAGCCTGAAAGCTGCTGTAAATAATTGCAAAGAAGACTGAACATTATGGCCCTCATTCTGACCTTGGCGGGCGGCGGAGGCCGCCCGCCAAAGTCCCGCCGTCAGGTTACCGTTCCGCGGTCGAAAGACCGCGGCGGTAATTCTGACTTTCCCGCAGGGCTGGCGGGCGGTCGCCTTCAGACCGCCAGCCAGCCCAGCGGGAAAGAGGCTTCCACGATGAAGCCGGCTCGGAATCGAGCCGGCGGAGTGGAAGCTGTGCGACGGGTGCAGTTGCACCCGTCGCGTATTTCACTGTCTGCGCAGCAGACAGTGAAATACATGTAGGGGCCCTCTTACGGGGGCCCCTGCAATGCCCATGCCAGTGGCATGGGCACTGCAGGGGCCCCCAGGGGCCCCGCGACCCCCCCTACCGCCATCCGGATCTCGGCGGTCCGACCGCCGGGATCTGGATGGCGGTAGGGGGGGTCGGAATCCCCGCGGCGGTGCAGCAAGCTGCGCCGCCGCGGAGGATTCAATGGGGCCGCGGTACACTGGCGGGACCCCGCCAGTGGTGCCGGTCCGACCGCGGCTTTACCGCCGCGGTCGGAATCCCCATTGGAGCACCGCCGGCCTGTCGGCGGTGCTCCCGCGGTCCTCCGCCCTGGCGGTCAAAGACCGCCAGTGTCAGAATGACCACCTATTTTTGTTGTTGTGGCCGCATAGTTAAATGTATTTTTCTTCTTTCTACTTTTTGATTCTTTACAGGCCATGAATATCAATTGCAGTAGAAATAATGGGTGCAAGTGTGAATGTGTGTTGATAAGTTTGTTACTGATCATAAGTATGAGTGTTTCTGATAAAGCTGAAACAAATTATTTACACACTCTCTCCAGTACAAGAGATTACTACACTTTCTGGATTAGACAGGTTCTATAATGAGATGAGAGTTACTTACATTTAGACAGGTCACAAAGAGGTCTTTCCTCTAATGTTTATTATCATTTGTTGTATGAGTATGTTGAGACAGTGGATGTGAGAGGATGTTATGTTTGCACACAAATTCCTTCTTAGGTGCAAGAGGGAATTTCATATCACATTTTACCACTAACTTATGGAATCAGTTGTAGTCTTCTATAAACAAGGTTTTATAATCAGGAATACATACAGTATTTCTATTCAAAGTTTGATTTGGTCTTTTCTTTTGTTCCAATTAACCAACACTTGAGTAGTATTGCTAAAGCTAGAAACAGTAATTGTGGGTGGTTTATTTGAACCTACACTAACATTTGGTAACTCATATGCACATAGGAACAACCTCACATGAATACTCACACCAGTAGAGAAAAGTTTTCTGGAACAGACTGATGAGAGAAAAAAGGCAATCAAAAAGAAAACAGAAAAGGGCTTGGTAAAGTGCACTTTCAGGAATGACCATGAGTATAATGTAACTAACATACAAGGAAAGCTTGCTTTAGATTATCAACTTATAGGGAAGTTTGTATATACAGGCCTCAATCCAGAACTGATACTAAGTTTATGGGAAACAGACTTTATGCTAAATGGAGAAAATACTGTGATTCCTGCTGTATCTTACATCTGTGGGAAAAAATGCCTATTATCGTTCCCCTGGGGGATGGTATGGGACTTGTTACTTGTGAGTAGTTTTTCCTAAGATGTATCAGATTGACAACATAAATGAGACACGTGGTAACTTAAGGCCAAGATCAAAAAGGGCAAGTTATTCAGAAATATTTGGTGATTTATTTGGAGCAATTATTCCTTCTGTAGGAGTTGTTCTGAATGATGTGAAAATAAGAAAACTGTTGACTACAGCGGACAGAATGTTAACAGATTTTTCTTGTGCAATCTTATTGATGGATATTGAAATGCTTGTGGTCCGTTCATCTTGCGTTAGACATCCTTTCAGCAAAGGAGGGCGGAATCTATCAGATGCTTAAGGTGCAACATTGTTGCATTTTTAACTCAGATAACATTAAAGAAATCAAGAGCTACATTGGAAATTTGACAAATTTGAATTCTGAATTAAAGGACCTGAAAGAACCAAGTGTGTAGGAAAATCTAGGCAAAAGTTTTACTGAAATGGGAAATTGGTTGGGAAATCTTGGTCAGGATGCTGTGAATGATAGTGAAACCATTATTGATAGTGGTTGTGTGTCTCATTTGTATAATCGGATTTTACAAACTGTAAAATTGCATACAAATGCAGAAGGTGAAAAATGAACACACCAGGGAAGAAATAGAAATGGAAAAAACGAGAAGCAGATATTTTTGTGATTTAAGATGTTTTGAAAATTTGAGAAAGCCTAAATGTAGATATACTAAACAAACTATATTTTGAGTTGTCTCATTAATGAATTCATGTAGTATTCTTTTGTGATGGAACATGTAGCCATCAGAGGAGGAATTTTTAGAGATCTTAACATTCTATTGTCAGCCTTGAAGAAGTCACGAGGGGGGGACGAAACATGTGTCAGCTGAATCCTTCATGAGACCAAGATCCTCAATGCATTTGAGCTTCCACTTGTTTGTTCTAAGGAATTATGTGATGTTGCTCATGTTTTTTTGGTTGTTGAGATAAAGATATTTTTTTTGGTATACGTGTTTGAGTCTGTTCTGGTATTATTTGTAACTTCTACACTAGACATCACCATATGTGGTACTACTATATGTTCTGATGTACTGATCATGTATTATAATTGTTATGAGTGCACCAATACTTCTTCTTCACTCATGGGTCATGGCAGAGGTTTCTCTGGTTAAAATGGCTACATCCCAGCAACATATGTTTGGTAGTGTCTTGAGCACCATCGTGGTACTGTTATTGAAACTGAGAAAAATGTGCAACTAATAAATCGTTTTTTAAGTTTGATGTAAATCCATTACCCCAGGTCCTTTTGTTCTCATCTCCTTCATCACAAGTGAGATAGCCTAATTCGCCATACAGAAAAAAAGAACAGAAGACTACTAGTATCTTCTGCCCAGGGCCCTCCTACTGAAGGATACATAAGTAGTACCTATCAAGCTTTCCTCCTGTTCTTTTTTCTATTGTGGCCAACAGCATGATGAGGATGAGGGTGGGGGATGCTCCTTCAGGGCCTGGGCAATCTGTTGGTAGCAGTCATCCCCAGCTGGCATTCCAGCTGGCTGTGCGTGTCAGCGGAAAGGATTTTGCACACTTCTGCCCGAGAACCTTGTAGGAGAGGTGTAAAGGCCTGGAGGCACGGCGCAAGGATAATTCTGGCATTATTCGTATTTGGAGTTTTTCTGTGTGCCTCCATACTTTCAGGTATCGTTCTGCGCACGTGCAACCAGATGGGAGAATGTACAGGTGTGAGCTGGCTTCTTCTCTCCCCAGAGATATGAGGAAGTAATGGGAGAGTTTAAAAACCAGTGATTCAGTGAGTGTCACATAATGGTTTCGTGTAATCTGAGCAAAGTGATTTATGGGCAATTCTTGAAATTTGCTGTATATTTCACAGTGACGGGTAAGCATACCAGGAAGAGTAGGCAAGTGGAGTCCTCTTCCTCTTCGGAGTCATCTCCTTCTTCCTCTCTGCCTAAGAGCTGCTGGGAGAGTGAGGATGCCAGAATTGAAGGCTGATAAGGGAAAAGCAGTCTGATAAAGTTAAGCAGAAGGATTTACTGCCTGCGGGGTGCGCTCAATCTTCTGGTTCATAGGATGAGGCCACTGGTGTGGAAGGAGCTTATGCTAGGGGCTTATGCTAGGGATATGTTGTCTGAGTTGATTATGCACGTGAAATCCAACATGGGCTTTCCAGAGGATGAGGTAATAGAAACGTCTACTGGTTTGTTCCTTTGCCAGTTTCGGAGGTCTGCTCTGCTGGATGTTCCTGTTTTTAAAATACAGCGCACCATGGAGCAGGGTAGGGGGCAACCACGTCAACATTTTGACACTATGGTGTACTGTTCAGGGTTAGCGCCAATACTTTGGTGCTAACCCTGAACAGTATATAGGGGCCCGCTGTAGCCAATGGTGTGCCCCCTCTTAATGCCTGCTCTGAGCAGGCATTTAAAGTGGCTGCAAAAAAAGACGCAGTGGAATCTCTTAGATTCCACTGTGCCATTTTTGCAGCCCCCTAACGGGGTAATGCCCCCTTTGCATACATTATGCATGGCGCATGCATAATGTGGCACAAAGGTTACAAAATGGCCCAATGCTTGCATTGTGCCACTTTGTAAATATGGCACAATGATTTTTCAACCCTAACGCCACATTAGCATCAAAAAATGACGTTAATGTTGCGCTGGTGCTTCTTAAATCTGGCCTAAGTCTCTCTTCAGTTCCATGGATGATGCATCTGATTGTTCTGGTTTGTTGGAGATAATCTAGCAGCAGGTAGAATACATGTCGGACATCTCTTTTGATGTGGTAAGGTTCACAGCACTGGCTGGGAGAGCTTGTGTGAAGGCCCAGCATAACTTGGTTTTGAAGGACTGCCATTCTGACTCAGCTTAGAAGGCATCTGCTCCTTTTCAGCATCTCCAGTTATTTGGAACAGAGCTTGAGGAAAAGCTCTGCACATTGTTTAAGGAGAAGAAGCATTCCTCCTCCCTGAAACATCTGTCTTCTGATAAACAGTCTGCAAAATCTAAATCTCTATTTTATTTCAATAGCCCTCCTGGAGACAACAGCAGCACTCTCAGGGGAGGTTTCAGGCTCATAGGGGTAGAGACTTGAAGATCAGGTCTACCCCTAAGCCTCACTCCTGACTATAAGGTAGATGGCCAGTGGGTTGCTGTAGGAGGTTGGATCCAACAGTTTCTCGAGGTGTTCGAGACATCTACTTCAGCCGCTTTTTTATTATTTAGGGTATAGGACCATACAAAGATGGTGGGGTTGTTCATCTACTTTACCCTAACCGTAATGAGGATCACTGTTTTATGTCTCATAAATTCCACTTATAAAATGTAATAAGGCAACTTAAATGTTATCCTATTGGGAGAGATATGCCCTGCAGTAGTGAAAAACAAATTTAGGAGTTTTTCACTACCAGGACATGTTAAACTTAAAAGTACATGTCATACTTTTTAAATATATTGCACCTCCTCCCCCCGCCCCGAGCTGTCCAGAGCCTACCCTAGGGGTGACATATGTATTAAAAAGGGAGGTTTGGACCTGGTAAAAGGTTTATTTTGCCAGGTCGAAATGGCAGCTAAAAACTGCACACACAGGCTCTGCAATGATAGGCCTGAGGCATGTTTACAGGGCTACTTTAGTGGGTGGCACAATCAATTCTGCAGACCCACTAGTATTATTTAATTTACAGGCCCTGTGCACATGTTACGCCATTTTACTAGGCACTTACAAGTAAATTAAATATTCCAATTTGTGATAAGCTACTATTACCATGTCTAATGGAGTGAGCACATGCACTTTAGTAAAGTGTGCAGAGTCCTAATAAGATCAGAAAAAGTAGAAGGGGAATGTAAACATTTAGGGAAGGCCACCCTAAGGCTGGCAGGTCTAACAGTTAGTCCATAGCATTTTGTAATGTATGAGTAGTGCTATCCAAGTACTACTCACATACTACAAAAGTCAGTGTGAGTAGCCCCTTGGTTTCTCAAGGCAAAAAATAACAGGCTATTGTGACACTGACTTGCACCAACAGATTATGGAGCATCCCCCGTATGAATCTCATGCCTAAAGTATAACATCTTCATTGAACTGAACTTTGGCATTTGTCTTAGAAACAGGACAGTTTCTCTGCTACAATCCAATCTTAATGATGTGCAAACATTTCTCCATCCATGTACACCCTTGACATGGGGCAGAGCTGGCCTACTGGTAAGAGGGGGTTGAGTGCTGGGAAATCAGACACGCAGAAAAGTGCCATAAATAATGAAAAGGTAATACAAAGAGCAAATTCAAGGAAGGGAGTTACAACCAGGAAAGAAGTAAAGAATATTTGACAATTTAAATTAACTTTGTAAAGAATAAATAAAAGCAAATGTTTTTAGAAGCACCGGAATAAAGTACCCTTCCAGTGACTTTTATGAAGCGAAAATGAGTAAGCACAAACAAGCATTGCTTTTCATTATTTTTAAAACAATGGAAACACTCAACATACTGCACTGAAATTTGCAGCAAATGGAAAAAATTGAAATTGAAAAGAGGAAGGTCCAAGCATAATACAATCATTGTGACTTGCACATAAAACAAGTTGAAAAGCGTGGCATAAAAGTAAAGCACTTATATAACGCATTCAGACTAAAAAATAATAACAGCAAAACAGGTATGTAATGAGCTGTGATGTTACAAAAATGCTAAATCTAGCTTAGGTTGTCTCAAATTTGATTCTCACAATATTGGTATGTAAAAAAAAGATTCCGTGTGTATACATACAATGGGCAAAAAAAATAAGATGCGGTGTGCTTTGGTTGGAAACATTATCACAAGGACAATTTGGAAGCACTGCAAACCAAGTTTCCCTGCTTTTGAATGCCACCAAAAGATGAATAATATTAGAATGGTATCTCGTCAAGTAAAATCTATACTCTGAGCCCACAATATTATGTAAATAAAACTCGGGCTTGGGGAAGATTTTATAAGAGTATAGCTTAAACTACCATGGAACGCTTCAAAGTTCCTGAGAGGTGAATGGGCTGCCAATTGAAAAATAGAGTTTTAATCAACCTTTTAGAATCTGCTGTAATGTTGTCAGAATTAGAAAAAAACTCTGAAGTGCCCATGCTAATAAAAATGGTTTAACATATACAAGGGGATAGTTGAGACATTATCCAGTAAAAGACAGTTTGATAAAGTCTCCCTGTTAAAGCTTTCCTCTTGTAATCCCCAAATCTTTAACCATAGTAGAAATGGGTTTAAACCAACGTTGTTATTATTAAGAAATATTATTATTATTAAGAAAATCTATATGACGCAACAGCTGCCCACACAGGGCTTCCTGGCACTGCAAGAAACAGGTCGGTTCCATCGGAGCAAGCAGGCTCAAAACATCCAGGTCTTTAGTTGTTGCAAAAGATGCTCAGCAACATGCAGCTTCTCAGATGTACTGGTAAAGCATTCCAGAGCGTGGGACCAAGATATGTATAGGCACATCCTCCCATGCGTGTCCATTTCACCTTGGGGGCAGTACACAGGGAAAGATTGCTAGAGCGTAGAGAACGAGATGGCTGGTGTATTTTAATTAATTCAGTAAGATGACAGACTTTATAAACATAACACGGGGATTTGAATTGGATAATTATCTCCAACTTGAGGAAGTGAAGCTCACGGAAGAGGGACGAGGTTGGTGAATGTTTCAGGAGTTTGTAATACAACCTGGCAGCAGAGTTCTAGTTCTAGACCACTTGCAGATGTCTTATGGAGGCTTTGTCTATTCCCAAGTAGAGGACATTCCCGTAGTCAAGACTAGACAGAATAAGTGCCTGTTTAATGTTTTTTAGGTCTAAAGATGGTAATATCCACATAATTTCCCAAAGCCATTTTAGGGCAGCAAAACAGGTAGCAGACACCTTTGCCACCTTAGACTTCATGAAAAGCTTAGATTCCAGTAAAAAGCCGAGGTCCTTAACCTTGTGAGCCAGAACAGGGACTTCTCCTAGTGAGTCTTGATGTGAGCTCCAAAGGGACGGGTGCTTTCCTAACACCAAAACAGTCGTGTCTCCATTAAGTTTGAACGAGTTGTGTTCTACAAATTGTGTCTGTTATGAAGACCAGTCCTATTTCAGGATGTTTCCTGAAAGGTGAAGTAGATTTTGGGGCCGCAAAAGGTCTACATTGGAACTTATTTTCCACCCTTTGTAGTACCTTGGCTACGTTATACTCCCAAACCTCTGCCCTGTAGCTCCCAGAGGTCACACACTTGCTTTTATAAAGCTTACTAATCTCCTTAACTGGTTTTTCGCCCAATTTTCTTTTAGGTTAAACATGGATTCTATGAATCTCTGAAGTTGAAGAGCCCTAGCTGTAAGTAGAGATTCCAAGTTCATGAGGTAGTCCAAGGGGGTGCCCAAATAAGTGAAATCTTGGACCGTGGCTGTCTCCATCCCACCCAGTTGTAGTGTCCTCATTTTTTAACGTTTTGACCCCACTTTCATTATGAAAGATTTGCTAAATTAGTTTTAAGATCCAAATTATTCATAAAGGAATTATTAGCATCTGAAAGCTTTTGGAGGCCCGTTGTGGTTTTTTGTCATCTACATATAACAAGACCTGGACTGAACGTCTCCCCGGTTGCGACTTATATTTACCAGCTTGACACAGGTGCTTATCTTACCCATTTATGTTTCGGAGAAAGAGCAATGGAGGCAAAACATACACTTTGATGAATTTCCAATGTGGACCTTATACTAGGAAAGTTGTCGGCATCCCTTCCATATCAGATTTTTCTGTGATGTCCTGATGCAAATAGCTAAGCAGGTCAGTAATGGCTAGATCAAACCCTTGATCGATCATATCTGAACTGACATAAGAGATTAAATCATTGTTTTTAGTAGTCAAAATAAAAGGGATAATTAACAACTTTCCAAAAAGCTGCACTGTCCTTTACGTTCACAGCCTTTTCTAAGCCCTCCCATGCTTTATCTCGAATCTCAGCTTTCTCTTTAACCAAGATTTCCTCGTAAGCCCTCCAGGCAGAATTTATTTCATTCTTTAA
Source organism: Pleurodeles waltl (assembly GCF_031143425.1). NCBI lineage: Eukaryota > Metazoa > Chordata > Amphibia > Caudata > Salamandridae > Pleurodeles > Pleurodeles waltl. The sequence continues at coordinate 1,275,221,097 of NC_090446.1, read as the reverse complement.
TTGTGGTTTTCTTGAAAGAGCATTTCAATTGTTTATGGCATCTGTGCACCCAGGATTAAACCAACCCTCTATGAGTTTGTCTTCTGCAGGTTTATTTACAAGCAACCAAGAGGAAATTGAAGTACAAACCGAGTTGAAGGCCTCTATGTTTTTTGCCCCTCATCATGGACAGTCAAATCCCTGAAATCAGGTTGATGGTCCCTGAAAATATCTTCCAGCAGATGTTCCTTATCTACATTCTCCCATTCAATTGTAATTCTTTTAGGGCCAGATGTATCATGCATTTTTGTAATCACAAACAGATTGCAAAATTGCATTTTGGTATGTATGAATTCCAATTTGGGATTCGGTAATGTGTTACTGAAACGCAAATTGGAATTGCGACTACATACCGATTCGGTATTAGGAAAGGGCGGGTCAAGGGCTTTCCTTCCTTATACCGAATCGCAACGTATGCAGGAATGTTTTGTGACCAAAATGCGTTCGCAGAACATTCCCGTTTTACCACCTACTTCAAGTAGGTGGTAACCCATTCACAAACAGGAAGGGTTCCCCAAAGGACCCCTTCCCCTTTGTGAATGCATGCAAAAACATTTTTTTAAGAGCAGGCAGCGGTCCCAGTGACCACTGACTACTTTTAAAAAATGAAAAGAAACTCATTTTTTTTAAATACATGTCGTTTTCGTTTAAGGAACACGGGCTGCATTAAAAAAAAAGATAGCTTTATTTAAAAGCAATCACAGACATGGTGGTCTGCTTACTCCAGCAGGCCACCATCCCTGTGATTATAGCCATTCACAATGGGTCGCAAATTGCGACCTGCCTCCTGATTATTAATGAGGTAGGTCGATTTGTGTGCCATTGGAAATCGCTAAATGGAGTTTCATACATTCAAATAGCGATTAGGTAATTGCGATTCACAGATAATCGCAATTAGGTAATTGCTATTTGGATAAGAAATACATCTTGTCCTTTTTTCCTATATATACGATTTCCTGACCCACTTTAAATTCAAACCCAAGGAAACAAAGAGGAGATTTTGATCTGTGCTGCAACTAGCCCCAACATTGTAGTTTTGCAATAAAAGCATCATATGAAAAGATAAAATATCATGATCAGTATCACTACAGGTTCCATTTCCTTTATAAGTGGTAAGACAGGGAGTCTCTAAAACCATATAGTCCCTTTCAAAAACCAAGTTCCTGGAGGATATAATCTCATTAAGAGCCTCCCCATAGGTGACATGCTTAAAATGGTTAAGTTCCATTCCCTCCATGCCAGTGAAGCTACTTATGGCCTCATTACAACCCTGGCGGTGGGTGGTATAGTGGAGGTATTACCGGCAACAGGCTGGTGGTACCTAGCTCCACTATTATGACAAATTTTATATTTATATTATTTGCCAAAGCCAAACCGCCAATGTACCACACCGACTGCCACGGGGGTAACGACCACCAGCCCGGCGGCCGTCTCTAGGCCACCCATGGCATTTGACCCCGCCCACCTCCATGGCGGTAGGCACTATGAGTGAGAGGGAATTCCTTCCCTGGCACTGATAGGGGTCTCCCCCACCCCCTTCCCCTCTCCAGAGTTCTCCCCCACCCTCCCCTCCCTCTCCCGACCCCCCGCACATTTACACACATACACGCACATACAAACACATGCATACACACATTCGCCCATGCATTCATACATTCATACACACTCACAGCAATACTCACGAACACACCCACACCCACACAACACCCCCCTCTCATGTCGGAGCACCAGGCTTACCTTCATGCAGGGGTTCTTCCGGCAGGAGACGGGACGTGACGCTGCTGCCAGCAGCAGCACCTGCCAGAAAAACACTGCCAGGCCGTATCATGGAACATAATACGGTAGGCAGTGTTTTGCTGGCATGGCACTGCTGCTGGCAGCAGCGCCACCTTACCGCCGTCCGCCGCCATGACCGTTGATGGAATTCCGCCAGCCTTCCGGCGGAATTCCCTCTATGGTCATAATGCCACGGACAGTCGGTAGCCACGGCGACGGTATGTTGATGGCTGTTGCCATGGCGGTAGGCGGCATCTGCCGCCAATCTTGTAATGAGGGCCTTAATGTGCTGTTATGTGCAGTACACAGACGTAGATTAACATCCCTTACACGTATGAAGAAGACTTCTTTTTTGTATTCATCGAAGACATTTACTATATATTCTTGTACATTATCAATAACCTTAGTACAATAGACATCAAAAAGGTTACAATACAAATAATCAGTAAATTATAAAAGGAACAGGGAATCTTCAAAAGCATCATTTAATAAAATGGGGTAATACATAATTTCTTCATCACCAGGTTTGTTAATTCAATTGAAACTAAAGTTGATAAACCTCCTTTTTCTCTGCCAGCACATAATGGGGTAGCTGGACTGTATATATAGTAAAAAAACATTTATATTTACAGTATCATGAGACCAAGTTTTCTGTACACATATTATATCATAATAATCATAATAGCTGCTAGCCAGTATGGATTAGAGAGTTTTGTTTGAATGCCTGGAACATTCCACAAGAGCACCTTAACACAGTGGTTTGTTGCAGAAGAATTAAAGACCAACCCACCTGTCAGTGACCTTAATGTGATTTGAACATTTTGCATCACAGGACATAGATATGATATTTGGAGCAAGTCAGGCATGGCAATCCAGGGTAGATACACTCTCAAAACTGTTCCTTGCCTTGATATTAAAAGTCCTATGGGCCCTGAGAGATTTAGCATTTGCTGCTGTTGGTGTAAGTGGGCTACAAAAATACCCTAAATGCAGGGCTTTAATGGAGCCATGGACAAAATTGAATCTGTGCCAAGATTGTAAATCAGATCTCATAATACTGTTTTTGTTTAAATTAACAATTGATATATCTCTTGGGGTTTCAAGGCACCCTGATACATGATCTACCCCTGGGTAAGATATACTTATGGACTTCCTCTAAAAAATACACAGTTGCAGATCTGTTGTGGATTTCCCCTTGCAGTTCCAGTGGCATTGTCATGAATTTCTGGATCCTCCCTCGAGGATAACGATTGCCTCCTGACGGCATCATCTGCCCTTCTACAAGGTTTTCTCAGAATTAATTGTCCCCATAACAGTTGTCAGAGTGTTAATGATGGACCCTGGGTTGGCGTTGGAAATCCCCTTTCACTCTGATGGAGGATTTCCTTTTCTCTTTCCCATCTTGTTTCACAAAGAGGATATTCAATAGAACCTCTGTACTAAAAACAAGCCACTTACATCAGCCAACTCAAAAACAAAGACAGCATCTTCTGTTTTCCAGCAATCAGATGTTCCTTAGTCCACAGGCTGATGAAGACGGGCTCAGACTGGCCTGATTTTGGCCCAGTCCTTGCCCGAGCATGGCCCGGGTACACCACATGCATGCCCATGCCATTGGCTTCCCCCTGTGCTTAAGAGCACTTGGTCTCTGTTGCAGCCCCTCCTCCTGGGCTCAACTGAGGGATGCTGGGAGATGGAGTCTCCCTCATGTGGCAAGCGGCAGCAAAGAAAGTGTCCCATGCCCTGGGCTGTCCCCTGCACTTAAGAGTGCTTGGACTCTGTTGGGGGTCCTTCTTTTCGGCTCAACGGATAGATGCTGGGAGATGGAGTTCCCCTCAGAAGATAAGCAGAGGCAAAGAAAGGCTTTCCATGCTTTGGGAAGCCCCTGTGGTGCTTGATCTCTGTTTGAGCCCCTCTACCTGGGCTTAATATATTGAGGCTGGGAGATGGATTCCCGCTCTAAAAGCAAGCGGAAACAAAGTAAGTCATCCTGCACCGTGGGCTTCCCCCTGCGCTTAAGTGTGCTTGGTCGCTGTTGGAGCCCCTCCTCCAGGGCTCAGTTGAAAGATGCTGGGAGATGGAGTCTGCCTCAGGTGGCAGGCGGTAGCAAAGAAAATCATCCCACGCTGGGCCACGAGCTTTCCACTGCGCTTAAGAACACTTGGTCTCTGTTGGTGCCCCTCCTCCGGCTTCTATTGAGGTATGCGGGGAGAGGAATCCCCCTCAGGCGATAAGTGGCAGTGAACTAAGGTGTTCCCTTATAAAAATAATAAAAATAATTCAATCCCAGTAATTTTGGCACATAAACACACCCACGTGTCATAATAAAAGACACAAGCACACAAATAAGCCCATGGCCAGACACAAAGTCGGTCTTTCACGGAACCAGAATCCCAAGCATACATCTAGATTGATTTCTTGAAAATACCCCTGTAGAGGTTACACACACAGATAACACTGGTCCTTCATCTGTTATAAACCTCAGGAAATAACTTCCACAGAGCTAGAGGTAAGCACCAATAGCCAGGGCAAATAGACAGTACACAACAAATGACTGTGACATAACATAAAGCTGAAAACATGTTCAATACCATAACAGAGACCTTTTCTAGCTTAGACGAGGGAGTATAGGGGAACATCAAAATTCAAAAGAGATAAATCTGACCCCAATCCCGAAAGGAGTTCCACTTCACTCTTGTGCACAGCTTTTCCTGCAAAATACTAACCATGCCAATTGATGAGCATCATTGGCATAGTATATACAGTAGGGGCATATTTATACTCCGTTTGCGCCGAATTTGCGTCGTTTTTTTCGACGCAAATTCAGCGCAAAACTAACGCCATATTTATACTTTGCCGTTAGACGCGTCTAGCGCCAAAGTATGAGGAAAGAGCGTCATTTTTTTGCGTGAACGCCTTCCTTGCGTTAATGAGATGCAAGGTAGGCGTTCCCGTCTAAAAAAATGACTGCGACGCAAATGCGTCGTATTTATACTCCCGGGCAAAAATCACACCCGGGAGTGGGCGGGGCAAAAAACCCCGCATTTGCGCCAGATTTTAGCGCCTGGGTCAGGGCAGGCGTTAAGGGCCCTGTGGGCTCAAAATGAGCCCACAGCTGCCCTCCCATGCCCCCAGGGAACTCCCTGCCACCCTTGCCCACCCCAGGAGGACACCCAAGGATGGAGGGACCCATCCCAGGGACATTCAGGAAAGTTCAGGTAAGTATAATTTTTTTTGTTGTTTTTTTTTGTTTTTGGCATAGGGGGGCCTGATTTGTGCCCCCCTACATGCCTCAATGCCCAATGACCATGCCCAGGGGACATAAGTCCCCTGGGCATGGCCATTGGGCAAGGGGGCATGACTCCTGTCTTTACTAAGACAGGAGTCATGTAAATGGCGTCTGGGCGTCGTTAAAAATGGCGCAAATCGGGTGGAGGCGATTTTTTGGCGTCAACCTGACTTGCACCATTTTAAGACGCCCTAACGCCATTTTCCCCAACGCCGGCGCTGCCTGGTGTACGTGTTTTTTTTCCACGCACACCAGGCAGCGCCTGTCTGCTAGCGCCGGCTAACGCCATTCAATAAATACGGCGCCCGCATGGTGCTTCAGAATGGCGTTAGCCGGCGCAAAACTTTTTGACGCTAAACTGCATTAGCGCAGTTTAGCGTCAAAAAGTATAAATACGGGCCATACTGTCTGTTAGAAATGGGGGTCTCAAGTTGGCAGAGGTATACACCTTTTTCCAAGTAGGGACCACAATCCTAGTCAGGGTAAGTCACACACAATCCAAACTATCCTGTGCCCACCCTCTGGTAGCCTGGCACTGAACAGTCAGGCTTAACTTAGAAGGCAATGTGTAAAGTATTTGTGCAATAAATCATACAGTAACACAGTGAAAGCACCACGGAAATACACCGCACAGGTTTAGAAGAATAGATAACATGTATCTGAATAAATAAGGTCACACTGGAAAGGATTCAGTTAGCACAAGTTGAAATATCACTTTTGAAAGGTTTAAGAGAATCTTAATCTTTGGAAATCAACAGTTGTCTCTTTGTTACACACAGTAACTGGTATGCATCAAAAATATCATGCACGGAGAACGCAGAGGAGAAGATGTGTGGAAAAATAGGGTTTTACATCGAATTTTCAGATGCGGCATATACGATGCATTGTTTCTTTCCATGCTGCAAGGGGTTTGTGTCATTTTTTGACGTACAATCTTGGTTCCTCACTGTGATGCAGGGATCTTTTGACACTCAGGGATGATGCAGGGAAAATCCTTGATGAACTGGAAGTAGGCACGGGCTCTGTGTTGATCTGGTAGGCAATGCATTGAATTTTACGTCACAAGGCAGGCGCTGCTTCAAATTTCCGGTCAGGAAGTCAGGGCTGCGTCGTTCCAGTCAGCTGTGCTGCAATTTCTCGGTCGCATTGCAGGCTTTGCTTGGATTCCGGGAGCCAGGTGTGTCGATTTTCAACACACAAGAAGATTCCTGAAGATGTGAAATCTTTTTGGCTCTAAGACTTCAGAAAACAGGAGGCAAGCTCAATCCAGCCCTTGGAGAACTCTTTTCGGGAAGGCAGAGTCCTTCTCAGCACAATAAGAAGCCAGCAGGGCAGCAGGGAAACAGCAGGACAACAGTACTTCTCAGCAAAGCAGTCCAGATGAGTCCTTTGGGCAGCCAGGCAGTTCCTCTTGACAGGGCGCAGGTGTAGGTCTCAAAGTGTCTAAGTTGGTGGGGTCAGAGACCCACTTTAGATACCCAAAAATGCCTTTGAAGAGGGGGAGACTTCAAAGAGTGGTTTTGAAGTGCACACATTCCCCTATCAGTACAGTCCTGTCTGCCAGGGTCCCAGTAGGGGGTTTGACAGTCCATTGTGTGAGGGCAGGCCCCAAGCCTTTGAAATGTGTCAGGCCCTTCACCCTTCTAGCCCAGGAAGACCCATTCAATGTGCAGATGAGTGCAGGTGTGACTGAGTGTCCTGCGTTTGTGGCTGTCTGGGTGAAATGCACAAGGGAGCTGTCAATCAGCCCAGCCCAGATGTTGATTTGAGACAGGCCATAAGGCACAGATGGTGTTTAAGTGCAGAGAAATGCTCACTTTCTAAAAGAGGAATTTCTAAAATAGTAAAATAAATTCCAACCTCACCAATAAGCAGGATTTTCTATTACCATTCTGGCCATACTAAATATGACCTGGTTTCTCCTTTCAGATCAGAATCTACCATTCAAAAAGTATGCAAAGGCAGACCTAATGCTAGTCTATGAAGGGAGCAAGCCTGACGGTAGTGGAAAACGGATTTAGGGTTTTTCACTACCAGGACATATAAAACACATGTTTACATGTCCTGCCTTTTACCTACATAGCACCCTGCCCAGTGGGTTACCTAGGGCCTACCTTAGGGGTGACTTATATGTAGAAAAAGGAGAGTTTAAGGCTTGGAAAGTATTTGTAAATGCCAAGTGAAAGTGGCAGTGAAACTGCACACACAGGCCTTGCAATGGCAGGCCTGAGACATGATTAACAGGCTACTTGTGTCGGTGGCACAATCAGTGCTGCAGGCCCACTAGTAGCTTTTAATTTACAGGACCTGGGTACATATAGTGCACTTTATTAGGGACTTATAGGTAAACCAAATATGCCAACTGGGAGTGAACCAATGTTACCATGTTTAAGGGAGAGGGCATATGCACTTTAGCACTGGTTAGCAGTGGTAAAGTGTGCAGTCCTAAAACCATCAAAAACAGTGTCAGAAAAGTGGAGAGAGGTTGAGGGATGACCACCCTAACTAAGGCTGTCAGGTTTAACACTGTCGTAGTTGGACTCTCGCTCCTAGGTGAGACTGCTGGTTTAGGGATGACAACACTTTTGTTTGTCGGCGACTAAGCCACTCCTACAACAAATAGTAAAAGGTGATCTCTGACAGCCTTATGCATGGACTCTAGATAAGACATCTCAACATCTCAGGGAAGTCGTGATGGAACGGAAGTTATCCTTTTCTCGCGTTAGCAATAAGTCTCAGTCACACACAGGCAATGAAGGAGATGCAGGAGAGTTTTCAATAGGTTTATTGAAAAGAATGCAATCTACAATAAAATGCATGAGCTGCAATGATTAGGATAACAAATACTAACAGTAACAGTAAAAGGAACATAATTTTGAAGATGAGAGTTGTGAATACAAAACACCCCACCTTCTTACAATAAACATCAGATGTCAAATTCCTAGCAAAGAGAACCTAATCTTTAAACTAATGAAAGCTAGCTATGATAAACCTAATCTGCCAGTACCATGTCCATGAGATTAGCCCCCCAACCCTCGTTACCTTGGAATGAGGTCTTTAGGTTAGACTCCATGGTGACACAAAGGCTGAGTTCTGCAGCAAGGCTGCGTGCAGTGTAGATGGCATCTAGAGGGAATCCCTCTAATGACCTTGTCGAAATGAGATGTATTTGCAAAGATCATGTAGGACCCCTGACGCAGGTATTTTCCCAAACAACTTATATGGAGGCAGACTTGTGGCAGCAATTATAGAAACAATCCCCAACAAGTGTACATTATGTTCTTGTCACACTTAAATGAGAAAAGGACATGATGTTGATACCTACGTGCATTGTTGGTCATGACGCTGATAATGACACCTTCACAGAGTGGCACTGATAATGTAAATCAAAACATTTCTATAACTATAAACCATGGCAGTCATCTTAAAAGAAATAATAAAATAAATGGATTAAAACAGAGCAAGCTAAGAAGGTTAAAAGTCACTAGGTGACGGGCTCAGGCCTGCAAGCCAAAGAACTGAGCTAAAATCCAAATTAAAACTAAATTGGATTCACCACAATACCTTCTCACATTGCATCACCCTTTCAGATCTGAACTTCACTACTTTGCATCCGCTTGTACAAGCCAGCTCATGAAAAATATGTGGTCATGCATCAAAAGGCCACCATTTTGTTTGTCCCTGTTCCTATTGGAGCTTTCGGAACTTCTAGGGTGCTGTTCCCTTCCCTTTCTTCCCTCATTCACTCCTGCCTTTCCTCAGTCCATTAGTGCTTTTTCCTTGCTGTCCAGTTCCCACAAGGGCCCACTACTCCCCCTTCTGGGCCAACTTATCGCCCTTTGGTGTGCTGCAGAGCCACAGAGTCTCTCCCCCCTATCTTCCACCATTCCTCCTTCTCTTCTCGCCTCCTCAAAATCTTCCTTCTCCATCTTCTTGATGCTTCGGCTCCCCTCATTAATCTCCCACCTTCGTTCTCTTCATCATATTCCTGCTGTCATTGAGCCTTGGTTCACCACCACTTTTGGTTTTGCAGGGGCTCTGCGCTAACTCACCATAGAGACACATCTCCTATCCTCCCTGACATCTTCTTTTTGGGTCCCCTCCACAGTTTATTCTCCTGCTGTGTCCCATTCTGCCTTTGTGATGTTGATTTGAACTGGCCTTTCTTGATGTCCAGTAGAGTTTGTCCTGCTGCCAAGGTTGTCCACCCAAGGCAGCCTACCTCTTAGGACTGGGATTCAGGACAGGGACCACTCCTGTTGAACTCCACACCTTCCTTGTGATCCTCTTCTTCCTTCCTCATAACCTATGGGCTGCAGCCCGGCCAGAAACTGTTGCCCTTATTCTGCAGCACAACCATTTTTCTGGTCACCTTGCCCAAGATCCCCCACTGCGAGGCTGTCAGCCCACACCCTTTCTGTTCTCCCTAGGCACTCCTTTTGGAGAATGAGTGGTGGTGCTACCTCCACCTTTCTTCCTTGTGTTGTAAGCTTCTTCCTTTTTGCACCCTGTATGTGTTGTGCTTGCGGTTCTTAGAACACCCAATATTTGGGCCCCTTTCTCTGCCCCTGCCCAATGCCCCACTGACCAAGGGTGACTCACCTGCACTCCTGCCACTCCTTCGGTTAATGAAGCAGATCTTGTCTGCTGCACTTTGAGCCTGAAACTATCCCATTGTTCTGTGCTCCTGCCTCAGACCATGTTGGCTTCCCCTCTGATGGCCTTCTCCCCTCTCTACCCAATCTTTGCTCTTCTAGTAGCTGGACTGCTGCTATCCTCAGCCCCATCCCCAGCTCCTGGCAGTAGCTATTTGGGTTTTCCTGCCCCATACTCCTTTCCTTCTAAAGGGAAGAGTCATAAGCCACTAGAACAGCAGACAAACCTGCTGATGCCACCCTACATTGCTTCCCCTTACCTTCTTCCATTTTTGTTGGTGAATGCACTTCTGAGGGAAAGAGTACCACTGCTCTGAAGATTGCCAATACCTGCTTTACCTCCTTGACCAAGGGGGTCATTTTCAATCCATCCTTTCAATTTCACTTCCCGGGAAAAGAAAATGCGTGCATGCCATAGTGCAATGATGGATCACTGTACGCTCCTTTTCCCCTCCCAAACTACCAGGCTATGGGGAAGGTCTCACCTCTTCCCTACCCGGATTCGCATTTTGTAATATCACTTTAAAACAAGATGCACTGTTAGTTCAGTCTTGGTTTTAGACACTATGGCGGTCATTCCGACCCTGGTGGTTGCCTACCGCCAGGGCCGGGGACCGCGGATGCACCGCCAACAGGCTGGCGGTGCATCCATGGGCATTCTGACCGCGGCGGTACAGCCGCGGTCAGAAACGGGAAACCGGTGGTGTCCCGCCGGTTTCCCGCTGCCCAAGGGAATCCTCCATGGCGGCGCTGCAGGCAGCGCCGCCATGGGGATTCCGACCCCCTTACCGCCAGCCTGGTTCTGGCGGTTTTGACCGCCAGAACCTGGCTGGCGGTAACGGGTGTCGAGGGGCCCCCTAACAGGGCCTCACCAAGATTTTCAGTGTCTGCCAAGCAGACACTGAAAATCGCGACGGGTGCAACTGCATCCGTCGCACCCCTTCCACTCCGCCGGCTCCATTCGGAGCCGGCATCCTCATGGAAGGGGGTTTCCTGCTGGGCTGGCGGGCGGCCTTCTGGGGGTCGCCCGCCAGCCCAGCGGGAAACTCAGAATTACCGCGGCGGTCGTCTGACCGCGCAGCGGTATTCTGACGGCGGGACTTTGGCGGGCGGCCTCCGCCGCCTGCCAAAGTCACAATGACCGCCTATACGTGTTGCTACTTCAGCAGTAGTTCTCTTGCTGTGGTTCTAGTTCACAAACATGAATGAAGTAGTACAATGCTGATTGTTAAAAACAAGAGTAGCTGGGAATGGTCAATGTGGAGTTAGAGTACTTAGATTTGGAAATAAACTTACTTTAATCGCACCATATCTGAACCTGGTGCTTGACTTTGTAGAGTAAGGGTAGGGGCCATGTTTGGGAGTAGAAGCACCCTTAGATTTACACACGCTGGCTATTGGGTAGAATACAGGAGATGGTGAAACCTATGAGGCAGCACACTATCTCATGAACTTATTTGTCTTGGGTGAAGGATTAGGTAGCAGCAATGAAGGAAAACAACAGTGCTTGTTTGCCTCACAGGCTTTTAATTCTCAGCTGACAATGTATTGATTTGCACTTTTTAAATATTCTTTTACTGCTGTTTCATTACTATATTCCTGCATAGAAGTCTTAATTCAATCCTAGGAGGAGTGTGTGCCCTGTTTAAAAGTCACTTCTGCGGTGAGTGGACTTTTGTTACAAATCTCTACTGTGGCAGACTCACTATGTAGGTGTTTTATCTAGAGCTTAGGGGCCAAACCAGTTCCACTGTGAAATGCGAGTATAATTGAGAAATACTGAGAAATTCTCAGTGTAAAGTTTACCCGGCAAACCAAATTGTGCTTGCACTGCATTTGCACGTTGTGGGGTTAAACACAGATCAGATAGTGGCGCAACCTAAATTTTCAAGATGGGATCAAGATCCTTGGGATGGTGAGCAAGAGTTCTTTAGGGATCATGTTACCACTCTATGCTCGCAGACAGAATATTACCTCCTTCACATAAAGGCATCCATATTCTGGGCCAGATTTATCAAATTTTTCTCAGGGCAACACAACATGACAACTTGTTGCACTGTGTTGTGCTGCATAAAATTTAGAGGGCAGGAACTCAGCACATTTAGAAAAACGAAAGAACAAAGAGAAATAAGGATCTTTCTCCTTGTTGCACATTTGTTGAGAATGCGTACCATTGTTACGCATTCTCAGGTTTACCAGTCTTGGTAAATCTGGGAATACACCAAAATCCGTGGGTGGTTGCGTGAGAACAACCACGCTGGCTATTGGGTAGAATACAGGAGATGGTGAAACCTATGAGGCAGCACACTATCTCATGAACTTATTTGTCTTGGGTGAAGGATGAGGTAGCAGCGATGAAGGAAAACAACAGTGCTTGTTTGCCTCACAGGCTTTTAATTCTTGGCTGACACTGTATTGATTTGCACTTTTTAAATATTCTTTTACTGCTGTTTCATTACTATATTCCTGCATAGAAGTCTTAATTCAATCCTAGGAGGAGTGGGTGCCCTGTTTAAAAGTCACTTCTGCGGTGAGTGGACTTTTGTTACAAATCTCTACTGTGGCAGACTCACTATGTAGGTGTTTTATCTAGAGTTTAGGGGCCAAACCAGTTCCACTGTGAAATGAGTATAATTGAGAAATACTGAGAAATTCTCAGTGTAAAGTTTACCCGGCAAACCAAATTGTGCTTGCACTACATTTGCACCTTGTGGGGTTAAACACAGATCAGATAGTGATGCAACCTAAATTTTCAAGATGGGATCAAGATCCTTGGGATGGTGAGCAAGAGTTCTTTAGGGATCATGTTACCACCCTATGCTCGCAGACAGAATATTACCTCCTTCGCACAAAGGCATCCATATTCTGGGCCAGATTTATCAAATTTTGCTCAGAGCAACACAACATGACAACTTGTTGCACTGTGTTGAGCTGCATAAAATTTAGAGGGCAGGAATTCACCATATCTATCAAGAAACGGCACATTCCTTTGCTTCCCTTGCACTGGTGCACTCAGTGCAGCCTAGCACCAATGCCTGCACACTAGCTTTATAGTGCAATGGTACAGCTGTTGCAGGCAGGATTGTTGTTGTGCTTGATCGGATACCCTCCGGCACAACAACAAACTGTGGAGTTGGTTTCCTCTTTCTCAGTATGCTGCAGAATTCAGCACATTTAGAAAAACAAAAGAAAAAAGAGAAATAAGGATCTTTCTCCTTGTTGCACATCTGTTGAGAATGCGTACCATTGTTACGCATTCTCAGGTTTACCAGTCTTGGTAAATCTGGAAATACACCAAAATCCGTGGGTGGTTGCGTGAGAACAACCACGCTCATCCATGGAATGCCTTCCCTGCTTTGTGCAGCCTTGTGCTACTCCAGATTTACCAAACAATGCAGGGAGGTGCAAGGTGGCCTTGCTTTGCTTTTGGTATTGCTTCACTTAAGCACTCTTTCTTTGGAACAGTGAGGACCCTTATAAAGGGCAAGATTTTTTCTCTCTTAATTGCATTTGACCTTGAAGACCCAAGTCACGGTCAAATCTAAGTCGTTTGTCCTTTTGTGTTATCAGCCTTTGAATGGAGTGGGTTTGAGAACCACATTTTATGGTGTGCTCAATAAACCATAAGTTTGTAATCATGGAAGAAAAAATAGGATTAAGAGGACATGGTTAGAAAACAAAACTGTATATAAAAAATGCTTACTTCCCATGGTTGGAACTGTAGAACTTTAGTGCATGTGTTCACAGCTGGCAGAACCCTATGCCTGCATGACAAGAGTTGATGTAATCCACGGGCCACAGCATGCACTGCATTATACACGCTGTACACCACTCGATAATTATACATGTCATATGTAGTCATATCAAGTGCGGATACCAGTTCTTCTCCAGTGCACATTACATGTTGTCCTCTTGTTCTGTTGCCACTTAAAGGTACTGAAGATGGAATTGTCACTGGCCATTGACAGCCAAAAACATTCTCCCAAAATGTTTGGATAAATATGTCTTCTTGAAGTCTAGATGGATGCATCTTGGAAAGATAGCTACTAAATCCTGGAATCTCTCCACGGTGGACAGCAAAGCCAATAGTGCCATGTAAACTGGGCCATAACTCTCTCTGAGAGAACACAGGAGATACCATCCAGCTGGTGCTGGCCACCCAGACTTTTCCTGTGATGTTCTCTCTCTGAAAAATTGCCAATAAAGGTATTATTTGGGGCTTGTTAACATAGGCAATGATCACTTTTGCAGAGGATCCCCTCACAACCTGGGCAATCTGAAGTATCTTCATAGTGGGGTTTTGGATTGGAAATACTTCAAAGAAATCAACACAAACACCATGCTTGACCAACTCCTCCATGAGTTTCCTGCTTCCAGTTAAGCCATAGTCATTGTCCGAGGCAAGGATGCCAATCCATGTCCAACCAAAGTGTATCACCAATTGTGCTAAGCCAACAGACTGGTAATCATTGTTTGGGACAGTACGAAGAAAGGATGGGAACTGCATTTTATCACTGAGCACAGATACTGCAGAGGCATAGCTGATCTATAAAGAAAGGGAGCAATTATGATTTTAAAATCTGTGACATACACATAGGCATCCTAAGTGGTCTCCTACCCCCAATCTCCCTCAGCCTCCAACCTCTCATTGCACTTGCCCCCTACCAGCTTTTTTCCATACCCTTCTAGTAGGCCCTTCTCCAGCACCTCATTTTCATCTGGGTCCTTCTCAAAGCCTTTTTTTCAGCTTGCATTCTCACTCAGGCAATGCCACTTCTGCTCTCGATCCTTTTTATCACTCCATTATCCTCTAGCACCAGCTGGCTAGCTTTCTTAATCCATCAATCAATCATTCATTTTTATTGTTTCAGTTAGTTTGAATGAGAACAATATTACAGTTCACCATCTGATAAAGGGGATAGTTACATGTTCAAAAGGGCTTCTAGTAGGAGCAGAATCAATTACATTCTTTTAGACATATCTTTATGGCCTAACTTAACAGATACGGCAGTTATTGAGTATCTTGACAGTGACCATAATGCTGTGCTGCTAGATTTAACACAAATGTCTATCCTCTCCTGTTGTCGTCCTCTACAACAGCCTGGAGTGCCAGTTCTTCTTGGTTATAACAGGAGGCATGTAAAATGGCTTACAATGGAAAATAATAAGGACACTGTGGCCCTAATTTCAACCTCAGTAGTCTTTTCCTAAGACCGCCGAGGTTCCGCTGGGCCGCCAACCATATTATGACTGCTGGCGATCCTCCACCCTTTTTTGGACGGAGAGCGGTGTAGTGGAGGCTGCTCCACCGTCACTGCCACGTCATCAGAACTCTGCCCACCGAATTACGTCCCAGTATTCGGCATGGCGGTGTTCTTGTGACGGGGTGCTGGCAGCGGAGCAGCCCCCATGGATCCCGTTCCCTCCCGGAGGACCACCGAAACAGGTAAGGTGATCGTCTGTCAGGGGAGGGGGTGGGGGGGGGTGTCGTATAGTGTGTGCATGCATGGGGGTGTGCGTGTGAGTGTTTAGAGAGTGTGTGTGAGTGTGTGTATGTATGCAGGAAGTGTAATGTGTGTAGGAGAAATGTTCTGTGTATGTATGTGTGCATGTAGGTGCGCATGTATTTGTGTGAGTGGTGTGAGTGTGCGTGAGGGAGGTGGGGGTATGTTTGGGGGGTCTATGGGTTCATGGGGGTGGGGGTGGGAAGGGGTCCTACTACCTTTAGGGGGTAGCAGGGGGTCGTGGATGTTGAGGGTGGACTCAGGGGAAGGGGAGGGGGAGGGGGATACCCCAATCAGTGCCAGGGAACCAATTCCCTGGCACTGATAGTGCCTACCGCCATGGATTTCGTGGCGGTTCAAAACTCCACGAAATCCATGGCGGTATGCGGGGTCATGATACCGCCGGCGGACTAGTGATGGCCGCCAGGCTGGAGACCGTTGTCTCCAGCCTGGTGGTCGTTACCGCCGTGGCAGACGGTGCATTACATTGGCAGTTTGGCATATGCCAAGCTGCCAATGTCATAATGGGGCGGTAATGACCGCCGGCCTGTTAGAGGTCCTACCGCCCTCATTGCACTGTCTGCCAGGGTCGTAATGAGGGCCTGTATCTCAAAATTACACCTTGATAACACATACAATAATCCAGATTAATAATCAAGAGGAAGACGCGTGAAATGTCATATGTATCTTTAACAAACTAACAGGAATGATTGAAAAGTTTTTCTACAAAGACTTCAAGGAGAAGGCAATTAATTCTAATGGGGCAATGTGGTATGGTCTACAATGCAAGGTGGCCAGAAAAAAGCTGATGACTGCCATTAAAAGTGGCAATAGAGATGCTATTGTTGAAGAAGTGAAACAGTATAAATAAGTCCAGCTAAAAGCAGGAAGTTTTGGGAAGATAAATTGTGGTGAGATATGGCTAAGGCAGCAACACTGAAAGACAGTAAAACATTTTGGCACCTGACAGCCAAAAGGACCTCACACCGGGTTAAAAAGGAAGAGTTCCACATCCAACTACAAACATGGGTGACCATTTTAGTGCTTTATACTCAAAGCAGAATTATATGATATAGATAATGGGAGAAAAAGATTTTGTGATTAATGTTAGCAATAGGAAGGAAGGCTATAATAATTATATTAGCTTTACCATGGATAAGACAATGAAGGCAATTGATAACTTGAAAAGAGGCAAAGCCCTAGGCCTTGATAAAGTACCAGTAGATCTGTTGACCTCCTAACTAGTTATCTGGGGATATATCTTAAATGAACCAGTCAATGTCGTAGGGAAAGGGATGTAGATACCAGATACTTGGAAGGGCACCGAAGTAGTGCCTATTTATAAGAAAGAAAAAAAGAGGGGATTTAGCAACCTATTAGCCCATTAGCCTGATCAATATCTCTCAGATGTTTTCTGTAGATAGCTACTGATGAGGGCCCAAACATGGATGGAAGAGGAATACGTTTTGTCACACCTCCTGGTGGGCTTCAGAGCAAACACAATTACCTTTGAGCAAGTGTTCCAATCCCTGCTAATACTCTGGAAATCTGTGGTTTAAAACAAGGAGCACAAATATGTAGTGTTTGCAGATCTCCGTGCAACATTCAGTCTAATCCCCACAGAGAAACTTTAGGTAGCACTCAAAGATATGGGGATGCAGTTCAATCTACTGCACATCATAGTGGGGCTCCACAGTGATAACTAGGCAGAAGTGAGATGGGGAAGGAATGGTGAGCTAACGGAGTGTATTGGTGTAAACAGGGGAATCCGACAAGGATCTGTGCTAGCCCATACTCTGTTTATCCTATCAATTAATGGGCTTATTGAGACACTGTTTGACTGCAATGACCACTCACAAGAAATGGCAGACCATAGGGTGCCAGCTCTGCTTCTTGCAGATGATGCCTTACTGATATTTGAAACTCCTGTGAGTCTGCAAAACTTAATTAACCGATTCGCAGTTTTGTGTGAAAATTACAGCCTGGAAGTCAAGTCAAAATGAATGACCTTCTAACCACACAAGGCATTCAGAGGTAGGGTTAAGTTATGGGCAGACCACTTGGAGTAAGTTAAAAAATCTGATTACTTAGGGGTTAGGGGTTAGAATTAGGAACACGCTCATGTGAGCACCTCAGATAACTAAGAGTCAGTTGACCTTACAGTATGTAGGTTGAACAGTAACAAAAAAGTTTAAAAACTCAGGCTACAGGCCAATTTCAGCAGCTTTAGAAATGTATTGCGAAAGAGGGCTTGGTGCGGCATTATATGGGGCAAAGATTTGGGGTATGCACCTAATAGGAGGTTTCAAGAAAGTGTAAAAAGGCTTTATGAGATCAGTACTCATGTTGCCCTGGAATGCCCCATTGAGACCCATTCAATTAGACTTAGGCCAAAGGAACATAGGAGGCTTTTAAGCCACTCAACTATTGGTTTAGGGTTTGGACTAGTGCTTCCTCAATACCACCAAGGCAATCCTTTTCAGAAGTAAGAACGCAAGGCAAAATGGGGCAGATACATTGCTTTAAATTCGTCAAAACCTGGATGTTCAGACTATGAATTAATACATGTTAGAATAATCCTGAGCAAATTAAGAAGGTTATGTTGGCCCGATTAAGGAGTAGATATTAGAACTACATCTATAAAAACTGGCTGTGCAAGAATGATGTTGGTGTCCTAACAGAGAGGTTCCTAGATTTTAAGGAAAATCTGGTATTTGAACCATCCCTGGACAGAATTGAACCACCACAAGCTAGCTCCATGGAATTCAGGTATGGTATTCTGTCAGTCAACAAGTTTCAAAGCAGATGGATTGATTATCATGGCCAACTCTCATGCCTCTCTTGCGAGGCGAGCATTGAAAAAGAGGTACATTTTAGATCTAAGTAGGCTGTGTTCTAATATTTTAACCTGATGTAATTACCAAGACTATGGCCCTTAGAAATTAATTGAACCTATTGACACTTTAATGTACTTTAATGTATAAGCACTTTAGCAAACATTCATGTCATGTCCATTCATATGTGTTTTGTACTACATTTAGAGTGAATGAACCAATTAATCAATCTACCAATTAATCAAACAGGATTTGGTAAGCACAACTAATCACTCTCAAGGATATGCAGGTGATTGCAGGTCTAAGCGGCTCATTAGAATGGTCCAGTTTTGAGGACTCCATGGAATTCCAGATGAGAGGTGATAGTCGAGAAATACGTAGGGAGGTTGTTCTAAGTTTTTGCTGCTATATGGGAGAAGGCACATCCTCCACTTCTACTCTAGGTGGATGTATTGAGTGTGGGCAAGCGATAGGGAGGTGGAACGTGATCTTCTTCCAACCTTGGTTGTATTTTGAATTGTTCCTACTATTAGTTAGTTGCCAATTATTTTGACAGCCTGTTTTTTTATTCCTTAAGGGCCATAGTTATGGAAATGTGGGGCAGTGCAGCAAGTCACCTTGCTGCACTACACTGCATCACTGAGAAAGGGCAGGATACACATACTTCAACTAACCATTTGGTTATAAATCTAATGCAGAATGTCTTGTCTTAAGGCAATTATATTTTAAGGTGGTTTCTGCTTTCACAAAATGGTCCAAGCCATGTGCTCAAAAACAAAATATCTCATGTGTTGTATTGGAAGCACTGGAGGTGGAAAACACATCTTATAGCTAATTGCATGATTGTAAGACATAAATGCTTCTCTGAATTGATCAAACATGTTATTGCACTGTCTCAAACAATGTCTGATGGTGGCTAACTAAATGGAACCAATTGTTCACAATGTATTATGAGCAAAAGGTTTAGAGGACAACTAAAGCTGCCACACCAGACCTCGAGGAGAGTAATCTTCAAATCAAACCTTGACATGGTGGCCACCTCAGCTTGCAATGGTTTATCAGTGCCAATCTAGAATGAAGAATACAATCCATTTAAAAGAGACTAAAACTGTCACTTTCTATTTGGGAACATGTTCAGGCAGTAGATGTTCTCATGTGTGTCAGTGTGTATATGTGTGCTTGTGCACCACTGGGTAAGTGTTTGTATTTGTGAGTGCACATTTATTTGTTTAAATTTATGAAATTAGTGTGCATGTGTGTGTCTGCATATACATTTGTTGTGTGTGTATATGTTTGTGTGTGATTCTTGGATACTGTTCTTGAGTCCAGCACAATGTCATATAAAATATTTACAAGGAGAGTCACAATAGGCTGCATGACTTTGATCGATCTGGGTGAGTCATGCCTTTTATGATCAGTAGGAGATGTTTAAGAAGGGGGCAGATATGGTTGTCTTTAGACAATGAGACAATTAAAGCTATTGCAGTGCACAATGCAGCATCATCTCGGCTGTCATGCCATGCAGTATACACTTTTCTAGGGCATGATAATATGCAGTAAGTTGTTGGTGATGTTTTGGCTAGTCAGAATCTCTGTAGGCAAGGTAATGCAGTTAAAAAGGGTTCTAGTATGCATGATCATTTTCATCCTATCCTGGGCAATACAATATGAAATCCCAGAAAATAGCCTGGAAGCTGGAAATTAAGGGACTGATTAGTGTCTTGCTTAGTGAAAATAAATCACTGCGGAGTCCCATAGGGAGACCGTGGAACCACACAAGGGCTACTTACCTGCAAATCATTAATTTCTGCATAGGCACTGGCTTCAGACCTGAATGAATTCCTAAAGGATTGACAGGAGAAACAATACCACTTGCTACAAGAATTCCAAATAAAAAGTGTAGAGTGCTGCATCAGATCAAAAAGAAAGATATGGCAAGCGGAGAGACAGAGAGAGAGAGATAGAACAAGTCTATGATCATGGCTTGATTTAGAGACACATTTAGAAAAAAAATCATCCTAAAAGTAGATTCTGAGTAGAGGTAAAAATAAAAGGAAGAGTGATGTCTGGGATTCCAAGCTCTTGATGTTTCCCAAATTGCCACTGAAATGTGGAGCAATTAACTGGAACCAAGGAAGAAAGAATTTCTGAACTTTGGGGTGAAAACATTGACTGGGAGTAGTTCATGTTATGTTTTCAGGATCTTGAGCAAGCTACATGATATTGAAGGATTGCAAAAAAAGGTGGCAGAAAGGTAGGTAGAGAAGGTGAATGAGAGAGTAATTCCTGACAAGTTTGCTTCTTACTCTAAGGCTTATAGTTAAATATGAATTACTTATCTGTTAATGTTAGTTCACAAAGGCTTTATTTGAGCTTAGTTTCCTCTCATACTCATCTATTGGTTGAGTAATGACAGTTGGTCCCCAGATGGTACAGACTGGTAAAAATAAGGACAATACTTTGAAACTGAACAACAGAATAACGACATGCAGGAGAACCACAAATGGGTATTCACACCAAGGTGAATAGGTACAATCCAAATGACAATAAGTGAAGCACAGATCTGAAAACATTTGCATTTCAAGCCTTATTTCCTGATGGCACCGTAGACATCAATCTGTGTGCGACCTCTCTCAAAATTCTCTTGGAACCTAAAAGAAGCCCTTATCATATTGATTAACTTTCTTGCTCATCCTTCAACACAGGAAAATCTACTTCACCCAATAAGCAAAAAACTACTTCACACATGCCTATGAAAGCATTCAAATCCACAGAGCTGTCTTTCTTTCGCTTCTGTAACCCCAATTATGTCACCATTGTTGTCAGGTACACTAACCAATAAATATTTTGTTGCAGAATGTAAAGGCCAGTCTTCTTACTCAGTACTGTGCTTTGTTTTTGCATGCATGTATGTTTGTGGTATGTTCTATTTTGCCTTTATGTATTTCTAGAATATCCTGTCATGTCTCATGTATCTGAACCCTTTCCCTATGGTTACAGGTCACATTCTAGAAGCATATCTCTTTGTACCAATTTCCACAATTAGAACCTTTTTAGCATGATCCTACATTTATATCCTTTTTACCTTCTGCTAAACCTCCTGGTAAGTGCAACCCACCTCCCAAGGTTTCCTGTTAATGTCTTTCATATTTGTATGTAGGCCTTCACTCTGTGTGATCAGTGAAATTATCAACATTGTATTTGTCCTACAAGGTGGAGGAAGGTGAAGAGGGTAAGGTTTTTTTTAAAGTTTGGGGTAAACAGAATGTGGGTGAATAATAACAGAGATGTATAAGCATTTAGAAGATATCTTACTTGAGGGAATCTGTAAAGTCCCAACACTCGAGCGACTTGGACAGACGATGTAGAAAGATTGTCTCCAATGATGGCAGCTATCTTAGGTGGATCCTGGCAGCTGTAATTTGGAACCATGTCCTGCTGTTCTGACAGAAGCCAAATGGCAACTTGTACAGCCATCAGTTCTACGTAGCAAGAGTCAAGAATCCTAAACCCCAAGGTGAGATTGGGTAAAATGTTGGGATTGTGGTTAATTTCATCAATGGCAAAAACCATGGCCTGTGCATACTGGTATCCCTCAGCAAAAAATCTGTGTAGAGAGAACAGATTATTTCTTAATATCAAACATAAACTTGATTCAACTATATGATAAAGGCCTAAACAAGAGTCTGAATGTGTTTTGTTCCTAGACAAACATCGAGTACAATGACGTTTATCGAATACAGTCAGCCGTTTGACTTGCTTAGACCTGAAAACATGCTTCAACTGGTGCAGGAAATCTGCTAAAATCAAGAAGTGCCAAGGCAACTATTAGGGTAATGCAGCGATATTGTCTGATGAGTGATATCACATGATTGTTACATGTTTTTAAAGTTTTAGAAAAGCCCTTATTGATCATAGTTATATGAAATAAAAGATATTAAACATTATGTAATGAACAGCACAATCATGTTTTAACATAGAAGACAGTGTAAAATCGAACATTATGGGCCTCATTACGACCCTGGTGGACGGCAGTAAGCTGGCGTTAACACCACCAACAGGCTGGCGGTGTTCCGCCAGCTATTATGACCGTGGCGCAATAGCCACGGCCATACCGCCGGCCCCTCCACTATACCGCCATGGAAAGGATGGCGGTAAGGGGGACTTGGGATGCCCCTGGGGGCCCCTGCACTGCCCATGCACTGCATGGGGAGTGCAGGGGCCTCCAAGCATAACTCCATCGCGCATTTCACTGCCGGAATTTCAGGCATTGAAATGTACGACGGGTGCTACTGCACCTGCTGCACATCAGCAATGTTGATGTGACTTTTCCACTGGGCTAGCGGACGGTAACAGCGGAAAAGTCCAAATAGGGAGCCAGAAATACCACCAGCACTGGTGGCATACTGGCACCCGCAGCTTCGGCGGTCTTCTGTGAAGACCACTGAAGTTGTAATGAGGGCCTATGTCTAGAATGATACATGTACACCTATGAATGATTCAAAACAGTGCTGAAAAGAAGGTATACAAAAATCAATGTATGATTAATAAGTAATTTCGAAAGGGAAAGTAAAAGAGAGAAAAAAGAGAAGAAACAGAAAGAGAAAAATAACTGAATAGTGGGGATTTAATTAAAAGTTAGAAATTAAATGAAGCATAAATGAGAACTGAAGCAGCATATGTAATAATAAATATGGGATAATCTATAGAAAAAAACAATCATTGAGAATCACTATGTTGTGAAATATATATATATATATATATATATATATGTAAAAAGAGGAGAAATGTCCTGACAAGCGTGTTGTGGCGCACTTATTTCACCGGTGGTGCTGATTGAAGGCAGGACGTCCGTATTTCAAAAAAAGGGGATTTCTCTTTCACTTTGTCAAGAGAAAAGAACCGCACTCCGTCGTTGTGCAATTAATAATTAAAATGTTAATTCCATTTGTGTGATTACAAACAAACAAGACAGGAATCCCCTAACCCGTTTCGGTCACACCGGACCTTGTTCACAGGTGTTTCCTGTGTACTCATTTAGCGCTTTAAATAAACTACCTAGACTCAACAGAAAAAATACTACTAAAATTGCACCCAAACATCAAAAAATCAAAAAATGCTCCTTAACATCACAAAATATATACACTTTAGCAAGAAAAAACAAAAACTTTTTTTACTGGGGACCTTGGGGGTCTTGGGACCCCTTGTGCAGTCACATATGGTGGTATGCTGGCTTGCTGAGACAAAGCCAGCACTGTGGAAAATTTAGACCATAACCCATAAACACCCAAAACCACTTGCTTACTCAGTGCCCTCAGATCCATACACAGACACTGGATTTCTTGGCTTCTATTTTGGTACCAACCATTCTGTTGCTTCCATAGGTAAAATGGCACTGCCTTGAAACAATCTCTCCAGCTCATCACAGCTTCAGGGACTCCAACAGGCAACCTTCACACTTTTGTCACCACAGACACTGATCCTTTCTTAATGTAAACTTCTGTAACTAATTCCGTAAACAGGCTAACTACTTCCTGAAGACTTCAGGATATTTCTCTTCAAAATTAGAACAGACTTCCTCGACTATCTGTATCTGACCATGTGGATTTACGTTGGAACCTAAAAACACACTCAATTGCTTCTGATATGTCCATCCATTAATGTACTCTCATTTTCTTGACAGAAATAGTTTATACAATCAACCTTTCCTAAAATTCTAATGTAGCTTGAAATACACCCTTCCTCTTCATCCCTATGGCATATGCAGTTTAATGTTTGTCACTATCAATCAATCAATCAATCAATCAATCACAACATTTGTAAAGCGCACTACGTACCCGTTAGGGTTTCAAGGCGCTGAGAAAGGGGGGGGGTGCTGCTACTGGTCGAAGAGCCAGGTCTTAAGAAGTCTCCTGAAGGTGAGAAGGTCCTGGGTCTGTCGCAGGGAGGTAGGGAGGGTGTTCCAGGTCTTGGCGGCAAGGTAGTTGAAGGATCTGCCACCGGAGGTCTTGCACTGGATGCGGGGAACGATGGCGAGGGCGAGGTTGGCAGAGCGGAGTTGGTGGTGGGGGCGTAGAGTCTGTAGTTCAGGTACGTTGGTCTGGCGTTGTGGAGTGCCTTGTGAGCGTGGGTGAGGAGCTTGAAGGTGATCCTCTTGTCCACGGGGAGCCAGTGGAGGTCTCTCAGGTGGTAGGAGATGTGGCAGCGGCGGGGTACATCGAGGACCAGTCGGGCGGAGGCATTTTGGATGCGTTGGAGGCGTTGGATGTCTTTTTCTGGGATGCCTGTGTAGAGTGCGTTGCCGTAGTCTAGTCTGCTGCTGACGAGGGCCTGGGTCACCGTTCTTCTGGTTTCCGTCGGGATCCATTTGTAGATTCTACGGAGCATGCGGAGGGTTTTGTAGCAGGAGGAGGAAACTGCGTTGACCTGTTTGGACATGGTGAGGGCGGAGTCGAGGACGAAACCCAGGTTGCGTGCGTGGTTGGCTGGCGTTGGTGGGGCTCCAAGCGAAGTGGGCCACCAGGAGTCGTCCCAGGCGGAGGGGGTGCGTCCGAGGATGAGGACCTCCATCTTGTCGGAGTTCAATTTCAGGCGGCTGTGTCTCATCCACTCGGCGATGGACTTCATTCCCTTGTGGAGGTTGGCTTTGGTGGTGTGTGGGTCTTTGGTGAGGGAGAGGATGAGCTGGGTGTCGTCGGCGTAAGAGAGAATGTTGAGGTTGTGCTGACGGGCCAGTTGTGCGAGGGGGGCCATGTAGATGTTGAACAGCGTCGGGCTCAGTGAGGAGCCTTGGGGTACCCCGCAGATGATGTTGGTGGCTTCAGAGCGGAAGGGTGGGAGGCGGACTCTCTGGGTTCTGCCGGAGAGGAATGAGGAGATCCAGTTGAGGGCTTTTTCTTGTATTCCGGCATCGTGGAGGCTTGTTAATAGGGTGCGATGGCAGACCATGTCGAAGGCTGCGGATAGGTCCAGGAGGATGAGGGCTGATGTTTCGCCGTTGTCCATTTGCTGTCTGATGTCATCTGTGGCGGCGAGGAGTGTGTCTCGGTGCTGTGGTTGCGTCTGAAACCGGACTGGGAGGGGTCCAGGATGGAGTTGTCCTCGAGGTGGTGGGTAAGCTGAGCGTTGACGATCTTCTCGGTGACCTTCGCCGGGAAGGGGAGCAGGGAGATCGGTCGGAAGTTTTTGAGGTCGTTGGGGTCTGCCTTGGGCTTCTTAAGGAGGGCGTGGATTTCGGCGTGCTTCCAGCTTTCTGGGAAAGTTGCAGTTTCGAAGGATAAGTTGATGACCTTTTCGAAGTTGGGGGGCGATGGTAGAGTCGGCTTTGTTGTAAACGTGGTGGGGGCATGGGTCCGAAGGGGATCCTGAGTGGATGGGGTTCATGATCCTGCGTGTTTCAGTGTCGTCTACGTAGGTCCAGGTGGTCAGGCGGTTGGTGCAGGTGGAGTTTCCAGGGGTGGGGTCTGACGAGGCGTGGTGGTGAGGCTTTCGTGGATGTCGGTGATCTTTTGATAGAAAAAGGTGGATAGGGCGTCGCAGAGTTCTTGGGATGGTGGGATGTCGTTGACGTTGGCGCTGGGGTTGGAGAGCTCTTTCACGATGCAGAAGAGTTCTTTGCTGTTGTGTGCGTTGTTGTTCAGGCGTTCTGTGAAGTGGGATCGTTTGGCGAGTCTGATTAGCTGGTGGTGCTTGCGGTGGCCTCCTTGTGGGCTGACAGGCTGTCGAGTGTGTGTTCGAGGAGCCATTTCTTCTTTAGTTTCTGGCAGACGCGTTTGGAGGTTAGGAGTTCGTCAGTGAACCAGGCGACTTTTTTTCTTTCTTGTTGTCTGTGGACCTCTTGAGTGGTGCGAGGGTGTTGGCGCAGTCGTTGATCCACCGTCGTAGGTTGAGGGCGGCGGTGTCTGGGTCGGTGGAGTCGGTGGGTGGGCTCTGGGAGAGGGTGCTGGTCAGCTGGTCCTCGGTGACTTTGCTCCAGCGACGGTGTGGTGGTTGTTGGGTGTGGTGGTGCTCGGTGTGCTTC
The DNA here is from genome assembly GCF_031143425.1 of Pleurodeles waltl. Classification (NCBI taxonomy): domain Eukaryota; kingdom Metazoa; phylum Chordata; class Amphibia; order Caudata; family Salamandridae; genus Pleurodeles; species Pleurodeles waltl. Next base: position 1,275,194,980 of record NC_090446.1, on the reverse strand, counting down.
TTGAATGTGAAGTGGATGCAGTGGTGGTCGGTCCATTGAAGTTCGGTGGTGTGGTTAAAGGTGACGTGGTTGCTTGCGGAGAAGATCGGGTCAAGCGTGCGGCCGGCGGTGTGGGTGGGTGTGTTGACCAGTTGTCTGAGGCCGAGGTTGGAGAGGTTGTCGATCAGAGATGCGGTGTTGGCGTCGTTGTTGTTCTCCAAGTGGAAATTGAGGTCTCCAAGGAGGATGTAGTCCGTAGAAGGGAGTGCGTGGGTGCTCGTGAGGTCGGTGATGGAGTCGCAGAAGGGTGCTCGTGGTACTGGGGGTCTGTAGATGAGCGTTTTCCTGAGAGTGGTGTTGGGGTCGGTGTGGATCCGGGTGTGAATTTTGAGGGTGAATTTGTGGGCGATGGCTATTCCTCCTCCGATTCCGTTGGGGCGATCCCTTCTGATGATCTTGTAGCCGTCCGGGATGGCTATGGCGATGTAAGGTGCTGAGGAGTCGTTCCACCAGGTTTCGGTCAGGAAGGCTACGTCTGGGGAGGTGGTGTCGAGCAGGTCCCAGAGCTCGATGGCGTGCTTGCGTGTGGAGCGTGTGTTGAGGAGTATGCAGTGGAGGAGGTTTGTGCCAGTTGTTGCAGGTTTCCTTGTTCTGTCGCAGGTGAAGTTGCAGGCGCGGCAGGAGAAGGGTCCTTTGGTGTACTTTGGTGAGGCCTGTTAGCATGTTGTGGAGCAGCCGGGGTTGAGGGCGATGAGCTGGTTGGCCGAGTAGCGGCGTCTGGTGGTGCGGGGGTCGTGCGGACCAGGGGGGGTGGCGCTAGGCGCGGTCCAGGCGTGGACGGGCGCATACGGGCTTGCCTCTGGCGCGCCAGCGGCGCATCCGCTGCGCGGACGCACAGCGCCAGCCATTAAGAAGGGAGGGGGGAGGGAGGAGCAGCTGGGAGGTGGGAGGGAGCGGCAAATGGGGGCGCGAGGGGGGCGGGCCGCAGGGAGGCAGCGGCGGGGAAACGCAGCGAAGGGGAGCGCGCAAGGGGCAAAAGCAGTCAAAAAAAGTCAAAAAGCACAAATGGAAGCAAATGGAGCAAAAAGGCAGAATAAAACAGGGCACAGAATACAGTCACAAATACAGTGAAAACGGCACAATGCACACGAGTCTAGCGACGCAAATGTGACAAAAAGGCAAATTAAAGCAAGGCACAGAATACAGTCACAAATACAGTGAAAACGGCACAATGCACACGGGTTCTTGGCTTCTATTTTGGTACCAACCATTCTGTTGCTTCCATAGGTAAAATGACACTGCCTTGAAACAATCTCTCCAGCTCATCACAGCTTCAGGGACTCCAACAGGCAACCTTCACACTTTTGTCACCACAGACACTGATCCTTTCTTAATGTAAACTTCTGTAACTATCTTGCCTAATTTCATGCAAACATTTAATCATGCACTCTAAATTTGTTGCCACAATGAACCTCTCGCTTATGGGTGTTTCATCTGTGTGTGCCCAAAACTTACTTGGGGAAGTGATTTTCTTGAATATGTTATATAATCTTCACCCCCTTCTCCTTCTCCTTGAACCCTCCTACTATAATGGTATCTTTCTTTTCAGAATTGTGCTAACCCACGATAAATATTGTAGGTCTAGTTTTTTTAAAGCAAATATATTCATTCAGACCACTGCCATCCTATCGAATTAGATTTGGTAAATTTGTCAATACCTTCTAGTTCTTCTGCTTATAAGCAGTGTACCAGCCATCCATGATTTGGTTCGGTTCAAAATTGGCTCTACAAATCACACTGATTTTGTAAAACATTTTTCATTGGCTCCACCTCAAAGATTGCCCCAAGATGTTTTGCACTACGTACATAATATACATAATAACAAAAGAAAGCCCTATCAAACATATTATCATAATATTGTGCTGAAGAAGCTCAAGATGACTTTATAAATACATCAATATGTTAAAAAAAGCTCCTAATGGTTATTTCCATTGTAACATTATAGAAAAAATATTGATGTAATAGGTCTGCCAATCACTGGTCCAAAAATCTAGCATATCATGTTTCACAACAGTTCTGATGTACCATTCACTGCTCAATAGATCGGTACCTAATCTTTCAGTTATTGGTCTGTTTGGATGTGCCAATAGCCATTATTTCAATCAGCATACAGAAGGCTCTAACTAAATCTTGAAGTTGGTACTTAGATATGATGTAGTTCTCCAATACAGCAAACAACTTGTTCAATGTCTATACAGCTTCAGTTTCCACACTGAAGCTTCCTAATCTGTTCTACTGAGATTGAGCACGATCTCCGTGGGTAAATGTGGTAGACAGCTAGGTTCAGATGCATCATTATCAATGAAAATCTGCACTCCAGCCTCAGTACAGTGGTACTTTCCAAGTTCTGCACACCATGAACACTGATGTAAAGTTCAACAGAATGTTAGCCATGGTCCACACAAGTCACTGCAAGAGAACCACCAACCGCAGAAACTTCGACCGTGCTAGCACTTCTACATCTGGTGCCAGCTCCCCATGTACATCCTTCATCTACAGTGACTCATCACTTCTCCTTCCTAAAGATACCAACTTCATCTGAAGCGGTTGCAAGCTTCCCAGCTGCATGATCACAGGGTTGATATGACCGGTCTTCTTTGCTATGAGTTTGCTGTCTGGCTTCCAGAGTAGTTGTGCTTGTAGGGTCAGGTAGCAGATGCCTTGGCATCAACAGCATCTTGCCTGCTGGTGACCCTCAGAATTGTTGTTCTTTTTACAATGAAAACACCTTCTTGCACCTTCTAGAGCCATATCAACTGAATCTCAACCTTTCCTCTTGCTGGATATGCACTCACTTACTACAGACAGATGCTCAAGGGGGCATGCCAGTGCTCCCTATCCCCTATAGCCAAAATAAATTGTGAATTAAACTGAACCCCTGAGGGCAATTTCCCAAACTGTGTGAAAATGCTGCTATCCCCACCCACAGTAATCAATAATTGCCGCCTCCCAGATCAAATGATTTTGTCCCCACCATTCATCTTGCCCGCAGACTAGTTTGTGAGTTACAACATGACAGTATTTATGAGGGCTACATTGACTGTGATGTGTTTGCTTGGATCGCAGTTCAATCTAAATTTCCCTCAGGAATCCTTTGCCTCTTTTGTCACACCATAACTCAACCTGGTACTTACTTTGGGCCTGATTTAGAGTTTGGAAGAGGGGGTTACTCCGTCACAAACGTGTTGTATATCCCGTCTGCTGTATTACAATCCCATTATTGCAGATGGAGATCGTAATATGGCAGACGGAATAGCCGTCTGGTTTGTGATGGAGTAACCCATCTGTCAAACTCTAAATCAGGCCCTTTATCTTTGGAAACTACACCTATATCCAGCAGCATAATGACCAAGTCTAGAGCCCATTATTTATCTTAGGCTTCTGCAACCAGTAGCCCATGAAGTACAGACGGCTCTACAGTTACCTGTAAGTAGCGCTCCTGTATCAAAATTTTAAAGACAAAAATGTGTCTATTTTAAAATCGCAGAAACTGTTTTTTGAAACAAATGGTTGAATTTCCAAAATATATTTAAAACTGACATTTCAGTGATAGACTATGTGGCATTGGAGAAACATTACTAATATTATTACCTTGTTGCCAGGTGCACTGCAGCTATATCTGTTCTGTATCATCCCGGTAGAGGCCTTCCACATTGGCAAATACTTTATTGCATTGCTGCTGGCAGTGGTGGCTGATCAACAGAGGTGATCACTGCTGTTAATCTTGCATATGGTGGCTACTAAATTAATCTATTGTAATGTGGTCACATTTATAACTCTAACAATGTTAGTAGCTCAGGGTGATTTTCATGACCATAGTGTTAGGATTCATATTTGATCAGCTAGAAACTCAGAGAGCTGTCTTCCTACAAAAATTAATGGTTCTCAATTTTGTCTTGTCTGCCAAGATTGGAATTTGTGCATTTGTAGGATCAGAATGTTGATCAATCATACCAAATATTTCATTAAGTATACATGATCAGATTGAGCACATCCATAATGGTGCTAAGGAGTTACACACTTTTTATGATGGATTTTACCCTTCTGGGGTTTAGTATCTGGTCTTGGTCGAAAGATATAGTTGGAGGTTATCGGATGAAAGGTATAAAAAATAACAATCATTTTTACTAGTACCCTTCCCACTATACATATACGAAGAGCCTGTATGTGCACCATTCATTGCCTCACCAAAAATAAAGATTATTCTCCCTCATTTCCTCTGTCCTTTCCTGAGAGTGGTGATGGCACTGAAAAATACTTAATAGAAAGGTTCTTTAAAGGTTCTTTAAAATGGCTTGATGATAAAATGACCCGTCAACTAAGCAGACCTATGTCAATCAATGAGTTCCAACTGGTTGCACTAACTTGTGCACACTGGAGGGATTGTGAGAGTGATAGTTTTGCCGCAGCACTACTCCAATTCCTAGTGCTATCTTACTAGCTAATGTTACCTGTAGAGCCAAACTGTGCTGCCTCTGGCATATGCAGCCCCACTTTCATGATTAGCAACAGTAGTCGAGTCAAATAACTTCCTCAGCAGAGAAAATTTTAAATTTTCCATGATTTTGAAGGTTGAATGTGCTCTGTTTAATGGTTGGGTTTCTTTACCCTCTTTGTTTCAGTTTTGGCCCTCTGATCTTCATAGGAACCTTGTATGTAAAAGCTATAAATGTCCTCATGAACATATCTGCTTTAGAAATCAGTGAACAGCAGGAGTCTGCAGGAATGTCTTGTCATGTGAGTCTGTCAGTCACGGATTTTGTTAAATAAGTTTGCTTAGGTCTGAAGTGGGCATGTGAGTAAATTGTCTTCTACCATATTCACCTAAGAAATCTATATACTTACAGTGATTTTACCTCATGTGTATTTACACTGTAAATCCTACATTTCCACCAAATTGGGATAGTAATATCCTTGACCGGATAAACTTACAACCATTTTCAGGGTGGAGAAAGGTATGATTGGAGTTTGTGAATGCTCACAAAATTATGTTTGCAGATGTTCCCAAACTTCCAAGGCAAACTACATATTTTTAAGCCCTTTTGCCACACTGTTTGTGGATTTACTATTGCAGATTTCTATGCAGTCATGGAGAAGAAATTTGCAACGGTCAATACAGTTACACCTGGCAAGAGTCCTCTTTTTGAGTTCTTGACAGGCTTAAATTAGGTATTTTCACCATACATAAGTTTGTATATAGGGCACTAAAAGCCATCTATACAAAGTCCTTTTGCCGGTGCCAATATTGCAAGTCACAAAATCACAGGGTTTCTGATAGCAAAGAACTTTTTAATCTGCACTAAACCCATATTGTGAGTCAGAAAAGTATTCCCAATTGCAAAATGGGTTTTGTGATCCATTTGAATAGTGGTTAAGAGGGGGTGCAAAAAAAGGACTTTTCCTCCTTAATATAATTCACAATGGTATATATGAATATTTGAGGCCAGAACTGCAGTCACAAACCACTGTTCCCTACACCTCTTGGGGGTAGTAACTGATACGTAAGAGGAAGGTGTCCCAAAGTTTCCCGTTGTGAATTGTGTCAGCAGCCTGAGTGGGAAATAGGGAGTGGTCTAGCAGACCATTGCCAGCTCCCTGAATGTCTTCCCAAAAGGATTTTTTTTAAAGCAGCACTGGTAACTTAAAATAACATGTTACGCTTTAAAACAATTGCCTCTGTGGCAATACAAACACAGGGGACACAAATAATGTACTGATAATTATTAACCATTAGGCAGATAGTTCTGTGACTTCCTGCAACTGAAGAGTAGACATTTCAACACATAGGCCAAAAATTAAAGATTAGTCACACAAATTGATGCAGTTTTCTTTTTGTCACCATTCTTTACATACACCTGACCCTCAATCTCTACATGGAACTTCTGAGCAGCGAAAGCATGCATTATTACGCTGCCCATAGTTAGTCTACTTTGTAAGTTTGTACTGCTTTTGTTCAGACCAGACATCTGCACATGAACAAGAGATCCCACACTACATATCTGACCGCCCTGAATCCCTGTTAATTGAGTAAAGCCTCAAGATTTGTTCCACTCTGCAGGTTTTGCTAAGGATGAAGGCATAATCCTTCCCTGCAGGAAGGGCTTACCTGATATTCACCAGATGTACTCGTAGGTTGACTACAGGGGTTGTTTAAGTCCTCGTCCAGTTTCTGAAAGTCACTCAAGATAAAAAATTTGATTTCTAATGTATCGCAATTGTTGCTGCTGATTTATAATGGTAATAATTCAAATTAATTTTGGTGTCAATTGACTTCAGTTAGCTCACTATTGTAACACTTGTATACATTTATTTTAATGGTGACATTTTTACTTTTAAGCAACACAAATGGAATATGGACGGAGTGCTGAAACCTCACCCACCCAGTTACATATCTGGGTTAAATCCATCCTTCTTCTGCTCACCATGCCACCCCATTTTGGACCCAGCCATATGCAAATCAGTCTTGACCATGGGAACAGTCTAGTCTGAACTGCCAGGCCAAGCCCTTCCTGGATCGGAAACAAGCATCCTGGGACCGGTTTCAGAGTATCATCCCTCATCAGCCAGGCTAAATTGAATCCAGTGGCACAGTGAGCAAGGGACCCTCGTCTGGGCATACCTTAGCCAACTCAACAGCAACATAAGCAACACAAAATGATAATGGATGGAGTGCTGAAACTTTTCAAACACTCACCCCTAGTCACAGATCTGAGTTAAATCCATCGCTCTTCTGCCCACCATGCCACTGCAGTTTGGACACAGCCATAAGCAAATCAGTCTTAACCCTGCTCTCCATGGGAATAGTCCAGCCGAAACTGACAGGCCATGTCCTCCCTGGACTGGAAACAAGCATCCTGGGACCAGTTTCAGGGTATCACCCCTCATCAGCCAGGCTAACTTGAATCCAGTGAAACAGTGAGCAAGGAACCCACATCTGGGCAGACCCTGGCCAAACGTTTTACTCTTTCCATATGTTTAACTGTGTATCCATCCTCTTCATTTTGGATATATGTTTCCTATTACATTTTTGTATACGCCTTATCGCTCAACTCAAAATATCAAAGGTGAATTAATGTTGCTCTCACTGAAAATAATTTAGCTATGTGGACTGGACTACTGTTGAGTAGGGTAACAATAAACATCTGTTATTCAGTTCCAAAATGCCCAAAGCATCATACGTCAGGCAACAACTTTGAGGGTTATGTTTGCACCTAGAGGCAGTCAATGTACTTTATGTAAAATGGGAGACATGTAGTCGGATTTGTTCAAGTACATCTAGGTGCAATGGAGGTCATTGCCAGAGTAAAGATGAGATATCACTAGTGCATGAACAGCTGTTTTCATTTGATATTTGAGTATGATATGTTCTGCTATTTCTTTTTAGGATGTGGAAGAAAAAGCTGGCAGCCTTGGCCATAGTGCATATGTGAGGAACAAAGGTCAGTGAGATTCTAGTAAGAAGCCTAGAGATTTTACAATTGATTTCAGTGCAGGAGTTAAGTCGTCAAGTATTAGGTTTTCGAGAAGGTTGGACTTCAGCTTGACATTTCAATAAGGTTGCGAAGAGTATAAATTCAGTCTTTGGATTTAGTACTAGAAATCTGATAGTGAATTAGGCATCTTCTGTAAAGGTAGATGTCTGTAACAATGAACGTTTAGATAGAGTTGCAAGTTACCTGTTATGAGAAAACAGGGATGATTGCAGAGGCCCCCTAACTTTCGCTTTTTGCTGGTGTTTTCCTGACTCTGATGGTGCCCTGGGTACTGCTAACCAGTCCCAGGACGTGTGCTCTGTGTAAAATGAGTATGCAAATTAGGCTAATTATAATTGGCTATGTCAACCTACCTATAGGTCCCTAGTATATGGTATGGCATGTAGGTTTAGGGACCCCAGCATAGATGGCGCACGCCTAGGTGCATTGCTAAGGTGCCCAGTGTCATTTTAAAGGCAGGCCTGCCTTGCTGACCGCTTTTAAACTAAAGTTCTATGCAAATTCGACTTTGGAATTAAAAGCACTTCCAAAGTCTTAAACTATCTTATTTTTACATATAAGTCACCTGTAAAGTGTGCCCTATGTTCCCTAGGGTTGGGTGCCATCTAACTACAAGCAGGGACCTTATAAAAATTGTTTTATAAGCCCTGGTGAGGTAAAATAGTCAAATTTGTTTTTCCCTTGATGTAGTGAATGGCCTCCATAGGCTAAAATGGGTAGACTTAATTTTAATTAACAAAGTCTTCTTAAGTATCAGATACCTTGAGTTTGGTATCAAGTTAATTGTTTTTATAAATGCCACAACTTGCAATTGTTGGATTTAAAATAACTGCTTCAGGTAAAGAATTTCAAAACTCTACCTGAAAGTTGCCAAATTCAGCTCTGTAGTGCCCTTCTCTGATTGGCCAGCCTCCGACAGCCTGGCCAGGCTGCCTTGATGAGGTGTGAAGTGGCCTGGGCTGAACACAAAGGATTTGCCTGGGGGAGGAGATCTGCCTCTGCAGATGGTGAAGCAGGATGGGGGAAAGCGGCCAAACTGGTCTTCAAAGGCAGGGAAGGACATTTGGAGCAGCTCAGGACCTCCCTCACAACATGCAACCCCAGACAATTAGGTGTCCTCTCAATTAGATTAGGAGAGGGCAGGAGAGGGGTGTGTTTAGGATTTTTAGCCACTCCAGTGGGTGGGCTCAGCCAGATCTAACCTCCAAAAATCACTTTCAGTCATGATGGAGTTTTGAAGAATGTTCCTCCCTGGGATTGATTTTTTGCCACACTTCCCAAAAAGTGATCATCAAAAGGGGAAGGAGCCTGCCTGTGATTGGACAACCAGGATCCCCTGCTTTCCACCCCAGGAGCAAAGATAAATATGGCAAATCTGCACCCACACCTCAGATCCTTACAAGGAACAAGACAAAGAAGAAGAAGGTCTGCCCTGCGGGACCCCTGACCTGCACCTGGACACTGCACTCTAAAGGACTGCAACAGCTGCACACATGGGCTTCACCACTAAAAGGACTTTGCCTGTCTTCTACTGCTTCAAGAAGGTACTCCCTGTTTGCTCCAGGTACAAAGGAGCTGCCCAGAGTCCCCTGCATCAAGTCCTGCAAGCAGAGCCCAGCTGACCAGCGTCCAGTGGCAATTTGACGATTCTGACCAGGTCCATTCTGGGAATTGTAGTCCCGACTCCCAAGGGATCTTGGATGAAGTTGTGAACACTTCAAGGTCTCAAAAAGGACCTCTCGAAGGAGATCCAAAAGTTTGGAGACATTTGGAGGAACTCCAAAAGTTGAAGAAGTGCATTGTGGGAGCTGGAGTCCCAGACCCCAAGAAGCAAACCAGATCCTCTGAACCCTTGGATGGTGCTTTGGACCACTTTTCTGGGACAAGAAACACTTCTGAAAGTAAGTGTGACAGTGTTACCCCGTAGGTGGCCTGAACTCTGGACTTTGTCCCTTTCCAGTGTGACCTTTTTTAACCCTTTGAGCGCTAGTTGCTCCTATGTGCTAGAAAACATTAATTCTATAAAAAGTCATATCTCTGGTTCCCCTTATCTGATTTTAATCATTTTGGTGTCATTTTTAAAGATACAAATATAATCTATTGTTATAAACTGGTGTTGGATTTTTATTGTGCTTTGTGTTTTTTGTATTTACTGTTTTGTGAATTTAAATGCTTTACACACTTGTCTCCTAAGTTATGCCTTGACGCTCGTTGCCAAGCTACCAAGGATTGAGCTGAGTTTTAATTATTGAGACCTAACTGGACCTAAGTGGAGGTTAGTGGCCTATTGCTAAGTGTGGGTACTTCCCTGCCCTTACCAATAATCCAACACCAGTCTATTAATGAAAGGACAAGCTTAGGTGGATCAGGATTTCACTCAGAGGCTTGAGGTAAAAGATTAAAAAGTGTAGGTGCAGGAAGGGGAGATGGTAATTGTTCATTGATGTATTCTTTCAGCTGATTAGCTAAGCATTGTTCGATTGCTTTCCTTATCCATGTACCCATTCCTCTGGTAGCACCAGTAAGGGCGTAGAAATCAATAGTTAGGCTGATAATAATAAGTTGACTGAAGGTTATTGAGAAGGGTGCAATAGTATTTTGATGAGGTTTAAGGCATGGGCAAAGTGGGGTCTGGCCCAGGTCCTAGCCTTTCAGGAGGTCCCCTGATAGAGACAACTCTGATCTGCAGAGCCTTGCCCTAATGACCCTGAATAAGTATTAAACAGATTATTTAAAATATTGTTTTCCTTTAATTTATTTTAATGTTAGTGGTGTGTGAGTCTATTACAGACATTTTGCAGAGAAATGTTGTGTTTATGTGTCATGCAACATCAAAAAGGTTTCTTTTGGATCAAAACAGGACTTCACACATTGGAACTGGGAGGGTGTCTCAGAGACTATTTACAGTAATATGAGTGAGCTGGAGCTGCGTTACAATATTAATTACACAAGTCACCATCCCTGAATATTAGATGTAAACGCATTTAGAATTTGAACCTGTGCACTGCACTGTCAGTGACCTGGCCAAGGAGGACACTGAAGAGCTGAAACCGGATCATAAGTGTTAAGATGTTCTGAACAGGGGCCCTCAAAATACATTTGGCCCAGGACCCCCAAAATCCTTCAGATGCCCTTGGCAGCAAGATATTTCAGGTGTGGTTTTGATCTATTCCACTTGATACGCTTTACTCCCTATGGCGCAGTCAGCTTAGTATTAATTATTAGTACATTAAATTCTTATGTGTAGGTTTTTATTTGTGACATGAGCACCTTTAAAAACAGTATTATAGGTGCCAGCAGAGGCACCGGTTAAGAAGAGGCACACCTGCTGCAACGAGCACACCAGTTCACGAAGCTAAAATTACATTCAGCATCTTTTCAAACTAGAAAGGCAATAACTTTAATCATGGAACTGACATTGCATTGGGCAACTGACTTGTTCATTGAAACAGGCAGAGGCGGTGACTGGATGGGAGCTTTGGGTGCTTGGCAATCAAGCAGGCAGGACTCACAAATAACGTTTAATTGATTCGCTCTCAGTGTGCTGATTTCGTAGAGGAAAGTCAGTGCTCACCTTATTAGGGCCTTTATTAATTTCAGCACTAAATGACGAGGTCGACAGCGATAGAGTAGGGAAATTGCTTGATTTGCTATTCTATTATAAGTTAATCCACAGGGACACATAGGTGTGCCATACATGCCAACATTTTGAATCTAGTGAGAGGGAGATTATGAAAACAAATTGGGGGAATTGATTTTCCCCATTAAATTCCATTGAAGCAGAGAAGATTTTGGCCGGGAGACACTAAAGTAAGGTCATTTTAGGCTTCCAAAATCAGGAGGCACCTGTCTGAGTCCAGCCTATTAGCATTTATAGAATTTTCCGCCCTAAAAGTGATATAGCTCTAAGTCTGCACTTGCTCTCTTGTTGCTTTATCTGCACATTGTTGACAACCATGCAGCTTCCTGCCGAGCTACAACATTGACAGATAAAGATGTGTATCTTTTGATGTGGTTGGTATTCTTTATCATTAAAAGACGGCTGATGCATTTCTTCAAAACACATTTGCAGGCTTGGAATGATTAATCAATGTTCAAATCATGGTTAAAATATGCAAACATGATTACAGCCATGGCCAAAGTCAATAGATATGCAGCCAGCCATTACCAGCCACAACTGCTGGATAAATAAGTGATCATATGCTAATACAGTTTTCGCTCCCTAAGACGGTAGCCCTTACCCCTAATGGGACTATTACTAAGCCTTTAAAGCAATGGCCGAAGGTGGACATTGGAAGTTAGCAGCAATCTCTTATTAAGCACACCCCAAAATATGTAGGAGATATTTCCTTAGATTGTTCGATCTCCAGGGACTAGATAGAAGTTTCAGTGAAGTTCCTGGTTCCCCTTAAATTAGTCAAACTGAGAGGTGATAAAGGTAGGGCAGGGTGGGTCTCATCTGAATTGAAAGAATTAAAGAAGGAATGTAAAAAAATGGAGATTAAATGGAGATGCTCTTATGATGAAGAAAGCAAAGTACTCTATCAGAAAACAATTCAAAAGTACCATTATGCCATGCTGAAGGGCAAGTTGAGCAACTTGGAGACCAAGATCAAACATTCCATTTGTACAGCCAAAGAGATGTACACAATTGTTCATTCATTTTTGAGGTCGAATATATCAGGGAAAAGAGCTCCTCCTTATTAGCCTATTGTGAGCAGTTGGCTAAAAAAATTTGGGCCAAGGTCAAACAGATTTATGATTTCTTAGTTGGGATGTCAGACTCGCTGGTGGAAACTGAGCGAAGTGAGTCAACTAATAATTCTGTAGCGGTTCTTCCATCATTTCTGGCAGTGAGTGGATCAGTTATTGCAGATGCAGCAAGACAAAAAAAATCAGGCTCGCCTCTGGACCCTGTGCCAATGAAAAACTTGTGACAAGGTGGTAATGAGGTAATTTCCACCATAATGACCATATACAACACCTCACTGGATTCGGGTCAGGTGATGGATGAATGGAAGCATGCAGTAATTCGTCCTCTATTAGAAAAACCCTGCCTCGACCAGGACAAACCAGACAGCTATCAAGCCATCCCCCTGCTACTGGGGATAGGGAAACAATTGAAGAAAATTCTCAATAGGGTGGTGTTGAATTTCTTGGAGTCTAATGAACTGCTGCATTCTACCCAAACAGGTTTTTGTATGGGTTACAGCATTGAGACTATCCCTTCTCTGGGCCACAGAGGACATAAATGGGACGCTGGACCAAGGAGGCTTGGCAGTGCTGATCCTATTGGATTTAAGTGCAGCCTTTGATACGGTCTCACATTCTGTACGGATTGAAAGGTTAAAAGCAGTAGATATTATAGGTTCACCCCTCAAATGGCTAACCTCATTTGTAACTAACAGGAGCTTTCAAGTTAGTGAGGGATCTTTCTTGTCAGATGTATATAAACTGGGTTCTTCCCTAAGTCCCACGCTGTTTAATATATACATGTGTCCATTCTCCAACATCATTGGCTCCTTCAATTTTACAATGATTTCATATGCCAACGATATGCAAATTATTGTATCACTTTCACCAGAGACTTCGTCGGTCTCAAATAACTGACTATGTGTATGGAGAAAGTGACTAGTTGGACGGCGGCAAGCCACTTAAAACTGAATGGGGACAACGGAAGTGCTGGTGGTCAGAAACAACTCCTCAGTTTGGGACCAGTACCTCTGGTCCCACTGTTTCAGATCTCCACCCATACCCAAACCTGAGGTTAAAAGCCTATGTGTTATCCTGGACAAAGAGTTATCAATGGTTGCTCAGGCCCAGAAGGTATCTGCCATCTGTTTTAGTCTATTAAGATCTTTAAGAAAATTTCTCTGACTGCTACGTTAAGATTATAGGAGGTTGGTGGTGCAGGGCTTAATTTTGAAATGATTGTACTATGGCAACTCCCTGTTTCTCTGCAGCACATCTTAAGTAATAAAAATGTTGAAAATCATTCAAAATGCTGTAGCACGTGTTTTATGTGTTTTATTAGGAGTGTCAAAGAGAAAATCTGTGGGCCAAGGATTAGCTCAACTGCATTGGCTACCAATTGAGGAAATAATTGAATTTAAAGCCCTATGTATTACACATAGACTGAAACATTCACCAGGCACACATCCCCTGCAACATCTGATCACCCCGCATGTTGCCAAGAGAGTGTTAAGATCCAATAAGCTCTCCCTCTTGGACATTCCTAGAATTAAGAGAGTAGGAGGAGGAGGTCGATTCAGGGCCATGGTATTGTGGAATTTCTTTAGGTCCAACACTAATACATAGAGCAAGTATAAAAAGGAGGCACACACCATTGTTTTCAATGGGCCTCAATGTGCTTTGCAGGATTCACGTAAAACTTTTTGGCACTAATCCTGCAAAGCGACAAACTAGCGTCAAAACTTTTGATGCTAGTTACCTAACTGCACCATGGTGCCCCGTATGTTAAACGGTGGCATTAGGAGGGCACTAAGGTGCGCAAGAAAAGCGGCGCTGCATTGAATGCAGTGCTACTTTTCTTAAATTCGCCCCAAAGAGTTTTACTACTGCATGCTTGGAATACATCCACCACTTATACACCCAAATGGAACGTCAGTGCAAACGCCTGGGAGCCACATAGACTACGGCATTAGTCTTGCCACTTACTGCCTCTTTCTTGGCTTTCCAAACACTTCTGTCACATATGTATCTCCATCACCTTTCAAATAGCCCTCAGAGTTTCGCACACGACTTGTCTGCGCTGAAGCTATCACTGCTGGCCTTGGTTCCCAGTGCTATGACAGATGACAATAAGAGCACTTTGATACTCAGAATCCCTCTGTGCGACATCTGAGATGATCTATGAAGAGCCTCCCCCACCCCGTCCATCACTCATCAAGCCTTCCTATGATCCTGAGCTCCTCTTTGCTGATGTTTTTGACCCCCTTTGTTAGCCATTAACTAATTTTGCTAACATCAGCCATGTGAGTTTCTCAAACCATTTCTGCCAAGCTTCACAGACTACACTACTTTTTAGTTATCTACTTTTAGGCCCTTCTGCCAAGTTTCAACCCCTCTGCCCTTTGATTCACTGTCAGACTACACAGCACGCATCAAACTACATCTGCTGTCAGTCTCAGGGATCAGAGTGTAACAGCCCATGCTTGTTATTCACTTTGCATGCTCTGATGTTTCACAAAATACAGTTCTATATGTGGGCTAAAAAGGTGGAGGCTTCTAGGGTTTCACAGCATAAGAGGCATAAGTAAAAACGGATATCCACTACATGTGGCCAGAAACGCATAGGTGTTCTCCTGCTCCTTGTCTTCTGCCTTCTCTCCCAGGTCCTTCTGTGCATTTAGGTTTTGGTCCTTCTCATTTTCTGGGCTGTTTTGGTCCTCCCGATCCTCATCCTGGCACTTGCCCTAGTAGCTCTGGTCACCCTGATAATGGGTTCCTGAATTTGGTGCTCCTGGTTGTAGTCCTTCCGGACCCTAAGCTTCATGACATGCTCCTGGCAATTCCTTGTATTAGCCCTTACTGGGTCTCCTGATACTGGTACTACTCATTCCCTCCACCATGATTCTCTTTGTTTGTTGGGTTCTTCTACACCTGGCTCTGTTGTCCTGGTTTTTCTAGGTAAGGCACTCCCAGTCTTCCTGGTTTGGGCCATTCCAATCCTGCCTGTCCTGGTTTATGTCCTCTTAGTCCACTTGGTACTACATCCACTGGGCCTGGCCCTCCTTATGAGGCTTTCTTTTTCTAGGCCAGGTCATTTTGGTTCTGGTTTGGTCCCATTGGTCCTCAAGGATCGGGTTGTTCTGATCTTCCCCAGCATGTTCTTGCCATCCCAGTACCTAGCCCCCCTGCTCCAGTTGGTATTTCAGGTCCTAGTCCCCTTGGTTCTGTCCATGGTCCTCCTATCCCTGTTTCAGGACCCCCTATTGTAATCCTTCTAGTCCACCTAAACCTTCTCTATCCGTTCCTTAGTCCTAATGGCCCCTGTCCATCTGCTCCTGATCTAAGTAGGTCTTCTGTTTTTTTTCCATATTGTTACAATATTCTAAGGTCCACAGTTATTTGTCATCCTAGTTCTGTGCTAGCCTTTAGTCCTAAGCCTCCTTGTTCAGGTCTCCCTGTTCTTAGCCACTCAGCTTCGTCATAATGGCTCCTGTCATGGTGGCCACTCCTGGTCCTCCTTTTTCTCCTCACCATGATCTTTGTTGCCCTGTTGTGCCAGGTCTTGATCATTGCCCTGGCCTTCTTAGCTATTGTACTGCTGGCTCTGGTTGCCTAGGCATGTACTCCTGAGTCTCCAGGTCCTGTTTACCCAGGATTCCTCACTCTTAGTATGGTATGCCTAGCCCTGGTCTTCTTATTCATGGTTCTCACAGTCTGTGTTTCTGTCCCGGTTTGGTTCCTACTAGATGTGATCTTTTTTGCTCTGGTTCTCCTTTTTTGTGTCTTTCTCTATCTTTAAGCCCTTGTCCCGGTCCTACTGCCAATCATGGACCCATCTCCTAGCGTTTTCTGTTCCTTCCTGGTCTTTTTCACCCTTGTTCCTTTGACCTGGTCCTTTTGAGCATTTCTGCTCCACTTGGCACTCTTGGCCCTGGTACTAACATCATGGTTCCTTGGCACTCCTAGGCCTGGTCTCGGCCCTCTTGGTGCTGATCCTTCTAATCCAAATTTCTCTGCTCTAGCCATCCTGGATATAATCCTCCTGGTATCCTTGGTAACAAGCCCCTTGTTTGCCTACTGGCCAAAATCCTCATGCTCCCAATATTCCTTGTCCTCATAGTTCTACACCAATTAAGCATGGTCCCCCTTGGCTATTCTGTTCTTCATCTGTCTGGCTATCTAGGTCCTAGCCCTGTTGCCTGGCCCTTCTGGCTGTGCTCATCCTGGACCTGTGGTCCTTTGTCCTGATCCTCCTTTTCCTCCTCACCTTGGTCCTCCGGTCCTGGTACTCAAGGTTCTATTCCTCTTTGTCTTGATCTTCCTGGTCAACCTGGTCCTTTGTGTTTGGGGCGTGGTTTGATGCAGACGAAGATGGCTGTCTGATAACGGGGCTCTGCGGTAGTTTAGGAGGTTCACTTTCCTCCTTATGGATATTCCTCACCAGCACTTTCCGAACTAATGCTATTTGGTGCAAGAATGCCTTTGGACCAGAAGGATGCCCTTAGGTCCTTCCGGTGAGCGGTGAACACCACGTATTTAAACATTTCCGCCAGCGTGTTTTCCTTGCGACCCGCCATTTTGTTTGTCCCTGCATTTGCCCGCATTCACTTCTATTTCAAACAATAATGCGCAGCATAACATGGGAAGTTAAATTAATAGCTAATAAAAGCTGGATTAATATTTGGGTTTTTTAAACTAATTTTGAAATACTATGTGCACCATGGAGTTTTCCTACAAGGGTGCTGCCCTTTTAAGTGTTATTTCATCATGGATATAAATGAGCCTACTCAACTAAATATGATTGATATGTATTGGCTTTCGGTTTGTTTCATGACATAAAGAAGAAATAGCATATATTTTTGAAGGATTATTTTCAATTTACATATCAGTCATACATACCATAATTTAGTCTGAACATTGTATAGTGCAAACAGCATCATCTCCTTCATCTTGTGATTTGTGTGATATCATTCAGCTACTTTAGAGAAACAAGTGGTGTTGGGAACCTTTGACATTTGACACTGTACTTACATTATACTTACCTACTACGTTATCTTTCACATTGCAGCAGTTCCTCAAATGATAACATTCTGTCTGAAAGTAAACTGTTAATATAACAACTTTTCTACATCCCCAAAAAGTCAACGAGTTATTGCTATCATACTTTATAGGGAAAACAAAATCCTTTAGATATATACTTTCCTCCTCAGCCCACAACCTACAAACTCCATTTTGTTGGACTCCAATCCATTTACTATACTGTGAGAAGGTTTGAAAGAATCAGAGGATGATAACCCTCCTTCCTCAACAGGAACCTCAGGGCCGTATTTATACTCCGTTTGCGCCGAATTTGCGTCGTTTTTTTCGACGCAAATTCGACGCTAAATTAACGCCAACTAACGCCATATTTATACTATGGCGTTAGAGGCGTCTAGCGCCAAAGTTCCCGGAATGTGCGTCATTTTTTAGCGTGAACCCCTTCCTTGCGTTAATGATATGCAAGGGAGGCGTTCCCGTCTAAAAAATGACTCCCAGGCCTTTACGTGGTATTTATACTCCCGGGCAAAAGAGACGCCCGGGAGTGGGCGTGGCTAAAAACGGCGCATTTGCGCCGCTTTTTAACGCCTGGGTCAGGCATGGCGTTAAGGGACAAGTGGGCTCAAAATGAGCCCAGAGTGCCCTCCCCTGCCCCCAGGGACCCCCCCTGCCACCCTTGCCCACCCCAGGAGGACACCCAAGGACGGAGGGACCCATCCCATGGACATTAAGGTAAGTTCAGGTAAGTATTTTTTTTTTTTTTTTTGTGGCATAGGGGGGCCTGATTTGTGCCCCCCTACATGCCACTATGCCCAATGACCATGCCCAGGGGACAGAAGTCCCCTGGCATGGCCATTGGGCAAGGGGGCATGACTCCTATCTTTACAATGATAGGAGTCATGTTGATGGGGGATGGGCGTCGAAAATAAATGGCGCAAGTCGGGTTACGACGATTTTTTCGACGTAACCTGACTTGCCCCATTTTAAGACGCCCATGCGCCATTTTCCCCCTACGCCGGCGCTGCCTGGTGTACGTGGTTTTTCTCGCGCACACCAGGCAGCGCCGGTCTGCTTGCGCCGGCTAACGCCATTCAATAAATACGGCGCCCGCATGGCGCTTCAGAATGGCGTTAGCCGGCGCAAAACTTTTTGACGCTAAACTGCGTTAGCGCAGTTTAGCGTCAAAAAGTATAAATATGGGCCTCAGTATCTAACATTCCGGTTTCAGCTGCCAAACATGCATCTAAATTGAGTGTATCCTCATCACTGTCATCAAACAAAAGAGTTAAAAAAGATCCACCCTCACCTGCTAAATCTCCTCCACCTATATCTATGAAAATATTGTTAAAGGAACTATGGGCCAGATGTAGCAATTTCGGATTTTGCAATTCGGAAATTGCGAGTCGGTGCGACTCACAATTTCCGAATCGCAAAATCGGATGCAGAACAGTGTCTCAGACACCGTCTGCGAATCGCAATGGGGTCTCAAAGACCCGCCTCTTTAATATTAATGAGGTGGGTCGCATTTTGCGACCCCATTTCGATTCCCTGCACTCACAGGGATGGTGGCCTGCTGGAGACAGCAGACCTCCATGTCTGTGACTGCTTTTTAAATAAAGCAGTTTTTTTTTTGTATTGCAGCCCGTTTTCCTTAAAGGAAAACGAGTTGCATTACAAATAAATTACAAAACCATTTGGTTTCGTTTTTTCATTGGACCACTGCCTGCTCTGAAAAAACATTTATGGCAACATTCACAAAGGGGAAGGGGTCCTATAGGGACCCCTTCCCTTTTGCGAATGGGTTACCACCAGTGTGACACTGGTGGTAACTGCGAATTGCTTTGCGACCGTGTTCGCGGTCACAAAGCAATTTAGCATCGCGGTGCGAGTCGCAAATAGGAAGGGGACACCCCTTCCTATTTGCGAGTTGCATTCCCATTTTGCGAGTCGGTACCGACTCGCAAAATGGGAATGAACATCACGATGCGCGTTTTGCATGGCGAAAACTGCGATTTTCGCAGTTTGCGCCATGCAACACACTAACTACATGTGGCCCTATGTGCTCTCAAACCAAATGTGGAAGAAAAAAACAATGGTATTCAAAACCTTGATGATAAATTGTCCACCATTGATAACAAGGTTACGCAAATGGAACAAAAAGTGGAGTCAATTTAAGATATTGGTCAACAATTTCTTCCTTTGCAAGAGGAAATCTCATGCTTCAGAAAGCAAGTTGAGGATCTTGTAAAATGCAATAGGTGCAATAATCTACAAATCTATGGCTTGCCAGAAAGTTCAGAAGGATCCAATCCTCCCTCATTTTTCAGTTGTTTCTTCCAAAGACTCTTGGTCTTCTTGAAATGCCAATATTGAATATTCAACAAGCACATAGACTAGGCTACAGTCAACATACTGCATCCTCCTCTCACAAACCAAGAAGTATCATTCTCTACTTTTTAGAGTACACTGATCTATTAAAAGTCTCACAAGCAGTCAAAATACAAGGTTTACTATCATGGCAAGGATCTACATTGTGCTTCTCTCAGGACTACACCAAGGCTAGAGCGGATAAAAGAAATACTATTCTGGAAATGTGACCGGCATTACGGAACCTCATTGCTAGGTTGGGACTCTTCCATCCATGTCTTTTCAAAGTGACCTACAAAAATAAGACTATGACCTATGAGGATCCTGCTCTTCTACAACAAATTTTAGACAATTGCAGAGAAGAAGATATGGAAATTGCAAGACTATCCCCTACTTGATTCTTCTTTACAACTATTAAGCAAAGTTCTGTTTGCATAAATACTAACCGTATTTTGTATTCTTTAAAATATTCTCAATAACAATTATTTTTCTTTGCTTTATTTTTAGGCAATATCTTCATATCCGATTATTGTTATCACCTGTCAGTTTGGATGGTCTTCCCTCCACCCTGACCTGCCCTGGAGTACCAGTCAGTTGTGTCATCTTCCCAATGTGGCTTTACCACCCTCGATTTAGGCTTGTATTTTCGTTATGTCGTTGTGTTTTATTTTTATATGGACTCTGTCTCTTTTTCTGTCTTCCTTTTCATCTTTCTTTGTTCTTTCCTTTGTTTTGTTCTTTAACAATGTCCTCCTACATCTTTTCTTTACCTATCATCTTTCATTTTCTTAGATTGTTTTTTCATCTTACATAATTTCTTCAAAATGTCATAGTAAATATGAGTTCTGCTTAATATCTAATAATGTTTTATTAATGACATTGCATGTTACCTGGTTTGGGTTCAAATAAAAGACAAAGCATACTCATTCTTTATCCAAACTTAAAGAGGACATTGCATTTCTACAAGGAACTCATGTGATTGGTTCAGAGGTTCAAAAACTTAAAAGTCAATGGGTGGGAAAGATTTTTATTTCTCCTGGTTCAGGGAAAAGAAATGGTGTTATTATTCTTTGCAAGAAAATACCATGTTAAACTCATTTCACAGGATTCAGATGATGAAGGAAGATGGGTGATTGTTTATCTTCAAGTTGACAATGTTCCTGTCTCTTCATTTAATTCATATAAGCCAACTAAAAGTGACAATGCATCTTTGCCTGATATCTCTGCCAAACTAATGTCCACTTCCACAGAATATATAATTTTTGCTTGTGACTGCAATTTAGTCCTAGACCCCTATATAGATCAGTCTTCCAAGACACTTTTTGTCCCATCTACTATGCATCAACAGTTCACTACACCTATTGATCAACGCTCACTTGTTGACTCATGGAGATTATGTTACCCAACACTCTCCCACACATTTATCCCAATCTCAAATTGATTATTTGTTTGTCTCCAAATCGTTAACACAGCACATCCCATCTGCTGAGACTGGCTCTATATTGATGTCAGATCATGTCCCTATAATATTAAGATTTGAAATCTTCTATTATTGCTGGTAATAGAAGATGGTGTTTAATACCTCTTTGTAAATACACACGAAAGTACGGGGTTCTCTAAAAGAGGACGTCACGGATATTAGCGTAGCCCTGGGTTGTATGTATTCCTATTTGGAAGGGTAAAGTCAGTGGAATGTCAGTTGGAAATTGCCGAGTGCATATTCGGAGAGGAACAACGGGGGGTGGGAAAAAAGGGGATTTCCTTTTACGGACTAGGTGGTCTCACACACTATATAGTGTCATGCTTCATCATTTGACCACCTAGACCCACCCAGGTAGGACAGTGCCACCTGGGCGGACTCAACCTCACTGTTAAAGGAACAGGAGGGAGTGCGTAAATAAACTTGTTTCTGGAAAGATCGGGATCCAGCTAATCTACTGAAAAGACTAAAAACACCTAAGCAGACACCTATGAAGAGCAACAAATTTAATGGTGGTGTCTGACTGGTGTAGTTAAAAAGTGGGGTTGGGACACCTCTGTGAGGACAAGGACTCACAGGGTCACCTAACTAATTACTAGCCAACATGTTTCTGCCCTCAGGAGTGAGCCAATGAAGGTCTCGGGGCATTCGTCAGGGCCTAGGATCCCTACGTCTCACGTTGCAGGAAAATACTCTATGGGGAAATCAAAGAGTGAAAAAATGGAAAATGAATGATCTACCTTACCCAAGGAGTTACCTTGAGGCGGCCTATGGGGGAAAAAACCAATAATTAGCACACTGGTGGCACACAGCACTGCAAAACCAACCAATTACACACGTGTCAAGGGGATGCATTCATGCACGAAACACATATGTTCAAAAAGGTAAAATACATGCGTGGAGTGACTGAGTGGGTATATCTACACAAGTGGACAGTCCTATCACTGCAGGGAATTATAGTTCTTACCCTTTTCTTAGAGGCTGTTAGCCTCTGGTATCCAGGAGGGGGAGTGTCCCCTTGTAGTCACACACTAAGGGAAAGAGATGAACATACAGACGAAGTGAGGAGAGGAACAGAAGTAGGCAGAATAGATACAGAGGGAGCATTAGGGGGGGAGCAAGTTCCCACTATTGCTGGTAGGAAAATTACTGGTTAAGAGAAACCGAAGTGGCTATAGACAATAAACATGAAAAGTAAGGTTAAAAGCAATAAGGGCTTATCTGTGCTGCCTGTGATCCGGTATGCCACTCACTACATCAAAGGGGACGCTCGCCGTGCGCCTATTTCGTCCTCTCCTTGGACCGCTTGAGACAAGTGGCTGAGGGAGAACGGTCTAT
Source organism: Pleurodeles waltl (assembly GCF_031143425.1). Classification (NCBI taxonomy): domain Eukaryota; kingdom Metazoa; phylum Chordata; class Amphibia; order Caudata; family Salamandridae; genus Pleurodeles; species Pleurodeles waltl. Next base: position 1,275,172,534 of record NC_090446.1, on the reverse strand, counting down.
TTATGGCTGTAAGATATTCCAGGTGCGCCCTGTTAGCGCGTTAATTGGAGTTCAATTGAAGTTAATCACCGCCGCGGGCCACGTTGCGTTGCTAGCCTCGATATGATTGCCGTAATGGCGGGCGCACCGGCAAAGCCGGGGCGCCGGCATGAATGTGATCGAGTGCTGGGGCGGGCCTCTTAACGTTGATGGCCTCGATGTGCTTAACCGCACCCGCGGGCGCCCCAGCTAAGCCGGGGCGCCGGCATGAATGCGAGCGAGTGCAAGGGTGGAGCCCGAGCCGGAAGATTCCTGCCCGAGCGCCACCAGCGGAAGCCTCGCGTTTCCAGTGGTCGCTGGGAAATGTAGTTCCCAGCGGTCCCGTGGCCAAAAGGGCCACGAAAGAAAAAAAGAAAAAAGAAGAAGGAAAGAATGAAGAAAAGGAAGGAGGGGGGGGGGGAAAAGGAAAAAAAAGGGGGGGACGGAAGAAAGGGAGGAGGGAGAAGAGAGAACAAAACGGACAGGGGGGGGGGGAAGGTAGTGAGGGGGATAGAAACAAAGTAGGGGGTAAGAGAACAGAGTGGTCCCGGGGCAAAGTCCCGTAAAGAATCAGGGTAGGGGGTGGGGACAGTACAAAGGGGAGGGGGGGGGAAAAGAAAAAGATAGAGCAGAAGCGGACGGAAGGGAGGACTCATAAATTAGTAAGAGAAATCATTTATTGAGTGTGAACCAGGGGATCTCATCATTAAGACCATTGGTGTCCGTGTGTAATCTCCAGACCCAACGTTGTTCGGTCTGGAGCAATCTCTGTGTCATATTGGAGGACGATGGAGGTAGTTGCTCAATTACCGTCCAGTTTAAGTCATCTGCCGAATGTTTTTCCAGAAGGAAGTGGTTAGTCAATTTAGTAGCCTCTCGTTTACAACGGATCGTACTCCTATGTTCGCAGATTCTTGTGGCGACCTTTCTAGATGTCATTCCCACGTATTTAAGGTTACAGGGGCATCTAATCAAATATATCACGTTTTTGCTGTTACAGTTGGTTAGGGATCTTTGAGCCCATGGAGTCTTAAGGTCTAGGTCTATTGTGGTTGATTTTTTAGTGAAACAGCAGACACTGCAGTTACCACATGGGTAGTGTCCTCTTGGTGGTGGGAGGCCCCATAGTGTGGTTTGTGTCGTTAGGGAATTGTTTTTTTCTTTGGGTCTTGTGTGGACAACCATGTCCCGTATGTTTGTGGCTCTTTTAAATGCATGTAGTGGCTGCTGAAAAGGTAAACCCCCAGATATAAGGATTTTCCACTCATCTTTGATGATTTTCTGAATCTTATTGGATAGTGGGTTAAAGGTAGTCACACACACAATTTGTTCAGTGTCAGACGTCCTAGTGCGTGGTTGTAGTAGTTGATCCCTATTATTATTCCCCGCTCTTTTGTATGCTCTCTTCACAAGATGTGTGGGATAATCCTTGGTTTGCAACTTACTAACCAATTTCTCAGCGTGTTTGCGGTAGTCTGTGAGGGTGGAACAACCACACACTAGGACGTCTGACACTGAACAAATTGTGTGTGTGACTACCTTTAACCCACTATCCAATAAGATTCAGAAAATCATCAAAGATGAGTGGAAAATCCTTATATCTGGGGGTTTACCTTTTCAGCAGCCACTACATGCGTTTAAAAGAGCCACAAACATACGGGACATGGTTGTCCACACAAGACCCAAAGAAAAAAACAATTCCCTAACGACACAAACCACACTATGGGGCCTCCCACCACCAAGAGGACACTACCCATGTGGTAACTGCAGTGTCTGCTGTTTCACTAAAAAATCAACCACAATAGACCTAGACCTTAAGACTCCATGGGCTCAAAGATCCCTAACCAACTGTAACAGCAAAAACGTGATATATTTGATTAGATGCCCCTGTAACCTTAAATACGTGGGAATGACATCTAGAAAGGTCGCCACAAGAATCTGCGAACATAGGAGTACGATCCGTTGTAAACGAGAGGCTACTAAATTGACTAACCACTTCCTTCTGGAAAAACATTCGGCAGATGACTTAAACTGGACGGTAATTGAGCAACTACCTCCATCGTCCTCCAATATGACACAGAGATTGCTCCAGACCGAACAACGTTGGGTCTGGAGATTACACACGGACACCAATGGTCTTAATGATGAGATCCCCTGGTTCACACTCAATAAATGATTTCTCTTACTAATTTATGAGTCCTCCCTTCCGTCCGCTTCTGCTCTATCTTTTTCTTTCCCCCCCCCTCCCCTTTGTACTGTCCCCACCCCCTACCCTGATTCTTTACGGGACTTTGCCCCGGGACCACTCTGTTCTCTTACCCCCTACTTTGTTTCTATCCCCCTCACTACCTTTCCCCCCCCCCTGTCCGTTTTGTTCCCTCTTCTCCCTCCTCCCTTTCTTCCGTCCCCCCCTTTTTTTCCTTTCCCCCCCCCCCTCCTTCCTTTTCTTCATTCTTTCCTTCTTCTTTTTTCTTTTTTTCTTTCGTGGCCCTTTTGGCCACGGGACCGCTGGGAACTACATTTCCCAGCGACCACTGGAAACGCGAGGCTTCCGCTGGTGGCGCTCGGGCAGGAATCTTCCGGCTCGGGCTCCACCCTTCCACTCGCTTGCATTCATGCCGGCGCCCCGGCTTAGCTGGGGCGCCCGCGGGTGCGGTTAAGCACATCGAGGCCATCAACGTTAAGAGGCCCGCCCCAGCACTCGATCACATTCATGCCGGCGCCCCGGCTTTGCCGGTGCGCCCGCCATTACGGCAATCATATCGAGGCTAGCAACGCAACGTGGCCCGCGGCGGTGATTAACTTCAATTGAACTCCAATTAACGCGCTAACAGGGCGCACCTGGAATATCTTACAGCCATAAATAGACCGTTCTCCCTCAGCCACTTGTCTCAAGCGGTCCAAGGAGAGGACGAAATAGGCGCACGGCGAGCGTCCCCTTTGATGTAGTGAGTGGCATACCGGATCACAGGCAGCACAGATAAGCCCTTATTGCTTTTAACCTTACTTTTCATGTTTATTGTCTATAGCCACTTCGGTTTCTCTTAACCAGTAATTTTCCTACCAGCAATAGTGGGAACTTGCTCCCCCCCTAATGCTCCCTCTGTATCTATTCTGCCTACTTCTGTTCCTCTCCTCACTTCGTCTGTATGTTCATCTCTTTCCCTTAGTGTGTGACTATAAGGGGACACTCCCCCTCCTGGATACCAGAGGCTAACAGTCTCTAAGAAAAGGGTAAGAACTATAATTCCCTGCAGTGATAGGACTGTCCACTTGTGTAGATATACCCACTCAGTCACTCCACGCATGTATTTTACCTTTTTGAACATATGTGTTTCGTGCATGAATGCATCCCCTTGACACGTGTGTAATTGGTTGGTTTTGCAGTGCTGTGTGCCACCAGTGTGCTAATTATTGGTTTTTTCCCCCATAGGCCGCCTCAAGGTAACTCCTTGGGTAAGGTAGATCATTCATTTTCCATTTTTTCACTCTTTGATTTCCCCATAGAGTATTTTCCTCCAACGTGAGACGTAGGGATCCTAGGCCCTGACGAATGCCCCGAGACCTTCATTGGCTCACTCCTGAGGGCAGAAACATGTTGGCTAGTAATTAGTTAGGTGACCCTGTGAGTCCTTGTCCTCACAGAGGTGTCCCAACCCCCCTTTTTAACTACACCAGTCAGACACCACCATTAAATTTGTTGCTCTTCATAGGTGTCTGCTTAGGTGTTTTTAGTCTTTTCAGTAGATTAGCTGGATCCCGATCTTTCCAGAAACAAGTTTATTTACGCACTCCCTCCTGTTCCTTTAACAGTGAGGTTGAGTCCGCCCAGGTGGCACTGTCCTACCTGGGTGGGTCTAGATGGTCAAATGATGAAGCATGACACTATATAGTGTGTGAGACCCACTAGTCCGTAAAAGGAAATCCCCTTTTTTCCCACCCCCCGTTGTTCCTCTCCGAATATGCACTCGGCAATTTCCAACTGACATTCCACTGACTTTACCCTTCCAAATAGGAATACATACAACCCAGGGCTACGCTAATATCCGTGACGTCCTCTTTTAGAGAACCCCGTACTTTCGTGTGTATTTTGAATTATAGGGAGCTAAGTACGAAGTGTTCCTCCATATTTATCCCCCCTCCTCCCTCTTCCTCTCTCCATGTGTAATAATACCTCTTTGTTACTAGATCCAGGTGTTACCTCCACATTTGAATCCTTCACTTTTTAATTCCTTTCCTTCAATTCATCCCTCACGCTTCCTTTTCAGGTTGTATGGGACTCATATAAAGCTTCAGCTAGAGACCTTATTATCACTTATGTCTCTAAAAAGAAAAAAACTCTCAGAAAGTGCTAGATAGCTTAAAACACATCATTTGAAAACTTTACTCTAACACTAATTCTGCTATTCACCTCAATGATCTCATTGGAGAAAAAGTTTACTATAATAAACTCTCCACAGAAAATGCTGCCTCCTATCTTCTCAAGAGAAGTACCAAGTACTTTGGAGGTAAAAAAAAAAGCAGGAAAACTACCCGCTACTTACCTCAAAATCAAAGAAGAAAGCATTAAAATTGAATCTGTTCTAAATGCAAGCTCCCAAGCTGTTTTAAAGAAGCAGAAATTTTAGAAGAATTGAAATCATACTATACAACTCTTTATACGCCTGACTCCATCCCAATCCCGGACGTCATGCAACAGTATCTTTCCTCTATTCAAAAAGACTTTAGACCTCATATCGAACTTGGTGGGTGGGATACTCCATCAAAAACATGACGAATATCCCGTCCGCTGTATTACAAGTTCCATTATCTTCAGTGGAACCTGTAAAACGGCATGCGGGATATGAGTCACGTTTGTAACGGAGTATCCCAGCCGCCAAGGTCATAATCAGGCCCCTTGACACCAACATTGATATTTCCTCATTGGAAGTAGATATCTCTATTAAAGATATTGCTCATGCACTGCGTTTGATTCAAACAGGGAAGGCTCTGGTCCAAAATGGATTTCCTGTTAAAAAACAAAAGTACACCATTTATTTACTCAATTTATCTCCTCTAATGTGTCCAGTGGCACCTTTCAAGGAGCACTTATGATCCTCATCCCTAAAACAGGACGAGACCCACACTAATGCAAAAATTACAGATAAATTTCATTAGTAAACTCTGATTACAAAATATTTGCTAAAATCCTAGCTTTTCGTATTAATCCATTTTACAGCTCCTTATCGGTAAGTAACAATCAGGTTTCATGAAAGATAGAATTATTTCTGATAACCCTTGGGTATTCTTCAACATATTGTGTAAATGCATTAAATAATCTAGCTGCTATTTCCCTAGATGCTGAAAAAGCTTTCAACCACATAGATTGGACATTTATTTTTCATACACTGTCCTGGTTGTCTTCTGTCACCTCTTCTTTTAAGTCATGCACTCGACCTTTTCTGGCAAAAATTTGCCAAAATTCTTATATCCATGGTTTTGAAAACAGACATAATCATACTAAATTATGTGTCTGTACTGATGATATCCGTGTATTCTTATCCAAACATGAATCTTCTCTTCCAGCCTTCATTGCCAGAGTTTTTTTCCATCCTTTGTGGTAATAAATTAAATTATGATAAATGTAAAATTCTTCCCCTTAACATTTTGGGCCTGATTACGACCTTGGCGGATGGGCTTCTCTGTCACAAATGTGACAGATAGACTCTCCGCTGTATTACAAGTTCCATTCTAACCTATGGAACTTGTAAAACGGCAGGTGGGATATCCATCACTTTTGTGACAGAGTATTCCATCTGCCAAGGTCGTAATCAGGCTCTTTATGTTTTAAACAAGACTCTTCTCAGTCCAACTTTGTTTGGAACCCTCCCAAAATGAAATACCTAGGACTTTGGTTTTCACCCTCTATTAAAAAAACTATGGGCCCGATTACGAGGGTGCTGCGGTGGCGATCTAGACCACCGCAAAAGCGGCGGTCCGACCCCCACATTACAACTCTGGTGGTAAGACTGCCAGCGAACCGCCAACTCTGTCAGGATCTCAGATCCCAAAGGTTTGGAGGATGGTGGCGGTCCTTATCTGCCGGGGCAGCGCTGCAAGCAGTGCTGCCCTGGGGGTTACGACCTAGTCCTCCACCAGCGGTTTCATGGCGGTACCATCTCCATGAAAAGGATGGCGTAGAAGAGGTGCAGGGGGCCCCAGGGTGGCCCCTGCACTATCTGCTTTTCAGACAGTGAACATTGCAAGTGTGCTGGTGATGCCTGCAGGCTACAGCATTGCCGCTGGATCGATTATGAGCAGGAGTCAATGCTGTAGCCTGTTTCTTGCCAGGCCAGTGGGTGGAAACTTAGGTTTCTGCCTGCCGACCTAGCAGGAGACTTTTAATAACTACGGTGGTGTAGGCAGCGGCCACCCTGTCAGGAATTTGGTGGATGGGCTTTCCCGTCCGTTAAACTCGTAATAGGGCCATAAATCTTTGAATTTAAATGTGGTTACTAGCAATTTATCTAATTCAACTGCTAAAAGGCACCCTCATAATCTATCATGGTGGGGAGGTTTGATACTATTAAGATGATGCTTGTACCCATTATTCTCTATGTCATTTCTGGCATTCCCTTTAACACTCCTGCCTACTTTTTAAAAATAATTTACTCTATACTTTCCTCTTTTTTTATGGAATAATAAAATAATTTAAAAAAAGTATGCTCCTTATTAAAATCAAACGTAGTGAATGTCAAAGAGTTGTAACTGTCCTAGATTTTCAATCATACGTACTGCATTCTTACTTAAACAAATTCCAAATTTATAACAGATTCAACTATGGAATATCCCCTTCTCTGGAAAGATATTGAAATATCCTTTATATCTCCTTTCTCGTTCAAAGCATTCTTCTCCTTTTCACAAAAGACACACTTTTTAACATCACCTATTCAAAATACTATTTATAAATTACTCAAACCAACGCTCTTCTACCATTTTTCTGATAGAGAATAGTTAATCTACTCTTCTGTTTGGCACAGCAACCTTCTCAAAATCAACAATAGACCTATTTTATGGAAAACATGGCGAGATTAAGGGTTACTTTGGATCCCCCAACTCCGATCACAAGACTCTTTTATTTCATTGCCACAAGCACAACTACTATACAACCGCCAAAAACACTATTGCAGTAAATTCCATACTTTCGTTCATATCACTGATTGCACCTTAACATCACATACTCCTCTTTCAAAACACAATAACAAACTATTTCCAGTACTATCCAATGACCCTAGTGCCTCCTTCATTTACAAAATACTTACCAAAATTTCAGAACAAAGAAATAAATCAGATGTTGAACTACAGTGGGAACAGGAGTTCCACCTTTCGTGGACCCTGACCCTTTGGGAACAAATTTGGTTCAAAATATGAAAAACATCAAGATATGCTAACACAATCCAAATCCTCTTTTTCATATATAACAGGCTCATGATTACACCAGCCAATCTACATAAATGTAATCCTGACTCTTTGTCAAATTGTTGGTTATGTAATGCTGCTTCTGCAGATTTATACCATATTTTCTTCTCATGCCTGTAAACCCTTCAATTTTGGCTAAAAGTATGGTACTGATAACGCGTCCCAACCTAGATAATTTACTTGCACGGGGGACTCGTTTTCAGCCAATGAACCTTTTGACCCTGATTGGGGACTCCTTAAGACGAGATAGCTATTTGGCATTTCAATCAATAGATCAATCACTTCATTAATATTCACAATAACTAATCGATTCAACTTATCAATACCCTCAAATAAGAGTAAAACACCATGATCTTTCAATCAATAAATGATCACACAAATCTAGTAAAGTTAAGATATTTATTCCCTATTAGTTACAATTCTAAGGTCATGTGTATTAGTCTCAGTATCAATAAGCACATCAAAAGCATTATAATATGGCAACTCAAATAAGACTTTATCAAGGCAAAAATCATGAACATTAGAACAAAGCACGACGTCAACATGAATCAACTTTAGCAGAGTATCATTAGCACGTTATTCAACAAACAAGATTTTAGACATTTGTCTATTTGCATCAAGTATTAGTGAACTCCTCAGCTAACCTCGAATTAGCATCATCATGTTGGGCTTCATGCAAAACAATTTAGCAACATGAATTTAAAAAACATCTAACTATGGCCTCTATCAAAATAGCAGTTGGTACCTAGAAAGAAAAGGCAAACAGACAATTACATTTTCATTATCATATAGTTACCCTCCATATTGGGTCAGCATACAGAGTCAGCCTTCGTCCTCAGGACATGAGTCGATTCGCCATCAGCCAGGGTAGAACAGCAAAGTCTCAGTTAAATAGAGTAAGAAGGAATGCTTCCTTTATAAGGCGGAGAAACGATTTGTCAGGCAAAGAGGATGGTTTGAAGTATCAGAACGGCAAGGTCTTAAGGCAGAATATCAAAGTAACAGCATGAATGGCTCAGTAGAAGGCATGTAATGGCTGATTTCTCCATGTGTCACGTTGTTATATCGAATCTGCTAACAAGTCTCTAATTTCCAATTGGGCAATATTTGGTGCATCATTATCTCTGTCCAATAATCAGTCGCTCACCTTACTAGAAACTTCACCTAAGATAGTTCCTATGTAGTTTATTGGCTCCTGTGATTGACGTCTTCAACGGGTAGAATGTCAGGTAAGAAAAGTTACACTTGTCGCTCCAGTCAGTAGTTCCATTGTCTTTACCAGTTTAGGCGACCTTGTACCTGTTGCGAATTACACTGTTGCATTCGGCAAAAAAATGTCTCCTTAAGCAAGTTGGGTCTCATGAGAAAGAATTTACTACAGTTACACACACACCTCTAACTTCTGGAAAAGTACAGTTTCATGTCCTTCAGGAAGACAGCACATTGCACGTTAGAAAAACACATTTAATACGAGAGCAGGCCGCTAGGCCCAGACCCTTGCTAACTAAGGTCTAGTGATTAATTTAGCAAAACCTTAACATATAACTCATAACGCTAATACAAAATCATACATTAGTACAATATTTAATTCATCATTAGTCAATTTCATCAATCATCGTATACATTGGTGGCCACTCCCCGTGGGCACATTTCAAACACGTACATTAATATTATTCTACCACGTTTTCCAGGCAGTTACATAATACATTATTTTATAAAAGCTACACTCCAACAGTACCAAATCAATACTATTTTTCAAACAAATATTACATTTTTAACTTCAACTATTTTCCCTGGAAGTCCTTCTGATGTTCGGCAGAATAATGCTCCTCTAACTGTTGTACTTGATTTACTATTTGTTGTTGCCTTTCAGCAGATTACTAAGAATTGGAAACAATCCTCACTGCTTTCCTTTCAAACCTGGTGGTATAGTGTTTGTTATAATCACCAATTATATTAATCCATTTATACTTGTTATTAAGAGAGAGATTTTTTGTTCGCCTATTATTGTTTTTCCAGATACTTGTGCTCAATATTCTGCTACTCTTGAACCCTTTTGGAAGAGGTCCCCAAACCTTCATGAATTGTAATGCTATAGTTTTACATATACACTTACAAATTTTTATGAACTGTATATTACCTAATCTATGCTTATGCGCGTACTGTTTCACACTCCTCTTTTATCCTTTTACCAGAAACTGTTAACAATTCTCATGTCTTTTCCTTCCTTATTTCTTTCTTCCCGTCTTTCATATATTATTGTACTATCAATTGTTTATATGCAACATGATTAATTTCAACGAGATTCTATATTTACTTGCAAATTACCCTGTTATGCTGGCTGTCATAATCCTTGTTTATTGCCACATCCTGGCCCTTCTTCTTTTCTCTAGTCCTACCCCATCCAGGCCCTGCTCCTTTCTGGCTCTCTTGGCCCTGCTACCCTTTCCTGGTTCTCCCCACCCGGAACCCCCTTATCCCAGTACCACAGGTAGTGGTCCGGGGGAAGCACGTAATACTACCCCTGCCAGGTCACATCCTCCTCTTTCCCCTGGAACCCTCCCCATACCTCGCCCTCCCCATATGGCTCCCTCTCACATATACCACCATCTCCGTCATAAGAGAAAAGCTTTTGCAGCCCGTAGATGAGGAAACATTCTCTGAATCCCCCGACCCAGTAAACTAAGTGCCTAATATTTGCTAATCTAACATAAATCATGTGTAATAGGATTATTATTACAATTATGGATAGCTCATAAATTAATAGTGTTATTTAAATGATTAGAATATGAACTCCAAACCTTACTCATCACACATCCCTAATTGTTTAATCCAAATTGTCAACATCACATAGGTATGCTCATTTGTTGCTGAGTCATGTGACACCTCATCATACCTGCTGTAGGTCTGAAGGTCTTCAATTAAATGCCCTGCTAAACAGCGTGTTCCCAGGATATTGTCTTTCTCATCACCTCCCAAGTATGAGGGGATTTTTTATAGACTTTTCCACTTAGCATCCCTACGGATCTGGTGGGGGCAGTAGCAATATGAAGCTGAACACGCTCTCCTTTGCACTCAGAAGCGTTGGTACTTTACATTCAGAATCCTCTCAGCACGGAAACCGGATCTTCAGCAACGTCATTTTGCAGAAAAGTGTCACTCATACCTATTGCTAATGTAGAACAGTGAAAATTGGAACTTCTCCATTATTTTGCAGCCTATGAGCCAACAAAGCAAAAGGTTATGCTAATTGAGCACCTTTTTTAAGGCCACTTTTTAAGGTCTAGTACAAACATTTGCTAAGCGAATGCACTCAAACGCGCACGTTTAGATCATATTAATACCCTATATTAAAATCCTCAAAGCAACATATAAGTGATCGTGCCCTACCCTTTTTTTATCAACTCGCAAATATGGGTTGACAGGAGTAATAAACGTAGGCAAAAAAATAACTTTGAACATCACAAACAGTTTTTCAATAATTTTATGTTTTTTTTTTATTTCATGATATTGTTCCTGGCGTGCCTACACAGGAAAGGAAGACAGAGCAATGACAAAACAGATGCATCCTTGCCTGGCTCATGAAGTAGAAAAGCAAAACTGTCACAGCAACACAAGGGCAAAAAAAAGCTTACCTATTTCAAATTGAATCTCATTTTGAGGAAAAAAAATCGAGGTTGTTTATGATGAAAATAAGAACTTAATTTATTGTGGATTTTTTATCAGGCTGAAGCTATTCATAACATGTCCAGAATTATGGGTGACTTTTTAAATTCACTAAGGTACATCACTGATGCAAGAGAAATCTGAATTATGGGCAGATGCGCGAAGCCATTTAACAATCATCAACCCTGTGGTTCACTAAATCACAAGGTTCGCAACAGCTAAAAGGCTTTTTAGTATTTTGTGAACATATTTTGAGATGTGGTAAGTGCTTTCTGAATTGCTCAAAGGGTTTAGAATTGCATTCCGAATCGCAGTTAAGAATGGGCTTAGAAGGCACCCCTTCCAAACTACATTTCAGAATGCTACATGGTCTATGACCAAACCAACTCCTCAAAGGATATGGTAACCCACTAGCAAGGGGCAGGTGGGTCCCTGAGGATGCTTGTTGAGGTGTGTCAAATCGTAAATAAAAGCTGAAACCATAAGAGCACTATCCCTATGATGCCATCCGATCTGAATGTGCAGCAATTTGTGACCTACCTCATGACTAGTTATAAGGAAGGTCAAATCAGTACCCACTCGAAATGGTGATTTTGCAAGCTAACCAACCTAAAAGTACATAGCACAACTGATTTGCAAAAATCTGGTGCACAATTTGTGACTATTTGTGTTAATCAATTCTTAGTTTATCATCCCTATATACCTAATGCATGTAATAAAGCAGATTTACCTGAGGCTGAAGACTTTTTCAAGTAATTACATATGTAAATAGTTAAATTTCCTCTAGAACATAGGGCCCAATGTACAGATGTGTTTTGAATTGGAAACTTTGTATGCAACTGTGTTAGACCTGTCAGATCTTGAAGTGGTTTCTCCTGTCTTGTTGCTTCTGACCTCCCATTTTTTATCCTGTGCTGAAATTGTTTTGCTGCCTTTAGCTCTCTGGGCACTTTACCACTGCTGATTAGTGCTAAAGTGCAAATACTCCCTGTCTAAATTGTATTGGTGATTGGTTTATCCCTGATCGTCATATTTGATTTAATGGTAAGCCCCTAGTAAAGTGAACTATGTGCGTGCAGGGCCTGTAAATCAACTGCTACTAGTTGGCCTGCAGCACTGATTGTGCCACTCACATGAGTAGCCCAGTAAACGTTTCAGACCTAGCACTGCAGTGTCTGTGTGTGCAGTTTTGAACTGCCATTTCAACCTGGCAAGTGGATGCAAGTGGGTGCAAGTGGGTGCAAGCATTCCCTTTTGCTACATGTAAGTCACCCCTAAGGTAGGCGCAAGGCAGCCCCATTGGCAGGGCACAGTGTATTTAAAAGGTAGGACATGGCATGCTTTACATGTCCTGATCTTTTGATGAAGTTTGTTTTGAACTATGAGTTTGAAAATGCCACTTTTAGATAGTGGGCATTGTCTTGCTTAACAATTCTATGCCTCTGCCTGTCTGCTGAATAACGTCTGGGTCAGGGTGACAGTTGGGCTGTTTGTACTCTAGACAGTCACACAAAGGGAGCTAAGGTGTGTCCTGCATGTCCTGATGGCCCATCACCAGGCTGATGGGTCTTCCTGAGCTCAGGTGGTGGGGAGAGCTGACACTTGCACCTGAATAGCGCTGTGCCTGTCCTCACACAAAGCAGTCTCCAACCCCCTGGAGGGTATCTGGGGCCAGGGCAGGGAAAGGCAGGATCTTGTAAACTACTAAGACTTCTCTTTCAAATTGCCTACTTCAAAGACAGAAATGAGTATAAGTATTGGACCTCTGACACCACATTATTAGAATCCCTCTGGATTGAGAACATTCAGACAGGAAAAGAGAGCTGGATGCTGTAGGAGGGACTACCACTCTCCCTGTTGCTTTGTTATGCTGGCCTGCTGCTTGCTGCTTCTGTCCTGAGAGTGAGAGGACTGGACTTGGCTTTCTACATCCTGCTTCCAAAGGTTCTCCAAAGGCTTGAACTGAGCTTGCCTCCTGTTAAGAAGTCTCAGGAATGTCACAGACTTCACCTGCCAGTGTGTAGGCTCTCTTGCTGAGAGTCTTGACTTACCAAGTGGTGCCAAATCCAGTTCCTTGGCCCATGGGAGTTAGTTCTGGTGCAAATCGGACAAAACTAGTATATCGACTTCCAGAACAACTTCGGAACTGGTGCTGCTCTCCAACCCCACGCCGCTACCTGCACCGGAGCCGTGGTCCTTACTGAGTGCAATGACCCTGGCCTACAATGCAAGCCTGACACCAACATAGCGCCTCCAGCATCCCATGACAGAATGAATTCTGACTGCTGTTTCACCAATGTCCATGACACCTGACTCCGCCGTAGCACCTGTGGCCACGTGGTGTGATTTTGACTCACAAAGTCGACACCTTACGTCTTGACCTGCTGGATTCATCTACCCCGCCTTGTAATATGAATCCGATGCCTCGCCACCAACTCCACATGACCACTCCTGCAACCGTAAGGAACCAACACCTCACCTCCCCAGTGGCAGTAAGGAACCGGCACTGCACCGACTCCAACAATGCCTCACCTATCCGACTCTGTGCAGTGTCTTCATTTAATCGTTTTCCAAGGTATTGTAACCAGAGTCTATATGGCTTTGTGGCTGACCGCACTCCCGCAATGAGGTTGCTGGACTGTTTGAAGTGACCCCGTCAAGCCATTGTCATAGCTCCAGTTGAAGCTATTGTGTTTCTAAGCACTATTCTACATTTAATCTTTCATATCTGTACCTGTGTATGTTGGATTTTTGTTGTTTTGGTCTTGTGTTGCTCAGATGCATATTGGCTATTTTTCTAAACTGGTGTGGAGTACTTTTATGGTTTTTTTAATGGGTTACTGCATGTACAAATACTTCACACATTTGGTCTGAGATAAGCCAAACTACCAAGGGTGTAAGCAGGAGTTATCTTAGCTGTGTGACTCCCTTACCCTGACTAAAGTGAGGTTCCCTACTTGGACAGGGTGCAAACCACTTCCTCTGGAGACCCCATTTCCAACAGACTGTTAAAACACCATGATGAAATGTACTAAGGTCCAAAGAAGATGAATTTGCAAAAATAGCATGTGAACCAACAAAGCTGTTTTTTGTAACATTTGTTACATGCGATTACAAAGGATGTTTTGAAGCATAGTAAATAAGAAGAAAGAGACAAGAGTTGTTACTTAGGGTTAGAGTAACGCTTTTTGTTCAGACAGAGGAAGAATGTTTTGCAAAATACAGGCTTTGCAGCTAGGTTATATTTGAACGTGTACAGTGCGCAGAACACACACACAGAAAGCAGGCCATACCTACATATGAGCAAGTCTGGTGCTCACTCCACGTCCTAGCTTCAGGTAGTTAAGAAGACATTGTTTCTGCAGCAGGTGCTATGTTCCCATCTCCAGGGATTTGATGTACAAAGGTAGTTATGCAGTTTCAAAGACAGCTATTTGAGAAATCAAAGGGTTACAACTGCAAAATACAATTTTACTAATTACAAAACCCCTTTTACCAGTTGGAAAATTCTTTCTGACTCGTAAAAACGTTTTGCAACTCAGTTTGATCAGAAAATAGGAAGGGGTGTGTAAGGGGCACCCCCCTCCTATCTGCAAATTAGAGGGGAAGGTATTGATGGTTTTTGACTGAATTGCTGTCACAAACCATTGACTTTGCATCTCAAAGAGGTTGGTATCTGAGTTGCAGAGGGAAGTTGTTCTTGTGCGAAATATTTCCCTTTGTGAATTATCATAGTGGGCAGAGGACCAGTGCCTGCTGTCCACAAAGTACTTCTAAGCAGGAAACTTTATTTTTAATGAAACGCGGGCCCCTTAAATGGAAAAGAGTAGTTTTATTTTAATTAAAAATATTCAAATTAAATATTTAAAAAATGTTTCCTTTTGGGAATGCATTTGCAGCCAATCATAAAGGGTCGCAGATTGCAATCTATCTATCTAATATTCACTAGGCAGTCCACCTTACAATTTTACAAATGTACATTTTAGCAATTGGTTTCTTGGTTGTGGAGGTGGATGACCCGCTCAGGCAACAACCACAATCCCTGTCAGAGTGAACCATAAAAGTCAGTAAATAAATCTGTATCTAACTGTTAGAAATGGGGTCTTTGGTTGACAGTCAGATTACCCCCTGTTCAAGCAGGTACCCTCACTCGAGTCAAGGTAAAAGAGAATCACTCTCAGCTAACCCCTGCTTACCCCCTTGGTGGCTTGGCAGAGCAGTAGGCTTAACTTCAGAGTGATCGGTGTAAAGTATTTGTACCAACACACACAGTAACTTAATGAAAACACTACAAAATGACACAACACAGGTTAAGAAAAATAGGAAATATTTATGTAAGCAAAACAAGACCAAAATGACAAAGATCCACAATACACACATCCAGTTATCAATTAAAAAGCAAAGAGTCTTTATGTAGTTTAAAGCACACACTAACACTGTTAGCGTGAAAATGAACCTTGGGTGCGTCAAAAATAACCACGCACAGGCGAATGTGCGTCAAAAAGGGCTTGCGATGCGTCGATTTCACTCACAAGTGAGACCTTGCGTCGTTTCTCCTTTCGTCGGGTTGGGGCGTGTTGTTCTTCTCTCCGCAGGAAAGCGATGCGTCGATCCGGTCAGCACTCTCGGTTCCGGACAGGCCTTGCATTGTTTTTGTATGCTCATCTGTACTTGCGTCGGAAATCCAGCCGCACGGTAATTTGAAAACCACGCAGCGCGGGTTTCGATCTCAGAGTCTCTGTCAGCGAGGCTGCGCGTCGTTTCTCCAGCTCCGTGCGTGGATTCTTTGGTCGCATTTCCGTCAATCAACGTTTCTTCAGCAGCAGATCGGAGTTGCGTCGATCTTTTCCCCACACAGCGCTCTGTGCATGGATTTCTCACTCTTGGGCTGCCAGCTTCTCTTCTCAGGGTCCCAGGAACTGGATGGGCACCACAGGGCAGAGTAGGAGTCTCTCCAGAGACTCCAGGTGCTGGCAGAGATAGGTCTTTGCTGTCCCTGAGACTTCAAACAACAGGAGGCAAGCTCTAAATCAAGCCCTTGGAGATTTCTTCACAAGATGGAAGGCACACAAAGTCCAGTCTTTGCCATCTTACTCTGGCAGAAGCAGAAACTGCAGGATAGCTCCACAAAGCACAGGCAGGGCAGCTCTTCTTCCTCAGTTCTTAAGCTCTTCAGCTCTTCTCCAGCAGAGGTTCCTCTTGGTTTGCTGAAGTGTTCTAAAGTCTGTGGTTTTGGGTGCCCTTCTTATACTCAATTTCTCCTTTGAAGTAGGCCTACTTCAAAGTAAAGTCTCTTTTGAATGTGAAATCCTGCCTTGCCCAGGCCAGGCCCCAGAAACACAACAGGGGGTTGGAGACTGCATTGTGTGAGGGCAGGCACAGCCCTTTCAGGTGTGAGTGACCACTCCTCCCCTCCATCCTAGCACAGATGGCTCATCAGGAAATGCAGACTACACCCCAGCTCCCTTTGTGTCACTGTCTACTGTGAGGTGCAACCAGCCCAACCGTCAAACTGACCCAGACAGGGAATCCACAAACAGGCAGAGTCACAGAAATGGTATAAGCAAGAAAATGCTCACTTTCTAAACGTGGCATTTTCAAACACACAATCTTAAAATCAACTTTACTAAAAGATGTATTTTTAAATTGTGAGCTCAGAGACCCCAAACTCCACATGTCCATCCGCTCCCAAAGGGAATCTACACTTTAATCATATTTAAAGGTCGCCCCCATGTTAACCTATGAGAGGGACAGGCCTTGCAAAAGTGAAAGACGACCTTAGCAGTATTTCACTGTTAGGACATATAAAACACATTACTATATGTCCTACCTTAACCATAGACTGCACCCTGCCCTTGGGGCTACCTAGGGCCTACCTTAGGGATGTCTGACATGTAAGAAAAGGGAAGGTTTAGGCCTGGCAAGTGGGTACACTTGCCAAGTCGACTTTACAGTTAAAAAATGCCCACACGGACACTGCAATGGCAGGTCTGAGGCATGTTTACAGAGCTACTTATGTGGGTGGCAGAACCAGGGCTGCAGGCCCACTAGTAGCATTTGATTTACAGGTCCTGGCACCTCTAGCGCACTTTACTAGGGACTTACTAGTAAATCAAATATGCCAATCATGGATAAGCCAATTACATGCACATTTTGTAAAGGAGCACTTGCACTTTAGCACTGGTTAGCAGTGGTAAAGTGTCCAGAGTAACAAAAACAGAAAAATCTGAGTCCAGCACACATCAACAACCTGGGGAACAGAGGCAAAAAGTTAAGGGAGACCACACTAAGGATGAAAAGTCTTACACTAACCATCTGGTAGCTCACACAAAGCAGTTAAGCTTAACTTAGAGACAACCTGAAAAGTATGTATGCAGCACACAAACAGTAATAAAGTGAACACACGACTCTAGAGAAATCCCTAACCATTTTAAACAAAATATAGTAAATTTTAATAAATACAATGATCCAATCAGTAGAACCGGAGAAATGCAGTTTCAAAGTTATAAGTAGGTATAGTGCCTAAAAGCACAAAGTGCCACTTGTGGACATCTGGTCGTGCTAGACTGGGGGAAAGTCACAAGTTTCGTGGATACAAGAACCAGATTAGTCCTGCTGAAAAAATTACCTTTTCAAAGTCCAGTGTGAAAAGTTCAGTTTGTGGTGAAGTAGTCTGCGGGGAGCAAGGAGAGCTTGATGGTTGACACTGTAGCGCAAAGAGCAGGCCTGTGGTGGTAAAAAGCCATTGCTGAAGCATGAAGATCAGGCTGGGCGTTGCAGAGGTCGTTGCTAAGGTTTTGCATTGAAAGTGTAGATTTTGTGTTGCCAGTCATTGCTGTCAGTCACTGTAGCGTGAAGAGCCAGGTTCACCAGAGCAGTTCCTTTGGGGTCATCACGGGTGGCAGAGTCTCAGACCGGACATGTCCATTCTTGGTTATGATGAGCTGAAAACTTCAGTATTTCACCTTTCTTCACAGGAGGAGTTCAATGGATGCCCGTCAAGGTTCAGGACCTGGGGAGCTACCTCTTGGGGATCAGGAGCTCACTTCAACAGAGGCCAGCTGGGCTCAGGGAGGTCCAGTTGCACGTTCAAACAGGTCCAGTGAAGCAGGTCAGCTGAGCAGTTATAGGAAGGCTTCTGGAGCTTGTTGTTTCCCTGTAGTTCAGACAGGAGGACAGTCAACTGACTGTTGGGGTCACTCAAGTTAGCCTGCGATGAAGGGAGCAGATCCAGTCTTTCTTTTCAGAGAACAAGGTAGTCCTCAAGCATCAGGGTAATCCTCTGGAAGCAGCTAGACAGTCATCTAACGGGCAAGGCATTTCCTCTGTAATGTCTGTAATGTCCACAGGTCTGGGAACGTGCTGAAGAATGGCTATGGAGGTCTAATATTTATACTAGATGACAACCTTTGTATGAGGGGATTCCCTATACTATCCCCACATCTGGTCTGGAAAGTTCTTCACCTCTGCTGTAAAGGCTCCAAGAAGTCTCAGTGACATTTTTTCTGGTGCCAGGTTCCTTTGTGTGTACTGGAAGCATGCTGTTTGAAGTGCAAGTGGAGCAGGTCACAGCTCCTCCCCGAGTCATCCTGGCAGGACAGCCCATCCTGTCCACAACCTATCCACTTTGTGTCACTGTCTGGGAAGAATACATTAACCCAATTGTAGGGACATTCACAGTCATGTGACACAGGACACTGGCAGAAGGCATAAATGATTCGCACTAGAACATGCCAAAATTCTAATGTGGCATTCTCAGAATTGTGACTTAAAACCCAACTTTATCATTAAAGAGGATTTTAATTGCGATTCATTTGAGTCCAAACATGACATCTCTATTTGCTTCTAGTCCAATGGATGCTATGTTGAGTTGAATAAACACACAGGTATTTTAAAAACACCACTCACGAATTGCAGGACACCAAGTTGCAGCTCTACATTGCACAATTTCCTAATGTGATTCACTGTGTTGTGGAACACAGATATCTATTTGTACACCCTCAGCAAGTGAATTTCTGTACAAGAATCACCTAAATATGCAGATGGTCTGCAATGTGTGATGTTTTATTACAGACTTTATAGTACGATATTCAGGCAGTACACATAACTCATACACGTTTAAGCAAAGTTTTTCTTAGCAGTAAGTGCATAACTTTTTTATTATGGGTGACAGTTCCTCTGCCCATCCATTCCTAACTAATACATGTAATCCAAGTGAAAGAAGTTATATCTGCACAAAAACAAGGACACAGAGTTGTTGAGTCAACATTTGTACTTCTTAAAGGAACATTCAGATGTGTACACAGGAGAGGTGGAGCACTTCAATAGACTCGAGAGACATCTTGTAACACAACTTCAAGCAGTGCAATGTTGCACAGCCTTGACAACTTGAAAATGTCTCCATTCTGTGCCTTTGGCTGATTAGTACTCACAAACTTATCCTTTCTATGATATTCACACTCTAGACTGGAAAATGGGGTATTGTTACTACAAATTGGGAGGGGTTTAAAAAATAATAATGCAGGGCAAATAGAGGAACAACACTAACCGACAAAAGAGTATTGTTGTTCACAAACTACACTAATGAAGTTACTACTGCCCTAACAATGACAAAACAGTACTAAATGTGCCAGCCCTGCCCTGAAGAAAGTCGAGTAATAAATATAATTATTAAAATTATTAAATCATTAATTTCAAACTTAGGCCCTCATAAAGAACATGGGGGTCTGGGTGGTGGTAATTGCCGCCAACGGCATGGCGGTCCTGACCGCCATATAATGAAGGTGCCTGAACCGCCACATTTGAAATGCTGCCAGGCTCCCACCACCAGGCAGCCTGGCGGTGGCGGCATTTCTGATTCGACTGAGCAGTGCTGTGCAGATAATGAGTCCGATTCCACCAGCCTTTCCCTAGCAGTTTAAACCGCCAGGGAAAGGCTGGCGGAATGAGTAACTCGGGCCCCCCTGGGGCACAGCCCCCTCGAGCATTTCACTGTCCGATTTACGGGCAGTGAAATGCGCAACGGGTGCAGCTGCACCGGCCGCACTGCTACATTGCCGCCGTCTCCAAATGTTCAGGCTCTGCTTCCAGCTGGGTCGGGTGGCGGAAACACTGTTTCCGCTCGCCCACCCAGCTGGATGTATTTTATGTTGCCGATGGGGGGGTTCTGTGCCCTGGCGTTTTTTTGTTGACCGTCAGCACCGATCTCACCCCGTTGTTTTAAACTGCATTATTATAAAAGTTTTGCGTTGTTAAATAAAAGTTCAATTTACTGAATTTATTACATTTTGTAATAACTCATTTGTGATTTAAAAAATAATCATAAATTTAGTGTAAAAATAAAATTAAGTTAAACATTTAAATTATTGTTAAAAATGCAAATTTAGTTAAATTAATTCTAAACATTACTTTTAACAGAAGGTAATTTTAAATAAAATAAAAGTGCTACCGTGGGTGTAATTAAAAAAAGTATTATTCTTTAAGAAATGTTTTTTTTTTTTAAATTAGATAAATATATTCTAATTAATTCTTATTTAGTTAGAATTCATGAACATTTAATTTATTGAATGAATGTGCTGTAGCATTTAATTCCGATTTATAATAAATATTTGTTTGTTTATCCTTTTCATAGCGGAATGTACACAGTACGTTCGCCTTGAAAACTTCTAGTCTACAGCAAGATCCACGGGTCTCTGAACTTAGTCCAACACTATCTAATTTATACTAGGCCTGTGTAAAAATGTAATTAAGCCGGAGAAATCTGAGTAATGTTTATAGTTACTGTGGATTTGTTATAATTCAATCTACAGTGACAAGATAGAAAACTATATCAAACACACTCCTGTCAGAGCTCTGAGATCCTCATCTCACTTTCTGCTTAAAAACTTTATAATTGCAGCTCAAAAATCGTTGTTTCTTCAGCGATGTTTTTAGTACTTACGCCTATCTCAGATGTCTCTGTATGACAAAGCATATAGTGTACCCAACTTTCAATATCTTTATTACAAAAAAGATTTGAATAAAAAAAGTGTTTAATGGACCGACTCTGTGAGCAGATGACAGCGTACATCTGAACTACCAGAGGACTGCGAAGGCTCGGCATTCCGAGTAAACTAGGCACAGGAAATGATGGCTGAAGACAAGGGGAGTATGGGTTTGTTGGCCAGATCCCAAGACAGGAATAGAAAAACAATAGACAGAGAGAATGGTCAAGGAGTCAATTTCTGGAACTCAGCCATAAGGCACAAGTGCCAGTCAGGGAAAATGCCTTGCATTAGCCAATCTTTTCATGATTCATACATTACACTCGAACAACCACAGAGAGTGGCCCTCGTAAACAAGATAACTTTTTAGTAGTTTGTAAAGTGCTTAATTTGCGAAAGAGTCAACACCAGGGCACAACGTTTTTATTTGCTTAGAAGCCTGTGCCCAGAGCTACAAAATGTTAGGGGTATTGAATAGTGAGGCTCGTCTAGTCCTGATTTCACCACTCTTCCATCTGCCATTATACACACTCTGCCCCTTTCTCACTTCTGAAGGTTCTATTTCATCCTCTCTTTCTCCCTGTGTCACTGTTTTTCTATCTTTTTTCTTCCTCCTTCTTTCCCCCTTTTCTGTCTTTTTCAGGCCAGAGACTGATGAATGAAAACATAAGTCCCAGTCCGCATGCAAACTTGTGGGGGCATTTAAACTTGAAACATTTCAAGTCCCAGTCATGAGTGCTGGTGGGCCCCACCCACAACCACCAGCTCAAATTAAGCACTGACGCCCGAATGTTAATTTGTTGAGCCCTGGGTGAATGGTGTGTGGGAAAATATGGGAACTATCTAGGTGTGACAGCATCCAAGGCATTTTAAAGACTTGAAGGTGGAAGTTTCACAAATGCCTTTATGGGTGACAGAGAGAATAAGAACAGAAATTAGAAGATGTAAAAAGAAGACACTTCTGTAAATAAAGTGGTTCCATCTTTCAGAGAGCTGGTGAAACAAAAATTCACTGGTGTGTCAACAGAAAGAGCATAGGAAATTCAAATATAGAGTATATGCTGCATCGACAACTTCCAGGAGACATAGGGCTATTGGAGGCAAAAGTACATTTTTTCCTAATTTTTACTTTCTACAGTATCATTTAATTTTAAGTCATGTACCAATAGCTTGTGTGATTACAAATGTAGCTCTGTTTACTTTTTGTCATGTTTGTTCCTTCCTAAAATGTTTTTTAATTGATAACTGACAATGGGAGTTGGGAAATGTGGAGTTAATAGGAGCATTCACAAACGAAATAGGTTGGGTCCCCAAATTTAGAGTTCAGAACCTGTACACGAGGACTTAGCCTAATGTTCCTGAAAACGAATTACATTACGACTGAGAAATACACTACTAATTGGAATTTTCAATCTCAGCATGCCAAACCTTAAGATAGCATGACCTTATACAACTAGAATAACAACAATTAGGCATGTTTAGGTTCTCACTAATACTCCAATACCTAATTAAGAATGTGTGTGTGTCAGCTTCAGTTTTCTCAGATCAGTGAAACACTCAAGAGGTAAAATGACTTACGTTTCGCAGCGCATCAGTTTGGGCTGAGTTCTGAAGGTGGCATCAGAGTAGACAGCTTTTAGGTTCACTGAGACGATGCCGCCAATGATAAGGTCTCCATCTTTGAAGTATGCCAGGTTGGGCTTGCTAGGGATGGCACAGCTGGCCATAAGGTCTTCATTGACACCCGAAAGCAACATGGGCTGCATCAAGAGTAAGGTGAGTAGAAACACACGGTACATGTCTTCCATTGACCATGGATGGGTCTGCTTTTGGAGGGTTTATAAAATCAGATCAGTGATCTCGAATTGTGGCTGCACCTGAGAATAGAAGGAAAGAAATGAGGAAAAAGATGGTCGGGGAAGGGTTCATTAGCAGAGAAAAACAGCTGTGGGGTTCACAGAATACCACAAAGTACCTTTTCACCCTATGGCTGGGAAGGTGTAATACTGTCTTACAACTTTGGCCCAAAAAGTTAAAAGGGTAAAATAAGACATGACCGACACGAGTAAGCTTAAATAGATCTAAAATTATTTTCGATCGTGATATGTTTGCCTAACCCTTTGACCCAAACAATTTAGTCGAACAAGCTTTCCCAAGGACTTTGTGTTTTTTACTTCATTTGCATCCAAGGATGGAATATGGATCGCTAATTGTGTTGAGGTCAACAAATCAAGAAAATAAAATTTGAGGTAGAATGTGACTGACAGGGAGTTTTAGTGTAAGAATGCACCCAACTTGTGCAAGGGTACGGCAGGAAACCTTTACCACCATGGTGTTGAACCATTCTGCTGACAGCTCTTGGTGTTGTCATAGAATGAGGGAATACGTCTCCAGCTTAACTTTTCCTGAAGTCATGATGAAGGCTAAGATGCCTTTGTGATACCCCATCAGGTATAAGATCTTCATTTCTTTCATATTGACCTCTGCGAGCACCCGCTCTAACGCTTACCAGAATGTGTTTCAGTTTAGTCACAATTCACGTCATTGCTTTCCAATTTCACTCTCTTGTCCTTGCAGGTGAATTCCATACAATCACTGACCATATTACACAATATTTTTTGTTTAATGTTTTTCTATCAGTGACTGTTAACATGCTTTGTGAAACGATACACCTTGCTTGTTTATTGCCAGTTTCATACATTTGATGACGGCTTCTTACCTAGCTACCCGAAAATTAGGGAATCTTCTCAGTTATTTTTCCAGGAGCCGGACATAAAGCAAATAAACTTCACAATTTCCTGAGCTAATGGATAAATAATACAGTGCATGTGATCATTTGGCCGGTGCCTAGGGAAATAGCAAATAAACAACCCTATGTAAATGGCTGTTTTTAGAGCATATTATAGATTACATAACCAGCAGTCAGTCAAACAGCAAAGAAACTGTAGTATTTACCAGCTGGCCGGCTACATTGCTGACAGCCATGTAAATACTGATGACTGTCTATGTACTTGACCACAAAATCCCTGCATTGGATTTGCCGAAGTCTCCAGGAAGCCTCTACTGACTGGTTTTGTGGAGACTAGAAGTGTCCACAAATTGTTTTGCCTTTATGAACCTCCTGAATTCTCCATTCCAGCCCTAAGTATAACCCTATAGCCATCCCAGTTGCATCTCTCAGAGCCTCGGGACATATACTAATTCTGTGTCCCCTAGCTATCCTAGTTACGACACTGCAGTATTCCCTCAGCCTCCCGGGTCCAGTTGCACCCATCTGGCAAGGACTTCACAACCACCTGCCTACATGCAGCTCCTTGCAACATCAGTCCCAGTATCCCTGACATTGGCACCTTGTCATTTATTACTTTATCTCCATCTCCACTCCGCACCCCAAGGGTACCTCTAGTTACTCCTACTTTGATTTCCTCTCTGTGCCCCTGCCCATCATATGCCACAGATTGTGAGTCCATACCGTGAATCACCACTTCCAAGTCCCTTTTACGTGTCCCTTCCCTTTGTACCAGGTAAAATATGGTGGGAATCTTGTTAATAAATAGGAATTTGTCACCATGGATGTGTTCCTCGGGATAGAATTCTGAATTTTACAATATTCGCTGAGTGTATTTGATATGGGCAAACAAAACATATGCAATCAGCACATAGCCTAATACCTCCTGAATTGGAACCACATATGAGATGCAGACAGGAGTTGAGTTTGCACGAGAAACTAAATTAGCTCGTAGTTGTAATCAGGGACATTGTCATTTGGTGGAGAAGCAGGAGAGCCTCCCCTGTCTACACTGTGTAGATTACACTGGTCACCCAATAAGTGCCTCCGTGGTGCTTCAAGACTCCTCTAAAGACGTAGAGTTTGACGCCAATGTTATATTCGTAACCTTGAAGTAACTTTGAGACTACTGCCAGGGATTTTGTAAAGGCTGATGCGATTGCAATGAAAAATAGGAAAAAGGAAACTAGATTTTTACTTTATGATTTATTTTCACAAATCACACACAAAAGAAGAACTTCTGCAAATTATGATTCCAACCGAATACTACTTTTTATATGGAACTTTTAAACAAGATTTTTGTGGTCTGTAAATAATAGGTGTCAGTAACATTCCATTTGATGATCTGCATTTTACGGATCCTGATAGGATAAAAGGCTATTTATGTACACATGACTTGAGATGACAGTGCATGTCAGCAGCACATGTTTAGGTTACTGAACTAATTTAGTAGTAGATAAAATAATTTTTTCTGAGATTGTATTTTTTTGCCGTATTTGGGGTTTAATTGTTTCAGAATTCCAGCTACAAGAATTATGTTTCAGATATCTGCAATAAATGGTCAGATGTATCTCCAACAGAAAAATGTGAAAATCATTGTTGATGATTACAGTACAGCCTAATCACTCATTTTCCTATAGTAGGTGGTCTGAGAAATGCTTGCATTTAAACTGGATTCTCTTAAGCTGTACAGCCAGCTTTTCTGCAAGAACCTGTAAGACGTTAAGCTTCTCTTTAGTATAGGATTTGTAGTCTCACTTCCTCAGAGGGAAAATTGGTTCTTGGTAAGAGCCCTAAAATAGGCCATTGGTGCTTTTTAACTTTACAGTTACTCTACTAACTATTTCCCTGCACCCTTTGAGAGGGTCCTTGCACACCATAATGTTCCATGATGGGCAGCTCTGTTGATCTCATCACCAGCCCAGGGCATAGTATTTGACTTCCTCCAGTAAAGCACCTCCATAAAGAACCCTCCGCTGGCCTGGATGAGGCTTAAATTCTGTGTAAACAATTTAATTTCGGAATTTGGAGGGGTATAACAAACTATATGCTTTAGATGATGTGGTAAGATATTGGTACAGGCCCCGGTGTGGCTGGATTGGATTATGGGTGCTCTCTCTTCACCAAGAATCCTAACGTCCATCTGGCGCCCTCAAGACTGGCCTGCACACTGTGCACACTGAATTTCCTTGTCTCAAGCAGCTGTTGCCCCGGCAACTTCATCCATCCCCCTCTCTCTACAGGCGATATAAATTGATGCAAGCTGCACTTGGGTGGTCTTTGACATCAAGGAAATGTGGGACATAATTTATGGACACACCAGGTTTTAAGAAGCACTTTGCCCCGGCACATTCTTTATTAAAAGCTGCCCCCGAAAATCTGGAAAACATGAAAAAACATCCATCTGAGCTCGAATCATCTACCTGTAGTACACCTTTCAAAAATAGAACTGAAATGCCTCCTGTTTGATACACATCTCTCATATGTGTCCTCCATATGCTTTACCTTTCTACTATGTTGACAAAGGGGATCTAGGTCTACTCTCTTGGGCTTCACTCTTGCGGTTCATTTTACTTCCATCCGTTTATTCTCCTTCTTTATGCCTGTACATAAGACCTACTATTAGCAGGGCCCCGATTACTGGCAAAACTGTTTATGTACCTCTTGCTCTATTTTTCCGTTGCATTTTAGCCTGTGTAACTTAGTGACTTCTGCAGAGTGCCCTCACTTCCCCGGCACCAGGTTCATGATAAATACAGCTATCAATAAATAAATAAATAAGAACTTTTACACTTATGCACTTGGCATGGAGCCATGATTAAAACCACGACCCCATAGGACGTTCATCTGGGTTGGTTTGAGTCATTTTCTGCAAACCACACACATCGCTACTATTGCCACGTTTAGATCTCTGCTTCTTTGTGGAATCTCAGAAGTCACTAATGTCTCCGTGTTATTGTGCAAATTGTGGCGGTATGGAAGCACAATACGGGGTATCCAGGCACCCACACATCAATGATACAAAGCAGTATTTCAGAGTGTCCAGGGTGCCCAACCTTACCAATCTCAAGTACTGCCAGACAGAGTTTGATATGTAAATACCCAGTCACACTTCAAAAGCTTGATTAAAAAGATAGATTAGATATTCTTTGGCCCCAAATTAATAACATCTCGTGGATTATAAAATGGTTTTCTTTGCATGACTCTGCTGCACCCACAGTAAATATGGGGTGTATTAATTGAAAACAAAGAGTTCGCATTTTTCCTTCCCAGTTGCACCTGTCACTCTTACCAGCACCATCTTATTTCCCCTCTGACTCAATGAATTTCGCCTCATCAGTATGAAACTTCAGGGCTCTCTCTAGGGCATGTATGAGGACAGACACTTTAAATAACAACACAGTCAGAACAGCATGCTAACAATTAATTAGCATGCATACGATCTCCTCACTGATACCTTTAAACACAACCAAAACACTCAGTAGCTTGCTTGTCCTCCGTAGACTTAACTAGTACATTAGTCTGTTGGTTGACCTCCCCAACTATACCTACACATCTATAGAAATGGTTCTAACCTTTGCTAACAGGACTCAGTTCACCATAGCTAAGCCCACTCCCACTCCCACTCCCACCTCTGCCTCCAGACACCTATTCTGTTGGCTCACTTCCAAAAATACAGACTTATATTACTATTCAATTAAATAACCAAACTGGTTCCTTTCTAATATCATATCACGCTACACCTTAACTTAATACTTTAAATCCACCGATCAAATCCTTCTAAAAACACCTAATGCAACTTGGCTACTTCCAGTGTCCGTGCCTTCTGCCTGTTAGCCTCACATCACTGGAACTCCCAGCCACCTCCATTCGTACCACTGACTCAGTCCAAGTGTTCAAAACATTGGCCGCACCGAGATACACAAAGCGAATAGCCAGCCACACACTCTTTTGTAATGATATAGATGTGTGATTCTTATCTGCCTTATATGTGCCTTAAACTAGTGATAGGATAAGATTTATTTATTTTGTATTTTTCTTCGCTAGTCAGATTCGACCACTGGCACATTTCTTCTTGGGCAAAATCCAATTTCCACCTACTTCGTAAGCACCCAACATGTATTACATGTGTACTGACCTCCGTGCTATGTACATGTCTCTTCAAAACGCTTTATCGGTGTATGTAAATACACACAGTGTGTAGTGTTTTCTCTTCACATTACATTTGTCAGCAGATTGTGAAATTGTCAGACAGCAATTCTAGGGAAAGAATCTATGTTGTTGCAGTGTTGCCGAAGGAATAATAACATAGCTACTTTTGAATAATTTGTAAAATAAAATGTGCATGTATTTATTCATGCAAGTATATAAATTGAAGAAAGGGTGCATTGTTATATTTGAGCACACAGTAGCAAGGAAACGTCACTATGAATATCTATGATATGTGTAACATGCTGTGAGTTATGGGAAAATCCTGAGGTCAGTGGCCTTTGCTACAGATCTTGTGTGTTGTCCTGCTTGTTAGCTTGAAGCAGTACTAGGTAGACTGCTCTACGAAATCAATTTCCTTAATCTACACAATGGTAATTTTGCCAAGGATTGTGGACTATTTCATTAACCTACTGATCAATAGCCCAGACGGACTTTCCAGTCGCTGAAAAAAATGATGTGCACCCTTATGTGCAATAAAGGGAGGTGTAGAGTGGCCCTGACCAAGCTGCAACTCCTGGTGGTATTTGAGCCCTGCTCTTTAGCAGCAAAGCTCCACTGGCCAACTTGCTGGCTATCTGGCCGCAACATAACAGAGGTGTGCCTGGGGTCAGAGTCAAGTGCTCTGTGCCTCATGCAAGCGCAGTTCCTTAAAGGCGTGACACTGCCTGGGTCGTCCAACAGCCTCCTTCACGTTGCATTTGAGAGTCATCGCAGAGTGCTGCAAGTCTCCTGCATAATGCCACCATATTCGCCGAAGGTCCAAGTGCGTTCCCTACGCACCTTCAGAATGATTGTTGGCCTGGCGGCGACCTTACCCTGGGAGTCCTTGAGAGTGAGAGCCCTCAGTGATACTGCACAATGGAGCTTTTATCCCATTCTACCTGTTGACAGAACAAACAGGACTCCCAGCGGGTCACTTCCTGACGTACAGGCGCCTAGACACCGAACTGCAATGGCTGTTGGGGATCATTGATTCAGAGCCCACTCCCCACTCCCTGACACAGGTGATCTGTACAACTGGCACAGGCTGGAGACTCATCTCCTAGCTTACCAAAGCCATATCCCATAGAACTGTAACCTTAATAGCATACTTCAGGCAAACATGGGAACATGACACTGGCCACACATTAATCGCCAAATAATGAAGTATAGAGTTAGTATACCCACAGGTCTCCTGCAATGCATGCTTCCCATATATACATCCTCATTTTTGCATAAGGCTCAGCCAACACTGGCCATACTGCACAAAATGTATCCTACAGTATCGCAAGAATGCCCTCGGTGCCCTGCTCCTGTGGCAGACATAATAGATATGTTCTGGGACTGCCGGATCATCAGCACGCTCTGTACAGAAGTCTGTACAGCCCTTACTCATGCCAGAGGTCGGCGGGATCGTGACTGCATGGACTTTTGCCTGCTGCGCCTTTACAAGTGCCACAAAGCGGACGGAGCAAGCAACTGCTTTAGTGACCTAAACCTGCTAATTGCCTGACTAGCAACTGCAATGCATTGGAAGGCCCTGTTGCTGCAGAGTACTGAGTGGTGGCGGAATTTGACCATCCAGTGGGGCAAGGCAAGGCAGCGCCCCATAGCGGTCACATTGGATTAACTACTCTGTGTCTTCCAGGAAGCCCCCAACAACGATGTTAGCTACACATAGCTCAACACTGCACACATGCTGCCGCTCTTCCTCCCCCCCCTCCGGTGGGTCAACTATCTCGCCCATCTGCTAAAACAGTGCACAACACCAGACTTTCTACACTGCCCTTCTCTATCCACACATACACGGGTCCAGCCTGCACTCTTGCCCCGTCCTTTCCACACAACCTACTGACGCAACTACGGCTCACCTGTAACGACTACACACGTAACAGAAAACCAGGCTCACCGTTCTGTTCTTGTTTCAATGGTTATGCATTTGTTTATTATCTCGGTTGCATGTTTACCAGCCAGCATTGGCGTATGTGTGTCATTATAGACGACCTACATCCCTATGTGAAATCGTTGTGAATACTGTAAACAAAAAAGTTTCAACTCAATAAAAACGTTTGGAAACAAATCCTTCATCTACATTATTGTTATATTTGGGTTATTGAACCACCCACCCTAACACAAAACAACAGTGAAATACAATACATCATATAAGACACAAAAATCATCTAACTTTCCAAGCCAGATTCATGTATATCTTTCCCTAAGTGTGTATTTCCTACATTTTACATCCTTTTCAAACATAATGTGGAGTTACTTCAGTTTCTCTTGGAATTGTTTTATGATATGTCTGCTATGAACAATATTCAAGTTCACACAACAGCTACACGGAGCTTGTGTTTGCTACAAGATTGTATTTTACCGTAAATAAGCATCACACTCCAAGATATTCAGAAGACACGTTAAATCTGAAAACCTGCAACATGCTGCACTGCATCGGGGTGCTTACCTTTGCCGTTTTATCAATCACCCAAGATCGCCAGGCCAAAAAGGATTATTTGAATGAAATGTGGGGTTCGCCATTACCCAAAATACTAGCATAGCCAACTGTAGCACTTTGTGTGTGTTGTTTTCTGATGCCATGCTCACAAACATCGGATGCAGATATTTATAGGATGCAGAGCCTTGCCTTCTGATCCATGGGGGGCTGGGGAAACTGGCTGGACCCCGTAATTAACAGACATATGATTATATGATGTGACAGGTCACGCCCCTCGGTAGATTTTCCTTTTATTACAGTTATTAGGAAAATAATATATTGCCAACCCAATTCATAATGATTGTTTCAAACAGGGCGGCCCCTAGAAAAACAAAGTATCTCTATATATATATATATACAAAGCTGCACGTACACTGAATTTCTTGTAATATAAAGTGGTTATCATGGTCACGCTGTCTGTCATAGTTCATGCACAGTATTTTTTTTTTTTTTTTACGACGTCCACTCAGTAAACGCTGTAGAAATCCCTTTCATCGCTAGATTGTCCTTAACTGTACTTTCAGATGTGATTGGTTTGCACATTGAACAATATGCCTCAAGTTATGCGATTATACCTTCAACATAGTTACTGCAGAGTATTGAGCAGTATAGGCTCTCTAGAGCGAACAGAACCTGTAGTATTGCACTTAGCAGGGCAAAGATCTCATTTTTTTCCCGTGCTACTTGTATTTCTCTCAATGTGATTCCCATTGCATTCCAGTGCTTGCAGTACTTTATTCATAACAAATAAAGCAAAACTACATGTACAAAAGTGCAGAAACGAAAACCACGACCTCTGACTTGCTGAACCATGACCTAAAACCATTTGATTTCTTTGTATGTAATGTTTATTGGAATTTACAGTGTATACCAAATAAATATTACTATCCCTGTATTGTTTGTTTCCTGTGAAAATCTTAGTGCATTAGGGACAGATTTGGACCACATTGCCCTGATTGAATCTATTCTACTTGATATCATAGTAATCACTGTCAGACTTACCAGCCCACTTTACCTACAAAAAAGGTGAATCTTGGCCACAAATTGCACAACTAAGCAGACAATACCTGAATACCATGCATGCTTTTATTATCCCTGAACAGAACACATTCAAAATTACATGTATGGTCATTTACTCTTTATAGATATGTCATTGATCAATCAAAAGAAAAGGCCTTAGTCCTGAAAGAGTTGTGTTTGTTTCCCTTTGAAGTCCACATGCATCCTGCCTTCACTGTCCTGGCTTCAGACTAACTACAGGGGCCTATGAGACCATTGGTGTAGAGACAGTACACAGCCTAGTCAAATGGCAAAAGGCTGTTCCCAGCTCTGCCCTCCCAACCTCCAAATGATGACTCATCCAGGCACACCTATGTTCTCTATTGTGTATGGCAGTCTAGGAGGAATACATACAGCCCAACTTCTAGCTACACCCAGTCATGTGACCCAGAGGCAGGCTATAGGCACCAAATGGCTAAGGTAGGAATATTCAAACTTTCTAAAAGTTGCATTTTCAAAATTGTAATTTAAAATCCAACGTTACCATAAGAGAGGATTTTTAATACAATTCCAAAGACTCCAAACATGAACTGATCACCTGTTCCCATTTGGAAATTACAGCTTATTAAATGTAATAAGGTAACTTTAATGTTATCCTATGGGACAGGTAGGCCTTGCAGTACTTAAAAAAACAAATGTGTTTTTCACTACCAGGACATGTAAAGCTTAAAATGCACGTCCTACCTTTTAGACATATTGTATCCTGCCCTATCGGCTATTTAGGGCCTACCCTAGGAGTGACATATATACATTAAAACGTAAGGTCTGGGCCTAGCAAAAGATCAAAATGGAAGTGTAAAACCATACACACATGTTGCAACAGCAGGCCTGAGATATATGTAGAGGGCTACTTAAGACGGTGTACAGCAAGTGCTGTAGCCCACTTGTAGCATTTAATTTACTGTCCCTGGGTACATACAGTACCACTTTAATAGGGACTTGTAAGTCAATTAAATAAGCCTATTTGTGATATGCCAATGTTCCCATGTTTTAAGAAGTGAGCACATGCACCTTGGCACCAGTTAGCAGTGGCAAAGGGCAGAGTCCTGAGGCCAGCAAATCCTGCCTTCACTGTCCTGGCTTCAGACTAACTACAGGGGCCTATGAGACCATTGGTGTGGAGGCAGTACACAGCCTAGTCAAATGGCAAAAGGCTGTTTCCAGCTCTGCCCTCCCAACCTCCCAATGATGACTCATCCAGGCACATCTATGTTCTCTATTGTGTATGGCAGTCTAGGAGGAATACATACAGCCCAACATCTAGCTACACCCAGTCATGTGACCCAGTGGCCGGCTATAGGCACCAAATGGCTAAGGTAGGAATATTCAAACTTTCTAAAAGTTGCATTTTCAAAATTGTAATTTAAAATCCAACGTTACCATAAGAGAGGACTTTCAATACAATTCCAAAGACTCCAAACATGAACTGATCACCTGTTCCCATTTGGAAATTACAGCTTGTTAAATGTAATAAGGTAACTTTAATGTTATCTTATGGGAGAGGTAGGCCTTGTAGTACTTAAAAAAACAAATGTGTTTTTCACTACCAGGACATGTAAAGCTTAAAATGCACGTCCTACCTTTTAGACACATTGTATCCTACCCTATAGGCTATTTAGGGCCTACCCTAGGAGTGACATATATACATTAAAACGTAAGGTCTGGGCCTAGCAAAAGATCAAAATGGAAGTGTAAAACCATACACACATGTTGCAACAGCAGGCCTGAGATATATGTAGAGGGCTACTTAAGACGGTGTACAGCAAGTGCTGTAGCCCACTTGTAGCATTTAATTTACTGTCCCTGGGTACATACAGTACCACTTTACTAGGGACTTGTAAGTCAATTAAATATGCCTATTTGTGATATGCCAATGTTCCCATGTTTTAAGAAGTGAGCACAAGCACCTTAGCACCAGTTAGCAGTGGCAAAGGGCAGAGTCTTAAGGCCAGCAAAACCAAGATCAGCTAAAATTGAAGGAGGAGGGCACAATGTTTGGTGAAAGACCACCCTAAGGCTGACAGGTCTAACATATTTAATTATATGCATGCCTGTCTTCAGTCTGAAACATGGCGATGAGCCCCAAAAGAGGTTTAGGCAGACTACTAGTTTGAGTATGTTTTCCTTCTAGTGTAGAGAGGATGGTTTCTCTTTTAACTAGGCACGACTAGGCTTGAAGAATTCAGACACACAAGATAGCCTTTAATCATCTTTAAAAACACCAAGAATAGGGTATTCTGAGATTGTTTTCCCAGACGAAGTGCCAAAAAGTTAACAGCAGTTTGGGATTTTACAAGGGCAGATTAATGGATTTCACATAACCACTGTTGTGTTATCTTCTATAAACCCATTGCCTGGAAATCAGTACACTGCTAGAATTCGGTGAAAACAAGAAGACCTATTTTGAAATATAACTGTCTGCTCAACAAAACACTGAGCACTTGATTCCTATTTTCTCATAGCCCCAAGTATTGAGGTTGCCCCTGAAGAGTCAGTGTAGCTGGCTTCCTGACATGCAGAAGGAGATACAGAACAAGAGACATCTTAAAAGAAAAACAAGAAGCCCAGCAGGACAGGAATGTGGCTGAAGTAATTTCTAATGTTGTTGAGAATATGACTTCCACTGTATTATATGAGTTAGTAACCCCTGTAAGCCACCCCTGCAAGCTTGGTTGCTTTGGAAATGCCAATGGAGAAGATAGTCAGCTTTCTGTGAAATTGGGACTTCTTATTTTCAATCTTGAGAGGCCCAGGACTAGAAGCAAAGCCTACATGACACAGCCACCCACTCAATGGCAAGTATTTCCTATTCACTTCCCTCAGAGTTTTTGTAGCAAAGTGTTACGTTCTAGCCAGATGAAAGACACCAGGCATCTGATCTCGTAGAGCCCTGTCTGGCTATTGCTCTTAGTCTTGCCCATCTGGAACATTCTTAGCTCCAAAAAATTGAATAAGACCAACTGTACAGAGCACAAATGAAAAAGGCAGCAAATTGAGCACAGCAGCAAACCCGTACAGGTGGTTCCAGGTTTTTGACCACTTGGAAGATTTAGCACCAAAATTTATGGCATCAATGGCATCCAACATTTGATGAATTCAGGCTAATAGAGCCTACCTTGGCCACAGCATACTATTGTGCCCCAGTGGTGGATTTCAACTTCCATTAAGTGACTAGGTGTGAAGCTAAATCTATTTGCTAGGGTAGTTGTTACACTTTACCCTACTAACAATCCGTCTCAGTCAGCACATAGGACACAGTCACATTGCCCCTTACTGTAGCTTTGTCTTTTAATAGATAGCTTTCTAGGAATGCTTTTTGCTTTTGCTTTAAATAATCATAAATACCGATCCCCTCAATCAATATTTGTCATTTTGATATCATTTTAATCATTTACTTGTATTCTCTTATACTGAATGGTTGAACATTGTTTACCTATTTTCTTCTCAAATTCAAGACATTTACTGGGTGAAACCTGTGGCTTTGTGCCGAGCTACCAGGGATAACCCCAGAATTCCTCAACGAAAGCTGCTTTCACTAAGCAATGGTTTGCTTAACTTTATCAGATCCACTGTCGTCTCCCAGTTAATGATTCAGGGGTTCATTATGACCCCGGCAGACGGTTGTAAAATGGAGAAAAGTATTACCAGCAGGCTGGCTGTACATTTCCCCATATTAAGACAAGCCAAGCCGTCAATGTACCACACCGTCAGCCACGGTGGTAACGGCCGCCAGGCTGCAGATTTCAGTCTCCAGCCTGTCGGCTGTCAATAGCCTGCCTGCGGGATTATGCCCCCGCCTACCGCCATGGTTTTTGTGGCAACCTTACCGCCAAATAAACCATGGCCGTAGGCACTATCAGTGGCAGGGAATTCCATCCCTGTCACTGATAGGGGTCTTCCCCGCTCCCCTCCTCCTCTCTTGGTTCCCCCCCCCCTCACACCCTCCTCACTCTCCAGACCCCCCCTTCTTTTAGGCACCTTCATGCACACTTGCACACATGCATCCACACACTCATTCTCACATCCAAGCATGCATGCCGACATCCATTCACACACACATCCACACACACTTACATACATACAGGCACACACAAATACACATAACACAACATACACGCACTCACACACCCATACATGCACACACACACGCAATACACACCCTCATTCACTCACCCACAGACATACACCCACAGCCCCACACACACACACAACAACCCACACCTCCTCCCCTGTCGGAGCATCCGACTTACCTTTTGTGAGGGGGTCCACCGGCAGGAGACGGGATGGGGTGGGCATCCACCAGCAGAACACCACCAGACTGTATCATGTGTCACGATATGGTCTGCGGCAGTCTACTGGTGTGGCGCTGCTGCTGGCAGCAGCACCACCTTACCGCCATCTGGCAGCATGGCCATAGCTGGACTTCTGCCATCCTTCTGGTGGAAATCCGGCTGTGGTCATAATCCGGCTGATAGCCGCGGCGATGGTCTTTTGACAGCTGTCACCGCGGCTGTAAGCGGTATATACCGCCAATATTATAATGAGACCCTCAGTTTCTTATAATGATATATTGTTATAAATTAAAATAACATCTAAAGTTGGTTTGCTGATGCATGTTTTCTAATAGAGATGTTTTGCTATTTTAAAATAGCACTTTGTCAGCCACAACTGGCATAATTAATGTCAACATAGTGTGCAATTCATGTGCATGTGCCTAAGCTTTTGAATAGGATACATCAGCAGCAAACACAGTTTGTCGTATATGTTCAGCCTTATGTAGCCTTGAACAAACATGTGACTCGTACTGGAATTTGTTTAAATCATTAGGCCAAAGTATTTTTTTATTATGAAACTTCCAATTTCTTCATCCCAGTAGCATTCCAGGTTTACATTACATTTCTTGTTACTATCTGTTGATTGTGCCTGCCTATACTATAAAAATGTGGTGATGCAATACAGGGAGGTGTGGCATATCAGATCATATCCCAAGGTATTGGATAGTATAACAATTGTTTATTACATATAGTGAGGACATGGGGTGGAGAAAATACAACTTTGACCATATAGACTGTGATGTTAGGGGAGTAAGGATAGTATCACTGAATGAACATGAATGAAGTGTTCAATCAGAACACTTCAGAAGCAACTATAGATTCCTTTTCTATTTAGGAAGTCCCAAACTTAACTGGCCTTGGAGGTGGGCCAAGTCCAGATCTGAGGAGGAGAACATGTGACTTAAAAAATGAAAATCATAGTTCATTTACCTGACCCCCCCCAAGCCAACACTGATGTGTTTTGAATGAGGAATATATTTGTCAAAAGTACATAGGTGGACTGTCGTGTGGATGCCCAAAAGTGGCATCCACACGCATACGGAAGCAGATACCCCAAACCACATTAAATGGTATTATATCTCTGATGTGTGCACAACCCAGTATGGTTACATTATAGGAAAAGTGTTCATTCACCAAAATGGTATTATCTGAAGGAAGGAGCCTAGATCAAAGAGGTGTGATTTGCATGCAGGGCTTCATTCAAATTGGCAATGGCCAAAGAGTTTGATGGGGCACTGAAGATAGCTATTAGGGATGGTTCTTAGACCAATTGAAATAATGACTGCCTGCCTGTTAGAAAAGGGGTCTTTGGTTGACTGTCAGGTTACCCCCTGTCCAAGCAAGGACCCCCACTCTATTCAGAGCAACTGAGAAGCGCACTTAGATGACCCCTGCTTACCTCCTTGGTAGTTTGGCACAAGCAGTCAGGCTTATCTCAGAACTAATGTGTAAAGTATTTGTACCAACACACACAGTAATGCAGTGAAAACACTACAAAATGGACACCACCCCAGTTTAGAAAAATAGGTGATATTTATCTAAAAAAAAAAAAGACAAAATCCAACATACACAAGTTAAAATATGAATTTTCAAAAGAATAAGAGTCTTACTCCATGAAAAACAATAGGAACGATGATTTTGCACAAAGTACCTGGTTAGCGTCAAAAATAAATCTACACGGGTGAGCGTGCATCGGAAAAGGCAGCGATGCGTTGTTTCCTTCCTCGCAAGGGAGGCCGTGTGTAGTTTCTTCTCCGGTCGGGTCGGTGATGCATTTTTTTTCTCCCTCACAGAAGAGCGATGCATCAATGTCTGGACGGTGCACCTCGGATCCATGCAGAGTCAGGTTGGCTTTGACAACCCGGGATGAAACTTGGAAAATCCTGTTGCACGGTGTTAGCAAACCGCGCTGCATGGGGTTTGCATCGTTATCATCCGCCACAAGCGGGTGTTGCGCATCTTTTCTCAAACCGTGATGCATCGATTTCCCAGCTGTGATGCAGGTGGCGCATTGATTTTAGGCACAAAGCCAGCGGCGTGTCGTTTACCAGCCGCGTTGCAGATGGTTTGGCAAAAATGTCCCTGCACAGTGTTCTGTGCGTGGATTTTCAGCTCTTGTCTGCCAACTTCACCTTCTAAGGGCCCAGGGACTGGATAGGACACCACTTGGCAGTGCTGGAGTCTCAGCAGAGAGTCCAGATGTTAGCGGAGGAAGATTTTGATGGCCCAGAGACTTCAAAAGAGGAGGCAAGCTCAGTTCAAGCACTTAAAGATTCTTCACAAGCAGAAATATACCACAAAGTCCAGTCTTTGTTCCCTTTCATCGGCAGGAGCAGCAACTGCAGGATAACCCTACAAACCTCAGTCACAGGTAGGGGCAGCACTCCTCGTCAGCTCTTCACCTTGGTAGAGGTTCCTCTTGGTTCCAGAAGTGATCTGATTTTCAGGGGTTTTGGGTCCAATACTTATACCCCTTTCTGCCTTTGAAGTAGGCCCACTTCAAAGGAAAGTCTATGTTGTTCACAAGATCCTGCCTTGCCTTGCCCAGGCCAGGCCCCAGACACACACCAGGGGTTGGAGACTGCATTGTGAGATTGCAGACACAGCCCCTTTCAGGTGTGAATGATCACTCCTCCCTCCACTCTAGCACATGTGGCTCATGAGGATATGCAGGCTACACCCCAGCTCCCTTTGTCTCACTGTCTAGAGGAGATTCACAAACAGCCCAACTGTCAAACTGACCCAGACAGGCAATCCACAAATAGGCAGAGTCACAGAATGGTTTAAGCAAGAAAATGCCTACTTTCTAAAAGTGGCATTTTCAAACTAACAATCTAAAAACCAACTTCACTATAAGATGTATTTTTAAATTGTGAGTTCAGAGACCCCAAACTCCAAATTTAAATCTGCTCTCAAAAGGAATCTGCACTTTAATAATATTTAAAGGCAGCCCCCGTGTTAACCTATGAGAGAGATAGGCCTTGCAACATAGAAGACTGCATTTAGCAGTATTTTACTGTTAGGACATGTAACACACATCAGTACATGTCCCACCTTCAACATACACTGTACCCTGCCCATGGGGCTACCTAGGGCCTACCTTAGGGATGCCTTACATGTATAAAAAGGGACGGTTTAGGCCTGGCCAGTGAATACACTTGCCAAGTCGAACTGGCTGTTGAAAGCTGCACACACAGATACTGCAGTGGCAGGTTTGAGCCATGTTTGCAGGGCTACTTCAGTGGGTGGCACAACCAGTGCTGCAGGCCCCCTAGTGCTATTTGATTTACAAGCCCTGGGCACCTCTAGTGCACTTTACTGGGGACTTACTAGTAAATCAAATATGCCAATCATGGATAAGCTAATTTACATCTACATTTTACATAGAAGCACTTGCACTTTAACACTGGTTAGCAGTGGTAAAGTCCCCAGAGTATCAAAAACAGCAAAAACATAGTCCGGCACACATCAATAACCTGGGAAACAGAGGCAAAAAGTTAGGGGAGACTACGCCAAGGATGCCAAGTCTAATAGTCACTTTGAGTTTGATAAGTAATGGGCTATCCTCGTAGTTAGGTCACACCCAACCTGAAATTTGTTTGCTGCACATTTTACATCTAAAATGTCTGTTTGAAGGCTAGAGTTGCAATGTGATGAAAGGTTTTCTTGAATATAATAGCCATACTTCCAACTTTAACTTGGGTATAATTCACAGTTAGCTATATATATTTATTTTCTGGGGGTTATCAAAATAATATTTGATCCATATGTCTAGTTAGACACTTAGCTGAGCAAGCATCGAACTGAAGGTCTTTAAAAGATTTTGATTATTTTTAGTTGGAGGTTTCCCTTTATTTGAGAGCAAAGGCCTTTTTTTCACTTTTGGGGATCAGGTTTTGCTATATCTGTTAACTATTAGCACTAACACCCTCCACATTGGTCATCAAGGAAATTATCTCATGAACAACTGAATGAATAAATGAGTGAATGGACTATTGTAAGAAGGAGGACAAGAAGGAATAGATGAAGAAAGGAACACAGGAGGAAGCAATTATTCAGCAGATACTATGATGAAACGATACACTTCCATTGTTTCATTTAGCAACTGGTTGATGCAAATGAACAAGAAGTCCCTCAGGTCTGGAGCACATGCTTAAATGCCGCATCGCCGTGCCAGTGCTTCAAACGCCAGTCTGCGGCGCCTAAGGACAACTGCTGAACCGCGGCACTGTCCCAAGTGGATCCTCGGGCACCGCAGGTTTTCTAGCATCTTCTACGTTCAAATTATTTCAGATCTAAGAATCGTATTCAAAATGTGATCTTTCAAATTCATTTTAACAAAGTGGCGACTGTTGCCTGAATCAGGCTAGGAAAAAAGTGAAGGAACACACCATCTCACTGTCTGCACCTTCCCAAGAGCCGCAGGAACTATCCCTTCATCTGCCAGGTTAGTAGCAGTTCGCTCAGTTATGCGGGCAGTGATAGGGAATTCAGGATAGACCTATGCCATCCTCGTGGCTCTGGTCGATACACCTGAGTTCGCGCCACAAGTCAGTCAGATCGCATGACAGGCCAGTCAGACAAACCGATCCAGAAGCATAGACCTTGGTATGTGGAATATTAAGAACATAAAACTGAGCAGGGTGGGAAGGCGGGCGTTTTGTTTTAGAGCCTTACCAGAGAAGTAAATCAGTTCGCTTCCGACTCCATTCTTCCCTCTCAAACGAGTCAGTTAACATCGAGTTAAGATACTGCAATCCAGACTGACCCAACAGAAGAGAGAGATTAACCATTTCAATTAAAACTTGAGATTTGCCCCCTGGAATTTTTTTTCTTCTAAAAGATGGTTTCCTATTTCTACTTTCTCGGTTGTTTACACACAATACTATGTTGTTTCTTTGGTGTCCGCTGCTTTTCTCAGTCTCTCTTAGACAATTACAGCCTGTACATCCCACGACTCACACATGGTCAGGAGCAGGAGTCACAAACAACTGACACAAACCAAAGAACCCAATGAGGAGTAACAAAGACCCTGCAGATTGCCCCGGCTCAGGTCTTTAATCGACGCTTGGGGCCGGTTCTCTAAACATTTTAGACTGGCTTTATTTCAAATCCTCTGTGGTAAATGAAGAAGGTGGTGCCTTGTGAAAACACTTTTTATCTCCATATCATGGAAGCAGGTATCTGGGGGTGGTAATGTGCCATGTAATGTGTCATGTCTCTTGTTTACTTTACATATGTCAACACATGCTGCTACGTTTCCAGCCAAAAGCAGACCATGCCTTTCAAGTTCCTGTGAAAATGAGCTATTTACCACTGTCTACGGTAGCAAAATAGCTCCCACACAGCTCTTTAAATATTTAAGGCACTAGTCAGCCAAAAACTATGGCAGAGGCCTGGAGCCATATGACATAAAGTGAGTACTGGCGATTTTGCCACTTTTTACTGTGGTAAACGGTCACTTGTCACATGAAATTTATAGCCATATAGCCATGTGCTGCTTTTGGCTAGAAAGGTAGCTGCATTTCTTGACATATTTAAAGAAATAACATACTATAACACAATAACATACACAATACAACATGTCAACGCAAAAATAACACGGTGCAGCACAAAGAAATAGTTAAAACCGAATGCAACACAACAACCAAAGTACATTAGAACGCCAAATTGAAATAATGCAGCATAGAAACTACAGAACACATCACAACAATACAATGGCAAACAACAAATACGCATACACATCTTGTCACAAATGACCATCCCCAGATCTCTGCTTTCATAATGCAGTGGTAAAAGATGTTTGCAATAAACAATTCAGTAACTTACCCCCAGAGAATGAAACAGTGCTAGTTAAAAATGTATACTGATGCAGCCCTATTTTCTAAAATTAGTACTTTCGGTGCTCACTTTATATGATCGAGGCCCAGTGTCTAATTTCGTAATTCCATGCTGTAGCTTGTATTGGTATATTTGTAAAGGGGAGGAAAAGGACAAATACCTGGATGCAAAGAAAAACCACACTGGGCTGGATCCAAAACAAACTCCTAGAAGAGGAGAAAATGATTTCTCTATAACAAAAACTCCAACATCTGTGGACAGAGAAAAGTAGGAAAAAGGAAGAGACATAAAAAGGACACCTTGAAACCCATGATAACATTGAACAGCGCCAGAACATTAATATCAAGAACATATCCTTTGTTTTTCTAGGTCAGGTTTCAAAATATATCAGAACCAGCGTCATAGTTTTATGTAACTCACACCGGACTCCAAATTACCTGAAGTGCCAATCAGTGCTATTTATTTCGAACCTGCACTACTTATCACTGTATAACACTGGTAAGCTTTTTTGCTCCTTTTATTTTTGTACTGGCAGTGCTGTTTGTAGCATCAAAAATCAATGGTTTGCTCTGTGCCTGGAATAGAAATTGTGCACGAGGTAATACACTCATACATTTGTCCAAAATGTGAAACTAAACCAGTCTTTTGGCGTTTCTTGTCTTTATACTAAGGAGCATATTTATGAAAAGTGATGCATCATTCGTGATGCGCCACTTTCCTAGCGCCCCATTGCGTCCCTCCTACGGCACCATGTGTGTGCCGTATTTACAATATGGTGCACCATGGCGGTCATGTCCATAGTGGCATCATAATTTATGGTGCTAATGTTGCGCTTTACTGGATTTGCTAATGCAGCAAAGCACAGGGAGGCCCATTGTTTTCAAAGGGAGCATCATCTTAAAGCTAATATTGACGCTAAAAGTGGAGCACTGAAATCTAGTGAATTTCACTGTGCCATTTTTCTGGGCCTCTCTAAGTGGGAAACCCCCCTTGCATACATTATGCCTTGCACAGGCATAATGTGGCGCAAGGATTTAAAAAGTGGCGCAATGGATGCATTGGCCATGTTGTAAATATAGTGCGTGGGAAATGCCACCTTAAAGTTACATTTACGTAAAAAAAATGACACAATTGTGGTGCAAGGTGGCCGCGGAGCATCATAATTATGCTCCTACGTATCTTAACAAATGTGTGAATGTTCTAGAAGCGTTCATAGCTAGAGCCTTGACATGCGAGAGCAGGTATTCCTCTTCTCTGCTGATGAAGGCTCCCTTTATTGGGCTACAATACTTATTGCAATATCTTTCATCGATGGATGAAATCAAGGCTCCCTCCTCTACCCTTTACATACTGCAATTTCACTAACAGAACATGTGTTTCACCGAAAATTGATTTAGACTGTTATCTGCGGCCCGATCACAAGTTTTTGTGACTGGCGCTATTTTATTTAGTTAGTGTCAGTGCTTGCTCCAATATTCCTTTATTCCTCTGTGTTACGAAAACAGGATTCTGGGTGCAGCGGTGTGTAAAAAGGACATTTGTACACATATCTTCCATAATATTTTCTTGTGGTAGTGATGTGTTCTGTTGGTTTCTGTACTGTTGTGTCTTTGTGCTCAATTATTGAGGTGTGATTTCGCTGTTCTATTCTGCAATTGCCGCGCTGCTGTCTGTTTTTACTATTTTGTTGTGATGTGTCATGTTGTTTTAATTGTGTTGCTTTTTGGCTTATGTTGTATTCAGTGGCTTAATTTAAATATGTGTAGAAAAACAGAACATTTCTTTGAAGTTCCTGCAACAAGCAACCATTTACCACCAGCAGTGGTTCCTCCTCATGGGTGTTTGAGCATTGCCCCCACCCCCCCAAAACACACAGCAAGCAGCCAGGTACATCAGAAATGTAAATTATTAGCAGGTTTATGGTTCACTCATTTGGATTACCATTTGTTCTGTAATTACCCTTGACACTTGATTTCAATAATGTCCACAAGGTGTGTAGTGGACGTGGCCCGTCACTGAGTGGCACGATGCCCCCGCCTGCCGCAGTGAAGTGACGAGCATGCCTGTCAGTCCAGCCACTTTGTTACTGCAAGCTCAACATGCTTACTTCAGCTCTCAAACAAGCATGGACATAGTTTAGGGGTCACCAGGGATCTCAACTGTGACCCTTGGCTTGCTCCTTGCAACCCCTGGCACTGCCTTTGCGACCCTTGGTCTCAGAGGTGGCAACATCAGTGGCAGGTATACAAAAGCAGCTCCTACTTATGGAAGTCAGCTGCAGCTCCACATTCCTTGTT
Organism: Pleurodeles waltl; assembly: GCF_031143425.1. Lineage (NCBI taxonomy): Eukaryota > Metazoa > Chordata > Amphibia > Caudata > Salamandridae > Pleurodeles > Pleurodeles waltl. The sequence goes on along the minus strand of NC_090446.1, from coordinate 1,275,128,408 downwards.
TTCTGTCATTTTTTTAATTACAGGTAATAGTGAATAACATTTTATAATTCAGTATTGCTGTAACAAAAAATGGAGTACAATTAGCTGGCATATGACACTCACTGGCAACTAAGGTAAGTAAAAAATGCTTTTACATAAATGTTGTGTGCTTGCTTGTGGGTGAGAGCATGTTAAGTGAGAGAGAGTGTGTATATGTATGAATGTGTGTCTATAGTTGAGCATGCTAGTTCACTGAGTGTGAAAGCAACATAGACATATCATCTTAATTGCTGATAAAGCAGTGAGTTCGCCTGCCCAAGCGAATCCAGGCTCTGGTCTTATGCTCTGTATAGCATGGATAGCATGAAAGCAGCACCCGGATTGGCTGCATGTGATCCTAGACTGGATGGCATCCCTGCGCTCTTATACACATTGTGACAAGAAGCGTGAGAGCAAGAAAATAACTTCAATATGACTAAAAGAAAGCCATATAGTATTTGGTCTTCCTTCTCCCTACCTCTGGATGGAACGCATGTTTTTTACATTTTGCGCAGACATACTGATGACGCAATTTGTGAGGGAACGTAGATGTGTACTGTGAAGAGCAGCAGGAAGCACACCATGCATGGAGCTGGGAAAGGTGTGAGCTATGTCGTCTAAGGGGTTGTTTGTCTAACCATTGTTCCTGAAGCACGCATGCCTCACTCGGTGTCCGTATTACCATAAATGTTAAGCACAAGTTCTTGTATTGTAGAGTTCCCAAAATAGAAAAAATGTAGTCCTTTGTGGGTTCTGGTATTGCTCAGCTCTGGAATGTCGAAGGGCCTTTTATACTCATAATGGTTTCAGATATCATAGCAGATTTACCGGACAGTTTCATTAACATGAATTTGAATGTGTGCCATTTTTAGAGAAGCTTGGCACGAATGTAAAAATGAAGAGGCAAAAATGTGCACCATTTTTACTTCATGCTTAAAAGGAATAGAGCAACTCAATGTTTCTCCTTTCTGAGAATGAGCCATGTGCGAAAACACAGATGTAACCAAAATTATTTTGCCAGTGGTGGCTGGTGATCTTTAAAAGTGATGGGGCATAATACCAGCCTTGAGATCACCCCATGTTTTTCAAAATGTGCTTCACTCATACTTGCTTCCTCTCACATTTACTCTATTCCCCCTCACTCACTCTAACTCACATTTTTTCACTTATTCTCACACATACCCACTCCCACTCACTGTTAATTACACACAAGAATACTCATAATCACTGGTTATCATCATCACCTACTGATATACTTACACACATTCATTGACTCTAGGTCCTGGTGCAACTGCACCTGCAGCAAAATTGATAACTACACCCCTGGCTCACTTCCAATCTCTCTCACAACCTCCAATCAAACACTTGTTCTAACACACTCACACTGCTTCACTCACTTCCTCATAATCACTTTCACTTATCTATACAGGCTCTCAAACTCATATTACCGCTCATTTCCACTCTCATTTCCACTCTCATGCGCACTCACACACTTTCACTCAATCCCATTCACTATCAATAACTCATGAACACACTCACAACTACATACACACATGCATAAAGAAATAACATTTTTACTTACCTTGCTTACACTGCTGTCAGTTCGGGTGCTCCATAGAAGCAGCACAGAAGGAATCTAGTGCTGGTCACTGGAACTAGTAAGCCATGATTATCAACAAGGAGCCAGATGGAGCAGCACACGCAGGTTTGAAAAGGGGAAGACCCACCTCAATCTCTCTCATAGCTTCTTGATGGGCCTGGAAGCATAGCCCTATAAGAAGCTTGGAGAGTACTGGGGATCCTATCCCTGCTGTTTTCTTTTCCTTGGACCTCAAAGATGCACTGAGGTGTGCCCTCACAACCCCATGTTAGTAGATATATGTGTTGGGTGAGACATGTGCAGTATGTCTGCTAAATAAAATGGATTGTGCCTGTGTGAAGGAATCATAGTTTAATAAAGCCCCTTAGCTCAGTCCAGACATCCAAATACAAAATGTTTTATTTTCAAACAATCATGCCTCAGCCCCTCCTGTCCTCAGGAGCCTGGAGAGAATCTAGAGAGCTGAAGTGCACACCAGCAGTGATGATTAAAACAAAACGCTTGTGTTTTCGTGAGCACAGTAAAACTGAAAAATATGCAGAGGCCTCAGAGGAGGTAAGAGCGCTGGACCCTGAAGCCCCTGGTAAGGAGCCACTGTTGTATTGTACCCTATTTTAAGTAAAAAGAAACAGGGCAAATACATTTTGTTTCATTTGCTTGAAAAGGGACCAACTTTAAGACAAAATCATGTGGCTCCATGTGTATGGTAAATTAGCTGTCTATGTATTACATAATCAATATGCACCTATATTGCCCCATGGATAACCATTTAGAGCGGCCATGTTTTCAGATGATTGAGGTCCCAGCAGCTGGTGCGTCAAAAAGATTTTGAAAGCATCCTTTATTTAAACCTATAACATTTATCCATTTTTTTTTTAGTGAAATAGGCTGTAAAATGCCCAATTTTGCCCAATATTAACATTTTCTTGGGAGAGACACCCTCCACCTCAAATGAACTCTCCTTGGGTCTGTTGGAATCCCTTGCTTCATTTGCTTGCAATGTCAAAGTCATGAACAACATTTATGCCCACCACTTTCAAAAGTCACCAGCCACCACTGTTTACCCTGCCTATGGAGGTCAAATAATGCTGCTCTAGCCCTTCGGCCACTGTTTGGGACAGCCAGGCAACCTAAACAGTGGCCGAGACTGTGTACTACCAGTGCTCTCTTTACATGGAATGTCTCGTTGTTTCCTGTGGGCGCTAACATGATTCTCACACTGTGTACTCTGCATTGGCCGCCTATGAGGCTCCACGTTAAGGCAGTCCTCAACAGAGCAGCACCCGGCCAATGGCCACAGTCTATCACTTAACAAGGAGGCAGTAAGGGTTACGGAAAATATCTTATTGCAAGATCCTATTGAGACCCAAGTGTGAGAATATGTTAAGTGACTCTGTCACTCTCCGGTGGATGGAGTGGGCCTTTACGCCAAGTACGTTTTAACAAAAATGGCCAAAAAGCAGCATTATTTAAGAACAGCAAAAAATTGATGTATGTCACTGTAAGAAAAGAGTGCTCTCCCCCAGGCTGCTTTCAAGGCTGGATAAACTGATGATCCATATCACTCAGCCCATAAAGCAGCTTTATATCATTCAGCCCATAAAGCAGCTCCCTGTCACACGGCCCACCAGGGCAAGGTTGGACTGGTCTATAGGACAATCTATCAGCACCAGAAGGGCTGGTATGACTGTTTAGTATGTGGGCCAGTTTCTTAGCTGTTTTTGGCCCTGTTCTCTAGTCTAGATGGATGGTTTGTACTGATAATTTTCCTTATCTTACCACAAACATTGCCTGCAGCAAGCACAAAAGGAGGCACGGGTTCAAAACTGCCAGATTTGCAAATATATGCCACTTTTTTAGCCATGAGATTTGTTCATGATGGCCACTTTTATTTTCTGCCTGGGCCTATTTCTGTCCCAGTCTAACCCTGGACCAGGGATTTAACCAGTATTCCATATGGCCTTCCCAACTCTGGGCCCAATTTAATTATTGGCAGATGGAGTAGTCACTGGAGGGCTTTACGTCTGCCAGACCAAGGCTACTCCGCCTGTCAAGTTTATAAATGACCACCTAGCAGGCGGTCATTTTTAAAGGCATTGGCAGGAACCACCATCACGGTGGCTCATATAAGTGCATTTTACTGTTTGTTACAAGGCTGCATCGGAAGGACGCAGCCCTGTAACAAACAGTGATCTTTTTTTTCTTTACAAAAAGAAAAGACCAGACAGGATTTTCTTTTTGTAAAGAAAAAAAAAGTAATGCTTCCCTCAGCATGTGAGCCTTCACCCATAGTGGGGGGAGTATTAAAATGGTTTTACTGGTGGTCAGAAATAATAAAAAAATGACTACATGTCAGCCCATCCAAATTGGGAGGGTGGACATGGAGTCATTTCTCTGGCAGCCCTTGCTCCTAAGGGCCATCGGAGGGGGTTAATTATGGTGAAGACATACTAGCCTCCACTGTGATTAACCCGCAGGTCCTCAAGCATCTAAATGCAACAGGCAGATCGCATTCTTGGCGGTGAAGATACTCAGTCACCGTTACAACAGTGTATCCTGACCACCAAGAATTAAATCGGGCCCTCTGTTAGGAGGATAAATGGCCTGAAGTGCCACCCTCTGGACCAAATTAACTAAGGTTTACAGAAGCATCTAATGTGAGGCTCCATCAAAGGTTTGTGCATTATGTAAGGACTGAACTTGCAACAATTTACTCCTGATTGAGACTTTTTTTGCTTCAAATGTTTTTCTGTTTCTCATTTTACCAGGCTCTCTCTTTTTGTCTCGCCCCTAAAATGACCTTTAAAACATTTGTAAAACCTTCTTTTCCTTTACCTTTTTGCATTCCACTTTACCCTACTGTGGTTCCCTAAACAGGAGGCAAAGGGGCTTATTTACAAGCTGCTTGCGCCGTCGGTGCATCACTTTGGGAGGCTTTTCATGGCCTTGTAGATTTGGAGTAAGGCAAAACAACACAAGGCGCTGCATTGCCTTACTTTGCATCAAACACATGTTCCATGGGTGTTGTGGTGTGTGTTCCCATGCAACACCTATGGATTTTGACGCATTCCCGGATTTACAAGGTTTTGTAAACCTGGGAATGCGTCAAAAGCCTACACCACTCCATAGGTGGCATAAGGATGGCGCAACAGGAAGAAAGAAATATCTTTATTTATTCCCATCTTGTCCTCTTTCTATGTGTGCTGCATTTTGCAGCACACATAGAAAGAGGAAAATGCCTCTCATGATTGTTTTTGTGCAGGAAGGTACCCCTTTCTGCACAAAAACAATCACCCCAGCCATGCAGACACCCTTGCACCATGGTGCAAGGGTGCCAGCACTGGCGCATGGTAGCAATTTGTGTGCCATACTAGGGGAAAAGGACCGGAATGCGCTGTATGTTGTAGATATGGCATATTCCTGCCCTTTTGTTTATACACATGGCAGCGCAACAACAAGGCTTGGGGCAGTGCCCTGCGCCAAAACGTTGTAAATGAGGCCTAAAGGTTATATGAAACAAACATTCAAAGTTGATGACATACACTGTGGTTTAAACCGGAGGCTGACTGAAATTTAACAGAAGGTTTTAGCGTAAGAATTGGTACGAAAAATGTTGTAGTCTTTAAATTGGCATATTTGTTCATTGCTCTTCTAAATTCAACTTGTGCCTAAAAATGGAAATATGCAGAATGGGATTTTAAATATATGAAAAGTAATTGTGGGATTTAAAGATGTGAAATCCCACGTGATGTACATGATACTGTATTGTCTCCCAATACTGTCCACAATGTACAGTGCTCCATTGCTCTCAGCTAAGTTTGCTGTAAATAAATACAAATGTATGTTTGGTTATCTACACTAGCGGAGTCATTACAGGAGCTGCATATGTTAACTCTGCACACAGAACCCCACAAACTGCAGAGTATGTTAAATTTAAGGTTCAGGATTACCTCACAATTAGGGGGTTACCTTACATGCTTTAGTATTCATTCCTGCAGGTTTCTCCTGAATTTATGACCTTTCTTCTCGAGTACATTTCACCAGTTTTTCAAATAGGTAAAAACATTAAGGCTACACGTTGGTAATACTGATTCTGTCTGTAGTTTTCATCAGGATTGTCTCCCAACTCAGAACGTTGGAATGAAATATGTATGTAACTTTTAAGGTGAAAAATATAACTACAAAGGAGTGCTGTAGAGGAAAATGGGTTTTATAGTAGGTAGCAAAGTCAGATGGGGTAATGGGCATACATCTGCAAGTTCTGCCTACAATTGAAACAGCCCAGAACTGCTAGAATTAATGTTTATATCTGGTGTTAGCCAAGACCGTTCGATTTTACTGAATCAATATGTACTATATACTTACTTACTTTCAGCAACCTCTCTTCATCCATTGGTCTGTTGTGTCGTTCACATTTTGCTTCCATCCACTACAACATACAGCACGGGGCAACTGGTCACCCTACTTCAGCGACTGGTTGTCTTCAATTTGAATGGCTGCATTTTGCTCTTTTACAACAAGCACTTCCGCACACAAGTTAGTTCCCTTCACTGGTAGTGTTTTTGTTTTAACTTTATAACACTTTAGTGTGACCCTTGTGTTTAGAGCCTTATCAGATCCTGCATCCTGGCAATGTGTTTGAAAATTTATTTTCCAAGTGCTTAATTTCACAGCCTAACAGATTGTGTCCATTTGAAACTGTGTGCTGGATAAAGTTATTCTCTTTTTACTGTGCATGCAGTACACAAACCAAAAGCTTCAACATTGTACATCTAAATTCATAAGTGGACAGTTCCGCAGAACACATTTCTTCTAGACTCAATTTAGCCAAAGTTTCTTTGGTAAACTTTGCCCAGAATAAAAATCAGCCTTTGTTATGTTTCATTTCAAGCACTCCTTAAACATTTTCTAATCACTTCCTTGACCTCCTTTCTTTCTTTGCTTGTTTCTTTGTCTCCTTCTTCCTTTGTTTCTTTCCTTCTTTCTGGTTTTCCTTCTCTATTGCTTTCTTTCTTTTTTAATTTTCTTTCTTTCATTTTTCCTTCTTTCTTTGTTTCTTTCCTTCTTTCTAGTTTTCCTTCTCCGTTGCTTTCTTTCTTTCTTTCTTTCCTTACATCTGCTTCCTTATTTTCTTTCCTTCCACCTTTTCTTCATTCTTTCATTAGTCAATTTGTTTTTAGATTCAACACTCAGCAGTTTCCCAAACGAAAAAATATTTTGTAAAAAACCAACACAAGACAAGAATTGTCAAAAGACTTGCAGACAAAGCCAGTCCTATTGACTTTACCAAACCTTGTTCTATTTTGTTGATTTTATACACGTCTTCTCAATACGTCTAAGTCTAACAACAGTGTCTGGTGTCAGTTCTCCAGTGACCATTTGTATTCACACATCTTCTGCTTATATGATGGGCTCAAGTGATTTCCTTCAATAAATGGCTGCAGAGGGCTAAGCATAGTGTAGCAGCATTTTCATTGTTATTATTTCTAATCTGCATTTGTTCTGCTCGTGTATTTGAGTAAAGTATTTTAGCAGTATGAACATTGCATTGAATTGCACTGATGATAAATGTTATTGATTACTTCTATAAGAATCCATTTATCCTGAACATGGATTTTTCACTTCTCTGCCGTCAGAGCACTATTACTCTCCAGAGCCTGTGCAACAGCAGATGCAGTACTTCCGCCACCCCCTTTCTCCAGAGACCTGCAGGAGCACTGGAATGGCGGTGGACAGTTTCTCTCTTATTTCATCATACTCGAGAAAAGTGGGGAATGTCAGCCGCCACCTTCCTTGACAGGTGAGGGTTTTTTGCAGACCAACACTGACAGGGGATTTCAAGCCATGTGTAGTGTCCCCTGGTTTGACTGAGTGTTCTCCTGCATGCAATGTTCTGTGTGAAGAGTGTATCTGAAATTAAATGAAGGAGCTGGCTTTCCAATAATTGCTTTTATTTGGCTCCATATACCCTTTTCTGTTTTGTGACTTTTTTTATTTCATGTAAATGCACAAGTTCTGGAAATAAGGGCCAGATGTAGGAAAAATCCAATTTGCGAGTTGCAAATTGCGAGTCATTCCGACTCGCAATTTGCAACTCGCAAATTGGTATGCAGAACGGTGTCTCAGACACCGTCTGCAACTCGCTATGGGGTCGCAATGACCCACCTCATGAATATTCATGAGGTGGGTCGCTAATTGCGGCCCCATAGCGAGTCTAGGCACTCGCAAACATGGAGGCCTGCTGTCGTCAGCAGACCTCCATTTTCGTGACTGCTTTCAATAAAGCATTTTTTTTTTTTTAAGTGTAGCCCGTTTTCCTTAAAGGAAAACGAGCTGCACTTAAAAAAAAAAACGAAACCTTTAGTTTCGGCTTTTTTTCAGGGCAGGCAGTGGTCCCTTGGACCACTACCTGCCCTGAAAAAAATGTTTTGGGTCCATTCACAAACTGGAAGGGGTCCCATGGGGACCCCTTCCAATTTGCGAGTGGGTTACCATCCACTTGAAGTGGATGGTAACTGCGATACCCTTTGCGACCGCATATGCGGTCGCAAATGGTATTGCATTCCACTCGGAATCGCAAATAGGAAGGGAACACCCCTTCCTATTTGCGATTCTGAAATGCATATTGCGAGTCGGTCCCGACTCGCAATATGCATTTCTGCATAGCAAAGAGGCATTTGCGCCTCGCAAACAGCGATTTTCGCTGTTTGCGAGGCGCAAATCCTTTGCTACATCTGGCCCTAATTTGTTAAAGGACTAATATTTTCCAGTTATTGCAGGCTTACTTTGTAGCATGCAATTATAATGCTCTGATGAAACAACAAATTCAGTAAGTTATGAAACATGCTGGTAAGTTGGTATTTTATATCAGACTTTAAAAGTGTAACAATTAATGCAGCGTTAGAGATGGACGTCACATTTGAAATAAGGCATTTATTTCCTTGTTAGTTATTGATTCCTTCTTCAATTTAAACTCCTTTGCAAAAAATTAACCAACTTTTTAAGTCCTCTTTTCAGGATGTCATGCCTATAATTCAATGAATGAATGAATCAATCAATCAGTGTTTGTAAAGTGCAGCTACTCACCTGTTAGGGTCTCAAGGCACTGGGGTAGGGGGAGTGTAGTGTGTACCGGTGAGGTGGTTTAAGAAAGCCCAGTCTTCAGTTCTTTCGTGAAGTTGGGGAGGGAGGTGGTTTGTCTGATGTGGATGGTTAGGGCGTTCAAGGTGGTGGCTGCGAAGTAGGAAAAGGAGCGTCCTCCTGTTCTGGTTTTCCTGATGTGGGGTACTTCTGCGAGAGAGAGCTAGGCTGAGCGTAGGGCCCTGTGGGGTATGTGGAAGGTGAGACGCTGATTCAGGTAGAATAGTCCAGTGTTGAGGTGGCCCTTGTGTGCGTGGGTGAGGATCTTGAAAGTGATTCTTTTCTCTATGGGGAGCCAGTGCAGTGTGCGTAGGTGACGCGAGATGTGGCAGTGTCGGGGTAGATCAAGGATCAGTCTGGCGGTGGCGTTCTGGATGTTTTGCAATTTGTGAGTGAGTTTTTTGTTGATTCCGGTGTAGAGTGCGTTGCCATAGTCCAGTCTGCTGGTGATGAGGATGTGTGTGACAGTCTTTCTATGTTCAAGGGGGATCCACTTGAAGGTCTTGCGTGGGAGGCAGAGGGTGCAGAAGCAGGTGGAGGTGACTGAGTTGATTTGATGGTTCATGCAGGCTTGGCTGGCAGGGGTGGGTGGGTTTCCAAGGGTGGGTGGCCACCAGGAGTTGCTCCATGTGTTGGGTTGAGGGCCCATGATGAGTACTTCCGTCTTGTTTGTGTTGAGTTGAAGGCAGCTGTCCCTCATCCAGTTGGTGACTGCTTTCATGCTTTCGAGGAAGTTGTGTCTGACCTTGTCGGGTTCATTGGAGAGGGAGAGAATGAGATGGGTGTCGTTGGTGTAGGAGATTATGTTTATTCCTTAGCTTCTGACTAGGGTGGCTAGCGGAGCCATGTAGACTTTGAACAGCATGGGGCTGACGGAGGATCCCTGGGGCACTCCGCAGGTGGTGGGTGTGGGATCTGCGAGGAGGGGGGAATTCTCACTCATTGCGTTCTGCCGGAGAGGAAGGATTGGATCCAATTGAGGGCCTTGTCTCTGATGCCAGCTTCGTGGAGTCTTCTTCTGAGGGTGGGATGGGAGACTGTGTCGAAAGCTGCCAGGAGGTCTAGTAGGATGAGTACCGCCGTCTCTCGGCCAGGAGGGCTGTTTCAGTGCTGTGGTTTGACCTGAATCTTGATTGGGAGATGACGAGGATGATGTGGTCTTCTAAAAACATGGTGAGTTGGCTGTTGACTGCTTTTTCAATGACTTTCACGGGAAAAAGAAGTAGGGAGATTGGCCTGAAGTTTTTGAGATCAACAGGGTCTGCAGAGGGTTTCTTGAGAAGGGGGTTGGTCGCGGTGTGTTTCCAGTCATTGGGGAAGGTGACAGCAGCTAGTGAGCAGTTGATGGTGAGGCGGAGCTTGGGGGGCGATGGAGTCTGCAGCTCTGTTGAAGATGTGATGGGGGCATGGGTCCGTGGGGGCCCCGGAGTGTATGGACTTCATTGTTTTCTGCGTATCTTCGGTGGAGAGGGGTGTCCAGGTGGAGAAGGTAGGTTTGTTGGTGTTGTGGTTTGGTAGGGGGTTTCTGTGTGTGGGTTGTCCTTGTTGAAACTGTCGTAGATGGTCTTGATTTTGTGGTGAAAGTAGGTGTTGAGTCTGCCACATAGGTCACGTGAGGGTGGGATGTCCGTTGTTTCACTGTTGGGTTGGGCGAACTCCTTGAAGATGCTGAAGAGTTCCTTGCTGTTGTGTGCTTGTGAGAAGATAGCCTTCTTTCTGGTGTTTCTAATAAGTAAAACGTGAGTATAATTCATAAAAATACAGACAGTCTCAATGACTACATCATAAGGGCCCATGTGATATGTAACAATTTATGAAAATTTACAGCTGAGTTGAAAGGGGGTAATGACAAATTGGCAAACAACCTATTCCAGCACTTAAGAAAATGCAATTTTAAAAGGCTTTTGCTTTAGCAAACATTATACTCAGCTACATATTCAGGCTACTTTATAAACATTGATTCAGTTGAGGCATACAGTGTGTTTGGATTGTATAGCGCATGCACACAAACACATACGATATAGAGGGACACATGCAACCAGGAAGACAGAAGTAGCCAGTTGCAAGCTCCATGAACACACTTACTTAAAAATGTAAAAGCTCCATGCACACACATCACACACATGGGGGCACCAATGTACAGAGATAATATGTACATTCTTCTATACATCAAGAAAACACTCATTAGTACAGAAACCCGTGGGCACAACCAAATTTGCATTCAACGCACACCACACACTGTACAACACTGCACTTGACAGTTGTTCACGTCTGAAACCTATGATCGTTTCGGGGGATTTTGGTCAAAATAATCTGCATACTTTTAACAGAAAATTATTCCAGAATGAAAGGTACTGTGGGCTAAAAATTCTGAACTGGCAGGAAGTTTCTCAAATAGCATGGCTCACTTGGCAGCAACCCCAACATCCCAAAAAAGCACAAATGAGCGGATGGTTATAACTACTTGGTCGTTTACAATGACAATATGAATCATTTTTGTAATGCTGCTTTCAACAGAATGAACGCATTCTGGCAACATTTTGGCAAACAAGTAGATTTTCAGTTCTTTTCCTCTGCTGGGCAGTCAGTCGTTTTCAGAAGTCTGCATTTGTTTACTTTTCACAGGGACCAATGGGACCTCCGTAATACATTTTTAATAGGGGCATGCAGGTTTTTTTGCTATTCGAGTACGGCATGCAGGCTGCAGAAAATGCATACTTAATAATGCTTCAATTGCAATTTTGTGAATAAATTTCAGATGCTTTATACATTCGGCGGGAAAGCCACAATTCTGCAGCAAGAAATGTCACTTAACAGATCCTCTCTATTTTTATTATAGCTCCAAAATGTTTGAATTGAGGGATAGTAATGGGCTCCGGGACACCCCAGACTTAGTGAATATAGAGGTAAAGTCTCGATGGAGGTGGATCAAAGATTAAGTGCTTAGTTTCCTGAAACCTCCCACTACGTGATAAAGTAGCTTAACATGCTACTGGATAGTCACCAGTCTGCAAAACCAGAGCACAAGTGGTTCCATCCTATACACGTTTAAAACAGTCTCCATAATGAGACATTCTGTGATGCCATCTGTAGCAAGTTCAGGAGGGCCTGGCTAGCCCTGCTAGAAGATGACTGCACGCTCTGGCAGCCACCTACAGCCTACACAAATGCTGAGTTGGCAGCCCACCCCCAACAGGGCGGGGAGCAGCGTCTCAACTCATAAAACTTAGGGAAGACCCTGGGTTGGAGCTGGGGGTAGACGGTGGCACCAAGACAGTGGAGAGAGGCACAGGCCCTCCTTAAAGGCCATGGTTAAAGTTGCCGGCTGTGGGCCCTTCCCGAAGCCAGGACATGACGTGGGGATGCCGAAGAGGAGCAGCAGCCTTCAGCCAGAGCCAACAAGGAGGGGACAGTAGCTCAGCTGGCGAGACAAGGAGACATCAAAGGGCATTGCTGGCCCGGTAGCTCACTGCAGCCTGGGATGGCTGTTGCGTGATCTCTCAGGAGGCCTAGAGAGCAGATAGGAGATGTAAGTTTCCCTTTTCCTCTCCCTGCTACTGAACACTGGAGGAGTTACAACACCTGCTGAGCCTGGGCAGTGCAGAGGAACTGTGTGGCCCTGAGAAGAAGCTGTGTGGGGGCGATACATGGCTGATCCTGTCCGGCCAGGCTGAGGGTGGTGAGGGCCATCTTGACGCCCAGGACAGAGACATGTTGCACAGACACTGACAGATAAAGAAGCAGAGTATCGCCCCACTTGGAAAGACAGTGCTGCCGGACCCAGGGCCCTGTGTGACATCCGGAGCCTCGAGGCCAATGCGGGCCCCAACTGCTGAAATGGGCCACATGTTCTCAGTGAGGGACACACCACCTGGGGGATACACTGGAGAGCAGATGATCATGCATGGCCCTGGGGCCTCAACGGAAGGCTAGACAGCGCTGACAGGAGGGTAGCAGGACACAACACCAGCAGACTAATTCAATATAATTTTTAACACAGTGCACTCCTTGGCACCGCCACATGGATGACAGCAAACCACCTCAAGCTCAACTCTAACAAAACCGAAGTAATCATTCTCGGCCCCAACAAAACCATATGGGATGTCTCCTGGTGGTCCACTGCCCTAGGCCCGCACCTACCCCCCGCAAACCACGCATGCAACCTTGGCATCATCCTGGACCCCTCCCTCTCCATGACCAAGCAAATCAACGCCGTCACTTTCTCCTGCTTCAACACACTCCGCATGCTGCGAAAAACCTTCAAATGGACTCCTATAGAGACCAGAAAGACCGTCACCCACGGACTCATCAGCAGCAGGCTAGACTACGGAAACGCACTTTACGCCGGCACCACAATCAAACTCAAACACAAACTCCAGAGAATCCAGAACACAGCCGCCCGCCTCATTCTGGACCTCCCTCGCCATGAACACATCTCATCACACCTCAAATCCCTTCACTGGCTCCCCATCGACAAGAGGATCACCTTCAAAATCCTCATCCACGCACACAAATCTCTCCACAAAACCGGCCCAACCTACCTCAATGAAAGACTTAACTTCCACACTCCCAATCGCCACCTCCAATCTGCCGACCTCGCACTCGCCACAGTCCCCCGCATCCAACGTGCCACCACAGGAGGCAGATCCTTCTCCTACCTCGCCCCCAAGGCCTGGAACTCCCTTCCCACCAACCTCCGCAAGACCCAAGACCTCCTGCTCTTCAGAAAGAACCTCAAGACATGGCTGTTCGAACAGTGACCCTCCTTCCCCCCCCCCCAGCGCCCTGAGACCCTCACGAGTGAGTAGCGCGCTCTATACATTTTTTGATTGATTTATTGATTGATTGATAGAGAGGTCCTGGCACACAAAATAGACCAGGTGTCTACGGTCTAGGAATCCTGCATGATGAACATCGCAAGTTGGTGGATAAAGTCAAACAGCATGAGGAGCCTTTGCAGGACAAGGGCCTGCACATGGCTAAGCTGCACGAGTGGGTAACATTGCTCACTAAGGAAGTGGAGCCCCATTCCTGAAAAGTAAAAGACATTGAGGATGGTAGATGATGCAACATCGCTTAGTGGGCCTGCAGGGGTGAATTCAAGCTAAAGTCATGATACCCTACCTGAAATAGTGGCCGGCACAAGTAGTGCCCCCCCCCCCCCCAAGGACTATCGCCATTCTTTGCCTTGGAACTGGTGCACAGAGTACCAGTGAGGGGCACTCAGTCTGGTGCAGCCACACCACCAGACTTGTGGAAACAAAACTCCTACACTAGCGCAACAGGCAATACTCTGGCCATCCAGGGGGAGATGGAGAAGGAATTGCTGGCCTGAAGGTTCTGCTTGTCAACTGGGCTTTGTTCTTTGACACGTCTGCAGCACCATGGGACTGACTAGAGTTTAAAATGTTGGCACGGATATGCGTCAGTGGAAAGAGAAGCAATGCCGGATTCACCACAGAGAGAGGTAGGGGACACACCAGAAGGTCGTCCAGGGCCCAGGTAGAACTTGAGTAGGCAGCAGCACTCAAGACGTCCAACAAGCTTGCGGCCCTAGAGTGCTCCTCCTCCAGTGAGACCGAGGGTCACTCAAAAACAGAGAACCTCCGACAGACCCAGTCCCACATTATGCCTAAGCCATATGACTTGTGAGTAGATTTGTGACCCAGTGGGAGGGAGGCCTGGCAGCATCCTGGACAAACACATGAGGCCCTGATTCCACGGGAGGACAGGCCACTTCAGACTTGGGTGAATGAGGGTAGGGAGGCCCTGAGCAGGAGTCGAGCCCAGCCTGCTCGCCTCATTCTGAGGGGCTGAATTATTGGGACAAATAAGAAAACTGCCTTTATCATTGATGGGTGGATCAAGGGCTGGAGATGGCTTGGCGAGGGGAGACCCATAAGTGACTGCCACACCCAACACCAGCTTCACTGCATAGCACTGTGGGAATCTAGTTTGAAACAGATTAAGTCAAAGAGTTCTTAGGATGCCCAGCCAACACTGGTTCTACCTGACTAGGGGGATTCTTGAAATATTGATGTCATTTTCTTCCAGTTCGTCCTATGTATGTCTTTTATTACTAGGTTCAGGATGTGCATTGGCTGCAGGAAGGGGGAAGGCAGAGAAATGAACCCTTGATACTTGCATTGCAGGAGGGTATAGAGCCCCCCACGTGCGGACTTCCAGAGATATCAATGGAACATATGTGGCCTGGGGACTGCTAGCAAACGCTACAACCATTGGCCTTTCTAAAGCACGGGGTGTAGAAGTTCCCCTGCTTCAGGAAACACATTTCACAGAATGGAAGATACTGTTGTTATGAAGGCTCTTGAGGGGGCAGCTGTATGCAAAAGGCTACTCATTGTTTGCTCGAGGGGCCCTGATTTGGGTGAGACCAAAGGTGCCCTTTGAGGCACAGAGGGTGACAATTGACAGGTAGGGCAGATATGTGCTGGTACAATGAAAACTGGATGGTAGACCACTGCAAGTATGCATTGTTTATGCCCCGTACATGGGACAGACCCTGTTCCTGGACTCCCTGGCCTAGGTGTCATCTAGAGACTTGTGCAAACCATTGATAATCGGGGGGACTTTATTTGTGTGACTGTCATGAAGCTGGATAGATCAGTGCCCCCTCTGCCAGACACCCACAGGGTTCGCACAGACAGAGACTTCGGTGACTGGCTGGCTCACTAGGATCTAGCCAAAAGCTGGAGGGACAGGAACATGGGGAATAGGGAATACTCCTACTACGCTGTGATGCCTGCTCTCCATGTCCACCTGGACAGGATAATCTGTTTGCCTCTACTAGCCAAAAACATTACACACATTGAGCACCCGAGCCGCACACTCTCAGATCATAATACCTTACTCATGTGTATGTGCTGGGTTAAACAGTTCTCTCTGGTTCCCACTTGGAGACTTGGGTGGCGCATCTACAGGAACCAATCAGTGACTATTTACAGCACAACTGACACACAGAGACACACACAAGCATGGACTTAGATGTACTTAAGGTGGAGGTGAGGGGCTTCTGTATGGGGCAGTCAATGCGCATCCGCAGAGCATTGACTAGGGAGTTGTCTACCCTAGAAGGGGAAATTATGGAACAAGAAAGGGATTTGTGAATAATCCCACACTCCGGCAAAGTGTACTGGTTGAGAAAGAGAAAAATGCTACCACAGTGCAGTGACTGAGAACCTTAGATAGGAGGGAGTATGTCACCACGGCACACAAGGAGGGAGGTAGGGCAAGGAGACTGCTCACCTGGCTAGTGCAACCTGCGGAATGCGGAGAACCTATCATGAGTTAAATAGACCAGTTGAACATGATCTACTTTCAGAGAGAGAAATACATAGTGTTCACACAGCATTATAGGGAGCTGCATGTGCTCCAGATACGGTCAGAGAGGTGGAGATTGAAGCCTACCTTGACCAAGTGCTGCTGTAACATGTTGCTGCACTTGACCAGGAGACCCTAGAGGGACCGGTAATGAAGTACAAAATTAGGGCTGCTATCAAGGAGCTTGTATATGGAAAGACACCAGGAACGGATGGCCTCCATGCAGAGTTCTATCAGATGTAGGCACACCTTCTGGCCCAAGGGTTAGGCAAATATACATCCAGTCTCTGCAAAGCGGATCTCTTCCAGATACTGCTAAAGGGACTCTCATTGTGTCCATACAGAAGTTAACAGCCACTAGAGCCTGAGGCCTACAAACTGCTCTCCATGCTAAATTTGGACTGTAAAATTCTGAGCATTGTGCTAGCCGACCACTTGCTGTCCTACATGTATCATAACACATCGTACAGCATCAGGAGACTGTGCAGGGTACTTGGGGAAATGGATGTGGCTGACTACCAGGGTGCAGTTGCACTCTCTGTCAATATATGAAAGGCTATCGACATGCTAAGGTCGACACGCATGTGTAGAATGAACCTGGAAGCAGGATGGGTCAAATTGGTACCACTCTGGTACTCTGCCGTGGGTCCATGTGGCCCGGGTCATCTCAGAGGCATTAGGGGTGCTGTTGGCAGTGATGACCCTTTTATCCACTGCTGTTTCCCCTGGCAGTGGAGCAATTTGCAGGAATACTCAGGGTGGAGGGTCTTGGTCTGGGGCACTGGTCCGAGAGGGAGAGCACATGATCTCCCTGTATGCAGATAACATGTTGTTCAACCTTAGAAATCCTGCCGAGAAAATGTTGTGGAGTGTGGCCCACCTGGGGGAGCTGTGTTGGGTGCAGGGGCTATGCACAAACTGGCACAAGACCTGCAACTTTCTTATTGGACGTGACCATCTGGAGCCCCAGGCGGCAAACCAGGGTGCGGAGATGCAATGGGAACCACAGGTCTTCTGGTATCTGGGGTCAACAGATAGCACTCTGGCACAGAGATGCTGGAAGGCAATCTGGGAGGGGGAGCTCAGGGTGCTCTGTGAGGTATGTGATACATTCTGGCGCACATTGCAACTGCCTATCAGGGCATGGACTGCCCTTACTAGGATGATCATGCTGCTCCGGGTATTCAATTATTTTGCCAACCTGCCACCATGGGTCCTGCAAAAATGGTTCTGATTTTTAAACTCCATGTTACAGAAGCTCATCTGGGATGGAGGCAGACACAGGGTAGCGCTCCAGGTCCTGCATTGGCCAGCTCGACATGAGGCATGGAGGGTGCCGCACTGTGAGAAATATTGTCTGGCAGTGTAGCTACAATTGCTGGTCTGATGGGTGACAGGCTGGAATACATCGAAGCTTGGTGAGTTCGGAGAGTGGAGGAGAAAGGGGGTCTTAGTGGCCCTCCGATGGATCTAAACAAGGATAGATTCACAGGATCTGGCTCCTTGTCATAGGGTTGTGCTGCTGGAGGTGGGCCATTCACAGGGCTTGAAGAGGATGTCCTTATGTGCCTGCCCTGCCCTTAGTGGGAATCCTGACGCCGATGGGAGTCTTTCTCACCGCAAGGAGGCTAGAGGAATGGACTTAAGTGGACCTCACCAGGCTGGGGACCTTTATGAACTGGGGAATCTCAGGATCATGAATAGCTTTGTGGCCAGGCATGGGCTTCCTGGGGTGTAGTTCCTGACATACAGAATGGTCAAGAGATCAATGACACCTTGATGAGGGACATAGAGTTAGAATCTCAGACATTCAACATGCTACAGTAGTTGTTTACTTTTGGGGATGGTCGCAGACTGATCTCTTGACTGTAAAAGATGGCGCCTGAGGGACAAAGCATGGGTGCAGACATTGGAGCAGTCCTATAGACTGTAGAGGAACATGAGATTTGTATAAACACAGTTCAATTATTTACATTTGACTTACCTCACCCAACACAGGCTCAACATGGTGCTACACATCCAGACTCAGAAATGCCCCCACTGTTGTCTTCTAGACGCAGACTTTTCCAGCATGGTGTGTTGGTGCCTGCGGGTGGCCACATTTTGGGAGGGAGTAATAACAGACTTGGAAAGCACCCTTAGTAAAAGGGACTTGGGAACAGCAGAAATGTACGTGATAGGTCTGTTTCCCCGAAGGCAGGGGCAGAGAGTGGGGAATAGGTTCCTAGATCTTGCACTGGGCAGTGGCCGCAGAGACATAGCATGGCACGCATAACGTTGGAATTAGAAGAAGCCAGGGTGTCAGTGGCGGACAGCTGGTTTGTAGCTGGCCACGTTGCACGCAGGGACAGAATCCTAGTGTTGCTCCCCTGCTAGGATGGAAGCTGAGCACATGGGGCCACCATAGGTGGAGAGTGTTGGTCACTCCTCTTTGTATTGCCCTTGGTGTCAGGAGGGGAGGAGTAGGGCCTAGAGGTCTCATAAGGGGTCATCTCCCAGAGCTGGGTCTCTTTGGTGATTGGCGTAAGCTAACCTACCCTGTGTAATCAATAAACCTGCACCAACATTCATCCACAGAGTGTCACTGTCATTTATTATTTTACATGCATTGTGTGGTTGTAATTTTAAGCTCCTCACATCCCCAAAGGGCTAGGGGTAGCAATACGAAGAAACACTGACTGCATTTGAATGAGTTGGGGAGGAGGAAGACACTATGGCACCACCGGAAAAGCGGCGGATACCTGATCCTCACTACACGGATGGCCGGGCAACACCCCTGAGCCGGAGCCTGGGTCACCACACGGATGGGAGCTTGAGTTGGAACACACTGCTCTTCCCCCTCTTGGCAGTGGCAACCATATCAGTCACTATAGACACTGTTGCACAAAATGCTCCCAAAGCGCATCAATAGTGACAACATCTGGTTAAACCAATAGTTCACATAGTTATGTGCCCATGGCCTTCGACGACATCTAACAGGTGAGGGGAAAGGGTTAAGACTTGCACACTTTAGATGTGACTAAAAATTGAAATGTGCATGTTATCACCACAAAGAAGAACTTCAGAACACAGCCAATTTATTGTCAAGTTTGGGGCCCTAGAATGTTTGTATCTACTGCAAAACTTTAATAAAAATGTTTATTTAAAAAAAAAGAAACTGTAGCAAGTTCAGAACTGGGTTTTCCACTGTCAATGGACTCTGTGTTCGGAGGTAGGCCTTTTTTGAAATGGTGTCACAGTTTGCTGAAAGGCCTGGAAAGTTCAGCAGTGAATCCTCTATGTTACCTCCAGGTAAAGAAGTAACCTAGGGTGGTGACTCAAATGAACTTGGTCCTGCAGCAAGGTCTAAATCCTGATGAACTGAAGCAGTTATGGTAGTTCTTAGTTATACTGTGAGCAATTTGCATCTCCATAACTTTGCCGGGTATGCTGTTAATTGATCTCTAATTATGATGCCTGCTGCTGTAAAAGTCTTCTCCTCTTGAGATGAGGGAGTCTGTTTCATTTGCGACACACTTGAACAGCACAGACTCAGAAAGGATATGGCCTTTCATCCAGAGCTGCCAACTTTGGAACTTATGGAAACAGGTTTGAGTCTTGGTGTCTGCTCAACATCGTGTGATTCTAGGCAAATCACTTAGGGCCTCATTACGAGCCTGGAAGTCAACAGACTGCCAGACTCATGGTCACGGTCATGACCACCACTGGTTTGTCCGTCCAACTGCCAAATTAAGAGTTTGGTGGTCCAACCGGCAAACGACCGCCGTCTCCACCAGGAACAATGTTCCTGATGGGCTGACGACGGAGCAGGTTGGATTTAGCGAGGGCAGCGCTGAACTCAGCGTAGCTCTGCTGATTAGAACCTGGTTCTCCGGCAGCCTTTTCATGGCAGTTTTACAGCCATGAAAAGGCTGGCAGAGAATTGGTGCATGGGCACCAGGGGGGCCCCTGTGCTCCAATTCCAATGCCATGGGCCCATGCTCAGCACCCTCGTTGAGCACTGTCTGCTGCTCAGACAGTACTCATTACAAGGGTGCTGGTGCGCCCTGAAGGCAGCAGCATTGCCGCCAGCTTGATTACAACCCAGCTACAATGCTACCCCCACTTTCCTGCTGGGCAGACAGGCGGAAACCTTGGCCCCTCGGTGGGAAGGTTGTCAGTAAGGCGGCAGCCTCCCCATCAAAAGTTCAGGGGACAGGGGTTCCCGTCTGCTCAAATCATAATCAGCCCCTTAATATGCTTGTGCCTAAAAAAGACATCAAATAAAAAAAGTAGGTGTCCTTGTGTAATGCAACTGGTGCACATGTAAGGTGCTTCAATACCTTTGGATCAAATTCGCACTAATAGACACACTAGCCCCCCTCAGAAAACACATCGCCACCCGCAACATCAAGAACGCCCCATGGTTCACCCCAAACTCCAAGCGCAAATGCCGCCAAGCGGAGAAAATATGGCGACAAGAACCCTCTACAACCAACTTCTCCACCCTCAATGCCACCATCCGCACCCATCACCAACTCATACGCACCGCCAAAAGAGCCCACTACAAGACACGCCTTGACGACAACTCTCAAAACAGCAGAGAACTCTTCACCATCATTAAAGAGCTAGCCAAACCCAAAGCCAGCAACATAGACCCCACACACACATAGCCCCTATGTGACGCCCTCTCCAACCACTTCCACCACAAAATCCTAGATATCCCCCACAGCTTCATACCACACCCACCCACCACACACGCCCCTCACTCACCCAACTCAACCCCCACTCATGACCACCCCACCACACTCACCACCTGGGCCCCCACCACACATGAAGAAACCGAAAAAACCATGAACTCCATCCACTCCGGATCCCCTATCCGACCCCTGTCCACATCGCATCTACAACAAAGTCAGCCCTACCATCGCCCCCATACTCCGCGACATAATCAACTCCTCTTTCGACTCCGCCACCTACCCAGACCCCTGGAAGCACGCGGAAATCACCGATCTCCTAAAAAAAAACAAAGCCGACCCGCAGATCCACTCCAACTTTTGCCCCATCTCCCTCCTCCCTTTCCCTGCCAAGGTTGCTGAGAAACTAGTCAACGCCCGCCTATCCCACTTCCTTGAAGAAAACAACACTTCTGACCCCTCACAATCCAGGTTCCGCAAGAACCACAGCACGGAAACCGCCCTCATCTCATGAATTGAGGACATCAGGACCACCGACCGGACCCAGAGAGTCTACCTTCCACCTTTCCACTCCATCGCTACCAAGATTATCTGCGGAGTCCCCCAAGGGTCCTCCATCAGCCCCACACTCTTCAACATTTACATGATCCCCCTAGCCAACATCCTCCAACCACACAGAATCACCATCCTCTCCTATGCAGATGACACCCAAATCATCCTCTCCCTCACCCAAAACCCCACCACCGCCAAAACCAACCTATACGCTGCTCTCCTCGACACCCCCAACTGGATGACAACTAACCACCTCAAGCTTAACTCCAACAAAACCGAGATCATCATCTTTGCCCCCAACAAAACCATATGGGACGACTCCTGGTGGCTCACCGCCCTCGGCTCCACACCCACCCTCACAAACCATGAACGCAACCTCAGTATCATCCTGGACCCCTCCCTCTCCATGACACAACAAATCAATGCACTAACCTCCTCCTGCTTCCACACACTCCGCACTCTAAAGAAATCCTTCAAATGGATTCCACCAGAGACCAGGAAGACAGTCACCCATGCACTCATCAGCAGCAGACTTGACTACGGTAACGCCCTCTACGCCGGCACCACACTCAAACTCAAATGCAAACTCCAGAGAATCCAGAACACAGCTGCACGCCTCGTTCTTGGCCTCCCCACCACGAACAAATCTCACCACACCTCAAATCTCTTCACTGGCTCCCCATAGACAAGAGAATCACTTTCAAGATCCTCATCCACGCACACAAATCCCTCCACAACACCGGCCCAACCTACCTCAACGAAAGAGTGAACTTCCACACTCCCACCCGCAACCTCCGATCAGCCGACCTCACACTAGCTACAGTACCCCGCATCCATCGAACCACCACAGGAGGCAGGGCCTTCTCCTACCTCGCCCCCACAACCTGGAACTCCCTCCCCACCAACCTCCGCAAAACCAAAGACCTCCTACTCTTTAGAAAAAACCTCAAGACATGGCTGTTAGAACAGTAGCCCCCCTTCAGCCCCCCTCCCCCCACTAGCGCCTTGAGACCCCCGGGTGAGTAGCGTGCTCTCTATTTTTTTTTTATTGATTATGTATAACTGCCAAAGAAGTATATAGGATGGAGCAAGGGATTCAAATTAAGATGAGGAGGTATATTTTAACTGAAAGAATAAAGTACGGAAGTTGGAAATACATTGTTGTTTTTGGCAGGCAACACCATGGATTAAGTGTGGTTAGCGAGAGATCTGGAAAATTGGTAGGTCCAATAAAATCATGTGTCTTATTTTTGGAGACACAAGTAAGGTTCTCAGTGGTTGAATAACCAATTCACTTTTGTGATTTCATGTGAAATTTGTTAATTCAGGGTCAATTTATACCACACTGTGGTGACTTTGATTCTGTTTTGTGCTCTTCTTTGTCCTGTCGCCTAAGAATAAAACATTTATATAAAGGGAGCTGGTGGGTTTCTGGACCTAGGGAGGGAGCCTGTTCTGAGAGGTGGCGCTGGAGGTGAATCACAAGTGGTGAATGTGCTGGCAATGTAGCATTGCCATTGCTCATATTCATTAACTTTCAAGAGCTTATATACTGTCAGGAAGGAAGTCAGGGACGATGAATGTGATGGGAGAACTGTAGGAGGTTGACAAAGCTAGGAGAATACTATAATTTTGCATTTCATGGAAATAAAAACTGATGAATCCCATTCACCAATGCTGATTCTGGGTAAAAAACAACACCCCTAATATATTCATCTTTGTAGGAAGGTGGGTTATTACTGGTGGGGGTATTCACTCTCATCTAGTAACAGTACCACAATCACTAACAGGCTCAGTCAAGTTTCAGTAAATTAATCCTTGCTTGATTCTTGGTAGCTTAGCAAACAAGCTGTCAGTCTTAACTTAGGAGACAGGTATGTGTAGAGCATTTAATACCACCAAAACAGTAAATAAGTAAAAGACACAACATAAGAAAAATCCAACCCTGTTGGACTTTTTTGCTTATGCAGGGTCATCCCCAATCTTTTTGCCTCCTGCCTCCTATTTTTTCTGACCTGTTGCTGTTGGCTTTTGAACTCTGAGCACTTTACCACTGCTAACCAGTGCTAAAGTGCATATGCTCTCTGTGTAAAATTGTATGTAATTGGTTTATCCATGATTGGCATATTTGATTTACTAGTAAGTCCCTAGTAAAGTGCACTAAAGGTGCCAGGGCGTGAAAATCAAATGCTACTAGTGGGCCTGCAGCATTGGTTGTGCCACCCACATAAGTAGCTCTGTAATCATGTCTCAGACCTGCCCTTGCAGTGTCTGTGTGTGCAGTTTTAACTGTAAATTCGACTTGGCAAGTGTACCCACTTGCCAGGCCTAAACCTTCCCTTTTCTTACATGTAAGGCACCCCTAAGGGAGGCCCTAGGTAGCCCCAATGGCATGGTGCAGTGTATGGTTAAGGTAGGACATATAGGTGGTCATTACAACATTGGCGGTATAAGGCGCTTACCGCCATTCAGAAGACCGCCAATACACCACCGCGGTAGACCGCCACAGCTATTATGACACACATCACGGAATCCGCCGAAATTCAGACACCCACACAACACCACCACACCAAAGGTCAGCGATAAACTGGCGGTAACAAATCCTCCACCTCCACGCCAACAGAAACACGCCCATGCTATTACGACACACAAATCCACGCGGCGGTCTTTCAACCGCGGTATTCCATTGGCGGTACACACCGCAGCGCTCAAAATACACACACATCTACAAAACACCGCCACATTGGACAATTCCAAATACACACACCTGATACACATACACACACCACTCCCACACACCCAATACTATATAAAACACACACCCACATCACCCACAAACCCCTACAACCAGAAATTCTGAGAGAAGGCCAGAGAGACAGCACAGCTATTGACAACCCCAACACACAGAGGCACACAACACCATCACCCACACAACATCCACGCACAAAACACCACATACCACTACACTCATCCACACTCATCAACACATACACCACCCCACACATCACACATAACACCCCATGTCACGCCAAAGACACCCCCGCTTCTCCGAGGAGGAGCTCAGGGTCATGGTGGAGGAAATCCTACGGGTAGAGCCACAGCTATTTGGCTCACAGGTACAGCACACATCAATAGCCAGGAAGATGGAGCTATGGCACAGAATAGTCGACAGGGTCAACGCAGTGGGACAGCACCCAAGAAATATGGAGGACATCAGGAAGAGGTGGAACGACCTACAGGGGAAGGTGCGTTGAATGGTCTCCAGGCACAATATCGCGGTGCAGCGGACTGGCGGCGGATCCCCACCTCCTCCCCCACAACTAACAACATGGGAGGAGCAAGTCCTACCATCTTGCATCCTGAGGGCCTCGGAGGAGTCGGTGGAGGATGGGACACTGGTAAGTCAAATCTTAACCATCACATCCCCCACCCTCACACCCTCCCCTATCACCCCAAATCTTCACCAATCTACCCATGACACCAAGCACCCATCCCAACACCAAGCCCTGCATGACACAACTAAGCATGGGCACCCCTCACTAAAGCATGCCCACTGCACATACCCAGAACACCCCCCCCCCAACCATCACCACAAAAGCCCCCACACAGGAATGCCTGCACTGGGGATCACGCACACCCAACCATTGCACACCATTACACACACAGATGCAATAATCATGTGCCTATACCCCTGCAGGAACCCGAAGGAACGTCACCACACCAGAGGGTCCAGACAACACCACTCCACCCCCAGAAGAGGCCCACAGTGACGACAGCAGCACTGCCCCACTGGATCCTGATGACCAGCCCGGACCATCGTGGGCCTCAGGACAGTCGGTTCCCCTTGCCCAGCCACAGCCCAACACCGAGCGGCCACCCTCTGGTAACACCAGCACAGCACCCACCCAGCGGGCCCAAACCTCCCTACCCAGGACAGGTCAATCAGCGGTGTGTCCACCACTACAGGGCACTCAGGGTAACCCACCACCCCAACAACAACATGGACCTGGGGGCAGTGGTAGTGGGCACACGGACCAGGGGATGGAGGCACAGGAACACCGGGGAACTGGGAGAGCTGCTGTGCAACAGAGGGAGGACAGGCCAAGGGAACCAACTCTCCACGAGGCCCTGTCCTCCATCATGGGAGCATACCACCACTCCCAGGAGACGATGGCCACGGTCCTGGACAAGTTGCAGGAGACCCTGCGTCTGCAGGAGGAACTGTATTTGGGGTTCAATGAGGAGCTCAGGACCATCAGCTCCGCCCTGGGCACCATCGGAGGGGTGCTGACGGACATTCAAAAGACCTTGAGGGACACCGTGGCACTCCAAGGGGCCCCTGACACTAGCCAGGACGACGAACTGCCCACCACCTCCGCCGGCGCTAGTGGACAGGACGCCCCGCCACAGGACCAACACACCAGCACCCCATCCCCTGCAGACGGACAACCACCACGCAAGCGGTCCCTGAGATCCAGGAACAGGACAGAGCAAGATGGCAAGACCCCCGCCAGGAAATAAGACCACCCTGATTGTCCCCCCACTGTCCCACTTTGTCACCCTGTCCAGATAGGAACTGCCCCAGCTCCACTTCCAATCCCCAGATGGGCAGTGCACCTGTGAGACGAATAGACTGGACTCTGCCATGGACATTCCTCCACCATCACCCATCACCATTTTACAACCTTCCTAGATTTTTTTAGCACTTAAATAAACACCCTTGAAACCAAAAAAACTTGAGTCAGTCTATGATTTGGAACTTTGTATTATCAATTACAGTGTCATAATGGGTTACCCATTGTAAGGCTAACATACCAATGTCACACATCACAAGCCCTTGATGGATGCAAGCAGTTGACACGTAGGTTACCACACTTGTGAAACTGAAATGGAAGGGTACAACTCAATTAACAAATAGTGAGTGAAATGTAGGTACAGGATAGAGGTAGACGTGTGAAAGTTAATGTAATGTTAAACCTGAAAATGTTCTCACCTGTGTGTCACTGGAAATATTGCTGTATGACTGACTCCCTGTTGTCGTTTCCTTCATCCTCAGCTTTATCCTCATCACTGTCCACTGGATCCACAGGCTCCACAGCTGCCACAACACCGTCATCTGGATCATCCTCCTGCAGAAAAGGCACCTGGCGTCGCAATGCCAAATTATGGAGCATGGAGCAGGCGATGATGATGTCGCACACCGTCTTCGGTGAGTAGTATAGGGATCCACCTGTCATATGGAGGCACCTGAACCTGGCCTCAAGAAGGCCGAAGGTGCGTTCGATTACACTCATAGTCAGCCCATGGGCATCATTGTACCGTTCCTCTGCCCTGGTCCTGGGATTCCTCACTGGGGTCAATAGCCACGAAAGGTTGGGGTAACCAGAGTCCCCCAATAGCCATACCCGGTGCCTCTGGAGTTGACCCATCATATCAGGGATGCTGCTATTCCGCAGGATGCATGCGCCATGCACAGAGCCAGGGAACATTGCATTTACCTGCGAGATGTACTGGTCTGCCAAACAGACCATCTGGACATTCATGGAATGATAACTCTTCCAGTTTATGTACACCTGTTCACTCCTGCGGGGGGGACCAGAGCTACATGGGTCCCATCAATGGCACCTATAACGTTGGGGATATGTCCAAGGGCATAAAAGTCACCTTTCACTGTAGGCAAATCCTCAACCTCAGGGAAAATGATGTATCGCCTTACGTGTTTCAGCAGGGCAGACAACACTCTGGACAGCACGTTGGAAAACATAGGCTGGGACATCCCTGATGCCATGGCCACTGTTGTCTGAAATGACCCACTTGCAAGGAAATGGAGCACTGACAGCACCTGCACGTCAGGGGGGATTCCAATTGGATGGCGGATTGGTGACATCAGGTCTGGCTCCAACTTGGTACATAGTTCCTGGATTGTGGCACGGTCAAACCGGTAGGTGACAATGATATGTCTTTCTCCCATTGTCAACAGGTCCACCAGCGGTCGGTACACCGGAGGATTCCGCCATCTTCTCATATGTCCCAGCTGACAGTGCCTAAGAAGGACAACAGCGAAGAACCTGTCAATATTCCTCCAGGTATGTACCCGCAGTTACACACAAGACTACACCAGACAAAAAAGCCTTCCTGTATGTGTGATGAGTATAGGCCTAGCTATGCGTGACGCAGTAGTAAATGAAGGCATGTGGGCCCCTGAAATGGCGGCTGCCTGACCTCACAACTGGGACAATGGGATTGTGGGGTAACTGCGCTGGCGTTGCACACCGTCGCGGTAGGCGGTCGTAGACCGCGGCGCAATGCTGCATTGGTTAACATTGGACCCTATGGGTCCCAGGAGCCAATGAACAGGTGCGCCGGCGATGATGATGCGCACCGCCGCGGACATCACCGCCATTTTCTATCTGTTCACTCACTAGATACCTGACCTTCGACAGGAGAGGACCTACACTGCTAGTGCTGCTGTGACCTCGGTCTGGAAGCGACGATGGCTGCTGCATCTGGGGAAAGGGCCCCTGCCTTCACTGCACAGGAGTTGGAGAAACTTGTGGATGGGGTCCTCCCCAGTACACTCTACTCTACGGTCCTCCAGACAAACAGGTTAGTACACAGGGAGCACGTTGTATGGGCTAGGCCTGGGTGGAGAGGGCTGGGTGGAAGAGGGAAGGGGGCAGAGTACATAGAACACTTATGCATGGGAATGAATGGGCCACATGGCCAGAGTAGGGAGGGGACCACTCACATTGACGGTGCAGTTGGTAATGACTGTTCCTCTTTCCTTGTGCATGTCATGTAGGTCAGCGCCCACCAGAAGAGGGACATTTGGCGTGCCATTGCCAAGGAGGTCCGGACCCTGGGGGCCCACCAGAGACGGGGCACCCACTGCTGTAAGAGATGGGAGGACATCCGCCGCTGCAGCAAGAAGACGGCGGAGGTTCAGCTGGGGATGGCCTCCCAACGTGGGAGGGGTGCCCTTCGCACCATGACCCCCCTGATGTTCCGGATCCTGGCGGTGGCCTACCCAGAGTTGGATGGGCGCTTGAGGACATCACAGCAGACACAAGGGGGTGAGTACAACCTCATTCAGCGGAGTTAGCGTGCAGTGGAGGGGTCTGGGTGGGGGAGGTGGGCTGTGGGTGTCCCTAGGCCAGGGCGAGTTAGGTAGGCAAGGCCCCTCCGTTATGTAGGCCATGTGGCACTCAACGCCACCTCAGCAGAGTGCCAAGTTGAGGTATAGTTGCCCCTGTGGCATCCATGTCCGCAGATTCCCTCCATTACCATGTAGGCCATGTCCCGGAAATTGCATGTGCAGAGGTCAGGAGATCGGCGTAATGCAGGGGGCTGCTGCGTCTGTCCTGTCCGCCAACGGTAGCGGCATGCCATGCACTAAAACTCTCTTTGTTCTGTCTCCCCCCCTTTTCCTGCTCTCCCTGTCCTTTTGTACATCAGCATCATCAGGCGGAGGTACAGTGGCACTGGAGCACGAGGGAGCTGCATCCCACATGGCCATGGAGGGCCACACCACAGACTCTGAATGCACCAGTGGGACGGAGGGCGAGGGGAGCTTCACGTCGGCCACCGGATCACCAACCAGCGACACGTACTCGTCCGCCGATGGGAGCTCCCCTGTGGTGGCGGCACCACATGTGCGCCCCACTTCTACAGGTACAGCCGCCACCCCCCTACCAGCACCGCCCTCCCAGCAGCCCCTCAGCCTTCGCCCCGTGCTCCCTCACCCAGGAGGGTGGGCATCACCTTCGCCCCAGGCACCTCAGGCCCTGCCCCTGTCACCCTTGCTGCCCTCAGTGAGGAGGCCATTGACCTCCTCAGGTCACTCACTGTTGGGCAGTCTACCATTGTGAATGCCATCCAGGGTGTAGAGAGGGAGTTGCAACACGGTAATGCATTGCTGGAGGGCATTCATTCTGGTCAGGCTGTCCTTCAGCGAACCCTGCAATCTCTGGCCTCAGCACTGATGGCAGCCATTGTCCCTGTGTCTAGCCTCCCCCCTCCAACTTCCTCCACCCAGACCAAATCTCCTGTACCCCAGCCCATCCCAAGCACACCTACAGACCAGCATGCAGACAAGTCAACACACACAAGTAGCTCAAGCAAACATAGGCACCACACACACCACAGGCACTCACGCAAGCCTCACCCACTTACAGACACAGCAACATCCACTGTCTCCACTGTGTCCCCCTCCTCCTCTTCTCCCTCCTCCCTCCCAGTCTCGTCTACACACACACCTGCATGCATCACATCTACAGGCACTAGGACTCGCACCAGGGCACCCAGCACCACAAGCTGCTCACCTGCACTCACCACCTCCACTACCATTTACACGTCCCCTGTGTCCTCTCCCAATGTGTCTGTGACGCCCCCTCCCAAAGTACCCAAACGCCACCAATCACTCACCCAACATCCATCCACCTCACGACAGCCTCCAGTACCTGCACCCAAAACAGCTAAAGTGACACCTCCTACAACCACCTCCTCTTCCTCCACTCCCAGACCCCCTCCAGCTACCCATCCCAGTGTTCGTCAGAAACTGTCCCTCTGTCAAATTGACCTGTTTGCCCCCCCCCCTCCAATTCATCAGTCCCGTCGTAGCGCCTCAGCCAAAAAGCCTCCAGTACCAGTGGTGCGTGTTCCAGGTTTTTGGAGTGCACCGGCCACCAGGGCAGGCAGTAGGACCCGGAGACAAGGCAGTGGCAGCCCACCCCCTGTAAAGGCTCAGAAAATGGAGAGTGGACGACGGGACCGTCTTAAGACTCCTGGTGGAACAACAAGGGACATGGGATCGAAGGCGATTGGTGAGTCAGCTGTAACTCCAACAAAGGTGGGGAAGGTCCAGAGGAAGTCTGCCCAGCCTGTTGTGAGTGTCACGGCGGAGAAGTGCGCCATCATATCCGGCGGTCCAGACACAACCGCCAACACCGTCGTCACTGGTCCAGAGACCACCGCCAGAGTCACAGGCCAGGAGGGCCTAAGTATCGTCACTGGTCCAGAGACCACCGCCAGAGTCACAGGCCAGGAGGGCCCAAGTATCGTCACTGGTCCGGAGACCACCGCCAGAGTCACAGGCCAGGAGGGCCCAAGTATCGTCACTGGTCAGGAGACCACCGCCAGAGTCACAGGCCAGGAGGGCCCAAGTATCGTCACTGGTCAGGAGACAACCGCCAGAGTCACAGGCAAGGAGGGCCCAAGTATCGTCACTGGTCCAGAGACCACCGCCAGAGTCACAGGCCAGGAGGGCCCGAGTATCGTCACTGGTCCAGAGACCACCGCCAGAGTCACAGGCCAGGGGGGCCCGAGTATCGTCACTGGTCAGGAGACCACCTCCAGAGTCACAGGCCAGGAGGGCCCGAGTATCGTCACTGGTCAGGAGACCACCGCCAGAGTCACAGGCCAGGAGGGCCCGAGTATCGTCACTGGTCAGGAGACCACCGCCAGAGTCACAGGCCAGGAGGGCCCGAGTATCGTCACTGGTCAGGAGACCACCGCCAGAGTCACAGGCCAGGAGGGCCCAAGTATCGTCACTGGTCAGGAGACCACCACCGGAGTCACAGCCCATGAGGGGCCAGGATGCCACAGCCCCGCTGGTCAATGATGGAACGTCATGCCACACACCAATGTCCGTATCAGAACCGCCATGGCAAAGCACCGCTGAACAGGGCAAAGACCGCCATGGCAAAGCACTGCTGAACAGTCCTGAAACGCCATGGCAAAGCACCGCTGAACAGGGCAAAGACCGCCATGGCAAAGCACCGCTGAACAGGGCAAAGACCGCCATGGCAAAGCACAGCTGAACAGTCCTGAAATGCCATGGCAAAGCACCGCTGAACAGGGCAAAGACCGCCATGGCAAAGCACCGCTGAACAGGGCATGCACCGCCTAGGAATGAATGGACCGCCACATCAGGCATCCTTATCCCATGTGCAGCTGGGACAGTGACAGGACAGGTACTTTCACGTGGAGACTCATCCAGTCTGGGCACCAGTCCCCCTCCAGAACCAGTGGAGACCTGCATCTACTTGAGAGACTGTGGCTTTGCACTCCCCAGGATGGCACAGTGGGCAAACCACCCACTGTAGTGACTTGAGAGACTGTGGATGTGCACTCCCCAGGATGGCACAGTGGGCAAACCACCCACTGTAGTGACTTGAGAGACTGTGGCTTTGCACTCCCCAGGATGGCACAGTGGGCAAACCACCCACTGTAGTGACTTGAGAGACTGTGGCTTTGCACTCCCAGGATACATCAATGGGCATGGAGCCCCTTCGTGGATCTGGCTTCGCATTCATCTGGCTGAGGTGCCCCCCCTTCCCTTCCCCCTGAGGTGTCTGTAGTGTTTCTATCTGATGCCCCGGCAGTGTTCTCTCCGATTTTGGCCAGGTATCTATTGTGGGCCTCGCCCATGCTTTTTTGGACTGTTGGTGCACGGACATTGTTGTGTACATATCTGCACTACTTCTCGGATTGTATGTGTAAATAAGAGTGATTTTGAGATAGGTATATCTGTATATTTTTGTATGACATGTATATTGGCACATTACAAGGTTTGCCCGATTTTCGCATTGTCTTTGCATTCTTCCGGGGGGATTGTGGGTTGTTCTTGTGATTTTTGTGACTGCATTGGTGTGCATGTTGTGATATGCGAGGGTGGGGGTGGGGGTGTTTGGTGGGTGTCCCCCTAACTTTTGCCTCCCCCCTCCCCCGTGTCGTAGGTGCAGTACTCACCGGTATCTTCTGCGCCTACGTAGCTGTTGATCGTAAAAGAGCAGAAAAACAAGGGCAAGTAGGATTTGTAATTCAGGCTCCATGGTGTCCTCCTTCCTCGTGGGATGTATTGAGGTGAGCGTTTTCCCATAGCAAAAGCTGTTTCTGCCGTGTTTTTATCCGCGGTGCATCCGCCCCGGAAAAGGTGACGGATTGGCGGGTTGTAATAGTGTGGGCGGTACATTGTCTCCCGCCTGTCTGTTGGTGGTAACCGCAGCCCTGCTTATCTGTACCGCCGTGGCGGTCGGAGTGTTAAAGTGGCTGTCTTTGTTGGCGGTTTCCGCCAGGGTCATGATTCCCTTTTTTTGTCCGCTGGCCTGTTTGCGGTATTTCCGCAGCTTTAACACCGTCCGCCAGGGTTGTAATGACCACCATAGTAATGTGTTTTATATGTCCTGACAGTGAAATATTGCTAAATTCGTTTTTCACTGTTGCAAGGCCTGTCCCTCTCATAGGTTAACATAGGGGCTACCTTTAAATCTGATTAAAGTGTAGATTTCCTTTGGGAGCGGATGGACATGTGGAGTTTGGGGTCTCTGAGCTCACAATTTAAAAATACATCTTTTAGTAAAGTTGATTTTAAGATTGTGTGTTTGATAATGCGACTTTTAGAAAGTGGGCATTTTCTTGCTTATACCATTTCTGTGACTCTGCCTGTTTGTGTATTCCCTGTCTGGGTCAGTTTGACAGTTGGGCTGGTTGCACCTCACCCTAGACAGTGACACAAAGGGAGCTGGGGTGTAGCCTGCATATCCTGATGAGCCATCTGTGCTAGGAGGGAGGGGAGGAGTGGTGATTCACACCTGAAAGGGCTGTGCCTGCCCTCACACAATGCAGTCTCCAACCCCCTGGTGAGTGTCTGGGGCCTGGCCTGGGCAAGGCAGGATTTCACATTCCAAAGAGACTTTACTTTGAAGTAGGCCTACTTCCAAGGAGAAATTTGGTATAAAAAGGGCACCCAAAACCACAGACTTTAGAAACACTTCTGGAACCAAGAGGAACCTCTGCCTGGAGAAGAGCTGAATAGCTGAGGAAGAAGAGCTGCCCTGTCTGTGACTGTGCTTTGTGGAGCTATCCTGCAGTTGCTGCTTCTGCCAGAGTAAGAGGGTAAAGACTGGACTTTGTGTGCCTTCCATCTCGAGAAGAAATCTCCAAGGGCTTGATCTAGAGCTTGCCTCCTGTTGTTTGAAGTCTCAGGGACAGCAAAGACTTCTCTCTGCCAGCACCTGGAGTCTCTGGAGAGACTCCTACTCTGCCCTGTGGTGCCCATCCAGTTCCTGGGACCCTGAAAGGAGAAGCTGGCAGCCTAAAGCCAAGAAAATCCACGCACAGAGCGCTGTGCGGGGAAAAGATTGACGCGAATCCAATCTGCGGCTGAAAAAACGACACGCCGCCGGCTCCGCAGCTGAGAAACGATCCTCGCAGGAAACGCGACCGAAGAATCGATGCACGGAGCAGGAGAAATGACGCACAGCATCGCTGACGGAGGCTGGGAGATCACAACCTGTGCTGTGGGATTTTCGGATCATCGTGCGGCTGGATTTTTGACTAAAGTACCGCCGTGCGGAGTTATTTTTGACGCACACCTGCCCGTGCGGGGTTATTTTTGGCGCACACCAGGTACATTTTCACTCTAGCAGTGCTAGTGTGTGCTTAAAACTACTTTTAAGACTCTTTTTGCATTTTTATTGATAACTTGACTTGTGTATGGTGGATTTTTGTCGTTTTGGTCTTGTTTTGTTTAGATAAATATTTCTTATGTTTTTAAACCTGTGTTGTGTCATTTTGTAGTGTTTTCATTAAGTTACTGTGTGTGTTGGTTCAAATACTTTACACCTAGCACTCTGAAGTTAAGCCTACTGCTCTGCCAAGCTAACAATGGGGTAAGCAGGGGTTAGCTGAGGGTGATTCTCTTTTATCCTGACTAGAGTGACCAAAGACCCCATTTCTAACAAACCCCATTTAATAAAAATAGAAAATATTTGTATCTTTCAAACAACACTAAAACCACAAAATGTAAGGAACGGGAGATATGAATTTTTTAAGATTAAATCAAACATTGTGCATTCTAGTGCCAAAAAGCTTAAAGCACCACTCATGGCTGTCTGGTCACCCTGGACCATATTAGGCCAAATTGAAAGGATCATGGGTCGGATAAGCAGAGGGCTAGGTCCTGACCAAAAGTTTATCTTTGGACTTAGGGCCTGATTTAGAGTCTGGCGGACGGGTTACAAATGTGAGATATCTTGTCCACTGTATTACAGTCTCCATGGGCTACTATAGGATTGTAATACAGGGGATGGGATATTTGTCACATATGTGATGGAGTAACCCCTTCTGCAAAACTCTAAAACAGGCTCTCAGTCTTTTTAATGGAGCTGTTCTCTTTTCATTGGCTTGTTGGCATCCTGGATCTGAAGTTTGATTGGACGACAGCGGCCTGCTGCACCACAATGCTCAGTGAGCCTCTTTGTCTTCAGCGTAGATGGCAAGGAGTTCAGGAGCTTTCAGCAGGACAAATGGGAAGGGCCAGGCCAATTTGTGGGTCGATGACCGTGGCTTGACTCTTGATGTCTGTGCGTGCAGTTTTAAACTGCAAATTCGACTTGGTAAGTGTACCCACTTGCCAAGCCGAAGCCTTCCCTTTTCTTACATGTAAGACACCCCTAAGGTAGGCCCTAGGAAGACCCATGGGCAGGGTACAGTGTATGGTTAAGGTAGGACATATACTAATGTGTTTTATATGTCCTGACAGTGAAATACTGCTAAATTTGTTTTTCACTGTTGCAAAGCCTATCCTTCTTATACGTTACATGGGGGCTGCCTTTAAAGTGTAGATTCCCTTTGGGAGCGGATAGAAATGTGGAGTTTGGGGTCTCTGAGCTCACACTTTAAAAATACATCTTTTAGTAATGTCGATTTGAAGATTGTGTGTTTGAAAATGCCACTTTTAGAAATTGAGCATTTTCTTGCTTAAACTATGTCTGTGACTCTGCCTGTTTGTGGATTCCGTGTCTGGGTCAGTTTGATAGTTGGGCTGTTTGCACCTCTCACTGGACAGTGAGACAAAGGGAGCTGGGGTGTAGCCTGTATATCCTGATGAACCATCTGTGCTAGGAGGGAGGGGAGGAGTGGTCACTCACTACTGAAAGGACTGTGCCTGCCCTCACACAATGCAGTCTCCAACCCCCTAGTGTGTGTCTTGGGCCTGGCCTGGGCAAGGCAGGATTTCACAATCAAGAGAGACTGTCCTTTGAAGTAGGCCTACTTCAAAGGGCAAAATGGGTACAGGAAGGGCACCCAAAACCACAGACTTTAGGTCTCTTCTGGAAACCAAGAGGAACTGAAGAGCTGAGGAAGAAGAGCTGCCCTGCCTGTGACTGGGCTTTGTAGAGCTATCCTGCAGTTGCTGCTTCTGCCTGTGCAAGAGGACAAAGACTGGAATTTGTGTGCCTTCCTTCTTGTGAAGAGCTCTCTAAGGGCCTGAAACTGAACTTGCCTCCTGTTGTTGAAGTCTCAGGGACAGCCAGCACCTGGAGCCTCTGCTGTGACTCCTACCGTGCCAAGTGGTACCCATCCTGTTCCTGGGACCCTGAAAGGAGAAGCTGTCAGAAGAAGAGTAAGAAATCCACGCACAAACCGCAGTGCGGAGAAAAGATCGACGCAAATCTTAGACGCAGCTGAAAAATTGACTCTCGCTGCTGGAGAAACGACACGCAGCATTGCTGACCGAGGCTGGTGAGATAGCAACCTGCGCTGTGTGGTTTTCGAGTCATCGTGCGGCAGGATTTCAGACACAAACTTAGCTGGCCGTGTAAAAACAACGCAAAGCCTGCCCGGCCCTGAGAGTGCTGTTTGGATCGACTTATCGCTCTCCTGCAGAGAGAAGAAACGATGCACCCTGACCCGACCGAAGGAGAAATGACATATGGTCTCGCTCTTGAGTGATGTTGATGCATCGCAAGCCCCTTTTGACGCACACTTGCCCGTGTGGGGTTCTTTGTGATGCACCCAGTTTCATTTCCACGCTAACAGCGTTAGCGTTGTGTTTAAAACTACATGAAGACTCTTTTGAATTTTTTATTGATAACTTGACTTGTGTATTGTGGATTTGTGTTGTTTTGGTCTTGGTTTCTTTAGATAAAAAATTCTCTATTGTTCTGAACCTGTGTTGTGTAATTTTTTAGTGTTTTCATGAAGTTACTGTGTGTATTGGTACAAATACTTTACACCTAGCTCTCTGAAGTTAAGCCTACTGCTCATGCCAAGCTGCAAAGGGGGTGAGCGGGGTTAACTGAGGGTGAGTCTCTTTTACCCTGACTAGAGTGAGGGCCCTTGCTTGGACGGGGGTAACCTGACTGCCAACCAAAGATCCCATTTCTAACAAGAAGTCTCACCATTTTGCATACCCTAGTTCATAGTTGATGTTAAATGGTGATAATTTAAGGTTTGGAGATGTGTCAGTCATGCAGTGAGGAATAGATACATTCATGGTGGTGACTTCATGTTGTGGTCTGCAATCCAGGTGTCCAAGTTGGTTTTAAATATGGGACAATGTCAGCCAGGCTTCAGAGTATAAGGAGGAATCTAGTATGGTGTTTCTCAGCTAGTGTCTGTGCTGAGGAGGAATGGATTAGCAGTTGAGAGGTGGGTGCTTTTCTCATTGCAGACTTAACAATATTTTAAAGGACACATAGGCCCTCATTCTGACCTTGACGGGCGGCGGAGGCCGCCCGCCAAAGTCCCGCCGTCAGGTTACCGTTCCGCGGTCGAAAGACCGCGGCGGTAATTCTGACTTTCCCGCTGGGCTGGCGGGCGGTCGCCTTCAGACCGCCAGCCAGCCCAGCGGGAAAGAGGCTTCCACGATGAAGCCGGCTCGGAATCGAGCCGGCGGAGTGGAAGCTGTGCGACGGGTGCAGTTGCACCCGTCGCGTATTTCACTGTCTGCACAGCAGACAGTGAAATACATGTAGGGGCCCTCTTACGGGGGCCCCTGCAATGCCCATGCCAGTGGCATGGGCACTGCAGGGGCCCCCAGGGGCCCCGCGACCCCCCCTACCGCCATCCGGATCTCGGCGGTCCGACCGCCGGGATCTGGATGGCGGTAGGGGGGGTCGGAATCCCCGCGGCGGTGCAGCAAGCTGCGCCGCCGCGGAGGATTCAATGGGGCCGCGGTACACTGGCGGGACCCCGCCAGTGGTGCCGGTCCGACCGCGGCTTTACCGCCGCGGTCGGAATCCCCATTGGAGCACCGCCGGCCTGTCGGCGGTGCTCCCGCGGTCCTCCGCCCTGGCGGTCAAAGACCGCCAGGGTCAGAATGACCACCATATTCTGGTATTAGATGAAAGGTAAACTTTGATGTGAACAAGGTATTTCAGAATTTTAAAAAGGATGAAAGGACAGGAAAGACATTTAAAAACTGGTTGATTCTCATCCTCTAAAAGGAACTATTATCAGAAGTATGAGCTGCATAAGAGAAGAACATTCTAAATGGGAAACCAATCAACTCTACCCCCATGATTGCCATCTTCATGCTGAAAATGTGTATCAGTGAAATGAGGCTGCGTGTCATTCCAGATTACTGCCAGGGGTCTCTTTCAGGCCTACCACTTTGCTGTCCATAGAAGTAACTGAAGAAGAAGGGAAGGGGGAGTGGTGGGTGGTGGGGTACATTTTTTACACCCTCATGTTGAATTGTAAAGAAAGCAATAATTGTTTCTAGTAGTGGTTATTTTTGATTTGAGTGGTAACAACAGAAGAATGATGAGTGCCACAGGACAAGGGTCCACAATTTTCCTCAGATAGGTGGTCAGACTGCTGTCTAGAGGGCCAGCATTCCCATTTTCTGTGATGCCTTTTACATTCATTTTGTCTTTAGTGCATGACATGCCTGGACGCCATCCGTCATAATGATGCACTACATTACCAGTCATAGTTATGCTCTGGTATATGGTATAAAAGGAAAATATTTCTGCTTAACTAACATTTTAAGCCATAGTCCAGATTATGAGTACATATCATTCTTTCACTAGTGAATAGGAATTCTGTTGGGGGGAGTTTAAATAAAGGATATTTACAGCAAATACATTCCTAGTTTGTGACATTGATCACTCCATCAGGTATTGACAAACTCA
This sequence comes from Pleurodeles waltl, assembly GCF_031143425.1. Classification (NCBI taxonomy): domain Eukaryota; kingdom Metazoa; phylum Chordata; class Amphibia; order Caudata; family Salamandridae; genus Pleurodeles; species Pleurodeles waltl. Next base: position 1,275,090,159 of record NC_090446.1, on the reverse strand, counting down.
GATCCCCCCGTAGCAACACTAGCAACCTTAGATTAGCAGATATCCCACTGGATTTTTAATGCATGCAGGCTTGCACTGTGCCTCCTCCCTCAGGGCTGTTCTGGTTGCAGTGGGCCTGAGGCAAATGAGCAATTTGGTATAGGCTGGGTGGAATCACAGCAGGGTCACAAGTTTTATATTTCTATGTGCAAGGGAAGATAGTATTTTTGCCTGTTCTTCTGCACTGAGGTTGAAAGCATGTTTTGTATCCTGTGGGATATGTCATCATTAAGTCTTGCCTAATGACAACACATACGCTGTTGCTTGCAAGGTCTTTGATGAACATAAATTTGAAGGGGGCTTAGAGCCCACCAATTACTTGCAATTTTTTTGCTTCATCATCACGTTGATTTCTTTGCTTCTCCTTGATCAGCACATGCCATTTTCACTTTCTCTCTTCATGTGTTTGTCTGTTTGATGGAACATGGACCAGTTCCGATTAATGTCTGTGTTAGTGTCCTTCTGCTTCTCAAGCTGAGTTGGAGGTACGTTTTTTTCTCCTTCCAATCATTGCCGTTTTTGCCTGTTCCTGCTTCCCCCTCTGCTCCCACACCAAGAACTTCACAGACTTACTGGAACTAGGGCAGGGAGGCAGGAAATTCCAGAGACATTTTCCTTTGGGGGAAGACTCCAGAAGTATCTTCCTCTTCAAAGCTGGCACTAGGTATAAGAAAGGGACCCTCAGACCCACTCCTCAGTTAACTTCTAGACCTGCTGTAGGACTCTCAGAGGACTGCCCTGCAGATTCAAGAGGATTGCCGTGCTGTTTGAAGCCTGCCTTGTGCCCTCAGAGGACTGGTCTGCTGCTTGAGACCTGGTTTTCTGCTTGAACCCAAGACATCCAGAGTGACTCCATGGGCTAGCTGGGTGGCCTCCTGATACAGAAAGGCTCCAACCTCTCCAACTGGCACCTGACCCCAGCCTGAGTGAGGCCTGCTCCTCCAAGTGTGGCCCTTCAGTTCCGTGCCCTTGGAATTGGAGCTAAAGGTGCCCAGATAGCCCAAATACAAAAGTTGGCACTTAGAAACCTTTCTACCAGAAAGTGCTCTGAGAGGAGACCTGGACCTACCTCCTTACAGATCCACCCATGGTGCATTACCAGTCCAGCTGACTTGCAGCAAATCCCACTACATCGTTCTCTACAGCACCAAGTTCTGTTTGGTGGCTTCCTGCAGAAGGGGTATCCGGCCTGTGGAGCCCTCATCAGCCACAGCCTGCAGCTTCGCTCTGCTGGAGATTTTCAACTTCCATAAAAGAGACCAAATTCAAATGCAGAAATATTAATCTTTGTCCAGTTTCTCCCTGCAGCCGACGCCTTCACCTAGGAGACCGTCAACTGCTTGTCCAGCTGCTCCCTGCAGCCAACGCCTTCTCCTAGGAGACCGTCAACTGCCTTGCACCACTGAACTTTAAATTCTCAGTCATTTTTCTTTAAAAATTCTTCTAAATCGGAAGGTAAGCAGAGACCAGGCCCAATCCACTTTGTTTATCTGAACCGTGCTCCATTGCAGTTGGCCATAACTTTCCACTTTGCCTCTTTCTATAGCTTTCAAATTTGCCCCTTTCTCACATAACTAGATGTCTGTAGTTGGTGCTTTTATCTTTTTGGCTTTATTTTACATTTAGAATTTTAAAAAATAACTCTGGTTCTACTGAATGGATTTTTGTTATTTTGGTGGTAAATAATGTATTAAATTGTACTCATTTTTTTTTCAAATTGGTGCGTAGCGTTGTCATTTTATTACTGTTGAAGTGATACATGAATAATTAACACATTGTCTCTAAGTTAAGCCTGACTGCTTTGTGCTAAGCTCCCAAAGAGTTAAGCACAAGTTAATTTGGTGGCTTTTTGGTGGTTTACCCTGACAAGGATTGTGGCTGTTGATTGAACAGGGTTTCACCACCCTCAACAAAGAATAATTTGGCTTTATCCTTGTGTTTTATTGGCCATGCTGTAGTATAGCAGTCAGGCTGGGGTTCAGCATGGTTAAAAGTGAAAAAAAAGAGATTTGACGCAACCAGCGTCAATCACGCCATAGCGTTTTGCTTTCTTTTTGTAATTTTAGCCATCCTGCAAAGCAGCTGCGCTGCTGTACAGCATGGCTAAAAAAATTGCAAAGCCATCAGATCGTGCATAGGTGAGACCTATTGGCTTTGGCAAAACTTGTTTTTATTCTGTTGGGGGATGACGGGGTGCTAGTCTAGTTAATATAATGATGGCGCTTATGATGTTATGCGAGAAGGAGAAAGAGGACTTGCTGGTGCCCTTCTGGTTACAGCTGTGTTTTTTTAAAACACAAGAGAAACCCATTAATCACTAGGGACCTAGGGTGAAGAGTTGAGCAACGACCAGTGGTCCCTGTCAAAGTATATGATGATTCTGTAAAATCAAATGACAATTTCTAATCAAACAAATAATACAACCAAAAAACAGTGCAGTAAGTAGTAGTGCAAAACAGCGTGTTTGGGGATCTCTTATAAGTGATGAGCCCATGTGATAAACGTGATCACCTTGTGATTCAAAGTGAAAAAAACAGCGCAACTCGTCACGTCGACTCATAAACTCAAAGCAGGTCCGTGGTTAAGTGAACAACGCTTCGATTCCTCTAAAAATCATGGGATCATCATCAGAAATCCAAATGTTCATGAGCTAGAGAGAGTTGAAAATAATCAGGACAAAGTGCACATAAGGAAGCAAAAGACAATACTTCAAAATGCAAAACTAATAGACACTATCACTCATTATTTTTTACGAAATGGGAGGTGCTGTAAAGTAGAATGAAAAGGAAAGGAATGAAAATGTCTGTCCTGCAATTAAAAACAAGCATTTGCAATGCAATCGGTCTCGCATTTGCAATAGTTAGAGCTATTGGCGTTGTAAATGACAAAGGGCCTCATTCCGACCCTGGCAGTCCAAGACCGTCAGGGCCGCAGGCAACGGAAGCACCGCCAACAGGCTGGCGGTGCTTCATTGCCCATTCTGACCGCGGCAGTAAAGCCGCGGTCAGAAAAGGGGATCCAGCGGTTTCCCGCCGGATTTCCCCTGACTGGGCTAAACCTCCATGGTGGCGCTGCAAGCAGCGCCGCCATGGGGATTCCGACCCCCTTCCCGCCAGCCTGTTTCTGGTGGTTTTTACCACCAGGAACAGGATGGCGGGAACGGGTGTTGTGGGGTCCCTGGGGGCCCCTGCACTGCCCATGCCACTGGCATGGGCAGTGCAGGGGCCCCCTAACAGGGCCCCAGCATGATTTTCACTGTCTGCATAGCAGACAGTGAAAATCGCGACGGGTGCTACTACACCCGTCGCACACCTGCAACACCGCCGGCTCCATTCGGAGCCGGCTTCTGTGTTGCAGGCCCTTTCCCGCTGGGCTGGCGGGCGCTCCCTTGGCGGGCGCCCAGCGGGAAAGTCAGAATGGCCCCCGCTGTCTTTTGACCGTGGGGCGGCCATTTGGTGGATCCTGCCAGGCAGGCGGCGACCGCCGCCCGCCCGGGTCAGAATGACCCCCAATGTCTTTTACCCATGTGTTTTGGTTTGGAGTGGGGTATATGTATATGGTGTTGAGTGGAATTATGTGGGTTGGATTGGAATTGTTAGTTGTGAAACTGTGTGGTGTGTAGGGTATTTGTGTAGTGGAATTATGTAGTATGGTGTATAAATAGGGGTGAGAGCTGCACAGAATAGATAGAAAGGAAGATAGAGAGGGGTTGTAGTGTGTGCACTAAGTGGTGAATGAATTCCATACACAGAAGCAGAAAGAGTGTGTGAAAAAGAGAGAAAGAAGGGAAGAGCAGGCCACAGATGCATAAAGAGGGAGAGCCTGTGTACGCAGAAGACACCCGAAGAAAAAGAGGTGAGCCTGGATTTGAGGGATGGAAATCTTAAAAAAGGCACAGGATTGAAACTGTGCTCAAAGACCTCAACCTACTAATGATAACAAAGGGTTTTTGAAAGGCAAGCCCATGAAAGAGTGAAAGTGATGGGCATGAGGTGGGCGTGGTTAAAAGGTCACAATATGTATAACAGGTCAAAGCGCCTGCACGCTCAACCTAAAAATGAGCCCCTGCTGTGGTGATCAATGCTGCATGTCAAGTATCCTACTGTTCTATGTCCAAGGCCAAGAAAGAGGAATACCTCAGGGTTTTCCTGGAAATCTTTCACAAGTGTGCATTATTTTAAAATACAAAGCGCCTTTCCCTCTAGCTGGTAAGTCCAGGAATAAGACTTGTCCTACAGCTCATACTGCAGGACAATTCAGTGACTAGCCCACATGCAAAAAATGTATAGCATTTAGCTGGCCAGTGGCATGTCAGTGAAACATGTTGGTTTATACATCCATAAAAAACAATTGCTTTATGTCACCTCGGATAATACTGAGTTCCTTCTATCGTAAACAAATCAAGGATGGAATTATCTGACATAAGGACCTACGAAATTCATTTCAATGGACACTCGCAAGAGCATGTGGATGGGATTCTGTAATTCTGGTGTTAGTAATTACAGAAAAAATATCAAATACAATGCATTGGAATTAGAAACAATTATTGATGCAAATGTTTGCCTCACTGTTCACTACACATCTGGCACTGGTAACCTCAGAACTAATGGGTTTAATAACGCCACTAATTTACACTCGACATGGGGGATCTGTGGCAAATGTAGGTGTGTGCCCATGAAGAGCTTCAGCAATTTTTAAAACCAGATCAATAAGACATATCAAGAAGATATTAAAATTTCTAAATGTCACTTCCAACTTGTTTATTCTCAGCTACTTATACTAGTGCATACCACACGTGGTCCACATTCGGAAGAATGCACTTTTAGCATTCGGTCCTTAAATCTCACATAGGCAATGCTGATGTATAGACTCCCTGTGAAAACAAATGACTGTGGGGGTCATTACGAACTTGGCGGGCGGCATCAGCCGCCTGCCAAGATCTGACCGCCATGCGGCCACTCCCCCGCCGCGGCCATTAGGAGACCCCGCTGGGCCGGCGGGCGGAAACCTGGTTTCCGCCCGCCGGCCCAGCAGGGATCACGGCCGCAACATAGGAGCCGGCTCCAAATGGAGCCGGCGGTGTTGCGGCCGTGCGACGGGTGCAGTTGCACCCGTCGCGCTTTTCACTGTCTGCATAGCAGACAGTGAAAAGCTGCATGGGGCCCTGTCAGGGGGCCCCTGCACTGCCCATGCCAGTGGCATGGGCAGTGGAGGGGCCCCCTGACAGGGCCCCACGACTCCCCGTTCCGCCAGCCTTTTCCTGGCGGTGAAAACCGCCAGAAAAAGGCTGGCGGTCGGGGACTCGTAATCCCCTGTGCAGCGCTGCCCAGGCGTATTAACACCGCCGGGGCAAAAGTGGTGGAAGCACCGCCAGCCTGTTGGCGGTGCTTCTGTCGTTTTAGCCCTGGCGGTCCCGTACCGCCAGGGTCAAAATGACCCCCTGTGTGCCAGGAGTGGGTTCTTAATCGAGTCCAGTGCTACCAAAGCGTGATATGCTTGCAACACTTAAAACCTAATGTCCCTTCAGCGTGGATCTTTAAGTGCGCTGTGTATAAGTCAATCCAACTCAAGTTTCACCCTATAAATGACCGGATAAGGTGGGAAATTAGTTTTGGCTTCTTAATAGATTTCAGAAGTACATTTTTGCGCACCTTACTGGGATAGCTGTGTTTAAAATTAGAAGAAAAATCTGCGGGAAGTCGTAGGGCGTGGGGGCCAGATATGCAGTTCAAGGCTGCTGACTTAATAAACGACTTTGTTCTGGTGGACTTTAGGCTATTAACAGTGTTCCCTGTGTGATTTGAAATAGTTACCGATAGTAAGATGGAGATGTGCACTATTTCGAGCGTGGAGGGGCTTTATAGGCGAGCACGTTCATTTACGATCCTTATATTTTCCACACGCAATCCGATTTTGCTTAGTGTGCAAAGACACATTAAGGAAAGTGTTTGTGAAAAAGCCCAGGCACCAGCATACATATTTAGTAACCAACTGTTGGGCTTTTAAATTTGATGTGAGGCCGTCTGAGCTGTCTGCATTCTGTAGCCAAGCCACACTGCGACAATGTCCTGCACTGCAAATACCTACAGTGTTTACTTCAACATTCACCTTTAAAGTGATCAGCATCCAAGCAGTTGTGATCCCGAAATGTTTTTCTTCTGAGGATGTGGCGCACCCTATAGAGTTGAATGTTTTGAGGGGTGTTTGGGTAGCGCATCAGCTGTGAGGAAAATTCCTGAGTGAGCAGCAGAACATTTTGTTCTTCACTCTGGGAAAAGAGAACCCGCCATGCTCGCAGTGAGCAAGGCACAAAACTGCAGTTGTGGACACCCCTCCCCTATCCGGTGCATTCCCCATCACTGCTTGGCGCAAGGCTCTGCTAGACGGGAGGCCCGTATGCTCACTCGATCGAAGCAGCTTTTGGTGTATATAGTGTCTCAGAAGCAGCGCGGGCAGGCCCGTGAGCCCCACTTCTACTCCTTAACAGGGTCCTCCATGGGTGCCAGTTGCTTCACCTCTCATTTTCCAGGGCTCAGGGCTCACATGCTCCAGTACTCACAGTGCGACCAGGCCAGGCTCTCAGATCTGCAGAGGAGCCGTCGCCCTCACGTGACACACCACCCTTGCCTGCTGAAGTGTTTTGAGTCGCCCCCACTACTGTAACAAGCATTTGCAATGCAACGGGTCTCGCGTTTGCTCAAGTTAGAGCTGATAGCATTGTAAACTCCTACCCGCCTTTTTGCCTATCGGCAAAAGTGCATTTATATACGTAACCCGAAAAAGTGCAATTAACTATGTAAAGCGCTTGACTTCTGCCAAGCGAAATCGCGCTAGTAAATTAGAGAAAAAGTAGTCCACGAGCCGGACAGAAAACAGCGAGCGTCGCATGTTTTCTGTACTTGGTCAATGCTCCTCGAGGAGAGCTAGCCACTGCAAAAGGCATGATGTATGCATGCATTCGACTAATGAAAGCAAGCAGATTTTATTAGGCAAGCCCACGAACCAATGAAAAACACTGATGTGACGTCGACAGGGCGCCAAGCCCTTTCTCGCTGCGATACGCATGCGAGAGCGCATGCAACGCAGGCTCAACCCTAAAAAGCAGCTATAGGCATCTGTGTAAACACATGCGAATGCTAACTTTCACGTAGAATTTAAACGTGTGCGCTATCTTTGTTTTCAGAGAAATATAAGTGCTCACAAGTTGTTTTAAATTGCTCTCTTTCTGCTCAGGCGCTCGGAATTACCTAGATGACACGCCGAGCTGCATACCACCTCATAAAAAAACAAAGAATTAAAGAAGAAGCATTTGGAATGCAATGGTTGCGTGTTTGATCGAGTTAGAGCTTTTAGGGTTGTAAATTACTGACTGGACTTTTCTTGCCACACAGACTGAAAATAACAAGAGGAATAGAGTGAGAGCGAGCTGGCCCTGGAAAAGCCCCCGACTGCTGTTGGTTTATGTTTACAGAGGGAGCTGGTGGAGAGAAGGGACTGAACACACACCCACAGTGTAAGACAGACAGGCTAATACTGAAAGAAAAGTCCCCTTCAGAAGAGATAAATAGGACATAGCGTAATTATACAGTAGTTTGTGGTGTTCCCAAAGAGAAAAAGGCAGGACAAAGAGGCAGAACTGACCACTAGCAAGAAAGGATTTTTGAATGACAGTGGAACCAACTAATGAAATCTCTGGAACCCACAGTATAAGTATACTTAAAAAGTATACAACACGTTGAACGCTACGCTCGACCTAAAAAGAAGCCAGTAGTAGCGGGGCTCACTTGCTGTTTACAGCAAGCATGCTGCTGCTGAGGGCCAGATCACAGAGACGCTTGGCAGGAGGGGTGGCAGCCGTTCAAGATTGCTCCCCACCTTAGCTCGGAGTTGTACAAGGTGCCATAGTGTCCAAGCGGGTGTGGATCCTTGGTAAGGCAGAGGAGGGGAAAATGGTTAATGGGATTGCAAGCCAAAGAGGTAGCATGGGATGGCTGCTGGCAGGCAAGGCCAGCAGGAAGGAAAAATGGCTGTTTCTGCCGTCCTGATACAGGCTTACCTGGTCGGAGGATCTGGGGCTGGCAGCAGGTCAGCAGACAGAGATATAGTCAACAGACCTTAAATACAGGTAAGGCAGGACAGGGTTGCACAAGGCTCTTTCATAAGGACAAGGGTACAGTGCCTGGCCCTTGCTAGCAGGTGGTGCCTAAGTGTGGCCACATAAGGATGGAGGGCATTGTGGCAAACAAGGATCAAGGGGTTTTAAGCCTTAGGCCAGGATTGCGCAAAGGATTGGATGCCTTAGAGAAGTGATATTCAGAAGGGTGAAGAAGAAGTTTAAAGTAGCCGGACAGAAGATTGTTGCAGAGGTGACGCAGGTCTATTATGGCTGCTTTGGACAGGTCCTGATATTAGTAGCTGAAACTCAGCATGGGCCCAATGGAAATTCAGTAGTTATAGCTCTTGCATGTTCTGGTCACACTTTGGCAGTTACTGTCACGCACAGGCTGATAACTTCTTGAGCAGTTCCGGTCAGGCACAAGCCAAACTTCAGCTCAGCAGTCACTGCTGTGCTCAAGCTGATCACAGTTTGAGAAGTCACATCCATGCACAGGTAATCTTCCAATTTGCAGGTGTGGACAAGCACAGACTGATCACTAAACCCAATCCTAGCCTCAATGGGGCCTCAGCAGTTGCAGAGTCACTTTTCCCACCAGGAAATGTCATGGATAATCTGTAGGCCCATTGAAGCTCGGGTCCAAAAAATCACTTTCCAGCATTCCTCTAACCTGGGTGCCTCAGAAACACCAAGGATCCATTGCACCTCACTCCTTGGATTGTTAGGCTCCTTCCTACTTAAAATGGGCAGGCAGGCTTGTAGGTGCTTTGGGACAGGTATACAGCTCCTCCAAAGAGAGAACCAAACTTCAGGTGATGTCCACTCACCTCAGGGACACTGGGTGACAGGCAGACTCCAGGACTGGTTGCACAGTAGTCTTCCGAGTACCCTGTGATTCACTCCCTTGCGTGTCCATAAAATTTGGAACTGGAACAATAAGTGGGGTCCCACTTTCATACGTAACTTACAAACAGGAGGGTTGTATCCACCATCTGAAAATATAGAATCAGTTTAGGATGGTACTCTTTTCAAGTGTTTTGTCCAGGTTGCATTACAGACAGCGTTTGTGCAGAGTGATACTTCTTAGCAGGATAGCCTCCAACTGGAAGCACACACAGCAGAGGCACAAAGAAGTGCAAGGCTTCTGCAACTGGATTTCAGCAGTACAACTGAAGGTGTGATCTGGGAAAAACAAAAAGACAGACTGTTGTGAGGTTACTTTAGTAATTACACAGGCGCGTTATTTTAGCTTAGGTCTGCAGCTTGTGGCCCTTTCACTCCGATACATGCATTTTTATTTTTAGTATTATTTTAGCAAGAGCTTCATTTTAGTGGAGATGTTTTTAATATTTTACCAGCTGTCCTTTCGCACAGAATTCTGTTGTTCATTTCTCTGCACGATAATTCCGCACTGTACTTTGCTCAAGGCTGAACGTCATAAGTTACGAGGTATTGCTGGCACAAAGTGTTCATCATGTCCCCGACTCTTATACACAGAAACAAATGTGTTGTCGCATCAGGGCAGTTTCACAGAACACCAGATGTTTTATCATAAAACACCTCACTGCCCCCTATACGATACAGGGTAATTCCAGCTAGTTGCCATTGAATGCTGTACTCCGACTTTGCGGTCTCTGCTGAGATCTGACGCTTTCTCCGCCTCCATTTGGGAAGACTCTCAGTAGAACAACAAATCTCTTCTCTACCTACAAACACAGGTATGGGGGATGTTTTCCTTTCTGGGGCCCTGATTGGCAGATTAGGGCTTGCACTACCATGCTCTTGTATTGAATATTAGTAGTGTAGGTAGGGATTCTGGAATAATTGTTGTACATATGGTGGGACTTTTCCTATGTTTCACTTTCCTTGTCACGTCTTTGCTTTTATTAGGTTTTATCATCCTTATAATCACAATATATGCCTTTTCACATAGAATGTAGTTGATTCAAATAAACTTATTGAACCTAGTCCTGCTTCTGTTTGTCTTTGTATGTGTGAGACACACACGACTGAGAGAAAGGTGTAAGATCTGTTCCACCACGGGTTTCTGTAAGAAATCTAGATGTCATGCGAAGGGCTACCACAAATCACCTTTACTCTTGGGTACTGGTGAGGTGCTGCTAGCTGGCCGGAAGAGTTAGGCTGACAGCTGTCACCCGGTGCAGGATCAGAGTCAGTCCCACGTGCTCGGTAGTGCTGCCGCCAAAATCCAGCAGTCTTGATTTTATAACAGGAGTCTTTATGACAAGACCTTACCTAAAGGTGTCTTCACCTTGCACAAGAGTGCATGCAGTCTCACGACTACCGTTCTCAAGAAGGTCCTAACTAAATATCTAAAAGAGTTCGATCTCCCCTCTCCTCACTTAAGTCTCTAGGTCTAGGTGTAGTGAATGTGACCTTCTCATATACACTCTTTTGCCAGAGTTTGTTAGATTGAATTTCGAACACTAAATCTGACATCCCCACACCTTCCAATATGTGTGCTTTCCCCATTATTAGTTAATTTGGACTTAGGTTAGTAAATCTCACTCCCCAATGCATACACTTTTCTCAGTGTTTGTTAAACTGAAGTAAATATAACAGCCCCCCTCAAACTATGAACTTTGCTCAGTGTTTACTAGCTAGGAGTTAGACTAGAAAATCTGAACCCACAAAGTATGAATTTCCCTCACTGTTCCCTCAGTGTTTTTAAGTCTCACCCTGCCACTCCATGCACTTTCCCCAATGGTTGTTAGAATAGTAAATCTGACCTCCAACCGCCAAGTGTATACACTTTCTATAATGTTTGTTAGACTGTAGTTAGAATACTAAGGTGGTCATTCTGACCCCGGCGGTAAAATGCACTTACCGCCGGTCAGAAGACCGCCATAACACCGCCGCGGAAACCCGCCACGGTCATTCTGACCCGCAGAAGGCAAACCTCCGAAAATCCGACAGCCACAACCGACCGCCAGACCAGCGGTCGGCGGAAAGGTGGAGGTGACCAAACCTCCACCGCCACGCCAACAGAAATACGCCCATGCCATTACGACCCACGAATCCACGCGGCGGTCATTCAAACGCGGTATTCCATTGGCGGGACACACCGCCGCGGTCAGAATACACACAAACGAACAAAACTCAGCCACATTGGACGATTTGAATCCCACACACCTGATACACATACATACACCACTCCCACACACACAATACAATATAAAACACCCACCCACATCACCCACAAACCCCTACGCAAAAAAATTCTTAAAGAAGGCCAGAGCGAGACACCAGCATCCACAAACTAACAGCCACAGCCACTTAACACCATCACCCACACACTATCCACACACAAAACAACACACACCACCACACTCAACTCACTTAAATACACATACTCCACCCCACACATCATACACACCACCCCATGGCACCCCAAAGACAACCCCGCTTCACAGACGAAGAACTCAGGGTCATGGTGGAGGAAATCGTTCGGGTAGAGCCCCAGCTGTTCGGCACACAGATACAATACACCAGCATTGCCCGGAGGACGGAGCTATGGCAGAGGATTGTCGACAGGGTCAACGCAGTGGGACAGCACCCCAGAAATCGGGAAGACATCAGGAAGCGATGGAACGACCTACGGGGGAAGGTGCGTTCCATGGTATCCAGGCACAACATCGCCATGCAGAAGACTGGCGGAGGACCCCCACCTCAACCCCCACAATTCACATCATGGGAGGAGGAAGTCTTGAACATCCTGCATCCTGACGGCCTCGCAGGAGTCGGCGGAGGAATGGATACTGGTAAGTTGAAGCTTCAATACTGCTTCCCACCCACCTGCATGCCAAATCATACCCCAACCCTCACCCCCATCCTCGAACCCCACCCTCACCCCCACCCCCATCCTCACCCCCACCCTCACCCCCACCACCATCCTCACCCCCACCACCATCCTCACCCCCACCCCCAGCACACCTATTCCCCGCCAATGTCTCACCATCACAACCCACACATCCCAAAACCTAGGCCTGCATGCGTCCACTAAGCATGGACACCCATCACCAAAGCATGCCCAATGCATATACACATCCCCCCCACAAGCCACGCTCACCAAAGCCCCCACACACGAATGCCAGCACTTGGGGACACGAGAACCCATAGATACACCCATATGCCACACATTGAAACTATAACCATACCTCTATACCCCTGCAGGACCCGACCGTCAACACACCGCGGCGGAGGGGCCAGAATTCTCCACACCCCCCACCCAAGAGGCCGTCAGCGATGACAGCAGCTCTGTCGACCTGGACACCGATGACCAGCCCGGACCATCGGGGACCTCTGGACAGTCGGTTCCCCTCACACAGGCCCAGGCCACTACAGACCCAAACCCCTCTGGGAACACCAGCACAGCTCCCACCCAGCGGGCCCATGCCTCTGTCTCCAGGGCGCGTCAATCTGCGGTGTGTCTACCACTACAGGGCACCCAGGATAACCCACCACCCCAACAACAACAGGGACCTGGGGGCAGTGGTAGTGGGCACACCGGCCAGGGGGCAGAGGCCCAGGGAAACAGGGCAACTCGGAGGGCAGCTGTGCGACAGGGGGGGAGGAGAGGCCCAGGGAACCCACTCTCCACGAGGTCCTCACCACCATCATGGGAGCATACAACCGCTCCCAGGAGACGATGGCGACGGTACTGGCCCGGTTCCAGGAGATCCAGGTACTGCAGGAGGAACACTATCGGGGGTACAGGGAGGACATCAGAGCCATCAACACCACCCTGGTTACCATGGTAGGGCTGCTGCAGGACCTCGTCAACACCAGGGCGGACACTCAACAACACCCAAGGGCCCCTGCCACTAGCCTGGACCAAGAACAGCCAACCACCTCCGCCGGCGCTAGTGGACAGGAGGCCCCCGCACAGCAGCAGCCCACCAGACCCCCACCTCCTGCAGGAGAAGAACCACCCCGCAAGAGGGCCCTGAGATCTCGCAAGAAGACAGAGTAGGATGTCAAGACCCCCGCCAGCAATGGATACCACCTGATGTCATCCCACTGTCCCACATTGTCACCCTGTCCATCCTTGAACTGCCCATGCTCCATCTCTCCACAGGCCTCTGGACAATGCACCTGTGTGACTGTTACTCTGGACTCTGCCATGGACATTCCTTCACCATAGCCCCCACCCACTTGAAACCACCCATCCCATTTTGAGCACTTAAATAAACACCTATTTTGCACCAAAATATCTGGAGTCTGGCTGTGATTTCAATATATTGTAATTGACATGACAGTGCAAATATGTCCTTGTACATGGTGAAGTCAACAAACAGCTGCCACAAAGCTGTAGTCCATGGGGAAACGAAGCACAGGACTCGTAGTGGGGACCCCAGATCTGAAATAGGGAGGGAAAAGCCAAAACTCAGTCATCATACACTGGGGCAAATAGACAGGCAGCAGAGATGCAGGAGAGTAGTTAACATTTACTAAATTATCTTTGAAATGTTACCTGTGTCCTATTGGAAGTACTGTTCAATGATTCTGTCCCTGTTGTCTGTTTCAGCCCCGTCGTCTTCCTCCTCGTCACTCTCCTCAGGTTCCACCGCTGCCACATCACCACCGTCTCGACCATCCTCCTGCAGGAAAGGCACCTGGCGGCGCAAAGCCAGGTTGTGAAGCATGCAGCAGGCCACGATGATGTTACACACCTTCTTTGGTGAGTACATTAGGGATCCACCTGTCATATGCAGGCACCTAAACCTGGCCTTTAGGAGGCCAAAGGTGCGTTCGATCACCCTCCTAGTACGCCCATGGGCCTCATTGTACCGTTCCTCTGCCCTGGTCCGGGGATTCCTTACTGGGGTCAGTAGCCACGACAGGTTGGGGTACCCAGAGTCCCCCACTAGCCATACACGGTGTCTCTGTAGCTGTTCCATCACGTAAGGGATGCTGCTATTCCTGAGGATGTAGGCGTCATGCACTGACCCTGGGAATTTGGCATTTACATGCGAGATGTACTGGTCAGCCAAACACACCACCTGGATGTTCATTGAATGGTAATTTTTTCTGTTCCTGTACACCTGCTCCCTGTCTCTTGGGGGAACCAAAGCCACATGGGTCCCATCAATGGCACCAATTACGTTGGGAATATGTCCAAGGGCGTAGAAATCACCCTTCACTGTAGCCAATTCGCCCACCTCAGGGAAAATGATGTAGCTCCTCACGGATTTCATCAGGGCAGACAACACTCTGGATAACACCTTCGAAAACATGGGCTGAGACATCCCAGAAGCAATTCCCACTGTTGTCTGAAATGACCCACTTGCCAAAAAATGGAGTACTGACATGACCTGCACCAGAGGGGGAATCCCTGTGGGTTGGCGGATGGGGGACATCAGGTCGGGCTCCAGCTGGGCACACAGTTCATGGATAGTGGCACGGTTAAGACGGTAGGTCAGGATAATGTGGCGTTCTTCCATTGTCGACAGGTCCACCAGCGGTCGGTACACGGGAGGATTCATCCGTCTCCTCGCCCAACCCAGCGGACGGTGCCTAGGAAGGACAACATGGAGCACACAGTCAAGCAACCCACAGGTACGTACTCACAGCTAGCACAGTAAACGATTCTCTATGCAGTGAATGGCGTGTCTGAGTGGCTATGCAAGGCCTAGGCCTGTGTGACGCAGTTGAAATTGAGCCATGTGGGCCCTGGAAATGGCGGCTGCCTGACCTGTGAAGTGTGACAATGGGATGTGAGGTCAATGCGCTGGCGTGGCACACCGCGGCGGGCGGCGGGCGAAGACCGCGGCGCGAAGCCGCATTGGTTAACATTGAAGCCTATGGGTTTCAGGAGCCAATGGCGAAGGGCGCCGGCGGTGGCGGGACGCACCGCTGCGGTACGCACCGCCGCGGACGTGACCGCCATTTTCTATCTACTTATCCACTTGCGACTTGAACTTTCACAGGAGAGGACCTATACTGCAAGTGTTGCTGTGACCTCGGTCTGGAAGGGACAATGGCTGCTACGCCTGGGGAAAGGGCCCCTGCCTTCACTGGAGATGAGTTGGAGAAACTTGTGGATGGGGTCCTCCCCCAGTATGCGCTACTCTACGGTCCTCCAGACCAACAAGTGAGTTTTATTCAATCTGGATTTGGGGCCACTGGCTGGCTTGGGGGCCTGGCGGGGGGCCTGGCGGGGATGGGGGGCATGTTGGGCCTGGCGGGGGGCATGGCGGGGATGGGGGGCATGTTGGGCCTGGCGGGGGGCATGGCGGGGGGCCTGGCGGGGATGGGGGGCATGTTGGGTCTGGCGGGGGGCATGGCGGGGGGCCTGGCGGGGATGGGGGGCATGTTGGGCATGGCGGGGGGCATGGCGGGGGGCCTGGCGGGGATGGGGGGCATGTTGGGCCTGGCGGGGGCATGGCGGGGGGCCTGGCGGGGATGGGGGGCATGTTGGGCCTGGCGGGGGGCATGGCGGGGATGGGGGGCATGTTGGGCCTGGCGGGGGGCATGGCGGGGGGCCTGGCGGGGATGGGGGGCATGTTGGGCATGGTGGGGGGGCCTGGCGGGGATGGGGGGCATGTTGGGCCTGGCGGGGGGCATGGCGGGGGGCCTGGCGGGGATGGGGGGCGTTGGGCCACTGGCAAGGAAAATGCTGACAAACTTGAACGTGGTATTTCTCCCTCCCTGTACGTGTCACATAGGTCCGCACCCATGAGAAGATCGGGATTTGGCGTGCCATCGCCAAGGAAGTCCGGACCCTGGGGGTCCACCATCGACCGGGCACCCACTGCCGCAAGAGGTGGGAGGACATCCGCCGCGGGACCAAGAAGACCGCCGAGTCTCTGCTGGGGATGGCCTCCCAACGTAGGCGGGGTGCCTGCCGTCAACTGAGCCCCCTGATGTTACGGATCCTGGCGGTGGCCTACCCTGATTTGGATGGGCGCGTGAGGGCAGCACAGTAGACACAAGGGGGTGAGTCCAAGCATTATCTACTCTGTTGTCGCGCAGTGGAGGTGTCTGTGTGGGGGAGGAGGGCTGTGGGTCCCCCTAGGCCAGGGCGATATCTGTAGGCTGGGCACCCCCGTAAGCCCCTGTGTCCCCAGCCACCACCCTCAGTAGTTTGTCAGTACAGCCATCCCTGGGCCGTGTCATCCATGGGTGCAGTTGTCAACTCTAGGCGTGTAGGGCATGTTCCACGGAATGCGTAGCGGACCCCAAGTGCGCAACTTAGTGCAGGGGGCATCTGTGTCTGTCATGTCCGCTAACTGTACCGGAGATCCATGTAATCAATATCCCTTTATTTCTCTCTCCCCCCCCCCCTTTTTGTTTGTCTTTCTGTGCTTGTGTGCATCAGCATCATCAGGCGGAGGAGAAGTGGCATCGGGGCAGGAGGGAGCTGCATCTCACATGGCCCAGGAGGGCCATGCCACAGAGTCAGACTGGACCAGTGAGACGGAGGGCGAGGGGAGCTCCACGACGGGGACGACTGGACCCTGCAGCGACACGGACACGTCCTCGGAAGGGGGCTCCCTTGCGGGGGTGGCACCATCCGTGCCCCCCGCCATTACAGGTACAGCCGCCACCCAGCGCACCATCTCCGCCCTCCCAGCAGCCCCTCAGCGTTCGCCCCGTGCCCGCTCTGCCAGGAAGCCGGGCATCTCCTTCGCCCCAGGCACCTCAGCCCCTCCCCCTGTTACCCCCGCTGCCCTCAGTGAGGAGGTCATTGACCTCCTCCGAACGCTCATTGTTGGGCAGACTACCCTTTTGAATGCCATCCAGGGGGTGGAGAGGGAGGTTCATCGCAGCAATGCGTACCTGGAGGGCATTCATTCGGGTCAGGCTGCCCATCAGCGATCGTTCCAGGCTCTTGCCTCAGCACTGACGGCAGCCATTGTCCCTGTCTCCTGCCTGCCTCTACTAACTCCCTCCTCCCAGTCTCCTGTTCCTCTGCCTGTCCCACCCACACCATCAGACCAGCCTGCACACACCTCAACACCCAAGAGAAGCTCATCCAAACATAAGCACCACAGATCACGCAGACATTCACACACGCAACATTCCGATGCAGACATGCCAACAGTCACTACCACCTCTGTGACCCCCACCTCCTCGTCTCCCTCCTCCCTCCCTGTGACGTCTACACTCACACCTCCATTCACCTCACCATCAGCCAGTGTTTCCATCACCAGCACACCCTCCACTCCAGTCCGCACACGTGCAGTCACCACCCCCACTGCCATTTACACGTCCCCTGTGTCCTCTCCCACTGTGTCTGTCACCCCCTCTTCCACACCACACAAACGCAGCCACCCACCCACCCAACAGCCATGCACCTCACGACAGCCTATCCCTCCTGCACCTGCACCCAAAGACAGCAAACGTGACTCACCTACAACCACATCCTCTCCCTCCACTCCCATTCCCACTGTACCTACCACTCTCCATTGTCCCAAGAAGCTCTTCCTCGCCACTACTAACTTCTTTCCTGACCCTGAGCCCCCCCCTCCTTCTCGTCGGGGTAAGAAGAGCACCTCAGCCACCACCAGCCCTGCAGCCCCCTTGACAAGGGTGCAGGGGTATTGGAGCCCGCCAGCCCGCATGTCTGGATCTTCGCCCAGCAGCAAGGGGACAGCCAGCCCACCCCCTGGGAAGAGGAGCAGAAGGCGGAAGGGGCGCCGCAGGAGCCCGCCTTCTACATCCCCCCCGGACACCACCCAGAGACAGTCACCAGCCACAGCTCCAAAGGGAGGAAAGGGCCACAGGCCCACGACTAAGGAGGGCAAGGGCAGCAAGTCGGAGAGGTCAGGCAGCAGGCCTGCTGCCCAGGAGGAGCCCACAACCCCCATAGCCGCTGCCCCGGGAGGAACCGGCACAGCTGCCCCGGGAGAGCCCACCACCCCCATAGCCGCTGCCCAGGGAGGACCCAGCCCAGCTGGCCAGGAGGGCCCCACCACCCACAGCCCAGGTGGGCATTGAAGGAGCACCATCCCCGCTGCCCAGGAGGGCACCACCAGGCAATGAGCAGTTGGCCATAGACCGGCCGCCGTCTCCAGAACCGCTGAACTGGGCCCCGGCGTCTCAAGAACCGCTCCGCTGGGCCCCGCCGTCTCAAGAACCGCTGAACTGGGCCCTTCAAGGCAAGGAGCGCTGAACTGGGCCCCGCCGTCTCCAGAACCGCTGAACTGGGCCCCGCCGTCTCAAGAACCGCTCCGCTGGGCCCCGCCGTCTCAAGAACCGCTGAACTGGGCCCTTCAAGGCAAGGAGCGCTGAACTGGGCCCCGCCATCTCCAGAACCGCTGAACTGGGCCCCGCCGTCTCAAGAACCGCTCCGCTGGGCCTCGCCGTCTCAAGAACCGCTGAACTGGGCCCCGCCGTCTCAAGAACCGCTCCGCTGGGCCCCGCCATCTCCAGAACCGCTGAACTGGGCCCCGCCGTCTCAAGAACCGCTCCGCTGGGCCCCGCCGTCTCCAGAACCGCTGAACTGGGCCCCGCCGTCTCAAGAACCGCTCCGCTGGGCCCCGCCGTCTCAAGAACCGCTGAACTGGGCCCCGCCGTCTCAAGAACCGCTCCGCTGGGCCCCGCCGTCTCAAGAACCGCTGAACTGGGCCCTTCAAGGCAAGGAGCGCTGAACTGGGCCCTTCAAGGCAAGAACCGCTGGCCCTTTGGCAGACGTGGCAGGGCAGGATCTATCTCGGGCAGGGCTGCAGGATGTCCTCTGGCCAACTTGCCTCCTCCAGTGGCAGTGGGGTCTGTTATGGACTGTATGGACTGTGGCTTTGCTCTCCCCAGGATGGCCCAGTGGGCAGGCCACCCACTGTATGGACTGTTTGGACTGTGGGTTTGCTCTCCCCAGGATGGCCCAGTGGGCAGGCCACCCACTGTATGGACTGTTTGGACTGTGGGTTTGCTCTCCCCAGGATGGCCCAGTGGGCAGGCCACCCACTGTATGGACTGTATGGACTGTGGGTTTGCTCTCCCCAGGATGGGCCAGTGGGCAGGCCACCCACTGTATGGACTGTATGGACTGTGGCTTTGCACTCCCCAGGATGGCCCAGTGGTCATGGAGTCCCCTCGTGGATCTGGCGTCGTGTACTCAAGTGGCTGAGGTGCCCCCCCTTCCCTTCCCCCTGAGGTGCCTGTCCTATTTTCTTTCTGATGCCCCTGCAGTGTTCTCTCCGTGGAGTTCTTGTCGTGGGACTGGGCCTTGCCCCTTTGCACAGGACCCCTGTGATCCACGGACAGTGGTTGGACTACATTTAGTAGCTGTATATATTTTGTACATAGTTTATTTATTTATTGGGATTACTGGTGTCCATATTTCAATATATCTGCCCGATGTCTTCCGCGCCGCCGGGCGTGCTCCTGGTATATGAGCAGGTATAGGAGTGCGGGGATGACCTGCAACTCTGGTTCCATACTGCCGGAATCTCGCGTGGAGTGCGTAGAGGTGAGCGTTTTCCCGTTCGTAGTCTGTTTCCGCCGTGTTCTTATCGGCGGTGCTCCCGCCCCGGAAAAGGTGGCGGATTGGTGGGTCGTAATAGGGTGGGCGGTACATTGTCTGCCGCCTGGCTGTTGGCGGGAACCGCCGCGCTGTTTGTTTGTACCACCGTGGCGGGCGGAGTGTTAAGTTGGCGGGCTGTGTTGGCGGTTCCCGCCAGGGTCAGAATTGCATATTTTAGACCGCCGGCCTGTTGGCGGCTTGGCCGCCGCTTTATCACCGACCGCCAGGGTCAGAATGAGGGCCTAAATCTGATCTCCCACCAATGTATGCATCTTCTCAGCTGTTTGTTGATTGGATTAGTAAATCTTATCCTTCAATGTATGCACTTTCGTCATTGTTTGAGAGATTGCAGTTAGAATAGTGAATCTGAACCCATTGCCCAATGTGTGCAGTTTCCCATTGTTTGTTAGAGTTGTTACAGAATGGTAAATGTGAGACTCTGCTAATTTAAGCACTTTCTCCAACGTTTGTTAGATTGAAGTTAGAATAGAAAATCTGATCAGGAGTTAAGGTAGTAAATCGGGTCTCCTGTCAAAGTATGCAGTTTCCCCAGTGGTTGTTAGGTTGCAGTTAGATTGATAAATCTGCCCCCACCACCACAATTTATGCACTTTCCCTGTTTTTGAGACTAGAATTACAATAGTAAATCTGCCCCCACCAATGTATGCACTTTCCACAATGTTTGATAAACTGGAGTTAAAACAGTAAATCTAACCCTTCAATGTATATATTTTTACGGACGGGAGTTAGAATACTACATATGACCCTTCTACTTCCAACGTATGCAGTTCCCCCAATGTTTGTTACACTGCAGTTAGAATAGTGCATCTGAAACCTCCCGATCCCCTATTGTATGCACTTTTCCAATGTCTGTTAGACTGAAGTTAAAATTCACCCCGCCCCCATTTACGCATATTCCCCATGTTTGTTACATTGGAGTTAGAGTAGTGACGCTGTCCACCCCTAATGTTTGTACTTTGCCCAATGTTTGTTGGACTGGAGTTAGAATACTATATTTGACCACCTAATGTATGGAATTTCCACTGCATCTGTTAGAGTGACTTAGAATAGTACATTTGATTCCTCTTAATTCTTTATTCTACTATTGGTATGATGGTACATATGGTATTTTAGTGAATAGGTTATTTTTTAAAAAATTTAGTTTGGAAATTGGTTACTATTATTTTTTTCTTTTAGTATATAAAAGTATATATTTTTAAAGATATTATGGGGGTTATTCTAACTTTGGAGGAGGTGTTAATCCGTCCCAAAAGTGACGGAAAAGTGACGGATTTACCACCAGCCGTATTACGAGTCCATTATATCCTATGGAACTCGTAATACGGCTGGTGGTATATCCGTCACTTTACCGTCACTTTTGGGACGGATTAACACTTTAAAATTATTTTTTCAGGTGTTGTCATCTTAAACATATAATAGTTCTAGTGACAAATTTATTTTTAGTTTTTAATGGTTTACTAATTACATTGCTTTGATGTTTTTGGAATTATTAATAATTGTGCATGTGTATACAATTTGTATTCTATAATTTTAATTATAATTACATTCTAATTACAACATATATATATTTAGTTAACAAATGTATTTTAATTTATAATCTGATGTTAATGTTAAAAAGGTACATGTATTTGTATCAGTTCTTTTTGTTAGTAAATTAAATATGTTTTTACATTACATATTTGTAAACGTTTTACATTTTTGTAAAAATATTTTTTAATTACAATTCTGAAAAATATAAATGTGTGTGCTGTATATATAGATATTCCTGTCATTATGCTCCAAAAAGGCACCTCGGGCCCAACAAGTGTGTTGTGTGAAGCGGGGGGGGCAAGCCATTATTTCATCTCTTTCTTCTCCCCATAGAATCACACATGCACTCAGGGATGGAGTCATCATCGAATTTATTTGGTGTATCAGCAAAGAAACATCAAATACATTTGATGGTGACTCCATCCCTTGAGTGCACATTTGATTCTGTGGGGAGAAGAAAATACACAGACACACATACACATTTATACACACACACACATATCTATATACTATAGATATTTTTGTTCAGAGTATTTTGGTAGTTCATATTCTTGTACATTACATTACAAGTATGTAAAGTCAAAATGTTGGTCCTCAGTGTATTTATCTCACAATATGTTTGCATTGCAATATTTCTTTTTAAGGTCAATATTCTGTCCTACAACCTTTTTTGTGCTGCCTGGGTTGGAGGCAAGGTCAGCAAAAGGGACAGGCTAGTCATATAACAGGGGGCTCTGCAACAGGGACCATTGGTGGTTTAAACAGGAATGTGCATGTCCGTACTCCCTTATGCAATACTTCTGTCAAATTGGGGGACGTGTTACAGCACGGAAGGGGACGCGTTAAGCACTGCTGAGAAAGGGCAACTCCTTCCAGTAGTCAGTGTATCCCTGTCCATGTAAAAGCACACAAGGAAGGTGTTAATTGTCTCCACATGAGGGACCCATTTAGGAGGAAAAAGTCACTAAGAGCAAGGCATCAAACTGTCCTTGACATCAGGGGAGAGAAAAGGGCCAGGCAATGGCATTGAGGAGATCTCCTGACATCAGGGAAGAGACGAGAAAGGAAACCAGCAATGGCATCCAGGAGAAGATCTAAAAGGAATTCTGGCTGCACAGAGCAAAACTCATATCAGTATCAGACACCACATGAAGGTTCAAATGTATCTTGGATAGGGCACCTCAGACACATATCGCTTGATAGATTATCTTCTTTAAAAGGTCAGGTTTATGCGCCTTTACCACGCCGCAACCTCAATTTTTAAGCTCAGGCAAAACATTTCTGGACAGACCTCAGTCAGGATGACAATCATCTTTTTAAAAATTGCCTCGGCCATCTGGCAGAAGTGAGCATCTTTCAGGTGCAGGCTATCATATTTCAGTTTTTGTAGGTCCTCTGAAGTCTGAGGGGTTGGGAAAGGCTGGTAGATGTTCAGCCCACACCAAAGGCTTGCAGAAAGACCTTAATAAGCATCTTTCTACTCCTACGGGCAAATACTTGCTAAAGTCACTAACCAAAACTTACCATGTTCAATAGAAGTGTCAATGATTTTTCCACCTAGATTCTACTAAACCTTGAAAGCTAGATCTTTTAGAAACAGTGGCAAAATATATTTACCTACTTTTTGTTGTTGCCACATGTTGACGCAAAATAAACTGATTTGTTTTCAATACATTGTCATGTTGTATTTTGTGTTAAATCTTTCAAGTACATAAAAATATCCGATTAATAACCAATGAATCAGCGTGAAGTCATGACTGCAGAGAATATCTGGGTAAAAAAAAGACATAAACTGCTTCACTCAGAAACTGTTGATTCTTCTCTCACATACTCATCATTTTATTCTGCTTTTGTTTTTTTGTGTAGGTACTGTGTGAATGGATGCTAAGAACATAAGTTTTACACAAGAGTTTGTTTTGCTGGGATTTCCAGAAGGAGGGCATTTGATGTCTATCTTCCTCCTACTTCTTTACTTAATGATTCTTATGGGAAATCTGGCAATATTTAGCATCATACAGATAGATTCTCACCTGCATATGCCAATGTATTTCTTCTTGAGGCATTTGTCCCTATTGGATATCTGCTACTCTTCAGTTACACTCCCTTTAATACTGGGAAATGCCATGGTTGGAAACAGAAGGATATCCTTTGGAGGATGTATGGCCCAGCTCTACTTCTTTGTGTCCCTCGGAGGAGCTGAGTGCCTGCTGCTGGCAGCAATGGCTTATGACCGTTACGTGGCCATTTGTAATCCACTGCGGTATGCCAACATCATAAATCAGCAACTCTGTGTGGAGCTGACAGCTGCCTCCTGGCTGGGTGGGTTTCTGAACTCCATATTGCACACAGCAATGACGTCACAGCTGCCTTTTTGCAATGCCACTGACATCAACCACTTCTTCTGCGATGTACCGCCGCTCATACATCTGTCCTGCTCTGACAGCCACATCAGCCAAAACCTGCTCTATGTTGTGAGTGTTTTTCTAGGAATGAGCCCCTTTCTCTTCGTGTTAGTGTCCTATGTGCGCATCATTTCCTCCATTTTAAAAATAAGCTCAGCTCAAGGTAGACACAAGGCTTTCTCGACCTGCTCTGCTCACCTCATAGTAGTGACTGTGTTCTACACAACCGCAAACTTCAACTACATTGGGCCTGGCCCCGGGGACTCTTTCGACATTGTGCGTCTCTCCACCATGCTCTACAGCATCATGACCCCTCTTCTTAACCCTGTAATCTACTGCCTAAGGAACAAGGAGGTGAAAGGCGCATTCAAAAAACTGTTGAAATCAGGCACTTTTCTCTCAGGGTGTGGCAATTCAGGGCAAGGCTGTCAGCAATTGATTTATCGCCTGATGATTTTTAAAGGAACGTAAAACAAATGCATGTGGAGTACAAAGAGAGAACAAACATGCACTGTAGTTTTCCATAGACAAGAGTAAATACCTTAAGTTAACCACACAAAATGAATTGGTTGTTCATTTTTTTAAACATGTTATTGAGTCAAGTACAAGAACATTAACAGTAACGTTGCATGAACAGAAGTATTCCGTTGTGACTACAGACGGAGAATCAACATTGTACTTATAAATGCATATCAAGGACATAGATGAGTTAGGCAGGTACCGCAATGTACTATCAAAGACTTTATGGTTCAACAGAGAAAGAAAGAAAAGAAGAGAAGAGGAAGAAGAGCCAGAGGGATAGAAGGAGAGAATCAAGTGGTAGCCTTGTAGAGAAAAAAGTGAAAACTGATAGTTACAGCAAGTAGAAGATGAAATTAGTAAATATAATAATAAGTGAAAAAGGAAATATAATTGACATTTAGGAAGGAGGAGAAAAATCAATTTCCTTTGCAGTGTGTGACAGATGGTTGCTAAGTGGCATCCATATCTGACAGCGTTTAAACTATATTTTCAGTGAATGCAGTTTGTAAATATCGAGTCTGTGATGATAACATACTGAATTCCACCCCCGTGTAAGGGTAATGTTCTCTGATGATTTCCAATTAGAGGCAATAACAGAAATTGCTTTAGAAACCAATTTCCAATTGAGTTTGTGTGAACTCCATGTTCTGTGCAAACCACCCAAAAAAAGTAACTTATATGACATAGGAAAGGAAATCTGAGTAATAGCTCCATTGTGAGACCATGTTGAGGACCAAAAGGTGGATAGGGTTGGGCAAGAAAAGAACATGTGCAAATCAGTACCCTGCTGGGTGTGGCAGCGCCAGCAAGTGTCATGTTGTATGAGTTTGAGTTTAAAAAGACGTGCAGAAGTGTAGAAAAGTCTATCATAAAAGAAGTATATGGTGTATGTGAGGCTGCCTGTGCACGAAGCAAAATGTATCTTATTCAATATTCTATGCCATGAAGGAATTGTCCATAAAACACCAAGATCCAATTACCACAGTGTCTCGATAGGTGTTTTGACCCCAGCTGGATCAGACATTCTCAAACGTTTATAGATACAAGCTGCTCTAGGGTGACTAGAAGTTAAAATCGGGAGTGGAGATTAAGCAGGATGTGGGTAGTCAGAAGATACAAATTTATTGAAAGCATCTTGAACCAGGGTGGAAAGTAAGTGGTACTGAGGTTTCATGTGAATAGGGAGATTGTAAGTTGATGAGAGAGTAGAAAAAGAGATGAGGCAGTTCTTATGATATTGATAGAGCGTTCCGTCCTAATAAATTACCTGTATTTGGACGCTCTTGGGTCGATGAATCTTTTGACCAAGTGGGGCTCTCTTCACCCGAGATTAGTCAATTTAATCAAATCAATAATCAATAACGAACATAAGCAATGCCCTGATCAACATAACACTTCACAATTAATCCAGAAAACATTTCGGCGAACCATGACCTTTCGGCCATGAATAACCACACCAGTTCATTCAAAGTTAATGAATTTATTTCCCTCTATTAACAAAGCTAGCACGATATAAATGTGTCTCAACACCAAATGATATATGTAAATGAACATTAATAGCTGTCCATAACGGCGAAAAGATGCAATCTATGCAGCATTTGAATAACAATGCATTCGATAATAGCAACGCAAACCACTAAAACTATAATCTGTAATGGGCTAATTGCATACATTAGTCAGCATAACAAAGTCTCAAATTGCATCGTGCAACAAATGAATCCTCATCTAACCTCAAATTAGCATCTGCATGTGGGACTTCATGCAAAAAAACAATTTAGCAACATTGATTTGGAAAACTCCTAACTAGGGCTCTTATCAAAAATCAGCAGTTGGTTACCTAAAAAGAAACACAATGCAATTGTACATTTTCCTTTCATATTTACCAAATTCAATCAGCATTCAAGGAAGTCTTCGTCTCACAGGTACCGGTTTCGATCAGCGTGGGACGGGGGCAAAGGGGGCAGGGTGGACGGGGCAATTGCCTCACAGCGGCAAGATAAAAGGACAAAACTACTACTTTATGCAAAGGGGCAGATCAAAGTTAAAGTCTCTACAATAGAGCGAGAATTACTTAAAGTCTCTTTCTCTCGATTAGAGAAAGCATCAAAGTCTCATTCAAAATGGCGTCGAACATCAATT
Source organism: Pleurodeles waltl (assembly GCF_031143425.1). Taxonomy (NCBI): domain Eukaryota; kingdom Metazoa; phylum Chordata; class Amphibia; order Caudata; family Salamandridae; genus Pleurodeles; species Pleurodeles waltl. The sequence goes on along the minus strand of NC_090446.1, from coordinate 1,275,063,902 downwards.
GGCATCGTAGAAGATGGCAAAATGACGAGGTCGGCAAGATGGGCCATAATGGCTGCAATGGGCAATAATGTCCTCAATGGGTGCAGTGGGTAATGGCCGCTTTCTTCTTGTGCACCAGGTTTAAATAATCAACAGTTCAAATCCAGTAGGGTCTTCCATTGGAGGGTTCATAGGTTGGCTTCAAATTGTCCAATCAAAACAACAATTTACAAGCTTCTACCTAGGCCTACATTATCCTTGGAGTCGGGAACGTAAGTTGCAACATATTTTACCAATTAACTCACTTTCAGAGCTTCCATTGTCTGCACCTGCAGATTGACCTTGGAGCAAAGAAGAAGATGCCAGGCTGGCACGAAACCTTAAAGATAAGCATGTGAACCGATCTCACTGGAAAAGTACAGCTTCAAGCAGGAATACACGTTTTATTAGCACATTAGAAAAACACGAGCATCTAAACCGTGAGACAAGGCAACTAGGCCGAAGCCTCCACTAAAGTTATGCTAAGTTAAAACATTTCAAACAAGCAAATCATGGCACACGTTTGCGGTTATGTCAGATTAGTACAATTCTAATACATCACGTTATATAAAGCACGCTTATAAATGTTGGCGAACTACTCTGAGGGCACATTTGTCCCCGTACAATCTTTATTAGTTCGGTTAAAGTCACACTTGATTATTGCGGCACTACGTTTATGCGCTAATAAATGTAAAACCTTCGTTTCTGCATCATCAATCCCTCCTCTGATGACTACTTGTCATCACACAAAACTATTCCCACAAATTTTATTCCATTAAAATTCTGTCAGTTCTCTTTGCCTTTTAGTTCCCCTTGTTCTTGCCTTGTATTCTTCTGCCATTCTTTTCATCATTTTCTCTTCCTTCCTTCTCTTAATTCTTGCCATGATCATTAGTATTCCCCTCTTTATTCCCCAAATCCCAAAGATGCAAATTAGTACTATTAGTATTCCCTGTATTATTTTTAGTAATATTCCATTCCAAATGCCACCAAGCCAATTTCCCACTGAAGCAACTCCCTTTCCAACCTTCTCCCAAACTCCTGGTTCTTTCAATTCCTTCAAGTTTGCACTCTCTTTTGTTAGATTTGCAAGCATTGTTTTAATCTTTACACTGTTGTCTGGTATATACGTGCAACAGTGACGCGCACCAAGCATTTTGCAAACGCCGCCATCCTTTGCTAAAAGAATGTCTAGGGCAAGCCTGTTTTGAAGAGTCATAGCTCTTTCTGCTGCAAGTTCAGCATCCATCAGGATTATAGCACCTGAAAACTTTGTCAACATGTTATCCACTATAGTAGACAACTTTCTTATTTTGATGGAATTCAACACAACTCCCAATGAAGGAATCATGGCTCCAAATATATCTCCTACCACAGCAGCTGCAGTCTCTTTTTTCTGGATACGATGAGATCCAGACGTCTTTGGAATCACCGATAGGTCATCCAGTTGATAAACCTTTGGGAACACTATACCCAAATAACATCTCCCCCACCATCCCTTTGGAAGACGATAATAGGCATTATGCCCACAAATGTAATATACACCAGGTATGACAGGGTCAAGTCCGTTCAGCATGAATGTCCATTTGGCCTTAAAGATAAACGTATGTTTACATTCACTCGCTCCCACGAAAATGTTATCATAATAAGATTCACCACGATATATACAAAATTTCCCTACATGCCAAGCGTCTAAAGCTATTTTTCCTTGTGTTTTTATTGCGGCAAAAGCATAATTATCTACTGAAGTCCTCTTACTTAGCTCTTTTTCTAATTTCGCATTCATTTGTGCCCTTCTATCATCTGTGCAATCTAAAAAGCTTATTTCTACTGCAGAGAGCGAGCAGGTAAGGTTTTCCCTATGAGCGTGAGCTGTTTCAAAAGGTTGCATTGGCTCGAAAAATTCCCTCATTATTTTAGCATCCCAATCTTTAGCAATCTGGCTTAGTTGCGTTATTATAGGAACATATGCAAAGGTAACATCATAATTTGAATAAAAATACTGTATGTTAGTTTGGCCATAAAATCTAGAAGTTACTAAACTACATGTAATCCCATATGTAAGAGGCATGTGGTGATAAGTCACCCCTTCCGTTACCGATGTCGGTATCTGTGTACACACATAACAATCTTTCGCATCCATAGTCTCAACATATTCTGTTAGTAGGCGATAGAAAACATTATACGAAAGTTCCTTCTTATCATGCAAGTGTCTCTCATCTAATTCTAGTCTTTTCAATGCGGTTAGTTCAGTGACAGTAACAGGAGCAGAAGTAGAAGCATCAATTTTCTCATTCTCACCCTTACCACGCGTTGCAAGCACTATTGCCATTATTATTAGTACACATGCAGTTATCAAGCCTATACACGCATATTTACAATATTTCACTCTACTGTTTTGTGTAGCGTACTTAGTCATGATCTGTATAGAATCAGAGAGCTAGAAGCACTTATAAAGAAACGATTTAGCAATTAGTTACAAAGCTGAACGAGCGCAATGTTCACACAGTTTTCTTCAGGAGCCCAGTCACTTCATTTGTCTCAATTCGGCAATAACTCAGTCTTCTATCAGTTAGCAACGTTGTCTCAAATCGGGTTTAAGAGTCAATCAGGTTATCAAAGTCTTATCAAGTTAGCAAATGTCTCATCCGGTTTAGCAATGTCTCAGCTGGTTGTATCACGTTAGATTATAGCAAGCAATGTCATTTATCACCCTTTCAATCAATAGTGTCCATAAAACTTTTCTTTTCTATTGGTATCTCTTCTTCTTCGTTCTCGAGGCTAAGAGATACAAATTCGTCGGTCCAATCGTCATTGACTACATATGCCCATTCTGGACCGGAATATCTCCTGTTTGGTATCCTTTTCCTTTTCAATTTTGCATCTCTCTTCGATTCTGCCTCACTGGTACTTTCCTCTTTGGCCAAGTCTTTTTCTTCACTTGATGTTGGTACCACGACAGACACTTCCTTTCTTTTCTCTTTCACTCTTGGCCCTTCACTGTCGTTCAACGTTTCTCTAGTTCTTAGTTTTACTGGTGATATACTTGGTCTTCTCTTTGCACTGTGTCCACTTGATGGACCTGCGATCTCTCCTGAAGAAGTTTGAACAGTTTCGTTCTGTTCTGCCTTGTCCCCTCCTTCTGGGGAGTCAATCAGGTTTTTCTTTTCTTTTTCTGTACCGTCTGCTTCTGGGAAAGCCCTCCTCTGATCAGGCTCTCCTGCTTCTTCACCTCTTTCGAGCCCTTTGTCACCGTTACTTTCTTCAGGCTCTTTGTTACCTTCAGCTGCTTCAGGCTCTTTGTTACCTTCAGCTGCTTCGTCGCTGTCTGAGGTTTCTCCTTGGTCTTCCCCAAGTGAATCGGTTGTTTCGTCCTCAGAGAATATTTCTCTCTCTTCTATTTCTGCCTGTTCGCTCCTAGTTCTGTTTTGCTCTGTCTCAGCGCTCGGCACTTTGTTATCAGGTACTGGCAGTTTCAGCCCTTCAACTTCCTCATCTGTGGGACACAACACCTTCTTTGTATGACTGGCGTGAATCCAGTTGGGAACTCCCGCACACTTCACAGCGGTAGTGGTCGTCAGGATCACTTGGAAAGGGCCTTTCCAACGGGGTTCCAGACACGACTTCCTCACGTGCATCTTTATCACGACCCAGTCACCTGCTTTCAGTGTGTGTCCTGGACCTTGGATCGGTGACAAGGTGGTTGCTTCCACCTGGTGAGAGAAAGAGCGAACCACGTCAGCCAGACCTTTGCAGTAGTCTAACACCATTTCATCTGTAATATTCAAAAGCGCGTTTGCGGGAACTGCAGGAAGTCTCATGGCCCTGCCCATGAGAATTTCGTGCGGGGACAATCCAGTCTTTCTGTCAGGGGTGTTTCTCATTGACATTAACACCAAAGGCAATGCATCAGGCCATTTCAAATTTGTCGATGCACATATTTTCGCCATTCTTGATTTCAGTGTACCATTCATCTGTTCCACCAGTCCTGAGGCTTCAGGGCGATAGCTACAATGCAGTTTTTGCTCAATGTTCAGCGCTGCGCAAAGTAACTTTATCACCTCGTTATTGAAGTGACTTCCTCTATCTGATTCTAAAGAGATCGGGAATCTGAAACGTGGTATCAACTCCCTCAACAATAGTTTTGCAACTGTAAGGCTGTCATTTCTACGTGTGGGGTATGCTTCAATCCAGTGACTAAAAATGCACACAATCACCAACACATACTTCAGACCTCCATGCACAGGCATCTCAATAAAGTCCATCTGCATTCTGCTGAACGGGCCACCCGCCCTGCCAATGTGGCTCACGTTCACAACCGTTCCCTTCCCTGGGTTCATCTGCTGACAAATGACACAACGATGGGAAACTGCTTCTGCAACTTGACGGAATCTGGGGTTAAACCAATCAGTTTTTAACAATCTTATCATGGCATCTCTCCCTAGGTGAGCCTGCCCATGATAGAACCGCGCTAGCTGCGATAAGAGACTATTTGGTAAAACAAATTTTCCCTCATTTGAAACCCATAACTCATCTGGTCTCCTTGTACATTGTGACTTAATCCAGGAAACTCTTTCATCCTCCCTGACGCTATTCTGTAATGCTTTTAGTTCATCCATTGTATCCACGACCTTCAAGGCAAATGCTTCAGCTGGTTCGAGTTATGGTTCACTTATCAAATTCCATTCATCCCTGAGCAATATACAGTTTAAGGCACAAAATCTTGCGACTTGATCCGCATATGCATTTCCCAGGGAAACATAGTCCTGTCCTTTTGTATGAGCACTACACTTTACCACTGCAATTCCGGCTGGCATCTGAATGGCGTGTAACAATTCCCTTATTCTCTCCCCGTTTTTCACTGGGGACCCTGAGGAGGTCAGGAAACCTCTCTGTGACCATAGTTGCCCAAAGTCGTGCACAATTCCAAACCCGTACTGACTGTCAGTGTAAATGGTAACCTTCATCAATGTAGACAGTTGGCATGCTCTTGTAAGGGCTACAAGCTCTGCTACTTGTGCGGAATAGACTCCTTGGAGCCAGGACGCTTCCAAGACACCTGTTACAGTACATACAGCATATCCTGCTTTCAAAATTCCCAACCCATCTCTTAGACATGAACCATCAACAAAAATAATATGGTCATTTTCATCAAGCTTAGTATCCCTAATATCAGGTCGGGGTTTTGTGCAAAATTCAGTCACCTGAAGGCAGTCGTGCTCGACGTCTTCAGCGTTCTCAATTTCAGCATTTTCACCGGGAAGCAAGGTTGCTGGATTCAACTTAGTGCACCTTTTCAGCTGCACATTCGGTGAGTCCAGAATTATTGTTTCATACCTTGTGAGTCTTGCTCCAGTCATGTGTTGCGTTCGGGAGCGGGTCAAAAGTATCTCAACTGAGTGAGGGACCATGACTGTTAATGGGTGTCCCATCACTATTCCTTCACTCTGAGTGAGGCTGATACCAACTGCTGCTACGGCGCGCAAACACCCTGGCAGTGCTGCTGCGACCGGATCCAAAGTAGCTGAAAAATACGCTACTGGTCTGTTTATGCCACCATGGGCTTGGGTCAAGACAGACAAAGAACATGCATCACGTTCATCACAAAACAATGTGAAAGGCTTTGTGTAATCAGGCATACCTAAAGCTGGAGCCCTGCACATGCATTCTTTCAATTCAATAAAAGCATCCATCTCATCTCCTTTCAGCTCAATTTCATCCAAGGCATCCTTCTGGGTCAGTTTCAGTAAAGGCTTTGCTAGAGTTGAAAAGTTGGGAATCCACTGGCGACAGTAGCTCACCATCCCCAAAAACTTCCTCACCTCCCTCCTCGTCTTTGGTGGACTCATTTGAAGTACACTTGTTATTCTTTCCTTCATTATTCTCCGTGACCCTTTCTCTATTTGATGACCCAAGTATTTTACTTTCTTCTGACAGAACTGCAACTTTGAAGGAGACACCTTGTGTCCATTCCTTCCCAAATGGTTCAGTAGAGCAATGGTGTCGACTGTGCAGCCACTTTCTGTCTTAGATGCAATCAGTAAGTCATCAATGTACTGTACTAGGGTTTACTCGAATGGCAATTCTAACGCTTCCAAGTCTTTCTTTAGAATCTGATTGAAAATTGACGGTGACTCCGAAAACCCTTGAGGAATTCAACACCAACTGTAAACTCTGTCTAAGAATTTGAAACAAAAGAGAAATTGGCTGTCCTCATGAAGAGGCACCGAAAAGAATGCTTGTGACAAGTCAATGACTGAGAACCACTCGGCCTCGCAAGGGACTTAAAACATTATCACAGCTGGATTCAGTACTACAGGGCAGCATTTAATTATGATGTCATTTATTTTCCTCAAGTCCTGCACGATTCGGACCTTTCCACTCGGCTTTATTAGTCCCATGATTGGTGAATTACATGGACTGCTTAACACTTCTTTCAGTACTCCCTGTTTTACAAACTCGTCAACGAGTTGGGCGACTTTCATGAGGGTGTCTTGTGCCATGTGGTATTGTGGGGTCTGGGGAAAGGTTACATTGGGTTTTACTGTCACTTTCACTGGTTCCACTCCTTTCACCAATCCCACCTCTTTTCCTGTCATATCCCACACTTCCTTTCCGACTGTTTCCCGTAATTCAGTTGGAATATCTTCTTCAGTTATCATCGGAAAAAGGTTAATCAGAGGATATTCTTCATCGACAGTTTCCATCTCATCCCCTTCTACACTGTCCTCTTCTTCCCCATCACTGCTCGTCTGAATTCTAATTCCATCGTTCGAACACATAATCGAACATCCCAATTTGCACAATAGGTCTCTCCCTAACAGTGCTATCGGGCTTGAGTCACATACCACAAAATTATGTGACTTTGATAGTTACCAATTCTGACTTGTACTGGATCTGTGATTGGGTTCGTCAGGTGCCTGTTTGCTACTCCCACTACTTGAACTGTTCTCCCTGAGAGTGGCAAATTTGGTACTTCAATGCTCCTAACAGTTGAACGTGTGGCTCCTGTGTCAACCAAGAATGAAACACGATGACCCATAACTCTTCCCTCCACATATGGACCCTTTTGATCAACTTCCAAGGATGCTGCAAGCACACAATTTACCTCCTCATCTGAACTTTCACTCTCCCATACATTGTTTATTCCATTCTCACTGTGTAATGGGAACTGTTGTACGGTGCCATTTGTATTCATCACCTGACCCGAGACCTGTGGAGGAACCATCACTTGCTGCTGACTCACTGGTGCCAAAGGTATTTGCATTTGCTGATTAGGTACCATGGGAAACTGCTGTTGCATTGGCTGCATTTGCGTCATCTGCATACGGGGCATCTGCATCTGCTGCGGCTGCATGGGCTGTAATCCCTGCAGCTGATTTATGGTCTGAAAATTTGGGTTTGGACCTCTCATTTTCGGTCCCCTCATTGTCTGGAATGCATTGACATCATTGTTTTGCTGACCAACACCTGCACCTTCCTGCATCACCATCGGGCACTCGCGTTTCCAATGCCCGACGATTCCGCACACGTGACACGGCATCACCCTTTTCATTGCCTGCACACCATTCGGAATTGCAACAGTGTTCAAATCCGGACCATTACTCCCAAAGCCTCCTCTGCCTCTGCCTCTCGCCTGTGGCTGAAACACCATATTTCCCTGCGGCTGCGGTATCTGCTGTTGGAACCCTTGCAACCCTTGCAGACCTGTCTGAGCTGCTTTAAGTTGCATCACCATCACTTTCTCTTTCAACCTTTTCTGTTTCACTTCAATTTCGTCGCTACAGTATTTCGCATAATTCAACACCTCATCAATAGGTTTCAACTGCCAACAAATCAAATGCGTCTTTATCATCTGACTTATCTCTGGTTTCAGCCCTTCCACAAATCTAAACACAAAATGAAGCATGTCCTTCGCCTCTATTGTTTCCGTGCCACTGTAGTTCTTGAACGCCTTCAACAACCTCTCATAGTAACCATGAATCGACTCTTTAGCCTCTTGGGCAGTTCGATCAATCTTCTGCCAATCCACATTTTTCGCGGCAACCTTCGTCTTCAAATGCTCAATCACCTTATAGTACAAGCTCATTACCATAGGTGATGGTGCACCCGTATCCCTGTCTCTCTCTGGTTCACTTGTCGGCCAACCTACAGCCCTTTTGCAGTCTTCCCACAAATCTGCCGGAACCACAATCTCAAAGAGGGTGTTCAGGTCTTCCCAAAGACATTTTGCAAGCTTCACAAACCTATCAGTCTGTTGATACCATTCAATCGGTTTCTCTCTCAGTTTGGGAAAATCATCCGTAAAAGACTGAATGTCGCTTCTGTGCCACGGTACTATATTAATTTTCCCCCTGCTGTCTCCCTCATTGGTAACATGGTTATTGCATCACTACTCTGTGATCTTTTCTCGTTGTGCTCCGGGACACTGTCTTTCCTCTTTTCCTTTTTCTTTGCCCATCTGCTTTCCCATTTGTCTAAGCACCTCCACACTTGTGCACTCTGCAGCAATTCTCTAAGGTGCGTTTTCATGCCTGCTGACCTCATGTGTTCAAAGTCTGTGGTCCCGAAATCCAATCTATAGCTCCTGCTCAAGTGTTTTGTCTTGTCTATCTCAACCCCGTTTTTGTCAGCTATTTCTTGCAACCTTCTATGTACCTTGTTCACTTCTCTCGTAATCCTAGGACATAGATACCTCAGCTCTTCTTCCGAGTAGGACTCTAACCTATTCAAACCCATAGTCCCTTCCACCAATTCTTCTACTTCCATGTTCAACCTGACCTTATTCAGATAGTCTTCTCCCTTCCCACTGGCTGAGCTTTGTGTGGAATTCAGACTGTTGAACCACTGTGTCAGCTGTTGCGCATTCAACCCCATCAGTGTAGCATTCACATCGACTGCCATTGATGGTTGCGGCAACTTTTCAGTGTTCGATGATAGCGGTATCATCAGTGGGGGACTCGACCTCACCACTGTTGACTGAGCACATATGGGACTAAACTCCATCAAGGACCCAGATCCAGTTGGCAGAGCCGCTATCGGAGTTGTCTCTGGAGTGTTTTCTATGCACCTCCTTTCCGTCCCACTCTGCACCATTGATCCTTGACCGCTCATACCTGAGTTAGGCTGAATGTACAAAGGTACCGGTGGACCTACAGTAATGGGTAGGGATATCGCATCTGGGTTCTGTCCATTCCCCAGGTTTTGAGGCATGTTCATTCCCACACTATGGGTCATCATTGCCGGCATGCCCGTCTGACTCCCCGTCATCTGAGCATGTGCGGTTCCCCCCTGCATCTGCTTTTGAGGCATCAAAAGCTGGGTTGATTCAGCTTGTGCCAATGTTGGGTTGCGACCATTCTGTACTCCCATTACGGTTGGATCTAGAATCATTCCCGTACTGTTGTCACTGCTGTAGTACCTTGGGACCTGCGGCTGATAATTTTCTGCTGTTTTCAATATAGGCACATCTGGATATATTCTCCTAACCTGCGGTATCTGCGGGGTGAACAGTAAACTCGGGTCCTTAGATCCCGATGGCGTTTCTGAACTCGGAGTTTCATTATTCTGTACCGGTGCCGGAGGGGCAGAACTGGTACTTGGACCTTGTTCACTCTCTGCATAAGGTGGTGGACGGTCGTTCAGCAATTGCATGATGAACTCCTCATCCTCTGACTCGTCTTCTCACCTTAACTTTTCCTCGTCCTCTCTATCTTTGGAACACCTCCTGTTTGTCTTACAGGTAGCTTTCTTGCCTGTCGCCTCTTCTTCCTTAGCAATTGCGGGAAACAATTTTATCCCCTGCAATATATCTGACCTCCACACCTTCTGTGCATTATCCCACCTAGCGTCCGCTAGTGTCTTTTCTACCTTTCTTATCCTGGTCTCGAACTTCTTTTGCTGTTGCTGTCTAGCCATTAGTTCCCAAATCGCTAGAGCCTCAAACTGTGCTGGCCTTGGAGGTACCTTCATGTCGTACATCGCGAATCTCAAATTCTCTAGGATCCTTATATTGAATGTCCCATGGATCGGGAACGCTACGCTCCCATGTCTCTCTGTCAGCTTGTCCCATTGCTTTAGCCAAAGGCACGGAGCTACCCCCCTTTCCTCCATTACAATGTAAGCTGGTGTACCTTCGGGTGGTGTCTCCTCTCCTACGCTCGCTTTAATGTAAGACTCCCCCTTCATCGCACTCTTTAATGCTTTAAAAAATTTAATTTTCTCGTCTTTTATTTCACAAAGTTTGTAATCAATAAGTGACTTTAATTCCCGGAATACTCTTCGCTTGCCTTTCCCCTTCCAATCGAGCCCCACGGACTGCGTCCAATCCGTGCGCGGCCCTTCTTTGCAACCAACCTATCCCAGCGCGGCTCCTAGTGACGTCACACTCACACACACTGCGGCTGACAAAGCCTCGCGGCTTGTCCTCCTTCACTCCGCTCCTCTCGTAACAACTTCTGGCATGTATCGCGAGCAACCAAATAATAATAAAACAGATCTGTCGGTTTACTACAGGAAGGGTAACACAATCGCTTCAGGACCTTAGGGATTTTTCACTAGCCTCGGCAGTTATTCCATATTTCTCGGTCCCCACTTTCGCAAGCAAATCCTGACCCGCAGACTCTGCTCTCAACTTGTCAATGATCTATTCTAGTGCACTTAGAATTTGTCAAAGCCCGAAGTCGAAGTTTTCTTTCACTCCCTTAACACACGTACCGACTCGTTGACCACGCCCGGTCAACCTATTAAACCGACCAGACCACAACATAAAACAAGTGTCTCATACACTTTTCAACATACTCCGGAGTCTCTTGACCTCGCAGGGCCCGTCTCAACAACAACAACCACGTGGACCTTTTTCTGCACAAAGCGCCACATGCACATGAAGTTCGACGACTTCCCTACTCTCACACTCGGAGCCGCACCTCCGCTATTCTCTAAAATCCTCGCAACCTTTTCAAACAATCTGCGGCAATAAGCTGTGCAAGCGCAAAACCCTGACTTCACTCATACCGTCACTAGTACCGCCAACGCCGATTTCACACCTCCATTCTCTCCATTCGCAAGCTCCGAGATCCCGGGAAAGTCGCGGGGGACTTAGGGCATCATCATTCTCTCAATCTGTTTTACCCAAGAAAAATCTAATTCAACACCATATACCTCTCGAGTGGGGTCTCAAAGAGCGCAACCGTTACCTCTCGAGCGGGGTCCCAAAGGGCGAAACCGTTACCTCTCGAGTGGGGTCCCAAAGGGCGAAACCGTCCTCTGCTACCATCTACTGATAGAGCGTTCCGTCCTAATAAATTACCTGTATTTGGACGCTCTTGGGTCGATGAATCTTTTGACCAAGTGGGGCTCTCTTCACCCGAGATTAGTCAATTTAATCAAATCAATAATCAATAACGAACATAAGCAATGCCCTGATCAACATAACACTTCACAATTAATCCAGAAAACATTTTGGCGAACCATGACCTTTCGGCCATGAATAACCACACCAGTTCATTCAAAGTTAATGAATTTATTTCCCTATATTAACAAAGCTAGCACGATATAAATGTGTCTCAACACCAAATGATATATGTAAATGAACATTAATAGCTGTCCATAACGGCGAAAAGATGCAATCTATGCAGCATTTGAATAACAATGCATTCGATAATAGCAACGCAAACCACTAAAACTATAATCTGTAATGGGCTAATTGCATACATTAGTCAGCATAACAAAGTCTCAAATTGCATCGTGCAACAAATGAATCCTCATCTAACCTCAAATTAGCATCTGCATGTGGGACTTCATGCAAAAAAACAATTTAGCAACATTGATTTGGAAAACTCCTAACTAGGGCTCTTATCAAAAATCAGCAGTTGGTTACCTAAAAAGAAACACAATGCAATTGTACATTTTCCTTTCATATTTACCAAATTCAATCAGCATTCAAGGAAGTCTTCGTCTCACAGGTACCGGTTTCGATCAGCATGGGACGGGGGCAAAGGGGGCAGGGTGGACGGGGCAATTGCCTCACAGCGGCAAGATAAAAGGACAAAACTACTACTTTATGCAAAGGGGCAGATCAAAGTTAAAGTCTCTACAATAGAGCGAGAATTACTTAAAGTCTCTTTCTCTCGATTAGAGAAAGCATCAAAGTCTCATTCAAAATGGCGTCGAACATCAATTGGCATCGTAGAAGATGGCAAAATGACGAGGTCGGCAAGATGGGCCATAATGGCTGCAATGGGCAATAATGTCCTCAATGGGTGCAGTGGGTAATGGCCGCTTTCTTCTTGTGCACCAGGTTTAAATAATCAACAGTTCAAATCCAGTAGGGTCTTCCATTGGAGGGTTCATAGGTTGGCTTCAAATTGTCCAATCAAAACAACAATTTACAAGCTTCTACCTAGGCCTACATTATCCTTGGAGTCGGGAACGTAAGTTGCAACATATTTTACCAATTAACTCACTTTCAGAGCTTCCATTGTCTGCACCTGCAGATTGACCTTGGAGCAAAGAAGAAGATGCCAGGCTGGCACGAAACCTTAAAGATAAGCATGTGAACCGATCTCACTGGAAAAGTACAGCTTCAAGCAGGAATACACGTTTTATTAGCACATTAGAAAAACACGAGCATCTAAACCGTGAGACAAGGCAACTAGGCCGAAGCCTCCACTAAAGTTATGCTAAGTTAAAACATTTCAAACAAGCAAATCATGGCACACGTTTGCGGTTATGTCAGATTAGTACAATTCTAATACATCACGTTATATAAAGCACGCTTATAAATGTTGGCGAACTACTCTGAGGGCACATTTGTCCCCGTACAATCTTTATTAGTTCGGTTAAAGTCACACTTGATTATTGCGGCACTACGTTTATGCGCTAATAAATGTAAAACCTTCGTTTCTGCGTCATCAATATAATTGTGAAATAAGAAAAATAACTTTGGTCATCCAAACCTTTCAACACAAGGTCTTACCTTGTTTCCTAAGACAACTATTATGCCAGATAAGACTGTTAGGAAATTGATTATTGGAGATTCAAAACCAAAAAGTTGTTGAATTAGAGACAGTGCTTGGTAGCCAAAAGATAATGAGGGTAATTATGACCCTGGTGGTCCTGTCCCGTCACGCCGGCGGTGGCGACCAGACCGCTGACAGCGCAGCGGGGCAGGACCGCCAAATTATGACAAGGGTAGTGAACATTACCTGTACCTCCAGGGGGTTAGGACCGCGTGCCCGAAGGTTGACCACCTTCATCCCGGTGGTCCACCTAACACTGCCCGCAGATTTTGAGTATCCTTACCTTCAAGAATTCAATGATGGCAGTACCGCCACAAAATCCCTGGCGGGAAGGATACTGGCGACAGGAATACTAATTCCTGTCAGGACTCCTCAACCCCCATCCTCCCTGTAGGAGCCCCCCCACCCTCGACACCATCAGGAGCCCTCCACCCCCCAAGCAGCGACATACCCTCCTGTGATCCCTGTACTGACCCACCTCCCCCAATCCCTGTACTGACCCCCTGATCCATGCACGAACATACCACACACACAGACATACACGCACACATCCACATGTACATACACAGACACATCCACACATACAGACATACACGCACACATCCACGCTCACTCATTCACACAAACATGCACACATGGCCACAACACTCCCCCCACCCCTGCATACACGCATTCACACAAGCACACAGACACTTTCACACACGCACACGCACATGCACACAAACACACACAACACCCCATCCACCTCCATTCACACACACACACACAAACACCCCCACCATTCATGCACACAACTCTCAACGCCCCTTTTTCCCTGTCGGTTGATCACTTTACCTGGTGGTCATTCGGGAGTGAAAGGGGTCCACGGGGCCTGCTCTGCTGGCACCGCCCCATCACCACAACACCGCCACGCTGATTACAAAGTTGTAATGCAGCGGGTGGTGTTGTGATGACGAGGCAATACCAGCGGAGCAACCTCCACCAGACTGCCGACCGCCAGTATGGCTGCTGGCAGCTATCTGCCCAATTTATAGCAGAGAGGTGCCAGGAGTCATAATATGGAGGTCTCAAGACCCCTATCACTGGCAGTCTCCTGACGGGTGTGACTTCGGTGGTCAACTGTTTTGACCGCGAAAGTCATAATGAGGGCCCATGTGTTTATGGGAGAAAGGAGAAATAAATGCTTTTTCCAAAGAGAACAACAACTTATGTGGAGCTTCATTCAGTGTAGAAAGGTAGGGTTGTATTTGCCTAATGCAAAAAGCCTTATGATAGCTTAAAAAATCAGGAAAGTTAACTTCACCCAATAAGTTAGGGAGTTTTAATTTCCAAAGGGAGATTCAAGGTGGTTTACCATGCCATAGGAATTTGAACAGAATTTTATCTATTGAACTAAAAAAGAGTTTAGGTATCTCAATAGAAAGCAACATAAGAAAGAAGTTAATAATAGAGAAGCATCATCTTGATAGCATCTTGACAGCCACACCAAGAGAGATATAATGGAGTCTATTTCTGGGTGAAGTCTACGGGCTTCGCAGGCAAGATATCTGAGTTAGTCTTTAATGTGTCCATGAGCGTATTGCAATACCATATACCCAAACACTTATGGCCTCATTATGAGTTTGGCAGTCCGTGGACTGTCATGGCGGCATTGGCGGTCCGACCACGGTTGGCTTAGCAGTCGCACCGTTGTTTTGCAAGTCATGCTGGCCAATGGAGCAAACCGCCGTGGTCACAAGGCAGCACAAACAGGCCAGCTGAGACAATGTTTCTGCCGGACACATTATGAGGTTGCACACCACCAATGTGACCATGGCTGTCCAGCCAACCATGTCTTAGCAGGCAGAAGTGGGAACTATAAAGGGAGACACTCCCCTGCAGGCAGCCCTACACGTCCAGTGCCGCCATGGAGCCCATCACGCATGTCCTACCACTGCTGATGATCTTCGAAGGTGTTCAAAATACACGCCGCAGTGAAAACTACCGCTCGTAAGTACACACACCTAGCTGTCTCATTATGCTAAACAATAGATCATTGTGCCATCAGCCACATCACATAGGGGTCACACCATGGGTAACAAGTACTCTTGCCATTGTGTCCCAGGTCAGACTCAGACACAAATAAGGAAACATTCACAGTCACAATACTTCCCTTTTGGACAGGTCACTCACACTGCATCCCAACACAACATAAAAACACACATCTGCTCACCTCGGGCACAGGGACAGTGAAGTGTACAGAACATTGTTGCACACAACACCAACAACACAACATCACATCTACAAATACAACTCACACGCTTACATTGCACACATGCCATGGCCTGTCATCGCATTAAACACACATATGTATGGATGTTACATGGAACACAAACACCACTCCCAGTAAACAGCCCTGCATTGGACCCACACATCACCCACATTGCAACACAATGGAAAGACAATAGCACAATAGTCTGAGAGACAAATATACAAACCTCACTGTTCAAACAATACCTGTGCAATAGGGATGGGGCATCAGGAACACTGAGGGAAGAAGGCTACACTGGCACGCATATCACTTTGCACATGCCCCTTAAACAACATTTGCACAGGAACTGGCCCCCTCAGGTACCTCTGGGACAAACAATACTACTCCCAAATGAGATGCCTATCTGCATAATGTGGAAGTGCCAGTCAACAAAGCACATACAACTCCAACTGAATGGGACATACTACATAAAATAGCTGCAAGGTACACACAGCTAAATGTACACATGCACAGGCAAATGCAAACAAAGGCAGCACAATTCAACACACTCCGGGTCTGCACAAGGAAAGGTCAAGCTGCCACACATTAGATGAATACATAATCCATATCAGGGGACAAGTCTACATGCAGGCATTGGACAACACAAGATTAAATACTTACCATAACAAAGAGTACACAATGCCATGACATCACAATTGCATTTACACCCACATATCCAAACAGTCAACATATAACCTTGACTTGGGGAACACCAGCACTGCCCATAATGTCAGATACTGCAAACAACAGCAAATGGATCAGCAAGCAGGCTGAAACACAACCGTAGGGAGACAACACAAATCACTCAGGAACAACATAAAGGTAGAAAAGGAATTGCAGGACAAATATATACCCCAAAAACCCAACTGTTTGGGTTTATTAAATTTAAATTTAATAAAGTCCAAGGCCATTGGCCAGTCCAAATGGTTCTGCACAGGCACATCATTGTGCCGTCACTTGACTCATAACTGCCAGTGAACCTCCACAGGAAGGGGCATCAAGTGGGCAGACAGTCACCTCACGGATCATCTTTGCAGGGGTCAGATTTGGGTGGGGTGTGTTTGGATTTAAGTTTGGGAGGAGTGGACTGCTTCTTGGAAGGGGTGGGGTTCTTCTTGGGTGGAGGGTTTGGGTGATTGCGGGGGGCAGATGTGACAAGGAAGAACTTGGAGGTGGAAGGGAAGGCTTGGGAGCTGGGTCAGGGCCTCTTGGCTTTGGGATGGTGTGTGAAGGGAGCGGGTAAGGTCAAAGTAAAAAAATTAGATTTGGAGGTCAAGGAAGTGGTTGTCTGCTGTTGGTATGGATCTAGTGGGTGTGTGCATGTGGGAGGTATTCTTGTGTTTGGGTGGTGTCTGTTGCATGGGTGAGTGCGTGCATTTGTGTGCCTTGGGGGCCTGGGAAGTTGAGGTTCTGGGGTTGGAGTGGTTGATGTGTGTGTGTGTCTGTTAGGGTGGTGTCTGCAGGTATGCTGGGTATGGTGGGTGTGTCACTGACTGTTGTGGTGGTACCTGCCTGTGGGTATGCTTGATGTCTTGTGTAGGACAGTGGGGGTGGTGAGAGTGGTGGGGGTGTCTGGGGAAGTTTTGACTGATGTGTCTGTGTGTGTCTTGTTTGCTTGCGTTCCAGTGTGTTTTGTGGTGATTGTGTCTGTGTATGCTGCTCTTGTGTGTTGAAGTGTGTGCATGTGTATCAATCTGTGTGCTTGGGGTAGGTAGGAGAATGGGGGATTTGGATGTGGAAGAGGGAGATGGAGGAGGGCGGAAGGTGGGGGGTGACTGGCTGCCATCAATGTGGATGCCAGATCCTGAAAACATATTTGTAATCCAGACATTGCACTATGAATGCCTTCTAGAAAAGCATTAGTCTGCTGCAGTTGAGTTGCCAATCCCTGATGGCATTCGCATTGGTTGTCTGACCAACAGAGATACTTCTCAGGAGGTCAATAGCCTTCTCACAGCAGCAGGGGTAACAGGGTCTGGAGCGGAGGTGCCTGCTGCAAAGGAGACACCCACCCTTTTTGGTGAGTGGGCACTGCCAAATGGGTGGAGAGCTACAGGGAGGGCAGTGATAGAACTTAGGGTGGCAGACACAGGTGGTACAGGGTATGCCCCGATGGGTCTGCGACCACTAGAGAATGTCCACTGGAGGAAGAATCTGATGATGAAGATCATGTGCCGTCTCCCCTGTGGCACTCCCCTCTCCCTCTTAGCTGTGATGGCTTGACCCGAGGTCCTGTGGTGAGATGCTTCCACCTTGGATGTGCCCTGTCTCCCTTGCTTCCTGGTGCTGATGCTGCAAGTACAAAGAGAAATAGGGTCATCACATGTTCATGATAACTACAACAGCTCTGATTAGAAAACACTACCATGATGTCAAGTAGGCCCCAGCAAAAAACTTCACCCCAGTGCCCCATACATTTGCCATACCATAGGCATGCATGCCATCTAAACTGTCAACAGTTTCTCACAGGAAAATCAGGATCTCAAACAATTACAATTGCATTGCTGAAGTTGCGCAATCACAGTAACAATTGAACTAGTAGGAAACCTCATCACCCTCAAAGCTTTGCCCAATGGAGCAGACCTCAGTTACCTGTTGTCATACAATAGTAGGCCAATGTCAACTGCATTCCCACAGTTTCCACACAAGATCATGCACACATCTAGTTGACAAATACATAATGACCCAGCAATAGGAAATGATGCTCCAAAATCCTGCCATGTTGCTGACAAACGTACAATAGCCTGGAGAAGGTAACATGGAAATGCTCATTTCATACTGGAAACAGTTCCACAATGCACATTTCACCAAGTGGTATTTGTCCAAGTGGAGTCATGGAAGTAGTACTGATGTTGCTCAGATAAGCCACACATTTGGCATGAAAATGAACACGATAGACATCATGTGCAACATGTCAGGGAGAGATGTCTCCAAACCCCACAACACAATGAATCAGCAAGCCCAAGGGAAATCACTGTTGTTGTCTGTTACCCCTTGCAATGACATACTCTGAGTGCATCAGTAGATGCCATTAGTCCCTTGGATGTTGGAGAGGTCCAGAGATTTGCAAGTACTTGTTGAAGGCCATCGACATGAAGACCAATTGGAAGCAACATCATTGTCTCCATTGTGTCCATGCAAACCCACATGTCTCTGTATGAATGCTTGCACCCAAACACATGTGATTTCAACATAATTACAAGTCACTCCATGATGCATGCCAGCAGTCTGGTTACAAACATTATCCATGTCACATGTGCAAAGCATTTAGCTAAATGATTCTATATCAATGCCATAGAAATTCACATTGTGGCTAAATACTCTAGGTTTACCTGTCATGCCCCTCATTGCTACTGCAGTTGTGCACGCCAAATGACATGTTATGATGACTGATGGCACGTGTCAGCCAATGAACAATGGTGACACACTCCTGTATGTGGCACAACATGAAATGTATCCCCATTGTAAATAGCGCATTCCACACACAGGTTGCCGTGCATGTATATGTGATGGGATATAGGCATCATCCCATCTACACAGGTAGATCATGCATAAAACAGCAGCTTAAAAATGTTTTGTCAAAGAGAAAGGGACACATGCGGACATGTAGGCACAAGGAATGATGGCAACAGTGATGGCACATAAATCATGTCAATGGACATTCCCCAATTACCAAGGGAAAGTTTTGATCTGTAGCTCTGCCCAAAGAACAATGTATGCTCTGTTACATGTATGATGGCCATCTTCACATGACAGACTGTAGTGAGGCACCAGCACCCATCAAATGCTGAAGACATCTAGCCTCTAGGTGGCAGATGCCAAAATACTAATTTTACCAGACACATGGCTGAGGACAGTGATCCATCATTTCCTTACCTTTGGCCTGTAACACTGAGGAGTAGTGGTCTGTTGCATATAATTTACAGCCACTACCACAACAAACAGTACTTGATTGGTCATTGTACACAGCCATATGCTGTCCCTGGAGAGCAAGTTGTTTGTGGGTTGTACTCAATTGTGTTCTAGGTTCCTGGGCCTATAGGCAATGCACACCAGTATACAACACATAACATGTCTACACAAGCAATCACTCATTTACTGTGTTACACATGGCTCACTAATCGTCAGGGGGAGCTGTCAGACACATTCACTTGGCAATGTGACTGGCAAGAATATGGCCTGTACTCTCCCCCTTCTGGGTGCTGTGCTGTCCTCAAACGTCTATCAAGGTCTGGGTAGGCTACTGCCAGAAGGCGGACCATTAGGGGGGTCATGGTCTGATGGGCACCCCCGCCCATGTTGAGAGGCCTTCCCAGCTGGGCCTCTGCAATCTTCTGGGCCCAACATTTCAGGTCCTCTCACCTCTTCCGACAGTGGGCTCTCCGCTGACTTTGAACCCCCAGAGTCTGCGCCTTCTTGGCAATGGCTCTGCATGATCCTTTTTTCTGATGGGAGTTGAACTGCATGCAAAAGACAAATCAAGGTATTATAATCACAAGTTTCATCACAAATAGCTGCGTCATGCACATGTCAATAACACCAAGCTAGGACTTTCCTATTTGTAAATACTCTTCAAGTGCAAAACGCACAGGCCAATAAGTACCGGGTCCTTACTACAGACATATGTATTTGCATTTGCAGACTAATCCACTACCCTTATTACGGCCTACAATGACTAAGCAAGCTTGCTGACATCAGGTAGCCTCTGCTCTAGAAACTTGCACTGTGATGTGAGTCACAATGAAACAGTACCCACCTATGTGGCTTCTGAAGGGTAAACTCCTTAGGCATGAATGGGCCAACACATTCACGCTGTGAGAATAAATCACTGCATACAGTCCCTAAAGGCAACTACCAGAGTACAAACTTCATCATTAAACATGAGTAATAGTCAAGGAGCTGCCATTGTGGGTACAGAAAGTGTCTTCCTTGTCCATTTGTGGACATGTGAAATGACAAATGCAGACTCATGCCACTTCAGGGGATGGGGTTCTGTGGTATTTATCTGTACAACAGAGCACTCCTTGGGACATATGTGACTATCCTATAGAGATGGCATCCAACAAACAAAGGCATGCATGGTACAGTTTCTGCAATGTGACCTAGCTACTGAGTCACATATCATGGCCGCCCAGGAATCAACAAACTGTCTGCACTGTGGGACTGGCAGTAATGCAATAAGCCTGTACAGGACAAATATGACCCTTGTTGTCGTGATAACAGAGCTCTGGGAGTAAAGAACATTTCATGAGTCTGAGACACACATTGACAATGATGCTAAATGCACATATGGACCAGATTGATTATTTACTTCTGTACCCTTTCCTAACACAGTCAAAGGAATGAGGCATTTAGGGCAAGTGTTGCCACCAGATTATCATGTTGGCCACATGACAGGATCTGCTGGGGTACAGGGAGTGGATGCATTACCAAGCTGCATAGCCATAGTGACTCTACCAGAGCCTAGACTAGGTCCCATACTCGAAGAGCCTAGACTAGGTCCCATACTCGAAGATACATCTGACAGGCCCTGGTCTCTGCAGGCTGAGCAGACCGAACCTACATGACACTCCATTACCATCACTTCCATGCATGACAGTACATGATGCAGCCATCCCCAATTTGGCATTTGGTGTGTGTGGCAGCCTGAATGACAGAGTGACTCATGATATATCCTACACACAACAGTTTAGCAAGTTCAGATGTGGTTTGTATGCCTCTGCACGCCTCATCCTGGACATCCCCCGCCACTGCCACATCGCACACCACCTGAAAAACCTCAACTAGCTCCCAGTCAACAAGAGAATCACCTTCAAACTCCTCACCCACACTCACAAAGCACTGCACAACATCGGACCAGAATACCTCAACAGATGACTCTCCTTCTACACCCTGACCCATTATCTCCGCTCCGCCGACCTCGCCCTCACAACTGACGCATGCGTCCGCAGAACTACAACCGGTGGTAGATCATTGATTGATTTTTGGCCCTATACACATTGCTTACATGACTCTCAAATGATTCATACAACATGCAAGCACAGCTTATGCTGTCATGCACATACATGTTGTCTGACATTTACAACAATCATGATGAAAGAGATGTCAGTGGATGACAATAATTGCTCCTTACATTATGTGCATACAAAACAGGGATGATCTAGTACCCCGTGGCATGACTGCTCCTGGAGATGGTACACAGCAGCTCAGGTTGTGGAGGTGTTGCTGGCAGCAGTGTCAGGAGTCAAGAGAGTGAATCTGCAGAACATGGCAGTCATGTCCCCCCATGTACACAGTTGTCACTGCCAGCGGACACAGCCTGTGACCGCCACTGGCAACAATGTTAGCCTATGGCTGTGTCCGCTGTGGTTTCAACTGCTTACCGCCATGATGATGTCCTTCGGCAGCACGGGCGGTTCCTAATGTTCAGTAGAGTAGGTCAGGCATCCATCATTTTGGCGGCCTGAAATGATGTATTGGGCTTGTGTAACTATGTCACACCTGCAAAAATAGGACTTTTTAGCTCTCATCTTGCGATGGAGGTCTTACTACTCAAACACCATGTAGAATGTTGCAGGGCACAGATGGCATTTGACAGTGGGGCACAGTCCACCACCGCCGGTGGTCATTTTGGCAGTAAGGATTAACTGTCACATTTCGTCTGGTTCATATCCATGTTGTGGACGCATGTGTGGTAAACCATGGGGGCCACATGTGACCCTTGTGTTAATTACAGCTGTAGTGTGTAGCGGGTGCAATGTCTATCCAGTCAGAAATGCTTTGTCACATGATATCTTTGACATGCATCATGTATGTTGCAGTGGACACACTGCCTAATGTTAGAAATAATGTTCTTGTCATTAATACCCACGGAGGGGGAGGATGTAACAAGCTCCTGTCTACCGTCCACTGCCAGACCTTCAGATCATGTTGTAAAGGCACATAATGATGTTTTACCACCTGGATAGGCAAACAATAGTCTACTTATCTCGTCAATTGGAGCCAGATCTGATGCCAGCTAATAGTTATCCAACCAGCATACCACACATTGAATAGGTCATGTCAGTATTGCAGTTCCTAACCACGGGGTCCTTCCAACATACAGTGGCCCTATCTGCTGGTATGTCCCAGACTATGTTCAGTCTGGTGTTGAAGGATGTCCTCTCAGCAATGTTGAAACACCTTGACAGCAATATCCGGTTTCCCCAACATAAGGATTTAGCCCATGTAAAGGCTGACTTTAATGGTTTTGCACACATCCCATATGTGGTGGGGGCCATTGATGGCACAAATGTTGGCTTTGTCCCACCGCAGGTCAAGGGAACACGTTTATCACAACAGAAAAAACTTCCATTCCATCAACATGCAAGTTGTCTGTTTGGTGGATCTCTTTATTTCACATGTATGTGCCCATTATCTGGGTTCAATCCATGATTCCTTCATAATGCAGAACAGCACCATACCCCAACTAATGTCACAGCTGTACCCGGAAAGGGTCTGTCTTGACTGTGTGTGTGCTATGTCAGGTGCTACAATCATGAAGTCAGTGACACACTGTTGCACACATGTCCCATTACTTTACATGAGACTCCGCATAGCCAAACTGTCCTTGGTTGTTGACACCAGTGAGGAATCCAACTACACTAGGGGAAGTCTGCTTCAATAAAGCCCATGTAAGAACACAGAGGGTAGTGGAGCGGGCTTTTGGACTCCTGAAGGTCAGATTTAGATGTCTCGCCCCCTCTACTCACCTGGAAAAGTGTGTCAGGTCACTGTGGCATGCTGCATGCTCCACAATCTCGCCCTGCAAGGAATATTTTGTACATCCCAAAAGAGGGTGAGCCTGCAGTGCCACTGGGTCAGAATCCTGAAATGCCAAGCCAGGATGATAGTGGAGAAGAGTCAGCAACTGAGTTGAGGAAAGGTCTCATCAACCGCTACTTCTCATGAGTGTAAGTACGTCATGTGATGTTATGACTGTGACTGTACAATCAACTGTAGTTGTAAGCATGTGTGGTGTGTGATGTATTAGCAACAACCATGGAGCTGATACTTTGCAATATCAAGCCAAAGGCTGCACAAAGAGTTCCCTTTGAAATATTTTCACCTTCATGATGATGCTTTGTTTGTGTCAGTTTCCGTGCAATGTAATTACATTTCCAGTTGCCTGCTATGTGATTCGTGTAATAGGTATTTTTCAAGCCTATACTCCTTGTTTTTTGCTTTGTAAAGGTACCTTCAGCATGACATCATCATAGAGGCATTTCAGAGTTGTGACATTGGCAGGTATCTGATGCCATTCTGACATAGGAAGTGAACGTGGATTGTTCCAGGCAATTTAGGTCACAGATTTGCGGTGTATGAGGCCTGTGCCAAGGCACCTTGCACAGCGTTTGGTGGAAGGTCAGAAGTGCAATTTGCATTTGTTTTGTATGCTGTGGTGGGCCATCAGCATCATGTGTGTCATCATGTGGGCATTAAATATGTCTTCATACATTGCAAACAAGACATTCACCCTTCACATTGGCTAAACACTTCTCTTATTACCTGTATGTAGCTGCAAATGTGTTTCATCATTGCAGGTCACAGTGCCTGTGCCACAATACTGACACATGTTTGTGTCATACCACCAGATGCATGGTCATTGGATGATGATGGGCATGTGATCAGGGACTGTTGAACTGCCATCTGTCTGTATCTTGGACTATGTAATGTTGGATTACTTTGGTGTGGTATGTGATAAGGCTCAAGCTGCTGACATCATCCCCTTTAATGTTTGCCTATTTTACAGGACAATGTCTGACAAATCTCTTGATTCCGTGGTCTGGGGGACTGTACTGGAATATGTAATTTGACTCAGTGTGAGTCACACATTCTTATGTCACACAGGCCCAGAAATTTGGACAACCTATGTGCTGTAAACTTGAATAAAATGTTTGGTGTGACCAGGCACTTGTACATATGTGTTTGTGTGAAATGGTGTTATCCTGAGCAGGACAATGTGTACCTGTAACATATCCCTCCTTGCACAAGTAAGTTATGTCTTCATCAAATGGTTCACATGGTCTTACATCTCTACATACCAAAATGTTGGAATTCAACAGGCAGACAATGAGTTTGTGATGGATGAATTTCTTTGTAGCGGTGATACAGTAAATTAAAATTTAACAGAAAAGAAGAAAAATAAAAAAGTGAAGGTGTCAGTCATGGTGAATGGAATTATTGGATTAGATGCCACATCATTAGGAGTCCGAAGTGCAGAGTACTCCTCCCATTGGAACTGGGGGTAGTTCAGGATCAGTCCAGAGAGTGAATATGTAGCACACAAAGGAATTCCTTTAGGAAGAGGTCACTTGCTTGCAGTGGTGGGTGTCTTGCCATCTGCACCGCCTGGATTCTTCACCGGACATCACCGCTAGCGTGGTGGTGGGCATGTGTGTCTGTGGCTTGTTCCTCTGGCAGGGCCTCCTTCATCACCCCTGTTAGGGATGCCATGTTGGTATTCTGAGCCTCCCGATGGATGTCCCTCTGCAGCTGTTTAATTTCCCGGAGTTCCGTCAAGTCCTGGCCCATCAGGCCTTGGGACTCCTGATAGACCCCAAAGACTTGGCTGATCGTGTCCTGGTCCGGAGCAGCCCAGTGGCCTCACCCTGTTGGCCCACACAATCCCTCCCACGCACCCTACCCCCACAGTCCTGTGCCCTTGCCACAGGTGCCCACTCCCACGGGTTCCTGGACCATCATTGTTGGAAGTGTTGCACTGCAACTTAGGATTCAGGACTGGGGGGCACAAGATGGTAGACACTGTCCCTGGAACACTGGTTGCGGGGCGAATGGTTATATGTAATGTAGAGGCAACTGGGCTGGGAGGTAATAGTGTGGGCACAGTGAGACAAACTGTTAGGAGCATGTTTAAGAAAAGTGGTGCTGCACTTTTCTTGCACCCTTTACTGCCACCCTGTCTGTGCCATATTTAGAATACGTGAACCATGGCACAGAGTAGGGGGCAACAGCATATTTTTTCATGATGTAATTGATTTACTCTACAGGAGTAGCACAAAAATGATTTTATGCTACTCCTGCAGAGTACTTGGGGCCCATTATACATAATGGAAGCCCCCTTTTAATGCCAGCTCTGTGCAGGCGTTAAAAGTGCCATATAAAATGACTCAAGGAAATCTGTTAGATTTCCTTGCACCACTTGTTCGCCCCAACCCTTGCGTGGGGTTATGACCTCTTTGCATACATTATGCCTGCCTCTGGCTTAGGATTCCGGTCACTCCCTCTACTTCCCGCCACCATACATTTGTTATCTTCCCAGATGAGTGAACTTCATTTGAGAGTTAAGACACAGGGAGCTGAGCCTCCAGGTATTAGCAGCCATGTCACTCTCTCTACTCTGCACCTGATAAACATCATCCCCACAGGTGAGTACATTTTATTTGTGAGTTTGGAAAGAAGGGTATTTGGAGAACTGAACACTGGAGGGGTGTTTTGAGTTAGTAAAACAGAGCCTCCTGGCATATCAGTCATGTAACTCCCTGCACTACACACATTACAGAAATATAATTCTACTAGGTGAGTACACTTCAATAGAGAGTTAAGACACAGGGGTCTTTGAACAAGAGAACACTGTGCTGGTGTTTGGAGCTACAGAAACAGAGCCTCCTGGGAGTTGCAGTCAGGTCACTCCCAGTACTCCCCAGTACTTGACAAATGGTATTCCGCCGGGTGAATAAAACTCACTTGGGATTGAGTTGCCAAACAGGGGCCTTTGGGCAAGAGAACACGGTGCTGGTGTTTGGAGTTACAGAAACAGGGCCTAATAGGAGTTGAAGTCATGTAACTCCCTGTACTTCACACACAATAGAGAGTTAAGACACAGATTTAAGACATGGTTGCCGGCAAAAGTGATACGCTGTGTCTCCGACATTCACAGAAATATACATATCCTTACGTGGGGACCTTTTTTTTTAGAATATCAGCTGCTTTATTATAAAAACACTTGTCCCATACACTTTATAAGGAGATTCCAGCCAGATGACTACGACTGCATGCTGACTGCTGAGTGTCTCCGCTACAGCTGCTTGCTGAGACTGCCGAATACCTGGCCTATATGGGAACGGTGTCTTTTTAGACATTGCTATTTTTTCTGCGCAATGGCTGTCCCTTCACAACAAGGAGGACTGAAAGTGCTTACACCAGTGCAACTGTGTCATGAATGCATGATGCAGTATTTTGGAACACCACCCCTGAAATAACTGGAGTGCGACTGGTCTCTGTCATTTAGACCGGTTTTGGACTGTGTGCAGCCTGTGTTTCGATGCCTTTGGTGCCTTTTCGAATGTGCACTGAAAGTTTTGTCTTTCTACGCGGCTCTTACTTTCATTGGACGCTGATCTGTTAATGTTCTCGCTGAGGGCTCATTCCCAGACATGCGTGTTGAGGGTGTGTTTGCTACGGGAAGATTTTTGAGTTGCCCTTGGTGGAATATGAGGCTTTTAAGTCAACATTGGGTACAACAAGGAATGCTGCTGCCTCAGCTGGAGCTCCGGCTTTGGAACATGAGTGCTCTATGGTGTCATGTTAGATAGACAGCAGGCTTCCTTGTTCAGGTATGAGGAATGATGTCTTCCCAGGAGGGAAACCTGAACAGCGGATTAGAGCTCATCACTCTGTGCTCTAACATAGTTTAAGTAGGAAATGTATATTTATTTATATATATATATATATATATATATTCTAGTGACAGTATGGTAGGCGTGTCTTTGTGATTCACTCTTCTTGTCACAATTTTGCTTCTAGTGTGTCTCATCATCCTAGTTATTGCAATACATGCCATTTTATCTAAGATGCAGTTACTTCAATAAACCCTATTGAACTATACTCTGCTTCTGTTTGTCTTTGCCTGTGTGAGACTAATGTAATTGAGAGAAAGGGATGAGATCTGATCAACCACGATTCCTCCGAAGAGTCCTCTCTGTCATGCACCCGGTTGCCACAATCATCCCCACTCTCTGGTGGGAGGAGGCACTGCTAGTTGGCTGGGAAACCTGGATTGGGCCGGCAGGTGACACATGATGTGGGCATGTAATCAGTACCCCACAATTCAGGTGATTCTGCTGCCCAAATCCAGTAGTCTCATTAGGATAATGAGAACCTATGCGACAATTTCAAGTATCGAGGTAGAAGAGATACAGCTTTATTATTACCACCATAATACCTGGCATTTACTTTGATGAGTGTACCACATGCTTGTTCAGTGGTATATTTGTAAACTTCATTTTAGCTGAGACTAAGGCTTCAAGATGTTACTCAATAGTTTTGTGAGTATAATATTCTTGTTCAAGGGACTTTATATTTCTGAAAATGGAAGCCAATTTTTGTTGTGCAGACTTTTTTTTGGAGTGAGCACAGCCTATGATGAAACCCCTTGAGGCAGCCTTAAACACATCCTAAACAAAGTGAAATGGTAAATGATCAATGTCATTAATGTAGAAGTATTCATCTATAAACGCATTGTAGGAGGCGATAAACGTAGCATCTGAAAGTAGAGGATTATTAAACCTCCATGAGGATGTTTTAGAACCACGAGTAGGAATGTCAAGGTCAGTGATCACTGGTGCATGGTGCGAAATCAAAATAGCACCAATCTCAGAGTTGACTGAATGCTACAATGAGCCTTTACTCAAAAATACATAGTCGAGCCTAGATTGAGAGTGGTGGGTAAGGGGGTAGAAAGAGAATTCCAAGAGGTCAGGATTATATAATCTCGACTCTGTGGCAAAGTCCTGGAGCGGGTTCCAGCCGAACCCAGAAAGTAAGGCTCCCACCTTTCACTTCGTAACACGCAGAAACCAGCTGTGGAGTACCCCAGGGCTCCTCCCTGAGTCCCATCCTCTTCACTGTCTACATCACACCGCTTTCCAAGATCGTCAGACACCACAGGCTTAACTTCGTCTCATACACACAGCTAATTCTCTCCCTTACTGATGAACCATGAAAAGCCAAAAGCAACTTTTACAACGGAATGAAGGCAGACACTGATTGGAAGAAAGACAGCTGCCTCAACCTCATCTCAGATAAGACAGAGAACCTCCTCATGGGCCCCACCCCCACTGCCTGAGACGACTCCTGGTGGCCCACTACCGTCGGAAATGCCCCATCTCCCAACGACCACACACGCAACTTCGGCATCATTTTCAACTCCTCGCTCTCTGTGGCCCACCAAGTCAATGGCATCTCATCCTCATGCTTCCACACACCCTGTCTGCTCTGGAAGATTTTCAAGTGCATCCCCATCATGAGAACAGTCAACCATGCACTTGTCAGCAGTAAACTAGACTAAAGCAGCACACTCTATGCGACATCAACAAGAAAC
Source organism: Pleurodeles waltl (assembly GCF_031143425.1). NCBI lineage: Eukaryota > Metazoa > Chordata > Amphibia > Caudata > Salamandridae > Pleurodeles > Pleurodeles waltl. The sequence goes on along the minus strand of NC_090446.1, from coordinate 1,275,035,194 downwards.
TCCAAACAAGACTCCAGAGAATACAGAATACCACTGTTAGACTCATCCTCAACATCCCCCACCACGGTCACACCTCTGTCCACCTGAGAGACCTACACTGGCTCCCGTCAATAAATGTTACACTTTTATACTCCAGACACACGCTTACAAAGCCCTTCACAACATCGGACTTGCCTACCTTAACCACTGCCTCTCCTTTTACACCCCGCCCCAGGCAACTCAGCTCTGCTCAACTGGCCCTTGCCACTATCCCTAGGATCTGGAAGAACACAGATGAAGGAAGATCCTTCACCTACCTTGCCACGCAGACCTGAAACACCCTGCTGCTCCACCTCAGACAGTCACCCTCTATGGCTCAGTTCAGGAAGGACCGCAAAACCTGACTCTTCGACTGACCCGCGTCCCCCTTCAGTGCCTTGAGACCCACCGGGTGATAAATTGTACTCTACAAATATTTGATTGATTGATAGAGAGAAATCAGTGATATAAAGTTTTTGAAAGCTTTGTGGGAAGCATGGGGAACAAACCTTGGTATAGAACGTCTTTCCCAAAAAATGGTTGAGAATTTGATTGCAAGCACCACCAATTAGTAAAATGCCTAAAGCGTATTCAGAGACAGTATGTGAAAGGCTTATACAGAAACTCGGATCAGGATGTATGGGACCGTATTAACTAAGGATAGAAAGAGTGATGTTGCCAATTATAAGTGTAACGAGTATCAGACGTCCTTCGGTATCATGGTGTTGTAAAATGATAGTGGGTTTGAGATGCTTATGTCAGGGTATAATCACCCCATTTTTGTTGTTGGTGGAGGGAGAGTAGAACATTTCACCCACCCATTGTTTTGTAAGCTTAATTGCCTTAAAGACATTAAGGTGTGTCTTGTGAAACAAAGATATGTGACATTTCAAATGAGCTAGGTGAGATAAGACCAGACGATGTTTAATGGGGTGTTTGAGCCCCTTGATGTTCCAAGTAACTGCTCTAAGTTGCATAACAAGAAATATCAAAATACAATTGCTGTCATAACGCAAACACTGGGCATATCAATTGTACAAAAGCATAGAAAGGGGGGAAAGACAGGATAGTAAATGGAAAGAGATGAAGATGGAGGAAGATGACTTCAAGAAGTTGAGTACACATAAATTTGGCAATACAGGGACCGGAGTCCATGACAGCTAAAGAAAACAAAAGAGAAAAGGAATACCCCGAAAGGTAGAGGAATAGTGGAGCACCTGAAAAAGACAGGCAAGGGTGGCTTCAGCACAAAAAGATGATATTACGTGTCACAACTTATAAACGTGAGGTTCATTGAGGGAAAGCATATTTTATGCAAGACAGACATACCATTTGAAAGCCCAAATAACGAACAACCTACAATGAAGGAATGAGGCAGTGGAAAGAAATAAAAATCGAGACTTACCTGTGGAATATGTAGGGATGCAATTAGGATGGTGAGAAGGTACACGATAGGGAAGTTACATGAGGATTCCACAAGAGGTGTTGTATCTGAGAATAAAAGAAAAAAGAAGAAGGAAAAACAATCAGTAAGAATACTAAATGTAACCATTAATAATACATTCTGAAGAAAAAGGGCAACATTAAAGTGATGTTAAATTTCATCCTCAGGCAATTGTTGATGCTCCTAACTCCATGGCTTCCGTTTTGTGTTGGTTGATGAAGATTAGCAGTTCTGCAGAGTAGGATTTATACTGGAATGTGATTTTGAAAATGCATGGGTGAAGAAGCTCATAATGTATATTCAAGGTTTTGAGTTGTGGACGTAGATTCAGAAATTGTTACTGATGCGCAGAGAAGTTTTGTGACAATTGCAGAGAGCCCACCTTTTTGGCTTCAGAAAGAATTTGCATCAGACCAGTAAAATGGTGAAAGAAAATGATAATGCCTGTAGGACATGCATAAGGATCAGTTAAAGTCAGTGGACCTAAACAATGTGCCCGTTGAACAGAGAGGGGAGAGGCAAAAGGCAGACGAAGAATACAAGGTATCACTGTTTGAAGGAATGCAATCTTGTTAGAGCCTTCTGAACCTTCTGGAATCTCAAAAAGATTACGGTTGTTTCTTCTATTCTGTTTTCTAAGTTTTCAGTAAGCCTTTTGAATTGAGCTATGTCCTTGGAGATCTGAGCGCTGACAGAAGTGGAGTCTTCAAGTTTGCTGACTCTTTGTTCCAAAGTAGAAATCTGTTGTTCGTGTTGAGGGCTTGCTCATTAATATGTTGCAATGATGCATTGGTGTCCATCATAGAGGGTTTTAATGCACGTAATTCCTCCATGACATCATATAAAGTAAGATGTGTAAGGGAGTTTGAGGGAGAATTAAGGTATTTTTTTCTGCTGTTTGACTGAGGAGGAATTAGACAATGTTTTTGGGATTGCGCCAGCAGCATGAGAGGATGAGGAATACTCCTTTAAAAAGTCCATGGTACTTGCCAGTGTTAAGAAATATGGTAGAGAGTATTTTATTAAATGTGTGTGCACAACACGAAGAGGATGGTTTGACTTGGAGGAAGATGATGGCTGGTTGCTATTCTGAAACTTGTGGATTCTCCCCATATAGAGCAAAAGCAAATTATTAGGAGAAAAAACAGCACTATAGAGTGTGATGTACTTGAATTAGGATGAAAAGCTGTCTTAAAGGGTATCCAGAAACAGAAGGAAACATTTGCTGTATTACTCTCTCATACCACGCATACCAGTATACAACAGGAGCCAGGAGCTTAATTGCAGTGCAATAAAAAACATTACAGTCTCATTTTGATGAAAAGACCCTGAAAAAAAACACTCATGAAAAGGCATGCAGAGTATTGAGTTTCCACAGAAAATGTCATAAACAAGATGAAATTGGCATTTGAGAGCCAAAGGAGCTTGAGGCATGAATAACACTCGGTACGTGGTAGATAAGGAATTACCTCAGGTGCGTTGTGAAGTACTTAAAATGGCAGTCTCATGAAGATCCGTCAGACTTTGCGCTGTGAGAAAATCAGAAGTTCCTTAAATCGGACAACACAGGCATGATTGAAGAGCCACTGTGTTTCGACGTGCTCCGTAGTCCAGGATGTTGGGGAAAGAAGTCTTCAACTGCACCATTTAGACATACGAGTGCAGATGCCGTATGTAGCTTTAGGGCGTTGCAGCATCTTATGTGCCATTTAGCCACTCCCACTACCTGACGCATTTCTCCATAAAAAATAAGGCATAGGCACAAACTTGTCTCCACTGATGAAAGCATTGACTTCCATCATGGCCACTTCGGTCATTTCCATCGTCAACCTCTCATATGAGATGGGACAAGTCATGCCAGACCTCTGAATATGGATCATGACTCATGAGTCCACCTTCACCTCCTATTTATTGTCAAGTGATAGAAATCATAGTGTGTGGACAGTTATAAGATCAGTTGGAACATCAAGGACTTGTGGACGGCAATCAGTTTCACTCTCAGCATTGAACCTAATCAGCACTACTAGACATTACTGAACACTTAACATGGACTACAGCGGAAGGGTTGTCAACTGTTTTAATGTTACTAAACTCGTTATTGGTGAGCATCAAGACATGGCTCACCCCTTCCTAGTGCTGACCTTAACACACAGAACAATTTAGGGAGAGATGACCTATACTTTCAAAAAAGCCTTTCAATACTTAATTACATTCATAGATCTGTTGTTTCTCATAAAATAAGGACTCTTAGGAACAGGGCTCTCAGGAAGATGATTGTAAGGGCCAAATCCTGAAATAAACTTCTTTCTCATTATGCTTCCAGATAATAAAAATAGCTAAATATGGAGATGGTGTATACATTATTCACATCTGCAAATCAGTCATAGATGGAGCTGTAGCAGCAAGCACCCGTAAGACGGTCTATACTTATCTCAATATTAGTGTTTGTAGCTGCCCACAGGAGATTGGCCCACACACATGGATGTTGCTACATAAATGAAGCCTGGAGCCTCATGAAACTCCCATGACATAATATAACATATCACATAAATAAAGCAACTCCTTAAACCTGACTTAATCAGCCATTTACAAAGATATCCAAATATGTTCAGTGAATATTAGCATGTTTCACGCTACCTGGAACTCATTAGTGTTCATATATTTAAAAAGTCCAATCATAAGTGTTCAGCTACACTACAAAAAAAAGTGATTGTTAGGTGAATATCCACCCTTGCATTGTACGTGGGGTCGACAATGTAGGACAACACGAAAGGGGCAGCTTCCTTGTGTACCACTCTCTGCATGTGGCTGTTCTGGTTACAAAGACTGATCATGAGCCATTTTAGGTCTAGATTTTGAGACAGTTGTCTGGCCAGAAATAGAATATTAGATGTTGCCATAGATATACAGGCTTTTTGTCAGCTATAGTCAACCATTGGTCTGCTCAGCTGTCATTCAATCTTTGCCTCCAACCTCCACAGTATACAGTATAGGGCAATGGGTGAGTTCACTTTAACCACTGACTTCTCTGACTGTGGCTGATGCCATTCTGTTTGACCACAATCTGCATGTCTTTTCTCTCCCAGTAGTCCCTTCAGTGCCTGGGTTAAATTATGTTATGGTATGTAGATCTATAGAGCGCACTATCACCCTAGAGGGTATCCTGGCACTGAGTATGTGTGTGTCTAGACATGCTTAGGGCCTAGTAGGACTACTTGAAAAGCCAGGTCTTCAGCTTCTTGCAGTGTGTAAATGCAGGTAGTTCCCTGTTTAAGGAGTGGTGTTGGAGAACGCTTAACTGCCAGATCTGGTTTTTCATATGTGTGGGATGTGTGCAAGTAGATGACAGACAAACTGAGGTGTCTAGAAGGTTTATGAAAAGAGATGTGATTGTTGCAGTATGCTGGGTCATTGTTACGTAGTGCCTTGAAAGTATGTTATGGGTTAGGAGTTTGACTTGTGCTAGTGTATGAAAGAGGAGCCAGTGGAGCTCTTTCTTGTGTGGCATAATGTGAGTACGGCATGGGAGCTTCTTAAGAGTTATTCTGACTGCTGAGCTCTGAATGGTCTGAGCCTTTTTTGTTGATCCTGGCATAGAGGGTGTTTCCATAGTCCAGCTTGCTTGTAACCAGGACATGCATGATGGTTTTCCGCTTGCTGATTGGGAGCTATTTGAATTCTTCTTCGGTAGCTTCAGGGTATGGAAGCATGAGATGGTGACAGCCTTGATTTGGGTGGTCATGCTAAGTTTTCTGTCAGTGATGGTCCTGAGGTTCTTGACATGGGTGGTAGTGACCAGTGGCAATTTTAGCTCTGTTGACCACCAGGTGGAATCTCATGGTGATGTGCTATTTCCAAAGATTGTAATTTCAGTTTTGTTGTTGTTCAGCTTTAGACAGTTTATCTTCAGACAGTGGTCGATTTCAGTCAGGGAGGCATTGATTCTGGTCTGAGTACTGGGTGTTTTGTCTGTGAGGGAAAGAATGAGTTGTGTGTCATTGGTGCAGGAGAGGACGTTAATATTATGAGACTAGATGATACTGGCTAGAAGGTTAATGTATTCATTGAGGAGGGTTGGGCTCAGGATGGGTCCTTGTGAAACTCCACAGATGAAATAATCAGTATCCAAGGTATATGGTGCTATGCTGACTGACTGGGTCCTTGCAATCAGGAAGGAGCAGATCCATTGGAGTGTATGTCCTTGGATTCTGATGTTGTGTAGGTACTGGATGAGGATAGGGTGAGAGAATGTTTCAAATGCTGCTTAGAGGTCCAGAAGGATCAGGGTTGCTGTGTCTCCTCTTTCTAGAGCCATGTGGATATCATCCATGGCAGCGATGAGGGAAGTTTCCATGCTGTGATTGGGTCTGAAACCAGACTCACAGTTTGCAGTCGTTGAGGTATTTAGTGAGGTGACTGATAATGCTTTTTTTTAAGACCATGGCAAAAGGGATAATGGGCTGTAGTTGGTGGGCACTGATGGGTTTTCAGACGGTTTCTTCAGCAATGAGAGGACATTTCTGTGTTTCCATGCGCCTGGGAATGTTGCTGAAGAAGTCAACACATTCAGAAAGGGTGTGAGCATGGTGCTGCAGTAGGCGTGATTGGACAATGGTTGGATGGGGCCCCTGAGTGGATGGACTTCATGATGGTTGTGGTTTCTTCTGGGGTGATAATGAGCCAAGTGGTTACTATTGATTCTTTGGATAAGATTGAGAAGCGTTTGGCAAGGTCTATAGGGTTCAGTTGAGGGCTAAATTTACTATAAATGGCAGGGATTTGTTTGCTGAATAATTGAGAAAGATTGTAGCAGAGGCAGCCCAAGGTATGGTGAAATCTTTCACAATGGCAAGCATTTACATGCTTATTTCTGTGTTGGCATTGAGTGTGGTTCCTTTGGTGTTCTGGATTATTTGATGGTACTATTTAAGGGAAGATTTAAACATGCTCCTGCCTGCATAGCCCTGGCTCATTTCCCATGTGTGCACCAGTTGTTTGCAGTGTTGTTTTATCAGTCTGAGTTCCTCCATTTACAAAATGGCTTGGGGTTTTGGTCTTGTTTTATTGCTATGATTGAGGGGGTGCAGGAGGTGATCCAATTGTTGAAATTCTCGATGGCTATTGCAGTGTTCTGGTCGGTGATGTAGGGAGCAGTGCTTCAGTCCTTGTCACTGATGCTGTTCCAGTTTTGGTGGGCTGCTCTGGTGGTGGAGCATTTGCATTGGACCGGTACGGGGATGCTGAACTTGACAAGGGTGTGGTCTGTCCATGTGACAGGTGTGGAGTCATTGATGCAGATGTTGCTGAAGTTGGTAAAAATAGGGTCCAGGAGGTGCCCAACGATGTGGGTAGGTCCCTTTATCCACTAGGAGAGGCTCAGGCCGCAAAGTCTCCAATGAGTGATTTTGATTTGGAGTTGGTGCACTCTTCCAGGTGTAAGTTCAAGTCTCCAAATAGGATATAATTGGTGCATCAAGGGTGAGTGGTGTAGCGAAGTCTGTGATGGTGTTGGTAAAGTTGATGCACTGTCCTGGTGATCTGTAGATAAGAGTGCTACTTAGGGTGGAGTTGGCTTTGACATGGAGCTTGAAAAACCCATGTTCCATGTAGGAGGATGACGTGTCCATGGATGTAGTGCAGCTGATGGTGTTTTTGTGGATGATGGAGATTCAGCCTCTGGCCTTGTGAAGTTCATCTTGCCTGGCATCCTTGTGGCCGGGGAGAAAAAGGGGATATTATGTGCCGATGCAGGGTTCACCCAAATTTTCATTAGGAAAAGCTGGTCAGGGGCATTGTAATGCAGCAGGTCCAAGAGCTCTGCGGCTGTTTCATGAGTGAGTGGGTGTTGAGGAGCATGCATGCATTTGAGTAGTTAAAGGACAGTGTCAGCGTGAAAGAGTGGGGTGGTGGGTGCTGTTGGTGAGGTGAGTCGTGTGGTTAAGAGCATTCGCAGGAAGTGCAGGAGAATGATCCCTTGGTCTTGTCTGGTGCGGAGGGACAGCAGCGGACAAGGTTGCAGTGCAGAGCGTTGCAGCATGGTAGCGGCGGGGAGGGTGGAGGACCAGGGTTCCTGGCACTGAACGCGAACAAGGACAGGCTGCCTTGCCTTCAGAGTTAGTGGGCCAAACTGCCTTTTTAAACATATAGATAATTATTTGCAAAGTTTATTTTCTTTCTTTTGTGTGAGCGCAGCAGCTCCACACAGACTGCTACTAGGATGTTCTCCGCTTTTAGGCTTCAAAAGTAACTCTTAGAATGTGCCCAACTTCAGAACACCTAACAAGCATGTTTTTAAATAGTGACCTTAAAACCAATTCTATCAAACAGAAAATGGCAATATACTTTTTTCTGATTTTGAAATACTGGTTTTGTGTAATAAAATGAAATAAAAATAACTGGTACTTAAAAGAAAAAATACACAATGTAGTGCCATCTTTCTTTCTAATTCACAAAGGCTATCTTTTATGAGCACCATTGAAGCACATTTTTGTAATGCATTCCTAAGCACTGCAAGCAAACTTCTGCATTCTAAATGGCCCAGTAAATGACAGGGGAAGATAACAACTTTTTACAGTACTTTCAAGGCGCACCTCTAATCCCCTACATCCCAAGGATGCACACAGGTACTCCTACAGTGATAAGCAGTGAATGAGTGGTTAGGACTCGTGCCAAGCAAGTCAGGTCCTCTCTTTTTCTGTATTCCATTAAGCATTGCTTGGAAACGTTTTGAATAAGCCTGTTTACTTCCTTGGGCACCAATTATAATGGTGACAATGCACACTGGCTTTTGAATAGTTTATGAAACATGCAGAGCCCTATTTGCAAAGGTAAATTTACACTTGTAGATTTACTCATGTGTAAACACGTGCTTACACCTAGAAGGTACTTTCACTGTTCACCATTTTCATGTGTAAAGCACTCCTAGGTGTATACTTACAAGTCTCAGTTAAATGGGTGGAGTCACAGAAACATAATTTATAACCACTTTTACAACTGTATTTTATGTTTCGTATGATTGGTGAAGAGCTTTGCATCCCAGGCAGAGACTTCCACAACTTTGCCAGAGACCACCGCATGAGATTGGGGGCCTCCACATGGACGGCAATAGGAGACTTATATAACCCTGAACTAGATTACACACACCTGACACCCATTCCCTTCCAACAACTTCCCACAACATATACTTTCCTTGTATTCTCTTCGTCTTTCAGATTCTGCAGCCACCGCATTCTTCTGCATTAATGCAACCCCCATATATGAAGACTGTTAGAAATGGGGTTTTTGGTTGGCAGTTAGGTTGCCCTCTGTCCAAGCAAGAACCCTCACTCTAGTCAGGGTAAGTCACACACAATCCAAAATCAGCCTGTGCTCACCCTCCGGTAGCTTGGCACGAGCAGTCAGGCTTAACTTAGAAGGCAATGTGTAAAGCATTTGTGCAATAAATCATACAACACCATAGTATAACACCACAAAAATACACCACACAGTGTTTAGAAAAATATAGAATATTTATCTGGGTACTTGTAGGTCAAAATGATCAAAGTTGCAATACGAATTTGTAAGGATATCACTGAAAAGTGATATTAAGAGTCTTTAAGTCTTTAAAAAGCAATAAAGTGTCTTTCAAGCACAGAGTACCTGGTTTCTGGTGGGAAATCTCCTCAGAGGGCCACAGGAGAAGAGATGCGTGGAAAAAGGGGTGTGTGCGTCGTTTTCCGCTCAGCACACACAGACTTGCGTCGTTCTTTTCCACGCGGGGAAGTCGGGCGTCGTTTTCCGGCGCGCAGACAGTCTCTTTTTGTGGATCGCGGGGATTACCAGATGTCCCGGGTCTGTGCGTGGGTTCTCCTGCTTATTTTCCGGCTGCGCGTCGTTCTGCGGGGCTGCGCGTCGAAGTTTCGATCTCACGGTAGGCGTCGCGTCGATTTCTCCTTGGAAGTCGGGCGTCGTTTTCCTTGCGAGGCCGTGCGTCGAAATTTTGGTCTCACGGCAGGCGTCGCGTCGATTTCTCCTTGGAAGTCGGGCGGCGTTGTCCTTGCGAGGCCGTGCGTCAAAGTTTCGCACTCACGGTAGGCGTCGCGTCGATTTCTCCTTGGAAGTCGGGCGGCTTTGTCCTTGCGAGGTTGTGCGTCGAAGTCTCGATCGTCCCGAGGGCGTCGCGTTGATCAGCGTCGGTGTGCGGCGTTTTTCTCACCGCGAAACAAGCTGTGCGTCGAAATTTTCGGCGCACGGAGCGTCCACGTGAAAGGCAGAAGTCTTTTTGGTCCTGAGACTTCAAGGAACAGGAGGCAAGCTCTATCCAAGCCCTTGGAGAGCACTTTTACAGCCAGACAAGAGTTCAGCAAGGCAGCAGGCCAACAGCAAGGCAGCAGTCCTTTGTAGAAAAGCAGACAGGTGAGTCCTTTGAGCAGCCAGGCAGTTCAGCAAGGCAGCAGGCCAACAGCAAGGCAGCAGTCCTTTGTAGAAAAGCAGACAGGTGAGTCCTTTGAGCAGCCAGGCAGTTCTTCTTGGCAGGATGTAGTTTCTGGTTCAGGTTTCTTCTCCAGCAAGTGTCTGATGAGGTAGGGCAGAGGCCCTGTTTTATACTAAGTTGTGCCTTTGAAGTGGGGGTGATTTCAAAGAGTCTCTAAGAAATGCACCAAGTTCCCTTTCAGCTCAATCCTGTCTGCCAGAGTCCCAGTAGGGGGTGTGGCAGTCCTTTGTGTGAGGGCAGGCCCTCCACCCTCCCAGCCCAGGAAGACCCATTCAAAATGCAGATGTATGCAAGTGAGGCTGAGTACCCTGTGTTTGGGGTGTGTCTGAGTGAATGCACAAGGAGCTGTCAACTAAACCTAGCCAGACGTGGATTGAAGGGCACAACAAGTTTTTAGTGCAAAGAAATGCTCACTTTCTAAAAGTGGCATTTCTAGAATAGTAATATTAAATCCGACTTCACCAGTCAGCAGGATTTTAGATTACCATTCTGGCCATACTAAATATGACCTTCCTGCTCCTTTCAGATCAGCAGCTGCCACTTCACCAGTGTATGAGGGCAGCCCCAATGTTAGCCTATGAAGGGAGCAGGCCTCACAGTAGTGTAAAAACGAATTTAGGAGTTTTACACTACCAGGACATATAACTACCCAGGTACATGTCCTGCCTTTTACCTACACAGCACCCTGCTCTAGGGGTTACCTAGGGCACACATTAGGGATGACTTATATGTAGAAAAAGGGGAGTTCTAGGCTTGGCAAGTACTTTTAAATGCCAAGTCGAAGTGGCAGTGAAACTGCACACACAGGCCTTGCAATGGCAGGCCTGAGACAAGGTTAAGGGGCTACTGAGGTGGGTGGCACAACCAGTGCTGCAGGCCCACTAGCAGCATTTAATCTACAGGCCCTAGGCACATGTAGTGCACTCTAATAGGGACTTACAGGTAGATTAAATAGTCAATCATGGATAAACCAATCAATAGTACAATTTACACAGAGAGCATATGCACTTTAGCACTGGTTAGCAGTGGTAAAGTGCTCAGAGGTCAAAAGCCAACAACAGCAGGTCAGAAAAAATAGGAGGAAGGAGGCAAAAAAAGTTTGGGGATGTCCCTGTCAAAAAGCCAGGTCCAACATGACCCCCCACCAGCCTAAAGCCAGGGGAGAACAATCACTATCCTGATGTACTTCCCTGTTTGAGGCGACAGAACAAGGACCCAGGCCCACAACAGCAGGGGCATGCTCCAGTTCTTCGCCTTCCTGACTCCAATTGGATCCCTCTGTCCATACTCTCAGGGCCCACTAAGCCCATCCATGGGGGACCTTTCTCCTTTCCTGCGGATCCCATCTGTGCAGCACCTAACCTTACTTTGCTCACAGATGTATCCCAGGAGCAGGATAGTACCCCCATGACCAACACAGTGGTGTTGCCCATTCTATCCCCGGGGTGGGACACTTGTCCTCTCCCCAGGGATAACTCTGTCCACCCGGACAGCAAGCCACAGTGATTACTGACAGCTGCCAGGGATGAGAGCCAGGCCCCAGGCCTCTCAAAGCTCTCCAACCACTGTGGCTGTGGAGAGTGGGGGGCGGTAGCCCCAGGTGCTGGGCACCCTTTAACCACTCTCCCTTCCACCAGGTCAGGGATGACAGCCTGAACCTGGTCCTCCCCTCTGGGGCTTTGTACCCTCCCTCCTGGAGCGGTACCCCCAGAGTCCAACATGGCCAGGGGGCTTACAGAAGTCGCCCTGTACCATTCCTCCACCAGTGCAGGGCTGTTAACCTGCCACTGGCCCTCCAACCTGGGGTCTGTACCTTCAGGTTGGACTAGGGCCCGGGGTGAGGCTTCCCTCCCCCTGCCCTCCCTTCTGGGGTCCAGCACCCTCCAACTAGGAGTGGCCTCCTCAGAAGACAACATGGTAGGGGCACTGTTATCAGTAGCCCCTCCCTCCAGGTCCGGGGGGACACCCTGAACCTGGTCTTCCAGCCCAGGGTCTGTACCCTCAGACTGGATCACCGCCTGGCAAACCAGGACTTCCTGGGAGGCACACCTACCCCCCACCAGGTCAGAGTTTAACCTCTGCACCTGCTCATTCAACTCAGAGTCACCACCCTGAAGTTGAACAATTGCCTGGCACGCCAGGACTTCCTGGAGGGCACACTGACCCTCCACCAGGTCAGAGTTTAACCTCTGCACCTGACCATTCAACTCAGAGTCACCACCCTGAAGTTGAACAATTGCCTGGCACACCAGGACTTCCTGGAGGGCACACTGACCCTCCACCAGGTCAGAGTTTAACCCCTGCACCTGACCATTCAACTCAGAGTCACCACCCTGAAGTTGAACCGTTGCCTGGCGCACCAGGACTTTCTGGGAGGCACACCTACCTCCCACCAGGTCAGAGTTTAACCTCTGAGCCTGGTTCCCCAACCCAGGGTCACCACCCTGAGGTTGGGCAATTGCCTGGCACGCCAGGACTTTCTGGGGGGCACACCTACCCCCCACCAGGTCAGAGTTTAACCTCTGAACCTGGTCATCCAACCCAGAGTCAACACCCTGAGGTTGGACAATTGCCTGGCACAGCAGGGCTTCTTGGGAGGCACACCTACCTCCCACCAGGTCAGAGTTTAACCTCTGAACCTGGGTATCCAACCCAGAGTCAGCACTCTGCGGTTGAACAATTGCCTGGCACGCCAGGACTTTCTGGAGGGCACACTGACCCTCCACCAGGTCAGAGTTTAACCTCTGAACTGGGCCATTCAACTCAGAGTTACCACCCTGAAGTAGAACAATCGCCTGGCACGCCAGGACTTCCTGGAGGGCACACTGACCCTCCACCAGGTCAGAGTTTAACCTCTGAACCTGGTTTTCCAACCTAGGGTCACCATCCTGAGGTTGGACAACTGCCTGGTACACCAGGGCTTTCTGGGGGGCACACCTACCCCCCACCAGGTCAGAGGTTAACCTCTGAACCTGGATATCCAACCCAGAGTCACCACCCTGAGGTTGAACCATTGCCTGGCAGGCCAGGACTTTCAGGGAGGCACACCTACCTCCCGCCAGGTCAGAGTTTAACCTCTGAGCCTGGTTCTCCAACCCAGGGTCACCACCCTGAGGTTGAACCATTGCCTGGTATACCAGGACTTTCTGGGGGGCACACCTACCCCCCACCAGGTCAGAGTTTGACCTCTGAACCGGGTTAGCCAACCCAGAGTCACCACCCTGAGGTTGGGCAATTGCCTGGCACCCCAGGACTTTCTGGGAGGCACACCTACCTCCCACCAGGTCAGAGTTTGACCTCTGGACCTGGCCATCCAACCCAGAGTCGACACCCTGAGGTTGGACAACTGCCTGGCACGCCAGGACTTTCTGGGGGGCACACCTACCCCCCACCAGGTCAGAGTTTGACCTCTTCTCCTGGCAAGCCAACCCAGAGTCACCACCCTGAGGTTGAGCCATTGCCTGGCATTCCAGGACTTTCTGGGGGGCACACCTACCCCCCACCAGGTCAGAGTTTAACCTCTGAGCCCGGTTATCCAACCCAGAGTCACCACCCTGAGGTTGAATCTTTGCCTGGCATGCCAGGACTTCCTGGGGGGCACTCTCACCCCCCACAAGGGACACGCCGTCCCCAAGGGCCACACAAGAGTCTGGTTGGCGCAGGTCTCCCGACCTCTGCCCATCCGACAGAGTCTGGGTTTCCCCCAAACCAGAAACGGTCTCACCTGGGTCATTCCTGGGGGGCTCTGCTCTCAGAGCTGACCCCTGACTTTCAAGATCCTCCACTGGGGTCTGCCACCCCCTCTCAACCCTATGTCTGGACTTCTGCACCCCCTCACTAGGAGTGGTACTGCCAGACACCAGAACTGTTGGGATGCTGTCTACAGTCATCCCCCCAAGTTCTTCTGACACTGCGGGGCTTCCCTCAAAAGGTGGCCCTACGGTACAGGTTAGGCTCTGAGACCTACCTGGGACACTACAATCCTCTCCCACCTCACTTGGTCGGGAACCACCTAGACCACTCCCTTCAGGAGCACCCCCAAATGCCTCTTCAGACTCTCTGGTACTCACCCAAAAGTCTGCCTCCACTGTAAGTTCCCTGGGGTCAGAGAACTCACACTCCACCTGGTGTTGGCGTAGCTCTGGAAAATAAGGACCAGACATATGCTCTCCAGCAATTACATCACTCTGCCCTTCACATGTATTAACCACAGTACCCTTCACCCAACCACCTAGTAACTCAGCCTTGGAAAAGCACGCTACATCACCCTCTTGAGACTGGTGAGACAGTTTCTGTCTGTCCCTGATACTCAACCCAAACTCTTCTGGGATGTCTCTACACTCTATATCCAGGACGTCCACCAGGGGGGAACCCTTTTCTCTGTCACTCTCTGCTAGAGTCAGTAAAGTGTCCCTCCCCCCAGTAGGAATATGACTCCCTGGGCCAGTTCCCCAATCCTTCTCAGGGACCCTGTGCATAACGGGAACTACCTCATACCCTTGAACCGCCTGGGGTGTGTCAACTCTCTTCTTCAAGTTGGGTACCACATCTCTGGGCTTGTGCCCTTCTTCAGCAGTACTAGATGCAAGATTTTTGCTGCCACCATCTGAACTGGACTCAGCCCTTCCGGCCTCCAGTTTCAGCTCTTTACAGCTCAGCTCTTGAGCTGCAATCTTTTCTTTTTCCAGGGCTAAAAGTCTTTTTGCCTCAACCCCTGCAAGATACTCCTCTAATTGTTGCTCCTGTCGCCTTTGACTTCGGAGCCATTCATCTATTTCTGGGTCACTGTCCAACTCTGAGTAGCCCTCCTCCTCATCTGAGTAGTCTTCCTCCTCATCTGAGGGGTACTTAGTCATTTGGTTTCTTGCTGCCTCTCTCTCTGCCCATCTTTCCTCCCCCCAGACTATGTAGTGATGGAGCATCTCCGCTTTAGTAGATCTCCTTGCTACAGGAAGGCCCCATTGTCTGCAAAGCTTCCTTAGGTCAGCCTTAGTGAGGTGGTCAGTACGAACAAAGCATGAGTTGGTAAGCAATCCCATTCTGATAAGATCTTATCCGCAAAAACCAAAATCCAAAGTCCAAAATATCACTAGTATATCCAGGAGGACATCAGAGAACACAAAGCCAAAAAAGATGAAACATCAAGTTGACCTTCAACTGTGGGTAGGTAGTGAAATACTTAGCTACTGTATGTCACTGCACAAACACAAGTCCTATCCTCACCGCTGATCACCAATGTTAGAAATGGGGTTTTTGGTTGGCAGTTAGGTTGCCCTCTGTCCAAGCAAGAACCCTCACTCTAGTCAGGGTAAGTCACACACAATCCAAAATCAGCCTGTGCTCACCCTCCGGTAGCTTGGCACGAGCAGTCAGGCTTAACTTAGAAGGCAATGTGTAAAGCATTTGTGCAATAAATCATACAACACCATAGTATAACACCACAAAAATACACCACACAGTGTTTAGAAAAATATAGAATATTTATCTGGGTACTTGTAGGTCAAAATGATCAAAGTTGCAATACGAATTTGTAAGGATATCACTGAAAAGTGATATTAAGAGTCTTTAAGTCTTTAAAAAGCAATAAAGTGTCTTTCAAGCACAGAGTACCTGGTTTCTGGTGGGAAATCTCCTCAGAGGGCCACAGGAGAAGAGATGCGTGGAAAAAGGGGTGTGTGCGTCGTTTTCCGCTCAGCACACACAGACTTGCGTCGTTCTTTTCCACGCGGGGAAGTCGGGCGTCGTTTTCCGGCGCGCAGACAGTCTCTTTTTGTGGATCGCGGGGATTACCAGATGTCCCGGGTCTGTGCGTGGGTTCTCCTGCTTATTTTCCGGCTGCGCGTCGTTCTGCGGGGCTGCGCGTCGAAGTTTCGATCTCACGGTAGGCGTCGCGTCGATTTCTCCTTGGAAGTCGGGCGTCGTTTTCCTTGCGAGGCCGTGCGTCGAAATTTTGGTCTCACGGCAGGCGTCGCATCGATTTCTCCTTGGAAGTCGGGCGGCGTTGTCCTTGCGAGGCCGTGCGTCAAAGTTTCGCACTCACGGTAGGCGTCGCGTCGATTTCTCCTTGGAAGTCGGGCGGCTTTGTCCTTGCGAGGTTGTGCGTCGAAGTCTCGATCGTCCCGAGGGCGTCGCGTTGATCAGCGTCGGTGTGCGGCGTTTTTCTCGCCGCGAAACAAGCTGTGCGTCGAAATTTTCGGCGCACGGAGCGTCCACGTGAAAGGCAGAAGTCTTTTTGGTCCTGAGACTTCAAGGAACAGGAGGCAAGCTCTATCCAAGCCCTTGGAGAGCACTTTTACAGCCAGACAAGAGTTCAGCAAGGCAGCAGGCCAACAGCAAGGCAGCAGTCCTTTGTAGAAAAGCAGACAGGTGAGTCCTTTGAGCAGCCAGGCAGTTCAGCAAGGCAGCAGGCCAACAGCAAGGCAGCAGTCCTTTGTAGAAAAGCAGACAGGTGAGTCCTTTGAGCAGCCAGGCAGTTTTTCTTGGCAGGATGTAGTTTCTGGTTCAGGTTTCTTCTCCAGCAAGTGTCTGATGAGGTAGGGCAGAGGCCCTGTTTTATACTAAGTTGTGCCTTTGAAGTGGGGGTGATTTCAAAGAGTCTCTAAGAAATGCACCAAGTTCCCTTTCAGCTCAATCCTGTCTGCCAGAGTCCCAGTAGGGGGTGTGGCAGTCCTTTGTGTGAGGGCAGGCCCTCCACCCTCCCAGCCCAGGAAGACCCATTCAAAATGCAGATGTATGCAAGTGAGGCTGAGTACCCTGTGTTTGGGGTGTGTCTGAGTGAATGCACAAGGAGCTGTCAACTAAACCTAGCCAGACGTGGATTGAAGGGCACAACAAGTTTTTAGTGCAAAGAAATGCTCACTTTCTAAAAGTGGCATTTCTAGAATAGTAATATTAAATCCGACTTCACCAGTCAGCAGGATTTTAGATTACCATTCTGGCCATACTAAATATGACCTTCCTGCTCCTTTCAGATCAGCAGCTGCCACTTCACCAGTGTATGAGGGCAGCCCCAATGTTAGCCTATGAAGGGAGCAGGCCTCACAGTAGTGTAAAAACGAATTTAGGAGTTTTACACTACCAGGACATATAACTACCCAGGTACATGTCCTGCCTTTTACCTACACAGCACCCTGCTCTAGGGGTTACCTAGGGCACACATTAGGGATGACTTATATGTAGAAAAAGGGGAGTTCTAGGCTTGGCAAGTACTTTTAAATGCCAAGTCGAAGTGGCAGTGAAACTGCACACACAGGCCTTGCAATGGCAGGCCTGAGACAAGGTTAAGGGGCTACTGAGGTGGGTGGCACAACCAGTGCTGCAGGCCCACTAGCAGCATTTAATCTACAGGCCCTAGGCACATGTAGTGCACTCTAATAGGGACTTACAGGTAGATTAAATAGTCAATCATGGATAAACCAATCAATAGTACAATTTACACAGAGAGCATATGCACTTTAGCACTGGTTAGCAGTGGTAAAGTGCTCAGAGGTCAAAAGCCAACAACAGCAGGTCAGAAAAAATAGGAGGAAGGAGGCAAAAAAAGTTTGGGGATGTCCCTGTCAAAAAGCCAGGTCCAACAAAGACGAAGAGAAACTTCACTGAGGATATGAGAGCCCTTGTATTTACATTAGCGGTGAAACACTTCAAACAACAACCTTGTCTGCCTTCATTTACACTCAGTGGAACTCAGAAGGCAGATTTGTGCATGAAAGAAGCACTCACCCTGGGGAATATAAAAAAGAAGTGGCACGATGAAAGGAGCCAGGTGGATGAGAGGTTCTACAGGATTCAGCTGGCACAATCTCTTCCTGTAGAGATATCTGGATTTCACCTTCATTTCACCTCCTTCAAGAAGGCTATCCTCTCCGCAATGCAATCCTGCTATATGGGCTGTCTCTTTTGGACAATATGCGGTGACAAGTAAAAATGAGAATGTGTTTTCATTCTTGTTAAAAGACTTTCAGCAGATTGTGGAACATAGACAATCAAAGTATAGCCCATCACAATTCCTTCACTTTGCTCTATTGCCTAGCAAACTGCTGCAACCGATTTTAGATATTTGGGAGGACTCACATCAACTGGATCTTATACTCTTGAAAGATAAGTAATGAGAAGCATGAGTCCTCCATCTTTCTGAGCAAGATAGAGTAGGTGTGAGCGAGTATTGAGAGTGCACATCAGTCTTTTTTTCCTGACAGCAGAAATACAAAAAATCATACTGTAGTCAGGCATTTTGAATGCCGGCGTGTGACGCAAACACTCTGTGCCAATTTCTTAAATGATTCAAGGAACTCATTATTAAATGGTACTGGATCTTGAACATCTTTACATGTCAGTCTTACTAAAGGCTGCAATCTGGGAGAAATTTGGAATCAACTGACAACATCAACCAACAAATCCCAGAAACATCTGAGCCTCTCTCTGGGTGGTTGAGGGATTTAATTTCAGGATTACAGAAAGGCATTCTTTTGAGATGTTCCAACACCTTTTTCAATATAGTGTCTTAGATAGATGACTTCCTTATCACAATACTACATTTTTGTTGGGGAGACTATATAACCATTTGCTGCTAAATGATTCAACAATGCAATGCTATCAAGTTTGCAATCCTCTTTCATTGTAGATGCCAATAGAAGCCCTTCTATGTACTGGACTAAGACTGAACCACATAGCTCTTAGAAATTGGGATATTGGTTCACTGGTTTGAAATCCTACTCAAGCAGCAACTGCAATCTCTGTCAGGGTGAAACCCAAGCAAACCCCAAATTAACCTGTGTTTAACACTCTGTTAGTTTAGCACAAAGCAAGCAGGTTTAACTTAGCGATTTATGCAGTATTTATGCAGTACTTCAAACAGTAATAAAATGGAACTGCAATACACAAAAAAAATCTAACACCGATTTAGAAAAATAGAGTAAAATGTAATAAATTATTTGAGATCAAAAGAACAAAAATCCAAGCTATGCAATTTCAAAGTTTTAAGTAAAAATAGTGCTTAGAAGCACAAAGCACTATTTGTGGTCATCTGGTCTCGTCGGACGGGGACAAAGTCACAAGTTCAGGCCGACCGCAATACAGTGCAGGCTGAATACAGGGACCAGGGATCCTGCGTCGAAGATGCATCACAAAGTGGCAGTTCCAAGGAAGCTACAGGGCTGTGATGCAGTGTCCTGTGCTGTCATCAAGGATGCCATCAACAAGGGGCTTGTGATGGAAAGACCTGTATCAAAGATGCATCACGCACCGGCTGTCCCGAACAAGCTGCAGACTGCAGTACAAAGTCCATTGTCATGCTGGGGGGTTCCGAAGCAGAGCTGCTAGGTCTGTATCAGTTCTGCTCACTGGACCATAGCTAGGGTGGCAGAGCACCTCCAGGCCCACTTACAAGGGCCAAGTACTGGGGTGGCACCACTTGGAAAGCAAGTCACGCAGCAGACCGAGTCCAAGTGCTGGGTTCAAAGTGGTTGGTGACTTTTCTGTGTCTGAGACTCTGATCAGGAGGCCAGCACACCACTCCTTGGTGTCACTATGGTGGTCCTACGTTCAAGAGGCAGGTCCTGTCCTTTTCACTCAGGTAGCAGGGCAGCAGAGTAGCAGCCCTTCTTTCAGGGCAGCACAGCAGTCCTACTGAATCTTCCACAGGTCCAGAGATGTACTGAAGAGTTGGGTCTGAGGGTCCATTATTTATTTTTGGTGCCATCTTTGTAGTAGGATACAGCTCTGGTTGTTTCTGCCCCCCATAGGTGTAGGAACTTTTCTGCCTCCCTGCTCTGGCCCCAGCTTGTCTGGGATCACAAGAGACAAGAGGAAAATGCTTTGTGAGTGTGTCCAGTCGTAGCCTTTGTGATGAACAGGTGTGGTAGGTGACACCTCCACCCCAATCACGTCAGAGATGGCCCATCCTGCCAACTCCTATTTCCCCTTTGTCTCACTGTCTGGGAGCAATACACAAAGACCAACTACCAGCTACATCAAGTATACAGGCAGCACACATCGAATGGCTAGGACAACAAAATGCAATTTTTCTAAAAGTGGCATTTTCAGTATTGTGACTTAAAACCTGAAATTATGAAAGAGGGTTTTAAATTGCTATTCTTTAGATGGCAAACTCAACACTCCTGTTGCCTCTCAATTGAAAGTTACCCTTTTTTAAATTTAATAAGGGATCCAATGTTATCTTAGGTGAGAGGTAGGCCTCACGGTAGTCAAAACCAAATTTAGGAGTTTTATACTACCAGGACCTGTAAAACTTAAAAGTACGTTTCCAACGTTTGCAATACACTGCACCCTGCCCTATGGACTGTGTAGGGCCTACTTTAGAGGTAATATATATTAATTAAAAAGGGAAGTGTGTACCTGGCAAAAAGGTTTTTTTTTGCCAAGTCGAACTGGCAGTTTAAAACTGCACACACACAAGCTGCTATGGCAGTCCTGAGACATGCTTAAAAAGGCTACTTAGGAAGGTGGCACCTTAGGTGCTACAGGCCCAATAGTAGCATTCAATTTACAGGCCCTGGGTATGTGTAGAGCCACTAAACTAGGGACTGAAGTAAATAAAATGTGCCAATTGGGTATACACCAATTTTACCATATTTAAAAGAGAGAGCAGAAGCACTTTAGCACTGTTTAGCAGTGGTAAAGTGCGCAGTGTCCTAAAAGCCAACAAAAACGTGTTTTGAAAATAGAAGAGTGAAGGCAAATAGTTTGAAGGTGACCATGCAGAAAGAGCCAAATCCAACATTAGCAGTTTCAAACTCTCTAAATTCAGAATCTGGGAAAAAATTGAAGGGCTCTCTGTATACTCTTGTGGGAATCTATACCACACAATAATTTTATTCAAAAATTGAAATACGTAGAGGACTGTGAATCCTCATGCAGTGGTATTGAAAATTACTCTTGGTAGAAGTTGATGCCTATGTACCTATCTTCCTCTACTGGAATTTGGAACAGTGTTACTTCTGTATTCAGTAACACAGAACAACAAGGAGCCACAATTCTTATAATCCTTCTGAGGTTTTGCACAATCTTCCATTTGCCACTCAGTTTCTGAATTCCCATTACAAGAGAATTGGATAAGCTGCCAAGAACCTCTCTAAGGATTTATTGCTCTATAATTTTCTCAATCACTGGTTTCATTCCCTCTTTCACTTCTTTAGACAATCTGTACTGTCTGGTTCTCTGGAATATTGCACCTGGTTTTATTTTTAGTGTTACTGGTTCTGCTATTTAATTTAATCAATTTTTTCCCTAAAAAATCCCAAATCTTTTCTCTGACAGTGAGCCTAAAGTCAGCAGGGAAATCTTCCTTTATCAAGTCTGAGTACATCTCAACTGTAGAGTCCGCTGTAATCATATTAAAAGTGACCCTTATCTTGTGTTTCTACTGTAACCGTCCGCTGCAATAAATAACACAATTCATCTTGCAAAGAAGATCTCTTCCAAGCAAGTTTACTGGACTTGAATTACACATAATAAACTGGTGTTTATTCCGCATTTGTCCTATCTTAACTCACACATCTGCTGAAACTTGATTGACAGTTGCTTATTCCTGATCTCTACTAATTGGACTTCTTTTCCTCTATTCTGACTTTGCATATGCTGTCCTATATTCTACACATTTAACAGTGCAATATTTTTCTGCACCATTGGTTGCACATTATCTTGAATTCTATCTGAATTCTGTCTACATTACCTCTTCCAATGCTCCAGCCATGAATGGTGGCTGAGCACGGCCCCAAATCCCACAGCTACCTCTATTGCTGATCTCTCCACATAGCCCTTAAGGGCCTATTTGTGTCATGGTCGTGTGGCCCACCATCACATGTGGAGTACTGTTCTTATCCGGGGGACAAGTGGGAATTCAGAGTGGTGGGAAATATGTGGCTTTCCACAGATTCCAGAACTTTCCATCACAGAAATGTGAGGAAAATATGTTTTTGTTGCCAAATTTTCACATTTGCAAGGACTTCTGGGCTCTAGTGAGAGCCATGCAAGTCAAACAACTTGTATGCTCCCCTGGTTGTCTAGGGATGTATCCATGTTGTATTTTGGACCATTTCCTGTCATGGGCACTAGGTCCACCCACACAAGTGAAGTCCCATGTTTATTGTTAGGTTTGGCCAAGGCCCAAGAGTTCAAGTGTAATGGCCTATTTTACAGAGTTAGCGATTCTACTAGGGAAGTGACTCTTGACAAGGTCCTGGAAATCCATGACAGCGCTCCTCATTTCTCAGTGGCGTGAGGAGAGGCAGAGAGTGAGGTCCTATGCAGAAAAGAATACTGAAGCTTGCGAAAGTGACCCATTGCAATGGAAATGAACACATTGCTGAAATAATTTAAAACTCAGGAGGCTGACAGTGCATAATGCCCCCTGCCATACGCATTTTATGTGACAGATTTAACTCCTCTCTCAGCCTCCAGTTGCTACTTCCCCTGCTATGCACCGTTCCCTGCATTGCCCAGACATACTACTGAATGCTGTACCTTTGTATATTTTGGACTAGAACTCCTGACACATTTTATTGTGGACACTGGACCACAGCAGGCTCATAGCTCCCATTGATTGCACCATTACACAGTCATGTATACCCACCCAGTATTACATACGTATATAGGCCCTCATTACAACCCTAGTGGTCAGTGTTAAAGCGGCAGTAATACCGCCAACAGGCTGGCGGTAAATAAAATTGAATCACGACCATGGCGGAAACCGCCAACATAGAAAGCCACTTTAACACTCCGACCGCCAAGGCGGTAGAAACAAACTCTGCGGCGGTAGCCGGCAACAGACATGCGGAACACAATGTACCGCCCACTGTATTACAAGGCACAAATCCACCACCTTTTTCGGGGCGGTACCACCGCCATCAAAAGCACGGCAGAAACAGGACGTGGAACGGAAACCACTCACCTCTCGACACCCAACAAGGAACCAGGATGCCATGGAGACCGAATTACAGGTCCTGCCCATGTTGGTTTACCTCCTCTTCTACCAGGAGCAGCAAAGACGCGGATGACGACCACGGTGAGTACAGCACCTAGCACACAGGGGAGGGGGGAGGAAAAAGAGTGACACACAGACGCAACACGCAACACCCCCACCCTCACTCTCACCCACAACACCATACACACAAATACATGCAGCAACATTACATGATTGTAATGAGGGTAATCATCGAAAAATCAGATAGGCCAAGATAAATGTAAATCATCAGTATATACAAATATGTACGGCAATTACACAAGTCCGGATAGTATTGCAATCATTGTCTGTGGACTAGTGGTCCCAAAATGCATGGGTGAAGCCCACACATGATACCTGACTTGAAAGGGAGAGAACACTGCTGGGGCATCAGATTGAAAATAAACAGGCATCTCAAGGGGAGGGGGGGGGGGGGAGGGGGAGGAGGGTCACCTCAGCCGGATGAACGGACAACGCCACTGCTCCACGAAGGGGCTCCATGCCCACAGTTTGGTCTTGGGGAGTGCAAAGCCACAGTCTCTCAAGTCTCTCAAGTGGGTGGGTTGCCCACTGCTTTATCCTGGGGAGTGCAAAGCCACAGTCTCTCAAGTCTCTCAAGTGGGTGGTTTGCCCACTGCTTGGTCCTGGGGAGTGCAAAGCCAGTCTCTCAAGTCTCTGAAGTGGGTTGTTTGCCCACTGCTTCATCCTGGGGAGTGCAAAGCCACAGTCTCTCAAGTGGATGGTTTTCTCCACTGGTTCTGGAGGGGGCATTGTGCCCAGCGTGCTTCATCCTGCCAAGGACTGTGTGAGTGGATGGTTTTCTCCACTGGTTCTGGAGGGGGCATTGTGCCGAGAATACTTCACATGTAGTGTAGAAGGTCCCATTCCCTCACCCGGGTGTGTGTGCCACAAGATTGCCTGGAAACAGGTAGCATGATACTCCATGGAGGCAGAGACACACTCCACCCTGCTGCAACTTTGCCTGGCACCTGCAGGTACAAACAGTGTTGGGTGTAGTGCTTCATATACGCTGTGCAGGGTCCAGGATGTCTCCTGCAGCCTCGAACGGCTGCCCACTGAGGATGTTAGCCATGTCAGCTGTGGTGGCACTGTCTGAGCACGTCGCGGGGCTAGTGGCGGTGTCCGTGGCGGAGATGCTGGTGGTGGTGATTGTGTCAGCACCTGTAGAGGGAGACAGCAGGACGTCTCCTGCAGCCTCAGATGGCTGCCCACTGGGGATGATGCTGGGGACTGTTGCAGAGGCAGCAGACATGCAGGTAGCTGTGTCCACCGCCGTACAGATTGCTGTTCTGGTTGCCAGAAGGGGTGAATCTGGTCCCTCAGTCGGAGGCTCCTTGCCCTGTCCTGACTTCGCCTTGTGTCCCTTCCCCACCTTGGATGTCGCTGCTGGTCCCTGGGCACTGTCACTTTTTGGCTTGGAGGAGCCCTTGCTGGGTGGTTAGTGCGGCTTTTCCCTACGGCATGTGGGCACCTTCTTCACCTTGGCAGGTGGCGTAATGGGCTGATCCCTAGCCTCGCTAGGTGGCACACTGGCAGCCCTGATGGGTGCCGCCTGCGATGTGACCAGACTTGCTGAGATCACAGTGCTGGAGGATTTGGTGGCTGAGGTGCTGGGCTGGGACCTGGACATCCTGGCCCTAGGGGAAGGACGGGGGGAGGTGTAGGGAAGAGGTCAATGTTAGCCAGTAAGGGTTTCTTAGACACACTGGAACAGGAAGATGGAGGGGGTTTGGGAGTGGAGGAAGAGGTAGTGGTTGTAGGAGGTGTACGTCTGCTGAATTTGAGTGAAGGTGCATGGGCCGGAGGCTGTTGTGAGGTGGCTGGCTGTTGGGTGGGTGTGTGCCTGCGTTAGTGTATTTTGGGAAGAGGGCTCACAGACACACTGGGAGAGGACACAAGGGACGTGTGTATGGTAGTGGGGGTGGTGAGGGCACTTGAGTGGTGTGTGGTGATGGGCATGCTGGTGATTGAGGTAGTGGCTGAGTATGTACAGCATGCAGGTGTGAGTGGAGAGGAGACAGGGAGGGAGGAGGAGGACGTGGAGGAGGGGGACACAGTGGAGGCAGTGGATGTTGGTGTGTCTGCATGGGGATGGTGCTTGTGTAAGTGCCTGTGGGATGTGTGGTGCTTATGTTTGCCATGTCCACTCTTGTGTGTTGAAGAGTGTGTATGCTGGTCTGATGGTGTGCTTGGGATAGGCTGAGGTACAGGGGATTGGGTCTGGGTAGAGGCAGTTGGAGGGGGGAGGCTGGACACAGGGACAATGGCTGCCATCAGTGCTGAGGCCAGAGCCTGAAATGCTCTCTGTTGGGCTGCCACGCCAGAATGAATGCCCTCCAGGTATGCATTTGTTTGCTGCAAATGCCTCTCGACACCCTGGATGGCATTCAAAATGGTTGATTGCCCAACAGTGAGGGATCTCAGGAGGTCAATAGCTTCCTCACTGAGGGCAGCAGGGCTGACTGGGGCAGGGCCTGAGGTGCCTGGGGTGAAGGAGATGCCCATCCTCCTGGCTGAGCGGGCACGGGAAACTCGATGAGGGGCTGCTGGGTGGGCGGTGCTGGCAGGCGGGGTGGCGGCTGTACCTTTTGTTGCGGTGGGCACAGAGGTGTCCGCCACTGCAAGGGAGCTGCCATCAGAGGAGGAGTCGCTGTCGCTGGTGTCTGCTCCTGTCCCCGTCATGGAGCTCCCCTCGTCCTCCCTCACACTGGTGCCTTCAGACTCCGTAAATTCACCCTCCTGGGCCATGTGCGTTGCAGCTCCCTCCTGCTCCGGTGCCAATGCTCCTCCACCGGATGATGCTAATGCACACAAGGACATGGTGACAAAACAAAAAGAGGGGGAAAGACACAAGAGGCACATAGTCAATGCCTGCAACACCACTACCGTTCGCAGACACAACACACAGCGAGCAGCCCTATGCACTAGCGCATGCACTAACAGTGCAGTGGAAAAGCACATGCCCATGGGGGACTCTGTCTAGACCCATTTAATGCACAGCTGGAATCCATGGGGGCCTAACTATGTGTAGAAGGCAACTACCACCTTTGGGGTTAGAGTGGCACTGAGTCTGCAAAACAATGGATGTACCTTGGCGCCTCTGCCCTGGCCTAGGGAAACCCACAACCCACCTCCCCCACCCAGACACCTAGTCAAGCGCACAGAGTCAGCTGAATGAGACTGTACTCACCCCCTTGTGGCTGCTGTGATGCCCTCAACCACCCATCCAACTCAGGATATGCCACCGCAAGGATCCTGTACATGGTGCGACGGGCACCCCTTCTACGTTGGGAGGCCATCCCCAGCTGGGCCTCCGCTGTTTTCTTGCTCCAGTGGCGCAGATCCTCCCATCTTTTCTGGCAGTGGGTGCTCCGTCTATGGTAGACCCCCAGGGTCCGCACTTCCTTGGCGATCCCAAATACCCTTCTTCTGGTGGGCGCTGACCTAGAGGAATAGTGAAGTAAAAATGGATGTTACTCCCTGTACAGTTCTTCTTACCCATTGGCCCCAAACCTCCCACCCTGGCCCAGATAAACATACACACACCCTCCTCACATGCTGGCCTGTCCCCCGTCTCTTCCATCCATGACACTCCATACAATCATGTGCCATCTACCATGCACACAGTTTTCTCACCTGTTTGTCTGGAGAACCGTAGAGTAGCGTGTACTGGTGGAGGACCCCATCCACCAGTTTCTCCAACTCCTCCGCAGTGAAGCCAGGGGCCCTTTCCCTAGACACTGTAGCCATTATCGCTTCCAGACGCAGTTCACAGCAGCACTTGCAGTGTAGGTCCTCTCCTGTTGAAGGTCAGGTGTCAAGTGAGGGAACTGATAGAAAATGGGGGTCACGTACAAGGTGGTGAGTACCGTCACCGCCGGTGTACATCGTCATTGGCTCCTGGAACCCATAGGGCCCAATGATAACCAATTCTGAATTGTGCAGCATACTACGACCGCCTACTGCGACGCTGCACAATACCAGCGCAGTTACCTCATTTCCCCTTGTCCCTCCTTATAGGTCAGACATCTGCCATTTCAGAGGGCCACATGGCAGGCCTACTAACTGCGTCACAGCACTTTTAGCCAGGAATACGGACAGACAAAGGCACACAGAGATTATTTCACGATTGTGCTAAACAGCCTTGTGAAACCTATGTGGTGTATGACCCTCTGCTCACCCTTCTCCTCCATAGGGCACGTCCGCTTGGGGAGATAATGAGATGGTGGCATCCTCCGGTGTACAGACCCCTGGTGGACCTGTCGACAATGGAAGACAGACACATCTTTATCACTTACAGACTTGATCGTACCACAATCAAGGAACTGTGTGCCCAATTGGAGCCAGACCTGATGTCAGCTATCCGCCATCTCACAGGTATCCCCCCTCTAGTGCATGTCCTGTCAGTGCTCCATTTCCTGGCAAGTGGCTCCTTTCAAACAACAGTGGCCATGGCATCAGGGATGTCACAGCCAATGTTCTCTAACGTGTTGTCCAGAGTGTTGCGCAGCTACATCGTTTTCCCTCAGGTGGAGGATTTGCCCACAGTGAAAGGTGACTTCTATGCCCTGGGACACATCCCCAACATTATTGGTGCCAATGATGATACACATGTGGCATTTGTCCCCCCCACTGGAATGAACAGGTGTACAGAAACTGGAAAAGCTACCATTCAATGAATGTCCAGATGGTGTATTTGGCAGGCCAGTACATCTCCCAGGTGAATGCCAAGTATCCTGGCTCAGTGCATGATGCTTACATTTTGAGGAATAGCAGCATCCCTCATGTGATGGGGCAACTCCAGAGGCACCGGGTGTGGCTAAAAGGTGAGCCCAAGGACCCCACACAGTGTAAATAGGTGTCTGGGTATGGGAGAGTCCCTAAGGGTTGGAGGATGTCTAACAGTTGTCCCTCGATATTTGCAGGTGACTCTGGTTACCCCAACCTGTCATGGCTATTGACCCCAGTGAGGAATCCCGGGACAAGGGCAGAGGAACGCTACAATGAGGCACATGGGCGAACTAGAAGGATAATAGAGCGCACCTTCGGCCTCCTGAAGGCCAGATTCCGGTGCCTCCATCTGACAGGTGGCTCCCTATACTACTCACCAAAAAAGGTGTGCCAGATCATCGTGGCATGCTATATGTTACACAGCCTGGCTTTGCGACGGCAGGTGCCTTTTCTGCAGGAGGATAGGCCTGATGCTGGTCTTGTGGCAGCTGTGGAGCCTGTGGACAGTGAAGAAGAGGCGGCAGAAGAAGAAGATATAGACAACCGAAACAACATCATCATGCAATACTTCCAGTGAGACACAGGTAAGAGGATAGCACTGCTCTCACTTCTCATACTACTGTAGGACATAGCATAAATCTGCCTTTTAACCTCTGTGTATGGACACTGACATGTCACTTTGGCTTTCCATTTCGCAGATCTGGGTCCCACTTTGTGTACTCTGCTATGTTTACTGCTGCCCAACAACTGTGTAACCATGGTATGTGAACATAAACATTGACATTGCTACATTTCCAAAAGGTTTCAATTACACATTTGTGAAAGTGCAGACTGACTCCAGATTGATTTGTGATTCAAGGGTGTTTATTTATGTTCCAATAGGTGGAGGGGGTGTGCAATGGGCTGGGGTGATGGTGGAGGAATGTCCATGGTAGAGTTCAGTTTCTTGGTCTCACAGGTGCATTGTCCAAGGGAGCATAGGAAGTGGAGCAATGGCAGTTTAAGGTGGACAGGGTGGCAAAGTGGGACAGAAGGGTGACAATCAGGAGGGTCTTATTTCCTGGCAGGGGTCTTGGCAATGTTCTCTGTCTTGTTCCTGGATCTCAGAGACCGTTTGCGGGGTGGTTCTCCTTCTGCAAGGGGTGGGGTGCTGGTGGCCTGTTCTTCCTGTGGCGGGCCTCCTGTCCACTAGCGCTGGCACAGGTGGAGGGCTGTTCATCATCCAGGCAAGTGTCAGGGGCCTGTTTGTGTGCCACCGTGTCCCTCAAGGTGTTGGCCAGGTCTGCCAGCACCCCTGCAATGGTGACCAGGGTGGTGTTGGTGGACTTCAAGTCCTACCTGATCCCTAGGTAGTGTTCCTCCTGCAGCCGCTGGGTCTCCTGAAACTTGGCCAGTACTGTGCCCATGGTCTCCTGGGAATGATGGTATGCTCCCATGATGTTGGAGAGTGCCTCGTGGAGAGTGGGTTCCCTGGGCCTGTCCTCCCCCTGTCACACAGCAGTCCTCCCAGCTTTCCTGTTATCCTGTGCCTCTGTCCCCTGAACCGTGTGCCCACTGCCACTGACCCCAGGTCCCTGATTGTCCTGGGGTGATGGAGTTGCCTGGGGTCCCTGTAGTGGTGGACACACTGCTGATTGACGTGTCCTGGGGACAGTGGCAGGGGCCCACTGGGTGGCTGCTGTGGTGGTGTTTCCTGAGGGGGAGGGTCTGTGGTGGCTTGTGATAGTGACAGGGGAACCGACTGTCCAAGGGTCCCAGATGGGCCGGGCTGGTCATCTTGATCCAGGCGTGCAGAGCTGCTGTCATCACTGTGGGTCTCTTCTGTGGGGGGACTGGATATGTCTGGCACCTCCCGTCCGGTGACGTTGGGTATGGGTCCTGTTGGGGTGTAAATGCATAGTTGTAGTATCTGTATGTGCCAGCTTGTGCATTGGGTGAGTTACCCTCTACTCCTTTGCTTGCCTTGTTGTGTTTACCATTGTGTGATTGGTGTTTTAGGGTCTGTGTGGGTGTCTGTACTGGACATGCTTTGGCAATGGGTGTCCATGCTTTGGTGTTGCATGCAGGGCTTGGTTTTGGGATTGGTGGGTTGTGATATTGGGGCATATGTGAGGTGTTGGAGTGATGTGGGTGAGGGGTAGGGTGGGGGTATGTGATGACATGCAGGTAGGGGGGTGATGGTATTAAAGATTTGACTTACCAAAGTCCAGTCCTCCTGCTACTCCTGCGAGGCCCTCAGGATGCAGTATTGCCAAGACTTGCTCCTCCTATGTTGTTAGTTGTGGGGGAGGAGGCGGGGGTCCACCGCCAGTCCTCTGTACAGCAATCTGGTGTCTGGACACCACGGAACGCACCTTCCCCCGAAGATCGTTCCACCTCTTCCTGATGTCATCCCGTGTTGTTGGATGCTGTCCCACTGCGTTGACCCTGTCGATGATTCTCTGCCATAGCTCCATCTTCCTAGCAATGGAGGTGTGCTGCACCTGTGATCCGAAAAGCTGCGGCTCTACCCAGATGATTTCTTCCACCATGACCCTGAGCTCCTCCTCAGAAAACCTGGGGTGTCTTTGAGGTGCCATGATGTGGTGTAGGTGATGTGTGAGGGGATGTTTGTTGTGCTGTGTGAAATGTTGTGTTGCTGTGTATTCTTTGGGGTGTTTGGATGTTGTATGAGTGATGGTGAGGTGTGCTTGTGGATGCTGGTGTAGTGTTGGCTATTCTCTCTCTGTGCTTCTTCCCAAAAATGTCATTGTAAGGGGTTGTGGGTAATGTGGGTGTGTGTTTTATAGTGGTGTGAGTGTGTGGGTGTGGTGTGTATGTGTATCAGGTGTGTGTATTTTGAATTGTCCAACGTGGTTGTGTTTTGTAAGTGTGTGTGCATTTTGAGCGCGGCGGTGTGTACCGCCAATGGTTTACCGCGGTTGAAAACCGCTGCGTTGATTCGTGGGTTGTGATAGTGTGGGCGTATTCTTGTTGGCGTGACGGTGTAGGTTTTGGTCTCGCCAGTTTATCACTGACCTTTGGTGTGGTGGACTTGTGTAGTTGTCTTCAGTGTGGCGGATTCCGAGATGTGGGTCGTAATACCTGTAGCAGATTTCCGCCACAGTATGCTGGCGGCCTTCAGCACAGCGGTAAGCGGGATTTACCACCAGGGTTGTAATGAGGGCCATAGTTCTCTAGAGTGCCGCTGTCAAGTTTTTGGGAGAAGCAGGGATAGGGAGGGTTGTGGGAGTTTACACTGGATTAGGATTCAGGATGCATGTCTTTTGAAGGTAATGTAAATGTCTGAGATACTCTCCACCAAAACTATGTACACCACACATTTAAGAGCATATTAGGTAATATTTTTTATGTTTTATTCTGTGGCTGTCCAATGGTATCATTCACCTTTCGGCATCTGTACTTACATGTCTATATAAAAATGCAATAACATTTGTGAAAATACTACATACATCTAAAACACAAACACAAAGCACATTATGACTAGGACATCGGACCCGAACTCCAATCAAAATATATGATTTGGGTATTGTTAGTTCACGTTTTCAATTGTTAGACTTGTGATCTGCCAACGTTTCTTGGCAATCCTATGTTAACAAGCTGTCAAGAGGATTTCAGTTCCAGTTCATAAAAAAAAGGAACAACCTAAAATCACAGCTAAGTCAAGGTCAACCATGAACAATATGAACAATGATTATTTATTGGTGAATTAGTTTGTCTTAGCGCTATTTGAAATAAAAATTCAAATTTGATATCTTTGGTTTCCCTTACTGGATTTGTGTTCTTTTGGTGTCCTTTTGTTTACAACATTTTACTATAAATGTATATATTAGAGTAAGATTGTTATTGTATTGTGTTTTTGACTTTTTAACTGTTTTGTTGTTTCTAAATGCTTTACATATTGACACTAATTTAAGCCAGTCTAACCTGAACATTAAATTTAAATTACTGAAACCTTTGCATCAACATAAAAGGCCAGTGGCTTTATTACTTGTGGTGGACTACCATCCTCCTCAATTAATAATTCACGTTCTTATAGAATGTCAGTATGTGCTTTTCATATTGATTCTGGGGCCAAGATGAATCAAATTATGAACTAGAAGCTGAAATCACAAGAGTAACTAATCAGAAGGATAACTCTGCTGCCGGAAGCCAGTAATTTAAGACTAAGGATGTCAGGGTAATAAATAACTTGTACCTTTATTCTGTTGCAGAACACTGACAGCCCTATCCAATTTCAGCACCACCACTGGTTATGTTATGTGTATATCTAAAGTGCATTATCAGTGGCAAGGGTATCCTGGCGCTGAGCAGGTGTGTGTGCCTAGCCCTGCCTATGGTAGGTTGTATATTTAAAAAGTCGGATCTTCCGCTTCTTGTGAAATTTAAAAAGATAGGGGGAGGCTCTGATGTGGAGTGGGAGACTGTTACACACTTTAGAAGGGATGTAACAGAATGTTCGTCCTCCTGATTTGGTTCTTTATATGGATTGGATTTGTGTGAGTAGGAGTCCTGTGTGGTACGTGGAAGAAGATGCAACTGTACAGGTAAGTAGGGCCAATATTGGGTGGTGCCTTGAATGCTTGTGTGAGGAGTTTGAAATTAGCTTGTTTGTGTATCAGGAGCCACTGGAGATCCCTGAAGTGTGGTCGGATGTGAGTTCTGTTTTGGAGGTTGAGAATGAGTCTGACTGCCGACCTCTGGATGTTTTGTAGTCTCCTAGTGAGTTGTTTGTTATCTCAGAATAGAAGGTGTTTTTATTGTTGAACTTGCTGAGTTGCTAGACTGTGAGTGACAGTTTCTCTTGTGTTGCTTTGGAGCAATTTGAAGGTCTTCTTCAGCATCTTCAAAGTGTTTGGCCCGCCATCAGTTAGGGTCCAGTGGTGAGGTGTTCTTGATGAAGATTACTAGTTCTGTTTTGTCTGTGTTGTGCTTGAGACCGTTGGCTTTCATCAAGTTAGTGACTTTGGTCATACAGGCGGTGTACTTGTTTCATGCATTAGGGCTCTTATCCAAGAGGGAGAGTATGAGTTGCATGTTGTAGGCATAGGAGAGGATGTTGATGCCATGTACCCAGAACACATTTGCCAGCAGGAATAAATATGTGCTGTAGAAGGTGGGGCTGATTGATGAATCTTGAAACACCCAACAGATGAACTTCCGGGCTTCCGGCGAGTAAGTTGCCAAGCTGACAGCCTGTGTTTTATCTGTTACTAAGGAGAAGGTCTAGTGGAAAGCAGTGCCTTGGATGGCAATCTCACGAAGGTGCTTGATGAGGATGGGGTATGAGACTGTGTCAAATGCTGCACAGAGGTCCAGGAAAATGAGGGTTGTCTTGACTTCCGGTGTTAGGACAGAATCTCGACTTAAAAATATACTGAGAGACAGAAATATCAGAAATTAAGTATTGTGACACACAATTATTGTGAAGCACAAACATTGTTGACAAGAATATTGGCCTTCATTATGACCCTGGCGGACGGCGTTATTTTTGAGAAAGATACTGCCAAAAGGCTGGCGGTACCTTTCCCCAAAATATGACATTGGCGGTTTGGCTCAAGCCAAACCACCATTGTACCACTCCGTCCGCCAGGGCGGTAGCAGTCGCCGGGTTGGAGACTTCGGTCTCCAGCCAGGCGCCGAACAGTCCTGCCCTCGGGATTATGACCCCGCCTACCGCCATGGTTTTCGTGGCAATCTGACCACCACGAAAACCATGGAGGTAGGCACTATCAGTGCCAGGGAATTCCTTCCCTGAAACTGATAGGGGTCTCCCCCGCCCCCTCCCACTCCCCAGAGTGCCACCTTACCGCCGTCCACCGCCATGACTGTAGCCGGAATTCCACCAGCCTTCTGGCGGAATTCCAGCTATGGTCATAATATGGCAGATGGTAGGTAGCCACGGCGACGGTCTTTTGGAGGCCGTCACCGTGGCGGTAGGCGGCATTTACCGCCATTGTCATAATTAGGGCCATTGTCTTTTGATATGAAAAACGAACAACCAGGGCACTCCAGAAGAGAAAAGTCCAAGCAAAATCTGTTTGCAGAAGATGTTTTTATCCTCAGTGAGTCAGGAAAATTGAGTAGGAACTATAAGGTACTCAAGTCCATATGTTATGACAAATACATGAGAGTGAAGCAACAGCCAACACGTGTTTCTTCCTCACGGACTTCTTCAAGGCTCAAAAACAAAAATTCAAGTGACCCAATTTTTTTCTCTGTTAGGGCTCCAACGGTGCCACTACATCAAAGAAACAATGCGTATTTCAACAGTGTGAAAGGGCGTCCCTCAGGGTAAAGGGAATAGTATTCTTCCAAAGTCGAAAGGACTGTCCCGTAGGGTGTGTCCGTAGTCTAGGATAGCACAATTGCATCAGCCTAAGTGGACGTAGTCTATTAATGACCCAGAAATCGGGAGTCAGATCGAGGCGGAGTATATGAAAAGACCGCAGCGCATGATAACGCTGCCGTGTTAAATGAGACACCTCTTGTCTTTTGAGGTAGTAAGTAATATTGCTTTAAATAATATCATTTTTTTATTTATTATTATTTCAATGTATTTTAGTTGATAGAATAATGCTATGTGCTACTCTTGTTTATATATATGTTATTCATTTTTTTTTTAAATATAGCTTGTCATTTTAAGTGATTTAGAATGTTTTATTCAATTTTTTATAGTAATAGCGTTGTAGTGAGTTGTTGGGTTTGTGGGAGATAATGTAGGAAGTTAGCTAGGTAATAATAATTTATGAATTATTTCATAAATTCTTTTATTTATATAATTTATATTTATTATGTGAATGATTTAAGTACTGATTTATGTTTGTTATATGTTATTTGCGGCCTTTAATTTTGTGGGGGTATATTGTGGGAAGTTAGTTAAGTAATAATTAATTAATTAGTTTAAAAAATGTTAATCCATTATTTAATTGATTTTTAATCATGTAATTTCTGGGATACGTATTTATTTTTAGATGTGGGCTGCTAGGTTTGTACGGGTCTAGAGTGGGAAGTTTGTTAAGTAATAATTAAATAATTACTATTACTTGTTAATTAAACATTTAATTGATTTTTA
Organism: Pleurodeles waltl; assembly: GCF_031143425.1. NCBI lineage: Eukaryota > Metazoa > Chordata > Amphibia > Caudata > Salamandridae > Pleurodeles > Pleurodeles waltl. The sequence goes on along the minus strand of NC_090446.1, from coordinate 1,275,000,471 downwards.
ATGATGCAACATACAGAATACTGACTTATTTTACTTATATTTTAGTTGCAGGATTGTTAGGTTTGTAGGGGTAAAAGGTGGGAAGTTAAGTAATAATAATAAACTACTAATTATTATTTATGCATTAATTATTTAATTAATTTTGTAAGTACGTAAATCATGGAAAACATCTTTATTTTAATTATATTTTGGTTGCAGACTGCTAGTTTTGTTGTGTTTTCATCTAGGAAGTTAATGGGGTAATAAATTATTAAATAAGTAATTTTTTGACTTTTTTTGGTTATGTTGTAGTTTTGGGCTGCTCCGTTTGTAGCAGTTTAGGGTGGGATGATAAAAATTGAATATGAATTATTAAATAATTGAATAGTAGTTATGTAAATTGCTTGATTGTTTTTAGTTTTTACTACACACACACAGATATATATATATATATATAAATATATATATAAATATATTACATGTTAATTATTAATTTTTGCATTAAGGGTTTAATATTTTTTCTTTTCATTTCTGAGGAGTATGGGGCCAGGCAGCTTGTGCTTTATCCATTAAGAAGGAGCTAATCCAGTGGACAGCAGGTGCTTGGATTCTCACACATGCACTTGATGAGGATGGGTTGGGAGACTATATCAAAGGCTGCAAAGAGGTCTAGGAAAACTGGGGTTGCTGAGTCTCCTCTGTCAAGGATCATGCACATGTTTTCTGTAGCGGCGATGAGTGCTGAGTGTATACTGTAGATGAGCCTAAATCTGGACTGTGCGGCATTGAGGAAGGTTGCTGAGGTGGAAAGTGAGGAATTGCTTTTTTAGATTATCTAAGACATTTGCCGGGTATGTTAGGAGGGAGATGCGTCTGTAGTTAGAGAGCATGACTGAGTCAGCGGATAGTTTCCTGGAATGTGTGAGTTGATGGAGGGCTTAAAGATCAGTGTTAGCACTTCACTAATCGGTAGGAGTCCTTTGGTGAAGATGTTGTGGTGGAAAGGGTCAGATGGGGGGGTTACGAGTGGATGTTCTTCATGGTAGCAGCACTTTCAATGGTGGTGATGGTGGACCATAAGGTCAGGGTTAATTCTTCAGCCATAATGAGAAGTTTAGTTGCAATGGTGATGGTGTCTGGTTGAGAGTCAAAGTTGCTGTTTACAGTTGCACGTGTCTTGTGAAGTAATGATGTTGCTGGAGGTGGTAGGATTTGTGGAAAAATATTTGTCCATGATGAAGATTTCCTTGATGCTGTTAGTGCCATCACTAATATGATTAGCAAGAGCTGTGCACCTGGGGGCATGTTTACAACTTTTTTTACGCTAAGGTGGTGTTAAGGAAACCATTCCCCCACGCCATATTTACAAAGTGGCGCAATGCATGCATGGATGCCCAATAAAATGTTGCATTGAAAATTACAGGATTTCACGTCACCATTTTTTCCATTATTTTTAAAGCCTGCCTAACAAAGCTTTAAGTGACGCTCCTGTATTGACTTATGCACCTCCCTGTGCTTTGCTGCACTAGCGCCAACATTTCTGGCACTAGTGCAGCAATGCGCCACAACTGCAAAAAAAACAGATGATGGAAAGCAAAGCGCCACAACAGCGCCAAAAATGTTGATGTTGTTGTGGTAACAACTGCATGGTGTGCCATATTGTAAATATGGTGCAACCATGGTATTGTTAGGTGGGCGCAGGGCGACGCAAGAAAAGTGGCCTATCAGAACTGATGCACCACTTTGTTGTAAATATGCCCCTTGGTGTTTCATATCTGCTGGTAGTAGCGTCTTCGGGCTGATTTGAAGATGTTTTTATCTGTGGTGTCTTGACTTGTTCTCTATTTGTGCTCCAGTTGCTTGCTGTGACGTTCCTGCACCATGAGTTGCTCTCTGTACCACTGGCCTGCGGTCGGGCTACAGCCACTGGGTTTGCGCTTGAGGGGAGCCACAGTGTCAGCCCATTTGATGACCCAGCAGTTGCATTCTTGGTGGCTTTCGGCAAGTTGCTGGTGTGCCACTCCTCTTTTGTGATGCTTTTCCAGGCTCCACAGGCTGTTCTAGTGGAGGTAGGTCTGTGTAGGAGCGGGATATGTCTGCTGAAACTGATGGGGGTACGGCCTGTCCAGGTCAAGGTTGCTGGCTTGTCCACTGCAATGTGGCTCACTGAGGTGAAAATCTGGTCCAATAGGTGTCCAGCAGTGTGTGTGCATTCAGTAACGTGGTGGGATACCGAATGCACCCACACTGCCAAGGTTTCCAAGGTTTTTTGAAGGGTCATACAGTTTGATATGTGCAGTCTTCTAGGTAAAAGTTAAAGTCTCCGAGGTGAATGAATCTGCAGAAGTTGACGATAAGGGGTGTGAGTAAGTCTGTGATCTCACTGGTGAAATTGGTGTGAGGTCCTAATACCCTGTATACAAGGTTCTGGCGAGGGAGAAAGTGGCTGTAATTGGTGAGAGTGTACATGTAGGTGGTAAAGATGATGGCATTCTTGTTTAGGATGGTGACTCCACTTCCGGGCTTCTGCTAAGGATCTTGTCTGGTGATCTTGTGGAATGGCGAGGGATGGCTGCTGCGATGTCCTATGCAGGGGTTGGGTTTAGGCATGCTTCAGTGAAAAACAGAAGGTCCAGAGTGTTATAGTGTAGTAGATCCCATAACTGGATGGCATGTTTGGTGAGTAAGTGGCTGTTTAAGAGCATGCTTGTGCGTGTGGTGTTTTGTGTGAGTTGTGTTTGGTCTGGGTGAACTTTTGCAGATGGCTTGTTTGTGATAGCAAGATGGGTGCTGACTGCTGTTGGTGCAGCTGTGATGGGTATAAGGTATGGGAAAGGGCATGAGTGCTTACAGGAGGCGCATGTGAATGTTTCTTTTGTGTGTAGAGCAATGTGGCAGCAATGTGGTGAGTGGTGACTGCGTGTGAGAAATTGGGTTGTTGGTTCAGGAGGGTCTGAGCCCCACTCAAGCAACAGCCACAATCTTTGTCAGAATGTACCACAAAGTTAATCTGTGCTTAACTCTCTGGTAGCTTGGCACAAAAGCAGTCTAGCTTAATTTAGAGGTGATGTGTAAAGTATTTATGCAGCATACAAACAGTATTACAGAGAAAACCGCCGATTTAGAATAAAAGAGCCAAATTAAATAAATGATTTGACACCAAAACAACAAAAACCCAGTCAGCAGAACTTGACATATGCAATTTTAGAAAACTAAGTGAAAATATATCCTAAAAGCACAAAGCGCCACTCGCTGTAATCTTGTCATGATAGAATGGGAGAAAGTCACAATCTCAGGCTGACTGCAGTGAGGACGGGATCGATGCATGGACCAGGTTAGTCCTGCTAAAAAATAAACCTTCTCAAAGTCTGGCGAAAGAAGTCCAGTTTGTGAGGGGGAGACCTCTACGACCAGAGAAAGTGTCATGGATAGTCATCATTTTAGCATAAAGATCATGTCAGGCGTCCGGACAGTCATTCTTGAAACTTTGTGTTGGCGTCACTGTGGTGCGTCGTTGCTTTAACTTGAAGTGCATATCATGAGGTGCCGGTCAGTGCTTGTGATTCATGTATTACCAAGAGCCGGGTTCACCAGAGCTTCGTATTGGCGATTGTCATGCTCAGCACCTTGAGAAGGCCCCAGAATTTCAGGACTTCTTATTTTCTTCACAAGAGGAGCTCAAGCTATGCCACACAAGGGTTGTAGACCTGGGAAGGTACCTTGTAGGGATCAAGAACTCCCTCCAGTAGGGCTCAGGCAGGTTCTGTTGCAGTCCAGGCATTCGACCCTTGGAGACCCTTCAGGCAGCCTGGGATGAAGGGAGGAGGTCCAGCAGTGCTGGTCTCAAGCAGCAGAACAGTCATCTGACAGCAGGGCGGTCCTCTGGCAGGAGAGAAGTCCTTCTTCTGTAATATCCATTTAACTGATTTGGTTCTGTATATGGATTGAATTTGTGTGAGAAGGAGTCTCCAGGCCCATTTTCCTGGACTTTGTGAGTACGTCGGACTCCATGTCCAGCAACATAATGGTAATTTCCGATTGGCATGTTTGGTATCGAACATGTCAGAATTATACACTAATACTGTTACGAGAATTAGAAGTATGATTGCATGCACTCTGGTGGCTCCTCAGAGGACCCCCACCATTCCTACCACCAGTCTTACAGGGTTTTCCAGGCATTTCAAGCTGCTGCCACCCCTCAGACAGGTTTTTGTCCGCCTGCTGCTTGATCTGATAAAGCCCACGTAGGCAGAACAAAGGATTTCCTTTGGGAGAGGGAAATAACTCCCTCTCCCTTTGGAAATAGGTGTGACTGGCTTGGGAGGGGTAACCTCCCTAAGCCACGGGTATGGTTTGAAGGGCACATGTGGTACCTTCCATGCATAAACTAGTCCACACCATTTCAGGGACCCCCAGTCCCTACTCTGCCATGACACTGCACAATGAAAAGGGGAGTGACCCCAGGGGTGGTACTCAGAGTTTCTCCTGATCGTCCCTGGGTTCTGCCATCTTGTTTCCAAGGTTGGCAGGGAACACTGGGAGCATCTGAGTGGCCAGTCCAGGCAGGTGATGTCAGAGCCCCCTACTGATAGGTGCTTACCTGGCTAGGTGACCAATCCTCCTATCTGGGTTACTTAGGGTCTCTTTCTTAGGTGGGTCCTAAGATTCAGCTTGCAAGACTACAGCATGATTCCTCTGCAACCTCCACTTTGACTTCTGGCCATTGGAACTGCAACTGGACCCTCCGACAAAGCTGCAATCAACAAAGAAGACTCTTCTGCAACTTTGTTTCCATAGCTCCTGCCAGTATTGCAACATTTCCCCAGCCATGCATCATCAGAAGACAGCAACTCTTCAGCCTGCACAAGAAGAAGAAGGAATCTCCCTTGGAGTGAAGGAGTCAATCCCCCGCATCCGCAGGCACCTGCTGCAACGATGACTGGCTGCATGGATTTCCCCTGATCTTGAACTGCATGGTCCTGCATCATGGGTGGTGGTCTGAAGTAGTACTCTTGGTCCTCCCTGCCACACTTTGGTGGAGGTAAGCCCTTGCATTCCTACGCAGAACATTACCCCCATGAACCTTGTCTCTTGCAGCTGCCAAGGCCTGTTTGCATCTCCTCCAAGGGATCTTCAGGGGACATGTAGCTCCAGTCCCCAGCACTCCTTTCTGTGATGCACAGCCCTCTGCGTGGTTCTCTTGTGGCGTGAGATCTCTTTCTGTAGTGCTGTATGAGCTCCTGCTGTGACTCCTGTGTCCCCGTTCTGTGGGACTCCTGTGGGCACTGCCTCTGCTCCTGTGGACTCTCTACAATGCTGACGGTGCCCTGTGACTCCCTCTATGGGGTTGAGACCTCCTGGGCCTTGCTGGTCCCCAGCAGAACCACTTTTCCATTAACCACAAGTTTGACTTTGCCAAGGCTTGTTGGTGAAATTCCTGCACTGACGCCTGTCTGCAATCTTCACTCCAGTGTGAGACATCTTCTGCATCTATCAGGAACTCTTCACTGCTCCAGGGCTGCAGTGATGACTTGTTTTTCCTCACCGTCGACCAACTCCTGCAAGTACAGCTGGGTGGATAGTAGTTCCTACTCCTCCTGGACGCCACTCTGACTCTTGGACTTGATCCACTCTCTCCACAGGTCTTCTGTCTTCAGGAATCCACCACTGGTTTATTGCAGTCTTGTCTAGGTGTCTTATTTTCTTATTTTCCCTCCTTTTGGGTGGTTTGCAGAAAATCCAGTGATTTACTTCTGCTTTTCTGGTCGCTGGGGGTACTGTGATACCTACTTCTGTGGTTTTCTAGTACTCCCCTCTGCACATTCCACTTACTTAGGTGGGAGTCCTATGTAAGCATTCCATTTTTTTAGTGTATGGTTTGGGCTCCCCCTACGGACACTATTGATTATTGCTATTGGCACTTTTCTCTAACCCTTTCTATGCCTATTCCTGATTGCTAGTGTATATATTTAGTGTATTACTTACCTCCTATTGGAGGGTTGTCCTTCTAGCATTTTTTTGTACAACTAAGTGTTCTCTTTCATGTGTGCAAGTGCTGTGTGACTACAGTGGTATTACATGAGCTTTGCATGTCTCCTATATAAGCCTGGGCTGCAATGATTAGGAAAATGAATAATGCAAGAAACAGAATTGTGAAGACGAGAGTCATTATTACAAAGACTCCCACCATCTTGCAATGCATGTAAAAGACACACAGGATGTAATATGCCCTAATACCCTAAAGTGATAATGTGATAGGCCTAACCTCATACCTAAAGGAGAGCTGGGTTTGTTAAACCTAATCTGCCAATGCCATGTCTATGAAAGGAGCCCCCAACCCTCGTTACCATGGAATGAGGTCTCTATCTTAGACTCCGCAGGGACACGAAGACTGGGTCAGCGCCAAGACGACGTGCAGCATCGGTATCAGCGATGGTGGCGATGCCCTCTGGTCGGAATCCCTCTGATTGTCTGTCTAAAGTGCGATGTATTTATACAGATCTACCAGGACCCCTGACGTAGGTGTGTTCCCAAACAATAGATAACAGACATGCTTGGGACGACAATTATTATAAACAATCCCTCAAAAGTATAGAGAGGGAAAATCCCTAAGTGTGAACACCTACTGTTTGTTTGTCTTTATTGCTTGATCTTGACGCCTTAGCGCGGTGGCATTGATAATGCAAAGTATAACAAGTGGCCTACTATAAACAAGGCAGCCATCTTAGATTAATTAAATAATTAAATGGGCTAAGACAGAACAAGCTAAGTAGGTTAAAAGCCACTAGGTGACGGGGGCACGAGTCTGCAAGCCAAAGGCTAAACTAACTCCTGTAATCCCATTAAAACAAACTAGGATTCACTACACCCTCCCCATTTCCGTAACAGGTATGACGAAGGTACAGGAACCCAAACGCTAAAATTGCTCTGAACTAAAAGGCTAAAAGCAAAAAAACTAGCTAAAAACCTTCTTTAAAATATGTTAAAAAAGGAATAAAAACAGTTCAGCTAAACTACATACTGAGATGTTAATTTCAACCATGACAAGCACAGCGTGCCACAGTAACTTAATTTAAATGCATAATTTTAATCGGGAAGGGAAAGCCAATTCATAAAATGATTTCTGTACGCGTGATCTCGAAGAGTGTCATCAAAGTCACCAACCAAGGACCTAAAAAATGAGTCAACATCACCTGATGTCAAATGAAGTGCTAGGAGGACAAACAGATCCACAGAGCAGTAGTGAGCAGTACTTTCTGGTGTAAAGTCATCCGTTACAGTGCCGTCGTCCATGGTAGATCTCAAAACGGAAGGCTTATAGGTGGCCTTGCGGAGCAACCTCAGTCTCAAGGGGCATGACCGTGTATGAACCCTCATCAGGGACATCAGCAGTTCAATGTCCACAGGAGATGTCGGTGCAACAGCAAGACAGACCATAGGCAGGTGTTCAAAGAGGCACCATATGCAGCGGAAAACTGGTTGTACGCACCAGAGAAGGGGCCGAAATGACAATGACCAGTCATGCTCCAGTTCCACCAGCAAGGGTTCACCGAAGACCCGAACCATGCGTTCATGGCACAGCGGAGCTGGTGGGAGTGGCTCCATTGCTCTGCATAGCTGGAAAGAAACAACCACTGCGAATCAGAAGAAATAGCAGTAGTAGTCCGCCAATCAAAGCCAAAATAATTGGAAAGCCACCAAACACACTTGAAAAGAGCGAGTGGAAGGCCGACGGGATGACTCCGAAGACAGTCTGGAAGATGGACACGAAACCAGACCTGACAGCCTTAAAGAAATGGACACTCCCAGTAGTGCTCAAAGCATTGAATATTCTGGATACCAGTTCTCCAAAGTGCTTGGGGAAGTTGGTATTTAATAGGTATTGTATCTCGGCTGATGATCTCGCAGTCTGGAGAGCATACGTCTCCTTTGCAGATGTCAATGCGATATGTTTTTGAAACAATAGCGCCTTTAGCCTGCTCAGCTTGTCATAGTTCACATTAATAGTATCTATGTGGGACCACATGTCAGATACTTTTATCTCTTGTGTGGGGGGGGAATAAAACATGTCCACAACACGTAACGATCTTCGAGAACGACATTGCGTAGGCAATTCCTGGTTGCATGCTGCAACAACTTAGATCATTCAGTACCACATAACTTCCGTTGGAAAGTACATGAAATACCGAGCGAATCAAAGGGACGGGAGTACCCTTCAGTAAACAGGCTAAGTTTGCGACCCCTGCATTGCAACGACCGTGAAGGGACACCTGCTTGCATATCATTGAATGACTAACAGCAGTCTCACATTCACTTCCGCTAAGAAAGACCTCTGTTTCGCCGTTCAGACATTTATATTCAAAGGGCAACTCCCAATCTTCCTTAATATAGCTATCTCCTAGTTGCTCGTACCTTGACACTGCAAGATGTTTCAGGCAGCTTGAGAAACAAAAGGTCGAAATGAGTAAATGAATTATGCCATGTAAGAGCCAGATAGTTGAAGTACTCTCTGCTACCGTGAAGGGCAACTTATCTAGTTTTTCTACGTGAAGCATGGTGAAACTATCCTCCCTTTTAGCCATTGTCTGTTGTTCTCTGGAAAAATTAAAAGCAGTGAAGAATTCACTCCCGTTAATGTACTTCATGGAATACGGCCATTTGTCAATGTCTGTAGAGTCCAACCCAGCTGCATGATGGAACGTAGCTGCGTCTGTCCGTGATATAACCGGGACAAGTCTGTCTGAGTGCTATCAATAGCAGATCACACTATATTTGATAGTGAATAAATCCTGTTGGACAGAGTATTCATGCCGTTGTCGACAACCTCTAAAGCCTTCTCTAAATGTTCCTTATCCAATTGCCTTAAACGCGCAGCAGCCTCAATCTGTGAAAGTTTCCAGATTTCATTGTACATAGCATATAGGAACCTTTTTGAGAGCTTTTTTCTAGGACCCAGCAGAAAATCCTGCAAGTCTACTTCTTCAGAAAGAGTGTTCTGGTCTGTACCCATTGTTGGCACAGTTTACCCACACTGTATGTCGTAATTACACCTGTATGTTGACCCGATATAAAGCGAGGGTTCGGCCTGTTAAGTGAAAAAAAACCTGAAGAGTGCAAGAAACGTGCTTGACACTCATTAGTGTCAGTGGGCCATATTAACCACCCACCTGGACTGGAAAGTGAAGAATTATAGGTACCAGCCTTAACCATTGCATCTAGCCTTTCCTCTGTAATATTAAGGAAGTATTGTCAATCTTTAAACCTTGCCGGAGTGGGGATACTGGGCGTGTTCATGTCTTTAGTTTTTGCTAACCCTGGACAGGATGTCTGCTGAATAGTATCATTTAAGAAAATCATTTGCACAGGAATCAGGCATGCTCAAAATCAAGCTTCTCTACCCTGTATCTGCCAATCTTGTGTTCCCCATACACTTTTCAAGTCAATAGTGCTCTTCCAGTATTTGTAACCTTCAACTGTGAGCCGGGAAACAAAGGGATCTGATTAAATCAGTTTTGTGTCAGTTAGCAAAATGTTTCTAATTTGTGCTGGAGGTATTTTGAAATAATACGACTCTGCTTTTTTGTATCATGCCCAGAGAAATATGTAAATTTATCACTATAGTATTTTGGGCTCCCCACTGGTGGTGTAGAACAGTGTTCCCACTGTGTGTAGTTTAATATTGGCCTGTATCTAGTGGCACGGTGTAGGTAGTAATGTCCCCAGTTGTCATAGCAGAACATTTCCCCATAATTCATTGTATGTTCATATACATCATCACTTTCAAATGCAGAATAGTCCTTCATTTCAGTTAGTATGGAATCAACTGTTTGGACATCCCAATCATCAGAGACAACATCAGGTGTAATTACATCTGTCATAGAAATTTTGAACACGTATGGTATTTGAATAATCTCTGTAGGCCCGCATATATCAAAGGGAACTTTGTCCCATACAATCCCATCAGAAATCGGTACTGTTGTAACTTTTACAGGGGATAAGTCTCTTCAGGCCTTATGCGAGGAATGATATGGAGTTAAAACTTCATCAACAGGCTCAACAGAGGAGCGATCAGGAATATAGTGACCATTTATGAGCCAAAAGAAAACAGTCACAAAACCAACCCATAAAAATAATGCTGAGAATGTCAGACAGAACCATAAATAGTTCCACGGATATATTAAATAGTTCTTTTTAAGCCATTGATACAGCTTACTTCTTGTTGAAACATTGTGAATCACAGTAGCGGATGAGTCTGAAGAAAAGTCATCATTGTCAATGAAATAGCCAGAGGTAGTCTCTGCAAACATGGGTGCCGGTGCATTATCTGTACTTTGGTCCACTTGACGTGGAGGCTCTTGGTAGACAGTGTCAACACTATGTGAGGTGTTTGTGTAAAAATGTGTAAAAAACAGCCAAATCTTGGACAGGAGTGGTCACTGAAGTGGTGACTGGAACTAACAACAGTTAATTTTTCGCCCTCCCCATTGTCGAGGAGGTGTCTGAAACAGCATTGGACATCGTTGCATAGTCCGTAGTAGTGTTGTTCATCCTACTATGTAGATGTATGTCCTGTTGGGTAGTGAGAGGGGATCGGGAACCACCCAAGGGACCTCTTGGTCAACTGTGAAGGATCGGCCACATGGTGTAGTTTGCTGTCATCAATGGAAATTAATCTGTTCGTTCGGGAACCCACAGTGGTGGTAAGATGACAGTCCTGGTACCTTGAATTCCCAAGACCAGCACAGGTGCTCTGTATGATGGACCGAATTCCTTCTTCACAGCGATCTTCCCACGAACCAGATCCCCAACTTTAGGAATCCAGCCAGTCGAAGTTTTTCGCTAAATCCCGTATTCCTAAGGTAGCAGCACTGGTGGATGATTTATCATCATGAAATTGCTGAAGCTCCTGTAAGACAGTGAGACGTTCATTTATGTCAAATGTTGTTTCTGCTACCACCATATACCAGAGGCATCAAGATCTGATACATACATCGGTATCCCAAAGAGAACCTCATAAGGAGTGCGTCCCCCCAAGGACCATCTTGGCAGATTATTCAGTGTTCTCTGGACCCCATATAGGTGATGTAACTAATTGCGGCCTGAACCTAATACTCGAGCTGTTTCTTTTTTATTTTTAACTTTGTTTATTGATTTTCTGTGTTTGTTATTAACCATTTGTACATACATATTTCCTTCCAGTAGGTTATAATTGTAGGTTCATGCTATACATTCCGTTCCCACAGTATAACAATATTATTACTATAGCTGAATAGTCAGAATTAGAGTAATGAAAAATAATTGGAAAGAGAAGACAAGAAACTATCAAACCTAAACAAATAAAACTAAATAAAACAAAAAACCAAGACCGAAACCATGCGCAAGTATAATAAATGATGGTATTTGTGGTCTCATCTCTCCGATGAATTCCGACCACTCTGCTATTTGGATCTGCTTAGATATATATCTGTCTTGCCCTTCATGTTTAGTTCCTCTTGTCCACGTATAGGCCTTTCTTGTCTAGGGTAATGGGGTTCCATCTGTCCCTATGTTTCCATGGTTTGTTCTGACCTCGTCTAGGTCTGCCCTTCTCAACCGGCTATTGCCCCACTTTTCTCACCTCCCTGCTCCTCAACAGCTGGCCTCCTGCATCCCCCTCTCTCCCTACCCCTCTCGGCCCAGTCTCTTGCCCTGGTGTGCCGTCATCCCCTTTCCCCCGAGGTCTTCCATCTCCTCGCCCTCGTTCCTCCCAAACCTCCAATATCTCCTTCCATAGTGGTGCTATGTGCATGACCCTAATCCCCCGTGCCTCTTCTCTCTGGAGTGCCTGTAACTCTGCTTGGGCCCATAACGATGCATCCGCTCTCCAATCCTCAATTTGGGCCCCGTCAGGGATTTCCAGGTCAATGCTATCTGGCGCCTGTACAACATCATTGCAAAATCTATGAACCTACTACCAACTTTCTTGGATGCTGGCCTACAGTGGAGTCCCAGCAGACACGGGTGGGGGTTCATGTGAAGTCCAGTGCCAATGGTCTCCCCCAGGTCCCTCAACACCCAGGCCCATCCCTCCTGAATGTTGGCGCAGCTCCATACCATGTGGGAGAAGTCCGGATCCATTTTCTGGCATCCAGGGCAGGCCCTGGGCTCCCCTGTATATCACCCTGAGTCTGTGTGGGGTACGGTATGTCCTGTGAATGTAATTATATTGTATATATTGGAAACATGTGTTTCTAGATACTTTCTGGCCGTATGCGAGCACCCTCTGCCACTCTGTATTCATTAGGTCCCTACCCCCTATTTCCTCACATTTCGCCCGCAGGGTTTTTAAGGGTTTTAGGGTGGCATCAATCGATGCCTTATGCAGTTTGGTGACCAGGTGACTATCCGCTCCTTCCGTCAAAAGCAGATGCACTATAGCATGTTTCTCTGGTTCCGCGTTCACTGTTGACCATAGTCGTCGTATCGCTAGAACCAGTGCCTGGTATGTCAGGAATTGACCCGCAGGGATTTCCTCTTCTTCTACTAGTCTCTCGAAGGGTTGCAGCTTCCCCTCCTTAAGAAGGTCTCCTATCGTAAGCACTCCCGCCCGAGTCCAAGCCCTAACCTGGCCCTCGCTTAGGGTATCGCCCGATGCATTCAATGGTATCCCAGTCAGCAATAAACCTGGGGAATAGGCCACGTCCGCCCCCGTCCGCCTCAGGCATCTCTTCCAGCTGAAGAATGGTGCTGTCAGCAGGACTGACCCCCCTGACCTGAGACCTCCAGCACCTAATAGGTCCGCCACCAGCACCTCCACCTTTATCTCATCGCTGGCCACTCTCAGTCCCGTTTGATGTCCCCCAGAGACCCACCTAGCCACCCATTGCAGCTGGCATGCCTGGTGGTACAGCTCAAAATCTGGGACCACCAGTACCCCCTCCAGCGCAGGCCGATGGAGAACGGAGAGTGACGTCAATTGGCACCCCCCGGTCCCACACCAATCCCCTAAGGAGGGCATCCAATTCCCTGAACCATCTCCCAGGAACAGTCAACGGTAGGTTCGTGAAGTAATACAAGAGACTTGGCACCATTATCATTTTAGTCAGGGCCACTCGGGCCATCATTGGAAGTCGAAGAAAACGCCAGAACTGCACAGATGATCGCAAGGAACGAAGGGCTGCACCCAGATTCCCATCCCGCAGGTCATTTAAATTGTGGAAAATCTGGATACCCAAGTACTTGAAGGAACGTGGTGACCAAGGGAGATCTGCCGGACACTCAGCCGGGCGCTCTGCACCCTCAGTCAGCGGGAAAATGTTCCTCTTCCCCCTGTTGACCCTGAGGCCTGAGTTCACACCAAATCCCTCTAGCTGTGCCAGCGCCCAAGGAATTCTGGACTGGCCGTCTCTCAAATATATCAGTAGGTCGTCTGCACAGAGCGAGATGATATGCTCCTCATGACCTAGCGTCACCCCTCTACTCCGTCCCTCCGTACGAACCTGTGCAGCTAGTGGCTCAATGGCAATCACAAACAACAGGGGTGAGAAGGGGCAGCCCTGCCTTGTGCCCCGGCCTATGGGATAAGACTCAGACACCACTCCTCCAACTCGCACCCTAGCCACCGGTCAATGACACAGTAACTCTACCCAGGGGATCCAGTTCTCTCCCATCCTCATTCTCTTCATCACTGCTCAAGATAGTCCCACCTTACCAAATCAAATGCTTTTTCTAAATCTACTGACAAGAGCATAGCCTCAGGTCATCGCTCCGTCAAGGGTCAGTGTAGGATCGTAAACGACCACCTGAGATTCAGGGATGTGCTGCGTGCGGGCACAAAACCATTTTGATCCTCATGTACAAGGGTGGGAATGTTTTGTAACAGTCTATTAGCCAGCGCCTTGCTGAGGATCTTAAAATCACAGTTCAGCATGGACAGGGGGCGGAAGTCCGTCACTGACCTCTCCTTGGCCTTTGTCTTGGGTAACGGCACAACCAGTGCCTCCCTCAGGGTCCCCGGTAGAACACCACTCTCAAAGGCTTCCGCGTAAAGCTCAGCCAATGCTGGGGCCAGTATATCTACAAATGATTTATAAAATTCCATGGGTAACCCATCCGTTCCAGGAGTCTTACCCATAGCCAATTGTACAAAAGCCACCTTCACCTCCTCCAGAGTGATCTGCTCACCCAAGCTGTCCCCTTCATCTGGTCTGAGACCCATCAGAGGCAGTGACTCCAGCTGCTCACCCACCGTCCACAGCAATTCATCCTCTGGGTGTTTGTACAGGGTCGTACAATAGGATTTGAACACTTCATTAATTTCAGCCGGCGAATAGACCAGGTCCCCAGTATTCCCTCTCAAACTCGTTATCGGGTCATTCCCCCCGTGGGTCGCACCAACCAGGCCAACAAGCTGCCTGCTCTACCCTCCTCGGCCTGCACGGACAACATGTGTTTCCGATAATCAAGACACCTCAGTCTGTCTAGTGTCTGGTGGTATGCCTCTCTGGCCCTGAACGGTCTGCGGCCGGCCTCCGGATCCCTTCCCTGCTCAACCTCCCTATCGTGCAGGTCCTCTTCTAGTTGATTAAATTCACAAACTAGAGCACATCTGATCTCCATTGACTGTCCCAGAAAATGACCTCTTGTAACTACATTGAGTGCCTCCCATTCCGTCCTGCAGGATCCTGTGGAGCCTTTGTTAATCCTGATATGCTCCCTCATGTACTTCAGCAACTCCTCCCTATATGCCGGATCCTCCAGTGGCCTTGGCTGGAGTCTCCACATCGATATTGGGGCCCTCGTCTCTGTCCTCTGCCAAGTGACCATTAGTGGGCTATGATCAGATATCGTACTGCCTAAATATTCAGAGGAAACCATTTTGTGTGTAATGGAGCCTGAGCACACCACCCTATCTATTCTAGTGTGGAGTTGGTGTAATCCTGAGTAGAATGAATAATCTCTGGTCTGTGGGTGCTGCAATCTCCATGTGTCTTCCACTCCCCAGTGCCTCATCCATTCTTTCAGAGCCTCCACCATTTTGTACGCCGCCGCCCCAGGCACCGGAGGGAAGGAACGGTCAAGCCCCAGATCCAGTGTGCAATTGAATTCCCCCCGATTAGGAAGCAGTCTCCTGAGCACCTAGCCATTCGCCCTGATAGTGTGCGCCAAAAGGAGGCCTGGTCTGATTTGGCGCATATATACAACTCAGTACCACTGGTGTGCCTTGTAGTCGACCCTCTACCACCGCATATCTCCCTTCTGTGTCCAGGTCTATTGAAATGGCCTCGAACGGCACTCCCGCCCTGATCAAAACTAGTACCCCCCTAGCGTACGCCAAATATACAGTGGCATACAGTTGTCCCCGCCACCTATGCCACAGTTTGTCTGCCTCCTGTGTGGTGTGGTGTGTTTCCTGAAGCATAGCTATATGTACCCTCCTTCTCTTGAGGTATGACAGGATTTTATGAAGCTTAACAGGTGACCCCATCCCCCGAACATTCCAAGTTATCAATTTATAGGCCATGGAAGCGTGATGGTTATGTCCAGGGGGGTCCTTGTCCCCCCATGCTTCCTATTGGTCTCCAGCATTTCACCATTTTCCAGTCTTGCCATATACCTTAGTACTAAGAGGAGTAACCCCTTGCACGTGTATTGAAACAGAAACATCAAACTCCAACTCCCACTCCCCAGGACAATTCCGCAACAAGCGGTCATCCAGTTTACGCTCATTAAATCAAACAATAACATTAAGTCATAAAGAGTTCTCGCCATCTGGTAATGCTGGACGAGAATCTGAGTGGGGGGGAGATCTTCACTGCACTTAGGCCTTCCGCCTAATCTCGCCCCCTGGAGGGTAACCCTTCAACTTACCACAGACATTCATTACAGGTCATCTACAGTTCTCGGGGTCACTATGGGCCCCCCCTCAGAATGATAAGAGTCTGAGGAGTAGGTTCGGTGGTCAGAGTCCCCACCACTTGCATCAGTCCCCGTCTTCCTCAGCTGTAGTGATGCCACCGCCTCCAAAGCCAATCTCCTGACCTGATCCTTCTGTGCCGGCGTGGGCCTGGTTCCTGAGCGTGGTCTGTTCCGGCGTCACCTCACCTCCTTACGCTTTTGGCTTTGTGACGGCGCAGGTGAGGATCCAGGATGGCCCTCCATCTTATGTGATTCCAACCACTCCCAGACCTCTTCTGGCGATTGGAAAAAAATGCTGCGACCGTCGCAGATTACTCTCATTTTAGCTAGGAATAAGAGCGAGTATTGGACCCCAGCATCTCTCAAGGCCCTCTTCATCGCCATGTATGATGCTCTCTTAGACTGTACTTCCACTGTGAAGTCCGGGAACAGGGTCACTGTTGCGTTATCGATCCTGAAAGGGCCTACCTCCTTTGCACGCTGCAATAGGATATCTCTATCCTGATAATGTAGCAATTTAGCTATCACACTCCGCGGAGGATGGGCAGGTGCCGCTGGTCTCGCCGGGACACGATGAGCCCTTTCCAGGGCAAAGAAGGGAGTCAGTAAATCTGGGGCCACCACCTGTCGCATCCATGTTTCCAGAAATGTCACTGCATCATTCCCCTCAGCTCCTTCCGGTAGCCCAATGAGGCGCACATTATTTCGCCGGTTGCGGCCTTCCGCATCCTCAGCGCGGCGTTCCAGTATCTGTACACATTCCTTCAGTTTCTCAAGTGTGGTGTGTATTACCAGTTGCTCTGGTGCCATTCCTGTAAGCGTAGTCTCTGCTTCTCGGACCCTGTCCGCTAGTTCTTGGTGGTCTGCACGGAGCAGTCCCAACTCCACTGACACCTGACCAATCTTATGCTGGAGAGTCGTTTTGGACTCCTCTATTGCCCCCAAAATCTTGTCTAGCGTTTCCTACAGTGCGTGTGGTGCCAATTCAGCCATTTCCAACTTGCCTGGGCCTGTGGCCTACTCTTCTTGCGGTTTTGGGTCGAGATTCAGTCCAGGGCGGTGGGGCGTCTCCCCCTCTAAGAGGCCTGCTGAGGCCATGGCACTCACCTCTCTACCAGCCTCGTTGCTAGTTCTGTACTGGTACAGCCCAGGGCAACGGTGCTTCGCAAGTATAGTTCATTTCCAACTTCCAATCACCTCGAGCGCTCCTTCTGCCCCTCCACAGAGATTCTCCGTGCTTAAGGTCGCCGTACACACCCCCAATGATTCCACTCAATGCTTCCCACTAGTGCAGTTTAGAAAGTGTGGGGTAGCTGCAGCCCATCCACTCTCTCCGTTACTGAGTCAGGGTCCTCCATCCAATTCTGCGCTCCGAACCCTGGGCGTGTTCCTCCTTCACTTTTATGGTCCCTCAAGTGCCCTCTTTAATCTTCCTTCTCCTATATTGCCTCAAATCTGCCCCAGGACCTTGTCAGAGCCGGTCTACCTCACCTGCCACCGCTTCTCAACTTTTCCGGAGCACCACTCTGCTCCTGCGTAGCTAACCCGCTCCTGGGGCCGAGTCCGTTCCTCCTTCGCTTTTATGGCACCTCGAGTGCCCTCTTTAATCTTCCTTCTCCTACCCTTGCTCCAATCCACTCCAGGACCTCGTCAGGGCCGGTCTGCTTCCCCGTTCACTGTGTCTCAGCTTTTCTGGAGCGTCGCTTCGCTGCTGTGTAGCGAACCCGCTCCCAGGGCCAGGTGCGTTCCTTCTTCGCTTTTATGGCACCTCATGTGTCCTCTTCAATCTTTCCTCTCCTGCAATAGATATCTGAGATATTGTTTTAAATACATGATCTTGGTCCCCTGCTGTAATAGGGCCAGGTGGGGTGACCGTGCCTTTACGGTGGAAACGGCAAGGCTTTGGAATACCTTGCCTTTTTCGCTCCAACAAATCGCAACTCATTTTTCCTTTAGGAAATGCCTTTAAACCTGGCTCTTTGCTCAATAGGTATGCCAGTTGGTAGCGTAGGCCTTTCTCTATATCTCGGTTTGATTAGCGCTTCAATGCTTTTGCCAGAATGCGCTCTACAAATACAACAATACAATACAATGTCTCGGTTCTGCCCCATGCCCTTTTCAGAGCCAACCTGCCTCCCCAGACACCGTGTCTCAACTTTTCAAGAGCGCAGGCTCCGCTCCTCCATAGCTAGCCCGCTCCTGGGGCCCGGCGTGTTTCTCCTTCACTTTTATGGCACCTCGTGTGCCTTCTTTAATCTCCCATCTCCTGCATTGCCTCTGATCCGCCCCAGGACCTTGTCAGAGCTGGTCTGCCTCCCCGGCCACTGCGTCTCAATTCTTCCGGAGCGCAGTTCCACACCTGCGTAGGTAGCGCAGGCCGTGCCACAAGCGAGCTGCCGGCCCTGAATCACAGCCAACCGCCTGCGGCTCACGTCCGGTAATCGGCCCTCAGTTCAGTTCGCAGAGCACCGAGCAGCCGCCTCCTCACCCGCAGACCTCTCAGATGTCTTCCGCGACCTCTCTCCCGTCGGGAGTTCCCTCCGGGGCACTCTCTTTGTCGGATAAATAGAAGGCCTCAGCAGAGCGGCACATTTACATGTCCGCCATTACTACCGGCCAAGCCACGCTCCCCAACCTAATAATCGAGCTCTTAAGGACTGCATTAGATCATTATTCTGCCTCTCCACGACCGAATTTCCCTCGGGATGGTATGGTGAGGAGTAATGGGGTTCAGCACCCATCGTCCCCATGGTGTCTCTGAATGCCTTAGAGGCAAACGCAGGGCCCTGGTCCGAGTGGAATGCTGCAACCGCATATGTACAGATAAAGATCAGCAAGTCTTTTATAACAGTCCGAGCATCAGCCAACCGCTGTGGCCATACCCACATGAATCTAGAACAAGAATCTACAGAGACTAGAATATATTTGTATGCACAATCAGGCTGTAAGGGACCACAATGGTCCAGGTACACACACTGTAGTGGCCTGTTGGACACTAAGAGGGATGTCTGCGGTGGGCGTTTGATGTTCAAGCCCTTTATCTGCTGGCAAATGTCACAGCAAAGGACATATTTATTTGTCCGTCTGCATAGGCCAGGCCACCAGAAGCGTTTCTGTAAGAGTGTTATCATGGCTGATATACCCCCATTTGCAGAAGCGACACCCTCATGCGCTGCTTTTACTAAATCTAATCTCTGGTCTTCATTGGGGATTACACGATCTTCAACCCCAGGAATTGTTGTGTAGGCAACATTCTGTGCACTGATATGGTAAGTATAGTTTGTAGGGTATCCCTTTGAAAGGGGCTTGCCTGCTGCCAAAGCTTTCACAGCAGTCAGTATTTCATTATCCAATCTCGTTTGTGAACGAGTCACTGCAGCCACAGAAGCCGTGGCTACTGCTGCCTTGGCTGCTTCATCAGCCAATGTATTGGCAGTAACGTGTATTCCTACACGTTGGTGGCCCAAGGTATGTACTACATGGACACACAGTAGTTTATCCTTAAGATCAGCCACCCTCCCCCACAATATTTTATGTTTAATTGTGCTCTCTTTAGAATCTCTAAACCCGTTCAGCTTCCAATGATTGAGATAATCATTGTATGACTGAACGCAGTAGTAGGAGTCACAGACTATTAAAGTCAGGCATCCTGGCTCAGTATGTTCGAGCGCTAGTATAAGAGCTTTAAGTTCAGCCAACTGGGCTGTGCAGTCCCCTAAGGTCTGCGTGTAGGTATTGTGAGGGTGGAAGACTCCATTTCCATCACTCCACTCAAGACTGCACAAGCCGCTGAGTATTGATGTTTAGTACCTACAGCCGGTTGTGCTGAGCCATCAGTGTATGTGACAGTATCGTATCCGTCTAGTGGCAAGATATTTAGAGGAGCGGGGTACTCTTGTTTGTAGTGGAGAAACTCTTGTGTCTGAAGTTTTGGATTAAAAATGTAATTGACATCAGTGGCGGTCAGAGACGTTGCCCATTGAATCCAACGTGGATGTACTGCTTTAGCATTAGGAATGCTTGTTTTGGTGACAGCCTCTAAGGCCGGCACCGGGGAGACAACAATAATATGTTTTCCATGGGCAAGTGGTCTCTACTTTATGACAGCAATCTGAACTGCCATCAGAATCTGTTCTGTAGGTGCAAAACGCTGTTCTGCATTAGAGTATAAATGTGATTTATATGCAGTGGGTACTGTGTCACCTTCGTTAAAGGTGACATAAGTAAATCATATGGCACCAGCAATTATTCTGATTACCAAATTTGTTTTATTATCACGTGTGTAAGTGTTTAGCTTCTAGCATGTCCTGTTGCATTTCCCTAAGGATGCATGTGTGTTCAACTGTCCAGTGTCTGCTAGAAAAATTGGGCTGAACCAAGTCATAAAGTGGCTTGATACGTTGTGCTTAATCTGGATTGTATGTTCTGCCAAAATTAAAGAAACCTAGTAATGACTCCAGTTTCTTAAGGGTGTTAGGAGGGTGTAGTTGAGCACATATCTCTAGAAAGTGTGGGGCCAGGCTATTTCCCTCATTTGATAGCTCATATCCCAGGAACAGTACACTGAGAAAGGCGATCTTGCTTTTCTTAAAGTTTAATTTGTAACCGAGGTCTGCAAATCCCAAAATGATCCGATCGACCCTTGCAAGATGAATGTCAAGGTCGTCATCTGTGAGATATATGTCATCTACATAGGATAACACCTCGGAATCAATATCATGTAATATTGATGTTACACGGGCTGAAAATAGCCCCAGGCTATTCTTATAGCCTTGAGGTAAACGACAAAAGCGTTCCTTAGAGCCAAATGAGAATGCGCTCACTTTTGTGTGCTAAGTTCTGGCAGAAGAAGCCATTAGATTGTCTAATTTTGTTTTATATTTTTTACCTACTATATTGATGATAAGTGCTGTGCTATGTGAATTTTGTATAGCATATGTGCGTGTATGACTATTTAAATGTCTATAATCAATGACTATTCTGTATGAATGGTCCGGCTTTGCAACGGGGAACAACAGATTATTCATTGCAGATGTACAGGCTCTATTACTCCCTGGTACTCAAGCTGAGTGAGGATCTCCATCACCTGAGCTTTTGCTTCATGTTTGACAGGATATTGTGGCTGCGGTTGGGGTGTAGACCTAACGGGAATGACATGACAAGGAGACTCCTTGTCCCAACCTACATGATTGCGATATAACACAGGTGCCTGCGCTAAAGCCCATTCAGCAGCATAGGCTTCTTTTTCTGCTTCCGGAACAAGATCGGAGAAAAAAGGCAAAATGACATCTTCCCCATGCAGGAGCTTACGGACGTGTTCAGGTGGCCAGTCTCTTTCGGCCAATAGGATGCCACTTGTGAGTTCATCCCAGAATATTACACTAATGGTGCACTCCATGTCTCCTTCTATCTGAATTTTTAAATCATAAACCCTGTCGGGTGGGAGAACGCAGCCGTCCGCAGTTTCAACTGCGATAAAATCGCTAGTTGCTGTCACATCCAGATGATCTCTCAGACTCTGGCGACATATTGTGACCTCTGCTGCACTGTCTAACAGAGTCACTGCCCACATTTTGTTCCTCAACAGTGTTCTCAAGTATACTGGCATTTTTAGCTGTCAGTGCTGCCACCTTTTTCTTTTTAAACTGTGGCTTTTGTTGAGGAGTCTTTTCTTCTTTTTTAATGGTAGACTGCAGTGAGTCTTTCTTTTGTTTCTCTTATTCAGGACGTCGATCTGGACGGCCCCTTCTCTCGCTACGTCTATCCGGTGCGTCCTGAAAGGAACGAGAGGGACGTGAATCAGTATATCTGTCTGGAGTTTTAATGTTCTCCCTATTTCTGAGATTGTATCTCCTTTCGGAGTTCTCCGGGTGTGGAGAATCAGCTCCCTTATTTCTTCTATCTTTAAAATCTTTTTGTTTGTCCCAGTGCTTCTTAGGGCCCTCTTGTGCCTGCTTTGTACCCGCCTTATGGGTGGTACTGTGTATCTCCAATTTCTTTGGCTTGGCTCCCAAACTATCCTGCCTTATACTAGTATAGATATCGGAAATAATTTTCGGTAGCTGTCTCTCTTGTTCCTGGTGCAGAGTTTCCTGGAGACGCTGGCGTATCGCCAGTGCTACCGCTTCCCCTTTAATATTACTGAATATTATTGAGCAAACTGCATCAATACGCATTAATTTCATCCCCAAATCCAAGGCTGGTGCAGCCCCATGCTCATTCTGTATTTGTTTTAACACCTCCAGTAAATTGCCAAGTGTCGGGGTACCATGTGTGGTAGTGTATATAGCAGCGAAGACTGTACACCATGTGGCACAGTCATCCACCAAGGGAACCATCCCAAAGGGCAAGCACATAGTGAGCAGTCTATGTCTTTCCTGTGGTCCTGTATGGGGAAACACAGCTTCCAGCTGATTAGTTTTCTGGACAATCAAGAACAGTATTTTTTCCTGTTCTGTGGGTACTTTACCCATGATAGTATGCACTGTTTGTGGATTAATCCCAGTAGCCAATTGGTAACCACCAGGTGCTGGCGGTGCTGGACGCGCTGGTGTGGTGTTCAATGTTCGCATTACGAACTGAACTAATCGTCTATATAATGTTACTAATTCATTATATAAATCTAGCAGATCTGCTATCATCATATTTAGTATGTCTGGGTGAGGTGTGTATGTGGCAAACATAGGCCAAGTTGGTCCTTCATTACTTAAGGGACCTAGCCTCACTCTTTACAGTACATGTGATAGGGTGCCTTCAAACCATTTCTGGTGCTCTTGGTATGTGAGCGATATTTCATGATACTGGTATGCTCAGTACCGTGGAGGTACGTTTGCAATTTCATATGTGTGGAATGTATGTGTTCTCTGGTCCACCACAGGAAAGGTGACCCAACAATAAAATGTTTCTGCATGGTATGCTTCATTAGCTTCTATTATAGGAGTGACATGCCCTCCCTCATCTGTAAGGCCATGCGCTAATAAATGTTGTGTTAGAGCTTGTCTAGCATTTCCAGGAATGTCAATGGCGGCAGCCATTTTTTTTAGAAAAACAGAACACCCAAATGGGGAGTATAAGTCCTTTTATGAGTTCGAGATCGAACAACCTACAGCTTAATCAGGTGACACCTTTTCAGCTGAGGAGGAATTTCCCAAAGACCACGGACGTCTCCGTATAATGGTACTTAGGGTACCTGGCGTCTGTGAGACAGTGATAGTTCGGGTATCAGTAAATTAGTGCCTAAACACCATCACTGGTGGCGCCATGTTGTAGTTTGGACTCTTGCTCTAGGCAAGACTGCTGGTTAAAGGATGACAGTACTTTTGTTTGTAGGCGACTATGCCTATCCTACAACAAATCGCAACTGTTGTCCCAACCTTACCGGCTCACTAGCAGCACCTCACCAGAAACACAATAGGAAAAGGTGATTTGTGGCAGCCTTTACGCATGGACTCGAGAATAAGACATCTCAAGGAGTGTCGTGGTTAAACAGAGATTACCCCTTTCTCACAGATATATCATACAAACACAGGCAATAAAAAAGATGCAGTAAGGTTTCAATAGTTTTTATTTAACACAACTGCAATTTGCGATATGTTGCATGGGCTGCAATAATTAGGATAATGAATAATGCAAGAAACAGAATTGTGAAGACGCGAGTCATTATTACAAAGACTCCCACCATCTTGCAATGCATGTAAAAGACACAAGAGATGTAATATGCCCTAATACCCTAATGTGGGAGGCCTAACTTCCTACCTAAAGGAGAGCTGGGTTTGTTAAACCTAATCTGCCAATGCCATGTCCATGAAAGGAGCCCTCAACCCTCGTTACCTTGGAATGAGGTCTCTATCTCAGACTCCGCAGGAACACGAAGACTGAGTCAGCGCCAAGACGACGTGCAGCATCGGTATCAGCCATGGTGGCGATGCCCTCTGGTCGGAATACTTCTGATGATCTGTCTAAAGTGCGATGTATTTATACAGATCTACCAGGACCCCTGACGTAGGTGTGTTCCCGAACAATAGATAACAGACATGCTTGGGACGGCAATTGTTATAAACAATCCCTCGAAAGTATAGAGAGGGACAATCCCTAAGTGTGAACACCTACTGTTTGTTTGTCTTTATTGCTTGATCTTGATGCATTGGCACTCATAATGCAAAGTATAACAAGTGGCCTAAACAAGGCAGCCATCTTAGATTAATTAAATAATTAAATGGGCTAAGACAGAGCAAGCTAAGTAGGTTAAAAGTCACTAGGTGACGGGGGCATGAGTCTGCAAGCCAAAGGCTAAGCTAACTCCTGTAATCCCATTAAAACAAACTAGGATTCACTACAGCCTAAGACATGTTTAAAATAGGTGTACATCAATTTTAACTTGTTTAAAGGAGAAAGTACAGGTACTTGAGCACTGGTTAGCAGTGGTAAAGTGCATGGAATTCTGAAGGCCAACAAAAAAAGGTTCGGAAAACAGGAAGTGTGAAGGCAAAATGTTTGCCTGTAGAGAGGGCCAGTCTAACACCGTGGTTGACAGCAAGGTGGAGAGTGGTAGGGTAGCAGTGGGTAGGGGGTAGAACAAGAGACATAGCTTAGTCAATAATATTAGGAGGGGGATTGGACTTAGCCCTTTCTGCAGGGTCATCACCAGACTTGTTGCCTCACTGTCCTGTTTCCTTAACCTGTTGTTGTTGGGTTTTAGGCCTTTACGTACTTTACCACTGCAAACTCCTTAAAACATAGAGGAATTGGCTAATACCAAATTCACATATTTAATTATTTACTTGTAAGCCCCATGTAAACTAAATGCTACTAGTGGCCCTGCATCATTGATTGTGCCACCCATTTAAGTAGACCTTTAAAACGTAGCTCGGACCTGCCATTGCAGCCTGTGTGCGCAGTTTTAAACTGCAATTTCTACCTGGCAAAAAACCTTTTGCTAGGTCCAGATCTTCCCTTTTTAATACGTATTAGTCACCCTCATGTAGGTCTGGACAACGAGGATGGCAGGGTGCAGCATATTTCAAAGTGGGGTGGGGTATGTACTTTGAAGTTTTACATGTCCTGGTAGAGAAAAACTCTTACATTCACTTTTCACTGCTTCCTCTCTTACAGGATAACATTGGAGTTATTTTATTACATTTAATAAGTCGAAATTTCCAAATGAGAACAGGTGACCAGTTTATGTTTGGTGTCTTTGGAATTGTAATGAAAAATCCTAACTTCTAGTGAAGCCTGATTTTAAATGACAATTTTGAAAATGCCACTTTTAGGAAGTTGACATCTTCCTATCTAAGCCATTTAGTGCCTATAACCTGTCTCTGGTCACATGACTGGGTGTAGCTGACAGTTGGGCATTGTGTATTCCTCCTAGACAGCCACATACAATAGAAAGCTTAGGTGTTCCATGATGTAGCATCACTGGGAGGATAAGAGGGCTGAGCTTAGCACGTCCCTTCTTACACTTGGAACAGGCTGTGTCCTGCCTCAATACAAAGGTCTGCATATCCCCTTTAGGTAGCCAGGGGAGGGAAGGCAGGATGTCTGGGGACTTCAAAGGGAAACCTCTAGAAGATTTTCACCCTCTTCAAAGGCACAACTGGGTATAAATAGTGGACCTCAGACACAAACTCTTCACTACACTTCTGGACCTGTAAATACTGTGCCAGGGAGAAGGACTGCTGTGCTGCTGAAAGGTGTGACACTGCTCGGCTGCTGACTTGAAGGAACTGCTGCCCTACTGTGCTGACCTGATGCCTGCTCCCCTTTTGCCTGGGTAAGACAGACTGGAACTGCATCTCTTGAACACAGAACATCAGAGTGACTCCAAGGGCTTGTTGGCTGGCCTCCTGATCTGTAGCCTCAGGGACACATCATGCTTCCAACAACCTTGCCCCTGAACCTGAACTCTCCTTTCTGTGTGTCTACACTGCCAAGTGGTGAAACCCCAGTTCTGGATCTTTGGAAGTCGACCTAAGGTGTTTGCCAGCCTCTGTAGATCCAACAGAACCGACAAATCTCCTCTGCTGCACAGCGCAACCCCGAGCAGAACTTCTGCATAGCTGCTGCTGCGTGGATCAGAAACATTGCAAAGACCTGCCTCACATCACAGGCCGTCGTCTGATTGAAGTTGCTGCTGTGCAACGTACTCTCAGTGCAGAGCCGCTCATCACTTATTGACAACAGCCTCAACTCCACGTCAAAGCCTTTCAGCTCCTCAAAACTGACGCATTGCCCCAATTGCGCAACACATCCTCGAAGCTGGAATTTGCATCGCAGGCCCTTGCCGAAGTAATCTTCGATGAAGACGCAGGACCTCACACAGCTGTCTTGCTGCATCTCAGAAACAACACATAGCTTTCACCGCGCAATGCATCTTTCTCACAGATTCTCGCAAAGGCCCACAAACCAAGATTTAAGGTACTTTGTTCAGCGGGCCTACCTGGGTCACTGAAGCTGGTCCATGCTCCATCGCAGTCGACCTAAGCTTGTGACTTTGTCCCGGTCAGGTGCGACCAGATAGTTTCAGTTGGTGCTTTATGCCTTTTGCCGCTATTTTCACTAAGATCTTTAAAATTGAATATCTCCAGATTATGTCATATTGACCTTGTTTTATTCATTAAAACTTACTGTATTTTTCTACATTGATGTGTGCTCCTTTTGTGGTGTGCTTTCACTGTGTTACTGCATGAAGTGTTGCACAGTTATTTTACACATTGCCTCTGAGTAAAACCTGACTCCTGTGTGCCAAGCTTCCCAAGGGTTGAGCACAGGTTAATTTAGGGATTGCATGTCACTTCACTCTGAGAAGAATTCTGGTTGTTGCTTGAGAAGGGCTTCAGCCCTTCTCCTCAAGCAGTAGCCTTATTTCTTACAGGGGGTGTGAGTCTCAGATTTCTCAACAAGCTATGAGGTGTACCCAACTTCAAAGCAAAAGTGGCGGTTTGAGCATCTCAGGTCAGATAATGAGCAGAGTATGGGGGCACAGAATTAGGAGCATTCGCGTGGACGTCTTTGAAAAAGTAAAGGTAGTAAACAAAGGACATGCAAAAACGCATGTGTTCTCTGTGTGTGTAGTGTGTGGTGTGCCAAGTACAAGGCTACAGAGGGATTTCCTTCCAAACTAGCGTTTTTTTAAAATGACTAATTACAAGAAGAGTCCGTAATTTATTTTGTTTGAATTGTTCCTTGGCTATGATTTGTTTTATAAGTCTTAAAACTATTTGCATTGCACACTACCAGAGGACAGATGGAGCGTCAAATCATCTTTTCCAATCTCTAGACCACATGTTGCACCAGAAGCAAGTTTCAATTCCCATTATTCTTTTGCACCTCACTTGCATCCAGGCTCTGAGACATTTCTGTTTGGCCACCAGCCTGAGTAGCTCAGCAGAGGAGACAATGATACCTTCATTGAGGCACTTCATAAATTGGCAAGAGATAAACTACGATTTAAACGTTTTTTTTTTACTTTATCAAGCTATGCAAAATGTAGGTATGTGTGTCCTTCCTATAGACATCACTTAGGCTCGATTGTGTCTGTTAATTTACTAATAATAATAATATATATGGCACATGATACAAACCGACCTTTTGTCACCTAGCAGTAAGTTTTTTTATTACTCAACTATATATCAATTCTATAAACCTTATAAACAAAACCATGACCATAACCCCATAAATGGGAGCGTATCACTTGCAGGTTACATGAAACTGTGGGCCTGTGTATGCCTTGCAGATAATAAGCAACTGTTAACAGCAGAGTAGCTGACTTTAGTAGGGTGTTAAATTGTGCTCTGCAGGTTGCACAATGATATCTGCAGCAAAAGCATTTTCCAAATAAACTACCTTAAAAAGAATACAAATCTGTGACCTTATCTTACATGCAGGCCTCTGGAAGTGGTGCATTAATCCTCTAAGGAAGTGGTTCCCAATGGTCCGCGAAGCTTCCTTAGGGGGTCCATGACTGCTTAGAAGATTAAATAACATTAATAGGTTGGGTCCCCAGCTTTCGGTAATGACTCAGGGGAGGGTCCCCGGATTCCAATAATGATTCAGTGGGGGTCCCCAGGTGCTAATAGTGATAAAATGGGGGTCCCCAGAAGTCAAAAGGTTGGGAACCACTGCTCTAAGACATTTTATGATGCTTCAACCCTGACACATGGATCTCTCCAGCAACTGAATTAAACACCTCATTTATCTTATTAGTATTATGGGCTGAAATATGCTGTGTTACATAGAACCCTGGGGAACATGCTTTATTGATGCATGTTACAGAAGGATAAAAAGTTGCACAATTTGCACATCCACTTTGATTTATAGCATTTGTTGGAAAATGACCCTCTCTCAATGGACTCCACAAACATTTTGCCTTCTTCCTCCTCTGTTTCTAACCTCATTATTGTTGGCTTTAGGACTCTGGACACTTTACCACTACTAACCTGTGCCAATGTGCTTGTGCTCTCTCCCTAAAACATTGTAACCTTGGCTCATACCCATTTGGAATATTTAATTTACTTGCAAGACCCTAGTAAAGTGCACTGCATGTGTCCAGGGCCAGTGAATTAAATGCTTCTAGTAGGCCTGTAACACTGATTGTGTCACCCCTATAAGTAGCCCCTTAACCATGTCTCAGGTTTGCGATTGCCAAGCCTGTGTGTGCATTTTCACTGTCACTTTGACTTGGCATTTAAAAGTACTTATCAAGCCTTAAATTCCCCTTTTACACATGTCACCGTTAAGGTAGGCCCTAAGGAACCCATAGGACAGGGTGCTATGTAAGTAAAAGGCATGACATTTACTTATAGGTTTTACATCTCCTGGTAGTGATATACTCCCAAAGTTGTTTTTCACTACTGTGAAGCCTGCCTCTCTCATAGGTTAGCATTAGAAATTCCTTTATATGTTTTTAAGTGGTAATTCCTGATCTAAGAGGAGTAGCCTTGTGATATTTGATATAGTTGGAATGATGGTAATTAATCCTACTTACTGGTGAAGTTGGTTTTGACATTACTATTTTAGAAATGCCACTTTTAGAAAGTAAGTATTTCCCTGCACTTGCTGCAATCTATGCCTTACAGCCTGCCTCCAATCTATGTCTGGCATGTGCTGATTGACAGATTCCCTTGTGCATTCCACCCAGACAGCAATAAACACATCACACTCAACAGCATCTGTAATCATCTACATACAGAAGTGTTTACCAGCGCAGAAAAGGTGGATGGGCTCTCTCTTAAACTTAAAGGCCTGTGGCTTGCCCTCATACAAAGGACTGATAACCCCCCACAGGGTTCCTGGCAGACAGGGCAGGGTTGAAAGGGGAACTTGTGCACTTCAAAACCTCTCTCTGAAGTTTCTTCCACTTCAAAGGCACTTTGGGATATATATACTAGGTCTGTGACCCCACCAAATTAGACACTTCTGGACCTGCAACTGTCAGAGGTACTGCCTGGCTGCCCAAACGACTCATCTGGACAGCTTTGCTGAAATGACTGCTCTCCTGGTTGTTAACCTTCTCCCTGCTGGCCTCTGATCCTGCTGGAAGGACTATGGCTTCCTCAACAAGTGCTCACAAGCGCTTGGATTGAGCTTGTCTCTCCTGTTCTGAAGTCTCAGGGCCAACAAGACTTCACAAAAGAGAAGAAAATTATTGTGTGTCAAAAACTCAACACAATGCCTGCAGAAATCGACACAATGCCTGCCTCACGGCTGGAAAATTGCCACATCACCTACCGGATCAACACAATGCCTACAGAAATTGACTCAGCGCCTGCCTCGCAGCTGGAAAATCGCTGCATGGCTTACCGGATCGATGCTCCTTCCTGCCATCTCATTCTGGATTTTCAACGCATTGTTCGGGGCATCAAAATATCCCCACATCGCAGTGAGAAACCAAAGCTGCTCTCCTTGCAGCATGGAAAGAAACACAGCACCGGCTTTTGCCACATTGGAAAATCTGACGCACTGCCTTACTTTTCAATGCATCTCCTCCTCTGTGGCCCCTTTGCATTATTAAGTTTGACTCTTCCCAGGTACTATGTTTTAAAAGAATACAACAACTGATTCTCAAGGATTGAGGCTCATTTAAACCTTTAAAAGGTGATACATTGACTTGTGCATATTGGATTTTTGTCTTTTTGGTCTTGTTTTAGTCAGATAAATATGGTCTACTTTCCTAAACTGGTGTGAGTGCTTTTTATGATATTTTCACTGTGTTACTGTGTGAGTTATTGCACAAACACTTTACGCATTGCTTTCTAAGTGAAGCCTGACTGCTCTGTGCCAAGCTACCAGATTGTGAGCACAGGATAATTTAGGTTGTGTATTGACTTACCCTGACTATAACTGTGGTCTCTACTTGGACAAGGGTGTATACCTCTGCCAACTAAAGACCCAATCTCTAACAGTGTTTATAACTAGAGAGCTCTGCAACTCTGCCAGGTGTAATTTGGTGGTAACACTTTAATGTATCTACAGCTGTCTCAGCTGCTGTATGTAATAAATACCCTGAGACCACCACCATACTGAGGTTCAGAATAAAGTTGATACTACCTTCGATAAATTTAGTACTAAGAGTAGACTTTAGTACCACAAGGGGAGTAGTAGAGGGGATTTTGCTGAGGCTCTGAGACTCAGGATGGGACTTCTGAAAAGGAGAACACAGTGGGTGGGTAAGTAAATATTTTATTGTTATTTACTTTTTTGACCCACTGACAGGCATTGTGAAAAACTTGCACTGTGTTCAGCTTAATGTTCAGAGCTCTCAGTATTGGCCTGATATAAATAAAACATTATTAATGTGCCATGATTGGAAGCTTTGGCATCGAAGACTAAAGGTCTTTACCATAGTACCTGTCAGTGGGTTAAAGCACCCACTTCACTTCGGCGCCCCTCGAGAAAAATAAAGCACCACCCGCCACTACAGCTAAAATAGCAATACAGCCTTTATACCCAAAGACTTGAGAAGCCCTGTAAGGAGCTATGAGATATTAATATCCTGAGTTCTTTAATTTAGTCAATCTGGAAATTTGTAAAGCGCACTACTCACCCGTGAGGGTCTCAAGGCGCTGAGGGGGGGGGGCTGCTTCTGCTCAAACAGCCAAGTCTTGAGAAGTCTCTTAAAGGTAAGAAGGTCCTTGGTCTGATGCAGGTGGGTGGGAAGAGTGAGAATGATCTAACACCAGTGGTTGTTCAGTGTATGCGTGGGACGGTGGCAAGGTTGAGGTCAGCGGAGTGGAGCTGTCGGGTCGGGGTGTAGAAGGAGAGCCGTCTGTTGAGGTATTCTGGTCCGGTGTTGTGCAGTCCCTTGTGAACGTGGGTGAGGAGTTTAAAGGTGATTCTCTTGTTGACGGGGAGCGAATGCAGGTCTCTCAGGTGGCCTGTGATATGGCAGTGGCAGGGGATGTCCAGGATGAGGTGTGCTGAGGTGTTCTGGATGCATTGCAGCCTTTTCTGGAGTTGGCCGTGGTTCCTGCCTAGAGGGCATTGCCATAGTCCAGTTTGCTGCTTACAAGGGCCTGGGTGACTGTTCTTCTGGTTTCCCTGGGGATCCATCTGTAGATCTTTCGGAGCAGATGGAGGGTGTTGAAGCAGGAGGAGGAGATGGCGTTGACTTACTGGGTCATGGATAGTGAGGAGTCCAGGATCAAACCCAGGTTGGGTGCAAGGTCGGTGGTTGTCAGAGCAGTTCCCAGTGTGGCAGGCCACCAGGAGTCATCCCATGAGTAGGGGATGGAGCCTAGGAGGAGGACCTCAGACTTGTCAGAATTAATTTAAGGCAGCTGTTCTTCATCCATTCAGCGATGGCCTTCATTCCTTCGTGGAGGTTGGTCTTGGGATGATGTTGAAGTTGTGAAATCAGGCGATGTTAGCGAGTGGAGCCATATAGATGTTAAAGAGGGTCGGGCTGAAGGACGAATCCTGGGGTACACCGCAGATGATTTTAGTGGCTTCAGAGCGGAATGGAGGGAGGCGGACTCTCTGAGTTCTGTCACTGAGAAAGGAGGTGGTCCAGTCCAGTGCTCTGTCACGGATTCCTGCATTGCTGAGGCATGTGCGAAGGGTATGGTGCCAGACGATGTCGAATGCGGCTGAGAGGTCCAGGAGGATGAGGGCCGCGGTTTCGCCACTGTCCAGTATGGTTCTGATGTCGTCGGTGGCGGCGATGAGGGTAGTTTTGGTTCTGTGGTTGCTGCGGAATCCGGATTTGGAAGGGTCCAGAGTGCTGTTTTCCTCGAGGAAATGGGTCAGTTGTTTGTTGACAATTTTCTCTATGACTTTTGCGGAGTAGGGTAGCAGGGAGATGGGCTGGAAGTTCTTGAGGTCCTTTGGGTCCGCCTTAGGTTTCTTGATGAGGGCATTGATCTCGGCATGTTTCCAGCTCTCCAGGATGGTGGCGGATTCGAAAGAACTGTTGATGATCTTCCGGAGTTGGGGTGCGATGACGCAGCTTGCTTTGTTGATGATGTGGTGAGGACAGGGGTCGGATGGTGAGCCGACGTGGATGGTGTTCATGATTTAGATGGTGTTGTTGTCGTTAATGTGGGTCAATGAGAGCAGGAGGCTGGTGGGTGCTGAGTCTGTGGTGTCGGTGGTTGACGGGGGGTCTGAATGCTGAAGCTGTAATGGATGTCTGTGATCTTGAGCTGGAAGTAGGTGGGTAGTGAGTTATAGAGGTCTTGTAATGGCAGTATGTCGTTGGCGTTGGAGCTGGGGTTCGAGAGTTGCTTCACGATGTTGAAGAGCTCCTTGTAGCTGTGTGCATTGTTGTTGATGCGTTCTTTAAAGGCGGTTCTCTTGGCGGGTCTGATGAGCTGGTGGTGTCTGCGGATGGCGTTTTTTGAAGGCTGTGTGGTTTTCCAGAGTCTGATCTTGGCACCACTTCTTTTCGAGTCCTCGGCAGGTTTGCTTAGATTCCAGAAGTCCTTTGTTTTGGTGCGTCTGTTGGAAGGATTTTTGATCAGGTGAGAGTGTTGGCACGGTCGTCAATCCATTGCCTGAAGTTGTGGGGCAGCTGTATCACCATCGGTAGTGTTGATGGGTGGGTTCTGGGAAAGGGTAGTGATTAGTTTTTCTTCTGTGACCTTGTTCCATCTGCGTTGTGGGATCCGTTGCGGGTGATGGTGTGTTGTGAGTTTCTCAAAGGAGAAGTAGATGAAGTGGTGGTCTGTCCAGTGCAATTCGGTGGTGTGGCTGAAGGAGACGTGTTTGCTGGCAGAGAAAATTGGGTCGAGTGTGTGTCACGTGGAGTGGGTGGGTATCGTGAAAAGCAGTTTGAGGCCAAGGTTGGAGAGGTTGTTGAGCAGGTTGGTGGAGTTGTTATTGTTGGTGTTCTCGAAGTGGAAGATTAAGTCCCCAAGGAGTACGTATTCTGTGGATGTGAGAGCGTGTGTGCTAATGACGTTGGTGATGGAGTTGCTGAACTGCTGTCAGGGTCCGGGGGGTCTGTAAACAAGGGTCCCTCGGAGGGTGGTGTTTAGGTCGGTGTGGATCTAGAAGTGCCGGTGTTCGGCAGTGCTAAGGGTGTCTTCGGTGATGGTCGTGATCCTGAGAGTGCTCTTGTGGATGATGGCGAAGCTTCCTCCTGGTTTGTTGGAGCAGTCCCTGCAGGTGATCTTGTAACCGTCTGGGATGACTATGGCGATTTCTGGCACTGAGGAGGGGTTCATCCAAGTGTTGGTCAGGAAGGCGACATCTAGGGAGGCTGAGTTGAGCAGATTCCATAGTTGGACGACGTGTTTCTGGATGGAGCAGGTGTTGAGAAGGATGCATCTGAGATGGTTGCATCCTGCCTTGGTGGGTGGGTCATTGGCGTGTAGGCTGGTGAAGGTGCAGTTCTGGCAGAAAAAGGGCCTAGGGTGATCTGCGGGGTGGCTTGATGGCAGGCGGTGAGCAGCTGGTGTTGAGGGCGCGGAGAGTGGATGCGTCGAAATGAAGACGGCTGTAGCGGTGTGGGGGGGGAGAACCAGGGGTTCCGGAGCTGGGCGTCGTCCGGGCGCGGACGGGCGCAGACGGGCTTGCCTTTGGCACGCCTTTGGCACGCCCTTGGCACAGCCGGCATTAAGTAGGGGATAAGGAGAGAACAGCTGGGAGGTGGTAGCAGGGGCAAAACTGGCATGAAAAAGGGGGCGGGCCAGAGGGCGGAGAGAGAGAGGCAGGAGTGCAAGAGTGAGAGAGAGAGTAGAGGGAAAAGCAAAAGTCAAACAGAAGTCAAAAGGGCGCAGAGGAGAGCGAACAGCAAAAAGGGGCACAGGGGGGCAGACACGGAAGAGAGAGCACACGGAAAGAGAAGCAGATAAAAAGGAGGAGAGAGGCAGCCTAGTAGGAAAGCAGATCTCTCCCACTAGATACCAGGGATGAGGTGCAGGCAGAGGCCTGCAGGTGGAAGAGGTTCTCAAACTCCTGACATGGGTCAGGAGTTCAGAGGAGCGATGAACGAGGGCTCTACTTGGCAGGTGGAGCCACGGGAGGCAGAGTAGTTCACTGTCCAGGTCAGTGGTATTGCTCAACCTACTGCGCAGCGGCCGCCATTGAGAAGGGAGGGGGGAGGAGAGGACTGCGGGAGGCGGGAGGAAGGGTGAAAATGGCGCAAAAAGTGATGGAGCCGCGGGGGCAGCAGCGGTGGGAGAGTGGCGCAAGAGAGCGGAGGGGGCTGGGCTGCGGGGGCAGCAGGGGCAGGGGAGAGAGAGGCGGGAGGGTGGGAGTGAGAGAGAGAGTGGAGGGAAAAGCAAAAGTAAATTAAAAGAAAAGCAAAAGTAAAGCAGAAGTCAAAAGGGCACAAAGGAAAGCGAACGGCAAAAAGGGGCACAGGGGGGCAGACATGGAAGAGAGAGCACACGGACAGAGAAGCAGAGAAAAGGAGGAGAGAGGCAGCCTAATAGGAAAGCAGAGCTCTCCCACTAGACACCAGGGATGAGGCGCAGGTAAAAGCCTGAGGGTGGAGGAGGGCCTCCAGAGGAGTGAGGAACGAGGGCTCTATTTAGCAGGTGGAGCCACGGGAGGCAGAGCAGTTCACTGACCAGATCAAGTTATAGGCTAAACATGAGGAAACTTTACACACAGGCAAACTGAAAAAAACAGATCTGGAGCAAATTGAGTACATCTGGCCTCCAGAACTTGAGACTTACACTCATACTGCAACATAAGGCACATCTAATTATGCTGCACTGACCCCTATCTAAAATTACACCTTTCCTTGGCCAGGGTTGTTTCCCTAAATTTAGGCCGTACAGAGATGCCACTCCCTGGCATGAAGCCCAAAAGCCCCACTACACAATGCCTGAAAATGCAAGGATTTGAAGGTGACAGACAGGAGTGCTTGGGAAAACAGCTCAAACTTCAAAGACCCAAATTAATTTTTGGAGTCTGCTTCTGTGCTAAGTGCCACCAACCCACCAAAAGTCACTGGCACTATGCTCTGACAAATACATGGAAGCAAGAGATGAAACCCAGTGCTACCACAAGGACTTGAAGCATGACAAAAATAGACTTTGTGAATGTGAACAAAGATCCCTTCACTGCGCGCAACTCTGACTTCCATTGCTGTGCCCACAGTCACATGCGTTCATGCAGTATTGGTGTAATAGTCAGGAGCCAGCTGGTCTGCACTTTTTACCCAGATCTGAGTCTGTAGCCATGAGTCCTTCCTGAACTACAGCCACATGCTGGGACGTGTATCATACACCTCACCCTCCAATCAGAAGGTGCTTTATGACTTGACCCAACCATCAGCAGGTTATGGGACCGATAGGGGACTTATTAGTGGGGTGTTTGACCAAACCCACCACCCCTTAAAGATAGGCCCTGGGGGGAGCCAGGGTTTTTGCCACTAGGTGAAGTCCTGGAACAGACAAGCTCTGATGGGTGTGCCTTCGTGCACCTTCAACTCGGTCCTAGGAGGGGGAGGAGTGCAGGGTGCCATGATAGAGGAAACCAGTGATGTTGCTTCCTGTGCAGATGGATGTTAGGAAATGAAGTCATTTTGCGTGGCTTATTCTTCTCCCTCCTTTCCATCCCCTTTACCATACATACTCAAATTAAAGCATCAGCTTAGTAACAAGACGTTTCCCCTTGAGTGTGTGCATATCTTTTTTGAAATTCTATTTCTGTGATTCAGGATTCACATCTAAGAAACAGACAGTACCTTTCTATACCTTGGCTAATTTTTTTACTATGTTTGTGCTGGATTTGTGTTACTTTTTTTACACAAATCTGGCACAAACCTAACTTCATATTTATACTTTGGCACTAGACCCGTCTAGTGTCACAGTTATGGAGTTTGCATAATTTTTTTGCCATGGAAACCTACCTTGCGTCAATGAGATGCAAGGTAGGCGTTCCCGGGCAATAAATGATTCTAAGGCATTTGCGCCTTATTTATTCTCCAGGGCAAAAATGATGCACGGGAAGAGGAGGGCCTTAAATAATGGTGCTAAACCTGTTTAGCGCCATTACTTAACGCCTGGGTCAAGGCAGGCGTTAGAGGACCTTTGGACTCATTTCCATGGTCAGAGATCATGGAAGCAGTCCACAGGTGCCCTTCCCTGCCCCCAGGGACACCCCCTGTCACTCCCACCCACACCTGGAGGACACCCAAGGATGGGGGGACCCATCCCAGGTAAGTTTTTCTTTATTTTATTTTAAAGTGGCACAGGGGGGCCTAACATGGGCCCCCCTACATGGCACTGTGCCTAATGGGCATGCCCAGGGGACAGCAGTACCCTGGGCATGACCACTGGGCAGGGGGCATGACTCCTGTCTTTGGTAAGACAGGAGTCATGTCCATGGGGGTTGTCCATCAAAAATTGACGCTAGTCAGGTTAGAGTCAATATTTTTGAGCTAACCTGACTTGCACCATTCTTTGATGCACAACCTCCAGTTGTCCCTACGCCTACCCTGCCTGGTTAGCATCATTTATTTTGATGCTAAGCGGGCCTTAGCACTGGCTAGCATCATTCCTTAAATATGACGCCCGGCTGGTGTATAGGAATGGCGGTAGCCGGCGGTAATCTTTTTGTCGCAAACCTGGTTTGCGTCAAAAAGCATAAATCAGGGTCCTAATTTCTACAGGTCGAGCAATGCTTGCTTAGGCCTGTGGAGTAAGTTTCAGACCAGAGCAAAGGCCCACAAGTATGAAGAACACATTGGAAAAATGAATTTCTTGCAGGGTGTTTGGGAGTTATTTAATACCTAATTTGTACCCTTACTAAGCATCTTTATGAAAGTCTCCGAATTTTCAAAAGGGTAGATAAAGAGGTTACCGGCCCCGTACGCACCTCAACACTTGCTGTGAGGTTGCGGAAATGTCCTTCCAGAGATTCCAATAGAGTAAACAAGGGGCCATTACCAAGGGAATTTGCTCTGGAATTACAGTTTCCATAGTAGTTCCTCTTTCCGCACTAGAGCCTCAAGTTTCTACTTGGAATCCTTTAACTTAGTGGTTGTAGAATTACGATTCCCAACACCAAGTCGCTCATAAAGAGGGCCCAAGTAGTTCTGCAAATTGTGTAGATAAAAACATTAGAATGGTTCAGAATGGTTCTGAAACCCTTACTCATCTATAACCACATCCTTGAAAACAAATTTGACCACCCTAAACTCACATTTGGGGTGATATATTTCTACTACTAATTTGTCACCAGTCATAAGCTGAATGTTTCATCAGAAAAATCTACAAATCCGGATCGTCCAAATGAAATTGCAATTGTTAGCGTGCCTGTCCTTATTTGGTCTTTTACTTTTAATTTATAAGGGGACACGTTAGAGGTTTGAGAGACCTTTGACTGCGCTTAGAGTGATTCCACCATGAGTCCACCATGAGTCCTTAACCCAATGCAACATCATAATCAATAAACCATCAAAATCTCTTTGGAGTCAGTAATCTTAACACACCATGACCCATTGGGCGACGAACAATCACACCTTTATATAAATTAGAAAGTTTATTTCCCTATATTAACAATGCTAATATCACGTAAATTAGTCTCAAAACCAAACGGTAAGCATACAGAAACAGCACCGGTTAGCACAATCTACTAAAGAATCTCAATTTATCCAAAGCATTGATAACCAAGGATTTGTGAGTCAAAGTACCAATTAATAGCAAAAATAACTCCACAACAGAAATAGCATACATCTAGATTCAAAAGATGAACAACATCAATTCTTTGTTAATAAGTTAACATTTCAGGGCTCCCTAACTTCCCCTCTGATTAGAATAGCATGTTTGGACTTCATACAAATAATTTAGTCAAAACTTAATTTGGAAAAAAAACATCTAGCTATGGCTCTACCAAAATAGCGGTCGGTGCCTAGAAACAAAAAACAAATCTATGACATAATCAATAGCATTTTGTTATACCTCTTCTCAGTATGGATCAGCAAGCTGCGACTTCTCTTCATCAGTTGGGCATCTGTTCAGTCAGCAACAGGCAGTAAAAGGGAATGGTTCAGACACGGCGACTCTTAGCTACCTGAACCATTTAAGAACCAGTTTCTAAGGGGTCAGCATTCAGCATTAGAAGACTTAAGCAGTAAAGTCAAAGACAGAAATAAATAATCAGGAACTCCTCAAACAGAATCACTACAGGGAAAAATCAGAATCGAATGAGCCTCTCCTCCCTCTGTGCAGTCGGGCTAAGTTAGAATTTCCTAAATAACTTCCCACCCTTTCATTGGTCAGAAAATCGTAAGTTTACAATTAGTCCAATAGAAATAAAAACCCAAATCAAAGATATAACAAAACTGTCTTTCACATGTTGATGATTGGCTCCTCTTCTGTTCCCATTGTCAGACTTGTCAGGTATCTTTCTTGTTGCCATCCAAGCTCAGGTCAGTGCATCCATTGTTGGTTTCTGGGAACATCACTGTCTCACACATCAGACTATAAAATGTAACAACACCTAGTACAAGACATTCTAGCAGGCAGTTCTGATGTGAAAGTTGGACATCTGCAAAGTTTGGTCAGCAAAGTGTGAACAATAAATGTATTGATTTCTCCAGACATACATTCCCTCCGTTTTGTTAAACATTGCAGCTTAACGTGAGGTTGTGCAGATTAGGCCTAAGCCTCCCTAATTTAAGGCCTACATTTATTAAGCAAATACATAACATATAACCATTATTGTGACATACTACCATAATTTTCTAAACACATGCACATCAATTATTAATAATATACATTTAATAAAAGCTTTGCATATTTTATAGCAGTAACTCAAGTGGGCACATTTCCTAAGTCGCACATTATTTCCTATATTGGTCAAATTCTATGCAAATTCTTAGCCCATAGTACATAAAAATCATTAGTAATTAATTCAGCTTTCACACGATTTACAACCACAACACATTTTGCTGTGCAAAAGATACTGTACATGTGTAAAGGGTTTAGTGAATCAGGATCAACATCAATTAAACCTATTTTTGTTATCTTTATTGAAAATAACCAGTTTGACCAGGCACTGGACAGAGTCGTTGGGAATTAACAGTGAATACCCAAAGCTTAACCACCTTGAGAAACAAACATAACCCTTGAACTTTCTCTTAATGGGTTTCTCACTGACACTCCCCAGTGAGTGTTCCCCTTGGGCTCCAGCCATAATTGTCAGTGTCCCTATTCTCCTGGATCAAGTGTATTTAAAGGAGTATTGCAAGTTTTCAGATTATAGCACAGATAGAAGAATCACTGCCTGTATGCAGGTGCTTCAAACACATTCACAGACTCTGGTCATGTCCTATGATTCTCACAAGAAATATTTGGCTTTTCCTTCGTTGGCATATTTCTGATCGAAATCCAGAAGAAAATATGTAGTCCACTTTTCCACCAACCTCTCAGGTAGGCAATGCTCTAGAATTGGCCAACATTTATATTTTAACCTTTGAGTTGCCATTAGTGAACGGATCAATGAAATGCATTGAACGCACCACTGTGCCTATCTGAAGATTACCCTTTCCATTCTATGTAAAACAATGATATGTGATACGAAATGACATTTCCCAAAACAGATGTTAATCACGAGAAGACCCCCAAGTACAAGTTTTTGCACTGATACTTAGATACTTTTGCTTGACCTTTGACGATACTGAGGGCTATGTATATGACCCCCATTTCACTGTCACAAACCGTGCAACTCGCTTAATTACCGAGTTTGAGACCCCGCAATTGTCTTTACTATGTACAAGACATATTTTGCAAGCTGGAAAAACCTTTCTAGTTCACAAAGGGGTTGGGTGACACATTCCAACCCGTAATTAGCATGATAAGGGAGACTAAAGTATGTAGTCTTACAAAACGTCAGTGATGCGGGTACAATTTTTAGAGTGGTGGTGCTTCCTTTGATCTTGTATCGCTGAAGTCATAGGCATGGTGAAAGGATCTAAACAAAATACAAAAACACAAGTGTAGCAAATGTGCCACACTCATTCAGCAGGAGAGTGGTAAGGGTGTGGTATGTAGCTGGTGGTGAATTATGGAGCACTGGTGTGGTGGTGGTCGTGTGATAGTGCACTATCAATTACAGACAGAACATTTTCCATTTAAATGGCCACTAAATTTGCATAGACATGCAGTCTTACTGGTAAAAATAAAGAGTGCAAAAACAAATACCTGTGGAAATTGGGTTTTAGTGAACATTTATTACTTGTGCATCACCAAGTAAAGTGTCTTGATTTGTTTTGCTCCTACTAAAATCTTTGGGCATATCTACAATCTTTTGTCACAGGTGTTTTCCTCTTTCTATGTATGCTGCATAATGCAGCACACATAGAAGTAGGAAAAACAAGGTGAAATAATGGTACTTGTTGTGCCTCCCTTACACCTTCCTTGGTGAGGCATAGTATTTTGATGCACTCTCAGGTTTATGAAATCTCTTAAACCTGGGAATGTGTCAAATGCCATGGGTGTCACGTGGGAATCCCCACCGTAAGGCTCATGGCACGTCTCCCTGTCGCAGGGTGAGTCAACGCAGCCACTTGTGCTGCATTGACTCAGTCCATATTTACAAGTCGATGAAAAGCTAGGCAGGGTGGCTTTACATTGCTTTGTAAATATGGCCTGCCACTGTGCGCCACCGGCCAGTCTCTAAAAGTGACTTTCCAGCCTGCAAAGGGGCTTGAAAATATGCCTCCTAGTTTGCTTCACACTTCAGAAATACAAAAAACGACTTCCTTTTGTGCTTTCTTAATTTGCTGATGTAATTTGAAATATGCTATTGTCACATAAATCACTATTACAAAATCCTGTCACCTTGCAGTGAGAGAAGTACAAGTACATTTCATTTTCAGAATATGCAGCAATTTGGCCTTTTTCTTTGAACACATAGCAACCATCACAGGATGCACACAGAATTTAAAGGCATCTTTATTGCTCATTAACCTTCTGAACTCCGTCTCCTAAACTATTATTTTTGGGGGTGCTTTATCATCTCCCCACCTATACTTTCAGCGCCCACTCATAACACTGCGCCAGGATGCTGTAATGTTGAAAGGTAGTAAAACGCCTCTTACGAGAAGGGCCGGTGGATTGAAAGGTGCGGATGCCCTGGTTTTTCGATTTGTAGTTTTTTCACAAATGTTGTCCATTGGAGATAAAATGCAATTATACTGATGCATTTAGGTATGCGCATTTGTACACTGTATACAGTAAGCATCCTGATCTGCCTTTGCGTCATAATTGAGAATTCACTAACGTTTTCCATGAATATTCTTGTCCACATTAATTAATTTGTTTAAAATTGTCAATTCTGCTCCCAGACTTGTGAGTGTATGCACTGTTTTTAAGAACCAGGCCCAGTGTGAATAAGCCTGTGATATGGACACATACTGTTGACTTAAGCCTGGTTTTGCTAACCCTTTGTCTGTATATTTTTCATGCATAGGTTTTGAAGAAAGTACCAGTCCCAATATTGTTTCCTTGTGAAACTATGCTTGTTATTTTTTCCTTTTCACAACAGCCTTTCCTACACACATCTTGGTCATATAGCAAAGAATGCTGGGCTTCAGTTTACTTTCTGGACCTTTTACCGTAACCCCAACAGGCCTTAGGTGAGGTCCTCATACATGTGTAGGAACAGCAATAGCAAACCGCTGTAAA
The DNA here is from genome assembly GCF_031143425.1 of Pleurodeles waltl. NCBI lineage: Eukaryota > Metazoa > Chordata > Amphibia > Caudata > Salamandridae > Pleurodeles > Pleurodeles waltl. Next base: position 1,274,958,511 of record NC_090446.1, on the reverse strand, counting down.
AACACCACATTTGCATTCAATGCTCCTGGCTATTACTTTCAGAGCATTCATATGCCTTCTTTTTCCACCAATATGCATAATACAGTCATTCCTTGAATATGGTATGAACTTGTCTGCACCAATGTTTTCATATTTTCGAACCAAGAGCAGTTTGTGCATGCAGGTATTCGTTTAATTTAGCGTGATCTCGGCATCCTGGTGTCCTTGGCCGAGGGTTTCACACACCAGTGCAATGCCACTTCAATTTCAAGGTACATATGACAATTAAAAACAATGGTTTCTATGCACTGGCAACATTAAAAGGAAACACAAAATCATCATATCAATATTTCCAAATCTAAATCCTTGAGCAGCAGACAATTGTGATATGTAAAGTGCAGTATAGTAGGTGAATGGTCCAATTAGTCTTTTGTTACCAGCATACCTGAAATATGATCCATATATTTCCTCAGATTTACAATCTAATTGTGTAGGCTGGCTATTAGGGTGCTGAACCAGTGCTTGTCAGCAAGTGCTTATATGCAGATTATTAAAACTTGAACGTAAATATTTTTTATGAGTCTCCATTAAAATGTACACACAGATCATCACTTCACCAAACTGGTCTTTAAGTCCTGAGATGTGTCCACAACCTGGAGACAGACACCCCACTGTCTATGTAAAAGAACATTTCATCCTCACCCCTTCAGCTGTGCTTATAATGCGTCATTTCCAACCAGAATTCTCATGTTTGGTCTCTTTTTTATGAGTCTCCATTGAAATATACACACAGATCATCACTTCACCATGCTGGTCTTTAAGTCCCGAGATGTGTCCACATCCTGGAGACAGACACCCCACTGTCTATGTAAAAGAACATTTCAGCTTCACCCCTTCAGCTGTACTTATAATGCGTTATTTCCACCCAGAAGTCTCATGTTTGGTCTCTGTCCTCTGGAAGGCAGTGATCCTGTGCTTTCTGTCTCTGAATGGGGTTCCTGTTTTCCCGTTATGAGTCTGTGGTATATTTTTCTTCCTGTTTTTGGCAGGCTATTTCTGCTGTAGTTTGGCTTCCTGCTCTTGTTGGGCTCATGTGTCACTGCGTTTCTGGTCTGGGTTCTACTCATAATGTATGGCCTCACATTTCCTAAATGGGCTTGTGTTTAGATGTGTGGTGCGGGTTCTAGTGTTTGATCTGTCCTTTCCTGGCTTCTTTCTGGCATAGGGGTGGGATTGTAGTAGTTTCCTTGATACCACTGTGGGACTCTGTGAATGGGTATAGACCAACCAGTGGCTGCAGAAAATAGGTAAGAGCCCTGCCTTTAGGGCCCCATCCCTTCTGCTTTATTAAGAGCCTTAGGCTAGGTTGTTCCTGCTCAGTTGTAGCACTGGAGGTATTTTCCCTGAAGGGTTAGGTGAATTCCCCTATCGCTTCTTCCTGGCATGCATGCTGGAATTGGGCTTCCACATGTGCTCCTTTTAGGCTAATGTGTGCCACAGCATTACTGCTGGGCTTGTTGGGGTCTGTGTAGTGCTGGCCTGTGTTTGGATTGAAGCTGCTCTTGGGTTCACTCCACCTGTTGATGCTGAGGACGTCTGTTAATGGAAATGGATAGCCTCTCTTCCCTGGAGTGGTGAGAGTCTTGGTGTTGGCCAGCATTTCCTAGTATTCTTGCAAAGCTTTGAGTCTCAGAGTACTTACTCTGCTTGCAGCATCGGCAACACTTCGCTGGAAGATAGATGAGTGTCCCCTTCCCTTTTTGGGGGATGAGTACTGACCTTCAGCTTCCCCACTGAGTTCACAGGTGGGCATGGAGCTTGCCAGGTTTGTGCACAGTCTGCCTACTACATTACATCGTATTTAGGTTATGCTTTCTGATGTTTGGCCTGCTCTTTTCTAGTTCCCTGCTGGATCTGTGTCTTGTGTGTAACTGTTCCATGGGTGACACTGCAGGCCAGTCACCTATGCTCCCTGAGTGCCTGGATCTGCGCTGAGCCTACTCTTTGTTGCCAATCCGTGTCTTGTCATGCTACTCCTTTTTAACTTCTACTTGTGCCTAGGCCATTGTGCATAGTAGTCCCTCCTGTGCCTTCTCTGATTTGGTGGTTATTGGGCAGGGGCTTTCGCTCTCTATTTTACCCTGTGTCCCTTTCTGTCCACCCCTTTGTTTGTTTGATGTGTGGTTATTGGTGGTCTGCCTTTGTACATCATGTTCTGTGTTGGTTCTGCTGTGGGTTTGGTGTACTTCTGCCCTGGCATCATCTTCTGCTCTACCTTCTTGGTGTGGGGTTACATGCTATTGGCAAAGCCTTTCTGCTCCTGTGTTCTTTGGCTATTTCCTGCTCATCTGGCTGTGTTAGTGCTTGGTATTGGGCCTAAGGCTTATGTCCTACCATGGAACAGTGAATAGATTGGCCTACTGTTGGGATCACTCTCTCTCTGTTGGGTTTGGGACTTGTGGGCGGATTCAAACAGTTTATTTGTGTAATTTTCAACTTGAGGGTAATTCCCCCACTTCAACGCTATGGAAGGAAGGTCTGCTGTCTTACTTAGGCTTTTGCCCTAACCCAACCCACAGTCCTCTTCTAAGCTTGGAGTTTTTAAGGTGGTCCATCTTGACCCCTGTTTTGCAGGGCCTGTGTCATGGACTGAGATCTGAGCTTTATACATGGGCCCTTGTGCAAGCAAATTAACAGGGCCCCCTCACTAGGGTGACATCTCAATCTGTCAACTGCCCCCAGTACTCATCAATCTCCCCCAACAGAGTCTGCATTTGCCATTGGTTGTGTGTCGGAACAACGCAGTTCTTTAGCACGCGTGACTTAAAAACACGGCCCAAACCACAAATGCGTCTCTGCAATGCATTCTTTTACCACGCAAGTCATTACAACGAATTGCCTTGGGGAAAGCGCTGGACTTTGGAATAGTATAGTTTAATATTCCAATTGCAGTCAGTGCCACACTGGAGAAAGTGTTGGACTTAAAGTCCAACATCAGTCCAACAACACTTTCCCTAAGGCAAGTCATTGTAATGACTTGAGTGGTAAAGGAATGCGTTGTAAAGACTCATTCGTGGTTCAGGCCACATTGTAAAGGCACAAAGTGACTCGAGCCGTGTTGTTAAGGCTGTTTCCCTCTGACAATTCAAAACACATCACCATTCTCATGCACACACTCAGGACCATAGCCAGAAGTATCTTTTTAGAGGGGCATGGCCCTCAGCTATGACCAAACATTAAAACTGTGCACTGTAAACACATTCTTTCCTAAATACTGTTGTGTGAATACATATTAACCCCCTGAATGTTGCAGTACAAGAAATCGAGAACAGGATATCTAAAGTTAAGTGCAGATGGGTAAGTAAAGATTTACTATTCTTGACTCCACATCTGCATACCTTGAAGATATGTATTGTGTAGATATATATATATATATATGTGGAGTAAGGTATTGAAAAGCTGTACTTACCTGCCATATTTTGGATTCACTATTCTGTCCTCAATAGTCTGTGCCAACAATATTCTGGTTTCGATATTCAGGTGCACACCTTGTGATTGTATATGAAGGAATACATGGCTTTTTCAGGTACATATTAAAGCACACTCAATCAACTTTTCACAATCCAACTTTAAATCCTATCAGTTAGATAAGATTTAAATTAGAAGGGTATAAAGTTGTAACATAGGCTGACTCACAACTTTGGGTATTTTCTAAACTATACCAACTTTGTACAATGCAAAGCTTATCAGGTTTATTTTTTAAATAAGCTAAGAGCACTCTCTCCCACACTTGTTAACCTCAGGTGGTGAATGTCCAGCCTCCAGATTCAATAATTTTTTGCTGGAAGATGTCCTGCCTGTGATGTTCCACATCAGAGAAATCATCACACCTGGATGGCTTAAAAAGGTAAACCTTACCTCATGTAAATCTTGGAAATTGTATCTAATTCATAAAGAGTGGAGTTTACTAATTCCAACCACAATCATAAGTGAAGTTTTATTTTAATTTGCCACTTAATTTAACATAACTTTACAGAGAGCTTAGAGCATATCCATTGAGAAAAATGTGTGAAAATAGTGGCAAACAGTGTGTTTTAAACAGTTTAGTGCTACAACAATGTTGAAAACTAAATAGAATTGAAATTTCATCTTACAGGGGAAGTTGGGGCGGTTCCATGTTGAATTTCACCATAAGGTTGTGACAAAAGACGATAGTTCAATTACATTTTATCAATAGCACCAGTCAAAACTGCATGAACTTGAAGCAGGCTTCAACATAGCCATACACCCCTCATAGTTACAGGCAGGTTGTGCAAAAAGTGTTGTACAAAAGGAGACATTCGTTAGACGTTGACCAACAAGACAGGTAGGCCTGGTAAAGAATAGGTTAATGCGAGACCCCAGGATGGGTCCATTTGTGGCTTGTTGCCTGGCTGAGAACACTAGTTCCATGTCTAGTTAGAGGTACAGTAATTGGGCAGGCAGTGGCACTGCCTCTAAGGCTCTGAGTGGTGGTACTTTACATGTAGGATCCTACTTTGCAATAACATCTCTCTTTGATGCTGCTTGAATGCTACCTCCCATAAGGATGCTACAAAGTTGTCCACTTCCAGAATTATAGGCATTCTCTACTCTTTCACATGTAGTACATTTCTTGCATAAAACCCTCAATATGGCACCCTCTGTGCAGCTAACATTGCTTGGAGGAGCATGCACTTTTCCGGGCGGTGAATGTAGAAAGCATGGAAACCTGTCATGTGTACTAAAAATGGGAAATATTTACTTGAAGAAGTATTGTTCTGCATTACTACAGAGGCAGATAAAAGTCAAGCTTCATGTTATGAAACAGCTAAGAGACCAACATATTTAAATGTACCCAAGAAAGCCAAATCACCTCCTTAATAGAACCTGGACAACTGAGCAAGTAGATTGTACTTTCCAGCACCTATACCAGCAAATGTAGACATTGGTTGATATGCATTAAAAAAAGGCATCAGCAATTCTCACCAACAGGATATAGTAATAAATAACAAGGAGAAGCAATAAGCAATGCAGATCAAGTCACGGTTAGCCCTTACACATTTTTGTAATTGTGCAAGACCACTATGTAAAGTGATTTTGGATCTTACACTAAGATCTCTTTCAGAAAATAAAATGCAGTTATGCTTTGAAGTCACATTTGGCCAGGTGTACTGGCCAGAATATGATAAGCTATAAATTCCACTTAACATTTCTAATCACCAATTCTCTATGTGTATCTAGCTTTCATTTTTGCTCCTTTAATCTTGCTCTCTCTTACTTTCTCTATTCTCTCCCAATATCCCAATCTCTGCCTCTACTGCCTCTTTCAACCTTTTCCTCACTATCCCTTTCAGTTTGTTGCTGCATCTATCTTCCCATTTCTGTCTCCCCTTGTCTTTCTCTTGTTTTTTCTAATTACTCTCCTTTCTTTCTCTCAATCTTCTCTCTTTTTCTAGAACATCTTTTTTCTACTCTTCTATCTTCTTTGTATTTCTCAATATTTATTGTTCTCTTTCTAATCATCTTCTCCTTAGACCAGTGGTCTCCACACTTCTTAATGCAGCGCACCCCAGTTGAAAAATAAAAATCTATGGGGCCCCCCCCCACAGAATTTTTCATAATTATTTTATAAAGATGGCAGTGTTTAAATATGTCTAGACCTATATAAACATTGCAGTTAATTAATGTTACCTTTTGAAAATGCAATAACAAGCTTCTGCTTAAAATAAAGGCCTGTTATTTGTCTAATGCTGCTTTTGGCCAGAGTCTGGCACTCCCCCCCCCCCCCCGGGATCACTTGAGGACCCCCTAGGGGGGCCCACCCCCCAGTTTGAAGACCTCTGCCTTAGAACATGCATGGCAAATTAAACCTTCTCTTGACTGTGCATGACCATTAGCAGCACCTCCCACCTTTCTTTGGCCACTGTGCATTTTGCTGTATCCAAGTCCCAGAAGCCCACCATCCTGGGGGACCGCTGAAAATGGAGAAGTCCTTTACGATCATGGAACAAAGATTTTAGTGCAATATGGCCATTCCTGCTTGCTGTCAGTTGTGTTTGGACATTAGGCTGCATGAATCTGGTGTGTTTTACTGCTTTGAGGCAGCCACTGATGTATTAGCATCCACCACACTACTTTCACAGTGCAGAGGACTTAAGTGGGTCATCCACAGTACTGAAAAAGAAAATGTTTCTGGTAAAAACTGCAGAAACATTTTTATTTCCAAAATCAAAGTCGGGATGCAAGGGAAATGCTCCCCGCAGGTCCAGAGTTTGATTTTTTATTTTGCTGTTTTGCAGAGCACGGCGTGCGTACTAACATTTCACCTCAAAACAAAAGTGTAAGCAGTCCATGCTAACTGGATCTGCAGGGATCCACAAATGCCATACCACACAGCAATCCTATTGTTCTCCACATAACAATAGTACCCCACTTCTGTGACTGAACTAGCCCCCATCAAAAGAAAAGATCCCTAAGACACAAGGAAATGTCAGGATTTTACCTTGTACATTGACCAATTCTGGCAATGTGAGTAGCTGTGGTATTTAGCCCAGGGTGTGGTTGGCACTCAATGAAACCTGCCAGACCCAGATATTTCTGAAAACAAGGTACCTAGGGTGGTGCAGTGTGGCTTGCCTGGATCCCTGCCTGAAGCCCTGGTCCCCCAGGGACCCTCCTTCATCCCTAACCTTTTCAACATCTGCGTGACGCCGTTGGCCAAGATTGTTTGTTCCCAAGGACTCAACATCATCTCATATGGCAACAAAACCCAACTCATCCTCTCCCTGCTTTTCCCTAAAGCCGTGCTTTACAACTCTAATGATTGGTTGATTGATTGAATACTTTTTCTTATGCAGATTGCCTTGCAAACACCAAACTTTGGCTAAGTCACAGATTTTCCTCATAATTTTGTGAATTTCCATAATATGGGAGGATCCATAAAATTGCTATTACCCAGCGTTCCCATAGCTCTCCCAATAAAAACATTGTCTGAAATGTTCCATTATTATGCATTTAGTACATTAATGACATAGGGCCTCAAAACAGCAATTTATTAGCTATGATCATAAATTAGATAAAGGTTAAATGGAATTTCAAAGGAGTCAATACATTTAAAAAAGCAGATTGATAATACACAGTTCTTAAATTACAATAGAAAAAACTCAAATTTTTTTAGATGTTCTGCGGTGATGCATAGAGAGGTCAAATTATAATAAAAAATGCTCTCAGCCTCATATTCCCTGATTATGGTTTCCACAAAATTTGGCGCAAAGAGATGAATCATCAGCATGTTGAGCCTGGCAAAGTTATCTAGATATCACACCATTTTTTAAAGATAGTGTGCTACAGCAGCTGTTCGTGGCATGGCAGGCCATATTGGGTCATTTCAGATCCACATTACACCAGCTAGGGCATTCACCACCCGCTGCAGCAGGCACTTTAATCTAGTAAACTGTATGGCTCCTGCAAACAAAATAACTGTCTCTAGAGCAGATACATTACCTCCCCAAGCTATATTTCTCAACAGGCCAGTGTAGACTGGAGCAATGACAGACAAATGTAAGTCATACCTGACTTGAAATAACACTGCCCAAGCACAATACGCTAATCAAAGCACCATGCCATACTGGAATCTGGAATTCCTGATTAGGCATTGGTTCTGAATCACTGGTAGGATTAGGTAGAGACAACCACTTATGTATCAGGAGTAGAAAATGTCAGGAAAGTCACTGGCTTGAGAAAAACATGACTCAATGTCCTGGACAGTTGTACACCACATTTTGTTTGGAATACCATGTGTGAAATGTGAGAAGGGAGTCCAGCTGATGCCTGTTGAATGCTTAGCCTCTCAGCTGTGATAGTGAACTAGTTTTGGTACCACCTTTCATATCAGCTCCTCACACACAAGACTGTGGCATCCCGTAGGGTTCCATCATAACTCCTGTATTCATCAACATCTACCTAACCCCCTTATCAAACCTAATTAAGTCATTCAACCTCACCTTTTACAACTATGTAGAGGACCCCCAAATAATTTTTAAAAATAGATGGTCTGGAAGACCTCTAAAACTTGATGACTGCCTTTAGGCCATAAATATATGTATGATGAATAACCATCTGTAGCTAAATACCACAAAGGCAAACCTCATGACCTGCTGAGAGTACCAGCCTACCACCATATGACTTAAGGAGCATGAGTCCCTTCCAACAATATCAAGAGAAGTCTGTAATCTAGGCATAATCATGGAGTGCCTTCTAGGCAATGAAAACACTATGTTGCATCCTCCCATACCTTGGATACCAATAGCAACTGCAAGCCATCCTCCAACTCATAATCTCCAAGCTTGACTGTGGCAATAGCCTACAACTTGCTGCACCTGCAATCATCATGTGCAAAATACACATCATCCAAAATCCTGTTTCAAGGCTTCTTCTCTGCCTTTACCCAAGTGAACACATGACTCCAGTCTTTCCATGCTCCACTGGCTATCTATAGCAAGAAGGGCAGTGTTCAAGGCACTTTGCATTGTTCACATAGCCTCCATCAAAAAGGGTTCCTATACCTAGAAGCTAAATTCAAGCAACATAAACAAATCAGGACATTGCACTCCATGATGATACTACCATACCACCTTCTATAAGAAATCTGTAGGAGACATTGCTTTCTCAGTAAAAGCAGCCAAGCCCTAAACTCACTACCATCCAGCATTCGAAGCAACCAGGAACATATGCACCACAAAAGGCAATAGAAATCATGGCTATTTCTAAGACAACTTCACCCCCCATATACCGGTCACAGAGTCTGGAAAGACAGTTAGACCCTCAAGCTCAATGTTTAACTTACAATTTACAGGCTGGAAATAACCCAATCAGCAAACTACTTTCAATAAGCAGGTGAGTTAAGAATGGTTGATCGGTGCTTCACAAGAGTATTATATAGTTATGTAAGTTCATACAATATGTTTCTGGCCCACAGCAGTCCGCAGCCAACTATAACATACACCTCTTACATTCAAGTAAGGCATTTTAAGGCATACTTTCTACTAGGGTTGTCCATCACCAGTAAGGTTCAGCCAATAAACCAGCCATTACTAAATAAACAGGCATGGAATAACTGGCAAGATCTGCCACACACTGCGGGTCAATCGAGAACTACAATCTAGTCCATGACTACAAGTCCCACATACTTATACACTATGGTTGCTTCTTTCATCTCGTAATTACTTCAGAAATGAGGTGAGTGTAATTGTAATTGTATTTATATAGCGCTTACTACCCTTGACGAGGTGTAGAAGTGCTTTTTGGCGAGTAGCACCTCGGAATCCAAAAGAATTATTAGTATTGGGAGGTATGACGTATTTTGAGCATAGGACGTGCATCTATTAGTTGGATTGAATAGAACAATGGAGGTATAGAGGAGGATTAGAATCCAGAAGTGTTAATTGGGAGATCATAGTAGCAAGATGAGATTTGGGATGAGTAAGGGAGAGATGGAGAAGGAAAGAGTCTTTAGAAAAGGATTGGGGAGTAAAATGTGGGTTAGGATGAGTTTAAGGAGAGATAAGTGAGGGAGAATTTAGTAGGGTTGTTTGGGAGATCATACTAGTAAACTGAGGTTTGGGGTGAGTCAGGAGAGGTAGAGGAGGGCAGAGTCTGAGAAGGGTTATTTTGAAGCTCATAGTAGTAGTATATATTTAGGATGAGTCAAAGAGTGGAGATAGAGGATAGACTGATAGAGGTATGGGGTGATGGTGTGACAGAGTACAGCTTTCAAGAGAGTATTTTTTCTTTCTCGTGTACAGCAGGACTAAAGTAATAAATAAATAGCCACAGTATTATATAGTAAGAAAATATATATGTAAGGAATATAATATATTGAGAATTAAGTTGTATCATACAGACCTTTAAGAGTGCAGAATTTAAAGTTAATTTATTTGTGTACTTTTATAACATTATTTTCTCTTTCCTCAATATTTCAAAAGTGAAATGCTTGTAGATAAATGGTTAAAATAATATTTACCTATTGCGATGGATAGAATAAAAACAGAGACTTTTAAGCATCTAATAAAAAAACTTATATGGAAATTAAGTAATGACCTATGAACATATATATATACATATATATATATACTGGCGGTGACCAGTAGGTAGTTATATGTAGGACCATGTTTCCATAGGAAAAGCGTTTTTTGACTTGCCCACATCTTTGGCACTGTTTGACGAATCTTCAGCAAATTTTCAAAAAAAAGAGTTGCACATGCAAAATTTCAGGGTGATCTGTCAAGCGGGGGCCGAGGAAAAGAGGGCTAAAAAAACGTTGCATTTCCAAGGTTAATTTCCATAGGATTCTTTAGACACAAATGCAGGCCGAACCACTGGATGGAATTACACCAAATTTGGCAGAAACCTAGCTGTTGGTACACAAATCATGCTTTTGCTTATTTGGAGTAAGTCCGTTCACTAGTTTCTGAGAAGGTGTGAGTTATAGTTACCTTAGGGCACGAGTTTTAGTTACTTGAAAGAACTCTAACTATAACTACTGAATTTCTATGATTTTGTACTAGTAAATTCAAAACCTAACTATAACATCCCTTTAACATTTGTTTTTTTCAGTGAATATATATATATATAATATCCATACATGCACATATACATAATATATACATATATATACGTATACATATATATATATATATACATATATATATATTTATATATACATATATATATATATATATATATATATATATATATATATATATATATATATATATTTGTTCATACATCTACATATGCACATACATACATACACACATTTAACCATAAGTAAAATAAATTTGTTTAAACAGGCTTAAGGAGTATGTATATATTTTAAGAAAAAATTGTTATTATATATATGGTATGGTGGTTATGTAAGAAAGAGACAAATCTTGAGTAGTCTTCTGATGACAAGGTAGTTGTCCGTGAGTCTTATATTTAAGGGTAATGAATTCCATAGTTTGGCCGCTTGAACAGAGAAAGATACACCATCTATTGTCTTTTTCTTGCATGGTGGTGTTTTGAGGTGGGGTGCCAATCCTAAGCAGAGGTTTTATTTGTTGAATGTATTTGGTTGTTTTATTCCTAATGAACAGCAGTCTTGTTCCATGTGTGGCTTTATGTGTGGCTACAAAGCAGCTTGAAGGTGGATCTTCTGGCAACCAGTAACCAATGTAGGGCCCTCAAGGAAGGGGAGATGTGTGCTTGTGGCTTTACATGTAGGAGTAGCCTGGCATCTGAGTTCTGAATGTGCTGTAGTTTTTTCACAGTAGAGAGAGATGATTCATGATAGAGGCCATTAGTGTAATCCATTTAGATAGTACAAGAGAGTTAGTATCCTGCACCTTGTGTGGAAATCCAAAGTGGGGGGAAATAATCGCAGAGTTTTCATAGTGATGAAGCTTGATCATGCTAATTGTTCCACTTGAGCATTCATTGCTAACATGGAGTCCGTGGTAATTATAAGGTTTCTAACTTTCTTGGATACTTAAGGGTGTGGTCCCAGATCATCAGGACAGGTGCAGAGTGGGTCATACCTTTTCCAATCACCTCTGTTTTGGAAGCATTCAGTTTGAGATGGATCCATGTCATCCACTGATCAATGGCTCTGAGGTAATTGAAGATTTGTGAGTTTGCAATGTCTTTGGGGCATTCCAGTTTAAGGAGTATCTGTGAGTCATCTGCATAGTTGTAGCATGTGAGTTAAAATTCATGGATTATTGTCGATAGAGACATCATGTAGTTGTTGAAAAGCATGGGTTAGATGATTGAGCCTTAAGGGACCCCTGATTTTGTGAAGTAGGGTTTGGACGAGAAAGGGGGAGTGTGGATGACATTTGGCCTATTTTGGAGGTAGGATGTGATCCAGTCGAGAGAAGTCCCCTCTATCCTGGCTTTGTAGAATCCTTGTATTAGAGTGTCATGGTCAACTGTGTCAAAGGTAACTGAGAGGTCCAGAAGAAGTAGTGCAGCAACTCCATTTCATTCTACTGTGTTTTTGAGATCACCCCAGAGGGTGATGAGGGCTGATTCAGTGCCTCTTCCTGGATGGAATTCAGTTTGGTAGTGTGAAAGTATAGAGTTACCTTCAATGAATTGTGACATCTGGGTGAAAGCTGATCTATCAGTTTGCCCAGGAAAGGTCCATTTGTAATTGGTCTGTAGTTGTTGGGGTATTTCGGGCCCAGGTTTGTTTTCATTATTAAAGGACTTATGTATGCCTTTTTAAGGTATTTAGGAAATATTCCTGTAGTTAGACAATTATTGATGATTCTTCTTACTGGTGTGGCAGCAGAGGTAGTTAAAAGAACATTCTCAAAGATGTGTAATGGACAAGGGTCAGAAGGGCAGCCTTAAGGCCTGTGTTATGATGCATAAGGGTTCCATGCATTGTTAGTTCGGAAGGAGGGAGGCGGACGGATTTCGAGGGTTGCCGGTTGGAGGAGTCGGAGCGGGAGCATAACGCCGGGTTGTGTATTATAGGAATAAACGTATCGACAAAGCTACTGGTATTCCTGAACTCTATTCACAACATTGTTGGCGTCGAGTTGTCTAAGACACAACCTGGGTTGGCTGGATGCTGCGCTGCAGGCTTCACTGCAGGTGCTTCTTACCTGTTTTCTCCACTGGGCGAGTGGATTGCTGGGAGCCGGATGGTGGCTGCTGTTATGGACGCGGTGCCGGGCAGCCTCTGCATCTGCTGTTTCCTTCGCGGAGGTGGGAGTCTAGTGGTGGCTGCCATTTTGGAAGTGGTGCTGGGTGGCCTCCGCGTCTGCTGTTTCCTTCGTGGAAGTGATGCCTGGCAACAGCACGGAAACTGCTATCCTCGACGTGGTGCTGGACCCTGAATGTTTTCCTCACATCGGCCCTTTCTTTTGGCGCTTTGGAGCGGTGCCGGGGCTGGAGCCCGCTTCTAGAAGAGTAAGGGGTGTGTACTTGCTTATTTATTGAAATGACTAAACACTAGACTACACGACAGGAAGTGGATGCAAACCTTGTTCATTTTGGAGCTGTAAGTGGGTGGAGCTCGCTTTTACAAGCATAAGGGGCGTATCCCTGTTTGTTTATTAAAAAAAAAAATCATTGCTAACATGGAGTCCGTGGTAATTATAAGGTTTCTAACTTCCTTGGATACTTAAGGATGTGGTCCCAGATCATCAGGACAGGTGCAGAGTGGGTCATACCTTTTCCAATCACCTCTGTTTTGGAAGCATTCAGTTTGAGATGGATCCATGCCATCCACTGATCAATGGCTCTGAGGTAATTGAAGATTTGTGAGTTTGCAATGTCTTTGGGGCATTCCAGTTTAAGGAGTATCTGTGAGTCATCTGCATAGTTGTAGCATGTGAGTTAAAATTCATGGATTATTGTTGATAGAGATATCATGTAGTTGTTGAAAAGCATGGGTTAGATGATTGAGCCTTAAGGGACCCCTGCTTTTGTGAAGTAGGGTTTGGACGAGAAAGGGGGAGTGTGGATGACATTTGGCCTATTTTGGAGGTAGGATGTGATCCAGTCGAGAGAAGTCCCCTCTATGCTGGCTTTGTAGAATCCATGTATTAGGGTGTCATGGTCAACTGTGTCAAAGGCAACTGAGAGGTCCAGAAGAAGTAGTGCAGCAACTCCATTTCAGTCTACTGTGTTTTTGAGATCACCCCAGAGGGTGATGAGGGCTGATTCAGTGCCTCTTCCTGGATGGAATTCAGTTTGGTAGTGTGAAAGTATAGAGTTATCTTCAATGAATTGTGACATCTGGGCGAAAGCTGATCTATCAGTTTGCCCAGGAAAGGTCCATTTGTAATTGGTCTGAAGTTGTTGGGGTATTTGGGGCCCAGGTTTGTTTTCATTATTAAAGGACATATGTATGCCTTTTTAAGGTATTTAGGAAATATTCCTGTAGTTAGACAATTATTGATGATTCTTCTTACTGGTCTGGCAGCAGAGGTAGTTAAAAGAAAATTCTCGAAGATGTGTAATGGACAAGGGTCTGAAGGGCATCCTTAAGGCCTGTGTTATGATGCATAAGGGTTCCATGCATCGTTAGTTCGGGAGGAGGGAGGCGGACGGATTTCGAGGGTTGCCGGTTGGAGGAGTCGGAGCGGGAGCATAACGCCGGGTTGTGTATTATAGGAATAAACTTATCTACAAAGCTACTGGTATTCCTGAACTCTATTCACAACATTCTCGGCGACGAGTTGTCTAAGACACAACCTGGGTTGGCTGGACGCTTCGCTGCAGGCTTCGCTGCAGGTGCTTCTTACCTGTTTTCTCCACTGGGCGAGTGGATAGCTGGGAGCCGGATGGTGGCTGCTGTTATGGACGCGGTGCCGGGCAGCCTCTGCGTCTGCTGTTTCCTTCGCGGAGGTGGGAGTCTAGTGGTGGCTGCCATTTTGGACGCGGTGCCGGGTGGCCTCCGCGTCTGCTGTTTCCTTCATGGAAGTGATGCCTGGCAACAGCACGGAAACTGCTATCCTCGACGTGGTGCTGGACCCTGAATGTTTTCCTCACGTCGGCCCTTTCTTTTGGTGCTTTGGAGCGGTGCGGGGGCTGGAGCCCGCTTCTAGAAGAGGAAGGGGTGTGTACTTGCTTATTTATTGAAATAACTAAACACTAGACTACACGACAGGAAGTGGATGCAAACCTTGTTCATTTTGGAGCTGTAAGTGGGTGGAGCTCGCTTTTACAAGCATAAGGGGCGTGTCCCTGTTTATTTATTTAAAAAAAAAAAACTAACTAAACACTAGACTGCGCCAGACGCCCAGTGAGCACTGATTCCTGTCCTGCATGTGTTTAAGTTAATGAGTGTGGCTCACCTGGAGGAAGCGCAGCACACTCTTGCTACTGATTCTAGCTTGCTCATTCATTTTTATTGGGAGTATTCTATGGCGGCCATCTTACAGGTTTATGAGAAAAGAAAAGAAGGAAACTCCGATCTATGCTTAACTCTTTATCTAGACTAAATAAAATAAAATCCACCACTTTCCCTTGTACATTTGTTGTTGTGGTATTTGAGCAGAGTTTGTGGTATAATCTAGTCATGGCTTCAGTTGGGAACATTATTACACTACCTTTTTTCCTTCAACAAGCAGGACCGCCCAACATTTGTTGGGAGGACTGGATTGAAATTTTGGAAAACTACATTATAGCACTTGATGGTCAAAACTTTTCGTCGGCCAGGAAAAAGGTGATTTTGTTGAGTGCTCTTGGCAATGAGGGGCAGCAAATTTTTAAGTACTTGCTAGTAGCTTTAGGCCCTAATGGTCAGCCTATGGATGACGCTTATAAAGAGGCCATAAAAAGGCTGGAGAATCGATTTGAAAAAAGAAGTTAATTTGGTTATGGCCAGATATACATTTTACACACAGCATCAAGGGGAACATGAATCCATTGATGAATTTGTGGCCAGATTAAGAGAGCTCTCTATTAAATGCCGTTTTTGGGAACATGATGGAGGAACTGATCCGTGATCAGTTGATTGTGCAGTGCAGGGAGCAGAAAATACAAGAATGGCTTTGGGCAGCGAAAGACCCCTCACTCGTGAAAGCCATTGGAATGGCTGAGATTATTGAAGAATCGCAGAGGTGCATGAAGGAACTTAACAAAAAGGACAGGGCAACCGATGTATCTGTGGTTGGTTCGGATCAACAGGACTACGTCGAGAGTGTCTGTAGATACAGCCACAACCATATACACTCTATACTCAGCCCGTTACCTAGCAATTACACACTGAGCCAGCGCCTCCAGATTAGGGTTCACTAAACCAGTTCTCCCTAACTTATCACCCCACACCTTTAGTGGTATATGCTTATCTAGACTGTCATTGAACTGGGAAGAGGTGGATGATGGTGGTATGAGAGATACAAATGAGGAGGGTGCTGTTGCAACTGTTCATGAGGTAGTGGATAGTGGTACTGGTTCATTTTCGGGGGCGCAGTGGGAAGAGAAGATGAAAGAGTATCTGGTGATGAACAATTTAATCAAAATGATTAAAAGTGGTGGAGTGAGGGAGAGTGTTTTAGCCCCGTCTGTGAGACCATATTTGAAGGTTCTGGAGAATTTATCCGTTTGTGATGGTGGTGTGATTATGAAGAGAGATTGTTTTGTTCCTCCCGTGGGGTTGCGTTTTCGTATCTTTCAGCTGGCGCATGAGGGTCATCTGTGTCAAGGATTGACCACTAGGAGGGTGAGGACTAACGTTTGGTGGCCAGGCATGGACAATCAAATCAAGGAGTGGGTGAGAAATTGTTGCAAAGAGAGTGAGAAGAGGTTGGTTCTTCAGAAGTGCGAAGGTGGACATTTGGTGGACCCTGGAAAGCCTTGGCACACTGTATGTTTGGATTTTATTGGACCGCTGAGAGAATTGTCTCCAGACATGAAATTTGCAATGGTGATTGTGGATATTCACTCAAGGTGGTTGGTGGTGGAATTCTTAAGAGGTGTCACTACAAAGACTACCATCAATGTTTTAAAAGGAATCTTTAAAGAAGAAGGGTCTCCAGTAGTTCTCATTAAAGACAATGACACACAACTCACTTCACATGACATGACAGAATTTTTAGGAACCTGGGGAGTTAGACATTCTTGCACATCCTTGTATAATCATAGGGGAAATGGTGTGGCTGAACGAACTGTCAGACTGCTCAAAGGAACTTTGCAATTAGCTTTGACGAACCAGTGTGATGTCAAGGATGCCATTTCAAACATGGTCTGGGCTTTCCGTACCATGCCACACAGTGTTACCCAAAGGATTGCTTTTGTGGACGTGAGGGGCACTTACCTGGCACCAAACTAGTGCCATATTGGTTAAAAAAACTATTGTGGGATGAGACAGCTGTTAATGATTTCATTTAGTTTCCCAAGAAAAGTGAGGAACCAACTAGTTTACGAGTAAAAGTGGGGGATTGGGTCAAAGTGAAGTCTGGCAGAATAGAAGGAGGCTTAACTAAGTTCAAGGGTCCTTTCCTGGTTCAACAGGTTGGTGCACATTATGTTATTTTGGAAAATGGTGAGAGGTGGAATTTCAGGAATGTAGCTTTATCTCAAAAGTGTGGAACAACTGATAAAGGATTGGATAAAGGTTGTTCAGGAGCGATGTTTATAAATGATGGTGAAGTTTCAAGTGAGAAAGAACGGATGTCGTTTAGTGATCGTGTTGAAGATGTTGCAAATGAATGTGGTGATGGTTATGTTGAGAGTGTGAATGTACCCGCTCTCCAGAGGAGGATTAGGAAACCACCATCTTACTTGAAAGATTTCATTAAATGAACTATGTTACAGGTAATCTTACCGAAAAGAAAATATAGAAAATTCATATTTTACTGTGCAAGTTTTGCTCGCTATGAAATGCTTTAAGTACAGTTCTGTTGTTATCATTTCATTGTTCATATGTTTAAACCTTTGTTTTATATTTATTATTTCATTGTTTTATTGTTTTTTTGTTGTGGATTATCTTTCTTATTTGCAATTTGTTGATGAACAGGAGAGGATGTGTTATGATGCATAAGGGTTCCATGTTAGTTAGTTTGCGAGGAGGGAGGCGGGCGGAATTCGAGGGTTGGTGGTTGGAGGAGTCGGAGCAGGAGCATAACGCCAGGTTGTATATTATAGGAATAAACTTATCTATAAAACTACCGGTATTCCTGACCTCTATTCACAATGGCCTGCTTGCTTTGAACAGATTCATAAATTCACTTTGCTATATTTGTTTGAAGGAGTGGAGAGGGTGGGTGGTTTACTCTTGATGGGGATTTTTGCAAATTGGTTGGTGCTGGTGGTTTTCCTTTTTTTAAAATAGGAGTCCAAAGTGTCTGGCTTTGTTGTGTAATGATTTGCCAGTTCGTTTGTGAATTCTTGAGTAATGGGATGAGTTCCTTCCAAGCATTTAGGTTTTTGAAATTTGTTGAGAATTTTATTCATTTTTATTTGCAGACACAGCATTTTGAATTCTGTCTGAGTAGTACCTTTTTTTAGCTTTTTAATTGCTGATTTGTATATTTTGTTATGTTTGTGTTGGTGAAGTTTGTCTTGAATGCTGCTTGCTTTGAGCAAGGATCTTTGGAGCCTTCTGATTTGTTGTTTTATCTTTTTTAGTTCTGTGTTTCTCCAAGATGCTTCTTTTCTTTTGTCTAGTTTTGTTTTCTGCGTGGTAAAAGGATATTGAACGTTTCCTGCAGTTATAAGTTCTTTAAGAATTTAGGCCCATATTTATACTTTTTTAGTGTCGCATTTGTGTCATTTTGTGACGCAAAAGTGGCGCAAACTTGCAAAATACAATTGTATTTTGTAAGTTTGCACCGTTTTTGCATCAAAAGGCGGCGCAAATGTGGCGCTAAAAAAGTATAAATATGGGCCTTATTATGTCTAGATCTGTGTTGGCTGTTAGTTGTGTGTCTAAGTATTAAAATGCACATTCCAGCATATCTCTCACTTTTCTCTCTCTCCAACAATGCCAGCTCTGGTCTTGAACAATACAGTTGAGGGCAGATATACCTATATTTTGCATCAGGGTTATGTCACTTTTGTGGCGCAGACCCAAAGCAAAATAATTTTTTGTATTTACAAAGCTTTCAAAGACACTTTGGGTGTAATTCTGACCCCGGCCGGCGGCGGAAGCCGCCAGCCTGGCTGGGACCGCTAGAATACCGCTGCGCGGTCAAAAGACCGCCGCGGGTATTCTGGGTTTCCCGCTGGGCTGGCGGGCGACCGCCAGAAGGCCGCCCGCCAGCCCAGCGGGAAACACCCTTCCATGAGGATGCCGGCTCCGAAAGGAGCCGGCGGAGTGGAAGGGGGGTGACGGGTGCAGTTGCACCCGTCGCGATTTTCAGTGTCTGCATGGCAGACACTGAAAATCATGGTGGGGCCCTGTTACGGGGGCCCCTGCAGTGCCCATGCCATTGGCATGGGCACTGCAGGGGCCCCCAGGGGCCCCACGACACCCCATACCGCCATCCTCTTCCTGGCGGCCAAAACCGCCAGGAACAGGATGGCGGTATGGGGGTCAGAATCCCCATGGCGGCGCAGCAAGCTGCGCCGCCATGGAGGATTCCCCCGGGCAGCGGAAAACCGGCGGTACACCGCCGGTTTTCCGTTTCTGACCGCGGCTGTACCGCCGCCGTCAGAATGCCCAAGGGAGCACCGCCAGCCTGTTGGCGGTGCTCCCGCGGTCGTTGGCCCTGGTGGTTTTTACCACCAGGGTCAGAATGACCCCCTTTGTGTGCCTTAGTAAATACAAAGTAACGAAAGGCAGTGCGTAGCTCTGCCTTGCATTAAGTCGCATTGGGAAAGCTTTCCACGGGTGGAGCATGTGTGACCCCATTCATCCACCCATGGATGTTATCACATTCCCAGATTGACTTAAGCTAGTAAAACTGGGAATGCATCAAAATGTAACATAATGAGGAGAAATATACTTATTTCTCCTTGTTATTTCCTCTTTCTATATAAGCAGCACACATAGAAAGAGGAAAATGCATCTAAGGACTATTTCTGTGCAGGATGATGTGGTTTGCTGCATAAAACAATTCTGCCCATAATGCAGGTACTATGGTGCAAGGGTGCCTGCATTAGTGCTAGGCAGCACACAGTACACCAGCGCTAGGGGACAGCAGAAATGCTCAAAATCTTTGTTGTAAACATGGTACATTTCTGCAGTCTTACTTTCAAGTCTACATAGTGCAGCAAGTTGCCTTGCTGTGTTGCATGAAATGTCAGTAAATCTGCACCACAAGTTCTGATTGGGTTTCCCAGTTCAGTAACCAGCTAAGTGGACTATAATCATAAGAATTACCATAAAGGATCTTCTGAGCTATCAAAGCTGCTAGTGTACTGAAAAACCATAAACCTCATGTCTATGTTTCACACACCTCATCATTCACCACACTGCTATGAACTGTGTCCCATAGCACGAGAACCACACCCTGGTGGTCATCATGCATGACATGGACACACTTTTCACATTTCCCACATTGGATCACAAAACAAAGACAACACCTTTTCAAGCACACACAACCCTATATGAGGAAGTTTGCTGCCCATGTAGCTAATTGATTCAGAGTGCCACAAATAAGGGTAGTAAACATTTTACAAATGTGCAATACAGTACAATACAATATTTATCATTTGTGCCTTCCCAATATTTGTTTTGAGCCTATTAAAATCTTTGTTTCCATCAAACTTCAGAATTATAAAACCATGTGCTTCATTTGTGCTTTCATAACCACTGATATATGTTGAAATCTTTCTACAGTTCATATTTTCGTATTTACATTTATTGCAAATTAGAAACAATTTGACATCCTACAGCACTTCTTTTAGCACTTCATGTACACAATGCTATCAGAACTATGCGATTCTGTGATATGTTCCACATAATTATAAATTTGGGATTATTTCCACATAATTCTTCACCTGTTGCATAATCTGCATATTTGAACAGAAAAGACATTTTGTTTTTAGCTAAAAATTCTGCAACATGTGCTGCCGAGAAGCGGAATGTCTTTTGTAAAAACTGACTAGTCACCTTTTAGTTACTTATATTTTTTTTGTGGAGCTGGTACTAATGAACTATATCTTTGGCCAGGCAGTGCTAACATTTGTAAAAATTACAAAATAATGAAGTGATGATATCACAAAATATTCCAATTTAAGCAGCATAATTTGTGTTTCTTGCCACATAATTTAGTCATCATCACAGCATAATTTAAGACCCCCACCACATGATTCGAGAGGCCCTGGAATGCAGTCAAAGAAAGAAAAGTAAACAACATTTTCACTTAAAAGAATAAGCAGCAATTTGTCAGAAAGCCATAGCCTGACACTAAGAGGCTTGTTTATTAAGTAGTTGCATCGCTCTTGCACCACGCAAAGGGGTGCAAGGGCTGCAAAACTACTAAGTTAGAGGTATTATGCCACACAAGGCCAATCTGCATGGCCCTGAGTGTCTTGATAAATCTAGAGTAACGCAATGCAGTGCAAATGACAGTGTTGCTCTACTCTGCCCCACGGAGGAGCTCCATGGGCGACGCCTGCACTACCTCCCAGGTGTGGGTCACGACCAGTGGCCGACACCAGGCAGGAGGTTAGAAAATCCTCAGGTGCATCGAACCCGAGGATTTTTTTTTTCAGTACCCGGGAGACAGGGAAGCTTTTCCGTGTCCCCACCCGCCCCTTTGTGACGGCGCGCTGACGTCACATTGTTGTTTTGCCGCTTCTGCTCCAATGGGGAAAACGGCCCCAAATGGCCTTCCCCACGTTCGGGAAGGCCTTGTAGGAAAGGGGAGACTCTCCCCTTTCATACGAGGCCTTCCTGAACGCATACCTGGCCCTCGATCGCAGCACAGCTGCGATTGAGGGCCAGGAAACGCCACTAGACACCAGGGATTTCACTTGGGGGGGGTTGGCCCCCTTGGAAAACGGGCCGACCCCCCGGGGGCATTTTTTTTTTGTAATGAGGTAAGAGGCCCCTGGGGGGGGCGTGATCGCGTTCGATCGCGCCCCCCCACCAGCGGGTAATTTAAAAAGAAAGGAAAGAAATTGACAGGGGGCTGTGGGCAGGGAGACCCCCTGTGGGGTCAATACTTTTTTTTTAGTAGTTGTAGGGTTTCCCTGGGGGCCATTTTGGCCCCCAAGGAAACCATACAACTACAAAAAAAAATATAGATAGATCTATATATATATATATATATATATACATATATATATATATATAGATATATTCATCTATGTAGATAGATATATCTATCTACATGGCTATATCTATAGATAGATCTATATATATATATATATATATATATATATATATAGAGAGAGAGAGAGAGAGAGAGAGAGAAATATCTATATAGAGATAGAGATATATATATATATATATGTATATATATATATATATATATATATATATATATATATACATATATATAGATCACTTTTGTCAATACATATGTGGTTTCCCTGGGAGCTGCGATCGGCCCCCATGAAAACCAGATCCACATATAAAAGTGAGGTACCATTTTTATCAGGAGACTTGGGGGAACACTGGGTGGAAGGAAATTTGTGGATCCTCTCAGATTCCAGAACTTTCTGTCACCGTAATGTGAGGAAAAAGTGTTTGTTTTGCCACATTTTGAGGTTTGCAAAGGATTCTGGGTAACAGAACCTGGTGGAAGCCCCACAAGGCAGCCCATCCTGGATTCCCCTAGGTGTCTAGTTTTCAAAAATGTGCAGGTTTGGTAGGTTTCCCTAGATGCCGGCTGAGCTAGAGGCCAAAATCCACAGATAGGCACTTTGTAAAAAACAGCTCTGATTTTTGTATGAAAATGTGATGTGTCCACGTTGTGTTTTGTGGCATTTCCTGTCGCAGGCGCTAGGCCTACCCATACAAGTGGGGTACCATTTTTTTCGGGAGACTTGGGGGAACGCTGGGTGGAAGGTAATTTGTGGCTCCTCTCAGATTCCAATACTTTCTGTCACCGTAATGTGAGGAAAAAGTGTTTTTTGGCCACATTTTGAGGTTTGCAAAGGATTCTGGGTAACAGAACCTGGTGAGAGCCCCACAAGTCAGCCCGTCCTGAATTCCACTAGGTGTCTAGTTTTAAAAAATGTGCAGGTTTGGTAGGTCTCCTTAGGTGCCGGCTGAGCTAAAGGCCAAAATCTACAGCTAGGCACTTTGCAAAAAACACGTCAGATTTCAGTGTAGAATTTGTGATGTGTCCATATTGCCTTTCCTGTCACGAGCATTTGGCCTACCCATGCAAGTGAGGTACCATTTTTATTGGAGGACCTGGGGAACACAGAATAGCACAACAAGTGTTCTTGGCCCCTTGTCTTTCTCTACATTTTTTCCTTCCAAATGTAAGACTGTGTGTAAAAAAGACGTCTATTTGAGAAATGGCCTGTAATGCACATGCTAGTATGGGTAACCCGTAATTCAGAGATGTGCACATAACCACTGCTTCTCAACACCTTATCCTGTGGCCATTTTGGAAATACAAAGGTTTTCTTGAGACCTATTTTACCCTCTTTATATTTCAGCAAATGAATTGCTGTATACCCGGAATAGAATGAAAACCCATTGCAAGGTGCAGCTCATTTATTGGCTCTGTGTACCTAGGGATCTTGATGAACCTACAAGCTCTATATATCCCTGCAACCAGAAGAGTCCAGCACACGTAACGGTATATTGCTTTAAAAAATCTGACATTGCACGAAAAAGTTACAGAGTAAAACGTGGAGAAAAACTGCTGTTTTTCAGCTCAATTGCAATATTTTTTTATTTCAGCTGTTATTTTCTGTAGGAAAACTTTGTAGGATCTACACAAATGACCCCTGGCTGAATTCAGAATTTTGTCTACATTTCAGAAATGCTTAGCTGTTTGGGATCCAGTACTGGTTTCACACCCATTCCTGTCACTAACTGGAAGGAGGCTGAAAGCACCAAAAATAGTAAAAATGAACTATGTCCCAGTAAAATGCCAAAATTGTGTTGAAAAATTGGGTTTTCTGATTCAACTCTTCCTGTTCCTGAAAGCTGGGAAGATGGTGATTTTAGCACCACAAACCCTTTGTTGGTGCTATTTTCAGGGAAAAAACCACAAGCCTTCTTCGGCAGCCCTTTTTTCCCATTTTTTTTAATGAAACAAAATTTTAGGTGTATTTTGGCTAATTTCTTGGTCTCCTCCAGGGGAACCCAGAAACTCTGGGTACCTTTAGAATCCCTAGGATGTTGGACAAAAAGGATGCAAATTTGGCGTGGATAGCTTATGTGGACAAAAAGTTATGAAGGCCTAAGCACGAACTACCCCAAATAGCCAAAAAAAGGGCTCAGCACTGGGTGGGGGGAAAGGGCCAGCAGCTAAGAGGTTAAGCAGGGTGTCTGACTTTTCATCCTTGGTGTGGTCTCCCTTAACTTTTTGCCTCTGTTCCCCAGGTTGTTGATGTGGGCTGATTTTGTTACTCTGGGCACTTTACCACTGCTAACCAGTGCTAAAGTGCAGGTGCTCCTTTACAAAATGTGTATGTGTAAGGAAATGCCTCCTTGGCATGGTTACCCCCTGACCTTTTGCCTTTTGCTGATGCCAGTTATGATTAAAAGTGTGCTGGGACCGTGCTAACCGGGCCCCAACACCAGTGTTCTTTCCCTAAAACTGTACCTTTGTTCCCACAATTTGCATAGCCCTGGCACCCAGATAAGTCCCTTGTAAATGGAACCCCTGGTACCAAGGGCCCTGATGCCAGGGAAGGTCTCTAAGGGCTGCAGCATGTCTTATGCCACTCTGGGGACCCCTCACTCAGCACATGCACACTGCCTCACAGCTTGTGTGTGCTGTTAGGGAGAAAATGACTAAGTCAACATGGCACTGCCTCAGAGTGCCATGCCAACCTCACACTGCCTGTGGCATAGGTAAGTCACCCCTCTAGCAGGCCTTACGGCCTTAAGGCAGGGTGCACTATACCACAGGTGAGGGCATATGTGCATGAACACTATGCCTCTACAGTGTCTAAGCAAAACCTTAGACATTGTAAGTGCCGGGTAGCCATAAAGAGTGTATGGTCTGACACAAACTCCACATTTCCATAATGGCTACACTGAAATCTGGGAAGTTTGGTATCAAACTTCTCAGCACAATAAATGCACACTGATGCCAGTGTGGAATGTATTGTAAAATGCACCCAGAGGGCATCTTGGAGATGCACCCTGAATGTCAGTCCCACCCCTAGTGCTAGGCTGACCAGTTTCTGCCAGCCTGCCACAACCTGACGAGTTGCTGGCCACATGGGGAGAGTGCCTTTGTCACTCAGTGGCCAGGAACAAAGCGTGTACTGGGTGAAGGTGCTTCTCACCTTCCCCTGCAGGAACTGTAACACCTGGCGGTGAGCCTCTAAGGCTCATGCCTTTTGTTACAGCAGCCCAGGGCATCCCAGCTGGTGGAGATGCCTGCCCCTCTGGCCACTGCCCCCACTTTTGGCGGCAAGGCTGGAGGAGATAATGAGAAAAACAAGGAGGAGTCACCCACCAGTCAGGACAGCCCCTAAGGTGTCCTGAGCTGAGGTGACCCCTACCTTTAGAAATTCTCCATCTTGAGTTTGGACGATCCCCCCAATAGGATTAGGGATGTGGCCCCCTCCCCTCAGGGAGGAGGCACAAATAGGGTGTAGCCACTGTAGGAGGCTGGCCTGGCTCATAGTGGGTACCTAATGGTACTTACACCTTGTAAGTCCAGGTCCAGTTGTCCCTTATTAATAGATTAGTAGTGTTCTAGCAGCTTAGGCTGATACATGTAGCTGTAGCAGAGCAGTTTAGGCTGAACTAGGAGACATGCAAAGCTCCTACTATACCACTTATATCATATAGCACTATATCATAAGAATCACAATGGTCAGAGTTACACAAAATAAAGGTACTTTATTTTAGTGACAATGTGCCAAAAATATCTCAGAGGATATACTCCCTTAGGAGGTAAGTAAAATACCCAAAATATAGACACAAACCAAAATCAGGTAAGTAAACAGTTAGAAAAGTAGTGCAAACACTGCAGAATACAAAAGGATGCAATAGGCCTAGGGGCAACACAAACCATATACTAAGAAAGTGGAATGCGAGCCACTTAGGGACCCCAGGCCTAGTGTAGTGTGTAGAGGGTCACTGGGAGTGTAAGACAACACTAAGGGTGTCCAAGATACCCCACCCCAAGACCCTGAAAACTAGGAGTGAAGTTACCCTACTTCCCCAGAAACACACTAAAGTTGTGATAGGAGATTCTGCAAAGACCACAACAGACTGCAAAGCAGTGAAGATGGGTTCCTGGACCTAAGGACATGCAAAGAAAGGGGACCAAGTCCAAGAGTCACGAAAGTGTCCAGGGGGGGCAGGAGCCCACTAAACCCTGGATGAAGGTGCAAAATGGCTGCCTCTGGGTGGAAGAAGCTGAAGATTCTGCAACAACGAAAGATGCCAGGAACTTCTCCTTTGCACAGAAGATGTCCTACGGCATGCTGGAGGATGCAAAGTTGTTTCCACACAGAAAGACCACTAATAAGCCTTACTAGCTGCAAAGGTTGCAGTTGAAGAAAATGGGTGCTGCCCGGGCCCAGGAAGGACCAGGAGGTTGCCCCTTTGAGGAGGAGACAGAGGAGGCGCTCAGCAACACAGAGAGCCCATGCAGAAGCAGGCAACACCCGCCAAAGTACTTGAACACGGGTTCAAGAAAACTGAGCATGGCAGTCATCTCAACACTACAAAGGAGGGTCCCACGAAGCTGGTGGTCAACTCGCTGAGTTGAGCAATGCAGGACGGAGTGCTGGGGACCTGGGCTGTGCTGTGCACAAAGGATACCTGCCAAAAGTGCACAGAAGCCCTACCAGCTGCAGTTCACGCAGTACACAGGATTACTGTGTGGCGTGGGGGTGGGGGGCAAGGACTTACCTCCACCAAATTTGAACAGATGGACCACTGGACTGTCAGGGTCACTTGGATCCAGCTCCTGTGTTCCAGGGACCATGCTCATCACGATGAGAGGGGACCCAGAGGACCGGTGAAGCAGACATGTGGTGCCTGCGTTAGCAGGGGGAACATTCCGTCGACCCACGCAAGATTTCTTCTTGGCTTCCAGACTAGAGTGAAGGCAGACAGCCCCCAGCGCATGCACCACCAGGAAACAGTCGAGAAATCTTGCATTCGTTATCTGAAGAGAAGCCCACAGGAGAGACCCTAAATAGCTCTCAGAGGAGGATTGGCCACCTAGTCAGGTAAGCACCTATCAGGAGGGGTCTCTGACGTCACCTGCTGGCACTGGCCACTCAGAGGCCTCCATTGTGCCCTCACACCTCTGCATTCAAGATGGCAGAGGTCTGGGACACACTGGAGGAGCTCTGGGCACTGCCCCTGGGGTGGTGATGGACAGGGGAGTGGCCACTCCCCTTTCCTTGGTCCAGTTGCGCACCAGAGCAGGGGCTGGGGGATCCCTGAACTGGTGTAGACTGGTTTATGCAAGGAGGGCACCATCTATGCCCTTCAAAGCATTCCCAGTGGCCAGGAGAGGCTACTCCTCTCAGGCTCTTAACATCTGTTTCCAAAGGGAGAGGGTGTAACACCTTCTCTCAGAGGAAATCCTTTGTTCTGCCTTCCTGGGACTGGGCTGTCCAGACCCCAGGAGGGCAGAAGCCTGTCTGTGGGTTGGCAGCAGCAGTAGCTGCAGTGAAAACCCCAGAGAGCTGGTTTGGCAGTACCCGGGGTCCATGCTGGAGCCCTAGGGATGCATGGGATTGGCATCCCAATACCAGATTTGACATTGGGGGACAATTCCATGATCTTAGACATGTTACATGGCCATATTTGGAGTTATCATTGTGAAGTTACATATAGGTATTGACCTATATGTAGTGCATGCGTGTAATGGTGTCCCCGCACTCACAAAGTCTGGGGAAATTGCCCTGAACTATGTGAGGGCACTTTGTCTAGTGCCAGGGTGCCCTGACACTTAGAAACTTTGCACCTAACCTTTACTAAGTGAGGGTTAGACATATAGGTGACTTAGAAGTTACTTAAGTGTAGTGTAAAATGGTTGTGAAATAACGGGGACGTTATTTCACTCAGGCTGCAGTGGCAGTCCTGTGTAAGAATTGTCTGAGCTCCCTATGGGTGGCAAAAGAAATGCTGCAGCCCACAGGGATCTCTTGGAACCCCAATACCTAGGTACCATATACTAGGGAATTAAGTGTGCCAATTAGATTTGGTAAACATGGTCACTAGCCTGCAGTGACATTTTTAAAAGCAGAGAAAGCATAAGCACTGAGGTTCTGGTTAGGAGAGCCTCAGTGACACAGTTAGGTACCACACAGGGAACACATTCAGGCCACAACTCTGAGCATTGGGGTCCTGGCTAACAGGATCCCAGTGACACAAGCAAAAACCAACTGACACACAAGTAAAAAATGGGGATAACATGCCAGGCAAGATGGTACTTTCCTACAGCCACCCTCCAGGACAGTACCCATTGACTACTGCTCTCCTGACCTAAACACAGCCCAAAATGTATTATTTAGGGGCACCCCAGAACCCAGGAAATCAGATTCCTGCAACCTGAAACAAGAAGAAGGACTGCTGACCTGAAAGCCCTGCAGAGACGACGGAGACGACAACTGCTTTGGCCCCAGCCCTACCGGCCTGTCTCCAGACTCAAAGAAAACTGACCAGCGACGCATCCGACAGGGAGCAGCGACCTCTGAAACCTCAGAAGACTGCCCTGAAATCTGAAGGACCAAGAAACTCCCAAGAACAGCGGTACTGTTCACCAACAGCAACATTTTTGCAACTTTCTAATAACTTTCAAAGAACTCACTCTTCCCGCAGGAAGCGTGAGACTTCACCCTCTGCACCTGACATCCCCGGCTCAAGCTCCAGAGAACCAACACTATAGGGAGGACTCCCAGGCGACTACGACCTCATGAGTACCCCGAGACGACACACCTGGATCCCTACAGTGACGCATGCAGAGAGAATCCAGAGGCTCATCCTGACCGCAACTGTCTGTAACAAGGAACCCGACTCCTGGACCAAGCACTGCACCCGCAGCCCCCAGGACCAGAAGGAACCGAACTCCAGTGCAGGAGTGACCCACAGGCAACCCTCTGCCTAGCCCTGTCAGTGGCTGGCCCGAGAAGCCCCCCTCTGCCCTGCCTGCACCATTAGAGTGACCCCCGTGTCCCTCCATTGATTTCTATTACAAACCCGATGCCTGCTATGCACACTGCACCCGGCCGCCCCTATGCTGCTGAGGGTGTGTTTTGTGTGCCTACTTGTGTCCTCCCCAGTGCTCTACAAAACCCCCCTGGTCTGCCCTCTGAAGACGAAGGTACTTACCTGTTGGCAGACTGGAACCTGAGCACCCCTGTTCTCCATAGGCGCCTATGTGTTTTGGGCCCTCCTTTGACCTCTGCGCCTGACTGGCCCTGTGTTGCTGGTGCGGGGACTTTGGGGATGCCTCGAAAACCCAATGGTGAGCTGCCTATGCCCAGGAACTTGAACTTGTAAGTGCCTTACTTACCTGAAAAACTAACCAATATTTACCTCCCCCAGGAACTGTTGATTTTTGCAGTGTCCACTTTTAAAATAGCTTATTGCCATTTTAACTAAAACTGTGTATGTTACTGCTCTAATTCAAAGTTCCTTACTTATGTGTGTGGAGTACCATGCATTTTATGTATTTACTTCAAATCTTGAATCTTGTGGTTCTAAAATAAATTAAGAAAATATATTTTTCTATATATAACGTATTGGCCTGGAGTTAAGTCTTTGAGTGTGTGTTTGTCATTTATTGCCTGTGTGTGTACAACAAATCCTTAAGACTACCCTCTGATAAGCCTACTGCTCAACCACACTACCACAAAATAGAGCATTAGAATTATCTAATGTTGCCACTATCAACCTCTAAGGGGAACTCTTGGACTTTGTGCACACTATCTCTCACTTTGAGATAGTACACACAGAGCCAACGTACTACAGTATGTAATTGGCTTATCCATGATTGGCATATTTGATTTATTAGTAAGTCCCTAGCAAAGTGCACTGGAGGTGCCAGTAAATCAAATGCTACTAGTGGGCCTGCAGCACTGGTTGTGCCATCCACATAAGTGGCTATGTAATCATGTCTCAGACCTGCCATTGCAGTGTCTGCAGTTTTAATTGTAAATTTGACTTGGCAAGTGTACCCACTTGCCAGGCCTAAACCTTCCCTTTTCTTACGTTTAGGGCACCCCTAAGGTAGGCCCTAGGTAGCCCCAAGGGCAGGGTGCAAGGTATGGTTAAGGTAGGACATATAGGCCCTCATTACAACTCTGGCGGTCGGTGTTAAAGCAGAGATAATACTGTCAACAGGCTGGTGGTAAAAAAAATGGGATCACGACCACGACAGAACCCGCCAACATAGACAGCCACTTTAACACTCTGACCGCCACGGTGGTAGCAACAAACTCTGCATCAGTAACCGCCAACAGCCAGGCGAAAGCCAATGTACCGCCCACCCCATCATAACCCGCCAGTCCGCCAGCTTTTCTGGGGCGATACCAGCGCCATCAAAAGCACAGCGGAAACAGGACTTGGAGGGAAACCACTCACCTCTCGACACTCAACGAAGAACCAGGACGCCATGGAGCCCGAGCTGCAGGTCCTGCCCATGCAGGTCTACCTCCTCATCTACCAGGAATACGAAAGGGGGCAGGACGACCACAGTGAGTACTGCACCTAGTACACAGGGGAGAGGGGGATGAAAAAGAGAGTGACACACACACGCAACACCCCCACCCCCTCTCTCACCCACAACACCATACACACATGCATCAACATTACATGTATACCCCATAACCCCCTGGAAGAATGCAAGGACCAAAGGAATTGAGTTAAACAGTGATAGTTTAGAAATAGGCAGATATACGTAATAAATAGAAAAACAATATTTAAAAAAATATACAATATGTACATAAGACAGTACATTGTCCATTCAAAATGTCCGTGGGCAACTGGGCCAACAATCATGGGCCAAGCCCACATTTGACTCCTGCCTCAATAAGGAGAGAACACTGCAGGGGCATCAGGTCGAAAACACACAGGCACCTCAGGGGGATTGGGAAGGGGGGGGCACCTCAGCCACAAGATGGAATAACTCCACTGCTCCTCGAGGGGGCTCCATGCCCACTGCTTGGTCCTGGGGAGTGCAAAGCCACAGTCTCTCAAGTCTCTCAAGAGGGTGGTTTGCCCACTGCATGGCCCTGGGGAGTGCAAAGCCACAGTCTCACAAGTCTCTCAAGTGGGTGGTTTGCCCACTGCTTGCTCCTGGGGAGTGCAAAGCCACAGCCTCTCAAGTCTCTCAAGTGGGCGGTTTGCCCACTGCTTGCTCCTGGGGAGTGCAAAGCCACAGTCACTCAAGTCTCTCAAGTGGGCGGTTTGCCCACTGCTTGGTCCTGGGGAGTGCAAAGCCACAGTCTCTCAAGTCTCTCTAGTGGGCGGTTTGCCCACTGCTTGCTCCTGGGGAGTGCAAAGCCACAGTCTCTCAAGTCTCTCTAGTGGGCGGTTTGCCCACTGCTTGGTCCTGGGGTGTGCAAAGCCACAGTCTCTCAAGTCTTTCTAGTGGGCGGTTTGTCCACTGCTTGGTCCTGGGGAGTGCAAAACCACAGTCTCTCAAGTCTCTTTAGTGGGCGGTTTGCCCACTGCTTGCTCCTGGGGAGTGCAAAGCCACAGTCTCTCAAGTCTCTCTAGTGGGTGGTTTGCCCACTACTTGGTCCTGGGGTGTGCAAAGCCACAGTCTCTCAAGTCTCTCTAGTGGGTGGTTTGTCCACTGCTTGGTCCTGGGGAGTGCAAGGCCACAGTCTCTCAAGTGGATGGATTCTTCCACTGGTCCTGGAGGGGGCTTTGTGCCCAGTGTGCTTCATCCTGGCAAGGATAGGGTGAGTGGATGCCTTTCTTCACTAGTTCTGGAGGGGGCCTTGTGCCCGATGTGCTTCATCCTGCCAAGGATAGGGTGAGTGGATGCCTTTCTCCACTGGATCTGGAGGGGGCCTTGTCCCCAGTGTGCTTCATCCTGCCAAGGATAGGGTGAGTAGATGCCTTTCTCCACTGGTTCTGGAGGGGGCCTTGTGCCAAGTGTGCTTCATCCTGCCAAGGACAGGGTGAGTGGATGCCTTTCTCCACTGGTTCTGGAGGGGGCCTTGTGCCCAGTGTGCTTCATCCTGCCAAGGATAGGGTGAGTGGATGGATATCTCCACTGGTTCTGGAGGGGGCCTTGTGCCCAGTGTGCTTCATCCTGCCAAGGATAGGGTGAGTGGATGCAAATCTCCACTGGTTCTGGATGGAACCTTGTGCCCAGTGTGCTTCATCCGACCAAGGATAGGGTGAGAGAATGCATATCTCCACTGGTTCTGGAAGGGGTCTTGTGCCCAGTGATGCAACACTTTGGGTGTGGCAGTTCACAGTCCCTCACCTGGGTATTTGAGGCATGAGATTTGCAGGAAACAGGAAACAGGTTGCATTATAGTCCATGGAGCCAGGGCTGGACTCCATCCTGTGGCGGCTATGGCTGCAAACTGGTGGTAGTGCTGGTGCTGGTGGGGGTGCTGCCAGTGGTGGTGGGAGGTTCCAGCCTTTCTCCTGCAGCCTCGGACGGCTGCCCACTGGGGCTGCTGGTACTGGTGCTACTGTCAGCGGTGCAGGTGGCGTGCTTGCGGCGGGACCTGCGGCGGTGCTAGCGGCAGTGTAGGTGGCGGTGCTGGCCGTGGGGCAGGCGTTGCCAGTGGTGGAGGGAGGCTCCAGCCCTTCTCCTGCTGCCTCGGATGGCTGCCTACTGGGGCTGCTGATAGTAGTGGTGCTAGCGGTGGTGCAGGTGGTGGTGTAGGTAGCGGTGGAGGTGGCAGTGCTTGCGACGGTGCTAACGGTGGGGCTGCTGGCGAGGCTGGCCGTGGTGCAGGTGGCGGGGCTGGTAGCCACCAGGCCTTCACCTGCAGCCTCCGACGGCTGAAGTGCTTTGCCTGGTGTTTTCTGCCCCTTCCTCACCTTGGCAGATGGTGGTGTGACCTTGGGTCTGGCAGCTGGAGTCTTTGGCCTTGCTGGGTGGTTTGTGCTCCTTTCCCTTGCTGCATGCTGTCCCTCTCTTCACCTTGGCAGGTGGTGGAATGGTTTTGTCCTTTGCAGGGGTTGGTGGCACACTGGCTGGGATGACGGGTGCCCCCTTTGAGCCTCTGTGAGCTACAGGAACCACAGCGGACATCGACTTGGTGGCTGAGGTGCTGGCCTGGGTTCTGGACACCCTGGCCCGGGGGGAAGGACGGTGGGGGGAGGGGTAGGGAAGAGGTCAATGTTTGCCAGGAAAAGCTTCTTAGACACACTGGGGTGGAAACATGGAGAGGGTTTGGGAGTGGAGGAAGAGAGAGTGGTTGTCTGCTGAAATTGGGTGCAGGTGCATGGGCTGGATGCTATTGGGAGGTGGATGGCTGTTGGGTGGGTGGGTGGGTGCTTGCGTTTGTGTACTTTGGGAGGAGGGGTCACAGACACACTGGGAGAGGATACAGGGGACGTGTGCATGGATGTGGGGGTGGTGACTGCCTGTGAGGGGTGTGTTGTGATGGGTGTGCTGGTGATGGAGGTAGTGGATGAGAATGTAGTGCATGCAGGTGTGAGTGGAGACGCTACTGGGAGTGAGGTGGAGGTCGAGGGGGAGGGGGACACAGTGGAGGCAGTGGATGTTTGTGTATCTGCATGGGGATGGTGCTTGTGTGAGTGCCTGTGAGATGAAGTGTGGTGCTTGTGTTTGCCTGAGCTACTTCTGTATGTTGATTTGGGTGAATGCTGGTCGGTCTGAAGGTGTGCTTGGGATAGGCTGGGGTTGAGGGGATTGGGTCTGGGTAGAGGTGGTGGGAGGGGGAGAGGGAGGGGGGAGGCTAGAGACAGGGACAAGGGCTGCCATCAGGGAGGAGGCCAGAGCCTGAAATGCTCTCTTTTGGGCCACCACACCAGAGTAAATGCCCTCCAGGTATGCATTTGTTTGTTTCAAATGCCCTGCTACACCCTGGATGGGATTCAGAATGGTTGACTGCCCAACAGTGAGGAATCTCAGGATGCCAATAGCCGCCTCACTAAGTTGGAGCCAGGCTGACAGGGGCCAGGCCATAGGTGCCTGGGGCGAAGGAGATGCGCACCCTCCTGAGTGAGCGGGCACAGGAAACACGCTGAGGGGCTGCTGGGAGGGGGGTGCTGGTAGGGGGGTTGGCAGATGTACCTGTTGTTGGGGTGGGCACAGAGGTGTCCGCCACCGCCAGGGAGCTTCCATCGGAGGAGGAGTCTGTCTGTGGTCTCCCCTCCTGTCCCCGTCGTGGTGCTCCACTTGTCCTCCGTCTCACTGGTGCCCTCACCCTCGTGGATTCGGCCTCCAGGCCCATGTGGGATGCAGCTCCCTCCGTTGCTGGTGCCTCTGCTCCTCCGCCAGATGATGCTAATGCACACAAGGACAGGGTGACAAAACAAAAAGGGGAGGGAGAGACAGAGGATACACTTGGTCAATGCCAGCAAACACCACTACCGTTGGCGTACACGACACACAGGGAGCAGCCCTATGCCCTAGGCCATGCACTACCAGTTACTAAGATAGTCACCAGCCCATAGGGTACAGTGCCTACCGCCATTAGCTGCACACCTGAAACCCACAGGATCCTGCCCAGTAGTAGATGCCCACTGACACTATTAGGGTATGAGTGCTTCAGAGCCTGCCTAACAAGGGACCTACCCTGACATATTCGCCCTGGCCTAGGGGCACCCATAGCCCACATCCCCCACCCAGGTATGCAAAGTCAGGATTCAGAATCTGTACTCATCCCCTTGTGGCTGCTGTAATGCCTTCAGGCGCCCATCCAACTCCGGATAGGCCACCGCCAGGATGCGGAACATCAGGGGGGTCATGGTGCAAAGGGCACCCCTTCCTCGTTGGGGGGTCAGCCCCAGCTGGGCCTCCACCGTCTTCTTTGCCCAGCGGCGCAGGTCCTCCCACCTTTTGCGGCAGTGGGTGCTCCGCCTGTCAAAGACCCCCAGGGTCCGCACCTCCTTGGCGATGGCACACCGAATACCCTTATTCTGGTGGACACTGACCTGCATGGAAAAGACAGCAGAAAAGGGAATTAGTCAACTGTCCGGACCGTCACACTCATGGCCCACCAGATATCTCCCATCCCCTGATGCACATATATTGACCACCTTGCATGCAGCACTCTGGCCAGGACGCCTCAGCCCTCCCCCACATGTGGCTTACACACACAGCAATCTATACATTCATGGCCCACGCATCATGCTCACAGTGTACTCACCTGTTTCTCTGGAGGACCATAAAGTAACATGTACTGGGGTAGGACCCCATCCAAAAGTTTCTCCAACTCCTCCACAGTGAAGGCAGGGGCCCTTTCCCCAGACACATGAGCCATTGTCGCTTCTAGACACAAGTCACAGCAGCATTTGCAGTGTAGGTCCTCTCCTGTTGAAGGTCAGGTAGCAAGTGAGTGAACAGATAGAAAATGGCGGTCACGTCTGAGGCGGTGCGTACCGTCACCACCGGTGTACATCGCCATTGGCTCCTGGAACCCATAGGGCCCAATGATAACCAATGCGAAGTTGCGCGGCGGTCTTTGACTGCCTACCGCGACGGCGCACAGCGCCAGCAGAATTAACTCACTTCCACCTGTCTTCCTCACAGGTCAGGCAGCCGCCATTTCAGGGGGGCACAAGGCATGGCACCTAACTGCGTCACAGCAGACACTGGCACAGCAACTGATTCTCAGATTCACATACTGGTTCTGTAAAGGAAAAAATGCATTATTAGTGCAATAGATGTGTGAATATGACCCTCTGCTCACCGTTTTCTTCCGAAGGCTTCAACCGCTGAGACTGAATATGAGATGGCGGCATCCTCCAGTGTACAGACCCCTGGTGGACCTTGCGACAATAGAGGACAGACACATTATCATAACCAACAGACTGGGTTGGGCCACAATCCAAGAACTGTGTGCCCAATTGGAGGCAGACCTGATGTCAGCTGTCCGCCAGCCCACAGGTATCCCCCCCCAGTGCAGGTCCTGTCAGTGCTCCATTTCCTGGCAAGTGGTTCTTTCCAAACAACACTGGCCATGGCATCAGTGATGTCTCAGCCAATGTTCTCCAAAGTGTTGACCAGAGTGTTGTCAGCCCTGCTGAAACACATGCGCAGCTACATCGTATTCCCCCAGGTGGAGGATTTGGCCACAGTGAAAGCTGACTTTTAGCCCTGGGACATATCCCCAACATCATTTGTGCCATTGATGGTACACATGTAGCATTTGTCGTTCCCCCCACCCCCCTGGAGAAATGAATAAGTGTTCAGGAATAGAAAAATCTATCACCCTATGAATGTGGGATGGTGTGTTTGGCGGACCAGTACATCTCCCATGTGAATGCCAAATATCCTGGCTCTGTGCATGACACCGTTATCTTGAGGAATAGCAGCATCCCATATGTGATGGGCCAACTCCAGAGGCACCGGGTGTGGCTAATAGGTGAGCCCAAGGTCCCCATTCAGTATAAGTAGGTGTCTGGGTATGGGGTTGTCACTAAAGGTTAGTGTGTGTCTAAAAGTTGTCCCTCGATATTTGCAGGTGACTCTGGTTACCCCAACCTCTGATGACTACTGACCCTAGTGAGGAATGCCAGGACAAGGGCAGAGGAACATTACAAAGAGGCACAGGGGCGTACATTGACATTATTGAAAGGACCTTTGGTCTCCTGAAGGCCAGTTTCCGGTGCCTCCATCTGACTGGTGATCCCTGTACTACTCACTCAAGAAGATGTGCCAGATCATCGTTGAATGTTGCATAACCTGGCCTTGTGACGCCTGGTGCCTTTCCTGCAGGAGGATGTGCCTGGAGATGGTCTTGTGGCAGCGGAGGAGCATGTGGACAGTGAGGAAGAGGAGGCAGAGTAAGAAGATGTTGACAACAGAAGTAATATAATACAGCAGTACTTCCAGTGACACACAGGTAAGACACTGTAACTTAACTTAACTTTTCAGTTTTGTGTTGGACATTGTACATGGCAGCCTGATTTCACTATGTCTATGGCCACTTACTGTACCCTTTGGCATCCCTGTTTTCAGATCTCTGTGGCCCACTCTGGCTCCTCCTATGTGTACTGCTGCGGTTGGTCATTACAAAGTATATTTAACTGTACATATGACTTGCAATGCTTTGATAATGTTCTACTAATACATATTTTAATCATTTGACAGACACCAGATTTGTATTTGTTCCAAGGGTGTTTATTTAAGTAATCATAAGTAGAGGGGGAGGTGCAATAGGCTGGGGTGGTGGTGGGGGAATGTTCAGTTAGAGTCTAGTCTCTTGGTATCACAGGTGCATTGTCCAATGGGACATAGGAAGGGGAGTAATGGCAGTTCAAGGTGGACAGGGTGACAGAGTGGGACAGATGGGTGACAATCATGAGAGTCTTATTTCCTGGCTGGGGTCTTGGCAATGTTCTCTGGCTTCTGCCTGGATCGCAAGGACGATTTGCGGGGTGGTTCTCCTTCTGCAGTGGGTGGGGTGCTGGTGGCCTGTTGTTCCTGTCCACTAGCGCAGACGGAGGTGGAGGGCTGTTCTTCGATGTGGCTAGTGTCAGGGGCCCATTGGTGTGCCACTGCCTCCCTCATGGTGTTGCCCATGTCAGTCAGCACCCGTAATGGTGACCAGGATGGTGTAGATGTGTTGGAGGTCCTCCCTGATCCCCAGGTACTGTCCCTCCTGCAGCCGCTGGGTCTCCTGCCACTTGGCCAGTATCTGGCCCATGGTCTCCTGGGAATGGTGGTATGCTCCCAGGATGTTGATGAATGCCTCCTGGAGAGTGGGTTCCCTGGGCCTGTCCTCCCCCTGTCATACAGCAGTCCTCCTAGCTTCCCTGTTGTCCTGTGCCTTCGTCCCCTGAACTGTGTGCCCACTGCCACTGACCAAAGGTCCCTGATCACCCTGAGTTTGTGGGGTTGCCTGGGGCCCCTGTAGTGTGGGCACACTACTGATTGCCGTGTCCTGGGGACAGTGGCATTGGCCCGCTGGGTGGGTGCTGTGCTGGTGTTTCCTGAGGGGGGAGGCTCTGTGGTGGGTTGGGACTGTGGCAGGGTAACCGACTGTCCAGAGATCCCTGATGGGCCAGGTTGGTCAGCCTGATCCAGGCGTGCAGAGCTGTCGTCACTGTGGGCCTCTACTGGGGGCAGTGGATGTAGCTGGCACCTCCTCTCTGGTGACGTTGAGTAGGGGTCCTATGGGGATGCAAATGCAGTGTTAGTGTATCTGCGTGTGCCATCTTGTGCATGGGTGTGTTTCCCTGTATGATTGTGATTTCTCT
Organism: Pleurodeles waltl; assembly: GCF_031143425.1. Taxonomy (NCBI): domain Eukaryota; kingdom Metazoa; phylum Chordata; class Amphibia; order Caudata; family Salamandridae; genus Pleurodeles; species Pleurodeles waltl. The sequence goes on along the minus strand of NC_090446.1, from coordinate 1,274,920,584 downwards.
GTCAGCTTTGGCTTGTGTGCGTGGTGATTTTGTGGGCTGGGTGATTCGCTCCACTGAGCATGCTGTGGTGATGGGGGTCTATGCACGCCTGTGATGGGGGTCCATGCATTGGTGTTACATGCAGGGCTTGGTATTGAGATGGGTGGGTTGAGATAGTGGGTTATGTGTGAGGTGGTGGAGTGATGGGGGTGAGGGTAGGGGTAGGAGTTTGTGATGGCATGCAGGTAGGGTGGGGGGATAAAGTAGTAAATATTTGACTTACCAGAGACCAGTCCTCCTGCTACTCATGCGAGGCCCTCAGGATGCATTATTGCCAAGACTTGCTCCTCCCATGTTGTTAGTTGTGGGGGAGGAGGTGGGGGTCCACCGCCAGTGCTCTGTACGGCTACCTGGTGTCTTGCAACCACGGAACATACCTTCCCCCATAGGTCATTCCACTTCTTCCTGATATCATCCCCAGTTCTTGGGTGCTGTCCCACGGCATTGACCCTGCCCATGATCCTCTGCCATAGCTCCATCTTCCTAGCAATGGATGTCTGCTGAGCCTTTGATCCGAATAGCTGTGGCTCTACCCAGATGATTTCCTGCACCATGACACCTAGCTCCTCCTCTGAAAACCTGGGGTGTCTTTGGGGTGCCAGGGATGTGGTGTGAGTTGTATGTGTGAGGATGTGCGGGGTGATGTGTGCCGTGTTGTGTTGTGAGGTGCTTGGATGGTGTATGGGTGATGATGTATTGTGCCTCTGATTGAGTGGGTGCTCCTGGCTTGTCTCTCTCTGCTTGCTATCTTTTTCTTCACTGTAAGGGGTTGTAGGTAATGTGGGTGTTTTTTCTATAGTGGTGTGGGTGTGTGGGTGTGGTGTGTGTATGTGTGTCAGGTGTGTGTAGTTTGAATTGTCCAATGTGGTGGTGTCTTGTAAGTGTGTATGTATTTTGGGCGCAGCAGTGTGTACCGCCAATGGTTTACCGCGGTTAAAAGACCGCTGCAGTGATTCGTTGGTAGTGATACTGTTGGCGTGACGGTTTGGGTTTTGCTATCGCTAGTTCATCACTGACATTTGGTCTGGCAGACTTTTCTGGGTGTCTGTACAGTGGCACATTTCTCAGTGTGGGTCATAATACCCGTAGCGGAATACTGCAGCGGTCACAGTATGTTGGCGCCCATCGGCATGGCTGTAAGCGGCATTTACCGCCAGGGTTGTAATGAGTGCCATAGTAGTGTGTTTTATATGTCCTGACAGTGAAATATCGCAAAATTTATTTTTCACTGTTGCAAGGCCTGTCCCTCTCATACGTTAACATGAGAGCTACCTTTAAATCCGATTAAAGTGTAGATTCCCTTTGGGAGCGGAAGGACATTTGGAGTTTGGGGTCTCTGAGCTCACAATTCAAAAATACATCTTTTAGAAAAGTTGATTTTAAGATTGTGTGTTTGAAAATGCCACTTTTAGAAAGTGAGCATTTTCTTGCTTATACCATTTCTGTTTGTGGATTCCCTGTCTGGGTCATTTTAACAGTTGGGCTGATTTCTGCTCACACTAGACAGTGACACAAAGGGAGATGGGGTGTAGCCTGCATATCCTGATGAGCCATCTGTGCTAGGGGAGAGGAGAAGAGTGGTCACTCTCACCTGAAAGGGCTGTGCCTGTCCTCACACAATGCAGTGTCCAACCCCCTGGTGAGTGTCTGGGGCCTGGCCTGGGCAAGGCAGGATTTCACATTCCAAAGAGACTTTACTTTGAAGTAGGCGTACTTCAAAGGAGAAATTGGGTATAAGAAGGGCACCCAAAACCACAGACTTTAGAAACCCTTCTGGAAACAAGAGGAACCTCTGCCTGGAGAATAGCTGAAGAGCTGAGGAAGAAGAGCTGCCCTGCCTGTGACTGTGCTTTGTGGAGCTATCTTGCAGTTGCTGCTTCTGCCAGAGTAAGAGGGCAAAGAATGGACTTTGTGTGCCTTCCATCTTGAGAAGAAATCCCCAAGGGCTTGATCTAGAGCTTGCCTCCTGCTGTTTGAAGTGTCAGGGACAGCAAATGCTTCTCTCTGACAGCACCTGGAGTCTCTGGAGAGACTCCTATTCTGCCCTGTGGTGCCCATCCAGTTCCTGACACCCTGAAAGGAGAAGCTGGCAGTCTAAAGACAAGGAAATCCACGCACAGAGCGCTGTGCGGGGAAAAGATTGACGCAACTCTGATCTGCGGCTGAAGAAACAACGCGCCACCGGCTCCGCAGCTGAGAAACGACGCTTGCAGGAAAAGAGACTGAAGAATCGACGCACGGAGCAGGAGAAACGACGCGCAGCATTGCAGACGGAGGCTGGGAGATCACAACCTGAGCTGTGGGGTTTTTGGATCATCATGCGGCTGGATTTCTGACTCAAGTACCGCTGTGTGGAAAAACAACGCAAGGCCTGCCCGGACCCAAGAATGCTGACGGGATCGATGCACCACACTCCTGCGGAGAGAAGAAATGATGCGCCCGACCCGACAAAAGGAGAAACAATGCACAGTCTCGCTCGTGAGTGAAATAGACGCATCGCAAGTCCTTTTGACGCACACTCGCCCGTGCAGGGTTATTTTTGACGCACCCAAGGTATCTTTTCACGCTAACAGTTTTAGTGTGTGTTTAAAACTACTTAAATACTCTTTTTGATTTTTAATTGATATAAGTTACTGTGTGTGTTGGTACATACTTTACACCTAGAACTCTGAAGTTAAGCCTACTGCTCTGCCAAGCTACCAAAGGGGTAAGCAGGGGTTAGCTGAGGGTGATTCTCTTTTACCCTGACTAGAGTGAGGGTCCTTGCTTGAACAGGGGGTAACCTGACTGTCAACCAAAGACCCCATTTCTAACACAAGGTTATGTACTATTTTGAGAAAATGAGGCTTGTGAGACAGCTAAAACTGTCTGTTGGTTGGACCTCAAACACACAGGTAGAGCAAAGGGAACAGGAGTGCACAGGGTCCTTTACTCACACGCTTAAGGCACAGAGCTCTGGTCAAGAGCATCACAATTTTCCCTGAAAGACATGGAACAAGTGTCATATTGCAGGATCAGTTTCCCTTAGCGACATGGAACATGTATGGTACTGCAGTGCCAACCAGAGCAAGCTTCCTTCAAAGATATGGGACAAGTACGCTACAGCAGGGCCAGTGAGTGCAAACTTTCTGTAAAGATATGGCTAAAATGTGGTACTCAGCCAGTGCAAGCTTGCTTCAAAGACAAGAAACAAATGTGGTATTTCAGGGCCCTTGCAAGCTTCCCCCAGAGACATGCAAGTGTGGCAGCGCCATTTAACACCTCACTTGGATACAACTAACAAGCAGCATTTCAGATTTGGTACAAGTGTAAAGAACAGGGCTGGGGTGTATTAGTGCCTCCTCAGGTGACACAATGGTGTAGGTTAGGAAGAACTGAGGAAGCTGTCACCTATTCTGCCTAGTACCTTGTTTGATCTTGTGAAAAGTGAGGGGCAAATGAGAGCTGGCACAATCATAGGTGAGTTTGCTTAGACTACTGTGAAGGCTGTTAAGAAGGAAAAAATAAGGCAGCACATTTAGATAACTTCTTCATTTGAAAGAATAAACTTCTACCACATCTCCTGGCTCAGTCACAGTTCTCAAAGCTTCTCTTCAAATACAAACATTCTACCTCACCAACACAGCATGGGTATGTACAAACATACTAAACATGTACAACAAAATCTAAAAGGAGCAACATAAAGGACACTTTACTACAACTATATAAAAACGTTTAGCTTAGCCTCTATTGCACCTTAAAATCCTGTTCTTGAAAAAGGGAAAAATGAGTGAGAGTGCAGTGGAGAGAGGCACACAAAGATGTGAGAAGGGGTATTTAATTAGAGCAAGAGTGGGTGAGAGAGGAGGAAGGGGAGAAGAAACAAATAGACATGTTCTTTTATATACAATTGGTTTCAATGTAAGTAAACATATGTATTTTAGCTCACAAAATATTTGCATGAAATATATGTTTCCTAACAATTTTTATTACCCAATGCGATCTGCTGTTCCCTTGAATAATATTTGTCCTTTTTAATTCCCTACAGATCTTAAATCATCACCTGATCAAGGCATGAAAAACAACACCTCTGTGGAGGAATTCATTTTGCTTGGCTTCTCTAGCCTCCCAGAGCTTAAAATCACGCTGTTTGTTCTGTTCCTCTCACTCTATCTTTCCATGTTGATTGGTAACATTCTCATTGTGACCATCACCTGGACTGACCCTCGTCTCAACACACCCATGTACTACTTCCTTCGTCACCTTTCCTTTCTTGAAATCTGCTACACATCTGTAACCATCCCCAAAATGTTGAGGAACTTCCTAACCAAGGGCAATACCATCCATTATGCTGGTTGTGCTGCCCAACTATACTTCTTCATTGCACTCGGTAGTATTGAATGCACTCTACTTGCTGTCATGGCATATGACCGGTTTGTTGCCATCTGCAACCCGTTAGGATACCCCATCATTATGAGTAGGTGGGTGTGTCATTCACTGGTGAGCAGCTCATGGCTAAGTGGCTTTCTAAATTCTATGGTGCACACAGTCTTGACTTTCCGACTCCCATTCTGCTCCTCAAATGAGGTCAAGCAGTTCTTCTGTGACATTCCACCACTGCTGAACTTGGCCTGTGCTGATACACACACAAATGAAATGGTGCTCTTTGTAGTTGGGGGCCTGTACGGCTTTGGATCGTTCCTGCTCACACTGATCTCCTATATCCAAATCATCTCAGCCATACTAAAAATACGTACTAAAGAAGGACAACGGAAAGCCTTCTCCACCTGCACATCTCATCTCATTGTGGTCAGCCTTTTCTATGGGACTTCCTTCTTTATGTACCTGCGCCCCACCTCAAGTTATTCACTATATCAAGAGAAACTAATCCCTGTTTTCTATGCTGTGGTCACTCCAACCTTGAACCCCATTATCTACAGTCTGCGGAACAAGGAGATCAAAGGGGCACTTAGGAAAATGGTGTATAAAACAATGGTGCTGCATAGAAATATTAAAATGTAAAGTTAATTGGAGCTAAAAGGTCCACTTGAGCTCCTCTGAGGATTTATTTACTACAGGACTGCTGCTGCCCTTACCGAGTTCAATGCCTCACCCCAGCCCTATGTAGACAGCAAACAGAATGTTTCTCCACCAATCAAAGATAGTCTGTGCTATGAGACCACCTTATATGCATCATATACTAACATGCAAAGTGGTGGGTCTTCATTCAGGGCAGGAAGTCTGTCTGGGTCTTGGTAGCTACCTAAAGAAGACTAGGCTGCGAAAAAACCTTTCGGTGTAGATTTCAGAAGCTGTGAAGTGTTAATCGAGCACTACGTAGGAGAAATAATGTTACATATGTACTTACAATGAAAAAGCCCAAAAAGCTATTTTACTATTGCAAGGCTGGCAGCTCCATAGATAAATACTGGGATGCAATTTCAAATGTAATAATGCTAACACCTAGTAGGAAGCACCTAGAAATGTATTCCTTGCACTCTTGTTAATATTTATTGAAAGCCCAATAGAGCCAGATTTTCAATACATATTATGTAGGAGGTACTTTTAGAAAGTTACATTTTCTCACCTTAATGCCTCTAGAGGATATTTTGGAATAGCCCCCAGCTGCAGTCCTTAAGTGCTGAATGAGGCATGAACATTGATCCCACAGCAAGTGGGGAGGTGTTTCTGTTTCATTGGCAGGATGACCATTTGGAGAGTGCCCAGAAACTTAATTATCTTCATCTTCAAGTAGATTTCAGGTAACACCTGAGGTGGACCTTTTTTTGTTTCCCCAGTCAGTCAAGCTCCAGTCCCAGTGAGAGAGGAGTTGCCCCCAGAAGAGATCACAAATGAAAGATGTTCATTTCCCTAGGCACTCGTCTGAGAATAGACACAGAGGCTCTGCACAAGGAGAGAAAGGTTTCATCTTTTTGAACTTAGGAAGAGAGGGGCTCTGTGAGATTGTTTGTAGTAAGGCTGTTAGACCTGGCATCCTTAGGGTGGTCTCATCCCAGAATGTTTGACTTTCATCTCTTGTTTTTAGCTGTATCCGTTTGTTGGCCTTTCGACTCTGAGCACTTTACCACTGCTAACCAGAGCTAAAGTGCATGTGCTTCTCCCCTAAACATGGTAAAATTGTTGTATCCACAATTGGCATATTTAATTTACTTGTAAGTCCCTTGTAAAGTGGTAAGCCATATATTTAGGGCTTGTAAATTAAATGCTATTAGTGGACCTCAAACACTGATTGTGCCGCCCAGTTAAGTAGCTGTGTAAACATGTCTGAGGCCTGCCATTGCAGAGCCTGTGTGTGCAGTTTCACTGCCACTTCGACTTGGCATTTAAAACATCTTGCCAAGCCTTACAATCCGCATTTCTCACATATAAATCACCCCTAAGGTAGGCCCTAGGTAGCCCATAGGGCAAGGTACCATGTAAGTAAAAGGCAGGACATCTACTTTTAAGTTTTACATGTCCTGGTGCTGAAAAGCTCCCAAAGTCATTTTTCATTGCTGTGAGGCCTGCCCTCTCATAAACCAGCAGTGGGAATTCCTTAATATACTTTTAAGCTGTAATTTCTGATCAGAAAGGAGTAGCTGGAGTAGCTGCATCCTGTGTCATATCATTGGATTTGTACTGATAAATCCTCCTTACTAGTTAAGTCAGATTTATTGTTACTATTTTAGAAATGTCAGTTTTAGATAGTGGGCATGTCTCTGACTTCACCTCCCTGTGTGCCTGATAGACTGTCTCCAATACACGTCTGGCCTGGACTGGGTGTCATCTACATTTGTGCATTCCCTCCAGGCACCCACAACACAGGATACTCAACTGCATCTTTATTCATCTGCATACTGATGGGTCTCCCTTGGGAGGAGGTTGGGAAGGGACACACACTTCAAAGGGTAGTGGCCTGAGCCAACACAAAGGACCTATTACCCTCCACCGATAGTCTGGAACCAGGGATAGGCTGAAAGGGGGTCATGTGCACTTCAGAAAGATCCCTTGAAGGCATCCTCCACATTAACTGCACTTTTGGGTATAAGTACTGGGTCTCTGTCCCCTTGAAACCAGATCACTACTGGCCTTGGGAAAAACTCTACTGGAGTAAAGACTGTGCTGTAATGATTGCCACACTGCCTGGACTGACTGCTCTAAGGAACTTCTTCTCTGCATTGCTGAGCTGCCCTGCTGCCTGCTGATCTCTGCCCTGCTGAGGGCAAAGACTGGACCCAGGGTGTCTTCAAGGGCTTGCTGGTGTGTCCCCTGTTCTTCTGCAGTCTCAGGGATACCAAAGACTGTGTACAACTATCCTGCCGCTGCTGGTTTCTGTCATCTGTGAGACCCACCCTTGCCTGAGGTGCCACTCTCCAATCGTGGGCCTCAGAAGTAGGCTCTGCAGCTAAAACCTTCAAAAAGTGATGCATCGCCCTGAGTGCAGCATAAAAATGGACACATCACATCTCCTCTAGTGACGCACCGGCTGCCCGACAACAGCAGGTTCACAGACTGCACCGCCTGATGACGATGCTCTGCATGGCCCACCGATGAGGCATCACATTCACTTTCCCAGAGGCTGCCAATGACATAGGTCCTCATTTCAACCTCGGCGGTCTATCCGCAAGACCGCTGAGGTACCGCCGTGCTGAAGACTGCCAGTGGAGGCGATTTTCCGCCCAGCGTATCATTACTGCTGGCAGCCTTCTGCCCTTTTTCACACTGGCTGTTGGCGGGGAAGTGGAGGCTGCTCCACCTCCACTGCCACATCATCAGAACACCGCCCACCGAATCACGTCCCATAATTCGGTGTGGCGGTGTTCTGGTGATGGGGAGCTCGCGGCGGAGCAGCCCCCATGGATCCCGTTCCCTCCCGGAGGATCACCGGACCAGGTAAGGTGATCGTCCATTAGGGGACAGGGGTTGGGGTGTTGTGTGCGTGCATGGGGTTGTGAGTGTGTAGAGGGGGTGTGTGAGTGCATGTTTGCATGCGGGGTTGTTGTGTGTTTGAAAAATGTGTGCGTGACTGTCTGTGTGTCTGTCTGTGTGAATGTCTGTGTGTATGTGTACGTGTATGTGTGCGTGTATGTGGATATCCAACCTTGTGGAGGCCTCTTCAGCTACAGCCTGCTGCCTTGCCCCTTTGAAGATTCTGGACTTCCATTTCAAATACTAAATCCAAAGATAAAACTTCTGACCTGATCACACCTAGTTTCTATAGCTGACCACAGCTCCATTGCAGTCATCCCTAACTCAGAATTGGTCCAGGTATACGGCAACAGTTAGTTGCAGTTGAAACTTTAAAAGTTTAAATGTCCAGTTTTGCTTATTGAATTTTTATAATGTTGATGTCATTTTTTTTTTTTTAATTTGCTCGATTTTTCTGAATTGGTTTTGGGTTTTTCTTTTGTTGTGTTTTGATTTGATAACTATTTGGGTACTTCATAAAAACTTTACACATTGACTCTAAGTTAAGCCTTTCTGCTTTGTGCCATAGATACCAAGGAATTGAGATTAGATTGATTTAATGACTTTAGTGGTTCACTCTCACAAGGACTGTGATTATTACTTTAAGTGGGTTGCTACCCCCTCAGCTAATGCTCCGATTTCTCACAGAATTCATTGGTTATCACTAACAAATGCTTTGGGTCTAAATTTAAACCCTGCGGTGAATGTATATCCAGGGATTTTATGGCTAAACCTACATTTTGAAGCAAGCCCTGGAATAGTCATGTAGATATTAAAGGAAATTGGGATTCTTGGATGGAGGGAACAACCACAAAGCTTGACAGGATGATCTACAAAAATCACTAAATTAACCTGTGCTTAGCCCTCTGACCTGTGTTTAAGCCTGTGGTAACTTGGCACAAAAGAGGTCAGGCTTACCTAAGGGTCATATTTAAAGTGTTTTTGCAGCACACAAACAGTAATCAAGTGAAAGCACAACACATGAATAATCCCAAAACAATTTAGAAAAATATACAAACTTTTAATAAATAAAATATTATCATAACAGCAAAAATTCAGTCAGTAGAACTGGAGATATTAAATTTTAAAGGTTTAAAAAAATGCAAAAAGGCGCCAAGCAACAGCTGAGGGTATCTGGTCACTCTGGAAGGGGACAGAGTCACAAGTTCAGGCCAACTGTCATAAAGTGCAGGTCAGACACAGGACCAAGTTTGTCCTGCTAGGAGTTGTACCTTATATCCTTGATGTGAAGTCTGTGTGTTGTAGCTTTGAGAGCTTTTGCATTGCTCAGCATCCGTTCTGTACAGGCTTGCAGCTGTGAAGCAAGGCTTTTGGGGCTTTGCATCACACTGAACTAGTTCCAATGAAGCTTTCAGCTGTGCAGCAAGGTTTTGCTGGGCTTTGCATCACTTGGTGTTGGTTCCAATAAAGCTGTCACGTGTGCGACGAGACTTTGCAGAGCCTTGTATTGCTCAACGTTGGTTGCGATTAAGCTTTCACTTGTGCTGTGAGGCTCTGCGGGGCTTCACATTGATTCACTTTAGATTTGATGGAAATTTCAGTTAAGCAAGGAGGAGTACTCTCTGATGCCAGCCAAGGATACAGGTCTTAGGGAGGCACATCTTGAAATTAGGGACTCACTCCTGCAGAGGCTAACAGGGCATCAGCAGGTGCAGTTGCAGGTCCAGGCAGGTCCAGTGCAGCAGATCAGTTGAGCAGTTGCAGGAAAACTCTGGGGCTTCCTGTGTCCCTGTAGCTCAGAGCAAGGTGTCAGCCAACTGACCCTTGGAGTTACTCAGGTTAGCCTGGGATGAAAGGAGCAGGGCAGGCCACAAGCAGCAAGGGAACAGAACAGTGCTTCTGTAATGTACACTGGTCCAGGAGTGTACTGAAGAGTGGTTCAGGGGTTCCAATTTTCATTCCAGGTGGCAGCCTTTGAAATGTGGGTGTGTGGGGCCCTTATTTTACCCCTCAAGTCTAGTTCTGAAAAGTTCTTCCTTACCCTTGTCAAGGTTCCATGAAGTCCTGGGTGACAAACGACTAGTGTCAGTTTCTTTACTATGTGCAGGAGGCAAAGCCCTTTAAAATGCAAGTGGGCAGGGCACAGCTCCAACCCCAGCCATCCTACCATGATGGAACGTACTGCCTACACCCAGACCCCTTTGTCTCACTGTCTGAAAAGAAACCTTCTACGGCAGAGCCATTCACAGTTATTTCACCCAGGGTACTGGCAGAAGACACAAATTGGTTAGGACAAGTAAATGGCAACTTTCTAAAACTGACATCTTCAAAATTGTGATGAGTGTAAACAGCATTTCAATTTCTGCTTCTCATAAAAGGTTATCATTTATAACGGTTCTTGACTCTTCTCTCCTCTGTTCTTCAGTTCTTGACTCTTCTCTCCTCTTCTTCTTTACCCTTCTTCTTGGCTCTTGTCTCTTCTGTTCTTCGGTTCTTCTGTTCTTGACTCTTCTCTCTGTTCTTCCTTACTCCCCTCCACCTCTGTAACCCCCCTCCCCTATCTTTCTTCCTTACTCCCCTCCACCTTTAGCCCCCCCTCCCCTATCTTTCTTCCTTACTCCCCTCCACCTTTAACCCCCCCTCCCCTATCTTTTCTCCCCTCCCCTCTACCTGACCCCCCACCCTCCGGTTTCCCGCCACCACCTCCTGCTCGGCCCCGCCCCCTCTACTCCCATTCGTCGCCCCCGCCCCCAGCTGACCCCTCCTCCCCCCTCCTCCCTCTTATGGCGGCCGCTGCGCGGCTGCGCAGCGGGCGCCCTGCTGGCACGCCACAGGCACGCCACAGGCACGCCAAAGGCAAGCCCGTCTGCGCCCGTCCGCGCCTGGACCGCGCCCAGCGTCATGGCCCCCAGCCCTCCAAAACCCCGCAGCACCGCTACGACCCCAACACCCTCCACGGCCTCAACCCGGGGCGCTCCAGCACCTGCTTCCAAGCCAACCCGAAACGCACCCACGGACCCTTCGCTTGCCACACCTGCAAACTCACCTTCCACCGCGAAACCACCCCAGACGCCAGCCCACGCTCCAACAACCACCTCAAATGCATCCTGATCAACGCACGCTCCGTCCACAAGCACGCCATTGAACTTTGGGACCTCCTGGACTCCACCGCACCGGACGTCGCCTTCATCACTGAGACCTGGATGAACGCCTCCTCAGCCCCCGACATCGCCATAGCCATCCCCGACGGCAACAAGATCTCCAGGAGAGACCGCACCAACCAAGTCGGTGGAGGAATCGCCATCGTCTTCAAGAACTCCATCAAAGTCACCACCTGCACCGAAGACACCCCCCTCGCCGCCGAACACCTGCACTTCCAGATCCACACCGACCCCAGGACCACCCTCAGAGGAACTCTCATCTACAGACCCCCTGGACCACGCGCCCTCTTCAGCGACTCTATCACTGACTTCATCTCCCCGCACGCCCTTGCCTCGCCGGACTACATCCTCCTCGGTGACCTCAACTTCCACCTGGAACAGAACAACGACCCCAACACCACCGCCCTGCTCGACAACCCCGCCAACCTCGGTCTCAAGCAACTGGTGAACACCCCCACTCACATCGCCGGACACACGCTCGACCCCATCTTCTCCGCCAGCAACCACCTATTCTTTAGCCACTCCTCCGTAATACACTGGACCGACCACAGATGTGTCCACGTCACCTTCCGACGCGAGACTCGCCACCTCCGCGCACAATCCATCCCACGCCGACATTGGAACAAAATCCCCGCGGAACAGCTTCTCTCCACTCTCAGCGACAACCAACCCACCCGCTCCACCGACCCCAACGACGCAGCCCTCAGCCTCACGCTTTGGATCACCAACTGCGCAGACAACCTCGCTACCCTCAGACGCCTCCCAAGACAGACCAAAACCAAAAAACCTATCTGGTTCACAGACACCCTCAAGGAATCTAAAAAAACCTGCCGCACCCTCGAGAAAGCCTGGCGCAAGGACCACACCGCAGATAACATGGCCACCATCAAGAACGCTACCCGCGAACACCACCAACTGATCCGCGCCACCAAAAGAAATTCCTTCACAGACAGACTGGACAAGAACACTCACAACAACAAAGAACTCTTCAACATTGTCAAAGAGCTCTCCAACCCTAACGCCAACGCCATCACGCCCTCACAAGACCTCTGCAACTCCCTCGTCACCTTCTTCCATCGTAAGATCACCGACATACACAACAGCTTCGGACACCAGACCCAGCCAACCACCACAGAACCTACAACCCCAGCCATCACCCTCAACGCCTGGACTCACATCAACACGGAAGAGACCAAAGCCACCATGAACTCCATCCAATCCGGTGCCCCCTCGGACCCCTTCCCACACTTCATCTTCAACAAAGCCGACGACATCATCGCCCCGCATCTCCAGACCATCATCAACAGCTCGTTTGCTTCTGCCACCTTCCCCGAGAGCTGGAAACACGCAGAAGTCAACCCCCTACTGAAGAAACCTACGGCGGACCCCAGCGACCTGAAGAACTTCCGCCCCATCTCGCTCCTCCCCTTCCCTGCCAAAGTCATAGAGAAGACCGTCAACAAGCAACTTACCATCTTCCTTGAAGACAACAACCTACTCGACCCCTCTCAGTCCAGATTCAGAGCCAATCACAGCACAGAAACCGCCCTCATCTCAGTCACAGACGACATCAGAACTCTGATGGACAACGGAGAAACAGTCGCCCTCATCCTCCTCGACCTCTGGGCTGCATTCGACACCGTCTGCCACCGAACCCTAATATCCCGCCTCCGTTCCACCGGGATCCAAGGACAGGCCCTGGACTGGATCACCTCCTTCCTCTCCAACCGCTCCCAAAGAATCTACCTCCCACCTTTCCGCTCAGACCCCGCCGAGATCATCTGCGGCGTCCCACAAGGCTCCTCACTCAGCCCGACGCTCTTCAATATCTACATGAGCCCACTCGCCGACATCGTACGCAAACACAACATCAACATCACCTCCTACACCGACGACACTCAGCTGATACTTTCCCTCACCAAGGACCCAACCAGCGCCAAGACCAACCTACAAGATGGAATGAAAGACGTCACAGAATTGATGAAACTCAGTCGTCTGAAACTGAACTCAGACAAAACGGAAGTCCTCATCCTCGGAAACACCCCGTCCGCCTGGAACGACTCCTGGTGGCCCATGGCCCTTGGCACCGCACCAACTCCCTCAGACCACGCATGCAACCTCGGATTCATCCTGGGCCCGCTTCTCACCATGACCAAACAAGTCAACGCCGTATCATCCTCCTGCTTCCTCACCCTCCGCATGCTCCGAAAGATCTTCTGTTGGATCCCCGCCGACACCAGAAAGACCGTGACCCACGCCCTCGTCACAAGCCGCCTGGACTACGACAACACCCTATACGCAGGAACCACTGCTAAACTCCAGAAACGTCTGCAGCGAATTCAAAATGCCTCCGCCCGCCTCGTCCTCGACATACTCCGCAACAGCCACATCTCCGCCCACCTGAGACACCTGCACTAGCTTCCCGTCAACAAAAGGATCACCTTCCGACTCCTCACCCACGCACACAAAGCCCTCCACAACAAGGGACCCGAATACCTCAACCGTCGCCTCAGTTTCTACACTCCCACCTGTCAACTTCGCTCCGCCAACCTCGCTCTCGCCGCTGTCCCTCGCATCCGCCGCACCACGGCAGGTGGGAAATCCTTCTTCTACCTGGCAGCCAAGACATGGAATTCCCTCCCCACCAACCTCAGAACCACCCAGGACCACCTCGCATTCCGGAGGCAACTCAAGACCTGGCTCTTCGAGCAGCAGTAACCCCATCCCCCTAGCGCCTTGAGACCCTCACAGGTGAGTAGCGCGCTTTATAAATGTTTATGATTATGATTAAATGTAATGAGTTAATCCCATGTTAGTCAATGGGTGAGATAGGCCTTACAGAAGTGAAAAACAACTTTAGGAGTTTTTCATTACCAGGTCATGTGAAACTTAAATCCACAAATCCTACTTTTTAAATACAAGGCACCCTGCCCTATAGGTTTTTAGGACCTATCTTAGGGGTGACATATATTTAATAAAAATGATGTTTTAGGGCTTGCAAAAGGTTTGGTTTGCTGGATCAAAATATCAGGTTAAATCTGTACTACACACTGCAGTGATAGGCCAGAGACATGTTTTAAAAGACTGATTTAGTGGATGGCACAATGAGGGCTGCAGGGCCAATAGTAGCATTTAATTTGCAGGCTCTGTGTACCTGTAGTACTATTTACTACGGATTTACAAGTTAATTAAATGCGCTAACTAGATGTAAGCCAATTTTACCATGTTTCAAAGAGAGAGCTCAAGCACTTTTTCACTGATTTGAAGTGGCAAAGCGTGCAGAGTCCTAAAGCCAACAAAATCAAATTCAGCTAATCAGGAGGAGTGAAGGCGAAAGGTTTGGTGGGATACCAGCTCAAGGACGTGAAGTCTAACAGATATAATAATGTTGAATCTAGAGTACTGAATTTGTATAAAGAATGTCAATGTCCTTGCAAGAATAGAGAGATTTTGTGATCACCTGAGCATTTGTATATCTATGCCACAGGAGTCAGTGAATTACTATGAATGACTTGGGCTGGCCCATCTTGGCATCAAGCTGCACTCCACATTCCTGTTAGTAGAGAGTCTGCCTGATTCCCAGGGAGCCCACTAGAGGAATTGGTGTCAAAAAAGGAATGCATTTGGGAATTGCCTCTTCTCACATCATGTTCACCGCTTCATCCCAGGCACATAATCATCTTTCTTCCCCATAGGGTGGCAAATGAGGAGGTTCACCCAACCTGACTGTCCCGGTTCATTATAAAACTGGAATTGCTTTAAAAAAGAAACAGAAATGTGGTGGGAGACTGCCCCATCCTGCCATCAATCATCTCTCTCTTACCCCGAGTGCCAAGCGGTCATTCTGCATCCCTGAAGGCCATATTTGCGGGTTTAAGCCCATCTGCTGAGCCCATGGAGGCAGATAGCCCACCACAGTTCAGGAATTATTGGTTTGATGAGGCAGTGATCTTTCTGCTGTGATCAATGGGGAGGGGGAAGCTGGATAGACTGGGAAGCAGGAAAAACCCCAGCCTGTGATAAACAAAGTCTTTCTGTTCCCCAGGTGAGTACATTAGGTGAAAGGGTTAGCGCTCAATCTGCCCATCCTGAGGGGGGACAAAACACCTGCTAGACACCAGGGGCTTATTGTAGTGATGTGGTCTAGACCTCTGAGAGGGGGCCTGCATAAAGAGACTGCATTGGAGTGAAGGTTGCAGTGGGGAAACCCACAATGGACTTTGTTCCTGGAGAGGCTGTGGACCTGGTTGGCACTGTTGGCTCACTGTAAAATGGGCTGGAAGCCTTGGGTGCAGTGGTGCTGTGCAGTGGCACTTTTGGTTGTCCGGAGTCCTCTTCAGCAGTTCTTGAATGCCTGCAAGGATGCAGGGGAGCAGTTCAAATACTTCACCGGAGTTCCCTTGTGCTGGGGTGAAGGCTGTCAGTCTTCCTAGACTTTTGGAAGTTTCAGCAGCTGGAGGACGACATGACTTTAGTACGATTGTCGAAGTTAGCATGCAGGCTGGCAGGGTGGGCACCGAGTCTGTCACCGGTCTTCAGTTCTCGCTTTTGCATCTTTAGGGTGTTTCCTTCTACTTCAGGTCACCGGGATCTGATTTTCTGGTCCCAGGGACTCCCCTAAATACACACTTTAGAGATGTTTCAGAGTGTAGAGTAGTAGCGAAATGGGGTGTTTATCCCTGGGATCACTAAATCCCCTTTATGACTATGTCTTGTTGACATAACTCTGTACCACAGTTCCTAGTTCTTTCATCACCAAGATGGCAGACTTTCAAAAGATGTGACCACATCAGGTAGCTCACCTCAGGGGTGGGACTGACCTGAGAGGTGGGCACACCTCTCTGCCTACTAATTTTCCTACCTGTCTAGGCGCCAAATGGGGCATGGGGCAGGGGGTGGCCATCCTCTCCTCTGAGAGAAGCCAGATCTACATATCAAGGGCGGTGGGCTGCTTTGAAGCCCTCTGCCCTGGAATGCAGATTTGCAGGTCATACGGTTGGAAGGGGTGTGCTAAAACCCTGCCAGAGCAGGCTTTGCTTCTGTCCGCCTAAGAGCAAAGGCTCTCCCCCTAGGGGTCAGAATCATGTCTGGTGGTGGCAAGCTAGTTAAAATTAATAAATCCATCAGTGGAATCAGTTAGAGTTTATCAATATGAGGTTTTTGATACCAAACATCCCTATTTTCAGTGAAGCTGTCATGTAGCCGGGAAACTCATACTGATCAGTGTCCAGCACATGTACTAGAAATGGCTTCACTGTTCACTCCCTATGTTTGGGAATCAACAAAGACATAGTGGGGTATATGTGATCTTGCAGATATATCCTCACATGTAATATAATGCACCCTGCCTTAAGTTTGTAAGGCCTGCTTTAGGGGGGTACTTACATATATGTTAGTGTTAGGAGACATGGCACACAGGATGTGTGCCATGTTGTGTTTTCCCTTTTAGCTGCACCAAGAAACACATTATTTAGTGGTAGTCTGTATGTGATAGGTGAGGGGTCCTTGAGGGTAGCACAATATATGCTACAGCCCTTAAGGACCCTCTTTGGTGCCCAGGCCCAAGGTACCAGGGGTACCATTTACTAGGAACTTATAGGGGTGCCAAAGGAATGACCAAGTGGGGAACAATTGCACAGTTTTAAGGGACCTGGCACTGGGAGCATGGTTAGCCTGAACTTTCAGTGACAATTGCATGACATAAAAGGCCAAAAGTGGGGGTGACCATGTCAGAACAGGGGCACTTTCCTACACCTATCTTTTAAATACATTGCACCCTGCTCTTTGGGTTGTTGAGGGCCTACCTTAGGGGTGATATATATAAAAGGGAAGGTGTAGGCCTTGTAAAAGATTTATCTTGCCAGGTTGAGGTGGCAGGGTAAACTGCACATACAGGCTCTGCAAGGCCAGGCCTGACTCATGGTTAGAGAGCTACTTAAATGGGTGGCACAATAATTTACAGACCCTGGGCACTTGTAGTGCTCTTTACTAGTGACCTACGAGTCAAGTAAATATGCCAATTGGAGTTAAGTCATTGCTACCATGTTGAGGGGAGAGCACAAGAACTTTAGTAGTGAACTCCAGTGATAAAGTGCACAGAGTCCTAAAAAACCATCAAAAACAAACTCAGAAAACTAGAGGGAGACAGGTAGAAGGTTTGAGGAAGACATCTTTAAGGCTGTCAGGTCTAACATGACGCATTCCTGCTCTCTCCATGTGACCCAGCGCCACAAGGTGTCCTGCTGCATTGTGGTGCATCATATTTTAAAAAATGTGGGCCAGAAGCAATGCATAAAATTCCCAAATTACATCCCAGTTTCCACTGGGATAGACTAGAAGTAAGGAATGCCCAGTAGAGTGGAAGTGGGCCTGGGGTGAAGGGGAGACGGCTAGGCAGAGGAGGAGAGAGAAAGGGATCAAGAAAAGGGCAGAGAGAGGCAGAGAAGCAGAGAAAGGTAGCTTGACGCTGAGCTGGATTGTGTGGTGTCAGGCAGTGGAAGGGAGAGGGGAATTTGAGTAATAAGGGTAAAAGTGCAGCACATGCTCAGAGAGCAAGAGGACAGTGCAGGACATGCACACCTGTTGTGTGATAAATTACAAATTAAAGAGCCATGAAGAAAAAATAGTATGCTGATTTTAGCATTGGGATGACACAACTCATCCACTTAAAAACATGCTAAAGCTGTAGTGTTCCAGGTGGACAAACCCTAGAACTGGAAGGGAAGATATGGAATCATGAGCTGGGAAATGAATGGATAACAACTGTTATCATCTGATTGCACTAGATCGATACATAAATGCAAGTTAAGGCTGACTGAGATAGAGTGCAGATTGGATATATAAATCAAGTTTATCCAAGTCTGAAGTTTTACTTTCGAACTTTGTATTGCTTTTTACTTGAAATAATAGGACACAATGCCAAAGGAATTCAGCACTCATAGTCTGGATGGTGTATTTATTAAGGCACTTCACGTACATTGATTGAAAGACACGAATATAAGTGAATAAGTTTATAACTCAAGTGCAACAGAACATGTGTATATACAAATATGAGAGCATGAATCAGGTGGTTAAAGCTTATGAAGAAATGTGCAATGCACCAACAGAGCATGTGTACATGGACTAAATAATCAAGATTTAGAATACACCACCGATTGAGTTGACATCATCTTAGCCCAGCACGACTGGGGAGCCCTCAGATCAGTCCAGCAGGAGTCTCGATCGGGATCTCAAACAGACCCTGGGCAACTCGTCCGTTCTGCAGGGCGAGCTCCTGTCTGAGTGCCAAGTCTCCCCAACTATTATACCTTAAAACGATCTCAAGAAGAGAATTCTAGAACCCGCCTCCTTCTGTTATGAAATTTAAGCTGGCCATACTCATCTACATTGAGAAAACTCACAGAAGCTGGCCAGGTTCCCATGTTTGTTCCAAGGCAGAGCCGTACATTCCTCTGGCAAAACATTCTCAGCCTTGTGAACCTTATCAAATGTTCATTCCACATATTATGTTTCACAAACCGTCCTCCTCTGTACTTGTGAAGAGAAAAACAACTTTTGAGAGAAAAAAAAAACACCTGCGCTGCCCTGGAACTGCCGCAGAACAAAATATGGAGTCACTTCAATCAGATGGAGTCAATGGTTAAATCCACATAGTATCACAGACTTATTCTCTGACAGGGAAGTCAAAAATCCTCAGTGAGGCAAGGCAGCAGGCTGTTGTTGAAGAGGGTTCCATGTCATCAGCCACTGGAGGAGGTCATAGTGAAGCAATTGGATTTGATGAAAAAGATAAAAGCAGGAGAAATTTGAATTTCGCACCCAAAGAAGGTCCCTTGCTGACTAGATACTTTTTCCTTCTCACAGTGAATATTTTTACATTCAGACTTAGTCACTTTTTTGGAGTTTCAGTTCTTCCAACTGGACAAGGCTGCAGGCTGCAGTGGAAGAGGGCTCCATGAGGCTGTACACCTTCTCCATGATGTACAGCTGAATCAGATTTTTTGTAGTGGGAAAGCTCACAGCAGGAGCAACCAGAATCTATGACTCAGATGATCACTCTATTCCATCATTACGCTAAGATTTGTGATTATTCATTGGGCCATCTCTTCCGATTTAGCCTCAAGCTTAGGTCCGTATTTATACTCCGTTTGCGCCGAATTTGCGTAGTTTTTTTCGACGCAAATTCGACGCTAAACTAACGCCAACTAACGCCATATTTATACTATGGCGTTAGAGGCGTATAGCGCCAAAGTTCCCGGAATGTGCGTCATTTTTTAGCGTGAACCCCTTCCTTGCGTTAATGATATGCAAGGGAGGCGTTCCCGTCTAAAAAATGACTCCCAGGCCTTTACGTGGTATTTATACTCCCGGGCAAAAGAGACGCCCGGGAGTGGGCGTGGCTAAAAACGGCGCATTTGCGCCGCTTTTTAACGCCTGGGTCAGGCATGGCGTTAAGGGACAAGTGGGCTCAAAATGAGCCCAGAGTGCCCTCCCCTGCCCCCAGGGACCCCCCCTGCCACCCTTGCCCACCCCAGGAGGACACCCAAGGCTGGAGGGACCCACCCCAGGGACATTCAGGTAAGTTCAGGTAAGTATTTTTTTATTTTATTTTTATAATTTTTTTTGGCATAGGGGGGCCTGATTTGTGCCCCCCTACATGCCACTATGCCCAATGACCATGCCCAGGGGACAGAAGTCCCCTGGGCATGGCCATTGGGCAAGGGGGCATGACTCCTATCTTTACAATGATAGGAGTCATGTTGATGGGGGATGGGCGTCGAAAAAAAATGGCGCAAGTCGGGTTACGACGATTTTTGCGACGTAACCTGACTTGCCCCATTTTAAGACGCCCATGCGCCATTTTCCCCCTACGCCGGCGCTGCCTGGTGTACGTGGTTTTTCTCGCGCACACCAGGCAGCGCCGGTCTGCTTGCGCCGGCTAACGCCATTCAATAAATACGGCGCCCGCATGGCGCTTCAGAATGGCGTTAGCCGGCGCAAAACTTTTTGACGCTAAACTGCGTTAGCGCAGTTTAGCGTCAAAAAGTATAAATATGGGCCTTAGTTTTTTAAAACTTCATCACGTGGGTAGAGGCCTATCCAACGTTCGTTGTTGCTTGAGCATTGCAGCCACTTCTGCCTCCGCCACTACAGTCCATCTCATGGCCTTTGTGATATTTTGGTGCTGTTATAGCCTTTTCAATGCATCACCATCTCCTGTTTTGCCAATATTACGGATAAATCTATAAATGTACATATTTATTTGCTTTAGTACGAGGTATCTTTCTTAATAAACATTGTTCGAAGGCTATTTTTAATGCAGTACCCACTAGGCCTTGGAGGTCTGCTATTTTCAGATCCTAGTATTGCACTATTCCACCATACAGACCTGCGTCTGATTTTTCCAGCCTCCCATCTTGTTTTGGTTATATCTGTATAGAATATGGGGCAATTGATGTATATAATGCCAATATCACAGTTCGACCTTCCCTGTGTGTCAGTAAGAAAATTAATGTGTCATTTTTCACAGGCTCAAATGGCCCTTCATCCAAGTTTTTCGCACTCTATTGGTCAGGGATGCATATCAAGTGTGGCTCTTCCGCTAAGGTGGTGGAGTGTCACAGCCCTGCCAGCAGCAGCAGCTGCAAATCTTGTAAAAGGGGCGGGCCATGGGCCACGACAGGGACTGTGGGGCATTCACAGCACTCCCCCTCAGTGCGCATGTGTCTTTGGCCGGCTGTCTCCGGCCGGACAAACACACACGAGCACTAGGCTCTCTTCAACCTGGCAATGTGTTGCCAGGTTGGAGACAGCAGGCAGAGACTCCCACCCTGCCTTGGAGTGCCCTGGCTTGGTGTTCCGACCAATCCAAATGCTGCTGTCATGCTGCCAGCAGCATGATAGCAGTGTTCATATTGGCCGCAGGGCAGGCTGGGAGCCTGTGCCTGGGTCTGAGGAGCGGCACGGTGGTGCCAGCGGCGGGGATGATTCAGGTAAGTGTTTTTTTTAATCAAATTAAATTTTCTCCGCCCCTCTTCCCCCCACTTGCCACACCACCCCCTAAATGTGCCGCTCGCTGATCCTGATGCACATAGGAGAATTTAGCAAGCTGTTAATTCGGTTTCAGTGTACAACAATTCGAAAGGGTCACTAACTGTCTCTGTGCCAGCTGTGATCCATGGCTTTATGTACTGCTGTGTATCTCTATATCTTAGCTCTGGAAAAAAACGCCATGGTATCTCTGGGGAAGACGTCATTCTTTCGCCTATATCCTTCCCATACCATTTCCAGCACTCATACAGTATGTGCAAAGCTTGGTCGGTAAGATTGAGGAGGTGTGAGCTCCAGATTTCCCAACAATCAGGCTGGGACATAATGTTAAATATGCTATACGACAAGCAGGGCACACAAGATGGTTTAAAGGGGCTGCAGCAGAAAGGGAGAGTAATGTGTACGGCAGGGGTACTAAATGAGAGAAAGTACAATATTTTGTGAAATAATTAAAAAAAATTAAGTATTTCCAAATGGTGAGAGGGAGAGAGTGTATGTGTGTTTTTGTCTGTCTGTAAAAATTCCTGGTGAAATTCGACAGACACCTCATCATACCAGACTGCAAGCACCTGTACCCAACTATTTATCGCAAAATACCTTTATGGGGCAGGTGTAACACCCCAATGAAGCTATGCCCCTGGCCCTCAGGCATTGGCTCTGGCAACATCAGCTTGCCCCATAATAAATCTACTGGGGAATTGTGACCCAAGCGTCTTCTAAATTCAACACTCTCTGCATCCCCAGCGTCACCTATCCAGTGCATAAGGCACTGTAGCTGCGACAAAGCAATAACAACAAGTGATGGACGGAATGCTGAACATTGTCAAACACTCACCCCCAGTCACAGATCTGGGTTTAAACCATCGTTCTTTTGCTCACCATGCCACCCCAGTTTGGACCCAGCCATATGCAAATCAGCCTTGACCCTGTTCCTCATGGGAACAGTCCAGCCCGAACTGCCAAGCCAGGTCCTCACTGGACCGGAAACAAGCATCCTGGGACCGGTTTCGGGGTTTCACCCCTCATCAGCCAGGCTAGCTTGAATCCAGTGGCATGGAAAGCACGGGACTCACGTCTGGGCATACCCTTCCCACTTAGGGCGACAAAGCAAAAACAACAAGTGATGGACGGAATGCTGAACATTGTCAAACACTCACCCCCAGTCACAGATCTGGGTTTAATCCATCGTTCTTTTGCTCACCATGCCACCCCAGTTTGGACCCAGCCATATGCAAATCAGCCTTGACCCTGTTCCTCATGGGAACAGTCCAGCCCGAACTGCCAAGCCAGGTCCTCACTGGACCGGAAACAAGCATCCTGGGACCGGTTTCGGGGTTTCACCCCTCATCAGCCAGGCTAGCTTGAATCCAGTGGCATGGGAAGCACAGGACCCACGTCTGGGCATACCCTTCCCACTTAGGGCGACAAACCAAAAACATCAAGTGATGGACGGAATGCTAAACATTGTCAAACACTCACCCCCAGTCACAGATTTGGGTTTAATCCATCGTTCTTTTGCTCACCATGCCACCCCAGTTTGGACCCAGCCATATGCAAATCAGCCTTGACCCTGTACCTCAAGGGAACAGTCCAGCCCGAACTGCCAAACCAGGTCCTCACTGGACCGGAAACAAGCATCCTGGGACCCGTTTCGGAGTTTTACCCCTCATCAATCCAGTGGCATGGGAAGCACGGGACCCACGTCTGGGCATACCCTTCCCACTTAGAGCGACAAAACAAAAACAACAAGTGATGGACGGAATGCTGAACATTGTCAAACACTCACCCCCAGTCACAGATCTGGGTTTAATCCATTGTTCTTTTGCTTACCATGCCACCCCAGTTTGGACCCAGCCATATGCAAATCAGCCTTGACCCTGTTCCTCATGGGAACAGTCCAGCCCGAACTGCCAAGCCAGGTCCTCACTGGACCAGAAACAAGCATCCTAGGACCGGTTTCGGGGTTTCACCCCTCATCAGCCAGGCTAGCTTGAATCCAGTGGCATGGGAAGCACGGGACCCACGTCTGGGCATACCCTTCCCACTTAGGGCGACAAAGCAAAAACAACAAGTGATGGACGGAATGCTGAACATTGTCAAACACTCACCCCCAGTCACAGATCTGGGTTTAATCCATTGTTCTTTTGCTTACCATGCCACCCCAGTTTGGACCCAGCCATATGCAAATCAGCCTTGACCCTGTTCCTCATGGGAACAGTCTAGCCCGAACTGCCAAGCCAGGTCCTCACTGGACCGGAAACAAGCCTCCTGGGACCGGTTTCGGGGTTTCACCCCTCATCAGCCAGGCTAGCTTGAATCCAGTGGCATGGGAAGCACGGGACCCACGTCTGGGCATACCCTTCCCACTCAGGGCGACAAAGCAAAAACAACAAGTGATGGATGGAATGCTGAACATGATGGATTTAGGCCCAGATCACTGTACAGGGGGTGAATGTTTGACAATGTTCAGCATTCCGTCCATCACTTGTTGTTTTTGCTTTGTCGCCCTAAGTGGGAAGGGTATGCCCAGACGTGGGTCCCGTGCTTCCCATGCCACTGGATTCAAGCTAGCCTGGTTGATGAGGGGTGAAACCCCGAAACCAGTCCCAGGATGCTTGTTTCCAGTCCAGGGAAGACCTAGCCTAGCAGTTCGGGCTGGACTGTTCCCATGGGGAACAGGGTCAAGACTGATTTGCATATGTCTGGGTCCAAACTGGAATGACATGAGCAGCAAAAAAAAAAAAAATGATGGATTTAGGCTCAGATCACTGTACTGGGGGTGAATGTTTGACAATGTTCAGCATTCCGTCCATCACTTGTTGTTTTTGCTTTGTCACCCTAAGTGGGAAGGGTATGCCCAGACGTGGGTCCCGTGCTTTCCATGCCACTGGATTCAAGCTAGCCTGGCTGATGAGGGGTGAAACCCCGAAACCAGTCCCAGGATGCTTGTTTCCAGTCCAGGGAAGACCTAGCCTAGCAGTTCGGGCTGGACTGTTCCCATGGGGAACAGGGTCAAGAGTGATTTGCATACGGCTGGGTCCAAACTGGAATGGCATGGGCAGCAAAAAATGATGGATTTAGGCCCAGATCACTGTACTGGGGGTGAATGTTTGACAATGTTCAGCATTCCGTCCATCACTTGTTGTTTTTGCTTTGTCGCCCTAAGTGGGAAGGGTATGCCCAGACGTGGGTCCCGTGCTTCCCATGCCACTGGATTCAAGCTAGCCTGGCTGATGAGGGGTGAAACCCCGAAACCGGTCCCAGGATGCTTGTTTCCAGTCCAGGGAAGACCTAGCCTAGCAGTTCGGGCTGGACTGTTCCCATGGGGAACAGGGTCAAGACTGATTTGCATATGGCTGGGTCCAAACTGGAATGGCATGGGCAGCAAAAAATGATGGATTTAGGCCCAGATCACTGTACTGGGGGTGAATGCTTGACAATGTTCAGCATTCCGTCCATCACTTGTTGTTTTTGCTGAGGCATTGTAGCTGGGCTGAAAGTTACTATCCCTCATAAGTCAATACTTCCATGCCTACTGTATCTATTGGTAGCCTTGCTTCTCTAGTGCTAATCTACACCTATTGCCACCCCATGAACACAGCTCCCTGAACAGCCCTGCAGGAATCTTCACCGGGCGGGCTGCAAAATAATTCAGTGAACAAGGTTCATTGACTGAAATTCTGTCCATCAGTAATATGGGCAATCCAGTGACGAATGGAAGTGAGTTTTCCACGGGGCCGCCACCCAACCTATATTTCAAGCATATAAACTGTCACCAGATATTTGCAATCTTATAGTTCCCGTTGAAGCACAGCCCCCAGTGGTTGCAAACCACCTACAGGGTCACTTTGTATCAGTGGCAATATACATGATTTTCCCCAGTTAATTTTTAAGAGAGAGTTGTGGACGAAATCTAATCATTCCTGTATTATATCTGGCATATGTGGTGTTGAGTCCTTGAGGAATAACAAAGCGTCACCTGTAAAAACTGCAACAATTTCTTCTCTCAAAGACAGTTTTATGTCCTACCCTGGGGGTGAGCTCGCAATTTTGAAGCCAGAAGTTCCATTTGTACCAAGAACAACACTGAGGACAGAGGACACCCCTGCTTGGTGCCTCTGGAAATGGTACACTGTTCTGAAATTGTGAGCGCTGAAACTTTTACTAATAAATATTTCACATATTCTGTATTTGTATTAGCATAGAAAAGAATAAACCTAGAAACTAACGTGCAACTCAAAACTGTGCCTACTTGAATAGCCACCATCAACTATGTAATGTTACTAAAAAGCTTATAATTGTTTATTCAAACCTTATAATAATGTAAAATGCAGTAATAGGTTATACTTACAACTTAATGCTATGTATTTGCTTAAGTTAACTGTAGGCCTCAAAGTTACCAAGGTCTAAACCTTAGTATTGAGCAACCGGTTATTAGAAAAATGTGCTGTCAGAATAAAATATGACCTCATGTTTGCTGAATAAAGATGAATTGTTCTAACTGAAGGTTGACCAGAATCATAGTAGTTGCAAAACTGATTTCCCTGTCTTCACTAGAAACTGTGTGTTAGGTAATGTACGTAGAAACCTGAATGTTCCAAAGTTGTTACAAATGTTAACTTGAAGCGTAGGAGAAAGCAATGTTCCCAGGAACTAACAATGAATGTACTGACGGAAGGACGGAAGCATATTAAAGTTGCTTCTTGATGAGACGAACGATGTGCGTGAAGAAGAGAAGAGAAATGCAATCATCAACAAGTGGAAGACTGCTTAGTTATATCTTACATTTGAAATATACATTTTATTGGACTAATGGCTATCACATGATTCTGTGACCAGTGACAATGTGGGACAACTTTAACTTAACCGCACTGCACTCTTAGAGATCTTGGTTACTCCTACAGCCACTTCGAGGGGTCACTTTGCCACTTCTCGGCAGAGACGCCACACCTTATTTAATTTTTCTCGTACTCCTTGTGTAATACTTTCTAACGGTTTGGAGAGCTTAGA
Source organism: Pleurodeles waltl (assembly GCF_031143425.1). Taxonomy (NCBI): domain Eukaryota; kingdom Metazoa; phylum Chordata; class Amphibia; order Caudata; family Salamandridae; genus Pleurodeles; species Pleurodeles waltl. Next base: position 1,274,894,416 of record NC_090446.1, on the reverse strand, counting down.
GTCCCCGATTCTGAACGATTTCCCTTGCCATGCCCGATGCTGATGTAGCTTGAACTGATGTCCGCTTGATGAAGACTATTCACTGCTTGCTGATTCATAAGGACAGGTATATCAAACTCCAAATGTCTTTATTATTGATTTGTCCTTTGTTTCTAGGTACCAAATGCTGCCTTTTGATAGAGACATAGTTAGATGTTTTCCAAATTTGTGTTGACAAAATTCTTTTGCATGAAATCCAAACATGCTGATGCTAATCTGACGTTAGTGAGTTTTCCTTCATTCAACTAAATTGCTGTTTGATGTTACTCATTTGTTGAATTCAAATGTATGTTATTACCATTGCGCAATTACTCTTACTGTTGATCTGTACTTTGGCTTTAGAAGAATTAGTTATAAACGCAATGGTTACATTGAGATTGTTTAGGAGATTTGGTCCGCCAGTGTTGTTCTTATACTTATATCATGTTCTTATACTTATATCATGTGGTTTTTAGACTAATTTATGTGATACAAATGTTGTTAATCTAGGGAAATATATTTTCTAACTGACACTAAAGGTGTGGTTATTCATGACCTAATGGGTCATGGTGTGTGAGAATTACTGGCTCTACAGATTTTCCTATATTTATGATATATATTGATTAAGGGTGTGAACATCTTAGACGAGTCAAAAGGTCCATCCGCCTAAGAACTCATCACCTTATCAATTTATGTAAAGAAGACCAATAACGTAAGACGCACTCACAAGAAATGGTAGCAGAGGATGGTTTGTCTCTTTAAGAGCACATCCTTAGGTATAGTTCTTGGTTTGTCTCTGTTAGAAACAGGGTTTTTGGTTGGCAGTCAGGTTACCCCCTGTCCAAGCAAGGACCCTCACTCTAGTCATGGTAAAGGAGAATCAACCTCAGTTAACCCACGCTCACCCTCTTGGTAGCTGGGCAGAAGCAGGCAGGCTTAACTTCAGAAGTAATGTGTAAAGTGTTTATACCAACGCACAGAGTAACTCTGTGAAAACACTGCAAAATGACACTACACAGGTTTAGAAATATGTATCTAAACAAAACAAGACCAAAATGACAAAAAATCCAACACACACAAGTCAAGTTATGAATTTTCAAAGAATAAAAAGTCTTAAATCGTTTAGGAAACAGTGAAAATGTTGTTGGCGTACAAAAGTACGTGGATAGAGTCAAAATAACACCACACAGGCGAGTGTGCATTGAAAATGGTCATCGATGCATCGATTTCCCACTCGCAAGCAAGACTGTGGGTTGTTCCTCCTCCGGTCGGGTCGGCGTGTGTCGTTTCTTCTCTCCTGCAAGAAAGCGTCAATCCGGATGGGCACCTAGGGTCTGGGCAGGCTTTGCGTTGTTTTTCCTCACCCAGCGATGATGCGTTGAAAATCCGGTCGCACGGTATCACCAAATCACGCTGCATGGGATTTGCAATGTTATTAGTCTCCGTTACCGGGTGTTGCACGTTGTTTCTCCAGCCATGTTGCATCGATCTTCCAGCAGCGATGCAGGTGGAGCGTAAATTTCAGACACGAAGTCAGTGGCGCGCCGTTTCTCAGCCGTGTTTCGAAAGGTGCATCAAAAGTTTCCCCGCACAGCGTTCTGTGCATGGGTTTTCAATCTTTGTCTGCCAGCTTCACCTTTCCAGAGCCCAGGAACTGAATAGGGCACACTTGGCAGGGCAGGAATCTCAGCAGAGAGTCCAGGTGCTGTCAGGGAAAGTCTTTGATGCCCCTGAGACTTCAACAGCAGGAGGCAAGCTCAGCTCAAGCCCTTGGTGATTCTTCACAAGCAGGAATGCACAACAAAGCCCAGTCTTTGTCCCCTTTCACAGGCAGAAGCAGCGACTGCAGAATAGCTCCACAAAGCACAGTCTCAGGCAGGGCAGCACTTCTCCTCAGTTCTTTAGCTGTTCTCCTTGGCAGAGGTTCCTCTTGAGTCCAGAAGTGATCTAATTTATAACTTTCCCAGATCCTTGGATCTTTCTAAGATTGTTTGAAGGTGTTCTCGGCGTCACAGTGACAGTGTGAGTGGAAAAGGTTTTGCGCTTCCACAACTTATGCAAATCACAGGTTAATTGTGATGTTTGTGAGGGTTTAGGGAGTTTTCATACTCCAAAGGAAGTTGTTGACGGAGTTTGCTTACTCCGAAGTGTGAGAGTAGGGAAGCTGTAGAACTTCACATGTGAGTGGGGCTTTGTGCTAAAAAATTGTCCATGTGGTAGTTGGTATACGGGCCCGAGAGGTCTAACACTCCGGAGTATATTGAAAAGTTTATGAGACACTTGGTTTATTGCTGTAATTTGCCTGTTTAGTAGGTAAACTGGGCGTGGTTGACAAACTCAAGAGTGCATGTTAAAGCGAGTGAAAGGTTTTTCGACTGAGATCTGGCGAGTCCTATGTGCACCAGGACAGACCCATTGATCAGTTAAGAGTAAAATGTGCGGGTCGCATTTTTCTTGCGAATCAGGGGAACTGAGAAAGAATGAGTAGCTGCTAGAGCGAAAGTCCGTCAGTGTAAAATCCGTAAAGTTTCGAAGCGATTGTGTTACCCTACCTGTGGCACACAGACATATTTGTTTTTTGGGTTTTGTTGAAGTGCTCACAATAATGTTGCATTAGTTGGGTGTGAATCTGAGTTTAGAAGGACACGCTGCAAGACTTTGTCAGCCACTGTACGTGTGAGTGTGACGTCATTGGAGCCACGCTGGGATAGGTTGGTTAGTGAAAAGGGTTGCACACGGATTGGCGGACCACCGTGAAGCGCAATTGATTGAGAAGGTTGGCGAAACGGATTGTGGGATTGAAAGTCACTTCCTGATTTGATTGAACTTACATAAAATTGTCAAAAATGAACTTTTTCAAAGCTTCAAAGAGTGCCTTAAGAGGAGATGTATATTCCAGCGACAGTAGGGGAAGCTACTCCACCAGAAGGTACACCTGCATACGTTGTGTTCGAAGAGCAGGGTGCTGCGCCATACCTTTGGTTAAAAGATTGGTTCAAAGCAACAGAAAAGGATGGGAGTCTAGCGTTTCCTACACATGGGACATTTAATTTGAGGATCTTAGAAAATTTGAGGAGGGTACGATCTGAAACCTCCTCCGAGACCAGCATAGTTCAAAGCATTAGCAATTTGGAAACTAGTAGTTAGACAGCAAAAGCAGCTAACATTTGAAAGAAGGATGTGAAAAGCAGAAAAGACACTAGCGAAGGCTAGATGGGACAGTAATCAGAAATTCTGGATATCTGAAACTTTAAAGGGAATTAAATTGTTTCCTGCAATTACACAAGCCAATGAAAACGAAGTGAGCAAAGCTATCAGAAAGACGAATACAGGACCTTCTGAGGACAAAGAAAAGAAACCAAAGGAAACTAGGAGATCTCTGACTCTCAATGAAGAGTCAGATGATGATGAGTTAATTTTACAATTATTGAGGAATCGTCCCCCACCATATGCAGCACAAGAGAGAGGTTCAAACACTAATGTAGACCCTACAGCACTGACACAAGTTAACCCAGTACGATACAGAGTAGTCCTAGTGGACCTACTACTTCAACAGCTCAAAATCCAATGCCACAGTTGAGTATTCCCAGAATTTACCCAGATCTGCCTATTATAGGTACTGAAACGAACTTAATAGTGCTGACAGGACAGGCTTACCCAATACCAGCATTGGTTCAGATGGAGTCAACTCCACACTCAGTGCCTTCAATGCAGTTACCAACGATTCTAAAGTATACCCCTATAACAGGAACACATACAGAGCTGTCTGTACTGATGAGCTAGAATACAGGAATAATGCACCCACAAGACCCGAATGTTAGGCCAAGCCCAGACGCAGTGTCAGTCCCCGTTACCATTGGCCCAGTCACAATATTGTTTGCCCAGGGTAATAGCGAGACTAGCAGCCACAGAATCCTGAGCCAGAACTTATCAGGAGAAAGGCTTGGTGAACATACCAGATTAGTCACCCCCATGAGACTGACTCTTGATGGAGCAGGACCGTTAATAGACTTAAGTTCTTATAGAGCTCCTCCAAGTACTGAAGCAGAGTCATACATAAGTTCTTCACTGAGCTTAGTGACAACAAAGGCTCCAAACCTAAATGCACAGCAATTGCCAAATTCTAAGCCCATCAACATTTCAATGTAAGGCTTGACAGCCCAACAATTAACTGAATGGTTGGAAAAGTTGAGTAGCCCCCAAGGTGCTTCTAGTGGAGGGAATTACCTAAACGATACTAGACTTAGGATGGAAGCAGACAAACTCATCGAATGAACTTGAGTCATACACAGAAGATGAGTTGCGTTACTTGTGCCCATTAATTACAAAGGAAGCGGGCATAGTACATCAAAAGCTAGCAGATAACTATGATATAGACCTTGAGAAAACTAAACATTTGAAGAGATGTTACAGGCTAGAATTTGAGACAAAAGACTTTGAGCACATGAGAACTGCAGGAATAAAAACACACCTTAGAGACTTGCTTCAAAGCATCCAAACATGGAGAGCATTAGACAAATGGGAAGGCAGATGGGTGAAGAAAAGAGATAAAAGAAAAAGAGATTCTGAAACTCTACCTGCAGATATGCAGCAGGCTGAGGGCCCAGTAAAAATGTTAACAATGAGAGCAACTCCAGGAGTGAACTTTGTACATGTCCTTTGGAGCAGAAGTGACATTCTGTCATTTATAAATGACTACCCCAGGCTGAGAGAGCAACCTGTAGAATGGTACCAGCAGACGGATAGGTTTGTGACGCTTATGAAATGCCTATGGGAAGACTTAAGCATTCTGTTAGAGATAGTAGTCCCTGCAGATTTATGGGTGGAATGCAAGAGTAGTATATATTGTCCGACAAGAGAGCCAGAGAGAGATCCAGCAACAGGTGCACCATCTCCTGAAGTAATGAAATATTTCTGTAAGGTGTTTGAATTTTTGAAAACAAGGATTTTGCCTAAAACCTTTGACTGGCAATGCATAGATAGGACAGCCCAGGAAGCAAAAGAGTCAATACATGCGTACTATGAGAGATTGTTACAGGCGTTTGAACATTACAGTGGTACAGAAACAATTGAGCCAAAAGACATGATTCACTTTGTGTTCAGATTTGTTGAAGGACTGAGACCTGAAATTAGTCAGATGATTAAGAGCCATTTGATTTGCTGGCAAACAAAACCGATTGATGAGGTGTTGCAATATGCAAAATACTGTAGTTACGAGATTGAGTTGAAACAGAAAAAGTTGAAAGAGAAGGCAATAGTGATACAGATTTAAGTGCACAAACAGGGTTACAAGGAACATTTCCACAACAGCGACAACAGGGAAATGCGCCATTTCAATATCAAGGCAGAGGTAAAGGTAGAGGAGAAATGGGAAGTGTGAATCGTGGTCCTGATCAGAGTACGGTAGTACTACAAGGCGAAGTGCAAGGAATAAAAAGAATGTTCCCGTGTCACGCTTGCAGAGGCCTCGGGCATTGGAAACGGGAGTACCTGATGGTAAGTCAGGGAGGTGTTGTTCAGCAAATGAGTGATGTCAATTCTTTCAAAAACATGAGAGGGCCAATAATAAGAGGTCAGAACCCACATTTTCAAAATAATATGAATCACATGAAAGGTTTTCAGCCCATGTAACAGATACAGTTGCCACCATTTCAGATACCCCAGACACAGCAGATGCAACCTCAAGTCCAAATGGTGCTTAGAAAACAAATCCAAATACCGCAAACCCAGCAAGTGATGCTTACTTAGCCGGTCACAGGTCAAAGGTTTAACCAGAGTAGTAATACTGTGCACCAATCCCCCCTACACAGTGAGAATGAAATAAATGATGATTGGATGAGTGAGAGTTCGGATGAGGAAAAATGCGTGTTGGCCGCATCACGAGCGTAGGTCAGAAAGGTCCCTATGTTAAAGGAAAAGTGTTTGGTCACAAATTTTCATGCTTGGTTGACACTGGAGCTACACCCTCTACAGTGAGGACAGCAGAAGTTCCAAAGCTGCCTCTTTTGGGGAAAACAGTCCAGACTGTAGAAGTTGCAAACCAGTATTTGGCAAACCCAATTACAAAACCAGTCAGGGTCAAAATTGGCAATTTCAGAGGATTGCATGAATTTGTGTTTTTTGACTCAAGCTCTGTGTCCCTACTGGGAAGGGATTTGTTGTGCAAAACGAAACACTCAATTACTTGCTCAAATGATGGAATTGAAATTCAGATGAACGGTAATGATGAAGGTAATTTCCTTACAGAGACACATTTTGACATGGTGAGTGAAGAATACCCTCTAATTAGCTTCTTTCCAGTCTTCACTGTGAGAGATCTTCCTTCTGAGTTACAGGGAACTGTCAAGATGAAAGTGTGGGATTTTTCAGGAAAGATATCGGATTGATAAAGGGATTTGAACCAGTTAAAGTAACAATCAAGCCAAATGCAGTTTTTTTCCAGATTCCACAGTACCACATGGCAAAGAAGGTGACTGAAGGTTTGGCACCAATAATTGCAAAATGTGTAGACCAAGGTGTTTTGAGAGAGGTGCTGAGCAGTCCATGTAACTCACCAGTAATGGGATTGCGCAAGCCTTGTGGAAAGTTTTGAATTGTTCGGGATTTATGAAAGACAATTGGTTAAATGTTGCCCAGTGGTACCCAATCCTGCAGTCATTACGTTTCAAATCCAATGCAATGCTGAATGGTTTACTGTAGTGGACCTGTCACAAGCATTCTTTTCTGTTCCTCTTCTTAAGGATAGCCAATACTCTTCTTCTTCTGGGTGTAGGATCCCACAGGGGGTTTTCAGAATCACCCTCCATTTTCAATCAGATCCTGAAAACAATGGAAATGCCTTGCTGGTCAACATTGGTACAGTATATTGATGATTTGTTAAATTGCATCCAAAAGGAAGGAGGAATGTCAGTATGACACTATTACCTTGCTGATTCAATTAGGAAGGAATGGGCATAAAGTTTCTCCAGCTAAATTGCAGTACTGCCAGAAAGGGGTAAAATACTTGGGTCACCTTATTGAGAAGGGATTTCGGAAAATATCCAGAGAAAGGGTTGCAACCATCCTCCAACCAGTCCGAGAGATGTTAGGGTGTTCTTGGGAATGGTGAGCTACTGCCGCCAATAGATCCCAATTTTTTTGATCATTTCAAAGCCCTTGCAGAAGCTGACTCACAAGGAGGTTACTGATCCTCTAGTGTTTGACCAATCCTGTATGAAAGCCTTTATGGTTTTAAGAGAAAGCCTGTGTCAAGCCAAAGATTTGGGTATGCCTGATTACACAAAACCCTTCATGTTGTTTTGTCCTGAGAGTGATGCATGTTCCTTGTCTGTTTTGGCTCAAGCACATGGTGGTGTAAATCGCCCATTGGCATATTTTTTGGCTACTTTGGACCCAGCTTCAGCAGCTTTGCCAGGCTTTCTCAGGTCCATTGCAGCAGTTGAACAGAGCCTCACTCAAAGTGAGGGCATTGTGATGGGAAACCCCCTTACAATAATGGTCCCACACTCCATTGAAGTTTGCTCACCAGATCTAAAACCCAGTACTTAACCAGTACAAGGTTAAGGAAGTACGAGACAGCAATCTTGGTTTCATCAAATGTGTCAATCAAAAGATGTACAGTGCTTAACCCAGCAACTTTGCTTCCAAATGAAAATGCTGCAATTGACAAAATGGACGATATTGAACATGACTGTCTAGAGATAAATGAATTATGCACAAAACCAAGACCCAATATAAGAGACACTTGTTTGGAAGAGAATGACCAACTTGCCTTTGTTGATGGCTCCTGCCTGAGAGATAACACAGGCGTATTGAGAACAGGATATGCTACATGTAGTATCTCTGGTATATTAGAAGCATCCTGGATTCAAGGAGTATTTTCTGCATAAGTAGCAGAGTTGGCAGCTTTCTTACTAGAGCATGCCATGTTTCTGCACAGCTTAAGGTCACCTTGCTCTTACTGGTACCCATCAACCATCTTCCCAGGACCTTCAAACTACTCCCAAGCCCTTCTAGGGTCAGGAGAACCTCAACTGTATGTTTACCAAAATTGACATGCCTCGGTGTTGTACCATAAACAAAGCACCTTGGCAGATATCTGCGTCTATGGAACGGCAAAAAAAATTGATCACAACCTCAACTCACTGCATGGGTTCTCTACATGCATTTTCACTCATCAACACTGCCCAAGCTAGTTAACCCTTTCACGTTACAATGTCTTCCACACACTAGGCTTATACTGCACACTCCACCCATTTTGATGAGTGTCAATGCAAGAGAAAAACCATTATTTGATTGTGCTCACGGGGATATTGCTATGGAGCCCTGTAAACATTGCATTAAGTGCCTGCATTCTGACATTAAGCTGTTTAGTGCATACATAACATCTGCACATTATTATAGCTAATATAGTAAAAGCAATGAAAAGCCAAATTAAGGGGTGTAACACCAGATTAAGGGGGTCATTTTGACCTCGGCGGTCTTTTGCCAAGACCGTCGAGGGACCGCCGTGCTGAAGACCGCCAGTGATGGCGGTTTTCCACTCAGCAAATTATGACTGTTGGCAGCCCTCCGTCCTTTTTCGGATGGGTAGCCGCCAACAGCCATACTGGCGGTCTCCGGGGAAGTGGAGGTTGCTCCACCTCCACCGCCACGACAACAAAACACCGCCCACCGAATCACATCCTGTGATTCGGCGTGGCGGTGTTCTGTTGACGGTGTGGTGTTGGCGGAGCAGCCCCCATGGATCCCGTCCCCTCCCAGAAGATCAACGGACCAGGTAAGTTGATCGTCCATTAGGGGAGGGGTGTGGGGGGGTGTTGTGTGTTGTGTGGGTGCTTGGGGGTGTGCGTGTGTGTATGTAGAGGGGGTGTGTGAGTGCGTGTATGCTTGAGGGGGTGTTGTGTGTTTGGGAATGAGTGCGTGTATGTCTGTAGGTATGGATGTGTGCGTGTATGTTTGAATGTGGGTGTGCATGTCTGACTGTGTGTGTGGCTGTTGGCATGTATGTTGGTGTGTGTGCGTGTATGTGTGTTGGTGGTGCCTGCGTGCGTGTCGGGTGTGTATGTGTGGTGTGATGTTGGGGGTAGGGGTGGGGAGGGGGGTCCTGCCACCTTTGGGGGGTGGCAGGGGTGGTGGGGTGTGTAGGGGAAGGAGTTGGGGTGGGGGTTGGGGGTGGGGGAGACCCCTATCAGTGCCAGGGAAGGAATTCCCTGGCACTGATAGTGCCTACCGCCATGGATTTCATGGCGGTTCCAAACCGCATGAAATCCATGGCGGTCAGTCGGGTCCAAATACCGCCGGCGGTATAGTGACGACCGCCGGACTGGAGACCCAGATCTCCAGCCCAGCGGTCGTCTCCGCCCTGGCGGGCGGAACGGAGAAGTGGCGGATGACCATGGCGGTAACCGCCATGGTCATAATTGCAAAACTTTTACCGCCAGCCTGCTGGCTGCCTTACCGCTGCTTCTCCGCCAGGGTCGTAATGACCCCCTAAGAATTTTCATAGCTACTGGTACCCAGCTAAAAAAATATGCCATACCAATGATGCTCAGTGAACTCTTGAATATGATAGGTGGTGTGCATGAGTTGCTTGTTTTCTGTGGATGATAACATATCTCTAATGGCTTCAACGTCAAAGGAGTTAACAGCTTCTACTCCTATTACAGTCGCTCCGACTATTAGAGATCCTAAATCGCACCCAATCCAACCAATCCACCATTTTGGCAAGATCGACAACTACGGTGTCCACTCAGCAAACAGCAGATCATAGCATGTAACATTTCCCTTGGTAAAACTGGTCTGCAATATGACTTGATAATGTTACTTGCATGCAAAGCTTGTTTACATCCTATTTTATATCTAGCCACATAGTAATTACCTAGATTGCTAACCATGCGCCTCTCAGCTACATATTACATAAATGATGGAGATTTGGAGCTTTGGTCCCCCTTTGCACCATTGTGATTGCTAGCTAGCACCATGTGCCCTAGTAAAATGATTTGCTCCTTGGAGTACTCTTATTATTTGACTGGATACACTGATGCCGGTACAAAAGTCACAATTACATTACAATACGTCATGTTCGGTGGGTGTTCCTTGCAACTCATTTAATACATCAACATATCCTATCACCTTCCAAGTCATTACCTTGGCGGCTATCTGCATCCAGTCACTGGCGCATTACAGGCTAAAACCACCCCTTCATTGTTAGGAATGTTGGTTGCTCTGGGTGCACATATGATGCAGAGGCTAGAGGTGACATTCTCATACACGTTCGGCTGTGCCCACATGGCTTCCACAGTTACAATCATCAGAGAGAACAGAAACCTCGTCTTTGGCATGGCTTTCATCATGCATGGCCATGGAGTGAGTCTCACTGCAGGTATAAATACAGGAACATTAGAATTTTTCAGAGGCATAACATATGTACTTTCTACTCCCTGACTTAATATCTCTCCTGCTTCTGGTCTCTTCCCTGGATGATGTACCCACACCTTCCTCCAAGTACTTCCAAATCTCCCTCCTCTCTTTGGGTAGTATTCAGGAGTCCAGATCTTTCCTCTACATGTGGCAATTGTGCTTTCTAACAGACCAGCTGTGCAATTCTGTCATGTGCTTGATATGATACAGCAGTATCTCCCTGATTCAGTACCACCACTTTGATTATCTCCGTGTAATTTGGATCACTTACTCCTCCCAACACGGATATTCCTTTGATAGATAGGATTGCCCAGGGGACAATACTACCACATATACCTGCTGGCACTTTCACTCCTACTCCCTTCATCTGTCCTGTCTGAAACTCACCTTCTTCTAGGGCAAATAGGTCTAATCCTATTCTACCAGGGGTGAAATATAACGGAAGCCTGGCTCGGGGATCTGTCTTCCAGAAAATCGCAGTGAGTGTAGGTTCAGTATCTTGTCCTGTCATTCATAGAAGTGGAGTCTGTTGTCCTACTCACCTATTGTTTAGCTCAAACAATGCCTTATTTAGATTTTCAGTCCACCCTTTCAAATTCTGATGTGGTGATCATTTTCTTAGCTATTCCTTCAGCAAGCCTATATATCTCTCAATCATTCTGGCTGCTTGTGGGTAGCAGCTAAAATGTAACACCCACCTCACCACTTGTTCCTGCCCCAGTCCTGCACAGCTTTCCCTGACAAATGTGTGCCCCTGTCTGTCTGGATTTCTTCTGGCACTCCATAGTAAAAATGCATATTAAGCAATTAATTACATACATTCAAACATGGGGAGCAATAGGTAAACGGAAAGGCAGAAGGACAAAAAAAGAGATCAGAAGAAGATAAAGCAGAATTTGTCTCCGGCAGGAGCAAATCAAGATGAGGACAATGTAAAACTGATGCCTGTGGGAGAATTAGCAGGTGGAGGTTACATGCATGTACCCTGGAGTAGGAGTGATATATTGTCATTCACTTATAAATCATTTGCAAGAATCATGTATAGGCATGTTGGCATGATTTGTGCTGGTACAATTGCTCTCAGCATGAAATACGCAGTCTAACCACAGTCTCTAAAGGGCATGCGGGACATGTGCTGACAGCAGAGCAGAACGGGGGAGGCCTTGATTCAAGCTCTGATCCCAGCATCTCGGTCAGGAGGCTGGGGACGCATGAAGTTGATCCCTGAGTCCCGCGGCGTCTGCCGCGCACTGACAGCAGAACAGAGTGGGGAATGCCTTGATTCAAGGTCTGTACTACATTTCCCAACTGCCCGGTCAGGAGGCAGGGGATGCATAAAGTTGGGCTTCAAGACCCGGGCAAAGACTGGGCCAAGAGCGGGCCCATCTACACCCATCCGCAACTGGAAGAGGATTGTCTGGATTTCCCCTTGAAGCTGCTTGCTCTTTGATCTAGCTTGTAGGGTGAGTGATGGCTCTGTTATTTAGACCTGGAGATCGACTAAGCCTGTTCTTTTCAGGCTACAGGGGCTGGGTTTCAGCAGCTAGCTTGGTGTTCTTGGGGGTTGATTGCAATGGGGAAGAAAAGGCCCCTAGGTGGTCAAGAATTCCCAGCGGGTAGTAAGGATCCTGTCAGTTCTACCCTTGACTTTTTTCTGGCCCGAGCTATGGGGTGGTTTCCAAGGAGATAGTATTGGCCGAGAGACGTCGCTCCTTAGAAATGAGTGAACGACAATGAGCACCTCCCTAAATTGTTGACTTTTTTAATACAGAATTGGGGGAGGAAGGCACAGCACTGGCATCACAGGATGCTTTACATAGGGCCCCTACGGTGGACGTGATTAATGATGCGTCTGGAGGAGCCTTTGTCTGTTACTCAAGTGATGCTACTGACTGTATGGCCATGCTCCCTAGTTGCAGGAGCCCACCAGCTAAAAAGAAAAGACTATTGAAAAAAGATGGGAAAAAACCCTGTTGACTCTATGTCCACAGTTCCTGTTGCCCCTCCTTGCTTCTAGGGGGTCTCCTGCTCAGGGCAGGACAAATCTTTTGGTGAAGACAAATTGCTGGGCCAACTTAAGTAACTGGTGGAAGCCTGCCTGGCACCTTTGAAGGATAAACTACAATCTCTTGAATCAGCAGTTTCTCTGCTGACTTCCAGGTTGGGTGCTCGGCTGGATCAATCAGGCAACTCTAATGCACTTGGATTTAATGGTCTTGCGGGCTCTCTAACAAAAGGAAGCACCTCTGCTGGCTACTCCAGCTTCCATTGTGACCCTGAGCAGTCAGACCACTAAGCTGCCACATACTAACTCGGGGAACTCTGTCATTTGTACACACTGCCAAGCGGTTGCTGAGACTGTTGGGTCTGCTGGGGTCTGAGTTAGATATAATTAGATATAATGGGGAATTTACCTGCAATAAGGAATGTAGGGGGTCCTAACACCAATTTAGCTCCTTGTTCCCATTTGGAGCTACCCCCGGATTGTGCTGGCTATGTTGTAATCCTCACAAGTCTACAGCACAACTGAAAAATAAGGTTGGACACTGGCTGGGTAAAAATTGTGATTTCAATATTAGAGATTTCTAGGACATTTTGGGGGTCATTACAACATTGGCGGGCGGCAGAAGCCGCCCGCCAGGCTGTAACCGCCATGCGGCCGCCCACGCGCCCGCACTCCTGCGGTGCCCATTACAACATCCCCGCTGGGCCGGCGGGCGCAAACCTAGGTTACGCCCACCGGCCCAGCGGGGATGCGGCCGCAACATAGGAGCCGGCTCCTAATGGAGCCGGCGGTGTTGCGGCCGTGCGACGGGTGCAGTTGCACCTGTCGCGCTTTTCACTGCCTGCTATGCAGACAGTGAAAAGCTGCACGGGGCCCTGTTAGGGGGCCCCTGCACTGCCCATGCCAGTGGCATGGGCAGTGCAGGGGCCCCCAGGGGCCCAAGGACTCCCCTTACCGCCATCCTCTTCCTGGTGGTGCAAACCGCCAGAAACAGGCTGGCGGTAGGGAAGTCATAATCCCCAGGGCAGCGCTGCTTGCAGCGCTGCCCTGGCGGATTATCACCGCCGGGGCTAAAACGGTGGGAAACCGTCGGCCCCGGCGGTGCAACCGCGGTGGGGTCTCCGTACCGCCAGCCTGTTGGTGGTGCGGATGCCACTTTAGCCCTGGCGGTGTCAGACCGCCAGGGTCGTAATGACCACCTTTGTTTGTTAGCCGGATTTGTTGGGGTGGCCCATTGGCTAAGATCAGGAAAGGGGATTGCATTATAGTTAACTACAGATACCCAGGGCTGACCTGCCTCCTGATTTCTTCTTGTTTAATAGACCCTTCCTCTTGTGATGCAATTGGGTTAGTTCTCTTGTTTTTTTTCTCTACAGGCACTCACTTTACCAAGAAGTTTATTGTGCTCAAGGGGTGCCTACCTTACATTGTGCCCAGTCTTTACTTAGCCTGAACAATAGATTTTGGTTTTGTCTGGCTTAGGGGGAAGTGATTGACCCTTAAGTCTGGCTAGCTGCCCTTTTCAAGATGGATATTTCTATGGTGGTAAAAAGGGACCTAATTTTCTTTCAATCCCTGAGGTGGTTTCAGATAAGTGTTTGTTGTCCCTATCATCATAATTTCTTAGAATATTGCAGGGTCTGAGACGACCAACCTCCAGGATGTGCTATGGGTAGGGGAATATCTCTGCATTTGATTATAACTTGCTGCAAGAGGCATCGTCGGAAGGTGCAGCTGAATGGGATGGGTTCCAAATGTTTTCTGTTTCAGCTGTTCGTGTGCCTGGCCACCGATCTAGGGGTGGACTAGTAACCCTTGTCCGCATGCCTAAGATCCATGGGTATTTCCTTAAATGTGCTATATGCTGGCATAGTTGCACTAATTTTTAAACTTCTTTATCATTGTTTTATGAGATTTTGTATCTTTTTAAACATTTTATTACATTATCATGTGTTTTATGGTTATGTTTGTATATCCAAATAAAGATGAACTGAGCACAGTTGCAATTACAGACTTTCACCCTTAAAGGGTGATGGCAATGTTTCATCATATTTCACATTAAGGGTTTCAACATAAAAAGAATGCATAGTTTACATAGTCCCTAAAGGACATCACTTGGTTATTCACAATTGTGTATTTCCACCTTTCACCCCTTGAGGGTGCCTTTCCACATGAACAATCAAATGGCACTTCTCTAGGCCGAAGCTTTCCTCAACAAAAGAACCATCACAACCCCTTTTGTAGAGCAAACGCTCCAGCCTGGGGAAGGCTTGCAAGTGTCACAAAACCCTTGGGGGGTTAGCCTTTCCAAGTCCCACCCAACCTAGGGTGGGAACATTTGACTTCCTTTTTGGGGAAAGGCTGTGCTAGTCCTGCAGCTCTCCCACACTTGGTGAGCATTTTGGCAGTGACCCTGCTTTCATGGGGCCACCACAATGTCAAAAAGAGTGGGTTTTTTTCTTCAAGACTGCAGGCAGGCCTCGCAGGGCACTGTGGGGAGCTCCTCCAGGAGTGTACATATTGGATGAGCGGTTCTCCTGCTGCTTCACGGAGAGCTGCTGTGGTTTCCCTGTTTACCTGGCTTTGCAGCTTCACGCCGCTGTTTCATTCTTGCTTGGGGTGTCTGGCGCCACCCGGAGACCCCTCGGCCCTTCCACATGGCCAGCACCTTTGCATGCTGCCATGGGACCTGGCCTTTCTCTCTGGTCTGCCAGCTCCTGCGGGCATATGCCTACTGGAAGGTCGGTGGACAGGCCGCTGAGGGGAGTGCACGGGCACTCCCCCTCCTCCTCATTGACCCCAGGGCCTCAGGATGGGTCTTGGGCTGCCTGGCAACATTGCAGAGGCCACAATGGTGCTCCCCGTTCTCTATATCTGCTTGGAGCCCAAGGATTGGGATCTGGGCCCCTGTACCACTTCACAGGGAGCACAGCAGCGCTCCCCAACTTCATCTTCCTTCACTGGGGCCCAGAGATGGGTTCCTGGGCCCCATAGCATCTTCACTGGGAGCACAACAGTGCTCCCCAACTTCTCCTCACTATTAGGGGCCCAGGGATGGAGTCTGGCGCCCCTCTTTGGAACCAAGGGAGGATGACAGCGCTCCCTCACACCTGTCCTCTTCACCAGGAGATGCACAACGGAGTTTCCCGGCAGGTTTTCATATTGGGGACACTTGGATATTTCAGACCCTGTTGGTTCTTGGTCCTTTGTGGATGGCCTTTGACTCATTGTGTTCCAGGTGGTGGGCCCTAGCCACCTGGAGCATTTTCATCAGGCCTCCTGGCCTAAAAGAGTGGCAAATTCTTCAGGGAGCTGGTTTCACTGACTCCCTTCGCCAGACTTTGACCATGCTGTACTCTGGGCCTCTCTCCTCCTAGCATAGAGCCCAGTCTTTCCCCCACTGGTCATGAGGGTCAATCAGAGACAGAGTCCCTGGTCCCCTTGGGACAGTCATGGGGCTGCTCCTTCCAATTGTCCGTGGTGCAAGGTTTCAGTCCCAGTGTTCCCCAGCAAAACACATTCAAGAGAGCTCTCTTCCCCATGCAAGTGCTTTTAAGTGGGGACAAAAGTCTCCAGCAGGGCTGTGCCTCTGGCCTATCCTGATGTGCCACATCCCTTCTCTAGACCTGTCCCAACCATTCTGCATAGTCTTCTGCAATAGCTCAAAATAGCTTCGCCCAGGTGTCAGTTGATACATGTGCTCTGGGGGTCTTAGCTACCCTCTTCCCTGACGTCCCTGCCGAACAGGATTCAGCGGGTTATCCGCACCTGTTGGAAAAGGGTAGACACATGCTGATCCGTTCAGTGTGGCACACTTGAAACCCTGTGTCGAGACGGGCCACTCACCTGAAAAGCAGGATGTCTGCTGGAACACCTCTAGGCACTTCTGGTGGACACAGAAACCCCGGCAGGTGTCCCATGTCTTGCCGGTCCAGCCAGGCACCCTGTATCTTTGGGGGCAGGTTGTTGTTGACAGAGTGGTAGTAGAGTTAGTGCACTCAACTTCCTTGAAACTGAATCTCTCTTTCTGATAAGGGACCGGGAGCAGTAGAAGAACACCGGGATGCTCCGGCACTTTTCTTGGATAACAATAACTGCTAGCATAATTACTAACACTGCATTGCCAAAAACCCAAACTGAGTACCATGACAATAAGTACTGCAACACTAGGGCTGGCTTCACAGAGATTTACTGTTGCACACTACAATTAGAACTGTGGTTGCACTTACCATGCACAAGAAAGACAAACAAGGGCATTAATTATATCACATATAACTTTCCTGCATGCATAGGGTTAAACTAAAAGGAACAAAAACAATGCAAGAAATACAAATGTCCACTCTGGGTTTAAACAGTTAGGGTGGCACTGTTTGGTTTGGTTTCACTGTGTGTTAAAAACCCTTCAAAAGCAAATTCCTCAAACCTGAAACACAGACATGAATGACACAATTTTAAATCCAAGAGTTATTCTATTAGAGAAAGAAAAGTCACGTAAATGCTCTTTTAAAATTGCACTGTCATCTTTTGTAGTACTTGAGCTCAAGCAGATTTCCTGAAGAACATTTAGGCAAGTAACTACAATAATAATGTAGAATGTTCAGATATGCATTTGTCTCTTCAAGATAAGCATTCTGCCAAAATTTGAGGTCTGAAATACACCAGCTGTTCTAGGAAAGCACAACTCTCAAACAACACACTCCCTGTAGAATACTAGTCACTTAGCTGCAGTCCTTTCCGGAGTGCTGGAGTAATGCCTGGTGTCAGCTGGTACAGGAACAAAGAAAAGAATTGCCTCAAAAGTCCTGAATACGAGGATGACAGCAGGGGCTGGATTGCCAAATCAGATGCTGAGATCAGGAAGCAAAACAAAGCCAAGCAGGGAGGCATGCTTCACTCTGCTATTTATAGCCAATCAGGAAAGCAGTTGAGTTTCCACATGTGGATGAGTCACCACACCCAATTAGAAGCACATGTCTGCACCAAACCCCATTAGAACCACATTTCTACACCTGCTCACATTAGCAAACAATCATTGGTAAAACAAGCATTGATAGAACCAATTGCGTAACACAGCACATTATGTTTACTTAGAAACATGAAGGTTTAACCAAGAACAGAGATATGATTTAACCCTAATACCTGGGGATGCTGACAGATAACGCAGGAGGCACCTTGGGGATTCCGGACACCCTGGACATCTAGGGGCATTACAGACCTGCAATTTCTCAATCTCATGTGGATGAATGCCACTTGTCCCTCTAAGAAGTTGGACACTGACCGCTGGGGGTCGCGTAACTAGTTAGCATGGAGGAGTCTCGTTTCACCAACTAAGAACAGCCATGCACCACCACCCACAGAATCGAGAAAGACGTATCAATCTGTCAATCCTTTTTGTGTCTGGGTCGCAGGAGGTTTCCTGTGTTAAGTCAAATTAAGCCTCAGGCTCCATTCCTGGTGGTGTCCTTCCATCAATTCCTTGAAGTTTCAGCTTTGCAACCATATTCCCCCAGAACCTAAGGACTTCTGTTTCTAGGATGCAGCTCGGCGAGTCATGAGAATAATGCCACTGGATCGCTAGTCGGCATCGTTTATGGTCAGAACTATGAAGGTATCAGATCGTCTTCGAACCTTCGACTTTCATTCTTGATTAATGAAAACATTCTTCACAGATGCTTTTGCTTTAGTTTGTCTTGTTTTTTGTCCAAGCCCTTGCAGAGGCTAACACACAAGGATGTGTCTGGTCCGATACCATTTGACGACAAATGCATGCGTGGCTTCACCAAGCTGAAAGAAAGCTTGTGCCAAACCCCATCACTGGAAATGGCCGATTACATCAAATGCTTTTTTTTGTTTTGCTGTGAGAGGGATGAAAGTGCTCTCTCAGTTTAGATACAGTTGCATGGAGATATAAACAAGCCTGTGGCATAATATTAAGCCACACTTGGGGGGGCATGATGGCGCTGACGGTCAACAGAAGACCTCCAGCGTGCAGAACCCCCCCACTGGCCACATAAAGAAACAGTGTTTCCACCAGCCGGCCCAGCTGGATGCAGGGCTTGAACATTGCCGCCTGCTCTAAATGGTGTGTAAATCGGGCATTGTAATGGGGGCCCCTGCACTGCCCATGCTTAATGCATGGGCAGTGCAGGGGTCCCCAGGGGAGCCCGATTCACCCCTTCCGCCAGCCTTTCCCTGGTGGGGTAAACCGCCAGGGAAAGGCTGAGGTACCTGAATCATTATCTGGTGGGCAGCGCTGCTAGCAGCGCTTCTGTGCCGGATCAGAAACGCAGCCACTGCCAGGCTGCCTCTGACTGGTGGCGGCAGCCTGGCAGTGGCGGTGTTTCCAAAGTGGCGGTTCTGCCACGAACATTATATGGCGGTCTGGACCACTATGCCAGTGGCGGTAATTACCGCCATGTTCATAATGACCGCCTTGATCCTATATCTGCAGCGCTGCCTGGTTGTTTAAGAGCTGTGGCCGCCCTAAGCGGCAACATTTAGCAATGCGAAGGCATTGTTATGGCCCATCCACTGAACGTTTTTATTCTCCATTTAGTGGAGATTTTGTTAACGCACACCAAGACTCAGTACCTGACCAATGCACGTCACCCGTTATGAGCACATTATTTTGGGTTCTTCAAATGTTAATATAAAACGATGCAAGGTATTGAATTTAGTGACTCTTTTGCCAAATCCAGTTGAAAATGCAAGTGACCGCGAAGATAAGGTTGAGCATGACTGTCTCAATGTGACTGAATTGTGCACCAAACGAAAAATGGGAGGGGGGCCCTGGCTGGCTTCAAGTCATCCCAGGGGGGCCACCAGGCTCTGGCCAAAAGAAGCACTAAGCAAATATCAGTGCTTTGTTTTAAGCAGAAAATAATGTATTGCATCTTTGAAAAGGTAACAGAACTTAAATGCAGTGTTTAAATAAGCTTAGACATATTAAAACATTGCCAATTTTTTAGAATAATTGTGTAAAATTCTAAGTTGGGCCAATGATTTTTTTTTTCACCACGGGGTGGGGGCACCACAATTAAAAGTTTGAAAACCACTGGCTTAGAAAAAAATGACTGTGTCATGTTCGTTGATGTTTCCTGCTTAAGAGACCCTTGTGGTACCCTGAGAGCAGGTATGATAGAAGCCTCTTGGCTTTAAGGAGACTTTTCTGCCAAAATAGCTGAACTGATTGCTCTTACTAGAGCATGCTGTATTTCTGAACAGCTCAAAGTGACCATTTTCATTGATAGCTAATATGGGTTTGGTGTTGTTCACAACTTTGGACAGTTGTGGTCCCAGAAAGATTTCAGACCTCTTCTGAATCACCTATCTGAAACTGTGACAAAGTTTACCTATTGTTGAAAGCATTACAGTTACCTGTGAAAATTGCAGTTGTAAAATGTGCAGCTCACCAGATCTGGTGGATTCTGAGTGAGTCAACAGCAATTGAATGTACAGACAGGTCGAGACAGACTCAGGTGTCCCCTGCTAGCTCCGAACACATTGAAACCCCAGTCGTACCAGAGAAAAGAACTGTATTCGGAGATCAGTGGCCATAGAAAACCCCAGTGCCAGTGATAAAAGTGCCTCCGACCATAGCTGAAGTAACTGAAGAATCAAATCAAAGCAACAGTGAAACTGAAGGTCGTATACCAAGGAAGTCAAAGAGAAAAAGAGTGCCAAGTCGAAAATATTCTGCTCTCGAATTGACTTATTTCACAACTTATGACTGGGAGGAGAAATTTTTTGCCTTTTGTGTTAACAATTCGACTCCAGCTGAACATTTTGGAAATTTAAAATTGAGTTGGAACTGAACTTTAAACCACATCATTGCTGCTTGATGAACAAAGGCATTATTTGCTGGAAGTGATTATAGGTGATTATCAGATGGTTTATATTAGAGGCATTTGAACTCTTTAGTAGAAGCATTTGAACATTTGCAAGTAGAGAATCTTTTGATGAACTTCTTTGGAAGATCAATGAATTGTGTGAACAACTGCAGCACTTTTAATTTTTTTTTGAAGAAACGTTTTTTAATTTTGCTTTGCTCAAACAATGAAAAGACTAAACAGAAGTAGTGAAACAATTGAAAGCCGCCTTGCATTTTTTATTTTTTTATTTTTATTTTTTATTTTGAATAAGGAGCATCAGGTGGCCTGAGTCTAGAAAAGCCATGAAACCCAATTGAAGTAGGAGACATTGACCTGAGTTGTTAAGAAAATACTTTAAAAGTGAATAGATCTTGATTGCCTTGTCTTAATTCAAATAACTTTCCTTGAGAGGAATATTCTGTTAGCCTTCCTTTGAAAGTTGAGAATAACGCCTTCTTGAAGACTGTGATAGAGCTTAAAAGTTAGTGCTGTCTCTTGTGTCACAGATGCGATCAGGGTGTGACAAGTTTCAGTTTATGAAAGAAAAAGGGTAGAAAAACTAAAGTAGAAAGCTGAACTGACACACATTTTAAATGTGCAATTGCTTGTATTTCAGAGTTTGACTTAGGTGTCTTTTGAATTAAGTCATATTAGAAGGATTAAATTGATGTTAAAATGTGATTTAGACTTTAGACTTCCAGTGCATAAATAAACAACATTAAGGCGGTCATTACAACATTGGTGGTAAAAGCTGCTTACCGCCGTGCAGAAGACTGCCAACACACCACTGCAGAATTCCGCCACAGCTACTATGACCCACATTTCGGAATCTACCAAAATTCAGACACCCACACAAGTCCGCCACACCAAAGGTCAGTGATAAACTGGCGAAAACAAAACCTCCACCGTCATGCCAACAGAAATGCGCCCACACTATCACGACACACAAATCCACGCGGCGGTCTTTCAACCACAGTATTCCATTGGCGGTACACACCGCTGCGCTCAAAATACACACACATTTACAAAACACTACCACATTGGACAATTCAAAATACACACACCTGATACACATACACACACCACTCCCACACACCCAATACAATATAAAACACACACCCACAACACCCACAAACCCCCACGACAAAGAATTCCGAAAGAAGGCCAGAGAGAGAGCACCAGCAAGAACAACAGCATCCACAGACACACAACACCATCACCCACACAACTTCCACGCACCTCATACAACACACCACTACATATCAGCACACTTATCACCACACACTCCACCCCACACATCACCGACACCACCCCATGGCGCGGCAAAGACACCCCAGGTTCTTGGAGGAGGAGCTCAGGGTCATGGTGGAGTAAATCGTCCGGGTAGAGCCACAGCTATTCGGAGCACAGGTGCAGCACACCTCCATTGCAAGGAAGATTGAGCTATGGCGAAGAATAGTGGACAGGGTCAACGCAGTGGGACAGCACCCAGGAAATCGGGAGGGCATCAGGAATCGGTGGAACGACCTACAGGGGAAGGTGCGTTCCGTGGTCTCAAGACACCACCTGGCGGTTCAGCGGACTGGCGGCGGACCCCCACCTCCTCCCCCACAACTAACAACATGGGAGGAGCAGGTCTTGGAGATTCTGCATCCTGAGGGCCTTGCAGGAGTAGGTGGAGGAATGGACTCTGGTAAGTAAAATCTTAACTATTACAACCCCCACCTTATCTGCATGCTATCACATACCCCCACCCTCACCCCCAGCACCCCAACTCCTCACATATGTCCCAACATCACAAACCACCCATCCCAACACCAACCCCTGCATGTAACAACAAAGCATGGACACCTATCACTAAAGCATGCCCACTGCACACACCCATACAACCCCCTAAACCATCCTCACACAAGGTCTCACACAGGAATGCAAGCACTGGGGTACACGGTCACCCACCCATTGCACACCATGACACACACAGATGTAATAACCATCCTTTAATACCCCTGCAGGACCCCTACCCAACGTCACCGGACAGAAGGGTCCACACATGTCCACACCACCAACAGAAGAGGCCCACAGTGATGACAGCACCTCTGTTCAACTGGATCTAGATAACCAGCCCGGCCCATCGGGGACCTCGGGACAGTCGGTTCCCATCATTCAGTCACAGGCCACTACAGACCTTCCACCCTCTGGAAACACCAGCACAGCACCCACCCAGCGGGCCCATACCTCCGTCCCCAGGACACGTCAATCAGCAGTTTGTCCACCACTACAGGGAACCCAGGCTAACCCGCCACCCCAGCAACAACAGGGACCTGGGGGCAGTGGTAGTGGGCACACGGTCCACGGTCCAGGGGACGGAGGCCCACTACCAGGAACTGGGAGGGCTGCTGTGCGACAGGGGCGGACAGGCCAAGGGAACCCACTCTCCATGGAGACGATGGCAACGGTACTGGCCAAGTTTCAGGAGACCCAGCGCCTGCAGGAGAAACAGTATATGGGCTTCAGGGAGGAACTCAGAACCATCAGCTCCACCTTGGGCACCATCGTAGGGGTGCTGAAGGAAGTACTCAACACCAGGAGGGACACTGTGGCACTACAAGGGGCCCCTGACACAAGCATGGATGATGAACTGCCAACCACCTCCGCCGGCGCTAGTGGACAGGACGCCCCGCCACAGGACCACCACACCGGCACCCCACCCCCTGCAGAGGGAGAACCACCCCACAAATGGTCCCTGAGATCCAGGACAAAGACAGAGCACGATGCCAAGACCCCTGCCAAGAAAGGAGACCACCCTGATTGTCATCCTACTGTCCCACTTTGTCACCCTGTCCATACTTTAACTGCCCCAGCTCCACTTCCTATGCCCATATGGGCAATGCACCTGTGAGACTAATAGACTGGACTCTGCCATGGACATTCCTCCGCCATCACCCCTCACCATTTCACTACCCCCTCCAATATTGAGCACTTATTAAACACACTTAAAGCACAAAACAATCTGGAGTCTGTCCGTGATTTCGAAATAGTGTATTAGCAATTACAGTGACAAAATGCTCTTTCAAGTTTAATGTCAACATACCTATGTCACACAGCTCTAGTCCATGAGGAATCTAAGCAGATGTCACACAGTGGGACCCACATCTGTGAAATCGTAAGGGAAAGTGACAACTCAGTGACCATACACTGGGTGAAAACGACACACAGTAGAGAGGTAGTAGTGTTAAAGTACATGTAGTAGGCAGGTTTGTATTCTTACCTGTGTCTCAATGGAAATATTGCTGGATCACTGAGTCCTTGTTGTGCATGTCTTCTTCCCCTGCTTCCTTGTCTTCACTGTCCACAGGCTCCACAGCTGCAACAACACCACCATCTGGACCATCCTCCTGCAGAAAAGGCACCTGTCATCGCAATGCCACGTTATGAAGCATACAGCAGGCCACGATGATCTGGCACACCTTCTTTGGAGAGTAGAATAGGGATCCACCTGTCATATGGAAGCACCTGAACCTGGCCTTCAGGAGGCCGAAGGTCAGCTCGATCACCCCCCTAGTTCGCCCATGGTCCTCAGTGTAGTGTTCCTCTGCCCTTGTCCTGGGATTCCTCACTGGGGTCAGTAGCCATGACAGGTTGGGGTAACCAGAGTCACCTGCAAATGGTGAGGGACAACTGTTAGACACGCACTAACCTGGAGGGATATCCCCATCCCCAGACCCAGACAACCGTTCCCACTGACTTGTTTCCAGGTGCTTACCTAATAGCCACTCATGGTGCCTCTGGAGTTGACCCATCACATAAGGGATGCTACTATTCCGCAGGATGTAGGCGTCATGAACTGAGCCAGGGAACTTGGCATTCACATGGGAGATGTACTGGTCTGCCAAACATACCATCTGTACATTCATCGAATTATAACTCTTCTGGTTTCTGTACACATGTTCACTCCTGTGGGGGTGTGCCAAAGCCACATGTGTCCCATCAATGGCACCTATGATGTTGGGGATGTGTCCCAGGGCATAGAAATCCCCTTTCACTGTAGGCAAATCCTCCACCTGAGGGAAAACGATGTAGCTCTACATGTGTTTCAGAGGGGCAGACAACACTCTGGACAATACGTTGGAAAACATAGGCTGGGAAATCCCTGATGCCATGGCCACTGTTGTCTGAAAGGAACCACTTGCAAGGAAATGTAGCACTGACAGCACCTGCATTTGAGGGGGAATTCCTGTGGGATGGCGGATTGCTGACATCAGGTCTGGCTCCAACTGGGTACACAGTTCCTGGATTGTGGCACGGTCAAGCCTGTATGTGATAATCAAATGTCGCTCCCCCATTGTCGACAGGTCCACCAACGGTCGGTACACCGGAGGATGCCGCCATCTCCTCACATGTCCCAGCGGACGGTGCCTATGAAGGACAACAGCGAGCACAGAGTCAAACAACTCAGAGGTACGTACACTCAGTTTACACAGAACACCATTCATACACAAAAGGTGGCCTGTATGTGTGTTGAGTCTAGGCCTAGGTATGAGTGACGCAGTTGGAAATGAAGCCCTTTGGGCCCCTGAAATGGCGGCTGCCTGACCTGTAATGTGGGACAATGGGATATGAGGTAACTGCGCTGGCGTTGTACACCGTCGCGGTAGGCGGTCGAAGACCGCGGCGCAATGCTGCATTGGTTAATATTGGACCCTATGGGTCCCAGGAGCCAATGGCGATGTACGCCGGCGGTGACGGTACGCACCGCCGTGGGTGTGACCGCCATTTTCTATCACTTCAATCACTCGATACCTGATCTTCGACAGGAGAGGACCTACACTGCAAGTGCTGCTGTGACCTCGGTCTGGAAGAGACAATGGCTCGAGTGTCTGGGGATAGGGCCCCTGCCTTCACATCGGAGGAGTTGGAGAAACTCGTGGATGTGGTCCTCCCTCAGTACAAGCTACTCCACGGTCCTCCAGACAAACAGGTAAGTACACAGGGAGCATGCTGTATGGGCTATGCCTGTGTGGAGAGGGCTGGATGTAAGAAGGAAGGGGGGAGAGTGCTGCGTGCATGAAAGACGGTGAATGCATGTGTCACATGGCAAGGGTAGGGATGGGGGCCAATCACTTTGATGGTGTAGTTGGTAATAACTTCTCTTTTTCCCCTGTACATTTCATGTAGGTCAGCGCCCACCAGAATAAAGATATTTGGAGTGCCATTGCCAAGGACGTCCGGACCCTGGGAGTCTACCACAGACAGAGCACCCACTGCCGGAAAAGATGGGAGGACATTCGCCGCTGGAGCAACAAGACGGCGGAGGCTCAGCTCGGGATGGCCTCCCAACGTGGGAGGGGTGCCCGTCGCACCATGACCCCCCTGATGTTCAGGATCCTGGCGGTGGCCTACCCGGAGTTGGATGGGTGCTTGAGGGCATCACAGCAGCCACAAGGGGGTGCGTACACTCTCATTCTGCTGACTTTGCGTGCAGTGGAGGTGTCTGGGTGGGGGAGGAGGGCTGTGGGTTTCCCTAGGCCAGGGCGAGTTCCGTAGGCAAGGCCCCTCTGTATGTCAGGCCGTGTGGCACCCCATCCCACCTCTGTAGAGTGCCAAGTACAGCTAGTCATGCCCCTGTGTGACATCTATGTGTGCAGATGTTGTCCATAGCCTTGTAGGCCATTTCCCAGAAATTGAACAGTGGAGCCCAAGAGCGTGGCGTAGTGCAGGGGGCTTCTGTGTCTGTCGTGTCCGCCAACAGTAGCGGTAATGCATGCACTCAACATGTCTTTCTTCTGTCTTCCCCCCCCTTTTTGTGGTCTCCCTGTTCTTGCGTTCGTTAGCATCATCAGGCGGAGGAGCAGTGTCAACGGAGCACGAGGGAGCTGCATCCCACATGGCCCTGGGGGGCGACACTACGGAGTCTGAATTCACCAGTGGGACGGAGGGCGAGCGGAGCTCCACGGCTGGGACAGGAGCTCACACCAGCGACACAGACTCGTCCTCTGATGGGAGCTCCCTTGTGGTGGTGGCAACATCTGTGCCCCCCTCATCTACAGGTACAGCCACCACCCCCCTACCAGCACCGCCCTCCCGGCAGCCCCTCAGCCTTTGCCCCATGCCCGCTCACCCAGGAGGGTGGGCATTACCTTCGCCCCAGGCACCTCAGGCTCTGCCCCAGTCACCCCTGCTGCCCTCAGTGAGGAGGCCATTGACCTCCTCAGGTCCCTCACTGTTGGGCAGTGTACCATTTTCAATGCCATCCAGGGTGTAGAGAGGCAGTTGCAACAAACAAATGCATTCCTGGAGGGCATTCATTCTGGTCAGGCGGCCCTTCACTGAGCTTTTCAGACTCTGGCCTCAGCACTGATGGCAGCCATTGTCCCCGTCTCTAGCCTCCCCCCTCCAACTTCCTCAACCCCGACCCAATCCCCTGTACCTCAGCCTATCCCAAGCACACCTACAGACCAACATGCACACACGTCAACACCCAAGGGAAGCTCAGGCAAACATAAGCACCACACATCCCACAGGCACTCACACAAGCATCACACACATGCAGACACACCAACATCCACTGCCTCCACTGTGTCCCCCTCCTCCTCGTCTCCCTCCTCCCTCCCAGTCTCATATACACTCACACCTGCATGCACTACCTCTACATCCACTACGTCCCTCTCCAGCACACCTACCACCACACCCCGCTCACGTGCAGTCACCACCCCCACTACCATTCACACGTCCCCTGTGTCCTCTCCCAGTGTGTCTGTGACGCCCTCTCCCAAGATACACAAACGAAGGCACACACCAACCCAACAGTCATCCACCTCACAACAGCCTCCAGCGCATGCACCTTCACCCAAAGTCACCAAACGTACACCTCCTACAACCACCACCTCTTCCTCCACTCCCAAATCCCCTCCAGCTACCCGTCCCAGTGTGTCCAAAAAACATTTCCTGTCCAACCTTGACCTCTTTCCCACACCTCCCCCACCCCGTCTGTTTCATAGTCTTGAACTAGCACCTCAGCCACAACATCTCCGGGACCAGTGGTGCCTGTAGTCACCGGAATGTGGAGTGCACTGGCCACCAGGGCAGCCAGTGTTGCACGGAGCCACAGCACAGACAGTCTCCCACCTGTGAAGCATCAGAAGTTGGCCAGTGCCTGGCGGGAGAGGGGGAAGATTCCAGCCACCAAAGCCGCTCCCAGGGGTCTCGTTGGGAGTGTAGAGTCATCTGTGACACCTTCCAAGGTGGGGAAGGGCAACAAGAAACCCGGCAAGTCTGGGAAGAGCTGCACGGCGGAGAAGACCGCCATCATCCCCGCTCCCCATGAGGCAAGCACCAGCCTAGCTGCCAAGGAGGCCACCACCAGCACAAGCTGCCCATGAGGCCACAGCCAGCACCAGCCCAGCTGCCTAGGAGGCCACCGCCAGCACCAGCCCAGCTGCCCAGGAGGCCACCGCCAGCACCAGCCCAGCTTCCCATGAGGCCACCACCAGCACCAGCCCAGCAGCCCAGGAGGCCACCGCCAGCACAAGCCCAGCTGCCCAGGAGGCCACCGCCAGCACCAGCCCAGCTGCCCATGAGGCAAGCACAAGCCCAGCTGGGCCATGAAGGACCGCCAGCAAAAGGCCCGCCGGGCCATGAAGGACCACCAGCAAAAGGCCCGTTGGGCCATGAAGGACCGCCAGCGCCAGCCCCGCTGGGCCATGAAGGACCGCCAGCAGCTGAGACCCTGCAATGGAGACCGTCATCTCAAGCACCGCTGAACAGGGCACCACCATCACAAGCACCGCTGAACAGGGCACCGCCATTTCAAGCACCGATATCCCATGAGCGGCAGGGGCACTGATGCAACTGAGTCCGTCACGGGGTGAATGGTGCACTCTGGGCACCATGCCCCCTCCAGAACCAGTGGAGACTGTCATCCACTAACTCTGTCCTTAACAGGATGAAACACTCTGGGCACCATGCCCCCTCCAGAACCAGTGGAGACTGTCATCCACTTGTGAGACTGTGGCTTTGCACTCCCCAGGATTGAACAGTGGGCAGACCACCCACTGTAGAGACTTGAGAGACTGTGGCTTTGCACTCCCCAGGATTTTGCAGTGGGCAGACCACCCACTGTAGAGACTTGGGAGACTGTGGCTTTGCACTCCCCAGGATTGAACAGTGGGCAGACCACCCACTGTAGAGACTTGAGAGACTGTGGCTTTGCACTCCCCAGGATTGAACAGTGGGCAGACCACCCACTTGTGAGACTTGAGAGACTGTGGCTTTGCACTCCCCAGGAATGAACAGTGGGCATACCACCCACTGTAGAGACTTGTGAGACTGTGGCTTTGCACTCCCCAGGATGTAACAGTGGGCATGTGGCCCCCTTGTGGATTTGTCGTCATGCACTCAAGTGGCTGAGGTGCCCCCCCTTTCCCTCCCCCTGAGGTGCCTGTTTTCTTGCTCTCTGATGCCCCTGCAGTGTTCTGTCCGTCATGGTCGGGGATCTTGTGTGGGCCTCGCCCATACCGTGTGGTCCCAGTGTTCGACGGACTATCTTAGTGCACTACCTGGACTACTATGCTTGGTATATATTTTGTACATGGTGTATATATATATTTCTGCCTACTTGTTTTTAATATATTACAATGGTTTCTCTAATTTTCTATTGTCTTTGCATTCTTCCGGGGGGTTTGGGAGTGTAACTGTGATGTACTGATATGCATTTGTGTGTGTTGTAGTGGGTGAGGGTGGGGGTGTTGCGTGTGTGTGTCCCTGTTTTTTCCCTCCCCCCTCTCCTGTGTCGTAGGTGCAGTAGTCACCGTGTTCTTCGCCGCCGGCGTTCGTGCTCCTGGTAGAGGGGCAGGAAGACTATCGCAGGGAGAATTTGGAGTTCCGGTTCCATGGTGTCCTCGTTCCTCGTGGGGTGTGTAAAGGTGAGCGTTTTCCCATCGGGATTCCTGTTTCCGCCGTGTTTTTATCCGCGGTGAATCCGCCCCGGAAAAGGTGGCGGATTGGCCTGTCATAATAGTGTGGGCGGTACATTGTCTCCCGCCTGTCTGTTGGCAGTGACCGCCGCACTGTTTGTTTGTACCGCCATGGCGGTCGGAGTGTTAAAGTGGTTGTCTTTGTTGGCGGTCTCCACCAGGGTCGTAATTGCAATTTTTTACCGCCGGCCTGTTGGCGGTTTTACCGCCCCTTTAACACCGTCCACCAGGGTTGTAATGACCACCTAAATTTCTTGTGAGTAATAAAAGATTAACAAGTCTAAAAATATGTGAAGTGAGAGAAATTAACTTAATAAAATGCAACAACAAAGCTTTTTTCATTTAAAATGAAAAGTATTACTCATAGTAATTAAATATTATTAGTGATGTATTTATAAGTTTGCAGATTATGGCCCTCAGTTTGACTGGCTGTCGTTTGACCGCCAGGGTAACTGTGGCAGTCCTACTTCCAACAGGCTGGCACTGCACACCGCCACATTATGAGTGTGGACGGTTGGCCTCTGCCAACCCGCCACATCTCCACTCATACCGCCATGGCAGTCGGAACCCCCAGGCCGGAGATAATCATCTCCGACCCGGCGGTCCACAGAAAACCGCCGGAGGTATTAGGAGCCAGCTTTCCTCCATGGTTTCAGCGACAGTAGCACTGCCCCGAAAACCATGACGTAAAGGCTACTGGTGACAGTCTTCCTGTCACCGGTAGACAACTCCCCCATCCCAACAGCAAACACTAGACACCCCTTTACTCACAGCGCCCTCCTCCTCCACCCTCTTTGGACACAGCACCCCACATCCCTTCAGACACAGCACCACCCTCCCCCCACACCCACCTCACTCCCCACATACATGCACTCAGACACCCATGTGCACCATGCATACACCCATTCACCCACACTTATAAACATGCATTCACTCACACGCATACAAACACACATTTACAACAACATTCATACACGCATTCAAGCATGCATACTCACACCCATCCATACACTCATACTCACACGCAAACACACATTCACCACAACACTCACACTTGCGTACACACGCGCATACACACTTCCATACAGACAGGCAGTTACTTCAACATTCAGACATGCATATACACATTCATACACACACGCAGACACCACACACTCACACACGCACACAAAACACCCCCACCCTCCCACCCCCCTCCCCTGTCGGACAATCATCTTACCTGTTCGTGAGGTGACACAATGTTGGTGTGTCACCTCAACTGTCAACCTCAGACAGGGTAAAGAGAAAAGAAAGATTACCAGCAAGGAAGGTATGATAGAATAATGTAAATATTGTTTAAAAGTTTAAAAACTATCCAATTGTCTTTACTGTGCATGTGTCAGTATCGTAGTTTCTTCTCTACACAGGACAGAGATGCATCGATCCAGTGAGCACTCTCGAGTCCGGGCAGGACTTAGACAACTTGAATTGTTTTTACACTCAGAGCGGTGTTTGGGTTGGAAATCCAGCCGCACAATCGCAGCGTGGGTTACGATCTCCCAGCCTTCGTCAGCGATGCTGCACGTCGTTTCTCCAGCTCTGTGTGTTGACTCTTCGGTCACATTTCTGGCAATCGTTGATTTTCAGCCGCAGAGCTCGTGGAGCGTCATTTCTTCAGCCGCAGATCAGAGTCGCTGCAATCTTTTCCCCGCACGGCGTCCTGTGCGTGGATTTCCTCCTCTTAGGCTGCCGGCTTCTCCTTTCAGAGTCCCAGGAACTGGATGGGCACCACAGGGCAGAGTAGGAGTTTCTCCAGAGACTCCAGGTGCTGGCAGAGAGAAGTCTTTGCTGTCCCGGAGACTTCAAACAACAGGAGGCAAGCTCTAAATCAAGCCCTTGGAGATCTTCACAAGATGGAAGGCACACAAAGTCCAGTCTTTGCGCTCTTACTCTGGCAGAACCAGCAACTGCAGGATAGCTCCACAAAGCACAGTCACAAGCAGAGCAGCTCTTCTTCCTCAGCTCTTCAGCTCTTCGCCAGGCAGAGGTTCCTCTTGTTTCCAGAAGTGTTCTAAAGTCTGTGGTTTTGGGTGCCCCTCTTATACCCAATTTCTCCTTTGAAGTAGGCCTACTTCAAAGCAAACTCTCTCTTGAATGTGAAATCCTGCCTTGCCCAGGCCAGGCCCCACACACTCACCAGGGGGTTGGAGACTGCATTGTGTGAGGACAGGCACAGCCCTTTCAGGTGTAAGTAACCACTTCTCCCCTCCCTCCTAGCACAGATGGCCCATTAGAATATGCAGGCTACACC
The DNA here is from genome assembly GCF_031143425.1 of Pleurodeles waltl. NCBI lineage: Eukaryota > Metazoa > Chordata > Amphibia > Caudata > Salamandridae > Pleurodeles > Pleurodeles waltl. The sequence goes on along the minus strand of NC_090446.1, from coordinate 1,274,862,838 downwards.
CCAGCTCCCTTTGTGTCACTGTCTAGTGTGAGGTGCAACCAGCCCAAATAAAACAATTGACCGAGACAGGGAATCCACCAACAGGCAGAGTCACAGAAATGGTATGAGCAAGAAAATGCTAACTTTCTAAAGGTGGCATTTTCAAACACACCGTCTCAAAACCAACTTTACTAAAAGATGTATTTTTAAATTATGAGATCAGAGACCCCAAACTCCACATGTCCATCCGCTCCCAAAGGGAATCTACACTTTAATCAGATTTAAAGGAAGCCCCCATGTTAACCTATGAGAGGGACAGGCCTTGCAACAGTGAAAAAAGGAATTTAGCAGTATTTCGCTGTCAGGACATATAAAACACATTACTATATGTCCTACCTTAACCATACACTGCACCCTGCCCTTGGGCTACCTAGGGCCTACCTTAGGGGTGTCTGACATGTAAGAAAAGGGAGGTTTTAGGCCTGGCAAGTGGGTACACTTGCCAAGTCGAATTTATAGTTAAAACTGCACACACAGATACTGCAGTGGCAGGTCTGAGACATGATTACAGAGCTACTTATGTGGGTGGCGCAATCAGTGCTGCAGGCTCACTAGTAGCATTTGATTTATAGGCCCCGGCATCTCTAGTGCACTTTACTAGGGACTTACTAGTAAATCAAATATGCCAATCATGGATAAACCAATTACATACAATTTACACAGAGAGCATATGCACTTTAGCACTGGTTAGCAGTGGTAAAGTGCTCAGAGTTCAAAGCCAACAGCAACAGGTCAGACAAAATAGGAGGCGGGAGGCAAAAAGATTGGAGATGACCCTGCATAAGCAAAAAAGTCCAATACGTCCCACTACGAGTCTAAAGCCAGGGTAGAACAATCAATACCTTGACGTACTTCCCTGATTGGGGCGATAGAAGAAGAAACCAGGCCCACAACAGCAGGGGCATGTTCCAGTTCTATGCCTTCCTGACTCCAGTTGGATCCCTCTGTCCATACTCTCAGGGCCCACTGAGCTAACCCAAGGGGAACCCTTCTCCACATCTGCAGACACCATCTGTGCAGCACCTAACTTTACTTTGCTCACAGATGTATCCAATGGGCAGATAGTACCATCAGGGCCAACACAGTGGTGTTGCCCACTCCACCCCCGGGGTGTGACTCTCATTTCCCCCCCAGGGGCAACTCTGTCCACCAGGACAGCAAGCCACAGTGACCCCTGACAACTGTCAGGGATGAGAGCCCGACCTCAGGCCTTTCCAAACACCATTACTGTGGAGAGTGGGGGGCGATATCCCCAGGTGCCTGGCACCCTTTGACCACTCTCTCTTCCACCAGGTCAAGGATAAAAGCCTGACCCTGGTCCTAGTCTCTAGGGCTCTGTACCCTCCTTCCAGGAGCGGTACCCCCAGAGTCAAAAATTGCCAGGGTGTTTGTAAAAGCAGTCCTGCACAATTCCTCCACCAGTGCAGGGATGTTAACCTGTAACTGGCCTTTCCCTCTGGGGCTCTGCACCCTCCCAGCAGGAGTGGCACCTCCAGAGTCCAAAATTGTCAGGGTGCTCGTAGAAGCAGTCCTGCACAATTCTCCCACCAGTGCAGGGATGTTAACCTGCAACTGGGCTTCCAACCTGGGGTCTGTACCTTCAGGTTGGGCCAGGGACAGGGCAAGGGGTGAGGCTTCCCTAACCCCTGCCCTCCCTTCTCGGGTCCTGCACCCCCCAACTAGGAGTGGCCCCCCAGAGGACAACATGGTAGGGGCACTGTTAGCAGTGAGTCTCTCTCTCCCATGCCCCTACTCTCAGGGTTCTGCACCCCCCTCAGGGAGAGTACCCCTTGAAATCACACCGGGGGTGATTGGGAAAACTGCCCCACCCCCTTTAGGTCAGGGTTTAACCCCTTGCATCTGATCCTCCAGTCCAGGGTCTGTACCCACAGATTGGACCACCACCTGGCAACCCAGGATTTCCTTGGGGGCATACCTACCCCCCATCAGGTCAGAGTTTACCCTCTGAGGAACCCCTCTCCCTGTCACGCTCACCTAGAGTCAGTAGAGTGTCCCTCCCACCAGTAGGAATATGACTCCCCATGCCAGTTCCCCAGTCCACCTCAGGGACCCTGTGCATCACTGGAGCTACCTCAGACCCCTGAACCTCCTGATGTGTGTTAACTCCCTCCTCCAAGTAGGGCACCACATCTCTGGGCATGTGCACTTCTTCAGCAGTACTGGATACAACATTTTTGCTGCCACCATCTGAACAGGACTCAGCCCTCGTGGCCTCCAGCTTCAGCTCTTCACAGCTCAGCTCTTGAGCTGCAATCCTTTCTTTTTCAAGAGCTAAGGCTCTCTTCTCCTCAGCCCTCTCAAGCTCTGCTTCTAGCTCTTTCAGACTCCAGATTCGGGCTAGGAGCCAATCTTCTCTTTCTGTTCCCTCCTCAGGGCAACTGCTCTCTTCTTCAGAGTAGTCCTCCTCCTCAGAGTAGTTCTCTTCCTCAGACTCATTTGGTGGTGTTGCCGGACAACGTTTCAACTCATACTGAAACAGGGCTGACTCAAGATCCTCCCTTCTGGATTTCTTGTTCGCAGCCAGTCCCCTTTCCATGCAGAATGCTTTAAGTTACCACTTTTTATACATAAATAGGTGCCAGAAATTAACTTCCATTCTGCAAAGGCTTCACAACCAAAAACCAGAGTCCAAAAATATTAGCAATATTTCCAGGAGGACATTAGAGAAAAGAAACAGAATCACAAGACAAGTAGTATGTGGTCACGTAGTGGTCTAAACTCAAAACAGATGTGTACACTTAATCACTGTATGTCAAGTACAAACACAAGTCCAAATCCCAACCGCTGATCACCAATTTCTCCTTTGAAGTAGGCCTACTTCAAAGCAAAGTCTCTCTTGAATGTAAAATCCAGCCTTGCCCAGGCCAGGACCCAAACACTCACCAGGTGGTTGGAGACTGCATTGTGTGAGGACAGGAACAGCCCTTTTAGGTGTGAGTGACCACTCCTCCCCTCCCTCCTAGCACAGATGGCTCGTCAGGATATGCAGGCTACACCCCAACTCCCTGTGTGTCACTGTCTAGTGTGAGGTGCAACCAGCCCAACTGTCAAACTGACCCAGACAGGGAATCCACAGACAGGCAGAGTCACAGGAATGGTATAAGCAAGAAAATGCTCACTTTCTAAAAGTGGCATTTTCAAACACACAATCTCAAAACCAACTTTACCAAAAGATGTGTTTTTAAATTGTGAGCTCAGAGACCCCAAACTCCACATGTCTATCCGCTCCCAAAGGGAATCTACACTTTAATCAGATTTAAAGGTAGCCCCCATGTTAACCTATGAGAGGGACAGGCCCTGCAACAGTGAAAAAACAAATTTAGCAATATTTTACTGTCAAGACATACAAAACATAGTACTATATGTCCTACCTTAACCATACACTGCACCCTGCCCTTGGGTCTACCTAGGTCCTACATTAGGGGTGTCTGACATGTAGGAAAATGGAAGGCTTAGGCCTGGCAAGTGGGTACACTTGCCAAGTCGAATTTACAGTTAAAACTGCACACACGGACACTGCAGTGGCAGGTCTGGGACATGATTACAGAGCTACTTATGGGGGTGGCACAACCAATGCTGCAGGCCCACTAGTAGCATTTGATTTACAGGCCCTGGGCACCTCTAGTGCACTTTACTAGGGACTTACTAGTAAATCAAATATGCCAATCATGGCTAGATAAACCAATTACATACAATTTACACAGACAGCATATGCATTTTAGTACTGGTTAGCAGTGGTAACCTGCTCAGAGTTCAAAAGCCAACAGCAACAGGTCAGAAAAAATAGGAAGCAGGAGGCAAAAAGATTGGGGATGACCCGTATAAGCAAAAAAGTCCAACACACACGAGTAGCAAATAAAAGTCAACTTAAGGCATAGTAAACGTGGATCTGCCTGCATAGATTTCTGAATATTACAGGTGCACCTGGAAGTGTTTTTTCACTTGTATGTCGAAGCTGCAAAACAATGGGGAGAAAGAATCGACTTCTCCTACCAAGTACCTTATATAGTGCAAAAGAACATGGTCGTTTATATTCACCAGTCATTAAATCACTCCTCGTAAGTGAACCTTATATAAAAAGACAAATATATTTCAAATGGCATGCTTCACTGTGAAGCAAAGTCACGCGTTCGACGTACCAGAGTGTAATGGGGACTAATAATATGATGCCTGCCCAATGACTATTTCTAGCAAGACCCTGACAGATAACCATCAGCTCACTCGAATATTTAGGCAGCACTCATAAATAAGGTGAATATTGTGCATTAATACCATGGCAGCACCCTGGCAAACAATGGCATAAATTCTATAGGTACAGGATTTTCTTCCCACAAAACGTTTGCTGGGCTAACAGTTAGCACAGGATCAATACAATTACGTTGCCAAAGCTTTTGGAAATGTTATTATGCCTAACAAGAAGATATTCCATTCCATGTTTTCAAGGCCTAAATTTGCCTGTTCTACTCTCCATATTTTGTATTGGACACACAATCTTCTCATAACCACGTCCGTATAGATTGTAATGAGAAACAGTTAATGTGGCACATTGAATTATTGGAGTGTGCAATTAGTACCCTCGGAACTGCATGCAAAATATATGGCTTTTGAAACTTCATACTGCAAAATTCAACAGCTGGCCACAAAAAGTCTACTTATCTAGATATTAACCCTTTTGGCAATCACCAGAGCTTAATCGCTCACTCACTAGGTGCCAGACAGGACTGGTATGAAAATGTGTACCACGGCTGGCCTTGAATCCCGTTCTTTCCTGGGAAACTAACTACAAAGATTTTGTGAAGTGCACAATCTCGGACTTTGGGAGAGTTCCCAAAAGATTTGCATTGCTGCCACTTTTCCACTTTTTAACTCTATTCCTCCTTTTCTGCACTTAACAAAATGAAAACATTCACACGGTAAGCAGACATTTCCACGGAGGAAGTGCACACCTGCTCGAAAATTCAGATTAACCTTTATGTGGTCATATCATACTTACAGAATTAAACGTTTCGGTAAATTCGACCATAGTTGAAGCCCAGACACCAGGCCTCAGACCACGGCAGAGGACAAAAAAACTCAGAGGACCCAACTCACAAAGTACTAAACTATACTTCGATATTTAAATCTATGTCTGAGAATATTTCTACTTTGAGAAATTCACAGAATGCATCTGGAATCAACACAGACAGCTGATGGTGGAGGTTCCATGAATCTTCCACCGGATATCATGTGCTTTTCCACTGGGTTTCCATTCCCTTTGCAAGGAGAGATCTATGGTGGAGAACTCCGCAGATGGGTATGAAATCCCCTATAAATATGCACATTTATTTTAGTTATTTTATTTCTCTTCGATTACCAGATATCTCCCAAGGAAGAAACATCTTCTATGTTCCCACCTAATCTGGGGGCGACCCATTCCCCTTTCTACCGGGGAAAATGATTTGTTCCAGTCCTTGGCCTCGAGTACAAATAAGACACTTTGCAAGCCGGAAAGAATAATGTGAGGGGTTTGTGAACATTCACAAATGCACCTGTTTCTGGGTGTCCACAAGCTTCTAAAGCTACCCACTTCTTGCAGCACCCTGAATCAGACCCCTTGAATGTGTTTATGCATGTAAAGATCTCCATACAAGTAAAATGGTTTACTATTAAATTAACTTTTGTGGCTAGGCTTATTTATGTCAAGACGTAAATGTCTGGGAGCAATATTTGAGAAAAGGGATTTCTTTCAAAGGTGCTGCATGTCATATCTAATTTGGACACTTACTCCATCCCTTGTGCACTCATTCTCACTTCCTGGTTGCACAGAAGTGTAAAATTGGGCGTAGGCGGTGTCTGTACGCAGTTTTACAATTACACTTTTTGTTCAAATATCATTCAGTGCATGGGTTTTTGAACATGCAATGTTAATTAGATGCCAACTAGAATAAACTGTACATGCAAAACAGAGTGGTACCGTATGCAGATAGTATTTCCAAAGCCCTTTTTTATGACTCCGGAGAGGTATTCAGATAAGAAAAACCATTAGGAGAGTTTGTGAAAACTCACAACGCTACGACTTTTGGATAGTAACTAACTTCCCAATGACTATCCCCAACTCCAGTGGATATCCTCAACATTTTGAACATGTGCAGCACCAAGGGGGGGATTGTACAGAGCCTGGTCCATGCACATTTGAAACCTTTTTGCAGGGGTCTGCCTAGAGCAGACTTGAGGAAGCTGTGGCAGCGATGTGCCAAATAATAATGACCTATTAGGTGACTGCTACTTCTCTGCATATGGAAAAATAAAGAATCAACACAAACAGCAGGTCTTCAAGTGACAATAGAATAACTTTCAGGATGCTGATATGGAAAATCAAGAGAATGGTGTCAGAATGTACATATTTACGCACTCATCCACTTATACTTTCTTCTCTGGGAGTTAAGCACGCACTCCAGAGATCTGCTTTTAGCTTATGTCACTCATGATATAACTGTGTGTGTTCTGAGAGCGATGATAGCATGTGATGTGTCTGCTCTGCTAGATCTGTTCTGTGGGGAATGGATGATTGCACTTTCTGCCTTCCCTGAGAGGTGAAAGCTGGCTTTGCTACTGTCATGCTGTACCTGTTCTGAAAGGAAGCAAAGCTTGCATTGCTGCTGCTCAAGCTGTACTGCCCTGTGATGGGTAAAGCATGTGCTGCCACTCCCAGGGTTACACAGTTTGTTCAAAGTGGGAAGACAGGATTTAAACAAGAATGTCTGGGTCAGGGCCCTCCAACTATTTATTGACTTAGTCCAACAAAAGCGTTTGATTGGCCTGGGCATGTTATGCAAGTACATTCATAATATTGTTTGTATTTTTTAAGAAGAAGGGGTAATAGCAGGGGAAATACCCTTTCCTCATAGAACAAATTTCTCTTGACGTGTTTGTGCACCAGAATATTGCCCCTATGGAGTCAGGTGTCTTCTTCAGGACTATAGGTCTCTCACATCAAATGACACCTGTCTCTGAAGGACACATGGACTAGTTCAAGGTGTCCTTGTTCTATGAGTCGACATGTAGAATATTCAAGCACAAAAACAAGTTAACACAAATGAAAAGCAAGCAGGGTCTGTTGCCTGACTCTCCTGTTTTTATCTTGTGGTAGGGAACAGTTTTACAATGGAAAGACATATATGCCAACATAAGGTACATACCCTCAACCAAACTAGGGAACCCAAAACTAGAATATTGTACAACTAATGAAGACTCTAAAGTAGTTCTATAAGAGGTTTGCCTGTTTCTTCTGAGTGTTTTGTACTTCTTTATGCATGTTGGAAGAAAGCAACAGTGTTTTCTTTAAGGTAAACCAGCTTTTATTGAAATCAAAAGACACAAAATATATATTAAAGAGTAAATAATATGAACATCAAAATTACCTTTGTAAGAGTATAAAGAGATGGAAAAGCTGTTTAGTGTTTTTAGAAGTATTGGGAGGTAAAAGAGGGGGACATGGAATTAAAAGAACAAGACCATTAATAAGAAGAGAGTTACAATACTTAAAGATCAGAAAAACCTTTAGGTATATGTAAAACATAGTAAACTTTGGAATGAGATAAATGAATAACAGAGAGAACAAACATTTGATGGTGGTTTAAAGTTTTCAGATAGAGCACAAATAGTACATTTGCAAGTAACACTATCAAGATAAGTAGTTAAAGGTAACCCATATACATCTCTATTAATTGTAGGACAATATAAAGAGGTAAAGATTGTATCTAGTCTATGGTAGTAACAAACACTGTACCCCCAGGCTTTATAAGAAATGTTAGAGGAATTTTTCCAATTGAGGGTAATCTGCTGAAATGCCAAAGCTATCATAAGATCTAACAGCCTAAAGTTATCAACATCTGAAGAAATATCTTCAGCTAAACTACCTCGGAAAAGTGCAGGGGGAGATATTCGGGATTTCAAAAGAAAAATTAAGGTGAGCTAACTCCAGACTCTTTTCCAAAAGGAGACAGTAGGAGGGCAATAAAAGAGGATAGGCATACGATCACCAATTCGGGTGTCACATGACCAACAATTTGGAGACGAAGATGTCGAAAATTTAGCTAGGGTGGAAGGGGTGAAAAATAATCTATGCTATGGAAAAAACTATGATTGTGCAGTAGAAGCAGATCTAGAAATATTATATAACCCCTGCCAGACTTTATTCCATAAAGGAATAGTCCAGGTACATCCCAATTCCAATTCCCACCGATTTTCAATTTTAGACTTAGTCCTTATCAAAATAGGAGAACGAAAAAGATGATACATTTTTGATGCTTTGGGAAAAAGGGCAAGGAAGTAAGAGAGAAATGAATGCGATATCGAGGAAGGAGGGACAGTGGACAATTAAAAAAGAGTATCAAGAATAATATTGATAAAAAGAAGATAATTAGTCATAAAAGATCTAGGGCAATTAAATAATTGTTGGAATCGTGAAAAAGAAAGTGGAGTGTCATTGGAGAATTAATCTTTGACCCATGCTATTTCCTTTTTGTCTCCAAGAGTTCCAAAATAATGTTTTTTTTATTGATAGTAATGAGATTATTATGCCAATTAAGGGAATTTAGCAAAGAAGAGCAGTTAACGGGTTGAGATGAGTAAGAAGAACGTAGAAAAGCACAAATATGTTTGAGAAGCGGGGAAGAAATAATCAAAATATATAAGAAAAGGATATCACCTCTCGAGGAGAGAATGGGAGAAGAAAAGCACTTTCAATATCCAACCATAAAGGGGTAAATGGGGAACTGGCCTGGGAAATTCAACGAGAAGCTTGCCGTACACAAAAGGATTTATGATAAAGTCGAAAGTCAGGGAAGTTGGCTCTGCCTTCCAGTTTAGAATGACAAAGTTGACTGAGAGAAATTCTAGGATTCTTATTGTTCCAAAGAAATTTAGATAATTTTGTATCAAATTGTTTGAAAAAAGAAGCAGATAAAGGAATCGGAATCATGGATAGCATATATAAAATGATGGGAGAAATCATCATCTTGATGGAGGTAAGACGACCCCACCAAGATATGTGTACAGGATTCCATAAAATGAGGGATCTGTCAATCTTCTCTAAACAGTCAGAAACATTCATTTCAATGGATTTTTTAATTGAACGGTAAACCAAATACCTAAGTATTTAATCTTGGACATATTCCAATGAAAGCCAGTACTAACAAATGATTGTATGAAACAAAATTTAGGTAAAGGTAGAATTCCGAACCTATCTTATATTCTGAGAACAAGGAAAAATCTGTTATTTCCTGAAGTAAAGGTGGTATCGAGATTTCAGGATTCGAGATACATAAGAGTATATCATCTGCGAAGGCAGAAAGTCTCAAATGTTTTTCACTGTATGGAAAGCCTTCAGTTTTAATATTGTTTCTAATACAGGTTAAAAAGGGTTTGAGGGCTAAAATAAATAAAAGAGGGGATAATGGGCATCCTTGATGGACCCCACAATGTAAGGAAAAATATCTTGAAATCTTTCCTTTAACCAAGACCGATGCCATTGGAAAGTGATAGAGCAAGGAAATAAAGGAGATGGAATGGGGACCGAAGCCATGCCAAGCTAGGGATTTTAATAAAAAAGACCAGTCTATTTGATCAAATGCTTTCTCAGCGTCTATGGATGTTGCTGCTAATGAGTGTGAAAGATTGAATGCTTTACTAAGTACATTATAAAATGTTGGTTGTAGAATGTATCAGAGGTAAGTCTACCTTTGATGAATCCAGTTTGTTCCTTGCCTATCATTTTAGGTAAGAGGGGGGTCAAGATGTAAAGCTAATAATTTAGCAAAAATGTTATATTGATATTGGCCTATAGTTTTACAAAAAGTATAATCTTTACCCTCCTTCGGGACAAGGCTAATAATGGCTTCCTGAAAGGTTCCGTTTGTAGACCCTGATTTTGAGAAAAAAAAGAAAAAGCTGAAAAAGTTTGGGAAGTATAATATTTGAAAAATGGAGGAAACATTTGACAGTGAAGCCATCTTGTCCAGGAGTATTACCCTTTTTCAGAAAACGAAGAGCATTAAGAATTTCTGGTAGAGAGATATCTAATTCAAGAGAAGAAAAATCAACTAAAGTTATTTTTGGGTTTGGGATTTTCTTTAAATATTCCTCTATCTGTAAAGAACACGGGGTCAATTCAGGAGTATGAAGAGTTTGATAATAATTAATGAATTCTTCTAAAATATCTTAATCTTTAAAAAGAGATTCTCCTGTATTAGTACTGATAGATTTGACTATATAGTGTTGCTCACAAACCTTTAAATAGTTGGAAAGTAGCTTTCCCATTGTATTACAACCCCCATAATAGCGGGCACTACTGCATAGGTGAAAAGAGGAAGCATTATCCAAGGAAACTTTATTAAATTGTAAATTGGCTTAAATTAGTTCTCGTAGATTAAAGTTAGAAGATTAAGTATAATATTGATTTTCTAAACATTTAATTTTTTGAAGCCGAGTTTGACGATGTTTATTACACGTTTTCTTCTTTTAGAGACAAATTAATTATATATCCACGTGCTGCTGCTTTAAATGAATCCCAAAGTATTTGAGGAGAAATATCAGGGTCAACATTAATTTTAAATAATTTCTCTACAAAAGCAATAAAAGAAGTGGAGAAATTGGAGTCAAGTAACAAAGAGTTGTTAAATCTCCATCTATGGAATCTGGAATGCACCGGGAGTAGGTCAAAATCTGAAATAACTGGTGCATGGTCTGATTGACGATAGGTTCAATGGATGAGCTAATTAGGCTTTGGGATAATGGTTTTGAAATACAAATATGATCCAATCTAGATAAGGAGCCATGTGGGGGAGATTAAAATGAAAAATATCTACTCTCAGGGTTACATATTCTCTATGAATCTACTAAATGACATTGCGATATAAGCGCTTTAAACTGTTTGTGCATTCTATGAGGAAGAAATTTGACTATGAATTGCCTATCAATAGAGGGACCAATTATTTGATTAAAATCACCTCCCAGGAGAAAGAAATCAGCATTATATTGCATACATTGTTTAGAAATGGTAGACAGTCTGATAGAGTAGGACAATAAATGTTACCAATACTTAGAGTAATCCCATTGATATTGAGCCTCACAAACAACCATTTGCCATATGAATTTGATTCCTGAGACATAACACTTACAGATAATTTCTTATGGCAAAGCAATATAACTCAATTTTTCTTTAACCAGGTAGGAGAGGTAAAAACATTACCCAACCAACCACGTTTAAATTTCATCGCTTCATGTTCAGTCAAATGGGTCTCCTGCAAAAGAACTAGGTCTGGATTGTATTTAGCTAAATGGGATCAAATTCTCTGTCATTTGATAGGCTTAATAAAACCTTTAGCATTCCAATAAAAAACCCTGAATTTTGCAATGAATAATCATATATATAAATACACAAAAGGAATTGTGACTATTGAACAAAGAGACATATAAGGGATAGGGAACAAGAATATCAAAGGGAAGAAAAAGGGAAGGGAAGACAAGAAGAGAAAAGAAAGAAAAGAATCAGAAAGAGAAGAAAAGATAGTACATGTCAAATAAGGACGACTGTAAAAACATACCTTATATGACTGGGCATGAGGGTAGGGGTGGCGACAGCACAGGGTGAAAATGGCACAACAAGGAAACGGAATGCCCCAATGGATGACTTATACAAGTTAAGGTAATATTACAAAAAAAAACAGGAACATGTAAGAAAGAAACAAGGAACTTAGGACATATTGAATATATAACCACAAATGAAGAAATGCCAGCTATATAACTGTGAATAAGATTATACAGTTGCTGGGCTATCTGTGAAAAAGTCATGTAGTTAATGTGCAGAAGGACCAGCTGTTTTCATTGAATGTAGAGATTGTAATCTCAGAAAATCTTGAGACACTGCTGGCGAAGTATATGGCAATGTTTTATTTTGATATGTCACTTTGAACAAGCAGGGACTGAATAATCCACATCGAGCTTCCAAATGACTAAGTTGTGGACAAAGCTCCTGAAATTCCTTTCTTCTGGCTGCTGTACCTTTTGAAATCTCCTGTGAAAGGAAGATCTTGCTGCCCTACCAGGAAATTCACTTTCTGGATTTTGCAGCATTCAGAACTTTTAATAAGTCAGTGAATTCAAGAAACAAGATTCTCACTCCTCTTGGCTTACAGAACAAAGAACAGGTCTGGGGGTGTTGTCCTAAACGATGAGCCCTCTGAATGTTTAGTACTATAGAAGACGGTAAACCCACTACCTGCGGTAGAAAAGAAGCAAAACATGAGATTGGGTCATTTCCTTCAAGGCCCTCTTATAATCCATAAAGGAGAAGATTATTCTGTTTCTGTTTTCCAAATCCTCTGAGAGTATTTTCAATGTTGCCATTTCCTTCTCCAAAATTTTAATTTTATTTGTTTCGTCCTGTACATCACTGACTCTTTGTTCTAATTCAGAGACTCTCATTTCCATTTGAGACCATTTGTTATCCAAGTTTGGTATCCGAGAGCTAGTTTCTTCAATGAATGGACGTAATGCATCATTGTTAGAAATTGGGTCTTTGGTTGACAGTCAGGTTACCCCCTGTTCAAGCAAGGACCCTCACTCTATGCAGGGTAAAAGAGAATCACCCTCAGCTAACCCCTGCTTACCCCCTTGGTAGCTTGGCAGAGCTGTAGGCTTAACTTCAGAGTGCTATGTGTAAAGTATTTGTACCAACACACACAGTAACTTAATGAAAACACTACAAAATGACACAACACCAGTTTAGACAAATAGGGAATATTTAGCTAAACAAAACAAGACCAAAATGACAAAAATCCACAATACACAAGTCAAGTTATCAATGAAAAATGAAAAAGATTCCAGGATTTTGTGTGACCAGATTAGGAATTTCCAGTGTATATGCTTACACATTTACTTTGTTTTAGACTTGGTCTATTATATTCTGGATGCATGGACCCTATGTGAACTTGACGACATATTTGCAGACCCATTTATTTTCATCACATACCAGGTACAGAAATTTATGTTGGGCAACCTTATGATGGGGAGCACGGTGTGTTCACGATATGCCTGATGATTTGTGGTGTATTGTTTCTTCTTCTGTTTCATTGCGACTTTTTATACCTTTCTGTGTGACATCTGTGTGTGGTAGACACACAGTCAGTTTTTGTTTACCTTTTAAGAGGTTATAAGGTTGCAAGCGGATATTTGTCGATTTTTCTAATGCCCCAGGATCAGGCATTATTTTATTGATACACTAACATCTCCTGTGTATATTTAGTTAATAGAGTTATCGTGCACTATTGATACGTTTGGTTAGGAATTCTTTTTACTTGTTAAGCGTTCAGGGAGGGCTATTGTAGCTTCTTACTTTTCTGTTTCCATTTCTTCTTTTTCTTTACATTTATTCATTCTTACTATATTTTTGTCCTCTTTATTTGGGATATTTGGGTTCACTTACCCAGTCGGATATTTGAGCAATTTGGTGTTCTAATTTTCATTATGTATCTGTAATTTCCAGCCCTGAAGAAGTCGTTGGGGTTATTTGCCCATGACAAAACACATGTTGGCTTGGAAGAATGGGTGTTTGGACTGTTGTGAAGACTTCACTCAATAAACTATGTGAAATGGACTACACATTGGAACGTTTTTTATTTGGATTGTGAATCCTTTTGTGCTATATTTCTGACTTAGGGGGTCATTACCACCTCAGCAGTCTTCCTAGAAGACCGCCGAGGCCGCGGGAGACAGAATACCGCCATTGCCGGCGATATTCCTGCCTCCCTATTACGACATTTCTGCTGGGCCAGCGGAAATGTCACATCAACATTGCTGCCGGCTCGTCATAGAGCTGGCGGCAATGCTGATGTGCAGCGGGTGCAGTAGCACCCGTCGTGCATTTCACTGCCCGAAATTCAGGCAGTGAAATGTGCGACGGGGCTATGCCTGGGGGCCCCTGCACTGCCCATGCCAAGTGCATGGGCAGTGCAGGGGCCCCCAGGGGCACCCCAAGTCCCCTTACAGCCAGCTTTTCCATGGCGGTGTTTACCGCCACGGACAGGCTGGCGGTCGGGGACTCATAATCCCCAGGGCAGCGGTGCTTGCACCGCTGCCCTGGGGATCATGACCGCCAGGCGGAGACCTGGCAGTAAAGTGGAGGGGCCGGCGGTATGGCCGTGGCTTTTGCGCCACGGTCATAATAGCTGGCGGGACACCGCCAGCCTGTTGGCGGTGTTCCCGCCACCTTACCGCCGGCCGCCAGGGTCAAAATGACCCCCTTAGCTTTGTAATTTGTATTTACTTGTAAAGAGTGCCTCACACTTATGTTTCACTAATTTTGGTTTTCGTAAACCCTTTGGGTTGGGTGTGGTCCCTTGTGTAGGTACCTTTTGAAGCACAATTCTGACCTGACTTTCCCGGAGCGCCTTTTCTTGTCCCTCTTCATACACACCCCCTCTTCTTTATCTTTGGGTGAAGGTGCATGCACTGGAGGCTGTCGTGAGGCGGATGGCTGTTGGGTGGGTGTGTGCCTGCGTTTGTGTATCTTTGGAGGGGGCGTCACAGACACACTGGGAGAGGACACAGGGGAAATGTGAATGGTAGTGGGGGTGGTGACTGCACGTGAGCAGGTGTGGTGGTGGGTGTTCTGGAGTGGGACGTAGTGGCTGTAGAGGTAGTGCATGCAGGTGTGAGTGTAGACGAGACAGGGAGGGAGGAGGGAGACGAGGAGGAGGGGGACATCGTGGAGGCAGTGGATGTTGGTGTGTCTGCATGTGTGTGATGCTTGCGTGAGTGCCTGTGGGATGTGTGGTGCTTATGTTTGCCTGAGCTTCCCTTGTGTGTTGACGTGTGTGCATGCTGGTCTGTAGGTGTACTTGGGATAGGCTGAGGTACAGGGGATTGGGTCTGGGTGGAGGAAGTTGGAGGGGGGAGGCTAGACACAGGGACAATGGCTGCCATCAGTGCTTAAGCCAGAGTCTGAAAAGCTTGCTGAAGGGCCGCCTGACCAGAATGAATGCCCTCCAGGAATGCATTGGTTTGTTGCAACTGCCTTTCTACACCCTGGATGACATTCAAAATTGTAGACTGCCCAACAGTGAGGGACCTGAGGAGGTCAATTGGCTCCTCACTGAGGGCAGCAGGGGTGACTAGGGCAGGGCCTGAGGTGCCTGGGGCGAAGGTGATGCCCACCCTCCCGGGTGAGCGGGCACGGGGCGAAGTCTGAGGGGTTGCTTGGAGGGCGGTGTTGGAAGGGGGGGTGTCGGCTGTACCTGTAGATGGTGGTGGCACAGATGTTGCCGCCACCACAAGGGAACTCCCATCAGAGGACGAGTCGGTGTCACTGGTGTCAGCTCCTGTCCCCGCCGTGGAGCTCCCCTCGCCCTCCATCCCACTGGTGAAGTCCGATTCAGTAGTGTGGCCATCCATGGCCATGTGGGATGCAGCCCCCTGGTGCTCCGGTGGCACTGCTCCTCCGCCTGATGATGCTAATGCACACAAGAACAGGGAGACCACAAAAAGGTGGGGATGACAGAAGAAAGACATGTTGAGTGCATGCATTACCGCTACCGTTGGCGGACACAACAGACACAGAAGCCCCCTGCACTACGCCGCGCTCTTGGGCTGCACTGTTCAATTCCTGGGAAATGGCCTACAAGGCTATGGATGACATCTGCACACATAGATGACACAGGGGCATGACTAGGTATAGATGTCACTCTACAGAGGTGGGGTGGGGTGCCACATGGCCTGCCTTACGGAGGGACCTTGCCTACCGAACTCGCCCTGGCCTAGGGAAACCCACAGCCCACCTCCCCCATCCAGACCCCTCCACTGCGCGCAAATTCAGCAGAATGCGAGTGTACTCACCCCCTTGTGGCTGCTGTTATGCCCTCAAGCGCCCATCCAACTCCGGGTACGCCACCGCCAGGATCCTGAACATCAGGGGGTCATGGTGCGACGGGCCCCCCTTCCACATTGGGAGGCCATCCCCAGCTGAGCCTCCGCCGTTTTCTTGCTCCAGCGGCAAATGTCCTCCCATCTTTTCCGGCAGTGGGTGCTCCGTCTGTGGTAGAACCCCAGGGTCCGGACATCCTTGGCGATGGCAGGCCAAATATGTTTTTTCTGGTGGGCGCTGACCTACATGATTTGTACAGGGGGAAGAGAAAGTTATTACCAACTGCACCATCAAAGTGATTGGCCCCCATCCCTACCCTTGCCATGTGGCACATGCACTCACCGTCGTTTCATGCATGCCGCACTCTCCCCCCTTCCTTCTTACATCCAGCCCTCTCCACACAGGCATAGCCCATACATCATGCTCCCAGTGTACTTACCTGTTTGTCTGGAGGACCGTAAAGTAGCATGTACTGGGGGAGGACCCCGTTCACGAGTTTCTCCAACTCCTCCGATGTGAAGGCAGGGGCCCTTTCCCCAGACACTCGAGCCATTGTCTCTTCCAGACCGAGGTCACAGCAGCACTTGCAGTGTAGGTCCTCTCCTGTCGAAGATCAGGTATCGAGTGATTGAACAGATAGAAAAAGGCGGTCACGTCCAAGGTGGTGCGTACCATCACCGCCGGCGTACATCGTCATTGGCTCCTGGTACCCATAGGGTCCAATGTTAACCAATGCAGCATTGCGTCGCGGTCTTCGACCGCCTACCGAGACGGTGTACAACGCCAGCGCAGTTACCGCATATCCCATTGTCCCACTTTGGAGGTCAGGCAGCCGCCATTTCAGGGGCCCACATGGCTTCATTTTCAACTGTGTCACACATACCTAGGCCTAGACTCAACACACATACATGCCACTTTTGGAGTATGAATGGTGTTCTGTGTAAGCTGTGGGTAAGTACCTCTGAGTTGTTTGACTCTGTGCTCGCTGTTGTCCTTAATAGGCACCGTCCGCTAGGACATGTGAGGAGATGGCGGCATCCTCCGGTGTACCGACCGTTGGTGGACCTGTCGACAATGGAGGAAAGACATGTGATAAACAGGCTTGACCGTGCCACAATCCAGGAACTGTGTACCCAGTTGGAGCCAGACCTGATGTCAGCTATCCGCCATCCCACAGGAATCCCCCCTTAAGTGCAGGTGCTGTCAGTGCTCAATTTCCTTGCAAGTGGGTCATTTCAAACAACTGTGGCCATTGCATCAGGGATGTCCCAGCTTATGTTTTCCAACGTGTTGTCCAGAGTGTTGTCTGCCCTGCTGAAACACATGAGGAGCTACATCATTTTCCCTCAGGTGGAGGATTTGCCTACAGTGAAAAGTGGTT
Organism: Pleurodeles waltl; assembly: GCF_031143425.1. Taxonomy (NCBI): domain Eukaryota; kingdom Metazoa; phylum Chordata; class Amphibia; order Caudata; family Salamandridae; genus Pleurodeles; species Pleurodeles waltl. The sequence continues at coordinate 1,274,845,496 of NC_090446.1, read as the reverse complement.
CTATGCCCTGGGACATATCCCCAACATCAGAGGTGCCATTGATGGGACCCATGTGGCTTTGGTCTCCCCCCCACCACAGAAGTGAACAGGTGTACAGAAACCAGAAGAGTTATCATTCAATGAATGTACAGATGGTATGTTTGGCAGACCAGTAAATCTCCCATGTGAATGCCATGTTCCCTGGCTCAGTGCATGACGCTTACATCCTGTGGAATAGTAGCATCCCTTATGTGATGGGTCAACTCCAGAGGCACCGTTTGTGGCTATTAGGTGAGCACCTGGAAGCTAGTCAGTGGGAATGGTTGTCTGGGTCTGGGGATATCCCTCCAGGTTAGTGTGTGTCTAACAGTTGTCCCTCGCCATTTGCAGGTGACTCTGGTTACCCCAACCTGTCATGGCTACTGACCCCAGTGAGGAATCACAGGACAAGGGCAGAGGAACGCTACAATGAGGCCCATGGGCGAACTACGAGGGTGAACGAGCGGACCTTCAGCCACCTGAAGGCCAGGTTCAGGTGCCTCCATATGACAGGTGGTTCCCTGTTCTACTCACCAAAGAAGGTGTGCCAGACCATTGTGGCCTGCTGTATGCTTCACAACTTGGCTTTGCGACGACAGGTGCCCTTTCTGCAGGAGTGTCTTATCCAGGTGGCTGGTTTACCTGTGCGGTATAAGTCAATAAGGACGCTCAATGAAGGACCACACGCAAATTATAAATACAATTTAGCTTTACTAGAATTGCAGGTAAAAAGTAAGCATTTAGCACATTAATAATAATAGAATAAGAATAGCAATGAAAAGCATCTATTTATATATATATATAGGCAAATAATTAATTGACAGATATGTCTTGATTAACTGTACACTAAAATGCATTGCACTACAATATTCAGGAATACTTCAGGTAAGCTTTGAAAACTGCACACCAAAATGCATGTTTCAATTACTGCAGCAGGCTCTCACTACGATGTTCAGGAGACAATATATAAACAAACTAAATACTTCTGATAAGCCTTGATTTACTGCACACCCAAATGCATGTTTCAGTTATTGCAGCAGTTCACACTAATAGGTTTAGAAAGCAGAATAAAAAAAACGAGTTGAATACTTCAGGTTATAAACACAGTGCAGGCCTAAATAATCAGTCATAATAATAGAGCAGAGAAACAAAGGTGTTTTATCCCTGTGTGGAAACTTAACTTAATCCACGACATGCTGGGGAGCCCTCTACCGCCTGCTTGGACCTCTCTCCCCCTCAAGCACCACGAGCAAACAGGGAGGCAGCGCTGGGCCATGGCAGCTTCCACAATTCCATCTGCGAGCTTCCTCATCCCTCACACACAGTTCAGTGCTTAAGTAACTCGAAGCTTGGATTCTATCTCATTCTGGCATTTTCTAGCTAATGTTATCAGTACTTGTCTGCTCTGCTCTGCTACAGCCTTTGTTTACATTCCATCTTCTCCCTGTACTCGTTCTCAAGGTTGAGACGGAATCTTCTACACAAACAAGTGTGAAAATAATATCATGAACTTTTCCACGGTGTCTGGGAGGGGGTTTCAACAGGCATTACGCTCATCTACACTGCTCAAGCTAATTAGCCCTTCGCGTTACAATGTCTTCCGCAACTTTCCCTACTGCTACACTGAACACTCCACCCCTTAGATGAGCGTGATGCATGTTGAAACGGTTATCATTTGCTTTGACATTCTGCTAGCTAGGTTGCTACTAATACTGGTCAACGTTATTCTAAGCGCTTGCATCTTTAGTATGAAAACTCCTTTGTGCATACATATAGTCTACATAGTATAGTCATTAACGTAACACAAACAATCAATAACCAAATTAGCTGTTGTAACACTATAGTTAGCGTCTTTATAGCTCCTAGTGCCCAGCCTAAGAAGATGTCATACCAATGATGCTCAGTTATTTGCTGGATGCATGAAGCAGTGTGCATAAGCTGTTTAGTTTTTATGGTCATCAGTATGGCTGTGTCCTTGGTGTATTTAGCTGACATATCAAGTTTAGCAAAGGTAACTTGTGCGTAGTGCCTGATTGCCTCTTATCTGGGTAGCCTAACAACAAGCAAGATGTTCCACTCTAACTGCGCACGCATTGGCGTCTGTAATGTGGTTATGGTGAACTTGGTCAGTACAAGATGTGAGTGCTTATGTTAATAATGCTGGTAAACTCTCTGTTCCTACCTGATATAAGTCTGTGCCATTAATAGTATAACCATTCACATTCTCCTGGTATTGGGTGAAGGCATGGGTCTAGCGCCCGTCCAGTGTGGGTACGTACCCACCCCTTAGACCAATCTGCACATCTAGTGGGATCTACAGTGTGATTTGTTTGATCAATCCATTTTTGTTAGTGTGAGGTATCCACCATTCTTCACCTATTACTACAGGGAGCAATATAAAGGGACACTTACTTCTAGCTATATCAAAATGAGCATAACACATCTCTCCCTCACAATGGAATTGTATAGGCTTTACCCATATTTCCTCAGGCAAATGCAAATGTTGTCTCCAATATTCACCTTGAAGCTGTCCCCATTCCGCTTTGAAGTCTACATACTCTTGATTAACAATACTTTGCCATAGTATGCACTGAATTCCTTTAGACATTGTTTGGGTGCTTTGAAAGACTATGGTGGTCATTCTGACCTCGGCGGTAAAAGGCGCCTACCGCCGGTCAGAAATCCTCCATAATCCCGCCGCGGTCGCGGAAACCCGCCACGGTCATTCTGACCCGCAGAAGGCAAACCTCCGAAAATCCGACAGCCACAACAGACCGCCAGACCAGCGGTCGGCGGAAAAGTGGAGGTGACAAAACCTCCACCGTCACGCCAACAGAAATACGCCCATGCCATTACGACCCACGAATCCACGCGGCGGTCATTCAAACGCGGTATTCCATTGGCGGGACACACCGCCGCGGTCAGAATACACACAAACGAACAAAACTCAGCCACATTGGACGATTTGAATCCCACACACCTGATACACATACACACACCACTCCCACACACACAATACAATATAAAACACACACCCACATCATCCACAAACCCCTACGCCAAAAAATTCTGAAAGAAGGCCAGAGCGAGACACCACCATCCACAAACTAGCAGCCACAGCCACTCCACACCATCACCCACACACTATCCACACACAAAACAACACACACCACCACACTCAACACACTTAACTACACATACTCCACCCCACACATCATACACACCACCCCATGGCACCCCAAAGACACCCCCGCTTCTCCGACGAAGAACTCAGGGTCATGGTGGAGGAAATCGTTCGGGTAGAGCCCCAGCTGTTCGGCACACAGATACAATACACCAGCATTGCCCGGAGGACGGAGCTATGGCAGCGGATTGTCGACAGGGTCAACGCTGTGGGACAGCACCCCAGAAATCGGGAAGACATCAGGAAGCGATGGAACGACCTACGGGGGAAGGTGCGTTCCATGGTATCAAGGCACAACATCGCCGTGCAGAAGACTGGCGGAGGACCCCCACCTCAACCCCCACAATTTACATCATGGGAGGAGGAAGTCTTGAACATCCTGCATCCTGACGGCCTCGCAGGAGTCGGCGGAGGAATGGATACTGGTAAGTTGAAGCTTCACTACTGCTTCCCCCCCACCTGCATGCCAAATCATACCCCAACCCTCACCCCCATCCTCGAACCCCACCCTCACCCCCACCCCCATCCTCACCCCCACCCTCACCCCCACCACCATCCTCACCCCCACCACCATCCTCACCCCCACCCCCAGCACACCTATTCCCTGCCAATGTCTCACCATCACAACCCACACATCCCAAAACCTAGGCCTGCATGCGTCCACTAAGCATGGACACCCATCACCAAAGCATGCCCAATGCATATACACATCCCCCCCACAAGCCACCCTCACCAAAGCCCCCACACACGAATGCCAGCACTTGGGGACACGGGAACCCACAGATACACCCATATGCCACACATTGAAACTATAACCATACCTCTATACCCCTGCAGGACCCGACCGTCAACACACCGCCGCGGAGGGCCCAGAATTCTCCACACCCCCCACCCAAGAGGCCGTAAGCGATGACAGCAGCTCTGTTGACCTGGACACCGATGACCAGCCCGGACCATCGGGGACCTCTGGACAGTCGGTTCCCCTCACACAGGCCCAGGCCACTACAGACCCCAACCCCTCTGGGAACACCAGCACAGCTCCCACCCAGCGGGCCCATGCCTCTGTCTCCAGGGCGCGTCAATCTGCGGTGTGTCTACCACTACAGGGCACCCAGGATAACCCACCACCCCAACAACAACAGGGACCTGGGGGCAGTGGTAGTGGGCACACCGGCCAGGGGGCAGAGGCCCAGGGAAACAGGGCAACTCGGAGGGCAGCTGTGCGACAGGGGGGGGACGGGCCCAGGGAACCCACTCTCCACGAGGCCCTCACCACCATCATGGGAGCATACAACCGCTCCCAGGAGACGATGGCGACGGTACTGGCCCGGTTCCAGGAGATCCAGGTACTGCAGGAGGAACACAATCGGGGGTACAGGGAGGACATCAGAGCCCTCACCTCCACCCTGGTTACCATGGTAGGGCTGCTGCAGGACCTCGTCAACACCAGGACGGACACTCAACAACACCCAAGGGCCCCTGCCACTAGCCTGGACCAAGAACAGCCAACCACCTCCGCCGGCGCTAGTGGACAGGAGGCCCCCGCACAGCAGCAGCCCACCAGACCCCCACCTCCTGCAGGAGAAGAACCACCCCGCAAGAGGGCCCTGAGATCTCGCAAGAAGACAGAGTAGGATGTCAAGACCCCCGCCAGCAATGGATACCACCTGATGTCATCCCACTGTCCCACATTGTCACCCTGTCCATCCTTGAACTGCCCATGCTCCATCTCTCCACAGGCCTCTGGACAATGCACCTGTGTGACTGTTACTCTGGACTCTGCCATGGACATTCCTTCACCATAGCCCCCACCCACTTGAAACCACCCATCCCATTTTGAGCACTGAAATAAACACCTATTTTGCACAAAACTATCTGGAGTCTGGCTGTGATTTCAATATATTGTAATTGACATGACAGTGCAAATATGTCCTTGTACATGGTGAAGTCAACAAACAGCTGCCACAAAGCTGTAGTCCATGGGGAAACGAAGCACAGGACTCGTAGTGGGGACCCCAGATCTGAAATAGGGAGGGAAAAGCCACAACTCAGTCATCATACACTGGGGCAAATAGACAGGCAGCAGAGATGCAGGAGAGTAGTTCACATTTACTAAATTATCTTTGAATTGTTACCTGTGTCCTATTGGAAGTACTGTTCAATGATTCTGTCCATGTTGTCTGTTTCAGCCCCGTCGTCTTCCTCCTCGTCACTCTCCTCAGGTTCCACCGCTGCCACAACACCACCGTCTCGACCATCCTCCTGCAGGAAAGGCACCTGGCGTCGCAAAGCCAGGTTGTGAAGCATGCAGCAGGCCACGATGATGTGACACACCTTCTTAGGTGAGTACATTAGGGATCCACCTGTCATATGCAGGCACCGAAACCTGGCCTTTAGGAGGCCAAAGGTGCGTTCGATCACCCTCCTAGTACGCCCATGGGCCTCATTGTACCGTTCCTCTGCCCTGGTCCGGGGATTCCTTACTGGGGTCAGTAGCCACGACAGGTTGGGGTACCCAGAGTCCCCCACTAGCCATACACGGTGTCTCTCTAGCTGTTCCATCACGTAAGGGATGCTGCTATTCCTCGGGATGTAAGCGTCATGCACTGACCCAGGGAATTTGGCATTTACATGCGAGATGTACTGGTCAGCCAAACACACCACCTGGATGTTCATTGAATGGTAACTTTTTCTGTTCCTGTACACCTGCTCCCTGTCTCTTGGGGGAACCAAAGCCACATGGGTCCCATCAATGGCACCAATGACGTTGGGAATATGTCCAAGGGCATAGAAATCACCCTTCACTGTAGCCAATTCGCCCACCTCAGGGAAAATGATGTAGCTCCTCACGTATTTCATCAGGGCAGACAACACTCTGGATAACACCTTCGAAAACATGGGCTGAGACATCCCAGAAGCAATTCCCACTGTTGTCTGAAATGAACCACTTGCCAAGAAATGGAGTACTGACATGACCTGCACCAGAGGGGGAATCCCTGTGGGTTGGCGGATGGGGGACATCAGGTCGGGCTCCAGCTGGGCACACAGTTCATGTATAGTGGCACGGTTAAGACGGTAGGTCAGGATAATGTGGCGTTCTTCCATTGTCGACAGGTCCACCAGCGGTCGGTACACGGGAGGATTCATCCGTCTCCTCGCCAAACCCAGCGGACAGTGCCTAGGAAGGACAACATGGAGCACACAGTCAAGCAACCCACAGGTACGTACTCACAGCTAGCACAGTAAACGATTCTCTATGCAGTGAATGGCGTGTCTGAGTGGCTATGCAAGGCCTAGGCCTGTGTGACGCAGTTGAAATTGAGCCATGTGGGCCCTGGAAATGGCGGCTGCCTGACCTGTGAAGTGTGACAATGGGATGTGAGGTCAATGCGCTGGCGTGGCACACCGCGGCGGGCGGCGGGCGAAGACCGCGGCGCGAAGCCGCATTGGTTAACATTGAAGCCTATGGGTTTCAGGAGCCAATGGCGAAGGGCGCCGGCGGTGGCGGGACGCACCGCCGCGGTACGCACCGCCGCGGACGTGACCGCCATTTACTATCTACTTATCCACTTGCGACTTGAACTTTCACAGGAGAGGACCTATACTGCAAGTGTTGCTGTGACCTCGGTCTGGAAGGGACAATGGCTGCTGCGCCTGGGGAAAGGGCCCCTGCCTTCACTGGAGAGGAGTTGGAGAAACTTGTGGATGGGGTCCTCCCCCAGTATGCGCTACTCTACGGTCCTCCAGACCAACAAGTGAGTTTAATTCAATCTGGATTTGGGGCCACTGGCTGGCTTGGGGGCCTGGCGGGGGTCCTGGCGGGGATGGGGGGCATGTTGGGCCTGGCGGGGGGCATGGCGGGGGGCATGGCGGGGATGGGGGGGCATGTTGGGGCTGGCAGGGGGCCTGGCGGGGATGGGGGGCATGTTGGGCCTGGCGGGGGGCATGGCGGGGGGCATGGCGGGGGGCATGGCGGGGGGCCTGGCTGGGATGGGGGGCGTTGGGCCTGGCGGGGGGCCTGGCGGGGATGGGGGGCATGTTGGGCCTGGCGGGGGGCCTGGCGGGGGTCCTGGCGGGGATGGGGGGCATGTTGGGCCTGGCGGGAGGCATGGCGGGGGGCATGCCGGGAATGGGGGGGCATGTTGGGGCTGGCGGGGGTCCTGGCGGGGATGGGGGGCATGTTGGGCCTGGCGGGGGGCATGGCGGGGGCATGGCGGGGATGGGGGGGCATGGCGGGGGGCATGGCGGGGGGCCTGGCGGGGATGGGGGGCGTTGGGCCACTGGCAAGGAAAATGCAGACAAACTTGAACCTGGTATTTCTCCCTCCCTGTACGTGTCACATAGGTCCGCGCCCATGAAAAGATCGGGATTTGGCGTGCCATCACCAAGGAAGTCCGGACCCTGGGGGTCCACCATCGACGGGGCACCCACTGCCGCAAGAGGTGGGAGGACATCCGCCGCGGGACCAAGAAGACCGCCGAGTCTCTGCTGGGGATGGCCTCCCAACGTAGGCGGGGTGCCTGCCGTCAACTGACCCCCCTGATGTCCCGGATCCTGGCGGTGGCCTACCCTGATTTGGATGGGCGCGTGAGGGCAGCACAGCAGACACAAGGGGGTAAGTACAAGCATTATCTACTCTGTTGTCGCGCAGTGGAGGTGTCTGGGTGGGGGAGGAGGGCTGTGGGTCCCCCTAGGCCAGGGCGATATCTGTAGGCTGGGCACCCCCGTAAGCCCCTGTGTCCCCAGCCACCACCCTCAGTAGTTTGTCAGTACAGCCATCCCTGGGCCGTGTCATCCATGGGTGCAGTTGTCAACTCTAGGCGTGTAGGGCATGTTCCACGGAATGCGTAGCGGACCCCAAGTGCGCAACTTAGTGCAGGGGGCATCTGTGTCTGTCATGTCCGCTAACTGTACCGGAGATCCATGTACTCAATATCCCTTTATTTCTCTCTCCCCCCCCCTTTTTGTTTGTCTTTCTGTGCTTGTGTGCATCAGCATCATCAGGCGGAGGAGAAGTGGCATCGGGGCAGGAGGGAGCTGCATCTCACATGGCCCAGGAAGGCCATGCCACAGAGTCAGACTGGACCAGTGAGACGGAGGGCGAGGGGAGCTCCACGACGGGGACGACTGGACCCTGCAGCGACACGGACACGTCCTCGGAAGGGAGCTCCCTTGCGGGGGTGGCACCATCCGTGCCCCCCGCCATTACAGGTACAGCCACCACCCAGCGCACCATCTCCGCCCTCCCAGCAGCCCCTCAGCGTTCGCCCCGTGCCCGCTCTGCCAGGAAGCCGGGCATCTCCTTCGCCCCAGGCACCTCAGGCCCTGCCCCTGTTACCCCCGTTGCCCTCAGTGAGGAGGTCATTGACCTCCTCCGAACGCTCATTGTTGGGCAGACTACCCTTTTGAATGCCATCCAGGGGGTGGAGAGGGAGGTTCATCGCAGCAATGCGTACCTGGAGGGCATTCATTCGGGTCAGGCTGCCCATCAGCGATCGTTCCAGGCTCTGGCCTCAGCACTGACGGCAGCCATTGTCCCTGTCTCCTGCCTCCCTCTACTAACTCCCTCCTCCCAGTCTCCTGTTCCTCTGCCTGTCCCACCCACACCATCAGACCAGCCTGCACACACCTCAACACCCAAGAGAAGCTCATCCAAACATAAGCACCACAGATCACGCAGACATTCACACACGCAACATTCCGATGCAGACATGCCAACAGTCACTACCACCTCTGTGACCCCCACCTCCTCGTCTCCCTCCTCCCTCCCTGTGACGTCTACACTCACACCTCCATTCACCTCACCATCAGCCAGTGTTTCCATCACCAGCACACCCTCCACTCCAGTCCGCACACGTGCAGTCACCACCCCCACTGCCATTTACACGTCCCCTGTGTCCTCTCCCACTGTGTCTGTCACCCCCTCTTCCACACCACACAAACGCAGCCACCCACCCACCCAACAGCCATCCACCTCACGACAGCCTATCCCTCCTGCACCTGCACCCAAAGACAGCAAACGTGACTCACCTACAACCACATCCTCTCCCTCCACTCCCATTCCCACTGTACCTACCACTCTCCATTGTCCCAAGAAACTTTTCCTCGCCACTGCTAACTTCTTTCCTGACCCTGAGCCCCCCCCTCCTTCTCGTCGGGGTAAGAAGAGCACCTCAGCCACCACCAGCCCTGCAGCCCCCTTGACAAGGGTGCAGGGGTATTGGAGCCCACCAGCCCGCATGTCTGGATCTTCGCCCAGCAGCAAGGGGACAGCCAGCCCACCCCCTGGGAAGAGGAGCAGAAGGCGGAAGGGGCGCCGCAGGAGCCCGGCTTCTACATCCCCCCCGGACACCACCCAGAGACAGTCACCAGCCACAGCTCCAAAGGGAGGAAAGGGCCACAGACTCCCGACTAAGGAGGGCAAGGGCAGCAAGTCGGAGAGGTCAGGCAGCAGGCCTGCTGCCCAGGAGGAGCCCACCACCCCCATAGCCGCTGCCCAGGGAGGACCCAGCCCAGCTGGCCAGGAGGGCCCCACCACCCACAGCCCAGGTGGGCATTGAAGGAGCACCATCCCCGCTGCCCAGGAGGGCACCACCAGCCAATGAGCAGTTGGCCATAGACCGGCCGCCGTCTCAAGAACCGCTGAACTGGGCCCCGCCGTCTCAAGAACCGCTGAACTGGGCCCCGCCGTCTCAAGAACCGCTGAACTGGGCCCCGCCGTCTCAAGCACCGCTCCGCTGGGCCCCGCCGTCTCAAGCACCGCTCCGCTGGGCCCCGCCGTCTCAAGCACCGCTCCGCTGGGCCCCGCCGTCTCAAGAACCGCTGAACTGGGTCCCGCCGTCTCAAGAACCGCTGAACTGGGCCCCGCCGTCTCAAGAACCGCTGAACTGGGCCCCGCCGTCTCAAGAACCGCTGAACTGGGCCCCGCCGTCTCAAGCACCGCTCCGCTGGGCCCCGCCGTCTCAAGCACCGCTCCGCTGGGCCCCGCCGTCTCAAGAACCGCTGAACTGGGCCCCGCCGTCTCAAGAACCGCTGAACTGGGCCCCGCCGTCTCAAGCACCGCTCCGCTGGGCCCCGCCGTCTCAAGCACCGCTCCGCTGGGCCCCGCCGTCTCAAGAACCGCTGAACTGGGCCCCGCCGTCTCAAGCACCGCTCCGCTGGGCCCCGCCGTCTCAAGCACCGCTCCGCTGGGCCCCGCCGTCTCAAGCACCGCTCCGCTGGGCCCCGCCGTCTCAAGAACCGCTGAACTGGGCCCCGCCGTCTCAAGAACCGCTGAACTGGGCCCCGCCGTCTCAAGAACCGCTGAACTGGGCCCCGCCGTCTCAAGCACCGCTCCGCTGGGCCCCGCCGTCTCAAGCACCGCTCCGCTGGGCCCCGCCGTCTCAAGCACCGCTCCGCTGGGCCCCACCGTCTCAAGAACCGCTGAACTGGGCCCGCCGTCTCAAGCACCGCTGAACTGGGCCCCGCCGTCTCAAGCACGTCTCCGCTGGGCCCCGCCGTCTCAAGCACCGCTCCCCTGGGCCCCGCCGTCTCAAGAACCGCTGAACTGGGCCCCGCCGTCTCAAGAACCGCTGAACTGGGCCCCGCCATCTCAAGAACCGCTGAACTGGGCCCCGCCGTCTCAAGCACCGCTCCGCTGGGCCCCGCCGTCTCAAGCACCGCTCCGCTGGGCCCCGCCGTCTCAAGAACCGCTGAACTGGGCCCCGCCGTCTCAAGAACCGCTGAACTGGGCCCCGCCGTCTCAAGAACCGCTGAACTGGGCCCCGCCGTCTCAAGAACCGCTGAACTGGGCCCCGCCGTCTCAAGCACCGCTCCGCTGGGCCCCGCCGTCTCAAGCACCGCTCCGCTGGACCCCGCCGTCTCAAGAACCGCTGAACTGGGCCCCGCCGTCTCAAGAACCGCTGAACTGGGCCCCGCCGTCTCAAGCACCGCTCCGCTGGGCCCCGCCGTCTCAAGCACCGCTCCGCTGGGCCCCGCCGTCTCAAGCACCGCTCCGCTGGGCCCCCCGTCTCAAGAACCGCTGAACTGGGCCCCGCCGTCTCAAGAACCGCTGAACTGGGCCCCGCCGTCTCAAGAACCGCTGAACTGGGCCCCGCCGTCTCAAGCACCGCTCCGCTGGGCCCCGCCGTCTCAAGCACCGCTCCGCTGGGCCCCGCCGTCTCAAGAACCGCTGAACTGGGCCCCGCCGTCTCAAGAACCGCTGAACTGGGCCCCGCCGTCTCAAGCACCGCTCCGCTGGGCCCCGCCGTCTCAAGCACCGCTCCGCTGGGCCCCGCCGTCTCAAGAACCGCTGAACTGGGCCCCGCCGTCTCAAGCACCGCTCCGCTGGGCCCCGCCGTCTCAAGCACCGCTCCGCTGGGCCCCGCCGTCTCAAGCACCGCTCCGCTGGGCCCCGCCGTCTCAAGCACCGCTCCGCTGGGCCCCGCCGTCTCAAGAACCGCTGAACTGGGCCCCGCCGTCTCAAGAACCGCTGAACTGGGCCCCGCCGTCTCAAGCACCGCTCCGCTGGGCCCCGCCGTCTCAAGCACCGCTCCGCTGGGCCCCGCCGTCTCAAGAACCGCTGAACTGGGCCCCGCCGTCTCAAGCACCGCTCCGCTGGGCCCCGCCGTCTCAAGCACCGCTCCGCTGGGCCCCGCCGTCTCAAGCACCGCTCCGCTGGGCCCCGCCGTCTCAAGAACCGCTGAACTGGGCCCCGCCGTCTCAAGAACCGCTGAACTGGGCCCCGCCGTCTCAAGAACCGCTGAACTGGGCCCCGCCGTCTCAAGCACCGCTCCGCTGGGCCCCGCCGTCTCAAGCACCGCTCCGCTGGGCCCCACCGTCTCAAGAACCGCTGAACTGGGCCCCGCCGTCTCAAGCACCGCTGAACTGGGCCCCGCCGTCTCAAGCCCGTCTCCGCTGGGCCCCGCCGTCTCAAGCACCGCTCCGCTGGGCCCCGCCGTCTCAAGAACCGCTGAACTGGGCCCCGCCGTCTCAAGAACCGCTGAACTGGGCCCCGCCATCTCAAGAACCGCTGAACTGGGCCCCGCCGTCTCAAGCACCGCTCCGCTGGGCCCCGCCGTCTCAAGCACCGCTCCGCTGGGCCCCGCCGTCTCAAGAACCGCTGAACTGGGCCCCGCCGTCTCAAGAACCGCTGAACTGGGCCCCGCCGTCTCAAGAACCGCTGAACTGGGCCCCGCCGTCTCAAGAACCGCTGAACTGGGCCCCGCCGTCTCAAGCACCGCTCCGCTGGGCCCCGCCGTCTCAAGCACCGCTCCGCTGGACCCCGCCGTCTCAAGAACCGCTGAACTGGGCCCCGCCGTCTCAAGAACCGCTGAACTGGGCCCCGCCGTCTCAAGCACCGCTCCGCTGGGCCCCGCCGTCTCAAGCACCGCTCCGCTGGGCCCCGCCGTCTCAAGAACCGCTGAACTGGGCCCCGCCGTCTCAAGAACCGCTGAACTGGGCCCCGCCGTCTCAAGAACCGCTGAACTGGGCCCCGCCATCTCAAGCACCGCTCCGCTGGGCCCCGCCGTCTCAAGCACCGCTCCGCTGGGCCCCGCCGTCTCAAGCACCGCTCCGCTGGGCCCCGCCGTCTCAAGAACCGCTGAACTGGGCCCCGCCGTCTCAAGCACCGCTGAACTGGGCCCCGCCGTCTCAAGCACCGCTCCGCTGGGCCCCGCCGTCTCAAGCACCGCTCCGCTGGGCCCCGCCGTCTCAAGCACCGCTCCGCTGGGCCCCGCCGTCTCAAGAACCGCTGAACTGGGCCCCGCCGTCTCAAGAACCGCTGAACTGGGCCCCGCCGTCTCAAGAACCGCTGAACTGGGCCCCGCCGTCTCAAGCACCGCTCCGCTGGGCCCCGCCGTCTCAAGCACCGCTCCGCTGGGCCCCGCCGTCTCAAGAACCGCTGAACTGGGCCCCGCCGTCTCAAGAACCGCTGAACTGGGCCCCGCCGTCTCAAGAACCGCTGAACTGGGCCCCGCCGTCTCAAGAACCGCTGAACTGGGCCCCGCCGTCTCAAGCACCGCTCCGCTGGGCCCCGCCGTCTCAAGCACCGCTCCGCTGGGCCCCGCCGTCTCAAGAACCGCTGAACTGGGCCCCGCCATCTCAAGAACCGCTGAACTGGGCCCCGCCGTCTCAAGCACCGCTTCGCTGGGCCCCGCCGTCTCAAGCACCGCTCCGCTGGGCCCCGCCGTCTCAAGAACCGCTGAACTGGGCCCCGCCGTCTCAAGAACCGCTGAACTGGGCCCCGCCGTCTCAAGCACCGCTCCGCTGGGCCCCGCCGTCTCAAGCACCGCTCCGCTGGGCCCCGCCATCTCAAGAACCGCTGAACTGGGCCCCGCCGTCTCAAGAACCGCTGAACTGGGCCCCGCCGTCTCAAGAACCGCTGAACTGGGCCCCGCCGTCTCAAGCACCGCTCCGCTGGGCCCCGCCGTCTCAAGCACCGCTCCGCTGGGCCCTGCCGTCTCAAGAACCGCTGAACTGGGCCCTTCAAGGCAAGACCCGCTGAACTGGGCCCTTCAAGGCAAGAGGCGCTGAACTGGGCCCTTCCAGGCAAGAACCGCTGGCCCTTTGGCAGACGTGGCAGGGCAGGATCTATCTCGGGCAGGGCTGCAGGATGTCCTCTGGCCAACATGCCTCCTCCAGTGGCAGTGGGGTCTGTTATGGACTGTATGGACTGTGGCTTTGCACTCCCCAGAATGGCCCAGTGGGCAGGCCACCCACTGTATGGACTGTATGGACTGTGGCTTTGCACTCCCCAGGATGGCCCAGTGGGCAGGCCACCCACTGTATGGACTGTATGGACTGTGGCTTTGCACTCCGCAGGATGGGCCAGTGGGCAGGCCACCCACTGTATGGACTGTATGGACTGTGGCTTTGCACTCCCCAGGATGGCCCAGTGGGCAGGCCACCCACTGTATGGACTGTATGGACTGTGGCTTTGCACTCCCCAGGATGGCCCAGTGGGCAGGCCACCCACTGTATGGACTGTGGCTTTGCACTCCGCAGGATGGGCCAGTGGGCAGGCCACCCACTGTATGGACTGTATGGACTGTGGCTTTGCACTCCCCAGGATGGCCCAGTGGGCAGGCCACCCACTGTATGGACTGTATGGACTGTGGCTTTGCACTCCCCAGGATGGCCCAGTGGGCAGGCCACCCACTGTGTGGACTGTATGGACTGTGGCTTTGCACTCCCCAGGATGGCCCAGTGGGCAGGCCACCCACTGTGTGGACTGTATGGACTGTGGCTTTGCACTCCCCAGGATGGCCCAGTGGGCAGGCCACCCACTGTATGGACTGTATGGACTGTGGCTTTGCACTCCCCAGGATGGGCCAGTGGGCAGGCCACCCACTGTATGGACTGTATGGACTGTGGCTTTGCACTCCCCAGGATGGCCCAGTGGTCATGGAGTCCCCTCGTGGATCTGGCGTCGTGTACTCAAGTGGCTGAGGTGCCCCCCCTTCCCTTCCCCCTGAGGTGCCTGTCCTATTTTCTTTCTGATGCCCCTGCAGTGTTCTCTCCGTGGAGTTCTTGTCGTGGGACTGGGCCTTGCCCCTTTGCACAGGACCCCTGTGGTCCACGGACAGTGGTTGGACTACATTTAGTAGCTGTATATATTTTGTACATAGTTTATTTATTTATTGGGATTACTGGTGTCCATATTTCAATATATCTGCCCGTTTATGATCTCTTCTTTTGGTCTTTGCATTATTTCGGGGGGGGGGGTTTGTGGGTTGTGACAGTGATCTGTGGGAATGCATTGATGTGTGTGTTGTAGTGGGTGTGGGTGGGTGGGTGTGTGCCGGTAATCTTTTCCCTCCCCTGTGTCGTAGGTGCAGTACTCACCGATGTCTTCCGCGCCGCCGGGCGTGCTCCTGGTATATGAGCAGTTATAGGAGTGCGGGGATGACCTGCAGCTCGGGTTCCATACTGCCGGAATCTCGCGTGGAGTGCGTAGAGGTGAGCGTTTTCCCGTTCGTAGTCTGTTTCCGCCGTGTTTTTATCGGCGGTGCTCCCGCCCCGGAAAAGGTGGCGGATTGGTGGGTCGTGATAGGGTGGGTGGTACATTGCCTGCCGCCTGGCTGTTGGCGGGGACCGCCGCGCTGTTTGTTTGTTCCGCCGTGGCGGGCTGAGTGTTAATGCTGCGGGCTGTGTTGGCGGTTCCCGCCAGGGTCAGAATTGCATATTTTGGACCGCCGGCCTGTTGGCGGCTTGGCCGCCGCATTATCACCGACCGCCAGGGTCAGAATGAGGGCCTATATCCTGTAGAAGATAGCTTATTCCCAATAGCTTCAACATCAAAAGAATTCAGGGCCCCTACCCCGATTCTGGTGGCCCCAGCTATCAAGGACCCTAGATCTCTTCTATTGCGTAACTTTAGCAAGGGCCATAACTATGATGTCCATGGTGCACATAATAGATCATACTTTGAGACATTCCCCTAAACAAAATTTATCTGTAACACAATACAATTAATTATGCTTGCATGCAGAACTTGCTTACATCCTATTCTATATCGCATTATAGAAACGTTGCTTAAGTTGTTAACCATGCGTCTTTCGGTTATGTAAAACATGAAGGTACCCACTTGCCAGGCCTAAACCTTCCCTTTTCTTACATGTAAGGCACCCCTAAGGTAGGCCCTAGGTAGCCCCAAGGGCAGGGTGCAGTGTATGGATAAGGTAGGACATATAGTAATGTGGTTTATATGTCCTAACAGTGAAATACTACCAATTTCGTTTTCACTGTTGCAAGGTCTGTCTCTCTCATAGGATAATATGGGGGCTACCTTTAAATATGATTAAAGTGTAGATTCCCCTAGAGAGTAGATGGACATGTGGAGTTTGGGATCCCTGAACTCACAATTTAAAAATACATCTTTTAGTAAAGTTGATTTTAAGATTGTGAGTTTGGAAATGCCACTTTTAGAAAGTGAGCATTTTCTTGCTTAAACCATTCTGTGACTCTGCCTTGTTTGTGGATTCCCTGTCTGGGTCAGTTTGACAGTTGGGTTGTTTTTCACCTCACCCCAGACAGTGACACAAAGGGAGCTGGGGTGTGATCTGCATTCCTGATTAGCCATCTCTGCTAGGAGGGAGGGGTGGAGTGGTCACTCTCATCTGAAAAGACTGTGCCTGCCTCTGACAATGCTGTCTCCAGCCCCCTGGTGTGTGTCTGAGGTCTTGCCTGGGCAAGGCAGGATTTCACAAGAAGGTGTGAGTCCCCTTTGAAGGAAGGTGACTTCAAAGACTAAAATGGGAATAAGAAGGGCATCCAAACTTACAAACTTTAGAAACACTTCTGGAATCAAGAGGAACCTCTGCCTGGAGAAGAGCTGATCGCTGAGGAACAAGTGCTGCCCTGCCTGTGACTGTGCTTTGTGGAGCTTTCCTGCAGTGCTGCTTCTGCCTGAGTAAGAGGGCAAAGACTGGACTTTGTGTGCCTTCCATCTTGAAGAAGAAATCTCCAAGGGCTTGATGTAGAGCTTGCCTCCTGTTGTTGAAGTCTCAGGGATAGCAAAGACTTCTTCCTGCCAGCACCTGGAGTCTCTGGAGAGACCCCTACTCTGCTCTGTGGTGCCCTTCCAGTTCCTGGGACCCTGAAAGGAGAGGCTGGCAGCCTAAGGACAAAAATACACGCACCGAGCACCGTGCGGAGAAAAGATCGACGCGAATCCGATCGCGGCTGAGAAAACGACGCGACGCCGGCTCCGCAGCTGAGAAACGACGCCGCTGGAAACGCGACCGGAGAATCGACGCCCGGAGCAGGAGAAACGACGCGCAGCATCGCTGACGAAGGCTGAGAGATCGCAACCAGCGCCGCGGGACTTCGGACCGTCGCGTGGCTGGCTTTTTCGACGCGCCTCGCCGAGCCGAGCTGTTTTCGACGCATAAACCCGTGCCGGGTTATTTTCGACGCACACCGCCCGTGCGGGGTTATTTTTGCCGCAAACCAGGTACATTTTCACGCTAGCAGCGCTAGTGTGGTGTTACAACTACCTAAAGACTCTTTTTATTTTAAACCTTTAAAAAATCATAACTTGACTTGTGTATGTTGGATTTTTGTCGTTTTGGTCTTGTTTTGTCTAGATAAATATTTCCTATTTTTCTAAACTGGTGTTGTGTCATTTTGTAGTGTTTTCATTAAGTTACTGTGTGTGTTGGTACAAATACTTTACGCCCAGCACTCTGAGGTTAAGCCTACTGCTCTGCCAAGCTACCAAGGGGGTAAGCAGGGGTTAGCTGAGGGTGATTCTCTTTTATCCTAACTAGAGTGAGGGTCCTTGCTTGAACAGGGGGTAACCTGACTGTCAACCAAAGACCCCATTTCTAACATTGGTGGCAGCGGTCGGGATTTGGACTTGTATTTGTACTTGACATACAGTAATTAAGTGTACACTACTGTTTTGATCTCAGACCACTACGTGACCACATACTACTAGTCTTGTGATTTTTGTTTTTTTACTTGGACTGTTTTTCTCTGCATTCAGTTTCTTTTTTTTCGCTGATCCCGGGATTGACTTTGCTGAAACTTCATTTGAGAACTTGCTTTTCTGTTTTTGGAACTGTGCATATTTTTTTTTAACCTCTCATCATGTCTCAGTCTGGAGATGCCCTAGCTGAAACTGCTTTTGATTTGGAGAAATTGGAGAGCTACAAGGTGGCTCAGTTGAAGCAGTTTTGTAGGAATGTTGGCTGTCCCATTGAGAGCTCATCCAAGAAGGATGAGCTGCAAAAGGCGCTGAGGGCCTGGGTGACAGCCAAAGCAGCTGAGGGGCACACAGATGAGGAGCCAGAGGGGGAAGAGGAGTTGCAAGTCACTCACACTGATGTAGTGGGTGGGCCTGCTATGTCTCAGGGGAGAATCTCTAGGGCAAGTAGCAGTGTATCCTCCAAGGGTCTGACACCTGAAGAGTTGCAGGACAGACAGGCAGAAAGGGAGTACCAATTGGAGCAGAGAAGGCTAGCCCTTGAGGAGAAGAAGATAACAATGGCTCATGAGCTTAGCTTGAAAGAGATAGATCATAGAAACCAGTCCAGTAGGGATGGTGGCAGCAATTCTACAGTGCAGCCTGAGAGAAGGGTACACATCCCAAAAGACCTTGTGAGGGATTATAAAAGGGAGGATGATATCTACTTGTGGTTCAAGGGTTATGAGTCAGCTCTCCACATGAACCTGGTCCCTGAAGCTCATTGGGGGGCAGCCCTGTGGAAGCATTTTGAGGCAGAGGGGAGGGACACACTGACGGCCTTAGGGGATGCTCAGAGTCTCACCTACCCTGCCATGAAGGAGGCCTTACTTACCAGGTATGGTCTCACCCCTGAGCAGTACAAAGAGAAGTTTAGATCCTACAAGAGAAAGGAATCCCAAACATGGTTGGAATGTGTTGATTCTTGTTGCAGGTCACTGGATGGTTGGGTGAAGGGCAGTAAGGTAAACACGTATGAGGGGCTTTACAATTTAATTGCTTGGGAGCACTTGTACAGTTTATGTTTTCCAGAGCTGCGCCAGCACCTCATTGACAGCAAGCTGACTGACCCCAGGAAGCTTGCACAGGAAGCGGACCGCTGGGAGAGCACCAGGGTCCAAAAGAGGTATGGGGGAGACCACGCCAAGGGTGGGCAGGGTCCCTCTCAGAAGAAAGGGGGGGGTAAGGGCAAACAGGATGAGTTCTCTAAAGGGCCCCAAACTGATTCCCAGGGTAAGGATTCCCAACCCCCCAGTGAAAAGAGGCCATGGTTCTCCAAAGGGAAGCCAATGGCAGGTGGTCCCCTACGTAAGTGCTATTCATGTGACCAGGTGGGTCATGTGAGGGGGGACCCCAAATGCCCCAAAAGTACACCGGCACCCACTGGTGCACCGTCCCAGGGTTTGGCCAGTGTAGCGCTTGGGGAGGAGTTGGTTTCAGGTGGGTGGGAACCAGCAGAAATGACCCTTGTCTCACTAGGGGACAGTGAGATGGTCCAGAGAAACCTAGTGCCTGATAACACTAAGAAGTACAGGCAATGGGTGACCATCAATGGACAGAGGGTGGAGGCTCTGAGAGACACAGGAGCCAGTGTGACTACAGTGAGGAGTCACCTGGTGTCTGAAGAGCAGATTGATCCCCGGGTACTTCACCAAGTAGTTGCAGTAGACAACTCTGAGCGCCTCTGCAGAGTGGCGCAGGTTCCCTTTGAATGGGGGGGGGTCTCAGGTTCCTGGAAAGTAGCTGTGAGTCCAACCATGCCTGTTGATTGTTTGCTAGGCAACGACCTGGAGGATTCCCCTTGGAAGGAGGTGGAACACAGGTCTCACTTGGAGATGTTGGGTCTGCCTGGGTGGGTATGCGTATCCACCCGGTCTATGGCAGCCAATCAGGGTAGTCAAGAGCCCCTGGAGCCTGAAACAGTGGCCCAGGGGACCACCAAGAAGAGGAAAGGCAGGAGGCGCGGGAAACCCGCCCCAGAAGTTCCCACGGTACGGGAGGAGGCAGAGCCTGAGGGTGATGCCCCAGAACCTACAGGGGAACAGGTGGCTGAACTGGGGGAGGTCCCTGAGCTGTCGCAGTGGCAGCAGGAAGGGGGACCCACCAGGGAAGTATTCTGCACAGCGCAGAAGGAATGCCCTACTCTTGAGGGACTGCGGCAGCAGGCTGCAGCCCAGGCGGCTGGCGGGGCGCCAGGTACTCACCTGATTTATTGGGAGGATGGCCTCCTGTATAGTGAGCCTAAGGTTCCTGAGCCGGGGTCAGCTCGTATGCTGGTGGTACCCCAGGGCTTCAGGACCTTCCTACTGGGTTTGGCTCATGATGTGCCTTTGGCAGGACATCTAGGGCAGGACAAGACCTATAAGAGGCTTGTCTCCCACTTTTACTGGCCCTTGATGAACAAGCAGTCAGCTGCTTATTGTAGATCTTGTCAGACTTGTCAGGCAAGTGGCAAGAGTGGGGGGAAATGCAAAGCTCCCCTCCAACCTTTACCGGTAGTCAGTACTCCCTTTGAAAGGGTAGGAATTGACATTGTGGGGCCTCTGGATCCCAAGACAGCCCTGGGCAACAGGTTCATCCTGGTCTTGGTGGACCATGCCACACGGTACCCAGAAGCTATTCCTCTAAGGACGGTCACCGCCCCCGTGGTGGGACGTGCCTTGATGGGGGTTTTTACCCGCATGGGGTTCCCCAAGGAGGTAGTATCTGATAGGGGTACAAACTTCATATCCACTTATATGAAGTCTCTGTGGAAGGTGTGTGGGGTAACCTACAAGTTCACCACCCCTTACCACCCCCAAAGTAATGGTCTGGTTGAGAGATTCAACCGCACCTTGAAAGGCATGATTCAGGGCCTGTCAGAGCCCTTGAGGCGTAAGTGGGACGTCCTCTTGCCATGCCTTCTGTTCGCTTACAGGGAGGTGCCTCAAAAGGGACTTGGCTTTAGCCCCTTTGAGCTCATCTATGGCCACCCTGTGAGGGGACCGCTCAGTCTGGTGAAGGAGGCTTTGGAGAAAGCTCCTAGTAAACCACCCCAGGATGTATTTAGCTACATGCTGGCACTAAGAAACCAGACTGCCCGCTTCAGGCGTCTCGCTCAGGAGAACCTGGAAGCAAGCCAGGAGGACATGAAACGGTGGTACGACCAGAATGCCACTCTGGTTGAGTTTCAGCCTGGACAAAAAGTGTGGGTCATGGCACCAGTAGAGCCTAGGGCTCTCCAAGATAAGTGGACTGGGCCTTTTGAGGTGGTGGAAAGAAAGAGCGAGGTCACCTATCTGGTAGACTTGCAATCCCCCAGGAACCCCTTGAGGGTCCTACATGTCAACCGCCTCAAACCCCACTTTGAGCGAACTGAGCTATCCATGCTCCTAGCGACAGATGACGGGGTGGAGGAAGAGAGTGAGCCTCTTCCTGACCTCCTGTCTGCAGGAGAGAAAGATGGGTCTGTGGAGGGAGTGATCCTCTCCCCCTCCCTGACTGAGGAACAGCAGAGGGACTGTCGCCACGTGCTGGGACAGTTCGCCTCACTGTTTTCCCTGATCCCAGGAGTCACACACCTGTGCACACATGATGTGGACACTGGGGACAGTACACCTGTTAAACATAAGGTTTACAGGGTGACTGACAGGGTGAGGGCTTGCATTAAGGAGGAAGTCTCCAAAATGTTAGCCCTAAGGGTTATTGAGCACTCCAGCAGTCCTTGGGCCAGCCCAGTGGTCTTGGTCCCAAAGGCTACTGCTCCTGGTGCCACTCCAGAACTTAGGTTCTGTGTGGACTACCGGGGTCTCAATGCGGTCAGCAAGACTGACGCACACCCCATCCCCCGAGCTGATGAGCTCATTGATCGGTTAGGAGCTGCCAAGTACCTCAGTACGTTTGATTTAACATCTGGGTACTGTCAGATTGCCTTAACTGAAGGGGCAAAGGAGAGGTCAGCATTCTCTACCCCCGATGGGCACTTCCACTTCAATGTGATGCCCTTTGGGATGAAGAATGCCCCTGCCACCTTTCAGAGGTTGGTCAACCAGGTGTTGGCAGGCCTGGATGAGTTCAGTGCCGCCTACCTGGATGACATTGCTGTGTTTAGTTCCACATGGGAGGAACACCTGCAACACCTCTGGAGAGTGTTAGAGGCCCTGCAGAAGGCAGGCCTCACTATTAAGGCGAGCAAGTGCCAAATAGGGCAGGGTTCTGTTGTGTACTTAGGACACCAGGTGGGGAGTGGCCAGGTGGCACCCCTACAGCCTAAGATTGACACGATTCTGGCTTGGGAGCCTCCCAAGACCCAGACTGAAGTGAGAGCCTTTTTAGGTCTCACAGGATACTATAGGAGGTTCGTTAAGGGATATGGTACCATTGTTACCCCCTTAACTAAGTTGACTTCTAAGAAGCAACCCAAGAAAGTGATCTGGACAGAGGCTTGCCAGAACGCTTTTGATGCCCTGAAGGCTGCCATGTGCACAGCACCTGTGCTGAAGGCACCTGACTACTCCACGGAGTTTGTTGTACAGACAGACGCCTCAGAGCATGGTATTGGAGCAGTACTCTCACAGCTGAATGAAGAGGGCCTAGATCAACCCGTAGCCTTCATTAGCAGGAGGTTACTACCCAGGGAACGTAGGTGGAGTGCCATAGAACGTGAAGCGTTTGCTGTGGTCTGGGCACTGAAGAAGCTAAGACCCTACTTGTTTGGGACTCACTTCCGAGTTCAGACCGACCACAGACCCCTCAGATGGTTAATGCAGATGAGGGGTGAGAACCCAAAACTGTTGAGGTGGTCCATTTCCCTACAGGGGATGGACTTTACGGTGGAACATCGACCCGGTACAGAACACGCCAATGCTGATGGTCTGTCCAGGTTCTTCCGCCTTAGTGATGAGAACTCCCATGAGGTTGGGTAGTTGCTCCCCACTTTTAGCTGGGGGGGACACGTGTTAGACTTTTCATCCTTGGCGTGGTCTCCCTTAACTTTTTGCCTCTGTTCCCCAGGTTGTTGATGTGTGCTGGACTCTGATTTTGCTGTTTTTGTTACTCTGGGCACTTTACCACTGCTAACCAGTGCTAAAGTGCAAGTGCTCCTGTTTAAATTATATGTAAGTGGTTCGTCCATGATTGGCATATTTGAATTACTAGTAAGACCCTAGTAATGTGCACTAGAGGTGCCAGGGCCTGTAAATCAAATGCTACTAGTGGGCCTGCAGCACTGGTTGTGCCACCCACATAAGTAGCTCTGTAATCATGTCTCAGACCTGCCACTGCAGTGTCTGTATGTGTATTTTTACACTGTAAATTCGACTTGGCAAGTGTACCCACTTGCCAGGCCTAAACCTTCCCTTTTCTTACATGTAAGGCACCCCTAAGGTAGGCCCTAGGTAGCCCCAAGGGCAGGGTGCAGTGTATGGATAAGGTAGGACATATAGTAATGTGGTTTATATGTCCTAACAGTGAAATACTACCAATTTCGTTTTCACTGTTGCAAGGTCTGTCTCTCTCATAGGATAATATGGGGGCTACCTTTAAATATGATTAAAGTGTAGATTCCCCTAGAGAGTAGATGGACATGTGGAGTTTGGGATCCCTGAACTCACAATTTAAAAATACATCTTTTAGTAAAGTTGATTTTAAGATTGTGAGTTTGGAAATGCCACTTTTAGAAAGTGAGCATTTTCTTGCTTAAACCATTCTGTGACTCTGCCTTGTTTGTGGATTCCCTGTCTGGGTCAGTTTGACAGTTGGGTTGTTTTTCACCTCACCCCAGACAGTGACACAAAGGGAGCTGGGGTGTGATCTGCATTCCTGATTAGCCATCTCTGCTAGGAGGGAGGGGTGGAGTGGTCACTCTCATCTGAAAAGACTGTGCCTGCCTCTGACAATGCTGTCTCCAGCCCCCTGGTGTGTGTCTGAGGTCTTGCCTGGGCAAGGCAGGATTTCACAAGAAGGTGTGAGTCCCCTTTGAAGGAAGGTGACTTCAAAGACTAAAATGGGTATAAGAAGGGCATCCAAACTTACAAACTTTAGAAACACTTCTGGAATCAAGAGGAACCTCTGCCTGGAGAAGAGCTGATCGCTGAGGAACAAGTGCTGCCCTGCCTGTGACTGTGCTTTGTGGAGCTTTCCTGCAGTGCTGCTTCTGCCTGAGTAAGAGGGCAAAGACTGGACTTTGTGTGCCTTCCATCTTGAAGAAGAAATCTCCAAGGGCTTGATGTAGAGCTTGCCTCCTGTTGTTGAAGTCTCAGGGATAGCAAAGACTTCTTCCTGCCAGCACCTGGAGTCTCTGGAGAGACCCCTACTCTGCTCTGTGGTGCCCTTCCAGTTCCTGGGACCCTGAAAGGAGAGGCTGGCAGCCTAAGGACAAAAATACACGCTCCGAGCACCGTGCGGAGAAAAGATCGACGCGAATCCGATCGCGGCTGAGAAAACGACGCGACGCCGGCTCCGCAGCTGAGAAACGACGCCGCTGGAAACGCGACCGGAGAATCGACGCCCGGAGCAGGAGAAACGACGCGCAGCATCGCTGACGAAGGCTGAGAGATCGCAACCAGCGCCGCGGGACTTCGGACCGTCGCGTGGCTGGCTTTTTCGACACGCCTCGCCGAGCCGAGCTGTTTTCGACGCATAAACCCGTGCCGTGTTATTTTCGACGCACACCGCCCGTGCGGGGTTATTTTTGCCGCAAACCAGGTACATTTTCACGCTAGCAGCGCTAGTGTGGTGTTACAACTACCTAAAGACTCTTTTTATTTTAAACCTTTAAAAAATCATAACTTGACTTGTGTATGTTGGATTTTTGTCGTTTTGGTCTTGTTTTGTCTAGATAAATATTTCCTATTTTTCTAAACTGGTGTTGTGTCATTTTGTAGTGTTTTCATTAAGTTACTGTGTGTGTTGGTACAAATACTTTACGCCCAGCACTCTGAGGTTAAGCCTACTGCTCTGCCAAGCTACCAAGGGGGTAAGCAGGGGTTAGCTGAGGGTGATTCTCTTTTATCCTAACTAGAGTGAGGGTCCTTGCTTGAACAGGGGGTAACCTGACTGTCAACCAAAGACCCCATTTCTAACAGTGACTCCATCTCAGATGGCTCTGGTGAGGGGACCATTGCTTGTAAGTCCACTGCCCCCAGCATATCTTCTTGTAACTTCGATACTCCTGCTGGCCCCGGTTCTGCCCTCTGCCGCAGATACCATTTCCACTTCACGATGGCAAACTCCTGCACTCTGCCTACTTTCTTGCCAACCCCTCCTTCTCTTGTCCAACCTAGTAAGGGGACCCATGTTTTTTAAAGTGACCGGCCGATCATCAGTTATGCGTTCTATTTTTACTAAGGCCCAATCTTGTGGCACCCTCATTTTTTCCTGCCTCTGACATAAGCTCCACATCACTACATCATCTACATCATCCTGTACTATCATTTCCAGCTCAAACGGGTCTCCTTCTGTGATGGGACCTAACGTAAAAGAATTCTGTAATGCTTCTTCTGCTCCAGTGTCCCACAACCTCACCAACCATTTAAACAAAGGCTCTGCAGGCATCTGCCTTAACATACGGGTTCTCTGTAACAACTCACTCTGCGTATAATCTCCTACCGAACAAGAATTCTGTATTTGCCCGCCATTCGCTCCCTTTTCACCTTTAATTTCACCTACACGTCCTTCTCCACTTTCAGCTCCACCTAGTTCTGTTACACGTACTTCCACCTCATCCTCCCAAGTATGTGGATCCCAATTTTTCTTTGTGTACCAATGCCCTCACTTGCACAGTTAAGGGTATTTTAGGCTTCTACCTACTCTTCTGTCTGTGCATCAGTGCCCTCACTTGCACAGTTGAGGGCATTTTAGGCTTCTGCCTACTCTTCTGTCTGCACATCAGTGCCCTCACTTGCACAGTTAAGGGCCTTTTAGGCTTCTGCCTACTCTTCTGTCTTGCTACTCATACTGCTAATGTGGTGCACCTTGCCTCCATTTGATCACCCCGAGTCACTTCACTTTCTATTGTCTCTTTCATAAGTAACTGTCTTTCCTGCAAGGCTGCAACCTCATCCCGCAGTTTTATTATCTCTGCATAGTGTGTTAATGTTTTCATGTATTCCGTACGGAGCGCAGACAGGTAAAGCCATCTCACTTGCCCTGCTGCTTTCAGCTCCAGCTTTGCCCCTCTTAGCTTTACACTCTCAACCGCATCTTCCACTAAGAGAGGAGTCACTTTCTCATCTAACCACCGGCGCTGCCCACCGGTTCAGGAGTCCTGCCACACCAGAGAACGGGTCAGTTGCTAACCACCACGAAGTGATCTGGCTTCTGCCCCATGCTGCCTTCCGCTCTCTGCTTCACTTTTCTTACGTCCCCAAAGAGGCATTATTGACTTACACCCCACTTCTGGTACCAAATGTCTTATCCAGGTGGCTGGTTCACCTGTGCGGTATAAGTCAATAAGGACGCTCAATGAAGGACCACACGCAAATTATAAATACAATTTAGCTTTACTAGAATTGCAGGTAAAATGTAAGCATTTAGAACATTAATAATAATAGAATAAGAATAGCAATGAAAAGCATCTATTTATATATATATATATATAGGCAAAGAATTAATTGACAGATATGTCTTGATTAACTGTACACTAAAATGCATTGCACTACAATATTCAGGAATACTTCAGGTAAGCTTTGATGTACTGCACACCAAAATGCATGTTTCAATTACTGCAGCAGGCTCTCACTACGATGTTCAGGAGACAATATATAAACAAACTAAATACTTCTGATAAGCTTTGATTTACTGCACACCCAAATGCATGTTTCAGTTATTGCAGCAGTTCACACTAATAGGTTTAGAAAGCAGAATAAAAAAACTAGTTGAATACTTCAGGTTATAAACACAGTGCAGGCCTAAATAATCAGTCATAATAATAGAGCAGAGAAACAAAGGTGTTTTATCCCTGTGTGGAAACTTAACTTAATCCACGACATGCTGGGGAGCCCTCTACCGCCTGATTGGACCTCTCTCCCCCTCAAGCACCACGAGCAAACAGGGAGGCAGCGCTGGGCCATGGCATCTTCCACAATTCCATCTGCGAGCTTCCTCATCCCTCACACACAGTTCAGTGCTTAAGTAACTCGAAGCTTGGATTCTATCTCATTCTGGCATTTTCTAGCTAATGTTATCAGTACTTGTCTGCTCTGCTCTGCTACAGCCTTTGTTTACATTCCATCTTCTCCCTGTACTCGTTCTCAAGGTTGAGATGGAGTCTTCTACACAAACAAGTGTGAAAATAATATCATGAACTTTTCCACGGTGTCTGGGAGGGGGTTTCAACAGGCATTACGCTCATCTACACTGCTCAAGCTAATTAACCCTTTGTGTTACAATGTCTTCCGCAACTTTCCCTACTGCTACACTGAACAAGGAGGATGGTCCAGATGGCAGTGTTCTTGCAGCTGTGGAGCCTGTGGACAGTGAAGACGAGGAAGCAGAGGAAGAAGACATGGACAACAGGGACTCGGTGATCCAGCAATATTTCCAGTGAGACACAGGTAAGAATACAAACCTGCCTACTACATGTACTTAAACACTACTACCTCTCTACTGTCTGTCGTTTTCACCCAGTGTATTGTCACTGAGTTGTCACTTTCCCTTACGATTTCACAGATGTGGGTCCCACTGTGTGACATCTGCTTTGATTCCTCATGGACTAGAGCTGTGTGACATAGGTATTTTGACATTACCAATGAAAAAGCTTTTTGCCACAGTTATTTCTGAAACAGTATTCCGAAATCACAGACAGACTCCAGATTGTTTTGTGCTTTAAGGGTGTTTATTTAAGTGCTCAAAATTGGAGGGGGTTGTAAAATGGTGAGGGGTGATGGCGGAGGAATGTCCATGGCAGAGTCCAGTCTATTAGTCTCACAGGTGCATTGCCCAAATGGGCATATGAAGTGGAGCTAGGGCTGTTTGAGGATGGACAGGGTCTAAGTGGGACTGTAGGATGACTATCAGGGTGGTCAATTTCTTGGTGGGGGTCTTGGCATCGTTCTCTGTTTTTGTCCTGGATCTCAGGGACCGTTTGCGAGGTGGTTCTCCATCTGCAGGGGGTGGGCTGCTGGTGCAGTGGTCCTGTGGCGGTGCCTCCTGTCCACTAGCACCGGCGGAGGTGGTGGGCAGTTCATCATCCAGGCTAGTGTCAGGGGCCCTTGTAGTGCCACAGTGTCCCTCCTGGTGTTGAGTACTTCCTTCAGCACCCCTACAATGGTGCCCAGGGTGGAATTGATGGTTCTGAGTTCCTCCCTGAAGCCCATATACTGTTCCTCCTGCATGCGCTGGGTCTCCTGAAACTTGGCCAGTACCGTTGCCATTGTCTCCTGTGAGTGGTGGTAGGCTCCCATGATGGAGGAGAGGGCCTCATGGAGAGTGGGTTCCCTTGGCCTGTCCTCCCTCTGTCGCACAGCAGCCCTCCCAGTTCCCCTGTGTTCCTGGGGCTCCATCCCCTGTACCGTGTGCCCACTACCACTGCCCCCAGGTCCCTGTTGTTGTTGGGGTGGTGGGTTAGCCTGGGTTCCCTGTAGAGGTGGACACACTGGTGATTGACGTGTCCTGGGGACGGAGGTATGGGCCCGCTGGGTGGGTGCTGTGCTGGTGTTTCCAGAGGGGGGAAGCTCTGTGGTGGCCTGTGACTGGGTGTGGGGAACCGACTGTCCCGAGGTCCCCGATGGGCCGGGCTGGTCATCTAGATCCAGTTGGACAGAGGTGCTGTCATCACTGTGGGCCTCTTCTGTTGGTGGTGTGGACATGTGTGGACCCTCCTGTCCGGTGACGTTCGGTAGGGGTCCTGCAGGGGTATAAAAGCATGATTATTGCATCTGTGTGTGTCAAGGTGTGCAATGGCTGACTGGCCGTGTACCCCAGTGCTAGAATTCCTGTGTGGGACCTTGTGTGATGATGGTTTAGGGGGGTGTATGGGTATGTGCAGTGGGCATGCTTTAGTGATGGGTGTCCATGCTTTGGTGTTTCATGCAGGGCTTGGTGTTGGGATGGGTGGTTTGTGATGTTGGGACATTTGTGAGGAGTAGGAATGATGGGGGTGAGGGCGAGGGTGGGGGTATGTGCTGGCATGCAGGTAGGGTTGGGGATGAAATAGTAAAGCTTTGACTTACCAGAGTCCATTCCTCCACCTACTCCTGCGAGGCCCTCAGGATGCAGAATCGCCAAGACCTGCTCCTCCCATGTTGTTAGTTGTGGGGGAGGAGGTGGAGGTCCGCCGCCAGTCCTCTGAACTGCCAGGTGGTGTCTGGAGACCACGGATGTCGCGGTTCTCAACGGTCTTACCCTCGCAGCGGAGAGGCGTAGGGGAACGGTCCTTGTTCCGACGGGTTCTGCTCTGGCCGAGGTAGGGGCGACCCCTTCCGGTAGCCACGGTGCTGTTTGGTATGAGCGAACCACTACAGTCCGTGCCCTCCAGAAGGAGTCCCAGAGGAAAAACCCCAGTAGGGTAAAAAACCTCCACAGGAACTCCCTGAAACGAAAGGAGGACACCAGGGTATTAGGACCGCAGTTCAGGAAGGCAGGAAAACAAAGCAAATCAGGAACAGACAGGATTCGCAGAAGGATATCAAATAGGAGCGTGACTATCACCAAGGAGTGTTGCAACGCAATGAACAGGCAGTTGGAATCCCCTTAAATACCCCTGGACAGGAAACAGGAAACAGGAAGTAGAACACCGCCATCTTGGATTGGGGAAAAGAAAACAGTAATGAATTAGGTATGTGTGTTAGACAATGCATGCTGGGTAGAGAGGAAGTGGTAAGCATGCTGGGAAGAGAAAAAAGGCAAGTATAAAGAACCCCCAGTGTAAGGGTTCGGTTTGTCCTAGGAACATCGGTAAGTGGTGGTGGGCAGGTGAATACATGCAAGAGAAATAAATGTTAAGCGCATAATGCGCTGTGTGCGGCCATGCCTGAAACCCCCTCGGGGTTTCAGGCTCTGCCGCGTCTGCCTTTAAGGCAGAACTTGAAAAAGGGGGAGCGGCGAGCGCCGTGACCCCCAGACCGGCTCCCTGGAGCCTTTATGGCCCTCGCCGGAGCCGCGGCGACCCCCGCGACCTGGGTGTCTGCCTCGGCGTCTACCGCGGCCCGGGCGTCGGCCGCGGCAAAATTAACGTGCCGCGGCAACCTGAGCCCGCGGCCGCAGCGAGCGCTGCGGTGTAACAGTATGCCCCCTCCCCGAGGCCCCGGGTTTGTGAGGGAAGAGCCGAAAAAAGCGGCGGATTAAAAGAGGAGTATGGACTGAAGAGGCATCCTCCCAGGAACACTCACTCAAAGGGTACCCCTTCCAATGAATAAGGTATTGGAGGCGCCCATGGAAAAATCGAGAGTCACAGACCTCCTGCACTTCGTATTCAGGCACATTGTCAACCAACAAAGGAGGGGGACAGGGCAACTGCCTATGAAAGAGATCAGGACGGTAAGGTTTCAGTTGCGAGACATGGAATACTGGGTGGATCTTCCATGTCCGAGGTAGGCGAAGACGCATGGACACTGGGTTGATCTTCTTGAGAATGAGAAAGGGACCATAAAAGCGGGGCTTGAATTTGTTTTGGGTGAGTCGGAGAGGTAGGAATCTAGAGGAGAGCCAGACCTTATCATGGACTTGATATAGAGGAGCCGCACAGCGTCTCCTATCTGCTATTGTCTTCATGCGGGACTTGGTGGACACAAGGTTAGAATGGATAATTTGCTGTATACCCCGTAGCTGTATTCACAGGTCTGGTTCGGGGTGTCTTGGCTTGAGCACATGTAGGACAGGATAACACATATGCCTCAGTGTCAGCCTTGAGAGTTGGCCACCAGAAAGAGCGAAGCAAAAGATCTTGAGTCGCTTTCACTCCTCGATGACCCGCAATAGGAGAATCATGGCACATGTGTAAGGCTTCGATTTGCACTGTTTTAGTGGGTAAAAACAGGGCCTTATCATGATAATAGTAGTCATGATCTATGTGCAGCTGTGGACGTAACCTCTTTAGTTCTGTTTCGTGTAGACGGGCATATTCAGACTTAACTTGATCTAAAAAGGTCTGTGCTACCCCTATGATTTTATGGTTGTCGAATAAGTTTTGAACCGCGGAATCACCACACCCAGGATAACGTCGGGACAGGGCATCCACCAGGATGTTCTGAGAACCAGGGATGTAGGTGATATAGAAATCATACTGGCTGAAGAAGAAGGCCCATCGAGCTTGCCGGCTATTTTGGCACTGGAAATTTCTTAAACACTGTAGATTTCTATGATCGGTCCGGGCTTCGAAGGGCTCCTTTGATCCCATCAAAAAGTGTCTCCATTCAGTGCACGCGACCTTTAAGGCGAGTAATTCGCGTTCTAGCACGGAATAGTTTCGCTCAGAATCAGATAGAATGTGGGATAGATAGAATACAGGGTGTTCTAGGTCATCATCGTCTTGTCTTTGTAACAAGGCAGCCCCAATGGCTCTTTCTGAGGCGTCTGTGACAACAATGAATTGTTTGCTAGTGTCTGGGTGTCGAAGAATAGGGGCTTGACTAAAGGCTTTCTTTAAGTCCTGAAAAGCTGACTCAGCGCCTGGTGTCCAACAAAAACCTTTCTTTAGGTGTTCCTTTTTGAGGGTTTGAGTAATGAAGCTGGTTCTCTGGGCAAAGTCTGCTATGAACTGCCGGTAGAAGTTGGCTAGTCCCAGAAAACATTGAGTCTCCTTGATGGAAGAAGGAGATGGCCAGTTCAACATAGCCTGTACTTTGTCTGAGTCCATGGCAAGTCCGGTTTGGTCTATACAGTATCCCAAATATTTCACTTCTATCTGATCAAATTCGCATTTTTCAGGCTTACAGAACAGATGATGTTGTCGGAGTCTTTCTAAGACTTGGCGGACGTGTTTGGAATGTTCCTCTGGATGAACCGAATAAATTAGGATATCGTCAAGATACACTACCACTGTTTGTTGCAAAAGATCAGAAAAGATAGAATCCATGAATCTTTGAAAGATGGACGGGGCATTAGTGAGTCCGAAGGGCATTACTCTATATTCGTAGTGACCAAAAGGTGTTCTAAAGGCGGTCTTCCACTCATCACCTTCTCTGACTCTTAGCAGATGATAGGCTCCTCGGAGATCCAGCTTAGTGAACCTCTTGGCTCCTCTGACTGCTTCTAAGATGTCTTTGATGAGGGGTAGCGGATACCGGTCTTTGATAGTGATCCTGTTTAACCCTCTGAAGTCGATACAGGGACGCAGGTCTTTGGTTTTCTTTGGTACACAGAAAAGAGGAGCCCCGGCGGGTGAAGAGGAGGGAGTTATTAACCCACTTTGTAGATTCTCATCTAGGTACTCCTTCAGAATTTGTTTCTCTGGTTCGGTGAGGGAGTACATCCGCCCAAAAGGAACTACAGTGTCTGGCTCTAAAGAAATGGCACAGTCGTATTCTCTGTGGGGTGGCAATTCAGGTCTTTCTGGCTTCTGGAATACATCGATATAGTCCTGATACTGTCTGGGAACTCCCTGTAGAACATTAATGGATCCTCCCACCTGGGCAGGTGCTGTTGAGAGACTTTTTGGGGACCAATAATCCCCGGCCGGATAGCAATGGTGTTGACAAAAATGGGAGGATAACAAAATGGTTTTTGTTTCCCAGTTGATGTAAGGATTGTGCCGTGTAAGCCATGGAATTCCCAGGATCATGACATGGTGTGGTGATGAGATTAAGTCAAACGAGAGAATTTCCTGATGTTTACCGAACTGTAAACAGAAAGTAGGGGTGGTGTATTGTACCGGTCCAGAGGCCAAGAGTGACCCATCAACAGTATGTACCTGTTCTGGTATTTCTTTGGGTATTTGTGTTATTTGTTGTTCTTTGGCCCAGGTTTCATCTAAATATAGGCCACTGGCTCCGCAATCCAATAAAGCCAAAGTTCTTGCTTCGCGGCCATCAGTTAAATGGAGGATAACTGGTAAGAGAAAAAGAGCAGTTCCTTCCTCCCTTGAAGAGCAAATAGAAGGTATATCACGATATCCCGTCCTCACCCTTCTTACTGGGGACGGGAGTTGGCGTTTCCCAAGGGCTTGGTTGGACGAATGGGGCAGGCGCGAATTAGGTGACCAGCTGCACCACAATATAGGCAAAGCCCCTTCCTTCGTCTATGTTCCCTTTCGCTGGCGGATAGAGGTCCGCGAGCTGTGTCAATCTGCATGGGCTCTTCCTCAGTATTCCCTTTGGATTCAGGGCGGGCTTCCTCGGAACGATGGGCGAAGGGACGAGATGGTACTGAGTGAAAAGGCAAACGACTCTTCTTTTTCTCCATTCGTCGTTCATTTAACCGATACTCTATAGTTAGTGCTTGGTCCATCAACCCTTTGAGGTTTTCTATCCTGGCAGAATGTACTAGTTCATCTTTGATGTCCTCTCTTAGACCTCTACGGAAGAGTGTCACCAAGGTACGTTCCACCCAGGTTGTTTCTGCAGCTAATTGTCTGCAAACGGGTGATGTATTGTAATACATCCTGACTCCCTTGTTGGACTTCGCAAAGAGCCTCTTCTGCTGACGCCTCGAGTCCAGGGCGTTCAAACATCTGTTTAAAAGTAGTGATAAAGGTGGAATAATTAGATAGACAGGGATCGTTTCTGGTTACTAGAGGTGTGGCCCAGGCCAAGGCTGGTCCTGATAAGGCACTAATCAAATACCCCACCTTGGTCTTATCTTGTACAAATTGCGAGGGGCGAAAGGCAAAGTACACCGTTAAGGCATCCAGGAATTCTTTTAATGTGGTGGGATCCCCGGAAAATCGAGGTGTAGAGGCGGCTACTGCAGGGACATCTGTGGTCCTGGAGGCAAAGGTTTGTCGATAAACAGTATTCTCAGTACGTAATTGCTGGAGTTCTTGAGCCTGTTGTTGTATCGTCGCCAGCAGGTCCTGGTTAGTAGGTTCCGTGTTTACCACTGGGTTATCCATAGTTCCGGACTGCAACAGGAATTGTGGGCGTTGCAATCTGTCGCGGTTCTCAACGGTCTTACCCTCGCAGCGGAGAGGCGTAGGGGAACGGTCCTTGTTCCGACGGGTTCTGCTCTGGCCGAGGTAGGGGCGACCCCTTCCGGTAGCCACGGTGCTGTTTGGTATGAGCGAACCACTACAGTCCGTGCCCTCCAGAAGGAGTCCCAGAGGAAAAACCCCAGTAGGGTAAAAAACCTCCACAGGAACTCCCTGAAACGAAAGGAGGACACCAGGGTATTAGGACCGCAGTTCAGGAAGGCAGGAAAACAAAGCAAATCAGGAACAGACAGGATTCGCAGAAGGATATCAAATAGGAGCGTGACTATCACCAAGGAGTGTTGCAACGCAATGAACAGGCAGTTGGAATCCCCTTAAATACCCCTGGACAGGAAACAGGAAACAGGAAGTAGAACACCGCCATCTTGGATTGGGGAAAAGAAAACAGTAATGAATTAGGTATGTGTGTTAGACAATGCATGCTGGGTAGAGAGGAAGTGGTAAGCATGCTGGGAAGAGAAAAAAGGCAAGTATAAAGAACCCCCAGTGTAAGGGTTCGGTTTGTCCTAGGAACATCGGTAAGTGGTGGTGGGCAGGTGAATACATGCAAGAGAAATAAATGTTAAGCGCATAATGCGCTGTGTGCGGCCATGCCTGAAACCCCCTCGGGGTTTCAGGCTCTGCCGCGTCTGCC
This sequence comes from Pleurodeles waltl, assembly GCF_031143425.1. NCBI lineage: Eukaryota > Metazoa > Chordata > Amphibia > Caudata > Salamandridae > Pleurodeles > Pleurodeles waltl. The sequence continues at coordinate 1,274,811,151 of NC_090446.1, read as the reverse complement.
TTTAAGGCAGAACTTGAAAAAGGGGGAGCGGCGAGCGCCGTGACCCCCAGACCGGCTCCCTGGAGCCTTTATGGCCCTCGCCGGAGCCGCGGCGACCCCCGCGACCTGGGTGTCTGCCTCGGCGTCTACCGCGGCCCGGGCGTCGGCCGCGGCAAAATTAACGTGCCGCGCCGCGGCAACCTGAGCCCGCGGCCGCAGCGAGCGCTGCGGTGTAACAACGGAACGCACCTTCCCCCGTAGGTCGTTCCACCTCTTCCTGATATCCTCCCGATTTCTTGGGTGTTGTCCCACTGTGTTGACCCTGTCCTCTATTCTTCACCATAGCTCCATCTTCCTTGCAATTGAGGTGTGCTGCACCTGTGATCCGAATAGCTGTGTCTCTACCCGGAAGATTTCCTCCACCATGACCCTGAGCTCCTCCTCCGAGAACCTGGGGTGTCTTTGCCGTGCCATGGGGTGGTGTAGGTGATGTGTGGGGTGGTGTGTGGGGTGATAAGTGTGCTGATATGTAGTGGTGTGTTGTGTGAAGTGAGTGGAAGTTATGTGGGTGATGGTGTTGTGTGCCTGTGGATGCTAGTGTTGTTGATGGCGGTGTCTCTCTCTGGCTTTCGTTTGTGATTTGTGGTCGTAAGGGTTTGTGGGTGATGTGGGTGTGTGTTTTATATTGTATTGAGTGTGTGGGAGTGGTGTGTGTATGTGTATCAGGTGTGTGTATTTCGAATTGTCCAATGTGGCTGTGTTTTGTAGATGTGTGTGTATTTTGAGCGCGGCGGTGTGTACCGCCAATGGAATACCATGGTTGAAAGACCTCCACGTGGATTCATGGGTCATGATAGTGTGGGCGTATTTCTGTTGGCATGACGTGGAGGTTTTGTTATCGCCAGTTTATCACTGACCTTTGGTGTGGCAGACTTGTGTGGGTGTCTGAATTTTGGCGGATTACGAACTGTGGGTCGTAATAGCTGTGGCAGAATTCCGCGGCGGTGTGGTGGCGGTCTTCTGCACGGCGGTAAGCGGCTTTTACCGCCAATGTCATAATGAGGGCCAGAATCTTAAAATCAACTTTACTAAAATATGTATTTTTAAATTGTGAGCTCAGAGATCCAAAACTCCACATGTCCATCCACTCCCAATGGGAATCTACAGTTAAATTAGATTTAAAGGTAGCCCCCATGTTAACCTATGAGAGGGACAGGCCTTGCAACAGTGAAAAACGAATTTAGCAATATTTCACAGTCAGGACATATAAAACACATTACTATGGCCCTCATTCTGACCTTGGCGGGCGGCGGAGGCCGCCCGCCAAAGTCCCGCCGTCAGGTTACCGTTCCGCGGTCGAAAGACCGCGGCGGTAATTCTGACTTTCCCGCTGGGCTGGCGGGCGGTCGCCTTCAGACCGCCAGCCAGCCCAGCGGGAAAGAGGCTTCCACGATGAAGCCGGCTCGGAATCGAGCCGGCGGAGTGGAAGCTGTGCGACGGGTGCAGTTGCACCCGTCGCGTATTTCACTGTCTGCGCAGCAGACAGTGAAATACATGTAGGGGCCCTCTTACGGGGGCCCCTGCAATGCCCATGCCAGTGGCATGGGCACTGCAGGGGCCCCCAGGGGCCCCGCGACCCCCCCTACCGCCATCCGGATCTCGGCGGTCCGACCGCCGGGATCTGGATGGCGGTAGGGGGGGTCGGAATCCCCGCGGCGGTGCAGCAAGCTGCGCCGCCGCGGAGGATTCAATGGGGCCGCGGTACACTGGCGGGACCCCGCCAGTGGTGCCGGTCCGACCGTGGCTTTACCGCCGCGGTCGGAATCCCCATTGGAGCACCGGCGGCCTGTCGGCGGTGCTCCCGCGGTCCTCAGCCCTGGCGGTCAAAGACCGCCAGGGTCAGAATGACCACCTATATGTCCTACCTTAATCATACACTGCACCCTGCCCTTGGGGCGACATAGGGCCTACCTTAGGGGTGTCTGACATGTAAGAAAAGGGAAGGTTTAGGCCTGGCAAGTGGGTACACTTGTCAAGTCAAATTTACAGTTAAAACTTCACACACAGACACTGCAGTGGCAGGTCTGAGACATGATTACAGAGCTAATTATGTGGGTGGAACATCCAATGCTGCAGGCCCACTAGTAGCATTTGATTTACGTGCCCTGGCACCTCCAGGGCACTTTACTAAGGACTTACTAGTAAATCAAATATGTCAATCATGGATAAGCCAATTGCATACACATTTTGTAAAGGAGCACTTGCACTTTAGCACTGGTCAGCAGTGGTAAAGTGCCCAGAGTAACAAAAACAGCAAAATCAGAGTCCAGCACACATCAATAACCTGGGGAACAGAGGCAAAAAGTTAAGGGAGACCGCGCCAAGTATGAAAAATCTAACACACGTCCCCCTAGCTGAAAGTGGGGAGAAACTACCCAACCTCATGGGAGTTCTCATCACTGGAAGAACCTGGACAGACCATCAGCATTGGCGTGTTCTGTGCCAGGACGGTGTTCCACCCTAGAGTCCATCCCCTGTAAGGAAATGGACCACCTCAACAGTTTTGGATTCTCACCCCTCATCTGCATTAACCATCTGAGGGGCCTGTGGTCGGTCTGAACTTGGAAGTGAGTCCCAAACAAGTAGGGTCTTGGCTTCTTCGGTGCCCAGACCACAGCAAACACTTCACGTTCTATGGCACTCCACCTACGTTCCCTTGGTAGTAACCTCCTGCTAATGAAGGCTAGGGGTTGATCTAGGCCCTCTTCATTAAGCTGTGAGAGTACTGCTCCATTACCATGCTCTGAGGCGTCTGTTTGCACAACAAACTCCTTGGAGTAATCAGGTGCCTTCAGCACAGGTGCTGTGCACATGGCAGCCTTCAGGGCATCAAAAGCGTTCTGGCAACCCTGTGTCCAGATCACTTTCCTGGGTTGCTTCTTTGAAGTCAACTCAGTTAAGGGGGTAACAATGGTACCATATCCCTTAACAAACCTCCTGTAATATCCAGTGAGACCTAAAAAGGCTCTCACTTCAGTCTGGGTCTTGGGAGGCTCCCAAGCCAGAATTGTGTCAATCTTAGGCTGTAGAGGTGCCACCTGGCTACTCCCCACCTGCTGTCCTAAGTACACCACAGAATCCTGCCCTATTTGGCATTTGCTCGCCTTAATAGTGAGGCCTGCCTTCAGCAGGGCCTCTAACACTCTCCAGAGGTGTTGCAGGTGTTCCTCCAATGTTGAACTAAACACAGCAATGTCATCAGGAAGGTGGCATTGAACTCATCCAGCCCAGCCAACAACTGGTTAACCAACCTCTGAAAGGTGGCAGAGGCATTCTTCATCCCAAATGGCATCACTTTAAATTTAAAGTGCCCATCTGGGGTAGAGAATGATGACCTCTCCTTGGCCCCCTCAGTTAAGGCAATCTGCCAGTACCCAGGTGTTAAATCAAACGTACTGAGGTACTTGGCAGCTCCCAACTGGTCAATGAGCTCATCAGCTCGGGGGATATTGTGTGCGTCAGTCTTGCTGACCGCATTGACTCCCAGGTAGCCAACACAGAACTTGAGTTCTGGAGTGGCACCAGGTGCAGCAGCCTTTGGGACCAATACCACTAGGTTGGCCCAAGGACTGCTGGAGTGCTCAATAACCCCTAGGGTAAGCATTTTGGATACCTCATCCTTAATGCATTCCCTGCCCCTGTCAGTCACCCTGTAAACCTTCTGTTTAATGGGTGTACTGTCCCCAGTGCCCACACCATGTGTGCATAAGTGTGTGACTCCTGGGATCAGTTAAGACAGTGAGGAAAACTTCCCAACACGTGACAACAGTCACCTTGCTGCTCTTCAGTCAGGGAGGGGGAAAGGATCACTTCTTCCACTGACCCATCTTTTTCTCCTGCAGACAGGAGGTCAGAAAGAGGCTCGCTCTCCTCCTCTACCCCATCATCTGTTGCAAGGAGCATTGACAGCTCAGTCCGCTCAACGTGTGGCTTGAGGCAGTTGACATGCAGGACCCTTAAAAGGTTCCTTGGAGACCGCAAGTCCACCAGGTAGGTGACTTCGCTCTTGCACTCCACCCCCTCAAAAGGCCCAGTCCACTTATCCTGGAGCATTCTACGCTCCACTGGTGCCATCACCCACACTTTTTGTCCAGGTTGAAACTCGACCAGAGTGGCATTCTGGTCATACCAGCGTTTCATGTCTTCCTGGCTGGCTTCCAGGTTCTCCTGAGCGGGACTCCTGAAGCGCGTAGTCTGGTTTCTAAAAGCCAGCATGTAACTGAATACATCCTGGGGAGGTTTACTAGGAGCTTTCTCAAAAGCTTCCTTAACCAGACTCAAAGGTCCCCTCACAGGGTGACCATAGATCAGCTCAAAGGGACTAAACCCAAGTCCCTTTTGAGGCACCTCCCTGTAGGCGAACAGAAGGCATGGCAAGAGGACATCCCACTTCCGCCTCAAGGGCTCTGACAGGCCCATGATCATGCCTTTTAAGGTGCGGTTGAATCTCTCAACCAGACCATAACTTTGGGGGTAGTAAGGGGTGGTGAACTTGTAGGTTAATCCACACTCCTTCCACAGAGACTTCACATACATGGATTGGAAGTTGGTACCCCTATCAGATACCACTTCCTTGGGGAACCCCATGCGGGCAAAAACCCCCATCAAAGCACAACCCACCACAGGGGAAGTGATTGATCTCAAAGGAATGGCTTCTGGGTACCGGGTGGCATGGTCCACCAACACCAGGATAAACCTGTTGCCCATGGCTGTTTGGGATCCAGAGGCCCCACAATGTTAATGCCTACCCTCTCAAAGGGAGTACTGACAACAGGCAAAGGTCGGAGGGGAGCCTTACGTTTCCTCCCCCTCTTGCCACTTGCCTGACAAGTCTGACAAGACCTGCAATGTGCATCTGAGTGCCTGCGCATTAAGGGCCAGTAAAAGTGGGTGACAAGCCTCTCAAAGGTCTTGGCCTTCCCCAAATGTCCAGCTAAAGGCACATCATGAGCCAACACCAGTAGGAAGGCCCTGAAACACTGGGGTACCACCAGCACACGGGCTGACCCAGGCTTAGGAAACCTTAGGCTCACTATACAGGAGGTCATCCTCCCAATAGATCAGGTGTGATCCTGGCTCCTTGCCAGCTGCCTGGTCTGCAGCCTGCTTCCACAAACCCTCCAAAGTAGGGCATGACTTCTGTGCTGCACAGAATGCTTCCCTCGTGGGCCCCCCTTCCTGCTGCCACTGCAACAGCTCAGGGACCTCCCCCAGTTCAGCCACCTGTTCCCCTGTAGGCTCCGGTGCGTCACCCTCAGGCTCCACCTCCTCCCGGACTGCGGGAACTGCTGTGGCCGGTTTCTCACGGCCCCTGCTCCTTCCTTTTCTTGGTGGACTCCTGGGCCAATGTTTCAGGCTCCAGGGGCTCTTGATTACCCAGACGGGCTGCCATTGACCGGGTGGATATGCATACCCACCCAGGCAGACCCAACATGTCCAAGTTAGACCTGTGTTCCACCTCCTTCCAAGGGGAATCCTCCAGGTCATTACCTAGCAAACAATCAACAGGCATGGTTGGACTCACAGTTACCTTCAAGGAACCTGAGACCCCCCCATTCAAAGGGAACCTGCACCACTCTGCACAGGTGCTCTGAGGTGATCACTGCAACTGCTTGGTGAAGTACCGAGCGATCTATCTGCTCTTCAGACACCAGCTGACCCCTCACTGTAATCACCCTGGCTCCTGTGTCTCTCGGAGCCTCCACCCTCTGTCCATTAATGGTCACTACTTCTTAGTGTTTTCAGGCACTATGGTTCTCTGGACCATCTCACTGTCCCCTAGTGAGACAAGGGTCATCTCAGCTGGTTCCCACCCAACTGAAACCAACTCCTCCCAAAGCGCTACACTGGCCAAAACCTGGGACGGTACACCAGTGGGTGCCGGTGTACTCTTGGGGAATTTGGGGTCCCCCTCACATGACCCACCTGGTCAGTGTAGTCCTCCCCTCTACCTCAAAGTGCTTCCACAGACCGCCCCCCAATGAGCTTCAGGAACCAGATTCATGTGGACAGCAGACTCATACCCCTTGAACCACAAGTATATGTCATCCTCCCTCTTGTAATCCTTCACAAGATCTCTTAGGAATGTGTATCCTCCTTTCAGGCTGCACTGTGATGTGGCTGCCACCATCCCCACTAGACTGGCTCCTCTGATCCAGCTCTCTCGAGCTACGCTCATGAGCCAACAAGATTTTTTTCTCTTCTAGTGCGATCCTCATTTTCTCCAACTCCCTCTGGTGCTCCCTCTCTGCCTGTCTGTCCTGCAACTCTTGAGAGGTCAGACCCTTAGATGAGACACTGCTACCTGCCCTGGAGACCCTCTCCCTGGACATAATAGTCCCACCCACAATACCATTGTGTATGGACTGCACTTCCTCCTCCTCATCTTCCTCATCCTCTGTGTGCCCTCCAGTGCTCTTGGCTGTCACCCAGGCCGTCAGCGCCTTTTGCAGCTCCCCCTTCTTGGATGAGCTCTTAATGGAACAGTCAAAGCTTTTGCAGAACTCTTTTAACTGAGCCTTGGTATAGCTATCCAAGTTCCCCAGGTCAAAAGTAGCTTTAATTGATGCATCTCCAGATTGCGACATGATGAAAAGTCAACAAAAGTGCAAAGTTCCAAAAAGCAGAAAAGTTCCCAAATGAAGTTCAGAAGTCAATCAAAGATTACCACAAAAATGGAAGTAGGGAAATATCCAAGCAAAAGAGTAAAAAATCAAAGATCACCAGACAAGTAGCATTTGATTACGTAGTGGTCTGCTCTCAAAACAGAAGTGTACACTTAATCACTGTATGTCAAGTACAAATACAAGTCGAATCCCAACCGTTGATCGCCAATGTCAGAAATGGGGTCTTTGGTTGACAGTCAGGTTACCCCCTGTTCAAGCAAGGACTCTCACTCTAGTCAGGGTAAAATAGACTCACCCTCAGCTAACCCATGCTCCCCCCTTGGTAGCTTGGCAGAACAGTAGGCTTAACTTCAGAGTGCTGGGTGTAAAGTATTTGTAACAACACACACAGTTACTTAATGAAAACACTACAAAATTACCCAACACCAGTTTAGAAAAATAGGAAATATTTATCTAAACAAAACAAGACCAAAAAAACACAAATCCACAATACACAAGTCAAGTTATCAATTAAAAATCAAAAAGAGTCTTTAAGTAGTTTCAAGCACACACTAACGCTGTCAGCGTGAAAAAGTACCTTGGGTGTGACAAAAATAACCCCGCATGGGCGAGTGCGTGTCAAAAAGGGCTTGCGATGCGTTGATTGCACTCACAAGCGGAACCTTGCGTCATTTCTCCTTTCGCCGGGATGGGTGCGACGTTTCTTCTCTCTGCAGGAGAGCGATGCATCGATCCGGTCAGCACTCTCGGGTCCGGGCAGGCCTTACGTTGTTTTTCCACGCCCAGCAGTACTTGAGTCAGGAATCCAGCCGCAAGATGATCCGAAAACTCCGCAGTGTGGGTTGTGATCTCCCAGCCTCCATCAGCGATGCTGTGCATAGTTTCTCCTGCTCTGTGCATCGATTCTTCAGTCGCGTTTGCTGCGAGTGTCAATTCTCAGCTGCTGAGCTGGCAGCGCATTGTTTCTTCAGCCGCAGATCGGAGTCGCGTTGATTTTTTACATGCACAGCGCTCTGTGCGTGGATTTCCTTGTCTTTAGGCTGCCAACTTCTCCTTTCAGGGTCCCAGGAACTGGATGGGCACCACGGGGCAGAGTAGGAGTCTCTCCAGAGACTCCAGGTGCAGGCAGAGAGAAGTCTTTGCTGTCCCTGAGACTTCAAACTACAGGAGGCAAGCTCTAAATCAAGCCTTTGGAGATTTCTTCTCAAGATGAAAGGCACACAAAGTCCAGTCTTTGCCCTCTTACTCTGGCAGAAGCAGCAACTGCAGGATAGCTCCACAAAGCACAGTCACAGGCAGGGCAGCTCTTCTTCCTCAGCTCTTCAGCTCTTCTCCAGGCAGAGGTTCCTCTTGTTTCCAGAAGTGTTTCTAAAGTCTGTGGTTTTGGGTGCCCTTCCTATACCCAATTTCTCTTTTGAAGTAGGCCTATTTCAAAGTAAAGTCTCTTTTGAATGTGAAATCCTGCCTTGCCCAGGCCAGGCCCCAGACACTCACCAGGGGGTGGGAGACTGCATTGTGTGAGGGCAGGCTCATCAGGATAGGCAGGCTACACCCCAGCTACTTTTGTGTTGATGAAGCAGAAAATGAAGGTTTTGATTTATTAACGCTTAAACGTAGTGCTGAAATAATCATGTGTGATATTAACCGAATTAATAAAGATTGTACGGGGACAAAATGTGCCCTCAGAGTAGTTTGCCATCATTTATACGCGTGCTTTATATAACGTGGTGAATTAGAATTGCACTAATCCGACATAATCATAAACGTGTGCTACGATTTGCTTGTTTGAAATGTTTTAGCTTAGCATTACTTTAGCAGAGGCTTTGGCCTAGTTGCCTGGTCTCACGGTTTAGATGCTCGTATTTTTCCACTGTGCTATTAAACGTGTATTTTAGCTTGAAGCTGTACTTTTCCACAGAAACTGTTCACATGCTTATCTTACAGTTAGTGCCAGCCTGGCATATTTTCTCTTTAATTCAAGGTCGACTTGCAGGTGCGGACAATGGAGGCTCTGAGAGTAAGCTAATTGGGAAACAATGTTGCGATTTGCGTACCCATCTCCAAGGATAATGTATGCTTAAGTAAAAGCTTGAGAACTGTCGTTTTTGATTGGTCAATTTGAAGCTAACCTATGAACCCTCCAATGGAGACCCTACTGGACTTGAACTGTTGTCTATAAAAACCAGGTGCACGAGAGGAATCTCTCTCTCGATCATCAGACATCCTGCCATTTTGACATCGTAGCTATTATGGCCCACTTTGCTGCGACGCCATTTTGAGAGACTTTGATGCTTTCTCTAATCGAGAGAAAGAGACTTTAAATGATTCTTGCCCTAGAGACTGTAACTTTGATTTGATCCCTTTGCATGAAGTAATAGTTTTACCTTGCCACCGTGAGGCATTTGCCCCGTTCACCCCTGCCCCTTTGTCCCGTCCTATGCTGATCAAGAAAACGGTACCCATGATGACCGAAGAACGGTACCTGTGAGACGAAGACTTCCTTGATTGCTGATCGTAATTGGTAAATATGAAAGGAAATTGTAAAATTGCATTGTGTTTCTTTTAGGTGACCAACTGCTGATTTTGGTAAGAGCCCTAGTTAGGAGTTTTCTAAATTAATGTTGCTAAATTGTTTTTGCATGAAGTCCCACATGCCGATGCTAATTTGAGGTTAGATGAGGATTCCATCTGTCGCACGATGCAATTTGAGATCTTGTTATGCTGACTAAATGTACGCAATTAGTTCATTACAGATTACCGTATTAGTGCTTTGCATTGCTATTATCGAATGCCTTGTGATTCAAATGCTTCATAGATTACATTTGTTTCGACGTTATGGACAGCTATTAATGTTCATATATGTTTATCATTTGGTGTTGAGACACATTTATATTGTGCTAGCTTTGTTAATATAGGGAAATAAATTCACTAACTTCGCAATAAACTGGTGTGGTTATTCCTGACTGAAAGGTCAGGGTTCGCCGAAATGTATTCTGGATTAATTGTAAAGTGTTATGTTGTTCGAGGTGTTGCTTATGTTCGTTATTGATTATTGATTTTGATGAGATTGATCGATTAAGAGTACAGAGAGTTCCCACTAAGTCAAAAGATTCATCGGCCTAAAGAGCGTCCAACGTAGGTAAATTTGTTACCGCGTTCCGCTCTATCAGTAGATGGTAGCAGAGGACGGTTTCGTCTTTTGGGACCCTGTACTATTAAAGTACATGGTGTTGAATTGACGGTTACGCGTCTTGAGACCCCATTCGAGAAGTTGAATTAGATTTTCTTGGGTAGAACGGATTGACAAGATGATGATGGGCTAGGTCCACCGCGACTTTCCCAGGATCTCGGAGCTTGCGAATGGAGAGAACGGAGGTGTGGAATCAGCGTTGGCGGTACTAGTGATGGTATGAGTGAAGTTAGGGTTTTGCGCTTGCACAGCTTATTGCCGCAGGGTGTGTGAAAAGGTTGCGAGGATTTTCTTTTAAGGATAGCGGAGGTGCGACTCCGAGTGTAGAAGTAGAGAAGTCGTCGAACTTCATAGAAATAACGGAGGTGCGGCTCCGGGTGTGAGAGTAGGGAAGTCGTCGAACTTCATATGCGTCTGGCGCTTTGTGCATAAAAAGGTCCACGTGGTTGTTGTTGAGACGGGCCCTGCGAGGTCAAGAGACTCCGGAGTATGTTGATCCATGTTGTGGTCTGGGCGGTTTAGTAGGTTGATCGGGCGTGGTCAACAAGTCGGGTACGTGTGTTAGGGAGTGAAAGAAACTTCGACTTCGGGCTTTGACAAGATTCTAAGTGCACTAGAACAGATCATTGACAAGTTGAGAGTAGGTCTGCGGGTCAGATTTGCTTGCGAATGTGGGGACTGAGAAAGACCGAATAGCGGCCGAGGCTGGTGAAAGAGATCGAATAGTGGTCGAGGTTGGTGAAAAGTCCCTAAGGTCCTGAAGCGACTGTGTTACCCTTCCTGTAGTAAACCGACAGATCTGTTTTATTTTTTGGTAGCTCGCAATATATGCAAGAAGTCGTTACGAAAAGAGGTGAGTGAAGGAGGACTAGCCGCGAGGCTTTGTCAGCCGCAGTGTGTGTGAGTGTGATGTCACTAAGAGCCGCGCTGGGATAGGTTGGTGGGTGAGACGGGTCGCGCACGGATTGGATGCAGTCCGTGGGACTCGAGTGGAAGGGGAAAGGCAGGTGAAGAGTATTCCGGGAATTAAAGTCACCTATTGATTACAAATTTTGTGCAATTAAAGTTACCTATTGGTTAAAGTTTTGTGGAATTGAAGTCAAATATTGGTTATAAACTTTGTGAAAATAGAAGACGAGAAAATGAAATTCCTTAAAGCATTTAGGAGTGCGATGAAGGGGGAGTCTTACATTAAAGCGACCGTAGGAGAGGAGACGCCGCCTGAGGGTACACCAGCTTACATTGTAATGGAAGAAAAGGGGGTAGCTCCGTGCCTTTGGCTAAAGCAATGGCATAAGTTGACAGAAAAACATGGGAGCGTAGCGTTCCCGATATATGGGACATTCAATATAAAGATTTTAGAGAATTTGAGATTCACGATGTACGACATGAAGGTGCCTCCAAGGCCGGCACAGTTTGAGGCTCTAGCAATTTGGGAACTGATGGCCAGACAGCAACAGCAAAAGAAGTTCGAGACCAGAATGAGAAAGGTAGAAAAGACACTAGCGGATGCTAGGTGGGATAATGCACAGAAGGTGTGGAGGTCAGATGTATTGCAGGGGATAAAATTGTTCCCCGCAATTACTAAGGAAGGAGAAGAGACAGGGAAGAAAGCCACCTGTAAGACAGACAGAAAGTGCTCTAAGGATAGGGAGGACGAGGAAAAGTTGAGAAGAGAAGAGGAGTTAGAGGATGAGGAGTTGATAATGCAATTGCTGAACGACCGTCCACCGCCTTATGCAGAGAATGGACAAGGTCCAAGTACCAGTTCTGCCCCTCCGGCACCGGTACAGAACAGTGAAACCCCGAGTTCAGGAGCGTCATCGGGATCAAAGGACCCGAGTCTATTGCTCACCCCGCAGATACCGCAGGTTAGGAGAATATATCCAGATGTGCCCGTGTTGAAACCAGCAGAAAATTATCAGCCGCAGATGCCAGGGTACTACAGTAGTGATAACGGTGTAGGAATGATTCTAGATCCAACCGTAAGGGGAGTACAGAATGGTTACAACCAAGCAATGACACAAGCTGAATCAACTCAGTTTATGATGCCTCAAAAGCAGATGCAGGGAGGAAACGCACATGTTCAAATGACGGGGAGCCAGATGGGCATGCCGGCAGTGATGACCCATGGTGTGGGAATGAACATGCCTCAGAACATGGGGAATGGACAGAACCCAGACGCGATATCCTTACCCATTACCGTAGGTCCAGCGGTACCTCTGTATAGTCAGCCTAATTCGGGTCTGAACAGTCAGGGATCAATGCTGCAGAGTGGGACAGAAAGAAGGTGCATAGAAAACACTCCAGGGATAACTCCGATAGCGGCTCAGCCAACTGGGTCTGGGTCCTTGATGGAGTTTAGTCCCATATGTGCTCAGTCAACACTGGTGAGGTCGAGCCCTCCACTGATAATACCTCTCACATCGAACACTGAAAAACTGCCACAGCCATCGATGGCAGTCGATGTAAACGCTACCCTGATGGGGGTGAATGCGCAACAGTTGACCCAGTGGTTCAACAGTCTGAATTCCACACAAAGTCCAGCTAGTGGAAAGGAGAAGACTACATGAATAGGGTCAGGTTGAATATGGAAGCACAAGAATTGGTGGAAGGGACTATGGGTGTGAACAGGTTAGAGTCCTACACGGAAGAAGAGCTGAGGTATCTATGTCCCAGGATCACGAAGGAAGTGAACAAGATACATAAAAGCTTGCAGGAAGCAGCTGACAGAAACGGGGTTGACATAGACAAGACGAAACACTTGAGCAGGAGCTACAGGTTAGATTTTGGGACCACAGATTTTGAACACATGAGGTCAGCAGGCATGAAGACCCACCTTAGAGAATTGTTGCAGAGTGCACAAGTGTGGAGGTGCTTGGACAAATGGGAAAGCAGGTGGGTAAAGAGGAAGGATAAGAGGAGGGACAGCGCTACAGAGCACAATGAGAAAAGACCGCAGAGTAGTGATACAGTAACAATGCTACCAATGAGGGAGACAGCAGGAGGAAAATTAGTACATGTACCATGGCACAGAAGCGACATTCAGTCCTTTACGGATGATTTTCCCAAACTAAGAGAGAAGCCGATTGAATGGTACCAACAGACTGATAGGTTTGTGAAGCTTGCGAAATGTCTCTGGGAAGACCTGAACACTCTCTTTGAGATTGTGGTTCCGGCAGATTTGTGGGAGGATTGCAAAAGAGCTGTAGGTTGGCCGACAAGTGAACCGGAGAGGAACAGGGAGACAGGTGCACCATCACCTATGGTGATGAGCTTGTACTATAAGGTGATTGAGCATTTGAAAACGAAGGTACCCGCGAAAAACGTGGATTGGCAGAAGATTGACCGAACTGCACAAGAGACTAAAGAATCGATTCATAGTTACTATGAGAGGTTGTTGAAGGCGTTCAAGAATTACAGCGGCACGGAAACAATAGAGGCTAAGGACATGCTCCATTTTGTTTTCAGATTTGTGGAAGGGCTGAGGCCAGAGATAAGTCAGATGATAAAGTCGCATTTGATTTGTTGGCAGTCGAAACCGATTGACGAGGTTTTGACTTATGCGAAATACTGTAGCGATGAAATTGAGGTAAAACAGAAAAGGCTGAAAGAGAAGGTGATGATGATGCAGCTTAAGGCAGCTCAAACAGGTTTCCAAGGTTTGCAAGGTCTGCAAGGTTTGCAAGGGATGCAAGGGTTCCAACAGCAGGTACCGCAACAGCAGTTGCAGTTGCAGGGAAACATGGCGTTTCAGCCACAGGCCAGAGGCAGAGGTCGAGGAGGTTTTGTGAATAATGGTCCGGATTTGAACACCGTTGTGATGGGTGTGCAGGCAATGAAGAAGGTGATGCCGTGTCACGTGTGCGGAATCGTAGGTCATTGGAAACGCGAGTGCCCGATGGTGGTGCAGGAAGGTGCAGGTATAGGTGCGGGTGCAGGTGCAGGTGCAGGTGTTGGTCAGCAAAACAATGATGTCAATGCATTTCAGACAATGAGAGGACCGAAAATGAGAGGTCCAAACCCAAATTTTCAGACTGTAAATCAATTGCAGGGATTACAACCTATGCAGCCGCAGCAGATGCAGATGCCTCGTGTGCAGATGACGCAGATGCAGCCGATGCAACAGCAGTTACCTATGGTACCTAATCAGCAAATGCAAATACCCTTGGCACCAATGAGTCAGCAGCAAGTGATGGTTCCTCCGCAGGTAACGGGTCAGGTAATGAGTACAAATGGCACCGTACAACAGTTCCCCTTACACAGTGAGAGTGGAATAAACAACGTATGGGAGAGCGAAAGTTCAGGAGAAGAAGGAGATTGTGTGCTTGCGGCATCCTTGGAAGTTGATCAAAGGGGTCCGTACGTAGAGGGAAGAGTAATGGGTCATCGTGTCTCATTCTTGGTTGACACGGGAGCCACACGTTCAACAGTTAAGAGCAGAGAAGTTCCAAATTTGCCACTCTCAGGGAGGACAGTTCAAGTGGTGGGAGTAGCAAACAGACACCTGACGAACCCAATTACAGATCCGGTTCCAGTCAGCATCGGTAACTATCAAGGGGTACATCAGTTTGTGGTGTGTGACTCAAGCCCGATAGCACTGTTAGGGAGGGACCTATTGTGCAAATTGGGTTGTTCGATAATGTGTTCAAACGAAGGAATCACAATAGAAACGAGCATTGATGGGGAAGAAGAGGACAGTGTAGAGGGGGATGAAATGGAGACGGTCGACGAAGAGTATCCTCTGATTTGTCTCTTCCCGATGATAACTGAAGAAGATATCCCAGCAGAATTGCGGGAAACAGTCGGAAAGGAAGTGTGGGACATGACAGGGAAAGAGGTGGGATTGATGAAAGGAGTGGAACCAGTAAAAGTGATGGTAAAACCCAATGCGATCTTTCCCCAGACCCCACAATACCACATGCCACAAGACACCCTCATGAAAGTTGCCCAACTCATTGACGAATTTGTAAAGCAGGGGGTACTGAAAGAAGTGCTAAGCAGTCCATGTAATTCACCAATAATGGGACTAATAAAGCCAAGTGGGAAAGTCCGACTCGTGCAGGATTTGAGGAAAATAAATGACATCATAATAAAGTGCTGCCCTGTCGTACCGAATCCAGCTGTGATAATGTTTCAAGTCCCTTGCGATGCTGAATGGTTCTCAGTCATCGATTTGTCACAAGCATTCTTTTCTGTGCCTCTTCATGAGGACAGCCAATTCCTCTTTTGTTTCAAATTCCTAGACAGAGTGTATAGTTGGTGTCGAATTCCTCAAGGGTTTTCTGAGTCACCGTCAATATTCAATCAGATTCTAAAGAAAGATCTGGAAGCATTAGAACTGCCATTCGAGTCAACCCTAGTACAGTACATTGATGACTTACTGGTTGCATCAAAGACAGAAAGTGGCTGCACAGCCGATACCATTGCTCTGTTGAACCATTTGGGAAGGAATGGACATAAGGTGTCTCCTTCCAAATTACAGTTCTGTCAGAAGAAAGTGAAATACTTGGGTCACCAAATAGAAAAAGGGTCACGGAGAATAATGAAGGAAAGAGTCACAAGTATACTCCAAATGAGTCCACCAAAGACAAGGAAAGAGGTGAGGAAGTTTTTGGGAATGGTGGGATATTGTCGCCAGTGGATACCCAACTTCTCGTCTCTAGCAAAGCCCCTCCTGAAATTGACCCAAAAGGATGCCTTGGATGAAATTGAGCTGAAAGGAGATGAGATGGATGCTTTTGTTGAACTAAAAGAATGTATGTGCAGGGCTCCAGCTTTAGGTATGCCTGATTACACGAAGCCTTTCACATTGTTTTGCCATGAACGTGATGCATGTTCTTTGTCTGTCTTGACCCAAGCCCATGGTGGCGTAAACAGACCAGTAGCGTATTTTTCAGCTACTTTGGATCCGGTTGCAGCAGCACTCCCAGGGTGTTTGTGCGCGGTAGCAGCAGTTGGTATCAGCCTCACTCAGAGTGAAGGAATAGTGATGGGACACCCAGTAACAGTCATGGTCCCTCACTCAGTTGAGATACTTTTGACCCGCTCCCGAACGCAACACATGACTGGAGCAAGACTCACGAGGTATGAAACGATAATTCTGGGCTCACCGAATGTGCAGCTGAAAAGGTGCACTACGTTGAATCCAGCTACCTTGCTTCCTGGAGAAAATGCTGAAATTGAGGATGCTGAAGACGTCGAGCATGACTGCCTTCAGGTGACTGAATTTTGCACAAAACCTCGACCGGACATCAAGGATACTAAGCTTGATGTAAATGACCAAATTCTTTTTGTTGATGGTTCATGTCTAAGGGATGGGATGGGGATTTTGAAAGCAGGATATGCTGTATGTACTGTCACAGGGGTCTTGGAAGCGGGATGGCTTCAAGGAGTCTATTCTGCACAAGTAGCAGAACTTGTAGCTCTTACCAGAGCATGCCAACTGTCTGCATTGATGAAAGTCACCATTTACACTGATAGTCAACACGGGTTTGGGATTGTGCATGACTTTGGACAACTATGGTCACAGAGAGGTTTCCTGACTTCTTCGGGATCCCCAGTGAAGAACGGGGAGAGGATAAGGGAATTGTTACATGCCATTCAAGTGCCAGCTGAAGTTGCAGTGGTAAAGTGCAGTGCTCACACGAAAGGACAGGACTATGTGTCTCTGGGAAATGCATATGCGGATCAAGTCGCAAGATTTTGTGCCTTGAACTGTATATTACTAAGGGATGATTGGAATACGATAAATGAGCCAGAACTCGCACCAGCTGAAGCATTTGCCTTGAAGGTTGTAGATACAATAGAGGAACTGAAAGCACTACAGAATAATGTCAGGGAGGATGAAAGAGATTCCTGGATCAAATCACAATGCATAAAGAGACAAGATGAGTTATGGGTTTCACATGAGGGAAAATTTGTTTTACCAAATAGTCTCCTATCACAGCTTGCGCGGTTCTATCATGGGCAAGCTCACCTAGGGAGAGATGCCATGATAAGAATGTTCAAAACTGATTGGTTTAACCCCAGATTTCGCCAAGCTGCAGAAGCAGTTTGCCATCGATGTGTCACTTGCCAGCAGATGAACCCAGGAAAGGGAACAGTTGTGAGCGCGAGTCACATTGGTAGGGCAAGCGGTCCTTTTAGCCGAATGCAGATGGACTTCATTGAGATGCCTGTGCATGGAGGTCTGAAATAAGTGTTGGTGATTGTGTGCATTTTTAGTCACTGGATTGAGGCATACCCTACACGTAGAAATGACAGCCTTACGGTTGCCAAGCTATTGCTGAGGGAGTTGATACCACGTTTCGGATTCCCGATCTCTTTAGAATCAGATAGGGGAAGTCACTTCAACAATGAGGTGATGAAGTTACTTTGCGAAGCACTGAACATTGAGCAAAAGCTGCACTGTAGCTATCGCCCTGAAGCATCAGGACTGGTGGAGCAGATGAATGGTACGCTGAAATCGAGAATGGCAAAAATATGTGCATCGACAAATTTGAAATGGCCTGACGCATTGCCCTTAGTGCTAATGTCAATGAGAAACACTCCTGATAGAAAGACTGGATTGTCTCCACATGAAATTCTCATGGGCAGAGCTATGAGACTTCCTGCAGTTCCCACAAACATGCTTTTGAATATTACAGATGATATGGTGTTAGACTACTGCAAAGGACTGGCTGACGTGGTTCGCTCTTTCGCTCACCAGGTGGAAGCGACCACCTTGCCACCGATCCAAGGTCCAGGACACGCACTGAAAGCAGGTGACTGGGTCGTGGTAAAGAAGCACGTGAGAAAATCGTGTCTGGAACCCCGTTGGAAAGGCCCTTTCCAAGTGATCCTGACGACAACTACCGCTGTGAAGTGTGCGGGGGTTCCCAACTGGATTCACGCCAGTCACACAAAGAAGGTGTTGTGTCCCACAGATGAGGAAGTTGAAGCGCTGAAAGTACCAGTGCCTGATAAAGCAGTGCCGAGTGCTGAGACAGAACAAAAGCGAACTGAAAGCGAACAGGCAGAAGCAGGAGAAAAAGAGATATTCTCCGACAACGAAGACACCAACTCACTTGGGGGAGACCAAGGAGAAAGTTCAGACAGCGACGAAGAAGCTGCAGGTGACAAAGAGCCTGAAGCAGCTGAGGGTAGCAAAAAGCCTGAAGCAGCTGAAGGTGACAAGGAGCCTGAAGCAGCTGAAAGTGATAAAGAGCCTGAAGAAAATAACGGTGACGAAGGGCTCGAAAAAGGTGAAGAGGCAGGAGAGCCTGATCAGAGGAGGGCTTTCCCAGAAGCAGACGATACCGAAAAAGGAAAAGAGAACGTGATCGATTCCCCGGAAGAAGGGGATAAGGCAGAACAGAACGAAAAGGTTCAAGCTTCCACAGAAAAGACAGCAGGTCCATCAAATGGACATGGTGCAAAGAGAAGACTAAGTATCTCACCAATAAAAGAAAAGGGTAAAGAAAGTTTGAACGAAGGAGGAAGGCCGAAAGTGAAAGAGAAAAGAAAAGAAGTGACTGTTGTGGATCAATCGTCAAGTGAAGAAAAAGACTTGACAAAAGAGGAAAGTACCAGCGAAGCAGAATCGAAAAGGGAAGCAAAATTGAAAAGGAAAAGAATACCAAACAGGAGATATTCTGGTCCTGAATGGGCATATGCAGTCAATGATGATTGGACTGACGAGTTTGTATCTCTAAGCATCGAGAACGAAGAAGAAGAAGAGATACCGATAGAAAAGAAAAGTTTCATAGACTCTGTCGATTGAAAGAGTAAATGATATTGCTTGCTACAATATAACGTGAAAGGAACAACCAGCTGGGACATTGTTAAACCGGATGAGACATTTGCTAAACTGATAAAGACTGAGTTATTGCCGAATTGAGACAAATGCTGCTAACCGATAAGTGACTGGCCTTTTGAAGAAGACGGTGTGAACATTGTGCTCGTTCAGCTTTGCAACTGAATTGCTAAATAGTTTCATTTATAAGTGCTTCTAGCTCTCTGATTCTATACAGATCATGGCGCAAACCAATAGAAAGAAATTTTGTAAATATGTGTGTATAGGCTTGGTAATTACATGTGTAATAATAATAATGGCAATTGTGTTTGGAATGCATGGAAAGGGTGAGAATGAGACTATTACTGCTTCTACTATCGCTCCTGTTACTGCCACTGAACTAACACCATTGAAAAGACTGGCATTGGATGAGAGACTCTTGCATGATAAGAAAGAGCTTTCGTATAACGTTTTCTATCGCTTACTAACAGAGTATGTTGAGACAATGGATGCGAAAGATTGTTATGTGTGTACACAGATACCGACATCAGTAAAGGAAGGGGTAACTTATCACCACATGCCTCTTACATATGGGATTACGTGTAGTATAGTAATGTCTAGGTTTTATGGTCAAACTAACATACAGTATTTTTACTCGAATTATGATGTTACCTTTGCTTATGTTCCTATAATAGCGCAGCTAAGCGAAACTGCAAGATATTGGGATTACAAAATTATGAGGGACTTTTTCGAGCCAATGCAACCTTTTGAAACGGCTCATGCTCATAGGGAAAACCTTACCTGCTCAGTCTCTGCTGTAGAAATAAGCTTTTTAGATCTCACAGATGATAGAAGGGCTCAAATGAAAGCAAAATTAGAAAAAGAGTTACATAAGAGGACTTCAGTAGATAATTATGATTTTGCTGCTATAAAGACACAAGGGAAAATAGCTTTAGACGCTTGGCATGTAGGGAAATTTTGTATATATCGAGGTGAATCTTATTACGACAATATTTTTGTAGGAGCGAGTGAGTGCAAACATACGTTTATTTTTAAGGCCAAATGGACATTCATGATGGACGGACTTGACCCTGTCATTCCAGGTGTATATTACATTTGTGGGCATAATGCTTATTATCGTCTTCCCAAGGGATGGTGGGGGAGATGTTATTTGGGTATAGTGTTTCCAAAGGTTTATCAACTGGATGACGTATCGATGATTCAAAAGACATCTGGATCTCATAATATCCAGAAAAGAGAGACCGCAGCTGCTGTGGTAGGTGATATATTTGGAGCCATGATTCCTTCATTGGGAGTTGTGCTGAATTCCATCAAGATACGAAAGTTGTCTACTATAGTGGATAACATGCTGACAAAGTTTTCAGGTGCTATAATCCTGATAGATGCTGAGCTTGCAGCGGAAAGAGCTATGACTCTTCAAAATAGGCTTGCTTTAGACATTTAGACATTCTTTTAGCAAAGGATGGAGGCGTTTGCAAGATGATTGGTGCACGTCACTGCTGCACCTATATACCGGATAATAGTGTGAAGATTAAAACTATGCTTGCTAATCTAACAAAAGAGAGTGCAGATTTGAAAGAACTGAAAGAACCAGGAGTGTGGGAGAAGGTTGGAAAGGGAATAGCTTCAGTGGGACATTGGATTGGGGGAATCTGGAATGGAATATTATTGAAAATAATAGAAGGAATATTAATAGTAATAATTTGTGTATTTGGAATTTGGGGAATAAAAAGGGGAATAATAATGATTATGGAAAGAATTAAAAGAAGAAAAGAAGAGAAAATTATGAAAAGAATGGCAGAAGAATACAAAGCGCAAACTAGGGGAATTAAAAGGAAAAGGGAACTGACAGAATTTTAATGGAATAAAATTTGTGGGCGTGGTTTGGTGTGATGACTAGTAGTCATCAGAGGAGGGATTGATGAAGCAGAAAATGAAGGTTTTGATTTATTAACGCTTAAACGTAGTGCTGAAATAATCATGTGTGATATTAACCGAATTAATAAAGATTGTACGGGGACAAAATGTGCCCTCAGAGTAGTTTGCCATCATTTATACGCGTGCTTTATATAACGTGGTGAATTAGAATTGCACTAATCCGACATAATCATAAACGTGTGCTACGATTTGCTTGTTTGAAATGTTTTAGCTTAGCATTACTTTAGCAGAGGCTTTGGCCTAGTTGCCTGGTCTCACGGTTTAGATGCTCGTATTTTTCCACTGTGCTATTAAACGTGTATTTAAGCTTGAAGCTGTACTTTTCCACAGAAACTGTTCACATGCTTATCTTACAGTTAGTGCCAGCCTGGCATATTTTCTCTTTAATTCAAGGTCGACTTGCAGGTGCGGACAATGGAGGCTCTGAGAGTAAGCTAATTGGGAAACAATGTTGCGATTTGCGTACCCATCTCCAAGGATAATGTATGCTTAAGTAAAAACTTGAGAACTGTCGTTTTTGATTGGTCAATTTGAAGCTAACCTATGAACCCTCCAATGGAGACCCTACTGGACTTGAACTGTTGTCTATAAAAACCAGGTGCACGAGAGGAATCTCTCTCTCGATCATCGGACATCCTGCCATTTTGACATCGTAGCTATTATGGCCACTTTGCTGCGACGCCATTTTGAGAGACTTTGATGCTTTCTCTAATCGAGAGAAAGAGACTTTAAATGATTCTTGCCCTAGAGACTGTAACTTTGATTTGATCCCTTTGCATGAAGTAATAGTTTTACCTTGCCACCGTGAGGCATTTGCCCCGTTCACCCCTGCCCCTTTGTCCCGTCCTATGCTGATCAAGAAAACGGTACCCATGATGACCGAAGAACGGTACCTGTGAGACGAAGACTTCCTTGATTGCTCATCGTAATTGGTAAATATGAAAGGAAATTGTAAAATTGCATTGTGTTTCTTTTAGGTGACCAACTGCTGATTTTGGTAAGAGCCCTAGTTAGGAGTTTTCTAAATTAATGTTGCTAAATTGTTTTTGCATGAAGTCCCACATGCCGATGCTAATTTGAGGTTAGATGAGGATTCCATCTGTCGCACGATGCAATTTGAGATCTTGTTATGCTGACTAAATGTACGCAATTAGTTCAACACATATGTCCCACCTTAACCATACACTGCGCCCTGCCCTTGGGGCTAGCTATGGCCTACCTTACGGGTGTTTTACATGTAAGAAAAGGGAAGGTTTAGGCCTGGCAAGTGGGTACACTTGCCAAGTTGAATCTACAGTTAAAACTGCACACACAGACACTGCAGTGGCAGGTCTGAGACATGATTACAGAGTTACTTATGTGGGAAGCACAACCTGTGCTGCAGGCCCACTAGTAGCATTTGGTTTACAGGCTCTGGCAACTCCATGGCACTTTACTAGGGACTTACTAGTAAATCAAATATGCCAATCATGGATACGCCAATTACATACACATTTTGGAAATGAGCACTTGCACTTTAGCACTGGTCAGCAGTGGTAAAGTGCCCAGAGTAACAAAAACAGCAAGAGTCCAGCATACATCAACAACCTGGGGAACAGAGGCAAAAAGTTTAGGGAGACCACGCCAAGGATGAAAAGTCTAACAATCATCAAGCACAGGTCCTGAGATATCGGTGGAGGAGATTTAGCAAGAGAAGGCGGATCATGTTTAAGTCTCTTATGAGTAGAAGTAGAAATGGTCTGAGAAAATTTAGGTGAAGAAGATGACGAATATATCTTTAAAGATGCAGAGGAAACCATAACAGTACAAGTTTTAGGCTTTAATAACTGAGAAAGTTTTCCAGTAGATGTTAATTGATATAAAAGAGTTTTTTTGTTTTTTTTAATTTGCCCATATAATGGAAAAATAGTAATTAGAGAGCAGCACAACAATTTCATATATAGATTGCAAAAGCAGCTTCCTCGTATTTAGTAGCAACAACAGTAGTAGGAAGGGATACCTTTAATCACCATATTAAAAGTGACAGTTGTCCCGCCCCGGAAATGACGTCATATCCGGTGGCTGGGACTTCCGGTGTCCCAGAAAGCCCTCCCCGGAAGTGACGTGCATGGGGGTGTCACGTGGTTTGTGAACACGTGTTGTTGGCTGGTAGAGCCACCCTTTTTTTTTTTTTTTGAAATGTTGCATATAAGGAGCTGGTTAGAACCGGCTGTCAAACCGCAAACCAGGGCTGAATCAGTTTGCCAAGGCGCTATGAAGAGATACAATCCGATCGCCAGAAAAGCCGTCTCCTCAGGGGCCCTGAACACTATTGGTAGATATTACTGGACCCTCGCCCCTCGTACGATGGATGAGAATGCACAACAGGGTGTCCCAGACACCCGGGATACCGATGTTACAGGTTTTCAAGAGGAACTTTGCCATCGGCTTGAAAAGCTTGACCTCAAGGATGTGTCGCCCTTGATATCCCCTATTAAGGGGGCCGGCAGTGACAGCGATGTCTCGAAAGATGGATTAAGAGGGGCATCTAACGTCGTAGACATTGAAGTTGAAGAATGTGTACCACCCCCGAATTCGCCCATCTATGAAGACATGGGCTTCCAGGAGGACCCCGAGGCAGAGGCCTTTATTTTACAACCATCAGGTGTAAGTTCAGGCGCTGTTTCTGCCCCAATGGACCTCTGCGACTCCCAAGATTTCAGAGGAGCCTCTGAGTGTGAAGCGAATGCTGAGGTTAGTAAAGACATTTTTTATTTTATTTTTTTATGCCTGTATACTCTAATGTCATACTTTTAACTAATAATGTGTCTTGTGCTTTCTGTTTGAACCCTAGAACATAACAGAAGAAAGAGAGCCTCTAGAAGGGTCCGCTCCAAAGGTTAACACCGTAAATTTTTTCTGCTTATGCTGTTCCAGACAGTCTGAAAGTATTACAAGCCAGAACAAAGAGCCTCGTAAGAAATGTGTTTGCACCTACACTAGCCACGATCTTGAAAAGGAAGCTCCGGGCGTACCCTGTGACACCATATGGCCGGTTAAAGGCTTTGCAGCTGCCGTTGTGAACGCTTGTGTTAAAAGGGATTATTATGACCTTTGCTACGGGCATAAAATTAATGACCCTCAACAGGAGGCTCACGAATGTCTATACAATGCATACACTGCAAGAACAATTCGTCACGTTTGTAACCGGATAGACACTTATCGGGTATATAAGCTGTTAAGGGTTGTGTATGGGCTGTCTGCTGTGAAGAAAAGTGTCCACTGTGACATGATGAAGGTCTTGGCTGCGGCTGTCCTTGAGATCCGATACGCTGCAGAGCCATGCTCAAAACTCGACCGCATGCACGGGATGTGTCCCCCCTTTGACAAACGTATGGTAGAACGGGTTATAGAAAGACGAATGTGTGACATTTATTATAAAAACAGAAGAATGTTGTCTTTAGCCCCTCGAAAACTGTTTTAAATAAATAAATAAATAAATAAATAAAAAATAAATAAAAAAAAAAAAAAAAAAAAAAAGTAGACCATAAATATGTTACTTAACGCTCCATACTTACTCACTTTTAGGAGGGGATTCCGGGTATCGAGGTGCAAGATGTCTATGAGTTACAACCGGGCTACATCTGTATCGGGAGATTGATTTTTGTGCTGGTTAAAGAAAGAATAGCTGAAATACAGCCTGTGACTCTGCGATGTCTGAACATTTCGGAACCTTCTGACTTGTTGCAATGTAACTGCCATGAGTGTATCGCCAAGTGGTGTATCAATGGCCGGCTAAACGCATCTGTTAAATGCTGGGCCTTGGACAAAGACCACAAGCGCAAGTTAAGACTTTCACCTGAGACGGGGGTGCATGAGGCTTTGGAGAACATGACTGTAGATTATCTCACAAATAAAGGTTCTGCATTGTCCTATCTAGAACTGTATGAACTGTTGAATTATATCAGTATCCTGAGCGTTCAGAGTTATAGACGTGGGGAACGGGAAGTCATGTCTAGAGCTATTGAGAGTATAGCTATAAAAATATCAATGTTTGTGTCGCTTAGGGTTTGTAAAGGAACATGCTCTGAGTAACATGTGTAGTGGATGTTGTACTATGTATACGTTTGTAAAAAAGGCCACATTGGATCCGTGTTTTGACATTTATAAGCTATGTAGCACAAAATGTCAAATACACGCTGGTTGTATACCCCAGCCGCACATGTATGTTTTTTATGTTTAATAAAATGACCTTACACAAAACAGGTGTCTTTCATTTCGGGGTGTTGATGTGAGACAGCATGACGGATGCTGATTTAAGGAAGCTTTATTACGATAAACAGGGGGTTGGAAGTTTCGGAGGCTCCGAAGCTCTATTTAGAAGGGCTCGACCTGAAAATGAATCTGTAAAACGTGCCAGTGTGAAGACTTGGTTAGCTGGGGAAGAGGCTTATTCGCTACACAAACCTGTCAGGAGACGCTTTAAGAGGCGGTCCACAGTTGTTAACGCACAGCTCGATTATCAGTGGCAGGCCGACATAATTAGTCTTCAAGATCTGGCACAACATAACGATGGTGCCATGTATATATTAACCGTCATAGACGTCTTGTCCAAATACGCATATGCAGAGGCGTTAAACGATAAAAGTGGTACCAGCGTTACAGCTGCTTTTAAAGACATCTTCGCTAGCGGGCGCGTGCCCCAGAAACTACAAACAGACGCCGGAAAGGAATTTTTAAACAAACATTTCCAAAAATTATTAGACCAGAACGCTGTTCAACATTTTGTAACGCACACCGAGGTAAAGGCCGCTGTTGTAGAGCGTTTTAACCGTACTTTAAAGTCGAAGATGTGGCGATACTTCACCGCCAACAACACCTACAGATACGTGGATGTTCTAAAGGCTTTTATAGATGTTTATAACGCCACCTACCATCGGACAATCAAAATGGCCCCTGTTAAGGTTACAAGGGATAATTCGTTAACGGTGTGGAGAACGGTGTACGGTGGGCGTCTCACACAGAAAGTCAAGAAACCGGATTTAAAAGAAGGGGCTCATGTCAGGGTTTCAAAGTTGAAGGGTGTCTTCACCAAAGGCTACCAGCAAACATTCAGCGATGAGATATTCATAGTGGAAAGTGTGCAGTTTAAAGAAGGGGTATATATTTACAGGTTAAAGGACTACGCTGGGGAAGAGGTATCGGGTGTCTTTTACACAGAAGAGTTACAAGAGGTGCCCTACGACCCGAACAGGGTGTACAGGGTTGAAAAGGTTCTGAAAAGAAAAGGGAGCGGAGCCCGGCGACAGGCGTTGGTCAAATGGCGCGGGTGGCCCGAGAAATTTAACAGTTGGGTTCTGGCCAGCTCGTTGCACGGTGTGTGAGGTATAGCTGTAAACGCTATGATGGAGAACTCCCCTTTTTATATCACGCTGCCATCCAACGCTTCGAAGGACATGTTCCCAGACAATCAGATTTCGAGTTATACAGTGAAACTTGCAAAGCCAGTGGATTTGAAAGGCCCGTGGGAGGTGGCACTAACGGAAATACAGTACCCTAGAACTTGGAATACCTTTACAAAGGCCGATGTTAAATTTCATATAAAGCGACCTCAGGATGCACTGACCTATAACTTGTCTTTCCCGCACGGCTATTACCCTACCGTCGCAACGGTGGTCGATGCCATCAACAAGTCTATAGCCAGCACTGAAGCGTATGCGAATATATATCTGGTATTGGATCACGTTAGAAGAAAGGTGGTTCTTAAAGCCCCAGAGTTCAGTACAGTGTTTAAATGTAGTGGTAAATTACAAAGGGTTTTAGGGACCGTACAGCATCACCAAAGGCAGATGGATCCAGACCCTACATGCCCCGATATTAACGGCGATTTTTATACACTCTACGTTTATAGCGACATTGTAGAGCCGCAGAGGGTCGGGGATAGTTATTCCCCTTTGTTGAGGTGGGTCCCGGTGCAGGGTGAAAATAACGCAATGGTTAATATACAACATCACAAACTCGACTATGTTGCAATTTCTAAAAACCATTTTGACACTATAACCATCATGGTGTACAACGATCAGTCGGAGCCGGTCGCCTTTAAATACGGGAAAGTTATTGTTAAGCTTCATTTAAGGCCACGGCGCGAAGGTGACTATTAGACAGCTGCAATGGTCACCATGAAAACCTACGGGGATCCCTCGATGTACAGGGACTATTATAGAGTTCAGGCCGGGTATGGCGGTCCCCAACCCTACTTTCAAGGGGCTCCGGTTATGTATGGGGCGGGATTGGGGGGTTTCTTCCGGAGCATGTTTAGACGTGCCATGCCCTTTTTGAGAAGAGGGTTCGAAATTGCAAAACCTCATGTTAAAGCGGCAGCTACAAACATAGCCCAGGACGTTGTGGGCAGTGTAACGTCTGCGGTAGCAGAGCGCATGAATAGACAGCCCCAAGAAGGAGCGGGGTTGCTGTATAAAGCGCATGGTTTTGTTAAAAGGAAGCGAAGGGCATCGCTGCGTAGGGGGCCGCCAAGGCCCTATAAGAAGCGCCGGACTACTTCAAAAGGCCCTCACAAAAGAAGAGTCATAAGACGGAAGAGATCAACCAAGAAGAAGAGAACTCGTTCTAGTGCGAATATTTTTTAAAACATCGATCATGGCCTTCGTACACTGTGCATCGGGTGAATGCGCCAAATCAGAGTTAGATCTGTTTTCTCTCAAACCCACACAGACTAGCATTGAAAACAGTTTTTTCATGGAAGTGTCGCCGATGGCCGCTCTGACACCCCTTGCACCGATAGAGTTTTATGTGTCGGGGTCCACGGATATGTACCTTGATCTCAACAACACTCTCCTGCACCTCGTCTGTAAAATAACCAAAGCGAACGGTGACAACATCGAGGATGATGCTAGAGTGGCCCCTATAGCCTATCCCATCGCAACAATGTTTAATCAAGTGGACATTAACCTAGGCGATCGCCTCGTCACACAGAGTGATAACATGTATGCCTACAGGGCCTACATAGAGAGTATTCTAAATTATAGTCGTGATGCGCTGGACACACATCTTTCAGCGGGGCTCTTCTACCGAGATACCGAAGCGCATTTGGAGAACACAGCTTTGGACGGAGACAACGAGGGTTTTAAAAAAAGAGCCAGCTTCGTCGCCGGCAGTAGGCAGTTTGACCTCCTGGGGCGCGTACATTCAGACCTTTTCTTCCAAGACAAACTGTTAGTCAACGGTATTGATCTTAAGATCAAACTCAATCGTAACAAGGACTCTTTCTGTCTCATCAGCGGTGATGCAGAGCAGTATAAACTGGTTATATTGTCAGCGAGCCTGTTTGTAAAGAGAGTGAAAGTGTCCCCAAGTGTCAGACTGGCCCATGCTGAAGCTTTACAATTATCGAACGCCAAGTATGCCATTGAAAGAGTTGCTCTGAAGATATTCAGCATCCCCGCCGGAACCCGATTAACGCAGCAGCAGAATCTATTTCTGGGGCAGTTACCGAAACTCATCATCATAGGGTTTGTGGACAATACCGCTTTTAGTGGCGCCTACAACTCAAACCCTTTCAACTTCAAACACTATGATATCAACTATGCCGCTCTGGTTCACGAGGGTGCCGTGATCCCCGCAAAACCTTTCACGCCGAATTTTGGAACATCAAATTTTGTCCGGGAATATCTAGGACTGGTCTCGATAACGGGGAAACAGCTGCGGGACTCAGGAGTAGTTGTTTCAAGGGAAGGGTATGCTGCAGGCTACACGCTGTTTGCGTTCGACCTGACGCCGGACATGGAAGATGGCGACCATTACAACCTGATCAAAAACGGAAATCTAAAAGCGGAAATACGTTTTACACAGGCACTGGCGGCCAATGTGAACATGGTTGTGTTCTCTGTATTCGACAGCGTTATTCAGATCAACCACGCCCGTCAGCTTATGTTTGACTACCATTGAAAAAGTGTAAAATAAATTTTTTAATTTTTTAAAAAAAATATATAAAATGGACACTACGGTGATACGGGACTTCTTAAGTAGACATAAATATGCTAAGAAATACTTTCTAGGGGTATACCCTAGCGATGGACTACCTGAAAAGATAGGTCCGGAAAGGCCACGTACACTCGTCTTTAACACCGATCCCCATTACAAGGGTGGGGCACATTGGGCGGCACTGTTTCTGGATGTGGACAAGGTTATAGTGTTTGATAGTTTAGCTGAATTCCCTGAGCATAGTATTTATACAAAGCCGATATTCAAATATGTAAAAAAAGCATCACCCACTGTTGTGTATAATAAACTACGGGTACAGGATCCTATGGCCATCACATGTGGGGAACATTGTATATACTTTATTAGTAAAATGTCTGAAGGTATAACGTTTAGAAATTTTTTAAATCTATACTCAGATGATTTAGTAAACAACGATGATGTTGTTATGAAATATGTGAATGAGAACTCTAGGACAATGTCACACGTTGTTAAAGCAGACTCTGGTCTCTGTCAAAAGTGTAAGGTCTTGTAAAGCTGTTATTTGTACTTGTGAGTGTCTAAAATAAAAAACATCTTAAACAAGCTTTCATCCTAGGCATTTTTTTTTTTAATCCGTACTGTGTACATTTTCAAACCATTCATAAATAAAAAGATGGCATACTCCGGCTGAAAATTTAAAAGTGTTTATTACAAGCATGTTTCAACACGAACATTTACATGGTTAAACATATAAAATGAAGCACATTTTTTCGAACCGTAAAAACTTTTAACAAAAAAACTGTACATGTGTGCAAAATTAGATCGGTAGCCATGTGTTCATTTTGAATAGTCTCTTTTTAGGCCCCATAGGAAGATCAGCACGGTCCCGAGCGGGTGTTAGTTGTGGAAAGAAAGGCGATGTCGATATAGCGGGGCTCCTTGTAAAAATAGCGGGGGCCGGGTCTTTTAAACTTTCAAGCTTACGGCGATTCTCGGCATTTCCGATGATCGTGGAGGGAATGTTGAGTTCCGCAGCTGCATTTAGGAACTGTTCCCAGCCTCTAGGAGCTTCTCGTGTTGTTAGGGTTTTACCGTGTGTGAGACCCCGGACCAGATCATACATATGGGAACCAGCAACCGGCTGCCCTTTGTAAACGAATTCACCCCGGGCGTTCCAAGTGGTCAAATCTTTAGTAGTACTCATTTTACTGAGTAACATTTGCGCAGCCCCTCTATATTTCTGACTGATATTTTTTAAAAGGTCTAAGACAAAGGCATCAGTTGTGGGTGTGGGACCTATGTCATGAGCCTGCGTAGAGGGTCCAGGCGGCTGTTCAGCATCTGGGGTGTACAGCGTCAGTTTGTTTTTTTCAAAGGTGAGTTGCTTGTAGTATTGTAGAAAGTTTTGAAGGGCTCCTGAGTAAAGCCCTGCCTTGTCGTGGGGTTTTAAATCTGTCCGGTTCAAAATGGCTTTGATTTCCGCATCGAGACGATGTGTTTCGTTTTTGCGTATGTCCCAGACGTCCGTGTTAGAAGGGGACAGATGTTCCACCTGTTGCCGGGGCACGAGGTACATTTTGTGGGCGTGCTCCATCAGGATCGCGACAGTAGCCCTGTGATTAGGGGTATAGCTATACCTAACAACGACCCTATAAAGCCTCCTGACTGTTTGAACAGTTTTCTTTTGGAAAGGAGTGAAGCCCTCTTATTGCTGAGCTTCTTAATAATGTGGCGTTTCTTCTTCAGAACCCGGAACTGGCGCGTTGATATAGGGACATTACCTTTTAGGGTGTTTAGGGCTATTTCTGAAATGGCGGCCACTAAATCATCCGTGGCAGCGCAGAGGATGGCTTTTCTTCTCGCGGGGCTGGCCGTTATCAACATTTTTAGAAGTCCTAAATTACGTCGTAACCGCGCAGACATTGTGGGGACCTTATATTACAAGGTTTAGAGTGTAAATGTTATAAGCAGCTTTTTACTTGTTCTTTTTATAGTTTTTGGACACTGTTTTAGGCGTGTAGGCGACTGGGAAGTCCGGGGGTATTATGCCGGCTCGTAGTCTGTAGTCTTCAAAAGTGTTGGGTTTCAAATCCACCAGTAAGTAGCCGTGGGGTTTTGCTGTAGCATCGTTAAAGGCATCCATGAAAAACTGGGTGTTGCCGGGGTACATTTGTTTAGCTATAATTGAGATTTGAAGTTTGTCTCTAGGGTTTTTAAATAAGACCAGGTATGAGGCGTTGAGAGTTATGGACCGGCTGCTCTTGCCCTTGTAAAACAGGTTCTGCACTATATAGCATATGCTCAGATTGCGGTGGTGTGAATATTGCGTAAAAGCCCGCTCAAGCTCGGGGTGGTCCCCTCCTTCACGCATGAGGTCATCCACCACGACCATGTTTACAAGGTGTTTTGGTAGCAAGTCATCGTCGTTGAGATTATCGGGGATACCCTCTATAAATCGAATGTGGGGAAATTTTAGGGTGAGCTCAGTGTAAAGATCCTGCCAGCATGAATAAAGCCACACGATGTTGTTAGGGGTCTGAGATAAAACACCGGGAGCGTTTTCTAACAGTTTCTTTATAAAAAAACTTTTACCGCTATTGGAGGGCCCCGCTAAAACGCAGGAGAATGGGTGCTGCAGTCTGGTGTCCATATCTGGGTGATGTTCAAACCTCTAATGGCTTTTAGTAACCGTAAGGCAGTGTTTTGTAGTCCGTTGTGAGGACCCGTTTGTCAAACACT
The DNA here is from genome assembly GCF_031143425.1 of Pleurodeles waltl. NCBI lineage: Eukaryota > Metazoa > Chordata > Amphibia > Caudata > Salamandridae > Pleurodeles > Pleurodeles waltl. The sequence continues at coordinate 1,274,779,863 of NC_090446.1, read as the reverse complement.
ACTCTTAAGGTTTTAAACATAGGCTGTGTTGTAATTTCCCATTTTTTCTTGGACCTGACTATGCTCGGATGGTTTACAACAATGGCTTTGCTATTTTTGTGATCGCTCGATGCAGAGTATTCGTGCACCAGGCCCTTCAGACTGTCAAAGTTTATTTTAATCGTATTGTTGACGTTTAAAGTGATACCTTTGACTTTCATGCAAACCTTGTTGCTTGAGGTCTTATAACTGTACGTCTTAGGGCCTGATGAGGTAAATTCCTGTATATACTCCCCCTTTTCGAGCTCGCTGGTCAAATCCCCTAGATAATCACCCAGCGGAGGATCTTCATCACCCTCTTTACTCACAAAGATAACAGAGTCAGTGTCATGGTACAAACACCGTTCCTGAAGCTGGTCCAACAACCTGTAAAGCTCTAACCTGGCGTGAGCGGTTGTGAAGCATGCTATAAAGATGTTTATATTGTTACACGTTGTGGGGTACTCTTTGGCGTATTTCCAGCATAGAACGGCCGTCTCGTCGTCAATAAATTCACAACTGGATACGTCATAAACAGGTGTGAATATGTACTTAAAAAGCTCATCCGGATCTGTGACGATGGATGTGTTTGACAAATTGGTCCGCTGTGCGAACTTTCCCCACAAGGAATTGAGACAGAGCTTAGCTAACTGCCGACGGGCGGGGTTAACCTTAATGAACGCAGGTCTCAGTTTAATACCCTCGCGAGCTTTGTAATCAGCGATATACTTTTTCTTTGAGGGCTCATCGACACACCATTCTGGATACCCCGAGGCCTCCTGCTTGTCTCTAAGAAACAAGTTTATGTACTCAGAAAAGAGCTGTGTTGTTGTATTTGGAAAGTGCCAGACTTCCAGGATTTTACCAAGACGATACCCTTTCTCTAGGGCCGTCTGCACCTCAATGGTACACCAAGTCCCTTCCAGCAGCCTCTGCTCATCACTATGCCGACATTCGCTAAGCTGTTTACTTTCAGCGCAGGTACGGCATAGGGGGAACATTAGCTTACCGTCGACTCTATAAGGGAGCACCGGAAAGTAAAGTTTCCGCGGAGGGTGAATCTGACACTTAATGATTCCAAAGTACTCTTTGAGAGGTTTAAAGTTCCTGTATACAATTGTAGGGTGGCCCACAGGGTACAACTTCACCTTGTTCACAAATGGATACAGACTAGTGAAGTCGTAGTAATGTATTTTCTCACCAGGGCCAGCTACACGGTACAATTGAATGGCGTTTGTACGGCCGCCGAATAAGGCGTCACGGGGCTCCAGCGGTGAAGGTAGCTGCTGGCTCTTAATAAAAGTGCTCAGTGCGCCATCTTTCGATAGCTCAGTTACCCAATCATGTTCCCAGAGAGTTCTCAGAACAAACCCACAACTCTCAATATACTGCGCCTTTGCCAGAGTCCGGCGGTACAGATGTTCAAACGTGGTGCCCTGCAGTCTATTAAATTCATGGGGTTTGTAACACTGAGGGCAACCATGGTAAAAACACCCGTTGAACTCAAAGGCCGTTGGAACACCGTTAATTAATGCATACCCGTCTAGATAGTAGCGGCCTAGACGGTATTCGCCGCCCTGCAAAGCGTGCTGAATGAAGATGCTCTCATTCGCAGAGACGTACATGAGCCACTGAATAGAAGGTGTGGAGTAACGTTTCTGCTTGCCGTTATAGAGGTCAGGTGGTATTAAGGCGATAGTTTCAGACATTAAAAACATGTGTTTATAAATAGACATGCACATTGAAGCCAGAGTAATGTTTTGAAATGGGTCCAGGTATACAGTTATTTTTTTTTCACGCTCGCACGGATCTGTTTCAATAAACACGACCCGCTTCGTCATCGCCACCACAACATCTCTGAATAGGTTGCATGCTTTTCGCAATATCATAACGTCCGCCTGACAGTATGCTCTCAATTCAGTTTGGAAATGAAACCGTTTTTCACGGTTTTCATCGTACCACTGTAGAAAACTCTCTTTTTCAGAGGGCATCATATAATCGCAACCATAACTGTCGGGCGGAGGCATAGGCCCAAAGTAATTCTGATTAGCCCATGTGTTAAAAAAGTGTGGGAAATAACCTTTACAGCCTTCAAACCCAAAGGCTTTTGGCAGTTTGCTCAACTTCATGGGCAGAAAATTCAAGGTGTCTATGAACCTAATGTCAAAAGGCACAACCTTAAGCAGCATTAGTTTGGAACCTTGGGTTATGAGACTAACGGGAAGCTTTTCATGTATCAGGTCCCTGATAATGAAAAAAGAATCATATGCTTTGGAGTTGTGAGCCAGAAATGTATAATCCTGGTATCGGGGTTGCATAAATGTGAGGAGGAAATCATTCACGCAAGCCCGACCTTCAAACTCCCAGCTCCCATCACCGGTTAGATGGTGGGCGTAAATATAGTTTGGTTGGTGCACCCCCGTCTCTTGCGTACACTCTATGTCAAATACGATATAGTCTTCTGTTTTTTTCTGGTAGTGACTTCTGAGCATGTAACACTCATGGGTTGTTCCGGCTATAAAAGGAGCTGTACACCTAGGGCACTGCATACCTTCACATTTGTGATCGACAGGTTTATAACGGCCGCAAGTCCCACAGTCGGCTTTAAGAACACATTGGGCGAGGCCTATGTGCGTGTTTAAGCAGTCTTGCGACCGACAAAACAGCTTGCACGTTGGACAGTTCACTTTCAGAGCATTGTCATTGACACAACCGTCCCTCTGACACATTTTACAGTGTAATTCACACTGGTGTTTGGTCCGGTTGTTGTATATGTGATCGCAATGCTCACACACATACTTGGCGCCTAGAAAACCCTTCAGGTTCAAGACACCGTAAAAGTGGTTTTCATGGTGTAGCACATACACGGTCTTGTTTTTCACACCTTCATTGGTAGTGAAGTACTTCCAAGAACCTGCATGGTATAGAACTTTAACCGTCACGGCGAAGTGATTCTCAAAAAGTCCCAGATCCCCAAAACCGACCATTTTGTCAGTCGGTATCTGAAGCGCCTCATGTGCTGCTACAGCCATCGCCATAATGACGGCGTCTGGGGTAGAGCGGTCCATCAATAAGCCTGCAATGCTTGCGGCCAGACACATGTTGGTAGCTCCGGTATTAAAATCGAGCAACCATCGTGATTGCTTGTCAATGATTTTACTGTACATAACGCTCTTTAAGGCTCTGGAAGCACCCCCCTCGCGCCCCCTAACAACGAGGGAGATGATTCTAAAGGACCCGTACGCCAGTAATTCAGCCTTGCTCTGTAAAAGTTTAGATAGGTTTTCTAAAAACGTTACAGCGTCAAACACATCCCGAGATGACCGTCTGGTGAACAGGGGACTATTGAGACCCTGTCCCTGAAAACGCATCTGAAAGAAATCATTAGGACCCACATCGTGTAACAATCGTTCGATCAGCGTTTGCACAGCCTGATGTATAGCTATGATGCCATGATCTGAGGAGTGTAGGCGATCTAGGTTAACGAACCTAAACTCCTCATAGTGTTCTGTAGCGTTAAACCGCTCTACAACACGACTATACCGTCTCACACTTTCCATAAAAACTGGTTCTGAAGCCTCAGTTTGAGAATTACTGGTTGTTGGAGAGCTCCCAGGGGTGTGGTTAGATGTAGGTGTGTTTTTAGACCTTCTGGTAACGCAGAGTCTGGCTTTCTTTAACTTTTTTATTACCAGCTTGCGTTTTCTAGAGCTACCAAGCCACTCTGGCTTCTTATGGGCCCATCTGGTTTTTGGTAAACGACCCCCGCCGATCTGAACAATGTCTGGCTTGTTTACAAATGGTGACACTGACACTACACCGACTTCGGACGGGGCTCCTCCAGACTGCTTAAGGCTGAGACGGCTCGGACCGTCACCCCCAGACGGCCTGTAAAGACCAGCAGCACCTCCTAACTCTATATTTTGAGGTCTTATGGGTGCAGGGCTTGGGGGTTGACATGACCTCTGACTATTGAGCGCTCGTAAAACTCTTAGAGCTCTACTAAGCAGGTGCTGGGGCTTCTTTTCATATTTAGACCTATGGCCCCCTGTACTGGTAAATGTAGTTCTAACATTCCCCGGGTATGTACGCTCACCTAGTCATGACGGGATGTTACCCATGGCCACAATTGTTGAAGCGCAAGTTTGGGCCATTGTGTTTCTACACCGAGCCATCAGCTGTTTTAAAGCCTTTATGCTAGCTCTGGATGCCCCTCTATTACCGTCGTTCTTACATAGTTTTAAAGTTTTTAGACGGAGTTGGCATTTTAACTGTCTGAACGAATGATGGATTTCTTTAACGTAGTTGTCTAGAACTCTAGCCCGGCTTGAAAGGTTTGTTTCAAGGCCAGTACTTGTGACACTAGAGGGGTGATTGCCAACTCCCTGAGCATCCCCAGTTATAGGACAGCGGCCGTTGTTATCACCCCCAATCACGGCTGAGGGATCAGAGCGGGACGTAAAAACAGGATTCCAGTGTGAACATCCAGGAGTTTGAGAGCCCTGATCATCGCTCGAGGGTGTTCCAAAACTCTGATTTTGCGTTCCGCTTCACCCTATACTGCTGTCGGGGTATATTGATGATGATGGTGAAGACCATTGCGCACGGGCACTTGGCGCAGGACTGGTGGGGTCGTATGCCCCCGGGGGTGTATCGGGGGACATCAGACATGGGGATGCCGGGGCTTCAGAACTTTGGGTAGTACCAGCTAGAGCCTTAAGAAGCTCTATACAGTGGGAGTAGGGATCCTCTGCAGGGTGATCATTTTCCATGGAGGGGTCACATAACACAGCGGGGATAGTTGTACACCCTGGAGAGGTTAGGTCGAGGCCAGACACGCCGGTATTAGAACTCTGGGCCCTAGGGGGAGCCGGTTGTACCTTAACAAAATTTTTAAAAGACAGGTCTAGAGGCCCAGATTGTTGCTCAGGGTTCTGGAACTTCTTCCTACGATTCTTTAAGGACAGCCGATTTATTTTAGGGTTGCTGCACTGTTTTGGGGACCCTCCAGAGGCTTCACAAGGTGCAATCAGTTGGGCGCTTGGTGTTGTAAGAACGATAATGTCCGGATGGTCACACCCCAAACCCGGGATAGTTGTTGCAGAAGTGCCCGCTGTACTAGGTATTCCCTTTATGATGGATGATGTGGTGTCGTTATGAGTTGTACCTGGTCCAGGAGCGACGGATGTGGAGATGTTGCAAGGTGGGTCTCGGTGCTCGGGTTGGCTCACGAGTACCGATGACTTTGTGGGGTTTTGAACCGTCCCAGTGTAGACCTTTAAAGATGACCTCCGCGGCTTAGGCTGAGGGCAGGCGTCTCCGGAGCTCTGGTGTGATGATTCTAGGACGTAAAGATAGCAAAATATAGATTAGGGCTAGTTAGAGCGGCTATACCTATGGGTCGGAAAGACGTTTAGACACACGCTGCACTGTATACACCAAACTCTACATTTTCTTAAACTCACCATGGTTTTTCCGGTTTGAGGGGTCCTTCTTAATGGGCGGGCCGTCCTTAGAACCAGGGGACTTCCTTTTGCGGGGCTGGCTTTTAAGCTTTGCATCCAAATTCCGGATCACTTCATCCACAGGGACCCCTCGGGATAAAAAACATAAAAAATAATGTTACACATACAAGATAATACATAGACTATACGAACTCACTATGATGACCAAATATAGGTCTGATTGTAGGGCTTGTTAGGTTTTCAGAGAGGGTTACAAAAAGAACCCTAATATTTACCTGCAGTAACGTTAGCCTGTGACAAGGTGTTTGACCCATCTTGAACATGAAGGATTTGTTGGAGAGAGGCAAGCGCGCACCTGAGTTCAGCATCATAACCTATGCAAGCACATGGGTTCCCATTAGCAGTAAAATAAAAATAACATTCCTGACAACGTCGTTCAGAACGACCAAGGGCCTGTAACTCACCTTGCTGCACGGTCTCCATTTGCACAGGGGGTTCCCCAGACTCTTGACAGTCCTGTGTACAAGAGAGACAGATTTGCCTTTAAACATACCACAATTCATCTTCTACGTCCGAACCCTTCATAAAAGCACAACATGGGTTGGACTAAAAAAAATAAAAATAATAATAATTAAAACAAATAAATTAAAAAAAAAAAAAAAAAAAAATTAAAAATATATATATGTCAAGATTCAAATTGTTGAATCCCTATGTTCTGTAAGTATAAATACATATTGACAACTGTAAAACTTTTCTCAAAAACTATACACGGTTTAATAAACAAATTCCACATGGTGGCGCTCTTGCATAATACGAGCTCAAAGATTGTCTCTATAAGACATAGCCAGGAAACTGGATCCTAGGAGCCAGGCCTGGTTTTCACCTTAGCTGAACAAGGCTGTGAACCATGTGTGGGGGGGCGGAGCTCAGTCTAAACTCCTAGCTGAGCCAATTCCAACACCACACAGTCTTTGTTTTAAAAAAAAAAAGAAAATGGCCGGATGTGGATGCAACATGTGTGAGGTCCTGGGTTTTTTCAAGGCAACAAAATCAGATCCAATGCCATCCTGAACTAAGGTGAGTGGGCTGGGGTACTTGAGGGGTCTGAAAAGCTTTTAGCAGGGATAGTTATTTTTTAATCATTATTATTTTAATTTATTTAAATATTTTTTTTATTTATATGCTTTAGAAAAACGACCTTGTAGGCCCCTAAACCCCTGGTCACACTTGCTATATATATATATATTTTTTTTAAAAGGCTGCCACATGGCGGCCTGGGGGTCTCTGAGCCCTGTGCTCAGGGCCCTCATATTTGTATTTGTATTTTTTTTTTTTTAAATGCTGCCCTATGGGGCCTTGGGGGCCCCAATCCCAAGGCCCCCAAAACGCTATTCATTTTTATTTCTTTTTTTATATTTGTATGGGCCCTAGGGCCCTAGCGCGCGAGGTCCGGGCCCCACAGACCCGGGCCTCGCGCCATTACTATATATTTTTTTTTTTAAAACAAGCAAATGCCGCACTCTGGCGGCAAGCGATCGGATCCCCGAGACCTTGGGAACCCCACGAGGTCTTGGGGATCCGATCGGATGGTTTAATTAGAGAGAATACCGCGCTGAAACACGCACGGCATTCTCTCTAATTAAACTTTCAACGCGGCTCTCAGAAGCCGCAGGGGTGTTCCCCAGCGGCTTCTGAGAGCCGCGTTGTTAATAATCCCATTTAAAAAAAAAAAAAAAAAAAAACTGCCGGTAGAGGTCTCCGAGGCTGTAAACGCTCGGAGACCTCGTTATCAAGTTAGGAGATCTCTTCACGGAGGCAGCGCGACCTCCGAGAAGAGATCTCCTAACTTGATAACGCTGTCTCCGGGCGTTTACAGCCTCTGGAGACACGCGTTATTAACTTAACCCGAGCTGCTTTCAGAGACAGCCCGGTCTCTGGGAACAGTTTTGTTAAGTTAATAACGCGGGTCCCCAGAGCCCAGGACGGCTTTGGGGACCCGCGTTATTAACTTAACAAAGCGGCTTTCAGAGACCTGCAGGTCTCTGGGAGCAGTTTTGTTAAGTTAATAACGCGGGTCCCCAGAGCCCAGGACGGCTTTGGGGACCCGCGTTATTAACTTAACAAAGCGGCTTTCAGAGACCTGCAGGTCTCCGGGACCAGTTTTGCTAAGTTAATAACAACGGTCCCCAGAGCCCAGGACGGCTTTGGGGACCTGCGTTATTAGCCTAGCACAGCTGCTTTCAGAGACCAGCAGGTCTCTGAAAGCAGTTGTGCTAGGTTAATAACACCGGTCCCCAGAGCACAGACCAGCTCTGGGGACCACGAGTTATTAACCTAGCAAAGCTGCTTTCAGAGACCTGCAGAGAAATGCAGGTCTCTGGGAGCAGTTTTGCTGAGTTAATTACTCGAGCCCCAGAGCGCAGTATGGCTCTGGGAACCTAGTGATTAACTTAACAAAGCAGCTTTCAGAGACCTAGTGGCCTCTGAGACCAGTTTTGCTAAGTTAATCACAAGGGCCCCAGAGCTCAGGCCTGCTCTGGGGGGCCCTTGCTATGAACATTTTGGCGCGGCTCTCAAGAGGCCTCGCGGTCTCTTGAGAGCTACGCCGCAAAAGTTCATAACCTGGGCACCCCAGAGCTATGGTTGACCCCTTGGAGCGTAGTTATTAATTTTAGAGCTCTGCACCTCGGAACTCATTGCGCTGAGCTCTAAAATTAACAACTAGGCCACCCCCAAAAGCTCACCACTTAAACACACTATTGCGGCCATATAATACTGGCCCATACCATAAAATACACATAAAAAAATACATAAAGAGCCCCATAACATTTCCTGTACAAATTAAATACAGCCCCACCACTAATACCATTAGCTACACAACCCCTGAACCATGACGTACACAATAAGCCCACCATACTGCCATCAAAATAAGTGCAACCCCACAAAAATACAGGCCCCTACATAGTCCCAGAACCAATATGTACATATTAAGCAGTCCAAATACACCCCACATCGTAAGTGCACTCGCCCTGAAATACATGCCTATACATTGCACATTAACCCACAAGTACCAATTAAACAACCCCGCCCCACAAAACAAGTGCAGACTTTAAAAAATACCGACAGATACACAGCCCCAGAATCAGCAAGTACACATTAAAAGAACACCATCCCACAAAATGAGTGCAGATTTTCAAAAATACATGCCCATACACAGGTCCAGAACCAGCAGGTACAAGTTAAGCAGTACCAATACAATCCCCAAAATAATTGCGCCCCCATAAAAATACAGACAAATACATAGCACAAGACCCTACTAGTACCATTTAAACAAAATCACCCCACAAAGTAATTACAGTATCTCAAAAATACACTAATAGCAGCTTTTACATTTTTTTATTTTTTATTTATTTTTTAAAAGCAGGCATTTTACATCTCTATGTATAGTTAAACAGATTGGTGCTAATGTCATTGTTAAACTTTAGTAAAACACATACACACATCACACTGTTACAGACCTTAAGTAGAAGATGTTCAGCATCACCAGTCTGAGCTCTGCCCTTCATGTTTCCAGCCATTATGTCCTGATGCGTCCCTGCTTGCCACAAATGTCAGTATGTAGTTCAGAAAAAAAGAGGCCTGTGAAGTTGGGGGGTTCTTATACTAGGATCACAGTGGTAATTATGCCTGGGCTCTGTGATTGGTGGGACTTGAAAATAGGCATCTGTTATAGGTTAGCAATACTTGTCCTTTGTTGTGTTTCAACTTTTAATTACTGGGTCTGTTTTATAATTTAACCCCACCTCTGTCACCCCTGGAAAGAATGTAAGCCCATCTCTGTTTTAGATTAGCCATGCCACAACAACCTCTGTTGTGTTTCAAACTTTTAATTACAGGGTCAGTTTCTAATTTAACCCCACCTCTGTCACCCCTGGAAAGAATGTAAGCCCATCTCTGTTTTAGATTAGCCATGCCACAACAACCGCTGTTGTGTTTCAAACTTTTAATTACAGGGTCAGTTTCTAATTTAACCCCACCTCTGTCACCCCTGGAAAGAATGTAGGCCCATCTCTGTTTTAGATCAGCCATGCCCCTCAACCTCTGTTGTGTTTCAAACTTTTAATTACCGTGTCAGTTTTCTAATTTAACCCCACCTCTGTCACCCCTGGAAAGAATGCAGGCACATCTCTGTTTTAGATTAGCCATGTCACAACAACCTCTGGGGTGTTTCAAACTTTTAATTACTGGGTCAGTTCTGGGACCCCCTGAAAGAATGCAGGCACATCTCTGTTTTAGATTAGCCATGTCACAACAAACTCTGGGGTGTTTCAAACTTTTAATTACATGGTCAGTTTTCTAATTTAAACCATCTGTGACCCCCTGAAAGAATGCAGGCACATCTCTGTTTTAGATTAGCCATGCCACAACAACCTCTGGGGTGTTTCAAACTTTTAATTACAGGGTCAGTTTCTAATTTAAACCATCGGGGAACCCATGAAAGAATGCAGGCCCACCTCTGTTTTAGATTTACCTCTCTACATTGATAGGCTGGCTCTAACATAAGCAGCATTTGACCATTCCCACTTTATTTATTTTTTGGATTAGCCAACAGTGTGGAGGTTTGACCAGACCGCCCACTTTGCAGCCCTGTGCAGAGGCCCCCTAACTGGCACTTGGGCATGAATGTCTGACATGTCCAGACCTGTCCCTCTCAGGCTCTGAAACCACTTGCACAACACTAAGTCATACTTTTTTACACAGCTCATAGGCCAAAACCCAGGGGCTAGGACCCAGACACAGGGCTAACACGTGACACCACGTGTTCACAAACCACGTGACACCCCCATGCACGTCACTTCCGGGGAGGGCTTTCTGGGACACCGGAAGTCCCAGCCACCGGATATGACGTCATTTCCGGGGCGGGACAACTGTCACTTTTAATATGGTGATTAAAGGTATCCCTTCCTACTACTAACAACTATTAGATATTATTGGTAAATATTAAGAAGATTCAAAAATAATAAATGACAATTGATATGACTTATGTGAGGGTAAACAAACGGCTCACAGAAAAAATCCAGTCAGAAGAGCACCTCAGATTAGTAAAAATTAAATAAAGATAGCCGTCTCTGTGAGGAAAATGTAAAAAGTCATTTTAAAATCGGAAAAAAAGGCAAGGGCGGCCTCCAAATACATGAAAGCGCTCAACAGCACAGCCAATCTCTTTTAGAAGGGTCGTTTCTGCATTTATTGCTCTCAAAACGGTTTCTGCAGTCAAGATACATCCACAATGCACGGAGCTGCGTGATCAGGCGGCCATCTTGGCTGGTGGTCTGCGCACCTCACCATACAACAGTGTTTTAATGCCTCTCTTTCCGGTTTTAGTATGTTAGCTACTTTTTATTGTTTAATTTCATAGAGCAAACTCTTGAAGTACACACATAGAAACAAACATTACAATAACCTTTTTGCTGAACAAATAATATTCCCTATTGCACAAGCCACATCAAAATATTTTATTGGCTACCTGTTTTTTACCTTTTCTACATTCTTGAGAGAATTTTGTGATGTTCCTTCTGCTGCTGCCACCTGTCTTTTACTTATTCTTTGACTTAGGGCAGGTTGCTTCTGCTGTTCATGTACCTTTATTGTGTGTGAAACTTTCCACTTCAGAAAAGAAAAAACAACTCACCTTGCTTGCTTTAATGTATGACGTGAATGAGACATTGAACCCTCACAACATCTATAAGCACAGTTTACTTTCTGTTTTTTGTGTGAAACAAATAGTTTTCTGAATTAGACTAGACAACTGTGTAAAATGTTTAAAAATTGCTAACAAAAGACACAGAGGACAATTCTAGCATGCTGGGGTTTTAAACTCTTAATGAAAGTGTTAAAAACAAAACTGCAAGCCTTGCAATGCAACATGCTGTTGACTGACAGCCAAGAAAGGCTGATGGTATCATGATATACAGCTACTTAGCAAACTTGTGAAATGCAAAATAAAGTTTTGTTTCTGACTTTCCGTTTTTATTAAGCAGTCAAGGGTTAAACAGCCCAGAGAGTGAGAGAGCAAATAGAGTCTTTAAATAGCAATCACCTCTACTAAATGGGACAACATTAACACTGCTTGGAATAACTAACCATCATGCTAAAAAGTCAATATTAAAGAGAACAGTGCGAGCAGCAGGAGCTGGACGTGTCTGAAGAGCTACAAAGAAAGGAAAATGTGTTGTCAGTCCTCTGCCTTGGGGCGGTTAGTACGATTTAGGATGATCATGGGCTCTGCCACTGTGATGTAACAGGTGTAACACGCGCTGCCCGCCAGGGCCAGTATGACCCTACTCCATCCTTTGAAAAAAACAGTGTCCCCACCCTCACCCTAAACTTACAACTGGGTAAATATGTTCTACTTGAATATTTTTCCTAGCCGTAGTTGTCATAACCCTGATTTGTGAACACCATCTATTTTGCACATTTGAGTAACAATTTACTTAATTGAGAGTACTAAAGGTTTTGTGAACTTGAATCAAAGTGATCTGAAAAAGCTTTTTGTTATGTTTTTTAAGCTAATCAACTGAAACAAAAGAATTTGAAAAGGCGGATAGTGGGGAGCAAATATCCAAACTTTAAATCACCTCCAGTGAGACAAACAAGAGCTACTCACACCTGAACTTCTTTTTAATGATCTTACAGGCACATCCCCAGTGAGTGCTCCCCCGGGCCCAGTCACATAGCGCAGTGCCCCTGTTCGCCTGGATAAAGTGTATTTAAAGGAGTATTACAGGGCAGTCGAATGAAAGCATTGATGAAGCGGTACTGCCTTTACTCACATACTTCCTAGCAGTTCAGTCCAGGAGACACCTTGAAGGCCACCTTTCTACCCTCCCATCAGGTAAGTACTGGTGTCGGCCTTTCTAACGTGTATTCTCATCTGTGAGTCACCATCAATTAATAAATACTTTTATAAAATACCTTGAAAGCATAATCTTACCTATAATAGGATTATGATTCCTATATGATATAAAATAAGAAAAGTGATGCAGAATCTGCCCACAAAAGAAAAGAAAATCAGTGTCTAAAAAGCAGAATTAAAACCAAGAGAAATGTAACAGGCCCAATGGATCACTGAAACTTGCTCACAATACACAGAATTGTAAATAGACCATCAATACGATCTGAGATTTGGCTCCTCTTCTGCTCATAGTTTGTGTATTGTGAGTACTTTAAAATTACATTAAGATTATTTTGGAATAATTGCCAACTTTAACTCTCCGGTGACAAATTATGATATGACCCAGTACTTGCCTGACAAAATGTTTTACATCTCATGCCCTATAAACACAAGACATATCCAACCACCCTCGTCCACACATCCTTCCGTCACCCTGTTCTGTGCGCTTTCGAAAGAAGATGAAAGTAACAGGCCTATTCTCACATGTTCTCTCCAGGGTCCTTGCTCACCTAAAGTACCAGTAGCTTTAGCCTCGGCAATTGCACCTCTTACATCAGAACGTTTACGTCTAGCAGGCATCTGGAGAAATTAGTTGTCATAAAGCAACCATGGGACCATCACACCACGGGTATAACATTTCCAGTCTATCAGAGGACATTGATGGCCAGGAGACTAGAAGCAGCGGCCACTCAACAGCTGCAAGTACTGTGACCAAAAAAACTCTTTATCTTAATCCAACCCGGTTTTAAAGCTGGAATAAACACTAAAATAGTGGGATTAAAAGCCCTGGAAGAGCTTTGAGTAAAGGAGTATGAATGCAGTTAAGTCGTCTGCGATCAGTCACTCTTCCTTAACAAACTAGGAACCAGGAAGGATCCGCAAGAAAAGGTACATAACAAATGGAAGCTGGTGACCTGACCTCTGCCAGATGACCATGGGTGATGCCATCATGTCCCAAAGCTTTACATGTACCGAGAGATAGGACCAACTGAGATAAAGCATGCTTTAATAAAATCACGGAAAATGGAACAAAATGCATTTTACACTTACAATTCAATTTTAAGATACATTTAATTCTGAAATTGGGAAGTCTACAAAGAAACAGCTATCAAGTACCACTCCGTGGTACTTAGGGAAGCTCTTTATGAAGCTGAAATAAATGTCAGTGGACCTCTGGGAAACCTCTGTGGCATTAGGACACAGGCTAAGAGACCGTAAACATAACAACATCGATGGTGTACACGACACACACACAAAGAAACCACAATTCAAATCAAAGGCTTTTAGATAAATATTGATATCTTTTTTTTCCGCTTTTTTCACATGCTACCACCAGTGATGTTACCCGTACTGCATTGTAGTGCATGGTATCTTTCCTAGAGAAAACAAATCCCAGCCTATCCTGATGCCCCCTTTTGAATCCGCTGACATTTAATATATACACAGTTCCTCTGGTGAAAGATGTACTTTAACTAACACATTTGTCTTTCTGTGTATGCCGACGACACCCATCGTCTGCGATGTCTGAATCCAAAACAACATTTTAAAACCCCACTAAGGATGGCTGAAAGATTCCTGAAACTGAACCCCTTCTAAGACTGTGGATCTGCTCACAAGAACAGATTGATCTTTTTGGAAGATGTCTCTGGTTCCTGTCCATGGGAATCTTCCCTACCCTGGTTGAGGCAGTCAAACAGCAAGGATTCAACGTAGATCAAAATCTCACCATAAAAAAACAAACGGATCCCTTTGTAGAAAGCTGCTTTTTACTCCTGAAACATCGTAGCCAAACCATTCCAAGCTCTAGCTTTCTGCATAGTAGGCTTGACTAATGTGGCAGTATCTATTTAGGCACTCATATAGGTGAGTCCAAAATGCCCCTGCTAAACATCTTTTAAGCCTCTGGCTTCTAAACTCTGCAAATGCCCTATCTGTAAGGGGAAACCACACTCTCCCAGCTTTCCGTAAAGGTCTAAATACCTAACTGTTCAAGCCTAAAAAACACAGATTAGTACGACCTTCAGGGACTGAAGTCAACACCGGAAGTCTTCTTCTTACAGCACCAAGAAAAGTCTTGTGTTAGTGCACTGCAGAACATCAGTTTGTGTTGGATTATACATGCATAGGATTAGAAAAATTCACCAATTCTAAGATTTTTCAATTATCTTTTTTCATTATTCCTTCATTGTGGCAGTCCTTTCTACAAAATATTTGTTAATAATTTATATATTGTTGGCATTCACATTCTCACACTTCCTAAGGCACGTTCAGTTGGGTGTAGATTTGGCTCTCCTGTAAGTGTAGGAAGTACAATGAGAAGCATCATTGGCCTGGCATCAGGATAACAGTGAGAAGCTGGGCCCATAAAATTCAGATGGCCGATAAAAGGCTTGCAACATTATGACATTGGGACAGCCATCTTAGGGTTAAGACAGCGTAATTTAAAAGAATATAAATGGCCTGCTTAGGGTCATTGTTGTCCTCGAGTCCTGACAAAAACATAAAGAAATGATGCAGTAAAAATAATTTAAAAAAACACCTCATCTTTGTGTAGTACACATGTATAAGCGTGGACTGCCTAATACGTCAATCAGGCAGTGCCAGAAGAGCTGATCTAACAAGTCAGCGTGCACACCAGTTTGTTGTCTGTTTGAGGGTCTGATTTATTGCCTTTTCTTCTCTGTATTACCACAAATATTGTCTGCAGCAACCTCAAAAGCAGCTGCCCATATCTTTGCAAAACACATATACAGCTTGTCTTTACAGTATGAAAACTGCCCTGATTTATTTTATGGCTGTCTGATTTGTAAATACGAGCCTCTGTTATTTTGGTGTCCTGGCCTATTTTCTGAATCAATTCAACCCTGTGCATGAATGAGATAAAGCTTTGATTTGTGACGACTGAGTGTATTTTCAAGATGTGAAATAATCCTCTGTGCATACAATGGCAGGATACGAAAAAACATCATGAGGTGGAAAAATATATACTTTTGGAGCAGAGTCAACCCCTACTCTATGCATGTGTTAGTACTGGTAACTATATGCCTTGTAGCTAGACAAATAAAGGATAGATGCCACAAGTTTCCTCCACTATGATCAGTGTTGTTTTATTACTGGTTTTTACTACTGGCCATTAATGATTCTGAATTTTAGCTTCTACACTGTGAAGGGCTGCGTCCTCTCACTACCTTGACATGAGATTGAGCCAGGATGCTAGTACCAGATTTTGTGTTCGAGGTGCCCTCTAGGCTATAGGCATGCATACTTAGTTCTACCCTTGTTTACTATGTCACAAATTCATTTTTGAACAATTCATCGTGAAAGATTCTTCAGTGATGAATATGAATCTATGGTAACATTTTCTTAAACAGACTCCTTATGGCAGTCTCTGTCTACCCCTCATAGGCCTCATTTTAGATGAAGTTCTCTACAGCATTAGCTATTCCAAGACATTTCACTGTGAGTTCACAATACAAAGGAAATGACTTAATGTCAGTCTCTGACAGAGATTTGTTATTTCGTCATCTACATACTTATTAACCCATATTCACCAGTTCCTGCTTGATAGCAATGCCCAGTTCATTAGTTGTATGGGCAAGCATGCAGGGTGAACAACGTATTGATAAAGTAGTCTGAGATACTGTGTGAGCTTTGCCCGGGGTCTAAGACGTGCTGCCAGGTTACTAGGGAAGTCCATGCTACCTGGATTACTGGCACATGCCTAGAAGAGACGCAGTCAACAACACACAGTTCAGACAAGCTTCTCACAGTGTGGAGGGGTGAGCACTCCATGCTGTGCACACACATTTCTACAGCAGTACATGAAATGCTTCCAGCCCCTGGGGCAAACCACAGTGCTCTGGTGTGTGCACTCCATTCACTCAACATCCTATAGGCCTTTACTACGAGTGGAGCTCTTAAACACCGTTAGCAGCCACATTACATATGATCCAGAATGACCATTTACTCTGATAAATCCTCATTTATTAGGAGACTCTCAGGATCTAATTCGTAAATGACCGGATTCACCCCACATCCAGAGTTACTGGTAACTTCAGAGGTTGAAAAAATCCAAGCTCCAGCTCCTTTAGCAGGACTATGTGGGCTTCTGCCAAGGAGGAGGGCGGTCACTGTCCCTTACTGTCTAAAGTATATGTTTCTGTTCTGGAAGTGCTTCCCTATTAACTTTCCCCAAAGACAATATCAACATTAGCTCCAGAAAGGTAGAGGGACAAGCAAGGAGGACCGCCCTGCTTGTTTTATCTTGTCAAAAGCATTGCAAAGCCCTACTCCCATTCTCTCCTTACATATTCCTCCGGGCAGGTTTTCTTTTATCTGTCAAAGCTGACTAAGTGGCCGATTTCATTGTTAGACGTGAGGATATTCCACATTTAAATTTGGCAGACAGACCTTAGGGTTACTCACAGGGGAGTGCACTCCGTCTCCATCATGTTAAATCCCTTGTGGAGTAAGGACCGTCGGAGGCTGACCTGCCAGAATGATTATTAGATCAAATATAGTCATGATTGCCATGTTAGAAACACATCTTGACAATTTAACATAAATTCATGCTGTTCCAGAAGAGCAAAAAGTAAACAAATGGCCAGTATTTGTTCTGAGAAAGTTAGCAACCCTACCAGTCCCCCACCATACCATTCCAGCACACTTACATCTGGGGGCCATTCCATGCATTCTTTGCTGGCATCGTGAGTAAATGGCAAGCATTAACAACTAAAGTGAAAACTGGGACGCTGCGGGCAGCTCCCCATACCTTCTTTTTTGTGACTGGGCCTTATCAACAGCTCTCTCTTCTTTCCACACTTGCAGCCCTTTTGTTCTTACTTGTTCTTCTACTGCCTGTGCTTTTTACACACACCTACAGTCCTTTTGCTCTCACTTGTTCTTCCACTGCCATTGCTCTTTGCACATCTGCTGTCCTTTTGCTCTCACCTGTTCTGCTGCCTGCAGTGGCGGCGGGTATTTTTACAAAGGAGGGAAGCATGGGGATGTTACACATGCACACATACACGTCACTCACACCTATTCACTCTCACAAGCACCCACACACCCATTCTCAACACTCACTAACAAATGCACATACATTTACACGTGCAAGGATGTGACAAACATTAAAAAAAATGAAAACTCACCTCAAGAGCAGCAGCTCCAACAGGGAAGCGTCGGAGATCCCAGGAGGGTCGGGCCTGCTGCCTTCCCTTATTGGCTGACTGATCTAAGGTCAGCCAATGAGGGATGGCACAAGCCCCAAACTCGTCACAAAGTGCAATGGGGTCAGTGAGACTGCTGATCCCACCCCACTCCACTCTGTGACAAGGAGGATTGACACTCGGCCCTGGGCACTTCAGGGCTTAAAACTGAAGTGTCCAGGTCTGAAGCAGTTAGTGACGCTCTTCCTCACCGTGAGGTGGACGGCCCTCAAGACACCTTTGCTGGGCTGAAGAGGTCACAGACACAGGAGCTGTGGCTCCTTCAGCCCAGCAAAGTTCAGTTCAGGCAGCCAGGAGACTGTATATTTAGCACATGTCCAGCTTCGAGCTGCCTGACCTAAACCAGAAGAGTATCTGTCAGGCTGACTTCTGTTCAGTCTGATAGACACTCTTTATGTAAGGAAAAATGTGGGGTGCTTGACCCCTCAGCCCGTATGAACAGGCCACTGCTGGCTGCCTGTGTTCATTCGCTGACTTCTAGTACATGTTGCTTGTTAGAAATGGGGCTCTCCTCAGAGTTCAGGGGAGCTATCTTGCAATTGGTCTCCCAATCCAGGGTCTGCACCCTTGGGCTGAACTGGGGTCAGGGGAGAGTCCGTCCTCTCCCTGCCCCTCCTGCTAGAGTTCCGCACCCTCCTACCAGGAGTGGTACCCCAAGAAGAAAAAATGGTAGGGGCTCTGATGACAGCCACCCCTTCCACCAAGTCCGGGGTGATACCCTGGTCCTGGTTCTCCAACCCAGGGTCTGTACCCTTGGGCTTAAAAGGAGTTATTAGAGAGTTCTTCCTCCCCCTCAAACCCCTCCATCTTGGTTTCTGCACCCTCCTCTGCGGAGTAGTACTGCCAGATATGAGATCTAGTTGGGCGCTTGTGTCAGTCGCCTCCCAAGTTCTCCTGATGCTATGGTTCACCCCTCAGTGGATGGTTTCCCGGTACAAACTAGATTCCCTTCCTCAAGCCCTCTCAGGGTGCTCTCCAGGCTCTGGGGCTGGGACACACTGGGATGTCTCCCACCCCCACCTCTCCCTCTCCTCTGAGAAGGGACATGGGACCCTGTACCCACCCCACTACAATGGGACCTGTCTGGGCTACTCTGAACCTCCCCTGCCCTCAGTTGGGGGGAACCTGAGCAACTCCCTTTAAGGTCACTCTCAAGTGTCTGACCAGACCCTCTGGTACTCACCCAGAGATCTGCTTCCTTTGCAAGTTCACTGGGGACTGAGAACCTACACTCCAACAGACATAGCCCTCGAAAACTACAACAGAACATGTGCTTTCTGATATTCAGATTGTACAGCCCTTCAAAATTGTTTACTGTGCTACCCTTCACCCATTCAGCTAGTGTTTTGCAAAAATCCACCAAACTAGATTCAGGATTGCTGCCATCACTACACTTCACCTACAGTGTTGGTGAGCCCAGAACTTTAAAACTATGTTGAGTCAGCTTCCTTCCCTAAAAGCAAGCTTTTCCCTGCCGAAGGCCCTTTCAGCCTCTGCCATTCTCTCCTGCACTAAGACTTTATCAGCCTCTAGCCTTCTCTCTTCCATAGTCAGCTAGGCTAGCTGCAACATCAGGTCCCTCTTCTCCCACCTATCTCTGAGCTCCTCAGGGGATAGGGAATGTAACGTGACACTGCTCCTGGCACTAAACCCAGAAAGGGACGCCCTATCTATGGGGTCCTCGGTCTCTACTGGCATGCCTACTCAGTAATTTTCTCCCTTTACTTCAAATTCTTTGGGGTTACTGTGCCTCTGGGGTGTGGACTGGGAACCCTCCCACTCAGAGTCCTCACTAATCTCGGGCTCCTCCTCAGGGTCTCCCCTAGAATCACCACCCACTGGTTCTCTGGTCACACTCATTCATGGTCTCTTTCAAAATAGTGCAGGGCCCTACGAAGGTCCGTTATATGGGCTTCCCCACTTACAGCTAGTCCCTTCTCCCTGCAGAAAACCTTTAATTCCTCCACAGGGTAGTGCAGCATAAGACAAAGGTTAATCCCATTTTAACAAGGTATAAAAATACAGGTGCAACAACCAGATTCCCAGGCGTAATAGCTGAAACAGGAAAAAATGTCCAATGAGAGAATCAGGAGAAAAACCTGTAATGGTCTAAGTGCAGTTTGTAGTGTAACAATGTCAACGCAAGTCCTATCTTCATCATTGATCACCAATGTTAGAAACAGGGTTTCTGGTTGGCTAGGCTTTGCACCTCAGCCATAGCCATGCAGAACCCACCCCTCTAGGCAGGGCAAGTCAGCTACACACCAAAAATAACCTGCGCTCACTCCTGGTAGCTCGGAACAGAGCAGTCCTGCTTCTCTTCAGTCATGTGTAAAGTGTCTGTGCAATTCACTCACAACAGTGACACAATAAATACACCACAAAAGACTTCATACCATATTATATAAAAATATAAAGTCTATTGTGCCCAAATCATAGACCTATATCACATGTATCATAAACACTGTGCATATTGTGCAATTACAGAATAATAGTCATCATTCTGATAATGCCAGAGCTCACGAAATAGTATACACCATGCAATACTTTGTAGGTTTAGTGCAAGGATCAATTGATGAAACAACAGGTATCATCAGTTACTCCCCTAACATCACAGATTTTTTCTGTGCGAGGAAATATAGTAGTCCTTACCATAACACAGGAACCTAAATATTACATTATACCTCTGAGCCAGGGGACATAATTGTCACCATATAACCCCCAAAAAGAAGGCAGTGGTAGTGGCTAAAATACATGGCTAAAATACACCAGTCACCCAAAGATTAAGTATTGTGCAATTGCCATGTAGATACACAAATCTCTGAGCACACTAATTGCACGTTAGAACAGCCGCTCTTCTACAAGTTCCATAAGGGTACTTGTCTCGTCCTGCAAGAAGCTGGAGCTGAAGTCCATCCTCCAATGGTAGGTGGAGGGGCTCGTCTGGCTTCCCCAAGAGGGACCAAGATCATATCTCCCCCACGTCGGCAAACCTAGTCCATCATGGTTACTGAGTCGTTCCCTTCACCATTTGTAATAAGCACCACCTATTAATGTAGGGCAGGACAGCGTTATGGCTTCCCGGGGGGCTTCTAGATCATGACAATGCCCCAGCTCTGTGCCTTTGAGGGAGGGGAGACTCCTCCATGCTGCCAATTTCACCAGGAAGGCCTTGCAGGGTCCTCCCAGTGCATCGAGTGAATTAATTAGTAGCTGCCTGCAAGCATGCAGGGCAGCAGTTGTCAACAATCAGGGGAACTAAGGATCTTTCCGAAGTTGGGACTCCGTGAAGTTAGCGAAGGGCAGCTCCCAGAGGCCCAGCTTACCCTCAGCAGTTCTTGGACCAGCAATCAGGTTGCAGCAGAGACGTTGGTGGATCCTGGGGGTCTGAGTCTTGCTCGGCGAGGCTAAAGAGCCTCCTTGGGGCAGAGCCAGGCAGCGCTGACTCTGGTGGCATCCTTTGTTGCTGGGTAACCCTCCAGCTTTGTGTTGGCAGTGTTTCTTGGGCCTCACGTGTGGGACCCACTTCAAGGAAGCTTCCCGCTCCCACAGTCCCCCAGCAGTATCCAACTAGACCAGAATAAGGGAGCAACTGGCAGACAGTGCTGGGCTGTGTTTCCGGGGTGTGGGTCATATGATCACACCTGGAAGAAACCTAAGTGGCCCATCTACATTACGGCCCACAGCCCTTGAGACCTTGGCTGGCTCCTGCAGCCCTGATTCCCCCCTGGGAGGGAAACTTAGGGCCTGAATTAGATATTGATAAATGGGTTACTTCATCACAACAGTGACTAATATGCCATTGGCCGAAATCTAAATCCCATATTAATATTGGGATTAGATTTCTGCAGATGGTATATCCATTGCGTTGTGACGGAGTAACCTGTCCTCTAATATCTAAACCAGGTTGTAACTTTGTGCTTCTATATCGTGGGTATAATTTAATAAACAGGGAAGAGCAGAACCCACGGCAACATGATGGAACAGTACACAACTCCACAGGCGGGCAGGCCCAGACAGAGACATCAGGGGGTCCCCTCCGCGATCCTAGCCCAGGGATGAGAATGGAGGATCCTTCCAGGGTGGGGCTGATGGCAGCTATCTAGGGCTCCAAATTAGCACTGGAGGGCAACATAGAAACAGTGTTGATAGAAGTTACTCCTCTCTGTACAGATCTGTGCAAGTTCACAGAGAAGGTGCATGCCGCCGAGGAGACCATTGACGGTCTCCTGCTGGAGGTGGCCTTTCTTCAGAAACAAATGGAGTGGGTCCTCTCCTAAGCAGGGGTGTTTGAAGCCTCGGCAGAGGATGCGGAGGGATAATAACGGTGAAACAGTGTCAGACTTTTGAGCTTCCCTGACAATTCATAGAGTAATGGGTATGAGATGTGTTGAAACCGAAAGGCCCTTGTTAAATTGTTTGTCATTGAATTAGCACACAGGACACTGGTTGCCCTATCACGGCCTGGGCCCCGTGCTGTTATAACCCGTGTTCTGAATTACAACAGCAGAGACAGTATCCTTTGGGCTGCACATGAAATGGACAGTGAACATAATAATATTAATAAAATAGCCATCTATCCTGATCATACCCAGTGAGTGCAGGGAGAAAGGAAATCCTTTATGGAGGTGAAGACACAGCTGAAAAATATGGGCCTGAAATAAATGCTCTTGTATCCAGCTTGACTGAGACTGGTTTCAAATGGCCACTCTCACTTCTTAGATCATCTTGAGGATGTATGAGGTGGCTAGAAATACGGGACAAAGAGCTGTGTGAGGTAATAGGCTCTTGGAGGAGTTGCCCATGAGTGGACAGGACATCAGGCTGCCTATTGGAGGGACAGGGGACCAGTAAATGACTTGGGAAGGCTGTGGGGTTGTAGTGTTCCCTAAACTATTAACTGGCTGATGCTCAGGGACCAGGTAAGATGATTATCATGGGTATACTATACATTTCTGTAATTGTACACTGGGTTCGGAGCTCTATCCCACATTTAGTGGTAGGTTTAGTTTTCCTTTTCATGTGGGGAGATTACGCTGCTAGTCCTGACATCTTTGTATTAATGGGCAAACATGACTGTTGTCTGTGAATGTCCACTCATACTTAAAACGCTCAAAGGTCCACATAGCATGCTCACAAGAAATGCACCTAATGGCCAGCAACGTCAGAAGTTTTCCACAAAAAGGAGGGAGCAGCTCTATTTAACAACATATTCTTCCAATGCTGGGGTGGCTATATGGTTGGCCCCAGGGTACCCTTCAATCACACATACATTGAAGAAAATGTGGGGGGTTGGTATGCAGTTGTGCAGGGCATGGTAGATGGGAAGGCCATCACTATATTAAACAGGTACACAACCAAAACAGATGACCGCCATTTCTTCCGGAGGTTGCAGGACTTGCTCCAGGACAGTATTTGTTCCCCTATACTTTCAATCAATCAATATTTGTAAAGCGTGGCTACTCACCCGTGAGGGTCTCAAGGTGCTGTGGGGGAGGGGAGGGGCCTCATCTGAAGAGCCACGTCTTGAGGTTCTTCCTGAAGATGGTGAGGGACGGGCTTTGTCTGAGGTGCAGGGGGAGTTTCATTCCAGCTCTTTACTGAATTGTAGGTGAAAGATCGTCCTGCGAGGGTGATTTTGCGGATGTGAGGGATGGTGGCCAGGGCCATCTGGGCGGAGCAGAGGAATCTGGCAGGGGTGTGGAAGGAGATGCGGTGGTTCAGGTAGGTTTGTCCTGTGTTGTGTATGACCTTGTACGTGTGTGTGTGGGTGAGAAGCTTGAAGGTGATTGCCTTCTCGACCAGTAGCCAGTGGAGGGTCCTCAGGTGTTGGGAGATGTGTTCTTGGTGAGGAAGATCCAGAATGAATATGGCACCAGCGTTCTGGATGAGTTGAAGTTTTTTGATGTTCCTAGTTGAGGTGCCAGCGTAGAGGGCGTTGCCGTAGTCGACCTTGCTAGTGACTAAGTTCTGGGTGACTGTCCTGCGACAGTCTGCTGGGATCCATCTGAAGACCTTCTGAAGTTTGCAGATTGTGTGCCAGCAGGAGGAGGGAACAGAATTTACCTGGCGGGTCATGGATAGGGCGGAGTCGAGGATGATTCCTAAGTTGGGGGTGTGCTCGGTCGCTGCAGGGGGGCGCTGATGGATGTGGGCCACCAGAAGTCGTCGGAAGCTGAGGTGGTGATTCCGAAGATAATGACCTCCATCTTGTTGAAGTTGAGCTTGAGGCAGCTTTCTCTCATTCAGGTGACGATGGCTTCCATTCCTGAGTGAAAGTTCCTTTTGGTCGAGCCCAGGTCTTCGGTGAGGGAAATGATGAGTTGTGTGTCATGGGCATATGACACAATGTTCATACTGTGGCTTCTGATGATGGCAGCAAGAGAGGCCATGTATACTTTGAACAGTGTGGGACTCAGTGAGGATCCTTGGGGGACTCCGCAGTTGACTCCTGTGGATCTGGAAGTGTAGGGCAGGAGACTGACCCTCTGCATCCTCCCAGAGAGGAAGTTGTGGATCTATTCCAGGGCTCTTCCGCAGATTCCTATGTCGTGGAGTCTGGTGCGCAGAATGCTGTGGGAGACTGTGTCGAATGCTGACGAGATGTCGAGGAGTATGACTGCTGCATTGTGGCCGTGGTCTAGGAGTAATTGGATGTCGATGGTGGCTGCCAGGAGTGCTGTCTCCATGCTGTGATTGCTGCGGAAGCTGGACTGGGAACTGTCCAGGGAGTTGTTGGCCACAATGAAATTCCGTAGTTGTGCATTGATTGCTTTCTCTAGTACTTTGGCAGGGTAGGGTAGCAGTGAGATGGGCCGAAAATTCTTTAGTTATGATGGGTCGGCCGAAGGTTTCTTCAGGAGAGGGCGTATTTCGGCGTGTTTCCAGTACTCGGGAAGGTGGCTGTGCTGATGGCGCAGTTGATTGTGTTACAAAGCTCGGGCGATAGATGCTCTGGCTCTAAAGTATATGTGGTGCAGGTAGGGGTACTAGGGGGCTCTGGAGTAGGTTCTGTCCATGATGCTAGCTGTTTTACTAGTGGTGAGCGAGGACCAGCCATAGATGGTCTGGATAGGTCGGCCGCAGGTTCCAGTGCCAGGATTTCCTGGACGAACCAGTCGTAGATCTCCTGGATCTTGTGGTGGAAAAAGAAGGCGAGTTTGTCGCAGAGGTCCTGTGACGGGGAGATGCTGGTGGCTTCGGATGGGGGATCTTTGAACTCATTGATGACTGAGAAGAGTTCCTTAGAGTTGTGTGCAGAGGAGTTGAAGCGCTCTTAGAGTACGTCCTTCCTTGCCTTCTTGTTTTTTCGTCGGTGGGCGGCCATTGCGGCTCTGAATGAGCTGAGGTCTTCACTGGATTGGCTGTTCCTCCATTTTTTTTCTAAACGTCTGTAGGTACGCTTTGATTCTTGGAGTTCAGTGGTGAACCAGCTGGCTTTCTTAGGTACACTTTTGGCCATTGTCAGTGGGAGAGGGGCTGAGTGTCGAAGCATTCGGTGATGCATGCATTAAGATCGTGCGCTGCTGTGTTGGTGTCGTCAGAGGGAGAGGAAGAGATTTGGCGAGCGAAGAGGTGACTTGCTTGTTGGTGATTTCATTCCATTTTCTGTGGGGGGATCCTGGAGGGGCGGCTGCGGCTGCTGGGTGTGACGATTTTGAAGGGTATGCAGCAGTGGTCGGTCCAGTCTGGGGTGGAGATGGTCTGGATGGTGATCCGGTTGCTTGAGGTGAAGATGGGGGTCCAGTGTGTGTCCTGCAATGTGTGTGGGTGTGGAGACCAGCAGTCTGAGTCTAAGGGCGGCGAGGTTGTCGAGTAGTGTGGTGGTGTTTGGGTTGTGAGGTCCTTGAGGTGGAAGTTCAGGTCGTTGAGGAGGAGGTAGTCAACTGCCGCCAGGGCCTGGAGGATAGCGATGTCTACGACGTAGGGTATGAAAGCTGGGCAGTACACCAGGGTGCAGCAGATGGAGGAGTTGGGTTGGAGTGGACCAGGAAGTGAAGGAGTTCCATGATGGTGCAGTGTTCTTCTAGGACAGCCTTGACAGGAAGTGAGGACTTGGGTACGATGGCGAGTCCTCCGCGCAGGCGAGAGGGCCAGTCCCTCCTTAGGATGCTGTAACCGTTGGGAATGGTGATGGCGATGTTTGGACCTGAGGTGATGTTGGTCCAAGTCTCAGTAACGAAGGCGATGTCCGGTGGGTGGTGTCGATCAGGTCCCAAAGTTCGGTGGCGGGTTTGTGGAGGGAGCGTATGTTTAGGAGCAGGCAGTTGATGTGGTTGTGAAGGTTGTTGGTATCTTTGTGTGCGGGATACTTCGGTGTGACAGATGAGGATATGGATCAGCATCCGCCCCGTGTGGGAACAAAGCCATTGATGACCAGGTCACTCTTAGATGTCATGCATAATTTGGACCTCTTGGACAGCTGAAGGGCACTACATGCACAGAACCGGGAACACGCCTGCCATTCCTCAACTCGCAATATATATAGCTGCTTGGATTGCATATTAGTGACAGGGCTCCCAGATACCTCCTTAAAGGATGCGGTTCATCTGGGAGGTACCTATGCAACTATGCTCCAATACTGATTTGAGTTATGGGGCAAAGGGGTGGAACTGATAGGAACTGATAGGAAAAGTTAGCATCTACTCCAGGATGTCCTCACCGAGGCCACATGTAGGGCCTCATTGGCAGATGCATTGACAGACTACATGGAGCACAATTGGGGTACAATGCCTAGCAGAGCAATTGAATGGGAAGCCATCAAGGGCTGAGGGTGAGGGGCTTGCATCAGGACCACCAATGGTATTTATAAACAGTTAGAGTGGGAGGTGATGTGATGTAAGGAGCAACTAGCAGAACATCGGAAAGAGAAGACAGTCACAGTCTGGGGTTCACAGAGAAACAGCAGAAACTGCACAAACTCTGGAGCAAGATGGACAAATACATGCTCACACAATACAGGCAATGCTTACACAGGGAGGGTGAAAATCAGGGAAATTCCTCGCCTACACACTTAGAAGGGAGCCAGAAGTACTACTGCCTATCTTACACGTTCGGAACCGGGAGGCAGATAGTCACTGCACAACGGGACATTTTGAAGATCCTTTCAGACACACCTTCCTTAAGCGTACAGAGCCAGGGAGCATGATGACAGAGATGTAGTGGATATGTTTCTTAGCCAGATGGCACTCCTAAGACTCTCGGTGGACAGGGTGCAAGAAATGGATGATGACCTCACACTAAAAGAGCTTTGGAGAGCCCTGCAAGTACTAAGTCGGTCAAAGGCACCGGGGAGGGGATGTCTTCCCAAACCAATTTTACCAACCTACCCTGCATGCCTGTCAGACGAGCTATTAGAAGTACTCCAGGAGTCATGGATGAGGGGGGATTATTGCTCAAACTTAGGGGGGACGAGGCAGACCCTTCAGCAGACAGACCCCTCCCCATGGCCAGTTCTGACATTAAGGTGCCCTACAAGCTTTTGGCAACTAGACTCTGGGCATGATGTGAGACCTAGTACATGACAACCAATGCAGATTTATCCTGGGTCAGAGTACAGCTCTCAGTATATGAAGACTGACACATCCATTACATGAAGTCATTGATAACCTGGAGGAAATGGCACTGGTGGTTATTGCCCTTGAAACAACCTTTGATACGGTTGATTGGCTTAATGCCTGTGCTGAAAGCAATGGGTTTTTAACCTTCCTTATGCAACTGGGGGCAGTTGCTATACAGGGACCCGCTAGCCCGGGTAAGGGTGGGAGCACAGATATCAGATGGCTGGAAGGTGGGGAGGGGCAGCCGTCAGGGTTTCCCTCTTATGTTGGTACTCTTTGTATAGGAGTCCTTGGCCTCCTGACACTAATGTGTCAGGAGTTGAAAGATTGGCGAATACCGATGGGAGAACCATTGCACATCATAACGCTGTATGCGGATGGTGCCCCTGTGTACATCTACTCCCCCAGGGAGGCAGTACCCAGACTCATGGGATCTATGGAGGCTTTTGGGGAGATCTCAGGCCTTCGGGTCAATAATAGTTTCTTTCCCCTGGAGGGATTGGTGGTTGTCCCGAGAGAGCACCTGCCAGATCTTAGTTTCCGATAGGAGATGGTCAGCTTCCGGTACTTGGATGTTACGGTGGCTCATTTGGTAGCACGACAGACACACTATAACATAGTGAGGTTACTGGGAGGCCTTTGTGAATCAGGAAAGTTCTGGAACACACTCCTTCTCTTCATGATGGGCAGGGTGGCTATAGCCAAGATGGTCTTACTTTTGCGATGCCTCTATGTAGTACAAAACACTTTGTGCCCCATTGATCAGGGTGTGTTTAAGCACTTAGACAGCTTGTCGATTTCCTTGGTGTGGGCAAGTTGCCGCAGTAGACTGGCTTTACCAGCATTATGGAGAGATTCGGAAGATGAGGTGCTAGCATAACCTGATATCTGACATTATTACTATGCAGCCCATTTACAATGTGCTTCAAAAAAATGAGGCAAACCCAATAACCCTTAGACCTAGGTAGATAACCAATAAGAACAATATGGTCCAAACAGGGGGAAGTATATGCCTTGACTTCCACCACAAATCAGATAAAGGAACCATATATGTTCAGTCCGGTATGCTTAAAGGTATTCATATTTTATTTCTTTTTTGAATCATCCATTTCAATTTCATAATTTCATCACAGATTCCTTATAATTATTAATAGTAAGTCATAGGGTGCTCCTAACCATAAAAACACAGTGAAAATGAATATTGTGATGCAAAAAAGTGCCAGCGTTATGTACAATATATACAGAGAATGTGGTTAAAAATTGGGTGTGAACTTCCACTAGGCTCCTTCAATCCAGGAGTCCTGAAGTCACTGAATTGTAAAACATCAATCCACACACAATGTATTTGCTTGGAAGTCAAGGCATATACTTCCCCCTGTTTGGACCATATTGTTCTTCATCATTTACAATATGCAGTAAAATGTCTAGCTAACATTGACAATTGGGAGAAACAGCTCTACAAGGATGACTGGCAGAGTTCCATTGAAATGGCTCCTCATGAGTGTGGGGAGAGCAGATCAACTGGTTCTCTATCTAGTGCGACACACTGCAGCGATCTGGACGTGGGTGGCTACCAAAGGTCTCCATAGAGTATCTTTTGACCCGGAGCTGGGGATCTGGGACCTGGGTCCGTTTTACCCTAGAGATACAGATATGTCCGTGGAATGGTGGAGGGAGGGGGCTGCCTACTATCTGGAGATCATTACCCCATTAAGATCTTGTTACTTTTCAAGACGCCCAGACTACATTTCAGGTTGTGGCCGATCAGTTCATACAATATTTGAAACTAGAAAATACCGCGAAAGAGGTCTGATTTTCATTTCCTGCTGCTCTGGCACCATCACAAGGGAAGGGTGGGCTTCTCCGGTGGGGTAAGGGGGTGACACGTAATAACAATTGTGTATAAGGCAATCAGAGAGATTCTCTCAGTGCCCTCATTAACGGCTCGACGAGCATAGGAGATGAAAATAGTTGAATAATCTCTCATGTAGATTGGAGTCGAGCCTGTGCATTGGTCCATAGGGCATCGTGCAATAGTAGGTTCAGGCTCATACACTTCCACTACCTGCATGAAACATATATTACTCAATATACCCTCAGTACAAAACTACGCAACGAGGGTGGCCAAAAGTTTGAAATGGGCTGGAAATGCGGCGAAGTCGTAGCATATTGAAAAGAAGTGGTACCAAAGATTGAAGAGGCTACTGAGCTTTGGCTCACAGCCACGCCACAAACATGATTGCTGGGAACGGAGGCCTAACCTAAAGGCAGAAAAATGCCTTATAAATTCTTAGAACTTGTCCTCCTCCTAGCAAACAGAAGGGTGGCCATTAGTTGGATTGGTACACTGGAGCCTCAGGTAGATCTTTGGGTCAGAGATGTACTGGAGTGGGCGGTTGGCTGACGAACAGCACATAAAGTTGACAACACATCAAGCTGACCAAGTATGATGAAAACAAACATGATGATGTTACATCGTGGGCAATGATACTGGATCAGATGTGGACGCTAGTACAGAGGAGGGGGACTGAAGGAGTTTTAGTTGGTGCTGTAATTGTAAACAATGTAATGCCAAGGGTGGTGGTCAGGAAGTGTCATGGCCAACTTGTTGGATTTGGATTTATTTTCCCTTGTGTCTTCTTCATTTTCTTCACTGCAAAATCTTTAAGTAAAGGGTAAAAAAAAAAAACATACTCATCTACAGTGTAGTCTCAGTTTGTACACTATTGCCTACTGTGTAAAGCATGTGAAATGTGCTAAATACATGAAGAATTACATTATGACAAGAAATTACAGAGTTTACAGCCTCACTGACACAAGGGCACATTAAACAACAGCCAACAACAGCCACTGTCGTTCTGTTTTTCCTGTGCATTCATAATACATTTTTAGAGTGAATTGCGCAATCCGCTGTGCATATTTTTTACAGCGAATGGCACGAAGTTACGTGTAGCCAGATAATATAATTTTGGGAATTTCATGGAAGAAATTACTCAAATTACGCCGAAGAGATTTGGATCAATTTCACCTGGGGTGACTAATTTCCGGCCTTATTTGTTCCTACTGAATGACAAGATTTACCATACTGGGCAGAGGAGGACCGGAAGATAGGTCAAGCAAAGGTGTCAAGCAAAGAAAAAAAAAGATAGTCTTGTTGAAGGAGCAATTGTGTTTTTATGTAGAGTCCTTGGCACCACAGTTACATATGTGCTGTCTTGCTGTTTCCTTCAGCTGGGCCGTTTGATACAAAGTACGCCTAAAATCCCCCTCAGTTTCATGACATGGTCATTGGTGGTGGGTTTTGTTATCCATTGATTATGGCAACGCTAATATATGGGTCTCCTTGATGGGTCTCCTTGACTGTGCAACTACAACATTTGGATATCTGATTGACCCTGTTCATTACATATATTTAAATCCCTGTGCATAGTTCCTCATAATTAACCTAAGACAGTGGCCACCTTCCTAAACACCTTTGACTGCCTTTTATCTCTGTAGTTACTCTTGCCTCTCTTTTCCTTTTTATGATGGACATTATGCAGTAAACTAACACCAAGAGCAATATAATCAAAGTCTGTTTTATAAATAAAAAATTAATTCCCGTGGAATTTTGTTAACTCAGTGCTCCATTGCCCTTCATACTGGGTCGAGCTCTTACTTGACAGGACCCACTTCTGATATAATGGGCTACGTCTATTCTTGTTGTGATGCCTGCTGTAATGTGGGCATTCTGGTGGTAAATCCTTACATAGGGGGTCATTCTGACCCTGGCGGTCATGGACCGCCAGGGCCAACGACCGCGGAAGCACCGCCAACAGGCTGGAGGTGCTTCCGGGGGCATTCTGACTGCAGCGGTAAAGCCGCGGTCAGAAACGGGAAACCGGCGGTGTCCCGCCGGTTTCCCGCTGCCCCAGGGAATCCTCCATGGCGGCGCTGCTTGCAGCACCGCCATGGGGATTCCGACCCCCTTACCGCCATCCTGTTCCTGGCGGTTTTCACCGCCAGGAACAGGATGGCTGTAACAGGTGTCGTGGGGCCCCCTAACAGGGCCCCACATTGATTTTCAGTGTCTGCTTGGCAGACACTGAAAATCGCGCCGGGTGCAACTGCACCCGTCGCACCCCTTCCACTCCGCTGGCTCCATTCGGAGCCGGCATCCTCGTGGAAGGGGGTTTCCCGCTGGGCGGGCGGGCGGCCTTCTGGCGGTCGCCCGCCGGCCCAGCGGGAAA
Organism: Pleurodeles waltl; assembly: GCF_031143425.1. Classification (NCBI taxonomy): domain Eukaryota; kingdom Metazoa; phylum Chordata; class Amphibia; order Caudata; family Salamandridae; genus Pleurodeles; species Pleurodeles waltl. The sequence continues at coordinate 1,274,748,408 of NC_090446.1, read as the reverse complement.
CTCAGAATGACTGCAGCGGTCTTTTGATCGCGGTACGGTCTTCTGGCAAAAAAAGAACTACCGCCGCCCGCCAATCTCGGAATAAGGCCCATAGTGTTGATACCCATGGTATAATGATTCTACCCTGGAATAATGCTGGCATCTGGAAATTATGGTTTACTTTGGGCACATTTGAGGCACTCTTGGCATGATGAAGCCTTTCCATAATATGATGGTACTCACTTCTGGCATAATGCTGCTAAGGCAAGCTATTAATCATTGCCGGTATATTGATGGAATCCATTAAATTAAAATACCAATTTCATGCAAATTCAGCTGTGGAGGGTGGTTTGTATTAACATTTGATGATGTGAGGAAGTGAGCCCCCCTGCATGTTACTCATTTCTGGCAGGCCATGCCCACCTTAGGGTATCTTCATATTTCTACCACGTCTCAATCATCCAACCATCCACAATTAATCAGCTATCAATTCATAGAATTATTGACTCATTTGCATTCACCCACTCACCTATCCACAAAAAAACATACACACAGTCATACACAATCTCACTAATCAATGAGTGACACACTAGTACATCTATTCCTAAAACACCGGCAATCAAATGACACGTTAGCAGAAATGAAAATCAGCTTCTCATGTTAGGAAAGCTCAGGGCTAGTAAAACTAATATTTAGTAAAGGAATTTCAGTTTCTGTTTCTCTTGATATAAACAAATCACACTGTTAATACATGTAAATGAATATGATGGAGAACTACAATTGTCAACATTAATCAACATTAGCACACATATTTCACATAAATCATTGTTGTTTTAAAGGTAAACTCTCTCAAATAATGTGAGGATGGTTGTAAAATCATATTCGATAGTTACATTTCAATGAATATGGTTAGACCACACACTACATTTTGTCCTAACACTATAGGGAGTGCACTTCATTATTTACTGTGAGTGCACCACTTTACAATAGTTTAACATTAACTTACACATTTATGTTTTCATTATGGTCACATATAGTTCAACATTGTGACATCAAAGGTGATAGTCAATTCTCTGCTGCACCAATCCCCCGTCTGATGGCAAATCAAGTAATCGCATCAATCTGTAATCTCTCTTTATCAGAGAGACAAATCAAACTCCCAGAGGTCAATCCAGGAAAGATCTTCTGGACTCCTCTAACTGCTTAATGTCACTGTAATAGATGTTTGGCCTATTCTCAAGTTCTATTTCACCCTGTCTTCTCCCCTTTTCCATTCTCTCTTACTCTGCATGCTTTTGTATAGCTTGAAAGATCCAAATATGACTAAAATACACAGTAAAATTATCAGGAATAGTCTGAAGATGCTACTAATTATTCCACTCAATAAGTTCACAAACCACCTTTCAACTGCTGAAAACCCACTACCTATTGCTTCCCATGTAATTGATGCTTCTAACTCCTTCATATCTTCTTTCAGATTAGTGATATTTTTCATACACTTCTTCAGTTCTTTGCTATTGTTAGGGATGAAAGTGCAACACTACAGAACCTTCAACATATTGCAGACTCCAACCTCCTTAGCAAGAAGGATGTCTAACCCAAGTCTGTTTTGCAAAAACATTGATTTTATGGCAACCATTTCAGCATCAACTAACAATAAAGCACCTGCTGTACTAGCAGACAAGTTATCTACAATAGTTGGGATCATTCAGAATCACTCCTACAGATGGTATCATTGCACCACAAATGTCTCATACATCTTCTTCAGCACTAGCACCTCTCTTAGGGCCAAATGTAGCAACTTTGCAAATTGCGAGTTGCAATTTGCGAGTCAGAGCGACTCGCAAATTGCAACTCGCAATTTGCAATGCAGAACGGTGTCTCAGACACCGTCTGCGAGTCGCTATGGGGTCGCAAAGACCCACCTCATTAATATTAATGAGGTGGGTCGCAAATTGCGGCCCCATAGTGACTATGGGCACTCGCAAACATGGAGGCCTGCTGTAGTCAGCAGACCACCATGTTCGTGACTGCTTATAAATAAAGCAGTTTTTTTTTTTGTGTGTAGCCCGTTTTCCTTAAAGGGAACACCCCTTCCTATTTGCGAGTCGGAAATGCATTTTGCGAGTCGGTCCCGACTCGCAAAATGCATTTCTGCATAGGAAACTCCAATTTGCGACTCGCAAACGGCAATTTCTGCCGTTTGCGAGTCGCAAATTGTTTCCTACATCTGGCCCCTAGTTCTGATATTTGCCTTTGTGTCCCACATGGGATCATTGTTAGAAATGGGGTCTTTGGTTGGAAGTCAGGTTACCCCCTGTCCAAGCAAGGACCCTCACTCTAGTCAGGATAAGTCACACACAATCCAAATTATGCTGTGCCTACCGTCTAGTAGCTTGGCACTGAGCAGTCAGGCTTAACTTAGAAGGCAATGTGTAAAATATGTGTGCAATAAATCATGCAATAACACAGTAGAACACCACATATATACACCACACAGTGTTTAGAAAAATATATAATATTTATCTGGTAAGATGCAGATCAAAACGATTAAAATGCAATAAGTATATGTTGAAATATCACTGTAAAAATGATATAAAGGGGGTCATTCTGACCCTGGCGGTAAAAACCGCCAGGGCCAACGATCGCGGGAGCACCGCCAACAGGCTGGCGGTGCTCCCTTGGGCATTCTGACTGCGGCGGTACAGCCGCGGTCAGAAACGGAAAGCCGGCGGTGTACCGCCGGCTTTCCGCTGCCCTGTGGAATCCTCCGCCGCCATGGGGATTCCGACCCCCATACCGCCATCCTGTTCCTGGCGGTTTTGGCCGCCAGGAAGAGGATGGCGGTATGGGGTGTCGTGGGGCCCCTGGGGGCCCCTGCAGTGCCCATGCCAATGGCATGGGCACTGCAGGGGCACCCGTAACAGGGCCCCACTGAGAATTTCAGTGTCGGCATAGCAGACACTGAAATTCGCGACGGGTGCAACTGCACCCGTCGCACCCTTTCCACTCTGCCGGCTCCATTCGGAGGCGGCATCCTCGTGGAAAGGGGTTTCCCGCTGGGCGGGCGGGCGGCCTTCTGGCGGTCGCCCGCCCGCCCAGCGGGAAACTCAGAATAACCGCGGCGGTCTTCTGACCGCGCAGCGGTATTCTGGCGGCTCCCGCCGGCACCGCGGTTACCGCGGCCGGCGGGAGTCAGAATGACCCCCAAAGTGTCTTGAGTCTCTTAAAAGCAACAAATGTCTCTTGCAAGCACAAAGTACCTGGTTTACATTCAAAATCTCCGCAAGGAACCACAGAGGAGGAGATGTGTGGAAAACAGGGAGGTGTGCGTCGATTTCTCGGGCTGCACACAGGGATGCGTTGTTTATTTTTCACACAGTGGAGGCTTTGCATCGACTTCCGGCGTTCGGACTTGGATCCTCTTCGGGTTGTGGGATTTTTGGATGCCCCGAGGACGATGCGTTGAAATCCGGCGCTGGCAGGCTGAAGTCACAGGGGCTGCGTCGATCCGGTGGGCGTTTCTACCGCACAGCAGGTGCTGCGTCAATTCCTCTCAGGAAGTCGGGCTGCATCGTTCCACCTCGGCTTTACGTCGATCCAGTTGGCCGTGCGTCAAATTTCCGGTCGCTACGCTGGCGCTGTGCCGATCTTCTCCTTGGGAAGTTGTATTGCGTCATTCCAGTTCGGCGTGCGGTGATTTTCTCACCATCATGCAGGCTGTGCATCATTTCAGGCAGGCTTTGTGTCGATTTTTGCCCCACAGGGAATTGCAGGAATGAAGTCTTTTTGGTTCTGAGACTTCAGGGAACAGGAGGCAAGCTCTATCCAAGCCCTTGGAGAGCACTTCTCAGCACAGCCAGAGAGCAGCAAGGCAGCAGGGCAACAGCAAGGCAGCCGTTCTTCTTAAAAAGCAGTCAGGTGAGACCTTTGGGAAGCCAGGCAGTCCTTCTTGGCAGGTTGAAGTTTCTGGTTCAGGTTCTCTTCTCCAGGAAGTGTCTGAGTTGGTAGGGGCAGAGGCTCTGTTTAAATACCCAAATGTGCCTTTGAAGGGGGGGAGACTTCAAAGAGTAGCTTAGAAGTGCACAAGGTCCCCTTTCAGTTCCATCCTGTCTGCCTGGGTCCCAGTAGGGGGTGGGGCAGTTCTTTGTCTGAGGGCAGGCTACTCACCTTTGACAAGTAAGTGTCAGGCCCTCCACCCTCCCAGCCCATGAAGACCCATTTAAAATGCAGATGTATGCAAGTGAGGCTGAGCATCCTGTGTTTGGGGTTTGTTTGAGTGAATGCAGAAGGGAGCTGTCAACTAAACCTAGCCAGATGTGGATTGTAAGGCACAGAAGGATTTAAGTGCAGAGAAATGCTCACTTTCTAAAAGTGGCATTTCTAAAATAGTAATATTAAATCCAACTTCACCAGTCAGCAGGATTTTGTATTACCATTCTGACCAAACTAAATATGACCTCCCTACTCCTTTCAGATCAGCAGCTACCACTCAAACAGTATATGAGCATAGCCCTAATGTTAGCCTATAAAATGAGCAGGCCTCACAGCAGTGCAAAATGAATGTGGGAGTTTTACACTACCAGGACATGTAAAGTACACGGGTACATGTCCTGCCTTTTGTCAACACAGCACCCTGCCCTATGGTTTACCTAGGGCCTAATTTAGGGGTGACTTATATGTAGAAAAAGGGGAGTTTTAGGCTTGGCAAGTACTCTTAAATGCCAAGTCGAATTGGCAGTGAAACTGTACACACAGGCCTTGCAATGGCAGGCCTGAGACATGGTTAAGGGGCTTCTTAAGTGGTTGGCACAAGCAGTGCTGCAGGCCCACTAGTAGCATTTAATCTACAGGCCCTAGGCACAAATAGTGCACTTTACTAGAGACTCATAAGGAAATTAAATAAGGGTATGGTCCAATGTAATCATGTTTAAGGGAAAGAGCAGTGCTAAAATACACAGAGTCCTAAAACCAGCAAAAACTGTGTCCAAAAAGTGGAGGGAGGCAGGCAAAAAGTTAGGGGTGACCACTCTAAGGCTGTCAGGTCTAACAATCATAAAAATGCTCCACATGATAAATCTTTGGGAAAACTGTTCCTAAATAACATGTACCATATAATCTTTTAGGAAGCCTAAAGTATGTGTGATTCCTGCAAATAAAATACACTTCAAGTATAGCAGGATCTTGTCCAGCCAACATAAAGTTCCAACTGGTCTTGAATTCAAACACATGTCTACACTTATGCTTTCTGACAAATAGGTTGTCAGTCGTCGATCTAGGTCTATATATGCAAAATTTCCCTACATGTTGCCAATCTATGGTCAAGGCAGCTTGATTTCCTGCACCTGAGGAGGCTTCTTCTTGTTTCCCCCAGCTTTTAATACTGCACCTCTTTCTGCCTTTGCTTTTATTTCTCCCCTGGCTTCGACTTGACCCCAAAACTCTTTTTGAACACTTATTAGGACACATGTTAAATTCTGTCTGTGGGCATAAACTGTACCAAATGTCAAAGTAGATTTGAAGAAGCGTCCTACTGTCTCTATGGCCCTCATTACAATGCTGACAGTCGGTGTAAAAGTGGCGGTAATACCGCCAACAAGCCGGCAGTAAAAAAAATGGAATCACGACCACGGTGGAAACCGCCAACACATACAGCCACTTCAACACTCGGACCGCCACAGCGGTAGCAACAAACACTGTGGTGGTAATCGCCAACAGACAGGTGGAACCCAATGTACCGCCCACCCCATTACAACTCGCCCATCCTCCAGCTTTTCTGGGGCGGTACAAATGCCATCAAAAGCACGGCGGAAACAGTACACAGAAGGGAAACCACTCACCTCTCAACACTCAACGAAGAAACAGGACGCCATGGAGCCCGAGCTGCAAATCCTGCCCATGCTGGTGTATCTTCCCATCTACCAGGAGTACAAATGGCAGCGGCGGCGTCCCCGGAGAGTACTGCACCTAGCACACAGGGGAGGGGGTGAGGAAAAAGAGAGTGACACACACACGCAACACGCAACACCCCCACCCCCACCCTCACCCACAACACCATACACACAAACACAAGCATCAACATTACATTTACACCCCGTAACCCTCTGGAAGAACGCAAGGACAAAAGGAATTGAGTCAAATTAGTTATATATTAGAAATAGTCAGATATACGTTATAATTTGAAAAACAGTATTTACAAAAATATACAATATGTACATAAGGCGGTACATTGTCCACTCAAAATGTCTGTGGGCCACTGGGCCAAAACTTATAGGCCAAGCCCACACTTGACTCCTGCCTCAATATGGAGAGAACACTGCAGGGGCATCAGGTCGAAAACACGAAGGCAGCTCAGGGGGGGCGGAGAATGGGGGGCACCTCAGCCAGAAGATGGGGAGTGCAAGGCCACAGTCTCTCAAGTGGGTGGTTTGCCCACTGCTTGGTCCTGGGTAGTGCAAAGCTACAGTTTCTCAAGTCTCTCAAGTGGGTGGGTTGCCCACTGCTTGGTCCTGGGGAGTGCAAAGCTACAGTCTCTCAAGTCTATCAAGTTGGTGGTTTGGCCACTGCTTGGTCCTGGGGAGTGCAAAGCCACAGTCACTCAAGTGGGTGGTTTGGCCACTGCTTGGTCCTGAGGATGGCAAAGCCACAGTCTCTCAAGTCTCTCAAGTGGGTGGTTTGCCTACTGCTTGGTCCTGGGGAGTGCAAAGCCACAGTCTCTCAAGTCTCTCAAGGGAGTGGGTAGCCCACTGCTTGGTCCTGGGGAGTGCAAAGCCACAGTCTCTCTAGTGGATGCCTTCTTCCACTGGTTCTGGAGGGGTCCTTGTGCCCAGTGTGCTTAATCCTGGCAAGGAAAGGCTGAGTGGATGGCTTCTTCCACTGGTTCTGGAGGGGGCTTTGTGCCCAGTGTGCTTCATCCTGCCAAGGATAGGGTGAGTGGATGCAAATCTCCACTGGTTCTGGAGGGGGCTTGTACCCAGTGTGCTTCATCCTGCCAAGGATAGAGTGAGTGGATGGCATCTTCCACTGGTTCTGGAGGGGGCTTTGTGCCCAGTGTGCTTCATCCTGCCAAGGATAGGGTTAGTGGATGCATATCTCCACTGGTTCTGGAGGTGGCTTTGTGCCAAGTGTGCTTCATCCTGCCAAGGATAGGGTTAGCGAATGGCTTCTTCCACTGGTTCTGAAGGGGCCTTTGTGCCCAGTGTGCTTCATCCTGCCAAGGATAGGGTGAGTGGATGCATATCTCCACTGGTTCTGAAGGGGGCTTTGTGCCCAGTGTGCTTCATCCTGCCAAGGATAGGGTGAGTGGATGCATATCTCCACCGGCTCTGGAGGGGGCTTTGTGCCCAGTGAGCTTCATTCTGCCAAGGATAGGGTGAGTGGATGCATATCTCCACTGGTTCTGGAGGGGAATTTGTGCCCAGTGCGCTTCATCCTGCCAAGGATAGGGTAAGTGGATGGCTTCTTTCACTGGTTCTGGAGGGGGCTTTGTGCCCAGTGTGCTTCATCCTGCCAAGGATAGGGTGAGTGGATGCATTTCTCCACTGTTTCTGGAGGGGGCTTTGTGCCTAGTGACTCCACACTTGGGGTGTGGCTGTTCACAGTCCCTCACCTCGGTGTCTGAGGCACGAGATTTGTAGGGACCAGGATGCATGATAGACCATGGAGGCAGGGTTAGAGTCCATCAGGCGGCGGCTAAGGCTGCAAACTGGTGGTAGTGTCAGTGCTGGTGGGGGTGCTGCAGTGGTGGAGGGAGGCTTCCGCCCCTTTCCTGCAGCCTTGGATAGCTGCCCGCTGGGGCTGGTGCTGCTCGTAGTGGTGCTGCTGGTAGTGGTGCTACTGTCAGTGGTGCATGTGGCGGTGCTGGCCGCAGTGCAGGTGCCGGTGCTGCCAGTGGTGGGAGAAGGTTCCAACCCTTCTCCTGCAGCCCCGAACGGCTGCCCACTGGGGCTGCTGCTGCTGACAGGAGTGGTGCTTGCGGAGGTGCAGGTGGCGGTGCTAGCGGCGGGGCTGCTGGCGGTGCTGGCAACGGTGCAGGTGGCGGTGCTGGCAGCTGTGCTGGTAGCCACCAGGCTTTCACCTGCAGCCTCGGACGGCTGAAGTGGCGTGCCTGGTGTTTTGTGCCCCTTCCTCACCTTGGCAGATGGTGGTGTGACCTTGGGTCTGGCAGCTGGAGTCTTTGAGTTGGCCTTGTTGTGTGGTTGTGGCTCCTTCCCCTTGCTGGATGCCGTCCCCTTCTTCGCCTTGCCAGGTGGAGGAATGGTTTGGTCTTGGCAGGGGTCGGTGGCACACTGGCTGGGCTGACGGGTGCCCCCTTTGAGCCTCTGACAGCTGCAGGAACCACAGCGGATGTGAACTTGGTGGCTGAGGTGCTGGGCTGGGTTTTGGCCACCCTGGCCTGAGGGGAAGGACTGGGGGAGGGGTAGGGAAGAGGTCAATGTTTTGCCAGGAAAATCTTCTTAGGGACACTGGGGTGGGAAGAGGGAGAAGGTTTGGGAGTGGAGAAGGAGATGCCCACCCTCCTGGGTGAGCGGGCACGGGAAACACGCTGAGGGGCTGCTGGGAGGGTGGTGCTGGTAGGGGTGGTGGCGACTGTACCTGTTGTTGGGGTGGGCACAGAGGTGTCCGTCACCGCCAGGGAGCTTCCATCGGAGGAGGAGTCGCTGTCTGTAGTGTCCCTTCCTGTCCCCATCATGGTGCTCCCCTCGCCCTCCGTCCCACTGGTGCCCTCACCGTCGGTGGATTCGGACTCCAGGCCCATGTGGGATGCAGCTCCCTCCGTCGCCGGTGCCTCTGCTCCTCTGCCAGATGATGCTAATGCATACAAGGACAAGGTGAGAAAACAAAAAGGTGGGAGAGAGACAGAGGATACACTTGGTCAATGCCAGCAACAACACTACCGTTGGCATACACTACTCACAGGGAACAGCCCTATGCACTATTCCATGCACTACCAGTTAGAATGCTAGTCACCAGCCCATGGGGTACAGTACCTAACGCCATCAGCTGCACATCTGAAACAAACAGGGCCCTGACCAGTAGTAGATGCCCACTAACACTATTGGGGTTGGAGTGCTTCAGAGCCTGCCCAACAAGGGACCTACCCTGACATGTTCGCCCTGGCCTAGAGGCACCCATAGTCCACATCCCCACCCAGGTCAACCCTTAACACACACAAAATAATAAATCTGAATTTGTACTCACCCCCTTGTGGCTGCTGTGATGCCCTCAAGCGCCTATCCAACTCCGGATAGGCCACCGCCAGGATGAAGAACATCAGGGGGGTCAGGGTACGACAGGCACCCCTTCCTTGTTGGGAGGACAGCCCCAGCTAGACCTCTGCTGTCTTCCTTGCCCAGCGGTGCAGGTCCTCCCACCGTTTGCTGCAGTGGGTGTTCCGTCTGTCAAAAACTCCCAGGGTCTGCACCTCCTTGGCGATGGCACGCCAAATACCCTTTTTCTGATGGGCGCTGACCTGCATGAAAAAGACAGCAGAAAAGGGAATTAGTTAACCGTCCTGACCATCACACTTATGGCCCACCAGATCCCTCCCATCCCCTGACGCACACACATTGACCACCATACATGCAGCACTCTGGCCAGGACGCCTCAGCCCTCCCTACATGTAGCGTACACACACATCACTCTATACATTCATGGCCCACGCATCATGCTCACAGTGTACTCACCTGTTTGTCTGGAGGACCGTAGAGTAACGTGTACTGGGGTAGGACCCTATCCACCAATCTCCCCAACTCCTCCGCATTGAAGGCATGGGTTCTTTTCCCAGACACATGAGCCATTGTCGCTTCAAGACACAGGTCACAGCAGCACTTGCAGAGTAGGTCCTCTCCTGTTCAAGGTCAGGAAGCAAGTGAATGAATAGATAGAATATTGTGGTCACGTCCGCGGCGTACATCGCAATTGGCTCCTGGAACCCATAGGGCCCAATGATAACCAATGCGAAGTTGTACAGCGGTCATCGACCGCCTACCGCAATGGCGCACAACGCCAGCAGAATTACCTAATTTCCACTTTTCCCTCCTCACAGGTCAGACAGCCGCCATTTAAGAGGGGCATAGGCCCTGGCACCTAACTGTGTCACAGCAGACATTGGCACAGCAACTGACTCTCGGATTCACATACTGGTTCTGTAAAGGCAAAGATGCATCATTATTTCCATTGATGTGTGAATATGACCCTCTGCTCTCTGTTTTCCTCCATAGGCTTCAACCGCTGAGGATGAATATGAGATGGAGACATCCTCCAGTGTACAGACCCTGGTGGACCTTGCGACAATGGAGGACAGACAAATTATACTAACATACAGACTTGATTGGGCCACAATCCAAGAACTGTGTGCCCAATTGGAGCCAGACCTGATGTCAACTATTTGCCAGCCCACAGATATCCCCCCTCTAGTGCAGGTCCTGTGAGTGCCCCAATTCCTGGCAAGTGGTTCCTTCCAAACAACAGTGGCCATGGCATCAGGGATGACTCAGCCAATGTTCTCTAACGTGTTGACCAGAGAGTTGTCAGCCCTGCTGAAACACATGTGCAGCTACATTGTATTCCCACAGGTGGAGGATTTGGACACAGTGAAAGCTGACTTTTATGCCCTGGGACATATCCCCAACATCATTGGTGCCATTGATGGAACACATGTAGCATTTGCCCCCCCCGTAGAAATGAACACGTGTTCAGGAATAGAAAAAGCTATCACTCTATGAATGTGCAGATGGTGTGTTTGGCGGACCAGTACATCTCCCATGTGAATGCCAAGTATCCTGGCTCTGTGCATGACGCATTTATCTTGAGGAATAGCAGCATCCCATATGTGATGGGCCAACTCCAGAGGCACTGGGTGTGGCTAATAGGTGAGCGCAGTAGAAGTTGGTATCTGGGTATCGGGTTGTCCTTAAGGGTTAGTGTGTGTCTAACAGTTGTCCCTCAATGTTTTCAGGTGATTCTGGTTACCCCAACCTCTCATGGCTACTGACCCCAGTGAGGAATGCCAGGACAAGGGCAGATGAATGTTACAATGAGGCACATGGGCGAACAAGGAGGATTATTGAGCGGATCTTTGTCCTCCTGAAGGCCTGGTTCCGGTGCCTCCATCTGACAGGTGGATCCCTGTACTACTCACCGAAGAAGGTGTGCCAGATCATCGTTGTATGTTGCATGTTGCACAACCTGGCCTTGAGACGCCAGGTGCCTTTTCTGCAGGAGGATGAGCCTGGAGATGGTCTTGTGGCAGCGGTGGAGCCTGTGAACAGTGAGGAAGAGGAGGCAGAGGAAGAAGATGTGGATAACAGAAGTAATATTATACAGCAGTACTTCCAGTGACACACAGGTAAGACACTGCAACTTCACTCAACTTTTCAGTTTTCTGTTGGACATTGTACATGACAGCCTGATTTTCCTATGTCTATGGCCACTTACTGTACCCTTTGGCATCTCTATTTTCAGATTCCTGTGGCCCACTCTGGCTCCTGGTATGTTTACTGCTGCCCACTAAAGGTCATTCCAATGTATATATAACTGTACATATGACTTTCAATGTTTTCATAATGTAGTGCTAATACATATTTGAATCATTTGACAGACTCCAGATTTGTATTTGTTCCAAGGTTGTTTATTTAAGTGTTCATAAGTAGAAGGGGATGTGCAATGGGCTAGGGTGATGGTGGAGGAATGTCCAGTCAGAGTCCAGTCTCTTGGTATCACAGGTGCATTGTCCAGGGGAGTAATGGCAGTTCAAGGTGGACAGGGTGACAGAGTGGGACAGAAGGGTGACAATCAGGAGAGTCTTATTTCCTGGCGGGGGTCTTGGCAAGGTTCTCTGGCTTCTGCCTAGATTGCAGGGACCGTTTGCGGGGTGGTTCTCCTTCTGCAGGGGGTGAGGTGCTGGTGGCTTGTGTTGCTGTGGCGAGGCCTACTGTCCACTAGCACCAGCGGAGGTGGAGGGCTGTTCTTTGGTGTGGCTAGTGTCAGGGGCCCGTTGGTGTGCCACTGCCTCCCTCATGGTGTTGGCCATGTCAGCCAGCACCCCTGCAATGGTGACCAGGATGGTGTAGATGTGTTTGAGGTCCTCCCTGATCCCCAGGTACTGTCCCTCCTGCAGCCGCTGGGTCTCCTGCAACTTGGCCAGTATCTGGCCCATCATCTCCTGGGAATGGTGGTATGCTCCCAGGATGTTGGTGAGTGCCTCCTGGAGAGTGGGTTCCCTAGGCCTGCCCTCCCCCTGTCGCACAGCAGTCCTCCCAGCTTCCCTGTTGTCCTGTGCCTCTGTCCTCTGAACCGTGTGCCCCTTGCCACTGACCCCAGGTCCCTGATCGTCCTGAGTTTGTGGGGTTGCCTGGGGTCCCTGTAGTGGTGGACACACTGCTGATTGACGTGGCCAGGGGAGAGTGGCATGGGCCTGCTGGGTGGGTGCTGTCTTGGTGTTTCCTGAGGGGGAGGCTCTGTGGTGGGTTTGGACTGTGGCAGGGTAACCGACTATCCAGAGGTCCCTTATGTGCCAGGTTGGTCATCGTGATCCAGGCGTGCAGAGCTGCTGTCATCACTGTGGGCCTCTTCTGGGGGGGCACTAGATGTTGCTGGCAACTCCTCACCGGTGACGTTGAGTAGGGGTCCTGTGGGGATGCAAATGCAGTGTTATTGTATCTGTGTGTGCCATCTTGTGCATGGGTGTGCTTCCCTGTATGGTTGTGACTGCACTGTCAGCTTTGCCTTGTGTGCGTGGGGATTTTGTGGGCTATGTGATTCTCTCTAATGGGCATGCTGTGGTGATGGGTGTCCATGCAGGTCTGTGATGGGGGTCCATGGATTGTTGTGGCATGCAGGGCTTGGTATTGGGATGGGTGGGTTGTGATAGTGGGGTATGTGTGGGGTGGTGGGGTGATGGGGGTATGGGTAGGGGAGGGAGTTTGTGATGGCATGTAGGTAGGGGGATAAAGTAGGGAAAATTTGACTTACCAGAGTCCAGTCCTCCTTCTACTCCTGCGAGGCCCTCAGGATGCATAATCGCCAAGACTTGCTCCTCCAATGTTGTTAGTTATGGGGGAGGAGGAAGTGGTCCACCGCCAGTCCTCTGTACAGCTACCTGGTGTCTTGCAACCACGGACGCACCTTCCGTGACGTAGGTCATTTCACCTCTTCCTGATGTCATCCCTTATTCTGGGGTGCAGTCCCACGGCGTTGACCCTGTCCATCATTCTCCGCCATAGCTCCATCTTCCTAGCAATGGACGTCTGCTGCACCTGTGATCCGAATAGCTGTGGCTCTACCTGGATGATTTCCTCCACAATGACCCTTAGCTCCTCCTCTGAAAACCTGGGGTGTCTTTGGGGTGCCATGGATGTGTTGTGAGTGGTATCTGTGAGGATGTGTGGGGTGATGTGTTGGGGTGTGTGGTGTGAGGTGCGTGGATGGTGTATGGGTGATAGTGTTCTATGGGTCAGATTGAGTGGGTGCTCCTGGCTTGTGTCTCTCTCTGTTGGCAATCCTTTTTTTTCATTGAAAGGGCTGTGGGTAATGTGGGTGTGTGTTTTATATTGGATTGGGTGTGGTGTGTGTATGTGTGTCAGGTGTGTGTAGTTTGAATTGTCCAATGTGGTGTAGTTTTTTAAGTGTGTGTGTAATCGTGGGTCCTGATACTGTATGCTCAATCCTGTTGGCGTAACGGTGTGGGTTTTGGTACTGCCAATTTATCGCTGACCTTTGGTTTGGCGGACTTGTGTGGGTGTCTGTATAGTGGCGGATTTCTCTGTGTGGGTCATAATACCTGTTGCGGAATACTGCCGCGGTCACGGCATCTTGGCGGCCATCAGCACGGCGGTAGGTGGCATTTACCGCCAGGGTTGTAATGAGGGCCTTTGTTCTTTGCTTTGGGAGCTTTGTTCAAATGTCACATAATAGGAACTTCTGAAAAGACCAAATATTAATTTGAGGGATAATACTGAAACTGTTCTTGTTGATATAAAAGGTTCATCAACAGACTAAAAGTAATACCATAAGTCAAGGGAAGACTGTGATATGTGACCCCTTCACTAACTGATGCAGGCAGATGCATACAGACGTAGCAATTCTTTGCATCCATTGTTTCAATGTACTCATAAAGCAATTCATAATTTTCCTTTGAAGAAAGATTTCCTCTAGAACTATCTACATTCAATTATTTTTCACTCAGAGATTGCATCCCATTGTCAGTAGGGACTGAGGTTTTCAGGGCACTTGTACATCTAAAGTTTCCTACTCTAGAAGGTGTGGATAAACTTACGCCTATCAGCTATGCAATCATCATAATAACTGTCACAACTAACACTCCTGCACAAATGTATCTACATTTACTAATTTTGTTTCTATTAGGCTCAATAAATTCTCTAATTTCAGACCATTAAATAAATTGCTGCAGCAACAATAGAAGTAGTCTCTTTCAGTTCTTTTCGATTTAAGCAAAGCAAAAGCGAGCAATTGTCTTTTCAATAAAGTTCAAATGTTAATTGCAATATCTTTGTTAGTTTTCTTAAATCTACTTAGTATTCATTTAAATGACAACCCTACAATGAATTCTGCAACTCAGACCTAGGTATTCTTCTTTTATTCTCTGCAAAGTCAATCAAAGTTTGCTAATACATGTGCAGTTCAAGCTCACCAATAATCACATCCAGGGTATAATATTTCAGTTTATCAAGTAGCAATGCAAATTAAACATTCGGTTCCGCCACAAGAATCAGTTCAAGAATGTTCAGCTAGATGTGAATGGTTAAGACAAAAGGTTCCAAATTCTTTCTCCCAGTCATTTGCCACAAAGTATGTACATTCAGGCACAGCTTACCTCCGATGGGGTACTTTTGCTCTCCTTGCTCTCCGGGCTGAGGGCCCTTCAGTATCACTGTCACTTTGGCCATACTCTTCAGTGTCTTCAGAATACCTTGTGGAACTCACACTTCAGGTACAGTCTGTTCACTTGGCCATTGGTCTCCAGGCACATTTTGTTTTGATACAGCACTAGGTCATTCATCAGCATCTGAGTTTTGCACAGTGTCTCAACCCTTCTGTACCAACTGCAACTGTTGACTCACTCAGACCCCCCTCAGACCGTACATGTGCTGTTGCAGCCACTTGCTACTCCTTAACAGATTGCCAAAATTGCTCCCTTCGTCTCACTGTAACCGACCCTTTGGGGACAAGTGTGGTTTCATCAAGGGGACCTGAAACTTTACGAGTGTGTGCTACATGTATCCAACTGGGGAGACCACCAACCTTCACAGCTGTTGTAGTTACCAGAATGATCTGGAAAGGGCCTTTCCACTGAGGCTCCAAGCACAACATCCAAACATGCATGTTCACCATAACCCAGTCACCTGGACTTAGGTCATAGCACTGCTTTAGTTGCGGCTGTGTTGTTGCTTCCCCAACCTTATGAGGCACAAACAAACTACATCAGCCACTCCCTTGCAGTAATCAAGTACCATGTCATCTGTAATGTTCACAAGCACATTTGCAGGCACAGCTGGTAATCTCTTGGCATGGGTAATAATAATTTCATGGGGTGACAGTCCTGTGTCCCTATCTGGAGCACTGTGAATACTCATCAACACAGGAGGTAAAGCATCAGGCCATTTCAATGAAGTAGAAGCACAAACCATAGCCAATCTGGATTTTAGCATCCCGTTTACTTGCTCAACAAGACCAGAAGTCTCTGGTTTGCAACTGCACTGTCGTATTTCCTGAACTTGCAATGCTGTACACAATAACTTCAGGACCTCACTATTGAAGTGAGTCCCACAATCTGACTCTAGAGAAGTCGAGAACCCGAAATGTGGTATAAGTTCTCTTAACAACAGCTATGATGGTGTGAGACTGTCATTTCTCCTGGTTGGGTGGGCTTCAACCTCACAAGAGAAAATGCATACAACAATCAAGACGTATCTCAGTCCATTGCTCAAAGGCAGTTCTATAAAATCCAACTGCATACTGTTGAAAGGTCCTTGAGATCTCCGTATGTGACTCAGTGTTACTACAATTCATTTACTTACATTCATCTGTTAACATGCAACACATTTGTGACACAGGGCTTCTGTCATCAACCTAAACCTAGGGTTAAACCATGTCTCCCAAAACAACTCACCATGGCATCACATCCCACATGAGCTGGGCGGCAGTAATGCCTTGCCATAGGTGGTAACAAACTATTGAGCATCACAACTCTTCCATCACTTGAAACCCAAATATCATCCTCATCTCTTTTGACATACCCTGCTCTGATCCAACCCTATTGTTCTACTTCTGAAACTTCTTCCTGTAACTCCTTGGCTTCTTCCCATTTATATGAAGCAGTTAACAAGAGATTGTAATTTCTCTCGCCTGTGGGCTCATTCAGATATTCTC
The DNA here is from genome assembly GCF_031143425.1 of Pleurodeles waltl. Taxonomy (NCBI): domain Eukaryota; kingdom Metazoa; phylum Chordata; class Amphibia; order Caudata; family Salamandridae; genus Pleurodeles; species Pleurodeles waltl. The sequence goes on along the minus strand of NC_090446.1, from coordinate 1,274,732,037 downwards.
CATTGAATGCAGAAGAGTTCAAAGCACAATATCTGGCTACTTCATCACATAATTAGTGGCAACAGTGACATAATAATTTCCCTAGCAGTGTGCTGAACACTTGACAACCAAAATCTGGGCAGGCAACAGTAATGCTTTTAACAAGTTATAGACTTCTTCGCCATTGCTTATTGGCAACCCTGAGGAGATATTAAACTCTCTCTGGGACCACAACTGTCCGAAACCATGGAAAACACCAAAGCCATACTATTGGTGAAAATGGTCACCTTCAGCTGGTCTGAAACATAGCATGCTCTTGTGAGGGCAATCAATTCAGCCACTTGTGCGGAGAAGACTCCTTGAAGTTAGGAGGCTTCAACCACTTCTGAGACTTTACAGACTGCATACACAACTCTCAGGTTTTCATCATGGTCTCTAAAGTATGAGCCATCAACAAACATTGCATAGTCAGATTCAGCAAGTGGCGTACCTTGTATGTCGGGTCTCTGATTCGTGCATAGCACAGTGACATCTAGACAGTCTTGCTCAATTTTGTCATCATCATTCTCATTTACAGATAAAGGAATTAAAGTAGCAGTATTCAAAGGGATTACCCATACCAATGCTGGCACACTGTTCAATGATGTCACGACAGCAGCAACAGCCTTAAGACAGCTAGGCAAATATGAAGTCACTGGGTCAAATGTGGCAGAAAACTATGCCACAGGTCTCTGTGTGTTTCTGTGTAACTGAGTCAGCACTGAGAGAGCACATCCCTCCCTCTTACTGCAGTACAAAGTAAAACATCTGTTGTAACCAAGCATTCCCAGAGCAGGGGCATGACAGATTTTCTCACAGCTCTGTGAAGGCATGCATGCAGTTGTCAATGGTACCAGATCAGACACATCCTTGTGTGTTCACTGACAACAGCAGGCAACCATTCCCAAGAATATCCTGACTTCTTTCTGAGCTGTTGGGGGATTCATTTTCACAATTGCTGAGATTCTTTCTTGTGACACATTCCTTGCACCTTTATCAATATGATGCCCAAGTTATAAGACTTCTTTCTAATAGTACCGCAATTTGGTAGGGGAAACTTTATGTCCATTCTTAGCTAAGTGGTTCAACAGGGCAATTGTGTCTCTTTTGCAAGCTTCTCAGGTATTTGACCCCACCAATAGGTCGTCAATGTACTGTATCAAGACTGAATGATGGGGTGTTAGACTTGGCAGCTCTTGGTGTGGTTTCCCTGTACTTTTTGCTTGCGACCTCCTGTTTTTGGATCCCGTGCTGTAATTCGTTTTTGCTGGTTTTGATACTCTGGGCATTTTACCACTGCCAACCAGTGCTAAAGTGCCAGTGCTCTCTGTCTAAATGATGTTAGTAACTGGGTTATCCATGATTGCCGTATTTGATTTACTAGTAAGACCCTTGAGAAATGCACTAGAGGTGCCTGTAAATCAAATGCTACTAGTGAGCCTGCAGCACTGAGTGTGCCACTGACATGAGTAGCCCTGTAACCATGTCTTAGACCTGCCACTGCAGTGTCTCTGTGTGGAGTTTTTAACTGCCAGTTCGACCTGGCAAGTGTACACCCTTGCAAGGCCCAAACCTTCCATTTTACTACATGTATGTCACTCCTAAGGTAGGCCCATGGTAGCACCATCGGCAAGGTGGTGTGTATTTTAAAGGTAGGACATGTACTAGTGTGCTTTACATGTCCTGATAGTGAAATACTGCCAAATTCAGTTTTCACTATTGCAAGGCCTATCTCTCCCATAGGTTAACATGGGGATTGCATTGAAATATCATTTAAGTACAGTTTCCCCTTTGGGAGCTTATAGAGATAAGGAGTTTGGGGTCTCTGAACTCACAATTTAAAAATACATATTTCAGTGAAGTTGGTTTTTACATTGTCTGTTTGAAAATGCCACTTTTAGAAAGAGGGCATTTTCTTGCTTAACCACTGTGTTCCTCTGCTTGGCTGCTGAATCTGCATCTGAGTCAGATTGACAGTTGGACTGTTTGTAAATTCCCTCTAGACAGTGACATAAATGGAGCTGAGGTGTGTCCTGCAATTTCAGATGAGTCTTCCTGGGCTAGAGTGGGGGGCGGTGCTGATACCTGCACTTAAAAGGGCTATGCTTGTTCTTTCACAAAGCCGCCTCTATGCCCCTAGTGTGTGTCTGGGCCAGGGCATGGAAGAGGTAGGGACATGTGCACTATCAACACTTGAAGTTTGTCTACTTCAAAGGTAGAAATGAGTATAGGTAGTAGACCCAAAACCCCAGACTTTGAGATTATTTCTGGATCAAGAGGATCGTCTGCCAAGGAGAAGAGCTTGATGCAGAGGACCTGTCACTCTGCCTGTTGCTTTGCTGTACTGGCCTGCTGCTGCTGCTTCTACCTTGGGAGTGAAATGACTGGACTTGGCTTTCTGAAATCCTGCTTGTGAAGTTCCTCCAAGGGCTTGGACTGAGCTTGCCCCCTGTTCTGAAGTCTGAGGGCCAACAAAGACTTCATCTGGCAGCACCTGGACCCCATGCTGAGACCCCTACACTGCCAAGTGGTGCCACATCCAGTCCCTGTGCCCTTGAAAGGACAAGCTGGCAGAACCAGAATGAAAATACACGCACTAGAGCAAAGCCGCAGAAACATCAATGCAGCGCCTGCACTGCAGCTGAAAACTCGATGCAACACCTGTGAAATCGATGCATCGGCAGCTCAGCACAGTTTCATTGTTGCCATGCGTCTGGATTTTCCATGCAACGTCCCCGGGCATCAATTCTTCAACATCACTGCACAGAATTGATGCTGCTCCCCCGGAAATTGTAGCATTGCTTACCCCTTGGAGAATGAATCAACGCTCGGCCTCACTTGCGAGTAAGGACTCGATGCATTGCTTGCTTTACTGACACACAATCATCCCTGCAGCTTTATTTTTGACGCATAACAGGTACTTTGTGCTAGAACAACGCATCTATAGACGTCTATGGGCTAAAACTCTTTTTACTTTAAAAATTGATATCTCTTTTGGTGTATGTTGGATTTTTGGCGTTTTCGTCAGGTTTGATTTAGATAAATATTGACTACTTTTCTAAAGTGGTGTGGCGTCCTTTTGTGGTGTTTTCACTGTGTTACTGTGTGTGTTTGTTTAAATTTACACATTGCCTCTGAGTTAAACCTGGCTGCTTGTGCCAAGCTACCAAGGGGGTGAGCAGGGGCTATTTGTGCTGTGTATCTCCCTTACCCTGACTAGAGTGAGGGTCCCTACTTGGACAGGGTGTTAGCTGACTGCCAACAAGAGACCCTATTTCTAACAAAGGGCATCTCCAGAGATTCCGGGTTTTTCTTCAGAACCTGGTTAAAAATGGATGGGCTCTCCACTACCCTTGTGGGACTCGCACCATGCCAAACACGACTGCCAAACCAAAATGCAAAAACAAATTAGCTTTCCTCATCCAACAGTGTCTCTGGATCTTGCTGCTAATGAGTGTGAAAGATTGAATGCTTTACTAAGTACATTAAAAATGTTCTACAATTATCAGAGGCAAGTCTACCTTTGACGAATCCAGTTTGTTCCTTGCCTATCATTTTAGGCAAGAGGGGGTAAAGACATAAAGCTAATCATTTAGCAAAAATGTTATAATCTGTATTAAGTAATGATATTGGTCTATAGTTTTTACAAAAAGTATGATCTTTACCCTCTCTTGGGATAAGGCAAACAGTGGCTTCATGAAAGGTTGCCTTTGTAGACCCTGATTTTGAGAAAAACTGAAAAAACTGCAAAAGTTTGGGAAGTATAACATTTGAAAAATGGCGGGAAAATTCAACCGTGAAGCCATTCGTTCCATGAGTCTTACCCTTTTTCAGAAAACGAAGAGCGTTAAGAATTTCTGGTAGATATCTAATTCAAGAGACGAAAAATCAACTAAAGTTTTATTTCGGTTTGGGATTTCTTTAAATATTCCTCTTTCAGTAAAGAACATGGGGTGAATTCAGGAGTATGTAGAGTTTGATAATAATTAATGAATTAATCTAAAATATCTTAATCTTTAAAAAGAGATTCACCTGTATTAGTACTGATAGATTTAGCAGAATAGTGTTGCTTACAAACTTTTAAATAGTTGGCAAGGAGCTTTCCCATTTTATTTCGACCCCCATAATAGCGGGCACTACTGCGTAGGAAAAAAGAAGAAGCATTATCCAAGGAAACTTTATTAAATTGTAACTTTGCTTAAATTATTTCTCGTAGATTAAAGTTAGAAGATGAAGTATAATATTGATGTTCTAAACATTTAGGGGGTCATTATGACCCTGGCGGCTGGCGGTAACACCGCCAACAAGCTGGCGGTGTTCCGCCAATGTATTGTGACCGTGGTGCATTAGCCACGGCCATACCGCCGGCCCCTCCACTTGACCGCCAGGCTTCTGCCACGGAAAGGCTGGTGGTAAGGGGGACTTGGGGTGCCCCTGGGGGGCCCTGCACTGCCCATGCACTTGATGTGGGCAGTGCAGGGGCCCCCAGGCACAGCCCCATCGCGCACTTCACTGCCCGAATTTTGGGCAGTGAAATGCGCAAAGGGTGCTGCTGCACCCGCTGCACATGAGCATTGCCACCAGCTCTGTTTCCGTCCGCTGTCCCAGCGGAAATGTCAAAATCGAGAGCCACCAATACCACCAGCACTGGTGGTATTGTGCCGCCCGCGGCTTTGGCGGTCTTTTTGCAAGGCCGCCGAAGTCGTAATAAGGTCCTTAATTTTTTGAAGCAGAGATTGATGATGTTTAGTATAAGTTTTCTTCTTTTTAGAGACAAAATGAATTATATGTTCACGTGCTGCAGCTTTAAATGAATCCCAAAGTATTCGAGGAGACATAGCAGGGTCAACATTCATTTTAAAGAATTTTCCACAAAAGCAATAAAAGAAGTTAAGAAATTGGAGTCAAGTAACAAAGAGTTGTTAAATCTCCATCTATAAGATCTGGGATGTACCGGGAGTCAAAATCTGAAATAACTTGTGTATGGTCTGATATGACAATAGGTTAAATGGAGGAGCTAATTAGGCTTTGGGATAATGTTTTTGAAATAAAAATATGATCCAATCTAGATAAGGAGCCATGTGGGGGAGAATAAAATGAAAAATCTCTATTCTCAGGGTTACATATTCTCTATGAATCTACTAAATGACATTTATGCATTTTATGAGGAAGAAATTTGACTATGAATTGTCTATCAATAAAAGGATCAATTATTTGATTACAATCACCTCCCAGGAGAAAGAAATCATCATTATATTGCATATATTGGCCAAAAAAGACTGCTAGAGTAGGACCATAATGTTACTTTTAGTCAGAGTAATCTCATTGATAATGAGCCTCACAAACAACCATTTGCCATCTGAATCTGAATCCTGAGAAATAACACTTACAGATTGCCCACCCATCCAAGTTTAAGATTCATCGCTTCATGTTCAGTCAAATGGGTCTCCTGCAAAAGAACTAGGGCCCATATTTATACTTTTTTTGCGCTGCATTTGCGTCAATTGTATTTTGTAAGTTTGCGCCGTTTTGTGCATCAAATAGCGGCGCAAATGCGACACTAAAAAAGTATAAATATGGGCCTAGGTCTGGATTGTATTTAGCTAAATGGGATACAATTCTCTGTCATTTGATAGTCATTTGATAGTCTTAATAAAACCTTTAGCATTCCAAGAAAAAACCCGGAATTTTGCAATGAATAATCATATATATATATATATATATATATATATATATATATATATATATATATATATACACACAAAAGGTCTTGTGGAATATTGAACTTAAGAGACATTTTAGCGATAGGAACAAGGATATCAAAGGGAAGAAAAAGGGAAGGGAAGACAAGAAGAGAAAAGAAAGAAAAGAATCAGAAAGAGAAGAAAAGACAGTACATGTCAAATAGTGACGACTGTAAAAACATACCTTATATGATTGGACATGAGAGTAGGGGTGGCGACAGCACAGGGTGAAGACGGCACAACAAGGAAACGGAATGCACCGATGGACGGCTTATACGATTTAAGGTAATATTACAAAGAAAAAACAGAAACATGTAAGAAAGAAACAAGGAATTTAGGAAATATTGAATATATAACTACAAATGAAGGAACGTCAGCTATATAACTGTGAATAGGTCATGTAGTCAATGTGCAGAAGGACCAACTGTTTCCATTGAATGTAGAAATTGTAATCACAGAATATCTCGAAGCACTGCTGGAGAAGTATCAAGCTCCCAAATCACGAAGTTGTGAACAAAGCTCCAGAAATTCCTTTCTTCTGGCTGCTGTAGCTTTTGAAATGTCCTGTGAAAGGAAGATCTTGCTGCCCTGCCAGGAAATTAGCGTTTTGGATTTTGCAGAACTTAAGAACTTTAAATAAGTCAGTGAATTCAAGAAAGAACATTATCACTCCTCTTGGCTTAGAGGACAAAGAAGAGGTCTGGGGTGTTGTCCTAAACGATGACCCCTCTGAATTTTTAGTACTATATAAGACGTAATACCCACTAACCGCGGTAGAAAAGAAGCAAAAAATGAGATCGGGTCATTTCCTTCAAGGCCCTCTGATAATCCATAAAGGAGAAGATTATTACGTCTGTTTCTGTTTTCCAAATCCTCTGAGGGCATTTTCAGTTTTGCCATTTCCTTCTCCAAAATTAGAATTGTATTTGTTTCGTCCTGTACATCACTAATTCTTTGTTCTAATTCATAGACTCTCATTTCCATTTGAGATCAGTTGTTATCCATCTTTTGTATCCGGGAGTTTGCTTCTTCAATAAATGGACGCAATGTATGTATTTCATCAAGCACAAGTTCCAGAGATATCAGTGGAGGAGATTTAGCAGGAGAAGGCTGATCCTGTTTAAGTCTCTTATGAGTAGAAGTAGAAGTGGTCTGAGAAAGGTTAGGTGAAGAAGAAGATGACGAAGACGTCTTTGAAGCAGCAGGGGAAACCATTACAGTACACGTTTTAGGCTTTAATAACTGAGAAAGTTTTCCAGTAGATGTTAATTGATATAAAAGAGGTTTATTTTTCTTTAATTTACCCATATGATATAAAAATAGTCATTAAATAAGAGAGCAGCCCAACAACTCCATATATAGATTGTGAAAGCAGCTTCCTCGTATTTAGTACCAACAACTATTAGATATTATTGAAAAATATTAAGAAGATCCAAAAAAATAAGAGAATTGTTATGATTAAAGTGAGGGTAAACAAACCGTTCCCGGAAAAAATCCAGTCAGAAGAGCACCTCGGACTAGTAAAAATAAAATAAAGATGGCCACCTCCATGAGGAAAATGTAGTCATTTTAAAATCGTAAAAAATAGCAAAAGCGGTCTCCAAATAAAAAAAAAAAAGCTCTCACCAGCACATCCAATATCCTTTAAAAGGGTCGTTTTGGCATTTATTGCACTCGAAACGGTTCCTGCAGTCAGGACACGTCCAACGATGCACGAAGCTGTGCTATCAGGCGGCCATCTTGGCTGGCGGTCCACGCGCCCCCCCATACAACAGTTTTTAATGCCTATCTTTCCGTCTTTAGTGTGTTAGTTACTTTCTATTGTTTAATTTCATAGACCAAACTCTTACAGTATACATATATCAAAAACATAATAAAATAACCATTTTGCTTAACAAATAACATTCCCTATTGCACAAGCCACATCACAATATTTAATTTGATACCTGTTTTACCTTATCTACATTCTTGAGAGAATTTTGTGATTTTTCTTCTGCTGCTGCCACCTGTCTTTTCCTACTTCTTTGACTTAGGGCACGTTGCTTCTGCTGTTCATGTACCTTTACTGTGTGTGAAACATTCCACTGCAGAATAGATACAACGACTCACCTTGCTTGCTTTAATGTATGACATGAATAAGACATTGAACCCTCACAAAATCTATGAGCAGAGTTTACTTTTTGTTTAATGTGTGAAACAAATAGTTTGCTGAATTAGACTAGACAACTGTGTAAAATGTTTACAAATTGCTAACAAAAGACACGGTGGACAATTCTAGCATGCTGGGGTTTTAAACTCTTAATGAAAGTGTTAAAAACAAAACTGCAAGCCTTGCAATGCAACATGCTGTTGACTGACAGACAAGAAAGGCTGATGGTATCATGATATACAGCTACTTAGCAAACTTGTGAAATGCAAAATAAAGTTTTGTTCCTGACTTTCCGTTTTTATTAAGCAGTCAAGGGTTAAACAGCCCAGAGAGAGAGAGAGCAAATAGAGTCTTTAAATAGCAATCACCTCTACTAAATGGGACAACATTAACACTGCTTGGAATAACTAACCAGCATGCTAAAAAGTCAATATTAAAGAGAACAGTGCGAGCAGCAGCAGCTGGACGTGCCTGAAGAGCTACAAAGAAAGGAAAATATGTTGTCAGTCCTCTGCCTTGGGGCGGTTAGTACGATTTAGGATGATCATGGGCTCTGCCACCGTGATGTAACAGGTGTAACACGCGCTGCCCGCCAGGGCCAGTATGACCCTACTCCATCCTTTGAAATAAACAGTGTCCCCACCCTCACCCTAAACTTACAACTGGGTAACTCTGTTCTACTTGAATATTTTTCCTAGCTGCAGTTGTCATAACCCTTGTTTGTGAACACCATCTATTTTGTACATATGAGTAACAACTTACTTAATTAGGAGTGCTAAAGGTTTTGTGAACTGGAATCAAAGTGCTCTGAAATAGTTTTTGTCATGTTTTTTAAGCTAATCAACTGAAACAAAGGGAAGTATCCAAACCTTAATCACCTCCAGTAAGGCAATCAAGAGCTACTCACACCTGAACTTCTTTTTAATGATCTTACAGGCACATCCCCAGTGAGCGCTCCCCCGGGCCCAGTCACATAGCGCAGTGTCCCTGTTCGCCTGATAAAGTGTATTTAAAGGAGCATTGCAGAGTAGTCGAATTAAAGCATTGATGAAGCAGTACGGCCTTTAGTCACATACTTCCAAGAAGTTCAGCCCAGGAGACACCTTGAAGGCCACCTTTCTACCCTCTCATCAGGTAAGTACTGGTGTCGGCCTTTCTAACGTGTATTCTCACCTGTGAGTCACCATCAATTAATACATACTTTAATAAAATACCTTGAATGCATAATCTTACCTATAATAGGATTATGATTCCTATATGATATGAAACAAGAAAAGAGATGCAGAATCTGCCCACAAAAGAAAAGAAAATTAGTGTCTAAAAAGCAGAAGTAAAACCAAGAGAAATGTAATAGGCCCAATGGATCACTGAAACTTGCTCACAATACACAGAATCGCAAATAGACCATCAATACGATATGAGATTTGGCTCCTGTTCTGCTCAGTTTGTGTATTGTGAGTACTTTAAAATTACTTTAAGATTATTTTGGAATAATTGCTAACTTTAACTCTCTGTGACAAATTATGATATGACCCAGTACTTGCCTGACAAAATGTTTTACATCTCATGCCCTATAAACACAAGACATATCCAACCACACTCGTCCATACATCCTTCCATCACCCCGTTCTGTGCGCTTTCGAAAGAAGATGAAAGTAACAGGCCTATCCTCACATGTTCTCTCCTGGGTCCTTGCTCACCGAAAGTACCAGAAGCTTTAGCCTCGGCAATTGCACCTCTTACATCAGAACGTTTACCTCTAGCAGGCATCTGGAGAAATTAGTTGTCATAAAGCAACCATGGGACCATCACACCACGGGTATAACATTTCCAGTCTATCAGAGGACATTGATTGCCAGGAGACTAGAAGCAGCGGCCACTCAACAGCTGCAAGTACTGTGACCAAAAAAACTCTTTATCTTAATCCAACCCGGTTTTAAAGCTGGAATAAACACTAAAATAGTGGGATTAAAAGCCCCGGAAGAGCTTTGAGTAAAGGAGTATGAATGCAGGTGCATTGGCTGCGATCAGTCACTCTTCCTTAACAAACTAGGAACCAGGAAGGATCCGCAAGAAAAGGTACATAGCAAATGGAAGCTGGTGACCTGACCTCTGCCAGATGACCATGGGTGATGCGATCATGTCCCAAAGCTTTTCATGTACAGAGAGATAGGACCAACTGAGATAAAGCATGCTTTAATAAAATCACGGAAAATGGAACAAAATGCATTTTACACTTACAATTCAATATTATTTTTAAATACATTTAATTCTGAAATTAGGAAGTCTACAAAGAAACAGCTATCGAGTACCACTCCGTGGTACTTAGGGAAGCTCTTTATGAAGCTGAAACAAATGCCAGTGGACCTCTGGGAAAACTCTGTGGCATTAGGACACAGGCTAAGAGACCGTAAACATAACAACATCGATGGTGTACACAGCACACACACAAAGAAATGACAATTAAAATCAAAGGCCTTTATTTTTATATATATTGTTAGAAATGGGGTCTTTGGTTGACAGTCAGGTTACCCCCTGTTCAAGCAAGGACCCTCACTCTAGTTAGGATAAAAGAGAATCACCCTCAGCTAACCCCTGCTTACCCCCTTGGTAGCTTGGCAGAGCAGTAGGCTTAACCTCAGAGTGCTGGGCGTAAAGTATTTGTACCAACACACACAGTAACTTAATGAAAACACTACAAAATGACACAACACCAGTTTAGAAAAAATAGGAAATATTTATCTAGACAAAACAAGACCAAAACGACAAAAATCCAACATACACAAGTCAAGTTATGATTTTTTAAAGGTTTAAAATAAAAAGAGTCTTTAGGTAGTTGTAACAACACACTAGCGCTGCTAGCGTGTAAATGTACCTGGTTTGCGTCAAAAATAACCCCGCACGGGCGGTGTGCGTCGAAAGTAACCCTGCACGGCTGTGTGCGTCGAAAACAACTCGGCACGGCGGTGCGTGTTGAAAAAGCCAGCCACACGACGATCCGAAAGTCCCGCGGCGCAGGGTGCGATCTCTCAGCCTCCGTCAGCGATGCTGCGCGTCGTTTCTCCTGCTCCGGGCGTCGGTCTTTCGGTCGCGTTTCCTGCGGCGTCGTTTCTCAGCTGCGGAACCGGCGTCGCGTCGTTTTCTCAGCCGCGATCGGATTCGCGTCGATCTTTTCTCCGCACGGCGCTCGGTGCGTGTATTTTTGTCCTTAGGCTGCCAGCCTCTCCTTTCAGGGTCCCAGGGACTGGAAGGGCACCACAGAGCAGAGTAGGGGTCTCTCCAGAGACTCCAGGTGGTGGCAGGAAGAAGTCTTTGCTATCCCTGAGACTTCAACAACAGGAGGCAAGCTCTACATCAAGCCCTTGGAGATTTCTTCTTCAAGATGGAAGGCACACAAAGTCCAGTCTTTGCCCTCTTACTCTGGCAGAAGCAGCACTGCAGGAAAGCTCCACAAAGCACAGTCACAGGCAGGGCAGCACGTTTTCCTCAGCTATCAGCTCTTCTCCAGGCAGAGGTTCCTCTTGGTTCCAGAAGTGTTTCTAAAGTTTGTAAGTTTGGGTGCCCTTCTTATACCCATTTTAGTCTTTGAAGTCACCTTTCTTCAAAGGGGACTCACACCTTCTTGTGAAATCCTGCCTTGCCCAGGCAAGGCCTCAGACACACACCAGGGGGTTGGAGACAGCATTGTCAGAGGCAGGCACAGTCCTTTCAGATGAGAGTGACCACTCCACCCCTCCCTCCTAGCAGAGATAGCTAATCAGGAAATGCAGATCACACCCCAGCTCCCTTTGTGTCACTGTCTGGTGTGAGGTGAAAAACAACCCAGCTGTCAAACTGACCCAGACAGGGAATCCACAAACAAGGCAAAGTCACAGAATGGTTTAAGCAAGAAAATGCTCACTTTCTAAAAGTGGCATTTCCAAACGCACAATCTCAAAATCAACTTTACTAAAAGATGTATTTTTAAATTGTGAGTTCAGGGATCCCAAACTCCACATGTCCATCTACTCTCTAGGGGAATCTACACTTTAATCATATTTAAAGGTAACCCCCATATTATCCTATGAGAGAGACAGACCTTGCAACAGTGAAAACGAAATTGGCAGTATTTCACTGTTAGGACATATAAACCACATTACTATATGTCCTACCTTATCCATACACTGCACCCTGCCCTTGGGGCTACCTAGGGCCTACCTCAGGGGTGCCTTACATGTAAGGAAAGGGAAGGTTTAGACCTGGCAAGTGGGTACACTTGCCAAGTCGAATTTACAGTGTAAAATTACACATACAGACACTGCAGTGGCAGGTCTGAGACATGATTACAGAGCTACTTATGTGGGTGGCACAACCAGTGCTGCAGGCCCACTAGTAGCATTTGATTTACAGGCCCTGGCACCTCTAGTGCACCTTACTAGGGACTTTCTAGTAAATCAAATATGCCAATCATGGATAAACCACTTACACACAATTTAAACAGGAGAGCATATGCACTTTAGCACTGGTTAGCAGTGGTAAAGTGCTCAGAGTTGAAAAGCCAACAGCCACATGTCAGAAAAAAATAGGAGGCAGGAGGCGAAAAAAGACTGGGGATGACCCTGCATAAGCAAAAGTCCAACATATATATATATATATATATATATATATATATATATATATATATATTTTTTTTTTTTTTAACATGCTACCACCAGTGATGTTACCCCTACTGCATTGTAGTGCATGGCATCTTTCCTAGAGAAAACAAATCCCAGCCTATCCTGATGCTCCCTTTTGAATCCACTGACATTTATTTTTTAATATATACACAGTTCCTCTGCTGAAAGATGTACTTTAACTAACACATTTGTCTTTCTGTGTATGCCGACGACACACATTGTATGATATGTCTGAATCCAAAACATCATTTTAAAACCCCACTAAGAATGGCAGAAAGATTCCTGAAACTGAACCCCTTCTAAGACTGGGGTTCTGCTCACAAGAACAGGGAATCTTCCCTTCCCTGGTTGAGGCAGTCAAACAGCAAGTAATCAACGTAGATCAAAATCTCACCATAGAAAAACAAACAGATCCCTTTGTAGAAAGCTGCTTTTTACACCTGAAACATCGTAGCCAAATCCAACCATTCCAAGCTCTAGCTTTCTGCATAGCAGGTTTGACTAATGTGACAGTATCTATTTAGGCGCCCCTATAAGTGAGTCCAAAATGCCCCTGCTAAACATCTTTTAAGCCTCTGGCTCCTAAACTCTGCACATGCCCTATCTGTAAGGGGAAGCCACACTCTCCTGTCTTTCCATAACGGTCTAAATACCTAACTGTTCAAGCCTAAAAATCACAGATTAGTACGACCTGCAAGGACTGAAGTCTACACCAGAAGTAGTCTTCTTATAGCACCAAGAGAAGTCTTGTGCTAGTGCACTGCAGAACATCAGCTTGTGTTGGATTATACATGCATAGGATTAGAAAAAATCACAAATTCTAAGATTTTTCATTTATCTTTTTTCATTATTCTTTCATTGTGGCAGTCCTTTCTACAAAAAACATGTTAATATTTGATATATTTTTGGCATTCATATTCGCACACTGCTTAAGGCAGGTTCAATTTGGTGTAGATTTTGCTGTTAGTGTAGGAAGTACAATGAGAGGCATCATTGGCCTGGCATCAGGATACCAGTGAGAAGCTGGGCCCAGTGAAAGGCAGATGGCCGATAAAAGGCTTCCAACATTATGACATTGGGACAGCCATCTTAGGTTTAAGATAGCCTAATTTAAAAGAATATAAATGGCCTGCTTAGGGTCATTGTTGTCCTCGAGTGCTGACAAAAACATAAAAAAATGGTGCCGTAAATATAATTGAAAAATAACACCTGATCTTTGTATAGTACACATGTACAAGTGTGTACTGCCTAATATGACAACCAGGCAGTGCCAGAAGAGCTGATCTAACAGGTCAGCGTGCAGTGCACATCGGTTTGTTGGCTGTTTGAGGGTCTGTTTTATTGCCTTTTCTTCTCTGTATTACCACAAATATTGTCTACAGCAACCTCAAATGCAGCTGCCCATATCTTTGCAAAACACATATACAGCTTGCCTTTATAGTATGAACACTGCCTTGGTTTATTTTATGGCTGTCTGATTTGTAAATACGAGCCTCTCTTATTTTGGTGTCCTGGCCTATTTTCTGAATCAATTCAACCCTGTGCACGAATCGGATAAAGGTATTTTCTATGAGTCTATTTTCAAGATGTAAAATAGTCCCGTGTGCATGCATTGACAGGATACAAAAAAACATAATGAGGTGAAAAAAATGTACTTTTGGAGCAGAGTCAAACCCTACTCTGCATGTAATAGTACTGCTAACTATATGCCTTGTAGCCAGACCAATAAAGGATAGATGCCACAAGTTTCCTCAACTATGATCAGTGTTGTTTTATTATTGATGTTTACTACTGCCCAGTCATGATTCTGAATTTTAGCTTCTACACTGTAGAGGGCTTTGTCCTCTCACTACTTTGGCATGAAATTTAACCAGGAGGAATCAGTTTTGAGCAATTCGTAGTGAAAAATTCTTCAGTGATGAATATAAATCTATGGTAACATTTTCTTAAACAGATTCCTTACGGCAGTCTCTGTCTACCCCTCATAGGCCTAATTTTAGATGAAGCTCTCTGCAGCATTAGCTATTCCAAGACATTGCACTGTGAGTTCACAATGCAAAGGAAATGATTTAATGTCAGTCTCTGACAGAGATTTGTTATTTCGTCATCTACATACTTATTAACCCATATTCACCAGTTCTTGCTTGATAGCAATGCCCAGTTCATTAGTTGTATTGGCGAGCATGCAGGGTGAGCAACGTATTGATAAAGTAGTCTGAGATACTGTGTGAGCTTTGCCCGGGGTCTAAGACGTGCTGCCAGGTTACTAGGGAAGTCCATGCTACCTGGAATGATGTCACATGCCTAGAAGAGACGCAGTCAACAACACACAGTTCAGACAAGCTTCTCACAGTGTGGAGGGGTGAGTACTCCATGCTGTGCACACACCTTTCTACAGCAGTACATGAAATGCTTCCAGCCCCTGGGACAAAAAAACAGTGCTCTGGTGTGTAGACTCCATTCACTCAACACCCTATGGGCCTTTATTACGAGTGGAGCTCTTAAACACATTTAGCAGCCACATTACATATATGGACTCTGATCCAGAAATAGCATTTACTCTGATAAATCCTTATTTATTAGCGGACTCTCAGGATCCAATTCGTAAATGACCGGATTCATCCCACATCCAGAGTTACTGGTAACTTCAGAGGTTGAAAAAATCCAAGCTCCAGCTCCTTTAGCAGGCCGTCATAATGAGGACTATGTGGGCTTCTGCCAAGGAGGAGGGCGGTCACTGTCCCTTACTGCCTAAAATAGATGTTTCTGTTCTGGAAGTGCTGCCCTATTAACTTGCCCCAAAGACAAGATCAACATTAGCTCCAGAAAGGTGGAGAGACAAGCGAGGAGGACCACCCTGCTTGTTTTATTTTCTCAAAAGCATTGCAAAGCCCTTCTCCCATTCTCCTCTCCTTACAGCTGCCTCCGGGCAGGTTTTCTTTTATCTGTCGAAGCCAGTAAAAACATTGGGAAAAGCAAGGAAATCGGCTATTTTTTCCTTCTGAAACATAAACATAAGACTATAATCATATAAAGAATTCAGTTAAAAAGTTCTTCTGACTAAGGGGCCGATTTAATTCTTAGACGTGAGGATACTCCACATTTAAATTTGTCAGGCAGACCTTAGGGTTATTCACAGGGGAGTGCACTCTGTCTCCGCCATGATTAATCCCTTGTGGAGTAAGGGCTGTCAGAGGCTGACCTGCCAGAATGATTATTAGATCAAATATAGTCATGATTGCCATGTTAGAAACACATCTTGACAATTTTACATAAATTCATGCTGTTCCAGAAGAGCGAAACGTAAACAAATTGCCAGTATTTGTTCTGAGAAAGTTGGCAACCCTACCAGTCCCCCACCATCCCATTCCAGCACACTTACATCTGGGGGCCATTCCATGCATTCTTTGCTGGCATCGTGATTAAATGGCAAGCATTAACAACTAAAGTGAAAACTGGGGCGCTGGGGGCAGCTCCCCATACCTTCTTTTTTGTGCCTGGGCCTTATCAACAGCTCTCTCTTCTTTCCACACCTACAGTCATTTTGCTCTCACTTGTTCTTCAGCTGCCAGTGCTCTTTGCACATCTGCAGTCCTTTTGATCTCACCTGTTCTTCTGTTGCCTGCAGTGGCAGCAGGTATTTTTACGAGGGAGGGGGCATGGGGAGGTTACACATGCACACATACACCTCACTCACACCTATTCATTCACACATGCACCCACACACCCATTCACAACACTCACTAACAAATACACTTACATTTACACATTCACACATGTGATAAGGCGTCCAGCCCTTATAAATTACCTGTACCTGGACACGTTGGAGGTCGGTGAACCTTTTAGCCGAGTTGGGCTCTCCTCATCCTAGAATAGTCGGATTTCTCAAATCAATAATCAATAACCATTTTAATCAATACCCAATGCTCAATTTACTAGATCAAACAACACATTAAAATCTAAAACAGTTGGTATTTCGACGCAACATGACCTTTCAGTCATGAATAACCACACCAGTTTATTAGAAGTTAATGAGTTTATTTCCCTATATTAAAAAAGCTAAAACGATATATATGAGTCTCAAAACCAAATGATATATGTATACGACCATTACTAGCTGTCCATAGAGGCGGAAGAAACGCAATCTACGCAAAATCTGAATTATAATACATTCAGTTACGGCAATGCAAATCACTAATATGAGTAATTGAACTTGACTAATTGCATACATCGGTCAGCATAACAAGATTTCAATTCAACATGGTGCATCAAGTGAATATCTCAACTAACCTCTAATTAGCATTGGCATGTGGGACTTCATGCAAAACGAATTTAGTCAACACAAATTTGGAAAACTTCTAGCTTGGGCCCTATCAAAATAGCAGTTGGTACTTAAAAGGAAAAAACACAATGCATAATACAGTTATCCTTTCATAATTACCAAATACAATCAGCGTACAAGGAAAATCTTCGTCCTCCAGGTACCGGTTCGGTCAGCATGGGGCAGATCTCAAAGGAGCAGAATTAAGGGCAAGTTTCCTTGCAGCAGCAAGGAAAATGGGGCAAAGTTACTGCATGGGCAAGACGGGGCAATTTGAAGTTAAAGTCTCTAGGGTGAGAATTCTCAAAGTCTCTTTCTCTGGAATAGAGAAAAGGGCATCAAGATGTCGTCCAAGATGGCGTCTGGCATTTAGCTTCAAAGATGGCATCAAGGAAAATGGCTGACTTCTCTTTGTCCGGTGGGTTTAAGTAAGAAACATTCCAAATTCTGCAGGGTCTTCCATTGGAGGGTTCATAGGGTGGCTTCAATTTGACCAATGAATAGTGTCTTTCTCCTAGTACTCATTTATGCATACATTGTCCTTGGAACCTTGGAACGCAAGTTGCAACAAGGTTTGCCAAATATTTCGATATCTGTACTTTCATTGTCCACACCTGCAGAAACTGACCTTGCATCAAAAGGGATGCAACCATCCTAGCACGGAACCTTGAGATAAGTGTATTAGTCATTTCTACTGGAAAAATACAACCTTTTAAATGAAATAATATGTTTGGTTAGTGCAAGTGAAAACCACGCAGTTGAATTTGAGACCAGACGACTAGGCCAAAGCCTCTGCTAAATTTAAGCTAAGAATAAAACAGTTTCAATCAAGAAAATCATAAAACACATTTGCAATTACGACGGATTACTACATTTGTCAATTCTTCATGATTAATTAGGCTTGTTTATAATAATGGCGAACTACTCCGTGGGCACAATTTCCCACGTACATTATGTTTCTTTGCTAAAATCATACTACCTTATACGATTTTGTTACATAATATATGAATATATGTTGGTCCTTCTTTTTCTGCGTCATCACATGTAACAAACATTACAAAAGTAAAACTTACCTCAAGAGCAGCAGCTCCAAAAGGGAAGCCTCAGAGGTCCCAGGAGGGTTGGGCCTACTGCTTTTCCTCATTGGCTGTCTGATCTAAGGTCAGCCAATGAGGGAAGGCACAAGTCCCAAACTCGTCACAGAGTGCAATGGGGTCAGTGAGACTGCTGACCCCACCCCACCCCACTCTGTGAAGAGGGGGATTGACACTCTGCCCTGGGCACTTCAGGGCTTAAAACTGAAGCATCCAGGTCTGAAGCAATCAGTGACACTCCCCCTCACCATGAGGCAGAGGGCCCTCAAGGCACCTCTGCTAGGCTGAAGAGGTCACACCCACAGAAGCTGTGGCTTCTTCAGCCCAGCAAAGTTTAGCTCAGGCAGCCAGGAGTCTGCATATTTAGCACATGTCCAGCACCGAGCTGCCTGATCTGAACCAGAAGAGTATCTGTCAGGCTGACTTCTGTTCAGTCTGATAGACACTCTTCATGCCAGGAAAAATGTGGGGGGCTTGACCCCTCAGCCCGTACGAACGGGCCACTGCCGGCTGCCTATGTTCATTCGCTGACTTCTAGTAGCTGCTGCTTGTTAGAAATGGGTCTCTCCCAACGGTTCAGGGGAGCTATATTGCAATTGGTCTCCCAATCCAGTGTCAGCACCCTTGGGCTGAACTCTGGTCAGGGGAGAGTCCGTCCTCTCCCTGCCCCTCCTTCTAGAGTTCTGCACCCTCCTACTAGGAGTGGTACCCCAGGAAGAAAAAATGGTAGGGACTCTGGTGACAGCCACCCCTTCCGCCAAGTCAGGGGGGATACCCTGGTTCTCCAACCCAGGGTCTGTACCCTTGGGCTGAAAAGGAGTTACTGGAGAGTTTTTCCTCCCCCTCAAACCTCTCCGTCTTGGCTTCTGCACCCTCCTCTGTGGAGTAGTACCGCCAGATATCAGAACTAGTTGGGCGCTTGTGTCAGCCGCCCACCAATTTCTCCTGATGCTATGGTTCAGCCCTCAGTGGATGGTTTCCCAGTACAAAGTAGATTCCCTTCCTGGGGCCCTCTAAGGGTACTCTCCAGGCTCTGAGGCCGGGACACATTGGGATGTCTCCCACCCCCACCTCTCCCTCTCCTCTGAGAAGGGACATGGGACCCTGTACCCACCCCACTACAATGGGACCTGTCTGGGCTACTCTGAATCTCCACTGCCCTCAGTTGGGGGTAACCTGAGCCACTCCCTTTAGGGGCACTCTCAAGTGTCTTACCAGACCATCTGTTACTCACCCAGAGATCAGCCTCCTTTGCAAGTTCACTGGGGCAGAGAACCTACACTCCAACAGGCATAGCCCTGGAAAACTACAACAGAACATGTGCTCCCTGATATTCAGATTGTACAGCCCTTCACAATTGTTTTCTGTGCTACCCTTCACAAATTCAGCTAGTGTTTTGCAAACATCGACCACACTAGATTCAGGATTGCTGCCATCACTGGACTCCACCTACAGTGTTGGTGAGTCCAGAACTTTAAAACTATGATGAGGAGTCAGTTTCCTTCCCTAAAAGCAAGCTTTTCCCTGGCTAAGGCCCTTTCAGTCTCTGACATTCTCTTCTGCACTAGGACTTCTTCAGCCTCTAGCCTTCTCTCTTCCATGGTCAGCTAAGCTAGCTGCAACTTCAGGTCCCTCTTCTCCCTCCTATCTCTGAGCTCCTCAAGGGATAGGGAATGTGAAGTGACAGTTACTCCCCTAACATCACTGATTTTTTCTATGCCAGTAAATATTGTAGTCCGTACCATACCACAGGAACCTTCATATTACATTATACCTCTGAGCCAGAGGACATAATTGTCACCATATAAACCCCAAAAAGAAGGCAGTGGTAGTGGCTAAAATACATGGCTAAAATACACCAGTCCACCAAAGGTTAAGTATTGTGCAATGGCCATGTAGATACACAAATCTCTGAACACACCAATTGGGTGCTAGAACAGCCGCTCTTCTACAAGGTCCATAAGGGTAGTTGTCTCGTCCTGCAAGAAGCTGGAGCTGATGTCATAGGGCACAGAGGGCTGCGCTCCTTTTAGCTATTCAATGGTAGGTAGAGGGGCTCGTCTGGCTTCCCCAAGAGGTCCCAAGTTCATATCTCCCCCACGTCGGCGAACCTAGTCCATTGTGGTTACTGAGTTGTGTCCCTTCACCAGTTGTAATCAGTACCACCCATTAATGTAGGGCAGGACAGCGTTATGGCTTCCCCGGGGGGCTTCTAGATCATGACAATGCTCCAGCTCTGTGTCTTTGAGGGAGGGGAGACTCCTGCATGCTGTCAATTTCACCAGGGAGGTCTCCAGGGGTCCTCCCAGTACATCGAGTGAATAAAGTAGTAGCTGCCTGCGAGCATGCAGGGCAGCAGTTGTCAACAATCAGAGGGACTTGGACCTTTCCGAAGTTGGGCCACCGTGAAGTTAGCGAAGGGCGGCATCCCAGGGGCCCAGCTTACCCTGGACAGTTTTTGGACCAGCAACCACATTGCAGCAGAGACTTTGGTGGTTCCTGGGGGTCCGAGTCTTGCTCGGCGAAGCTACGGATCCTCCTAGGGGGCAGAGCCAGGCAGCGCTGACTCTGGTGGCATCATTTTGTTGCTGGGTAACCCTCCAGCTTTGTGCTGGCAGTGTTTCTTGGGCCTCAAGTGCGGGACCCGCTTCAAGGAAACTTCCCACTCCCTCAGAGTGGTGGCACTGGGGAATAGACACACGACACACCCCTTTCGCCCCACACACCCTCCTGGATTAAGCTCCCAGACAAACAAAAGTGCTCACCAGGCACTTAAGGATGTGGGGGGGGTTAAGCACTCCACACATGCCAAAAGTTGAAAAGGGCTCACCTCATGCTTGTGGATGGAAAAGCACTCTCCAATCACAAGGGGCCACCAAGAGGGAAATGAAGTGCTACTCACCATTTACTAACTCTGGGAAAAGGCCAAGGAGCAGGACACAGCGCTTTCCATTTGCTGGGCTCCTTGGGAGACACTTGAGGGGACACAAAGGGGCAGGCAGGCCAGCACAAGAGGTCAAAGATGGTGATTCCTCCTGGCTGTCTTCCAGCAGTATCCAACTAGACCAGAATCAGGCAGCAGCTGGCAGACAGTGCTGGGATGAGTTCACGGGGTGTGGGGAATATGATCACACCTGGAAGAAACCTAAGTGGTCCATCTACATTACGGCCCAACGCCATGGAGACCTTGGCTGGCTCCTGCAGCCCTGATTCCCTTCTGAGAGGGAAACTTAGGGCCTGATTTAGATGTTAACAAATGGGTTACTTCGTCACAATGGTGACTAATCTGCTGTTCGTTGAAATCTAAATCCCATAGGAAATATTGAGATTTAGATTTCTGCAGATGGCATATCCATTGCGTTGTGATGGAGTAACCTGTCCTTCAATATCTAAACCAGGTTCTAACTTTGGGCTTCTATATTGTGGGTGTAATTTAATAAACAGGGAAGAACAGAAACTAGGGCAACTTGATGGAACAGTACACAACTCCACAGGTGGGCATGCCCAGACGGAGACATCAGGGGGTCCCCTCCGTGATCCTAGCCCAGGGATGAGAATTGAGGAGCCTGCCAGGGTGGAGCAGATAGCGGCTATCTAGGGCTCCAGATTAGCACTGGAGGGCAACATAGAAACAGTGTTGATAGAAGTTACTCCTCTCTGTACAGATCTGTGCAAGTTCACAGAGAAGGTGCATGCCGCAGAGGAGACCATTGATGGTCTCCAGCTGGAGGTGGCCTCTCTACAGAAACAAATGGTGCGGGTCCTCTCCAAAGCAGGGGTTTTCGAAGCCTTGGGCAGAGGATGCGGAGGGGTGATTACGGTGAAACAATGTCAGACTTTTGAGCTTCTCTGACAATTCATAGAGTAATGGGTGCGATATGCGTTGAAACCGAAATGCTCTTGTTTACTTGTTTATCATTGAATTAGCACACAGGGCACAGGTTGCCCTACCACCGCCTGGGCCCCTGTGCTGTTATAACCTGTGTTCTTAATTACAACAGCAGAGACAGTATCCTTTGGGCTGCACATGAAATGGACAGTGCACAGAATGATAATCATAAAATATCCATACCTGATTATACCCAGTGAGTGCAGGGGGACAGGAAATCCTTTCCCGAAGTTAAGACACAGCCGAAAAATATGGGCCTGAAATATATGCTCTTGTATCCAGCTTGACTGAGACTGATTTCAAACGGCTACTTTCACTTCTTAGATCATCTTGAGGATGAATGGAAGTAGCTAGAAATGTGTGACAAAGAGCTTCGTGAGGTAATAGGCTCTTGGAGGAGTTGCCCATGAGTGGACAAGACATCAGACTGCCTATGGGAGGGTCAAGAGACCAGTAAATGACTTGGGGGGGATGTGGGGGTGTAGTGTTCCTTAAACTATTAACTGGCTGATGCTCAGGGACCAGGTAAGATGATTATCATGGGTATACTATACACTTCTGTAATTGTACACTGGGTTGCGAGCTCTAGCCCACATTTAGTGGTAGGCTTGGTTTTCCTTTTCATGTGCGGATATTATGCTGCTAGTCCTGACAGCTTTGTATTAATGGGCAAACATGAATGTTCCTTGTTAGATTGTTTGCTTAGGGAGGGGAGTGAGAAGTTGATAGCTTGTGAATTGCAGCTGAGTTCTAGGGACTTTATTTTAGTTAAGTTGCCACAATGTCCAGATTGGCTTCATGGTCAGGGAAGGGGGTCTGATAATATTATGCACTGGAAGAGATGGAGTGTGGAAACATTGAGATAACACACATAGCCAGGTATGGGGAAAACCGGTAACATCATCTCCTGGAATGTCAAGGAGCTAGGAGGCTACACCTAGAGGTACTGCATCCCCTCGTACTTAAAACGCTCAAAGGTCCACATAGCATACATACAAGAAATGCACCTAATGGCCAGTGAAACTCAGAAAATAGCAACAAAATGGAGGGAGCAGCTCTATTTTGCCACATATTTTTCCAATGCTGGGGTGGCTATATGGTTTCCCCCAGGGTACCCCTCAATCACACGTACATTGAAGCAAATGTGGGGGGTTGGTATGCAGTTGTGCAGGGCATGGTAGATGGGAAGGCCATCACTATTTT
This sequence comes from Pleurodeles waltl, assembly GCF_031143425.1. Lineage (NCBI taxonomy): Eukaryota > Metazoa > Chordata > Amphibia > Caudata > Salamandridae > Pleurodeles > Pleurodeles waltl. The sequence continues at coordinate 1,274,708,961 of NC_090446.1, read as the reverse complement.
AAACAGCTACACACCCAAAACAGATGACCGCCATTTCTTCCAGAGGATGCAAGACTTGCTCCAGGACAGTATTTGTTCCCCTATACGCGTGGATGCTCACCCATGAGGGTCTCAAGGTGCTGGGGGGAGGGGAGGGGCCTTATCTAAAGAGCCACATCTTGGGGTTCTTCCTGAAGATGGTGAGCGCCGGGCTTTGTCTGAGGTGCAGTGGGAGTTTCGTTCCAGCTCTTTGCTGAACTGCAGGTGAAAGATCATCCTCCGAAGTTGATTTTGCAGATGCGAGGGATGGCGGGCAAGGCCATCTGGGCAGAGCAGAGGGATCTGGCAGGGGTGTGGAAGGAGATGCAGTGGTTCAGGTAGGCTGGTCCTGTGTTGTGTATGGCCTTGTATGTGTGTGGGTGAGAAGCTTGAAGGTGATTGGCTTATCGACCAGTAGCCAGTGGAGGGTCCTCAGGTGTTGGGACATGTGTTCTCAGCGAGGAAGGTCTAGAATAAATATGGCACCAGCGTTCTGGATGAGTTGACGTTTTTTTATGTTCCTAGTTGAGGTGCCGGCATAGAGGGCGTTGCCGTACTCGACCTTGCTAGTGACTAAGGCGTGGGTGACAGTCCTGCGACAGTCTGTTGGGATCCATTTGAAGACCTTCTGAAGTTTGCAGAGTGTGTGCCACCCAGAGGAGGCGACAGAGTTTACCTGGCAGGTCATGGATAGGGAGGGGTCGAGGATGATTCCTATGTTGCGGGTGTGCTCGGTCGCTGCAGGGGGGCGCTGATGGATGTGGGCCACCAGAAGTCATCTGAAGCTGAGGTAGTGTTTCCAAAGATGATGAGCTCCATCTTGTTGGAGTTGAGCTTTAGGCAGCTTTCTCTCATTCAGGTGGCGACAGCTTCCATTCCTGAGTGAAAGTTCCTTTTGGCGGAGCCAGGGTCTTCTGTGAGGGAAATGAGTTGTGTGTCACGGGCATATGACACGATGTTCATACTGTGGCTTCTGATGATGGCAGCAAGAGGGGCCATGTATACTTTGAACAGTGTGGGACTCAGTGAGGATCCTTGGGGGACTCCGCAGTTGACTCCTGTGGGTCTGGAAGTGTAGAGCAGGAGTCTGACCCTCTACGTCCTCCCGGAGAGGAAGGAGTGGATCCATTCCAGAACTCTAACACAGATTCGTATGTTGTAGAGTCTGGTGCGCAGAGTGCTGTGGGAGACTGTGTCAAATGCTGACGAGATGTTGAGGAGTATGAGTTCTGCATTGTGGCTGCAGTCTAGGAGTAATCGGATGTTGTTAGTGGCTGCCAGGAGTGCTGTCTCCGTGCTGTGATTGCTGCGGAAGCTGGACTGGGAGCTGTCCAGGGAATTGTTGGCCACAATGAAATTCCATAGTTGTGCATTGATTGCTTTTTCTAGGACTTTGGCAGGGTAGGGTAGCAGCGAGATGGGTCGAAAATTCTTTAGTTCTGATGGGTCGGCCAAAGGTTTCTTCAGGAGAGGGGGTATTTCGGCGCGTTTTCAGTCCTCAGGAAGGTGGCTGTGCTGATGGTGCAGTTGATTGTGTTAAAAAGCTCAGAGACGATGGATGCTCTGGCTCTGAAGTATATGTGGTGCGGGCAGGGATTCCAGGGGACTCTGGAGTGGGTGCTGTTCATGATGTTGGCTGTTTTTCTAGTGGTGAGCGTGGAACAGCCATAGATGGTCTGGGTGGGTCGGCCGCAGGTTCTGGTGCCAGGATTTTCCTTTAGGAAGCTGTCGTAGATGTCCTGGATCTTGTGGTGGAAAAAGAAGGCAAGTTTGTTGCAGAGGTCCTGTGATGGGGGATGCTGGTGGCTTCGGAGGGGGGAATCTGTGAACTCGTTGATGACTGAGAAGAGTTCCTTAGAGTTGTGTGCGGAGGAGTTGATGCGCTCCCTGGGTGCGTCCTTCCTTGCGTTCTTGTTTTTTCGTCACTGGTTGGTGATTGCGGCTCTGAATGAGGTGAGGTCTTCACTGGAGTGGCTGTTCCTCCACTTTCTTTCTAAACATCTGCAGATACGCTTTGATTCTTGGAGTTCGGTGGTGAACCAGCTGGCTTTCTTAGGCACACTTTTGGCCACTGTCACTGGGAGAGGGGCTGAGTGTCGAAGCATTCGGTGATCCATGCATTGAGATTACGCACTGCTGTGTTGGTGTCGTCAGAGGGAGAGGAAGGGATTTGGCAAGCGATGAGGTGAGTTGCTTGTTGGTGATTTTGTTGCATTTTCTGTGGGGGGATCCTGCAGCTGCTGGGTGCGGCGATTCTGAAGGGTATGCAGCGGTGGTCGGTCCAGTCTGGGGGGAGATGGTCTGGATGGTGATTTGGTTGATTGAGGTGAAGATGGGGTCCAGTGTGTGTCCTGCGATGTGTGTGGGTGTGGAGACCAGCAGTCTGAGGCCAAGGGTGGTGAGGTTGTCGAGTAGAGTAGTGGTGTTTGGGTCGTGAGGTCATCGAGGTGGAAGTTCAGGTCGCCAAGGAGGAGGTAGTCGAATGCCGCCAGGGCCTGGAGGGTAGCGATGTCTACGACGTAGGCTATGAAAGCTGGGCAGTACACCAGCGTGCAGTGGATGGAGGAGTTGGGGTTGGAGTGGACCAGGAAGTGAAGGTGTTCCATGGTGGTGCAGTGTTCTTCTTGGACAGCCTTGACAAGTAGTGAGGACTTGGGTACGATGACGAGTCCTCCGCCCAGGCGAGAGGGCCGGTGCCTCCTTAGGATGCTGTAACAGTGGGGAATGGCGATGGCGATGTTTGGACCCGAGGTGGGGTTGGTCCAGGTCTCAGTAAGGAAGGCAATGTTTGGTGGGTGGTGTCGATCAGGTCCCAAAGTTCGGGGGCGTGTTTGTGGAGAGAGAGGATGTTCAGGAGCAGGCAGTTGATGTGATTGTAGAGGTTGTTGGTATCTTTGTGTGTGGGATACTTTAATGGTGCGACGGATAAGGATAAGCATACGCCCTATATGGGAACAAAGCCATTGATGACTAGGTTACTCTTAGATGTCATGCATAATTTGTACCTCTTGGATAGCTGAAGGGCACTACACGCACAAAACCAGGAACACACCTGCCATTCCTCAACTCACAATATATATAGCTGCTTGGATTGCATATTACTGACAGGGCTCCCACATACCTCCTTAAAGGATGTGGTTCATCTGGGTAGGTACCTATCTAACCATGCTCCAATACTGATTTGGGTTCTGTGGCAAAGGGCTGGAACTGATAGAAACTGATAGGAAAAGTTGGCATCTACTCCTGGATGTGCTTATAGATGCCACATGTAGGGTGTAATTGGCAGATACATTGACAGACTACATGGAGCACAAGTGGGGTATAATGCCTAGCAGAGCAATTGAATGGGAAGCCATCAAGGTGGTAATGTGAGGGGCTTGCAGAGGGACCTCCTATGGTATACATAAACAGTTAGAGCGGGAGGTGATGTGATGTAAGTAGCAACTAGCAGAACATAGCAGAGAGGAGACAGTCACAGTGGAGAACAGAATGGGTTTCATAGAGGCACAGCAGAAACTGCACAAACTCTGGAGCAAGGTGGACAAATACATGGTCACACAATACAGGCAATGCCTACACAGGGCCGGTGACAAATCAGGGAAATTCCTGACCTGGATACTTAGAAGGGAGCCAGAAGTACTGCCTATCTTACACGGTCGGAACCGGAGGGCAGATAGTCACTGCACAACAGGACATTTTGCAGACCTTTCAGACACACCTTCGGTAAGCGTACAGAGCCAGGAAGCTTGATGACGCAGATGCAGTGGATATGTTTCTTTGCCGGATGGCACTCGAAAGACTTGCGGTGGAAAGCGTGTAAGAATTGGACGATGACCTCACACTAAAAGAGCTGAAGAGAGCCCTGCAAGTACTAAATAGGTCAAAGGCACTGGGGAGGTGATGTCTTCCCAAAATAATTTTACCAAACCTACCCTGCATGCCTGTCAGAGAATCTATTAGACGTACTCCAGGAGGCATGGATGAAAAGATTCTCCCACTCTCAATGCAAAGGGGGATTATTGCTCAAACGTAAAGGGGATGCGGTAAACCCTTTGTCATACACACCCCTCCTCATGATCAGTTCTGACATTAAGGTGCCCTGCTAGCTTTTAGCAACTAGACTCTGGGGCATGATGTGAGACCTAGTACATGACAACGAATGCAGATTTATCTTGAGTCAGAATACAGCTCTCAGTATATGAATACTGACACATCTATTACATGAAGTCATTGATAACGTGGAGGCAATGGCACTGGTGGTTATTGCCCTTGAAAAAATCTTAGATACAGTTGATTGGCTTAATGCCTGTGCTGAAAGCAATGGGGCTTTGACCCTCCTTCTCTAACTGGGTGCAGTTGCTATACATGGACCCGCTAGCCCGGTTGAGGGTGGGAGCACAGATATCAGATGGCTGGAAGGTGGGGAGGGGCACCCGTCAGGGTTGCCCTCTTATGCTGCTGCTCTTTGCATTAGAGTCCTTGGCCTCCTATTGTGTCAGGAGTTGAAAGATTGGGGGAATCTTTGCACATCATAGCACTGTATGTGGATGGTGTCCCTGTGTACATCTGCTCCCCCAGGGAAGCAGTACCCAGACTGATGGGATCTATGGAGGCGTTTGGGGAGATCTCAGGCCTTCGGTTCAATAATAGTAAAACACTCTTCTTTCCCCTGGAGGGATTGGTGGTTGTCCCGAGAAAGCACCTGCCAGATCTTGGTTTCCAATAGGAGATGGCCAGCTTCCGGTACTTGGAAGTTATGGTAGCTCATACAGCAGCACGACAGACACACTATAACATAGTGAGGTTACTGGAAGGTCTTTGTGGGTCAGTAAAGTTCTGGAACACTCTCCTTCTCTCCATGATGGGCAGGGTGGCTATAGCCAAGATGGTCTTACTTGCGCAATGCCTCTCTGCAGTACAAAACTCTTTGTGCCCCATTGATCAGGGTGTCTATCAGCACTTAGGCAGCTTGTTGATTTCCTTGGTGTGGGCAAGTCACCGCAGTAGACTGGCTTTACCATTGTTATGGAGAGATATGGAAGATGAAGCGCTAGCCTTACCTAATATACAACATTATTACTATGCAGCCCATTTACAATATGCAGCAAAATGTCTAGCTAACATTGAGAATTGGGAGAAACAGCTACTACAGGGGAAGACTGGCAGAGTTCCGTTGGCATGGCTCCTCGTGAGTAGGGAGAGAGCAGACCAACTGGTTTCCTATCTAGTGCGACACACTGCGGCGATCTGGGAGAGAGTGGCTACTAAAGTCCCCCATAGAGCATCTTTTGACCGGGTGCTGAGGATCTGGGACTTGGGTCCTTTTTACCCTGGAGATACGAATATGTCCGTGGAATGGTGGAGGGAGGAGGGCTTACCCCAGTAAGGTCTTTATTATGTTTCAAGAGGCCCAGGATACATTTCAAATTGTGTCTGATCACTTCTTATATTTGAAACTAGAAAATGCTGAGAAAGAGGTGCCACTGCCGTTCTGTTTTTTTCTGTGCATTCATAGTAAAGTTTTACAGTGAATTGTGCAATCCGCTGTGCATTTTTTACAGTGAATGGCACGTAATAACATGTAGCCAGACGATATAATTTTGGGAATTTCATGTAAGTAATTACTCAAATTACGCCAACGTGATTTAAATTTCAGATGGGCCGACTACTTTCCAGCCTTATTTGTTCCTACTGGATAACATGGTTTACCATACAGAGCAGATGAGGACCAGAAGATAGGTCAAGCAAAGGTGTCAAGCAAAGAAAAAAAAGATAGTCTTGTTGAAGGGAAGAGCAATTGTGTTTTTATGTTGGTTCCTTGGCACTACAGTTACATATGTGCTGTTTTTGTTTTGTTTGTCCTCATATTTCTTATAGTACTTCCATTATGACCAGACCCAATATATATTCAAATCCCTTTTGGACCAGGTAAAGGGCCAGCCATATCCAGAAGACACATAGCGGAAGGGTGGAAGTAGCTATATGCCCCCCTTGCCTTGAAAAGAAAATAATCATTGGACAATATACTCAAGAGTTAGTATTAGTGTTAGTATTTGTAGAAAGCCTATTCACCCATGGTTGCCATAATTCCTTGACGTCCTTGGCTCCAGTTCTACAAAGATCTAATTGACAAATTTTCATTACAGCATCCACCCATTCCCACCAGGTGGGAGGGGTAGGAGAAATCCAATGTCTACAAATCTCCCGTCTTGCCAAAAGTATTAAATAAAACAACAGATTCCTATGGATGCCTGAGAGGTTTATCGATTCTAAAGTGCCGCTGAATAAAACTAAAGCTGGGGAGACCACCAATGGGACCTGTATCACAAGAGATAAAGGCGGTCATTCTGACCGCCGCCCGCCATGCGGTCACCGCCATTTGGCAGCTCTGCGGTCAAAAGACCGCGGAGGCCATTCTGGCTTTCCCCCTGGGCCGGCGCCAAAGGAGCGCCCGCCGGCCCAGCGGGAAAGGCCCTGCAACATAGGAGCCGGCGGTGTTGCAGGGGTGCGACGGGTGCAGTTGCACCCGTCGCGATTTTCACTGTCTGCTATGCAGACAGTGAAAATCATGCTGGGGCCCTGTTAGGAGGCCCCTGCACTGCCCATGCCACTGGCATGGGCAGTGCAGGGGCCCCCAGGGGCCCCACGACACCCGTTCCCGCCATCCTGTTCCTGACGGTAAAAACCGCCAGAAACAGGGTGGCGGGAAGGGGGTCGGAATCTCCATGGCATGGAGATTCAGCCCAGACAGGGGAAATCCGTCGGGAAACCGCCGGATCCCCTTTTCTGACCGCGGCTTTACCGCCGCGGTCAGAATGGGCAGGGAAGCACCGCCAGCCTGTTGGCGGTGCTTCCGTGGTCATCCACCCTGGCGGTCGATGACCGCCAGGGTTGGAATGAGCCCCAAAGTCTCAAACACATCCTTCCAAAAATTTGAAATCCGAGAACATAACATCAACATATGCATATCATCTGCCCCCACTAACCCACACTTTTTACAGGCTGCATGGACTTTTTTGTTGAATCTGTTTAACTTCTTTGGAGTATAATATGCTCTGTGCAAAACAAATAGATGGTTCTTTCTAGGAGCTGCAGCCTTAACCGCTCTATAGAGACGTTGTCAAGAACCCACCCATAATGTATAGATCTCCTCCTTACTGGCCACCTCCTCCCATAAGGAGCCTGGGAAATTCTGTTCCTCATCTGAGTTATCCAAACACTCCAAGAGTATTCTATAGTAGGTAGCGACTTCCTTCTTACATAGTTGATTCTTATGTAACAACTCCACTAACTCATTGGTCTCCTTTTCTACTGTCATTAATGATCTTACCCATGCCTGTATTTGATAGTATTTGAACCTAGATATCAAACAACGGCTAGTGACGAATGTTCCCCAAGGTTTCAATCCCCCCTCCTGTAGTATTTGTCCCTATTGCCTAATGCCTGCCTCCTTCAAAGGGCGAGTCAAGGCATCTTGCAAACACTCCGGAGTTCCGGGGGAGTCCCAAATGGGAGCGCGAGTACTATAATACGATAAGTTAGTGACTTTCCTGATTCTTGCCCACAATGAGGCCGCCGCCTTTAGTGATTTCAATCGTACTTTTTTGTAAAACCTTGGGTGACCGGATTTATACAAGAAGTTACGCTCCCCTTCCCCTTCGCCACTGAGCATAGCCTTCTTTTGTGGGGATATCTCCTCTGCTACGAATAAATCTTTAACATTCTTTAACTGAAATGCCCATACATATAACTGAATATCCGGAAGGGAAATTCCTACCTTAAAATAACTTCTACGTAGCTTCTTCCTAGCAATCCTGATTCCCTTATGGGCCCAAATAAAACTATCTATCTTTGATTGTATGTCCTGTATTTGTTTTTCCACAAATTCCAACGGGATCAAATTGAAGAGAAAAGTGAGCTTTGGGAGAATAAACATTTGAACTAAATTCGCCCTCCCGTATAGGGTTAAAGGAAGATGTACCCACTCAATAACAATTTATCTATCTGATGCATCAAATGTTTCAGGCTTACCAACGATGTTTTCTCAAGGTCCTGTGGAATCTTAACTCCAAGGTATCTTATCTCTTCCTTTATTAGCTTATGGTGAATATTCATATTCCATGTCATGATTTCCGTCTTTGACAAAGTGATTTGATACCCGATATCTGGCCAAAATTTCGTTTTATCCCTGCCACTCTATCTAATGCCTCAGGGAGGTCTGTGGTGTAAATGATAATATCATCTGCATACAAAGATACCTTTTTCTCCCACCCCATATAAATAAAGGGTTTTATTAGAATGTCCTTTTTAATCATACACGCAAGCGGCTCTATATACACATTAAAGAGCAGAGGGGAGAGAGGACAACCCTGTCTAGTCCCACGAGTAATAAAAAACGGAGAGGTTAAATCCCATTTATCAAAACTCTTGCCGAAGTATTGGTGTAAATACTTTTGATTGCTCCCAAGAACCTTGGGCCAAAATTCAGCTGTGTTAGAATATGAATTAAATAGCCCCAATTCACTCGGTCAAAAGCCTTAGTAGCATCAAGGGTAACAACTGCCAAAGGAAGGCCCGATACTGATGCCATATCAATTGCCCCAACTAAGTTTTAGGTTAATTGATACATATGCCTATTCTTTAAAAAAACCCTTTTGATCTACATGAATCAGAGGCGCAATGCCCTCCCCTAATCTACTAGCAAGCATGCTTGTGAATATTTTAAAGTCATTATTCAGCAGGGAGAATGGCCGATATGATTCACAAAGTGAAGCATCTTTCCTGGGTTTTAATATGACAGCTATTATTGCTTCATTCCAGGACCCTGGTAGTTGAGAATCCCCCTCCAAATTGCATTAAAAAGCTCTTTGAGTAGAGGAGATAAAATACTACTTAATTTTACATAAAACTCCGCAGGCAAGCCATCCGGGCATGCTGCCTTGCCTTTTTTCGCTTTGGCGATAGCCTGTACTATTTCTGCCCCCAACAATTCCTCCTCCAAAAAAGACACCCCTTCTTCATCAAGTCTCCCTAACATTAATTCTCCTACCTTTGGCATCTTTTCTCCCACCGCTTCTGGTAAATCTTCTTTATTTAAGGCTTCAAAAAAGCTCTGAAATGCTCTTTGAATTGCTAAGGGGTCTGTTACAACTACCCCTGTACCAGGGTCACTTGTCTCTGAAATTTGGTTTCTAACAAGATCAGACACTGTTTTCCATCCCAATAACTTCCCGAACATTCCCCATACTCAAAGTTTGTGATTTTACTTGCCTCCCATTTTTCTCTTACTCGCATCTCTATTAATGCTGAGAGTGCTGCTCGCTTAGTCACCAATTCTAACATAGTCAAATCATCCTTTCTCCCACCCAAACAAGCCTCAACCAGTTTTTTCTCTAAGCTCTTCAATTCATTCTCAATATCCTGAATGCCTGACCTGTACTCCCTATTTCTTCGGGCGGAGATAGAAATCAGAACTCCCCTAATAACAGCTTTATATGCATCCCACACCACATGAGGTGCCGCCGAGTTTGCATTATCTTAACAAAAACCACCTAGTTTCCCTCAAAAGACATTCCACCACCTCTATATTAGCTAACAGGGAATGATCTAGCGTCCACCTCTTTGCTGGCCATGAGCCATCTTCCTTCAGAATCAACATGACTGCGACATGGTAATATAGATGGGCGGGGATATGCTGTACATCCACCACAGATGCCCTTAGATTCTTGGCTAATAGGAAATAATCTATCCTGGAATGATGCCTACATTTTTTATTATGGAAGGTAAAGCTACGTGAACGACCGTGCAATTCTCTCCAAATGTGAACCAGAGCATACTGCTCCATCATCACTTTAATATACGCCAAAGATTTTCGAGATCCACAGGCCTTACTACCAGAAGATTTATCCAACACATAGTTTAAGACCACATTAAAATCCCCTGCTATTATAATTGGGTACTGGATTTCCAGGAGTACATTACATATTTCCTGTAGAACGGTTGTATCGTCCACATTAGGACCATAATAGGATACCAAAGTATAAATGGCCTGATTGATTTTAACATCTGCCATAACCCATCTACATTTTGTGTCTGATTTAGTGGACATGATCAGTGCATTGGCGGCTCTCTTAACCAGGATTACTACTCCCTTCGAATGTGATGTGTTATTAGAACAAGCCACTTGACTAACCCAAACCTGGGACATAAATATCTCATGTACTTCTAACGATGTCAAGTGAGACTCCTGAATCATTATGATTTGTGCCAGGGAATCCCTAATATACTGAAAGACATAACTTCTCCTCCCTTTTACTCTCAGTCCATTCACGTTCCATGAAAGAAGAGATTACCTGTAGGCATCCTTCTTATATATTCTTTCAGAGGTGGTAAACATTCTAATAAACAATACAATGGGTCGAACCATTTTATGATTAGGACATTTTTCCCATGCCTAATCCACCCCACCCCTATCAAACCTCTGCCTCCCACCTTCCCAACTCCCCCTCGTACCCTCTCTCTTACCTCCCTGGGGAACCCTCCCATTTTTTTGGCTATCCAGCCTTTTGGCGCTGCTAGACGCCCACACAAAAAAAAAAAAAAAAAAGAGGAAAAGGAAGTAATATATCATCGTGGTTTAGTTATTCTTAAATTTCTCAAGGAGAGAGTCTGCTTCATGGGGATCCCGTATGTTATACATCCGATTTTCTCACATCACCCTCAAAGTCACAGGAAATTTTAACTGAGCCGTGGCCCCCAGTTTCCTTAACTCTTCCAACCTCTTGCCAAGTTCCCATTGTCGATTGGAGGTCATCCACGATACATCAGATCTTACTTCAAAAGAAACTCCATTCGCATTCAAAGTTCCGGAGGATCTTTTCCTTAATAGCTGCAGAAAATTCACCAGTATCCTTCTTGGCTTAGTGGCATTTGGTGATCTCCTAAAAGGGTACCTATGGGCCCTCTGTATATCTTGGGATAGCAAGTCCTCAGGCCCTTCCCACACACCACCTTGACTCATAAGACCTACCACAAACATTTTAATATTGTCCCTCTCGACTCCCTCCGGGACATTCATTATTTTAATATTATTCCTCCTGGCGTTATTTTCTAACACTTCAAGACGCTCAGTATTCTGCTTTCCCATTATCTTTAATACTTCAACATCATTTGTATGTTTCTCCACCGTTTCATTAAGTTGAGTCACTTGGTTTTCCAAAATCTGAGTTTGCTGTGTTAGAATATCCATCTTTGCCGCCAACGCTTCACAGACATCTTGAATCCCTTTCTGGTTATTCTGCGATACCACAAATCCCTGCCTAACTTCCTGAGACAAAGAATGCAGCAGGGATTCCACTGATGGCTGAGTATTTGTGGAATTCGATTCTGATAAAGGATCATGCTGGGGGCCCAAGGGGTCTGATGTCCATCCCTCTGAAGTGTCACTTTTTTGTTGCAGGAGGGTGTCCTCTCCTATACCTGGAATGGTCTGCTTCTGCACTAACACATAGGCAGCGGATACCCCCCCTCACTTGTAGGGTGTCCAGATGAAACAAAAGAAATACACTCCTGCGCTTCAGCTTGTTCCCCCTCCTCACATTCAGACCATAAGGTCTTATTAGAGCTGGCCATGACATTATCTAAGCTCTTGGCTTTGAAATATGCCCTCAGTGACGGGGTTATTCTCTGCTGAGAGGGGGGAGGGCTGCTTTCTCCTCCCCTCGAATTTCTACTTTTGTTGTGGCAGTATGGCCCCCCTTTCACCCAGTAAAGTATCTATGGAACTTTCAAGGCCACTGCCCTCGCATGAAAACATGTGAGGAGAGCCCCCCTCCCTTAGGTTGTTAGGGTCCACAGGCTCCACATGCCCTCACCCAGTACCTGATCCACAGCGACCACTGCGTCCTCCATACCACTCTCAAGCAGATTCAGGGGCTCAAGCGTTGAAGGGGAGAGAGAATTGTTCCTTCCCACATAGGGTAATAATTTACCAGATCTGCCTTCCATGCTGCATAAACGACCTGTGCTTCCCCTGCCTGGTCTGCCTCCAGTCGCCCCCCTCAGAGCGACCCTGGAGGTGAGAGCGCACACTCTCTGAATCTCGAGAGCAGCGCGCTCCCAGCTTCCACCACTTTCTCTTCCCACTGCACTGGATCCCACTGCTGGACTTTCAAGACGGCATGCTGTTCAGATAAGTAACCAGGAGGAATTTCTGTCCCCGTACTGTTTTTCCTCTCCTCCTTCCTTCCTTCGCGCTTAACTCCGCGCTTGGTGGGGGGTCGTGCAGCGTCGCGGCTGCTCTAGCAACACGAGCGCTGCCGACCTACAGCCGCCATGTTCCCACTCCCCATATGTGCTGTCTTGCTGTTTCCTTCAATCCTCCTCAGTTTCATGACATGGTCATTGGTGGTGAGTTTTGTCATCCATTGATTATGGCAACGCTAATATATGGGTCTCCTTGATGGGTTTCCTTGACTGTGCAACTACAACATTTGGATATCTGATTGACCCTGTTTATTACATATATTTACATCTCTGTGCATAGTTCCTCATAATTAACCTAAGACAGTGGCCACCTTCCTAATCACCTTTGACCGCCTTTTATCTTTGTGGTTGCTCTTTCCTCTCTTTTCTGGAGTCCTTTTTATGCTGGACCTTTTGCAGTAAACTAACACCAAGAGCAATATAGTCAAAGTCTGTCTTATAAATAAAAAATACATCCCTATGGAATTTTGTAAACTCAAAGCTCCATTGCACTTCATACTGGGTCGAGCTCTTACTTGACAGGACCCACTTCTGATAAAATGGGCTACGTCTATTATTGTTGTGATGCCTGGTGTAATATGGGCATTCTGTAATAAATCCTTACATAGAGTTGATACCCATGTATAATGATTCCACCCTGTAATAATGCTGGCATCTGGTATATATGGTTTATTTTGGGCACATTGAGGCATTCTTGGCATGATGAGGCCTTTCCATAGTATGATGGTACTCACTTCTGGCATAATGCTGCCAAGGCATCCTAGTGTTCATTGCCGGTATATTGATGGAATGCATTCAATTAAAATACCATTTACATGCAAATTCAGCTGTGAGGGTGGTTTGTAATAACATTTGATGAGGTGGGGAAGTGAGCCCCTTTGCATGTTACTCTGTTCTGGCAGGCCATGCCCACAGGGTGTCTTCATATTTCTAACACGTCTCATTCATCCAACCATCCACAATTAATCAGCCATCAATTTATATTATTATTAACTAATTTTATTCACCCACTCACCTATCCAGAAAACCACCCACTCTCCCTAACATATACACAGGCATACACAAACTCACTAATCAATGAGTGGCTCAATAGTACATCTATTCCTAAATTAACATTTCATGAGAAAACACCTGCAATCAGAAATGAAAATCAGCTTCTCATGTTTGGAAAATTCAGGGCTAGCTAAAGGAATTTCAGTTTATGTTACTCTTGATATAAACAAATCACACTGTTAATACATGTAAATGAATATGATGGAGAACTACAATTGTCAACATTAGTTCACATATTTCACATAAATCATTGTTGTTTTAAAGGTAAACTCTGTCAAATAACATGAGGATGGTTGTAAAATCATAGTCGACAGTTACATTTCAATTAATATGGTTATACCACACACTAAATTTTCTCCTAACACTATAGGAAGTGCACTTCATTATTGACTGTGAGTGCACCACTGTACAATAGTTTAACATTAACTTACACATTTATGTTTGCATTAAGTTCACATATAGATCAAAATTGTGACATCAAAGCAGATAGTCAATTCTCTGCTGCACCAATTTCCAATCTGATGGCAAATCAAGTCATTACATCAATTCGTAATCTCTCTTATCAGTGAAACACATAAAAATCTCAGAGGTCAATCCAGAAAAGATCTTCTGGACTCCTCTAACTGCTTTATGTCACTGTAATAGATGTTTTGTCTATTCTCAAGTTCTTTTTCATCCTGTCTTCTCCCCTTTTCCGTTCTCTCTTCCTCTGTACGCTCTTGTATAGCTTGAAAAATCGAAATATGACTAAAATACACAGTACAATTATCATGAATGGTCTGAAGATGCTACTAACTATTCCACTCAGTAAGTTCACAACCACCTTCCAACTGCTGAAAACCCACTATCTATTGCTTCCCATGTACCTGATATTTCTAACTCATTCAAATATTCTTTCAGATTAGTGATGTTTTAATGCACTTCTTCAGTTCTTTGCTATTGTTAGGGATGAAGGTGCAACATTGCAGAACTTTCAACATCTTGCAGACTCCACCCTCCTTAGCAAGAAGGATGTCTAACTCAAGTCTGTTTTGCAAAAACATTGATTTTATAGCAGCCATTTTAGCATCAACTAACAATAAAGCACCTGCTGTACTAGTAGACAACTTATCTACAATAGCTGACAACGTTCTTATCCTGAGACCATTCAGAATCACTCCTACAGATAGAATCATTGCACCAAAAATGTCTCATACAACTTCTTAAGCACTAGCACCTCTCATAATTCTGGTGTTTGCCTTTGTTTCCCATATGGGATCATCAAAATGTTCCACATGATAAATCTTTGGGAAAACTATTCCTAAAAAACATGTACCATACAATCTTTTAGGAAGCCTAACGTATGTGTGATTCCCGCAAATGAAATACACTTTGGGTATAGCAGGATCTTGTCCAGCCAACATAAAGGTCCAACTGGTCTTGAATTCAAACACATGTCTACACGCATGCTTTCTGACAAATTGGTTGTCAGTCGTCGATCTAGGTCTATGTATGCATAATTTCCCTACATGTTGCCAATCTATGGTCAAGGCAGCTTGATTTCTTGCATCTGAGTAGGCTTCTTCTTATTTCTTATTTCTTATTTGTAATACTGCACCTCTTTCTGCCTTTGTTTTCATTCCTCTCCTGTCTTCGGCTTGACCCAAAAACTCATTTTGAACACTCATCAGGACACATGTTAAATTGTGTCTGTGGGCATAAACACACCAAATGTCAAAGTAGATTTGAAGAAGCGTCCTACTGTCTCTACATTCTTTGCTTTGGTAACTTTTTTCAAATGTCTCATAATAGGAACTTCTGAAAAGACCAAATCATAACTTGAAGGATAATACTGAAAATGTTCTTGTTGACATAAAAGGTTAATCAACAGACTAAAAGTAATACCATAAGTCAAGGGAAGACTGTGATATGCGATCCCCTCATTAACTGATGCAGGCAGTTGCATAGAGACGTAGCAATTCTTTGCATCCATTGTGTCAATGTACTCATAAAGAAATTTATAATTTTCATTTGAGGAAAGATCTCCTCTAGAACTATCTACATGCAATGTATGTTCACTCAGAGATTGCATCCTATTGTCTGTAGGGATTGAGGTTTTCAGGGCACTTGTAAATCTAACGTTTCCTTCTCTAGAAGGTGAGGGTAAACTTAAACCTATAAGCAATGTACTCATCATTATAACTGTCACAACTAACACTCCTACACATATGTATCTACATTTACTAATTTTGTTTCTATTAGATTCCATTAATTATCTAATTTCAGACCATTAACTAAAATGCAGCAGCAACAATAGAAATAGTCTCTTTCAGTTATTTTTGATTTGAGCAAAGCAAGAGCAAGCAATTGTCTTTTTAATAAAGTTCAAATGTTAATTGCAATATCTTTGTTAGTTTTCTTGAATCTACTCTGTTTTCATTTAAATCACAACCCTATGATGAATTCTGCAACTCATACCTAGGTATTCTTCTTTTATTCTCTGCAAAGTCGATCAAATGTTGCTACTAAATGTGCAGTTCAACCTCACTAATATTCACATCCAGGGTATAATATCTCAGTCTATCAAGTAGCAATGCAAATTCAAAATTTGGTTCAGGCCACAAGAATCAGTTCAAGGATGTTCAGCTAGATGTGAAAGACAAAAGGTTCCAAATTCTCTCTCCCAGTCATTTGCCACAAAGTATGTACATTCAGGCACAGCTTACCTCCGATGGGGTACTTTTGCTCTCCTTGGTCTCCGGGCTGAGGGCCCTTCAGTATCACTGTCACTTTGGCTAGACTATTCAATGTCTTCAGGAACAGCTTGTGGAAGTCGCACTTCAGGTACAGTGTGGTCGCTTGGCCATTGGTCTCCTGGCACAGTTTGTTTTGCTACAGCACTAGGTCATTCATCAGCATATGAGTTTTGCGCAGTCAATGTCTCAACCCTCCTGTACCAACTGCAACTGTTGACTCACTCAGACCCCCCTCAGACTGTACATGTGCAGTTGCAACCACTTGTTCATCCCAAACAGATTGACAAACTTGCTCCCTGTGTCTCACTGTAACCGACCCTTCGGGGACAAGTGCTGTTTCATCAAGGGGACCTGAAACTTTACGAGTGTATGCTGCATGTATCTAATTGGGGAGACCACCAACCTTCACAGCTGTTGTAGATACCAGAATGATTTGGAAAGGGCCTTTCCACTGAGGCTCCAAGCACAACATCCAAACATGCATGTTCACCATAACCCAGTCTCCTGGACATAGGTCATAGCACTGCTTCAGTTGCGGCTGTGTTGTAGCTTCTCCAGCCTTATGAGGCACAGAACAAACAACATCAGCCAGTCCCTTGCAATAATCAAGTACCATGCCATCTGTAATGTTTACAAGCACATTTGCAGGCACAGCTGGTAATCTCTTGGCATGGGCAATAATCATTTCATGGGGTGACAGTCCTGTCTCCCTGTCTGGAGCACTGTGAATACTCATCAACACAAGAGGTAAAGCATCAGGCCATTTCAATGAAGCAGAAGCACAATCTATAACGAATCTGGATTTTAGCATCCCGTTTACTTGCCCAACAAAACCAGAAGCCTCTGGTTTGTAACTGCACTGTTGTTCTCTTAACAACAGCTTTGATACTGTAAGACTGTCATTTCTCCTGGTTGGGTAGTCTTCACCTCACAAGAGAAAATGCATACAACAACCAAGACGTATCTCAGTCCATTGCACAAAGGAAACAAAATCCAACTGCATCATGTTGAAAGATCCTTTAGATCTCCGTATGTGATTCAGTGTTACTACAATTCATTTACTTACATTCATCTGTTAACATACAACACCCCTGTGACACAGGGTTTCTGCCATCAACCTAAACCTAAGGTTAAACCATGTCTGCCAAAACAACTCACCATGGCATCACATCCCACATGAGCTGGACGGCAATAATGCCTCGCCATAGGTGGTAAGAAACTATCGAGCATCACAATTCTTACATCACTTGAAACCCAAATATCATCCTCATCTCTTTTGACACACCTTGCTCTGATCCAATCCTATTGTTCTTCATCTGACACTTCTTCTCCATTCCTTATTGGTAACCCTGAGGAGATAATAAATGCTCTCTGGGACCACAACTCTCCGAAATCATTAACAACACCAAAGCCATACTATTGGTGAAAATGGTCACCTTCAACTGGTCTGAAACATAGCATGCTCTTGTGAGAGCAATCAATTGTGCCACTTGTGCGGAGAAGACTCCTTGAAGTTAGGAGGTTTCAACCACTTCTGAGACTTTACAGACTGTATATACAGCTCTCAGGTTCCCATCATGGTCTCTCAAGTATGAGCCGTCAACAAACATTGCATAATCAGATTCACAAGTGGCGTACCTTGTACGTCAGGTCTCTGATTTGTGCATAGCACAGTGACATCTAGACAGTCTTGCTCAATTTCTTCATCATCATTCTCATTTACAGGTAAAGGAAGTAAAGTAGCAGGATTCAATGTCATGCATTGCTTCAAATTAACATTAGAGCAGCCAAGATGGTCTGCTCATACCTCATCAGCCTGCTGTTTGTTAAGTGTTGTGTCTTTGTGCGGATTAACAAAATCTCAACAGAGTGGGAAACAAAGACATTCAAGGATAACCCATATAAATGCTGTCACACTGTTCAATGCTGTCACGACAGCAGCAACAGCCTTAAGACAGCCAGCCAAATATGAAGTCACTGGGTCAAATGTGGCAGAAAAGTATGCCACAGGTCTCTGTGCTTTTCTGTGTAACTGAGTCAGCACTCCGAGAGCATACCCCTCCCTCTCACTGCAGTACAAAGTAAAACATCTGTTGTAATCAGGCATTCCCAGAACAGGGGCATGGCAGATTTTCTCTTAGCTCTGTGAGGGCATGCATGCAGTTGTCATCCAATGGTACCAGATCTGACACATCCTTGTGTCTTCACTGACAACAGTAGCCAACCATTCCCAAGAATATCCTGACTTCTTTCTGAGCTGTTGGGGGATTCATTTTCAAAATTGCTGAGATTTTCTCTTGTGACACATTCCTTGCACCTTTATCAATATGATGTCCAAGTTATAAGACTTCTTTCTAACAGTACTACAATTTGGTAGGGGATCCTTTATGTCCATTCTCAGCTAAGTGGTTCAACAGGGCAATTGTGTCTCTTCTGCAACCTTCTCGGGTATTTGACCCCACCAATTGGTCGTCAATGTACTGTATCAAGACTGAATGATAGGGTGTTAGACTTGGAAGCTCTTGGTGTGGTTTCCCTGTACTTTTTGCTTCTGACCTCCTGTTTTTGGATCCTGTGCTGTAATTCGTTTTTGTTGGTTTTGATACTGCCAACCAGTGCTAAAGTGCCAGTGCTCTCTGTCTAAATGATATTAGTAATTGAGTTATCCATGATTGGCATATTTGACTTACTAGTAAGACCCTAGTGAAATGCACTAGAGGTGCCTGTAAATCAAATGCTACTAGTGGGCCTGCAGCACTGTGTGTCACCAACATGAGTAGCCCTGTAAACATGTCTTAGTCCTGCCACTGCAGTGTCTCTGTGTGTAGTTTTTAACTGCCAGTTCGACCTGGCAAGTGTGCACCCTTGTCAGGCCCAAACCTTACCTTTTACTACATGTACATCACCTCTAAGGTAGGCCCAAGGTAGCACCATGGGCAAGGTGCTGTGTATTTTAAAGGTAGGACATGTACTAGTGTGTTTTACATGTCCAAATAGTGAAATACTGCCAAATTCAGTTTTCACTATTGCAAGGCCTATCTCTCCCATAGGTTAACATGGGGATGGCCTTGACATATCATTTAAGTGCAGTGTCCCATTGGGAGCAGATAGAGATTTAGAGTTTGGGGTCTCTGAACTCACAATTCTAAAAATACATATTTTAGTGAAGTTGGTTTTTAGATTGTCTGTTTGAAAATGACACTTTAGAAAGTGTGCATTTTCTTGCTTAACCACTGTGTTACTCTGCTTGGCTGCTGAACCTACATCTGAGTCAGGTTGACAGTTGGACTGTTTGTAAATTCCCTCTAGACAGTGACATAAAGGGAGGTGAGTTGTGTCCTGCGCTTTCTGATGAGTCTTCCTGGGCTAGAGTGGGGGGGTAGAGCTGATACCTGAACTTAAAAGGGCATGTGTCTGTCCTCTCACAAAACCGTCTCTGTGCCCCTAGTGTGTGTCTGGGGCAGGGCATGGAAGAGGCAGGGACTTGTGCACTATAAAGACTTTCCTTTCAAGTTTGCCTACTTCAAAGGTAGAAATGAATATAAGTAGTGGACCCAAAACCCCAGACTTTAAGATTAAATCTGGATCAAGAGGATCCTCTGCCAAGGAGAACAGCTTGATGCTTGAGGAGGATCTGTAACTCTGCCTGATGCTTTGCTGTGCTGGTCTGCTGCTGCTGCTTCTACCTTGGGAGTGAAATGACTAGACTTGGCTTTCTGAAATCATGCTTGTGAAGTTTCCCCAAGGGCTTGGACTGAGCCTGTCCCCTGTTCTGAAGTCTGAGGGCCATCAAAGACTTCATCTGCCAACACCTAGGCCCCATACTGAGACCCCTACACTGCCAAGTGGTGCCACATCCAGTCCATGGGCCCTTAAAAGGAGAAGTTGGCAGAACCTGAATGAAAATCCACGCACTAGAGCCGA
Organism: Pleurodeles waltl; assembly: GCF_031143425.1. Classification (NCBI taxonomy): domain Eukaryota; kingdom Metazoa; phylum Chordata; class Amphibia; order Caudata; family Salamandridae; genus Pleurodeles; species Pleurodeles waltl. The sequence continues at coordinate 1,274,688,967 of NC_090446.1, read as the reverse complement.
GCAGCAGAAAAATCAATGCAGCGCCTTCACCGCAGCTGAAAACTCAATGCAGCACCTGTGAAATTGATGCAACAGCAGCTCAGCACAGTTTCATTGTTGCTATGCGTCCGGGTTTTCCATGCAATGCCCCTGGGCGTCAAATCTTCAATATCACTGCACGGACCTGGGGCTGCTCTCCCAGGAATTGTAGCATTCCTTACCCGGCGGATATAGAATCAATGCACGGCCTCACGTGCGAGTAAGGAATCAATGCATTCCTTGCTTTTCTGACACACCCTCATCCCTGCGGCTTCATTTTTGATGCATAACAGGTACTTTTTGCTAAAACAATGCATCTATAGACATCTATGGACTAAGGGCCAGATGTAGGAAAAAGGGAAATTGCGACTTGCAATTTGCGAGTCCATGCGACTCGCAAATTGCAACTCGCAATTTGCCATGCAGAAAGGTGTCTCAGACACCTTCTGCAACTCGCAATGGGGCCGCAGTTTGCGACCCCACTGCGAGTATGTGCACTCATGGGGATGGTGGCCTGCTGGAGACAGCAGACCACCATGTCTGTGACTGCTTTTTAATAAAGTAGTTTTTTTTTCTATCCGCAGCCCGTTTTCCTTAAAGGACAACGAGCTGCCCTTAGGAAAAAAAAACGAAACCTTTTGTTTCGGTATTTTTCAGAGCATGCAGTGGTCCATAGGACCACTACCTGCTCTGAAAAATTGTTTTTGTGATCATTCACAAAGGGGAAGGGGTCCCATGGGGACCCCTTCCCGTTTGCGAATGACTTACCATCCACTTCAATTGGATGGTAACTGCGAGTTCATTTGTGACTGCTTTTGCGGTCGCAAATGAACTTGCATAGCGTTGCGAGTCGCAAATAGGAAGGGAACACCCCTTCCTATTTGCGAGTCGGAAACGCATTTTGCAAGTCTGATACGACTCGCAAAATGCATTTCTGCATCGCGGAGAGGCTTTCGTGCCTCGCAAATGGCGTTTTTCGCCGTTTGCGAGTCGCAGAACCCTTCCTACATCTGGCCCTAAGACTTTTTTTACTTTAAAAATTGATATCTCTATTGGTGTATGTTGGATTTTTATTGTTTTGGTCTGGTTTGATTTAGATAAATATTGGTTATTTTTCTAAACTGGTGTGCTGTCCTTTTGTGGTGTTTTCACTGTGTGTATTTATTTAAATACTTTACACATTGCCTCTGAGATAAGCCTGGCTGCTTATGCCAAGCTGCCAAGGGGGTGAGCAGGGGCTATCTGTGCTGTGTATCTCCCTTACCCTAGACTACAGTGAGGGTCCCTACTTGTACAGGGTGTTAGCTGGCTGCCAACTAGAGACCCCATTTCTAACAAAGGGCATCTCCAGAGATTCCAGGTTTTCCTTCAGAACCTGATTAAAAATGGATGAGCTCTCCACTACCCTTGTGGGACTCAACACCATGCCAAACACGACTACCAAACCAAAATGCAAAAACAAATTAGCTTTCCTCGTGCAACAGTATGAAAAACAATTGCTTGCCACAGGTCAATCACAGTACCACTCAGCTTCACATAGAATGTGATACAAAACCACAGCTGAATCTGGTTCCACAGGGCAACAAGGAACCACAATCTCACTGATTTTTCTAAGGTCTTTGGACTATACAGTACTTTCTGCTGGGTTTCCGCAATCCAATAATGGTAGAGTTACATGAACTTCCCTTTACTTCTTTGAGTATTCCTTGTTGAATAATGGAGTCAATCACTAGAGAAATCCCTGCAATTGTTTTGTGTGTCATGTTGTATTATAGGATTCTGGGTACTCAGCATATGACTTCACAGTTATCTTGAGAGGCTCAATACCTTTGATGAGTACTATCTCTTTCCCTGAACAGTCTCAGACCTCACTAAACACCGTATCTCTTAAATATGCAGTTAAATCATCACGTCAGCAATGGGTAAGATGTGGCACTTGGGGTTTGATTCAAAATTTTAAATACCACATCTTCATCCTGGTTCTGTATTTCAATGCCTCTTGCAGTACAATAGATAGAACAGTTTAACTTTCCCAACAGTTCACGTCCAAGCAGACTCACAGGACTCAAATCACACACTACAAATCGGTGATTTTCTTTAAAGGACTCTATTTCAATAAGTACAGCTTCTGTCACAGGGCTTGTGAATTGTTGGTTTACAAATCGTACAGCTTGGATTTTCTGTCCTCAGAGGGGAAGGTTGGGAACCTCTGCTGTTCTCACAGTAGAACAGGTAGCACCAGTGTCAATAAAAAATGACACAGGCTGGCCACTGATGATACAATAAACTAATGGACCACTCTGGTCTACCTCTAGGTACACATGTCTCCTAACCCATAAGGGCACTGTCATTGGAAGTGATCTGAAATGTACTCTTCCTCTATCGGGATCAGGGGGCACTGGTTCACCAATGGGTTGTAATTTGCATTAGGTACTTGATTCAGATTGGGTCGGGGAAAATTGGACTGTTGTTGGGGATCGGGGGTTGGGGAACTTGCATTGTTTGTCTCTAGGGTACATTCAAATTTTGTTTTTGCGTTTTTTGCGTTTGCTGTGACTGAACTTGACTGTTTCCCTGCATCTGCCCAAATCCACCATTCTGCATATGATTATTATTCAGATTAATTAAAGGGACAGTCCCTCTTCCAATGGCTCAATTTCCCACAGACATGACATGGATTAATCTTCTTCAAAGTAATCTCATCCACACCTATACTTAGATCAATTAGAAACCTTGTTCTCTATCCTGCTGCTGAAAACCATTGCCTCCTTGCATTATCAGAGCTCCCTGCTGATACATTCCCTGCTGACCACTGGTATTGCCTACAAACACATTTTTATACACAGTTATTTGACTATATATGAGATTCTATTTCCAGCAGAAAAAAATCAATTAAATATAGTAATGCCTTGCATCCTGCAACACTTATGTCATGGCCTGGGGAGGAAGCCGACATTGAAATGGATGAAAGTAAACATCATTGTACTGATGTGACAGAATTATGCACTAAACGACACTGCATATTCAAGATGTACCATTCAAATTGTCTGATTTCATTTTATTTGTTGTTGGTTCTTCTCTGAGAGACCATTATGAAACTCTTTGAGCAGCAAATGCAATCTGCACAACGTCTTGTATTGTGGAAGCATCATATTGTGGCAGAATTAATTGCAATTAACAAGAGCATGCTGAGTAGCCAATGGATTGAGTATCACAATTTATGTAGACAGCCAGTACAGTTTTAGAGTGGTCCACAACTTTGAGCAGTTTAGGTAACAAAAAGGTTTTTCAACATCTGCTGGCACCCACATCAAGAATGGTCCATGAATTCTAGATTTGTTAGGAGCTCTACAGTTCCCAAAGACAGTTGCATTGGTAAAGTGTAAAATGTACTACACCCAACAGTAGAAAGGACATTATTTCTGCTGTAAACAATTATGCTGAAGGAATTGCTAAGTACTCTGCTCTTGCTTCCAGTAAATTTGGAGAACATGAAACCTCAGGCTGTGAATTGGAGAATGTCAATGTTTTTTCTAGTTTATGTCAGTCACTTGAGGGGTTGCAGGAACTGCAGAACGAGGTTCCAGAGGGAGAAAAGAAAGGATTGTGAAAAAGCAGGTTGCTCCAAAGATATAAACGGGTCTGTTTGTCTATGGACAAAAGGATTGTTTAATCTGATTATATGTTGGTGCAGATGACAAGGTATCTTCAAAGGCCTAAATATGTGAGAGGTGACCACATGTTGTCATTGTTTAGAAAGTTTTGGTTCAACCCCCATTTCAGAAGAGTCCCCGAAACATTGTGTCAAAGATGCGTTATTTGTCAAAATATCAATATTGAAAGTTTGTGATTTTTGAGTGGGAGGGAGCCAAGTCTAAATTACATATAGAGCTTCCTGGCAGTTAGGTCTAGAATGCTATCCAGATAGAGCTCAAGCAGCCAGGTAGACTTGAAGTCCAGAAACCCGCTAGATAGTCACCCAATGGAAAGTGAACAAGATGTAGACTGAGTTACCCACTCCCAATAGCAAGACTTTACTCTTTCTTTAGTGGGTGGTGACCCTGTGAATGAGCAATTCCATGTGTCTCCTATCTCAACTGAGTTGATCCAGTTGATCTTATTGGAAGTATCGAGCAGACAAACTTCCCTGAACGTAATGGCATAGGAAGACAGTTCGGGAGTAGCCATGATTCTCCTTCAAAACAATAACAGTCTAAGACCAACTATGGCAGCTAATGGTTTACAGGCCAGATCCAAATGCAAGGGAAGGAGCGGAGTACGCGGGGGCAGGGAGGTGAGCTTTCTCATGAACATGTTTTCTGTGCAGGTAAGCTCCTTTGCATCCTCGAAGCCCCAGAGTTTAGCCTCGTAGAGTGTTGCACTGACCGACTTCATGTTATAAATCTGGAGAGCGGCAGCTATTGGTCGTGTAATGGATGCATGGTGCTCCCTTAGAAGGATGCCCACCAACTGGCTACATTTTAACAATATGGAATTAATGTGGGTTTTCCAGGACATTGAGCCCGATAGTTTGATCCCCAAATATTTAAAGGTGTTAACTCATTCTAAATTAGACCTGCCTAGGGAAAGGTTCCCCCTGTATGATCTGTGTGGGTTAATAACCATGAACTTAGTTTTGGAAGTGTTTATTTCTAAACCTCTCTTTGAGCAGAAGCCGTCAAATCAGTTCAGCAAAGATTGGAGACCCGTCAAGGTTTTAGATACTAACAAGGTGTCATCACCAAACAAGAGTGTTGTCATCTTTTCATTGCCTAGGGCTGGTCCATCAGAAGGCTGTGAGGTGAGATGTTGAACTACCTGGTTCAGATATAGGGAAAAGAGAGTTGGAGCTAGTACACAATCCTACCGGGCGCCCCTGGCTACCCTAATTGGATTGGTGAGGTCACCTTGGTTCCCCAAACGTACTCTTGCAGAGTTGGATTCATGTAATCGAATGATTATGGTCAGGAGCCCCGGAGGCATTCCCATCTTGTTGAGAACCTCCCACACCACACACAACGCATAGGACATAATCAACACCACACACAAGGACGCACACACAGCAACTACACAAGGGCACACAACACCACCATTACACATGCCAACACAAACTACACACAATTTGGCTACACACATGGCTACAGATGTGCATGTACCAAACACAAACATATCCAACACACAAAATACAGCAATGATAGCGGGACTAATGGCAGGGCCACACACACACATGCAGCCCAGGCACAAAGGCTAGCACAACCAACACACACACACACATCTCACACACACACACACACACACCAAAGCCCACAAACACTAAACAGCCATGTAGAAAGAAAGGCAGGACAAGTATGTTACCATTGAATACAACAGCAGGTTGGCCCAGCAATTAAAAAATAACTATATACAAATAGAGGACTGTTAGCTAATCCAAAGTCTTAGATGCACACGACACAAATGGCACCTCATTGTGCCTCTACTAGACTCCTGACTGAAAAATTACCTCCACAGGGGAGAGGCATCAAGGGGGTAGGCAGGCACCTCAGGATGCAGGATGGCCAAGACCTTCTCCTCCCATGATGTGAACGCTGGGAGGTGGTGGAGACCCACCGCCAGTCTTGCATGGCTTTCTGGTGTTGTGAAGCCATGGAATGCACCTTCCCCTTCAGGTCGTTCAATCTTTTCCTGATGTCCTCCCTTGTGCGTGGATGGTTGCCTACTGAGTTGACCCTATTGACTATTCTCTGCCATAACTCAATTTTCCTGGCTATGGAGGTTTTCTGTACCTGTGTTCCTAAGAGTTGTGGCTCTACCCTGAGGATTTAATCAACCATGACCGTCAACTCATCATCACTGAAGCGTGGGTGCTTTTGACGTGACATGGTGGTTGTGTTGTGGCTGGGGGTGAGAGTGGGTGTTGCTTGTGTAGGGGTGAGTGTGGGGTGCTTGGTGAGGTGGGGGTGTTTGGTTGTGAGTGCTGGTTGGTTGCGGTGTTTGTGTGTAGTTGTGGTCTGTGTATAGTGTTGTTTGTGCAGTTGTGTGGTGTGTGGTGAGTGTGAAGTGTAATGTGCCTATGGTGTATGAGTACTAAGTAATGAGATAGTGGCTTCTTGGTGTATGTGGTGGTCGTTTTCATCTCAAAGGATTGTGGGTTGTGTGTGGGTGTGGTATATATTGTAGTGAGTAGGTTCAGTGTGGTGTTCTGTGCTGACAGGACTGAGGTCTGAGTGTGGCAGTTCGGACTGCCAATGGTTTTCCACCATGGAAGAATAGCTGGGTGTGGGTTGTTGGCGTGGCGGTGCTGTTGGTGGAACCACCTCTTTCTCGCCCTCCTAAGTCCTGCCAGTGTCAGATTTGTGGCTGTTTTTGGCAATCTTCATAGGCTCACTCTTAATACAGCAGTTGGATTACAACCAACATGGCAGTGTATTGGCTGCCTCCACTGCGGCAATCTTACCAAAAGACCGTCAAACTTGTAATGAGGGCCTTAGTTTTTATGTTTGCAAAGAAGAATACTATTTGTAACAAATTGTGCTTGGCTGTAAAACTCAAAATAATGTTTATGATCCTCATTTTGTGTTTTAGTGAGCTTTTACATTTATATTGGATATGCATGTGGAAAAGAAGGTGCTATATAAAGTAGTAATATTGCAAAAGTTAGTAAATTAGATTCGAGATTTTTTGGTTGCCAATTTTATGGAAAATACTTATGTTAACTTGTATGCTGAATATAGGGAGCTTTTAAATCCAAGTAACTTTTAAATCTTACATATAAGTAACTTTTATATCTGCACCTACTTGCTGTTACAGAAAGAACAACATACTATCAACTCCTTTTGAACTTTACATTGCTATGTGGCATTTATTTTTCAATTTTATTGAAACTTATTTATTGGAGGAGTTTTAGAAAGAGTAGGAATTTCCATTTGAGTTGATGCCTGAAGTTAAGAATTGGGCTACAGTTAATAAGAATAATAGACCCATTATGCTAAATCACATGTCTAACACTATTAATGAGAAGAGTGTATGTAGTGTGTGTAAGCTGATTGGTGTGGAGCTTAATTTTATTGGAGCATTTAAGAAAGAAGAGAGGAAATTGGCAAAAATGTTGAACAAGCTGGAAAGATTCACTTGCAAGAAGAGGCTGAGAAACATTTCAGAAATGTGAACATGCATCCTAGACTTAGAATCAATCAAGACAAAGAAATGTGTTATTTATTTGATGTGTGAGAAGTGTGATGACTGGGAGACTTCAGAAATGATTGAGAGGAGTGAGTGCAGTTAACATTATTTAGTTAGCAGAGGATATGTTAGGTATTTAGAGGCATCTATCGTGTCTATGGTTCTTGTTATTTAGCATTAGTGTTTCCAAAAGTGTATCATGAGTAAAACAAGAGAAATGAATGACAATAGTGAAATACGTTTTAGTAAAGTGAAACATTTGTTTGGACAAGTGATTATGAATATACTTAATGGGTTGATTCCTCCTATTGGTATGACTTTGAAGATTAGAAAGTTGTCTACATTAGATTAGTAGATTTACTAGCTACTAACACTGCAGGCAAATTGACTAAAATTAATGAAGAGATGATCATTACTGCCATGGTTATCCAAAACCAAATAGCTTTGAATATTTTATTTGCAAAAGAATGTGGTATGTGTTTTGTTATAAAGGTGCAGTAGTGTTTACGTTTTTCCCTGATTGTCATGACTTACGCGCTGCTTTAACCTGGAGTCTGCTGAACGAGTGGTGAGGTTCTTGTTCCTGACTGTTCGGCCTTGGCCCAGGTAGGGGCGACTCTTTCTGGTAGCCACGGTGCTGCAGGCGATAGCAACGCCAAGGGCAGGCCGTGTCCTTCAGAATTAGTGCCAGAAGGAAAAAAAAAATAAATAGGGGTAAAAACCTCCAAAAAGGAAATGTCCTGTAACAGGAGCAAAATCAATAAGTAAATACAAGATAAAAAAAGAACAGGAAAAACACTGGAACTGACGAGAACCAGTATCTGACACAAGGAAGAAGGAGCGAAGACACCCTCCAAACAAAAAGTGTTGCAGCGCAAGAAAGGAAAGAATCACAGCCCTTAAATACCTAAAAACAGGAAGCGACCAACAGGAAGTGCAAGGACACCATATTAGATAGGGAAAAACACATAGAAAGTAATGGACAAGGAGCCATAGAGAGTTGGGAATCAAAGCATGCTGGGAAGAGAGGGGAATACTGGGAAAGAAGGAAAAACATAAAGGGAGGCACAAATGAGGGTAACAGAAAGAAAAGGACAATAGCAAGTGAGTGCGGGAGGGTTAGACCTGCCTGAATGTGTGCCGCGCTATGAAGAAACGAGGCCCCATGCCCAATTTGGGGCCTTGTATACTGCATGATAGACTGGGGGCGCGGCGTGTCTCCGTGGCGCGCGCTGCGCGTGACAGTAGATCCCCCCCTGAAGACCCAGGTTTGTGCGGAAACAAGCAGTGAAAGTGACGAATCAGAAGAGGGGCGTGAACAGAAGACCCATCTTTCCAAGAGCATTCACTAAGAGGGTAACCCTTCCAATGACTCAGATACTGAAGACGGTTGCGAAAGACACAAGAGTCACAAATTTCCTGTACCTCATATTCTGGTACATCATTCACCAACAAGGGAGGAGGACAAGGGAATTGCAGAGAGAAAGGATCAGGCACATAGGGTTTGAGCTGGGAAACATGAAAGACTGGATGGATCTTCTAGGTACGAGGTAAGTGAAGACGGACAGTGACAGGATTAATCAGCTGAAGAATACGGAAAGGACCGTAGTAACAAGGTGTAAACTTGTTCTGAGAAAGTCGCAAAGGTAGACATTTTGAAGAAAGCCAGACTTTATCCTGGATGTGATATATTGGAGCATCCCTGCGCTTCTTATCTGCCATTCTCTTTGTTTATCTCTTAGTATTCAGCAAGTTAGATCGAATAAATCTATGGATCTTTAGAAGTCGTTTGGAACATGAGGTGATGGCAGGAAGAGAAAAGGTAGACTGAGAAGTAGTAGGAAAAGAGGTAGGATGATAGCCATAGGAACAGAAAAAGGGGGTGACCTTGGCGGCACTATGGACAGTGTTATTGTAAGAGAATTCAGCTATAGGAAGGTAAGCGTTCCAGTTACTCTGGGTAGAATTACAAAAGCAGCGAAGGTACTGCTCTAGTCGTTGGTTGAGACATTCTGTCTGCCCATTGGTTTGGGGATGGAAACCAGATGATAATGCTATATTGATATTCAGTATCCTACAGAGATGTTTCCAAAACCGGGAGATGTACTGAGGTCCCCTGTCTGATACAATGCTGCGTGGGAGTCCATGGAGACAAAAAATATGATGGATAAATATCTGACTTAGTTCTTGAGAGGTAGGTAATTTCTTCAGAGCAGTGAAGTGAGCCATCTTTGTAAAGAAATCTATTGTGACCATGATAACGCGGTTTCCTGCTGATGGAGGTAATGAACACATAAAATGGGTAGAAATGGTGTGCGAGGGAGCAGGTGAAACAGGTAACGTTTGTAGTAATCCCGCAGGTCTGGTATGGGGTATCTTTACTTGGGCACATATGGGACAGGCCTGAACATATTTTTTGACATCTGATTTCATGATAGGCCACCAGAAAGATCGCGAGAGTAATTCCTACGTGGCCTTGATGCCTCTATGACAAGCAACCGGGGAATCATGGCACATTTGTAGCGCCTTTTCTCTTACTCCGCTAGTAGGGAGGAATAACAGGTTCCTATAATAATAATACCCCTTCTGTTTACTTATTAGGGGGTTTAAGTTCTCTAGCTGTTGATCAGAAAGGTTGGAATATTCCAGTTGTACCTCATCCAGGAATGATTGAGCTACCCCGATGATCTTGCTGGGCTCAAGTAGATATTGTGATGGGGTAGCAGTACAATCTGGATAATGGCAAGACAAAGCATCGGCCAGTATGTTTTGGGATCCAGGAATGTAGGTGACATAGAAATCGTACTGGCTGAAGAAAAAGGCCCAGCGAGCCTGACGACTGTTCTGGCACTGAAAGTTACGTAAACATTGTAGATTACGATGGTCCGTTTTCACCTCGAAGGGCTCTTTGGAACCCATAAGGAATTGTCTCCACTCTTGGCAGGCAGTCTTCAGGGCTAATAACTCCCTTTCCAATACTGAGTAATTTTGTTCCCACACAGATAGTAAATGAGACAAATAGAACACAGGATGTTCAAGACCATCATCATCTTGTTGTTGGAGTAAGACAGCTCTGATGGCTCTTTCGGAAGCATCAGTAACAACAACAAATTGTTTGTTGGTATCTGGATGTTTCAGTATTGGTGCTTGAGTGAAGGCCTTTTTTAGACTTTGAAAAGCTGTTTCAGCCGCCCCTGTCCAGACAAATCCTTTACATAAATTCTCCTTCTTTAATGTTTGAGTAATGTGGCTAGTCTGTTCCGCAAAGTCAAAAATAAACTGTTGATAAAAGTTGGCCAGTCCTAGAAAACATTGAGTTTCCTTAATGGAGGAAGGAGAAGGCCAGTTTAGGATGGCTTGTACCTTTTCCAGATCCATAGCTATTCCAGTGGGACTAAGGTGATAACCCAAATATTTGACTTCGGCTTTATCAAACTCACATTTTTCTGGTTTACAGGACAGTTGATGTAGCCTGAGTCTTTGGAGGACTTGTTTCACATGTTTAGAATGAAGTTCCGGATGTCTAGAATATATAAGGATATCGTCTAAGTAGATCACCACAGTATGGTTCAAGAGATCAGAAAACACAGAGTCCATAAATCTTTGGAAAATTGAGGGGGCATTAGTGAGGCCAAAAGGCATAACTCTGTATTCATAATGGCCAAATGGGGTTCGAAAGGCAGTCTTCCACTCATTTCCTTCTTTGATGCGCAAAAGGTGGTAAGCTCCACGAAGATCTAATTTGGTAAATCGTTGAGCCCCTCTGACTGCCTCCAGAATATCCTTGATGAGGGATAAAGGATAAGGGTCTTTTATAGTGATCTTATTTAAACCACGAAAATCCAGACAGGGACGAAGATCTTTAGTCTTCTTGGGTACAAAAAAGAGAGGAGCCTCTGCCGGAGAGGATGATGGCACAATAAGACCGTTGTGCAGATTTATTGCAGATAATCTTTGAGAACTTCCTTTTCAGGTTCAGTGAGAGAATACATTCTCCCAAAGGGAACGATCGCCCCAGGTTCGAGGGGAATGGTACAGTCATAATCTTGATGTAGGGTAAAACAGGTCTGGATGGTTTTTGGAATACATCTTGAAATTCTAGATAGTGATCGGGGACTCCTTGGACTGTATTGATGGAACAACCTGTAGTAAGTTCAGTAGGCATCAACTTCTTGGGTGACCAGTACGTGTCTGATGCAAAACAATTTTCATGACAAAACTGTGAGGACAAGGAAATAGTCCTGGTTTCCCAATTTACATAAGGATTATGTCTTATGAACCACGGAATACCTAAGATGATAGTATGATTGGGAGATGATATTAGGTCAAATGAGATGTGTTCTTGGTGGTTCCCAAATTTTAAACTTAGAATCAGGGTTGTAGTATCGACTGGACCAGAGGATATTAAGGACCCATCCACTGTGTGTACGTGTTCCGGGACTTTCTTCGGTCGTGTTGGTATTTGTTGTGTTGTGGCCCAAGACTTATCCATACAAATGCCACTAGCACCACAATGAAGTAATGCCATTGTTCTCTCTTCACGACCCTCAGGTAACTGCAAAGTCACAGGAAGCATAAACAAGGTAGTGGCATTGTCCTTGAATGAACTAATGGAAGGTATAGCAGATGATCCCGTCCCCTCCCTTCTTACAGAGGACGGGAAGTAGTGTTTCCCGATGGCCTTAGAGGACGAACGGGGCAGGTACGAAGCATATGACCGCAGCACCACAATACAGGCACAATCCTTTTTTACGTCTTTCTTCCCACTCACTGACAGAAAGTGGGCCACGAGTAGTATCCACCTGCATAGGTTCACCTTCGGTTTCTCTGACGGGAGGGCGAGGTTCCTCCGGACGGTGCAAAAAGACATGTGAGGTACTTGGCTGGGAAGGTCCTCTGTTTCTTCTTTTCTCCAAACGTCGTTCTTGGCGATGATATTCGATGGAAAGAGCTAGATCCATAAGACTGCGAAGATCTTCAGCTCAGGTGGAGTGCAGTAACTCGTCTTTGATCTCCTCCTTTAGCCCTCTAAGGAATAGAGTAACCGGAGTTTGTTCCACCCAGGTTGTCTCGGCCGCAAGCTGTTGAAAGCGTGTAATATATTGGAGGACATCTTGAGAGCCTTGTTGGATGTCACACAGTGCTTCTTCAGCAGAGGCCTCCAATCCTAGACGACTAAACATCTGTTTAAACCGATTCACGAAGGCTGGATGATCAGACAATACTGGCTCATTGGAACATACCATTGGAGTTGCCCAGGCCAAGGCAGGACTGGATAGAGCACTGATAAGATAACCCACCTTTGTCTTGTCGTGGGAAAATTGTGTGGGTCGGAAAGCAACGTACACAGTTAATTCATCTAGGAACTCTCGCAGTTTTGTTGGTTCACCAGAGTAACAAGGAGTTGAGGTGGAGACAGTAGGAACATCTGTACTGCGGAAAGCCAAAGCCTGTTGTGAAGCAGCATTCTCGTTGCAGAATTTTTGCAGTTCCTAAGCCTGTTGCTGAATTGTTGCCAGAAGGGACTGGTCAGGATCTGCAGCAGCCGCCACTGTAACATCCATGGTGTTAGACGACGTCGGGTGTATTTGGTGCTGCAATCTGTCACAACTTACGTGCTGCTTTAACCTGGAGTCCACTGAACGAGTGGCGAGGTTCTTGTTCCTGAATGTTCGGCCTTGGCCCAGGTAGGGGCGACACTTTCTAGTACCCTCGGTGCTGCAGGCGCTAGCAACGCCAAGGGCAGGCCGTGTCAGAAGTAGTGCCAGAGGGAAAAAAAAACTAAATAGGGGAAAAAACCTCCAAAAAGGAAATGTCCTGGAACAGAAGCAAAATCAATAGGTAAATATAAGATCAAAAAAGAAAAGGAAAAACACTGGAATTGACGAGAACCAGTATCTGACACAAGGAAGAAGGAGCGACGACACCATCCAAACAGAAAGTGTTGCAGCGCAAGGAGGGAAAGAATCACAGCCCTTAAATACCTAACAACAGGAAGTGACCAACAGGAAGTGCAAGGAAACCATATTAGATGGGGAAAAACACATAGAAAGTAATGGACAAGGAGCCATAGAGAGTAGGGAATCAAAGCATGCTGGGAAGAGAGGGGAATATTGGGAAAGAAGGAAAAACATAAAGGGAGGCACAAATGAGGGCGACAGAAAGAAAAGGACAACAATAGCAGGTGAGTGGGGGAGGGTTAGACCTGCCTGAATGCGTGCCGCGCTATGAAGAAACGAGGTCCCATGCCCAATTTGGGGCCTCGTATACTGCATGATAGGCTGGGAGCGTTGCGTGTCTCTGTGCCGCGCGCCACGGCCCGATCCGAATGTTCGGCTTGCGCTGGTCACCGCAGCGCAACACTGATAGTACCATGTGGATTAATGAATATGGTGATACCATATTCTTAGGTGTCACACAAACAACTTTGAGAGAGACCAGTGCTTGGGAAGTCGTTGGTTCATGGTTCAGTACAGCTGGAAAAGGGATTGCAAGTATTGGTAAATGGTTTGGTGATGTGGGTGGAGGTCTAATGAGGAAATATTAACTCCTACTATTATAATTCTTCTTAGTCTATTTCTTCTACTAAAAATGTTATTAGGGTTTTTGTCTGAGTGAAAAGTTTTGAAAAGATGAAAACTATCAGGAACAAAACAGAGAAATAATTGAAATCGAGAACATCAAATCTAAGTTATACAATGAGTTAAAAACCTTGGAGGCAAATAAGAAGAAATACAAAGTGCTAAATAATTGATTGTAGACTAGTGCAGTGTATTTCGTGGTGATTTAAAAAATCATGAGACAGTGTTGTCAGAGGAGCGTTATTAATTAAAAGTCTAGTGTTCCTTTTTGTGTTTTGGTTAGCAGAACCAAACCGCAAAATAAACTTACTAGGCCTTTCTCATTTTCTGTTAACTGCTGGAAACATAGTGACTTTAAAAAGTGCAATAAAAAGTTTTCTATGTGCATGTTTTTCTCTTTACAGAGCTTAGCTGTATAGAAACTAGTCAAAATAGGATTTGTTTTGAGTCGAAGCTCAATGTACTGTAACTATCTTGTACTTCAAGGCCAGGCCAGAGATATTCACGTAATGTTGTGAATAATTAAGGCTGTTGCTGCTCACAGTCAACAATATAAAATTAAAGGTGGGCAGAGCTCGTAGCGTTCTACTCTGCGGAATTTCGCAGAGTTATCTAAAAACTCAGTGAATTTCAGCGGAGTTCCATGTGAGGCAGAATGTCGCCCGGTCCTAGTGTAAACCATGTGCCCTTATGCGCGATATGTAAACACGTACGTCACAGAGCACACCACGAACCCTGGAGCACTGTACACTAAACATCAGGTAACACACTCACCTTGCTACCGGCTGATTAGAGTGCAGTTTTTGACCACTAAACTAGCTGGCTCTACTACTGCTAGGGGTGTGCATGAGAATGTCTATGGGGCTAATAGTTACACATAAAATTAAAATAAAACACTGACCATTCTTGTTTGCCCTCCTTCGCAAACTTGCTACAGATGGCGAAGCACACCCCCTGTCTCACTGGACCTGTGGACTTGCTTCTTATACACTTGCACACAGCGACAGACCACCCTTTCTCTAGGACCCAGCACTATTAAGCAAGCAACAAACAAGCTCAATGCCAGCGGTCTGCATTTTTCACAAAGTGCCTAATCTTGCTTCCCACTGGTCTCTAAGGCACTCTCTCAGACCACACCCATCTCTAGCTGGCGGGGGCTGCCGGACTACCACTCAGCAGCTCAGGCTCACCCGGTCTCCAGCTCTCCCTGCTGGCCTCAGCACCGTACCCCATAACACCACTTCCTTTCTCAGGGACTTTGGGGAGACAGGTTGTTCTCTGTGGAACTCTGACTGCAAGTTCCCTTTTCACCAAGCACACATCCCCCTCATATGTAAATTATGTCCAGGCACAGTGCCCCCCTTCTGCCTTGTGCACATAGAATAGACAAAGAGACAAGAGTCTGAATGCTGTCTGGGTCCAGGGTCCCTGTTGTCGGTGGCCTGGCTGTCTGCCTACCTCTGCCCCCTGCTCCCGTGGCCACTGAGAACAGAGAAAGGATGGAGGCCTGGAACCAGAACTGCCGTGGGTGCAGCACCTCAGCAACAGCTTGCAGCAGCAGCTTGACTCTGAAGGTAAAAAAAAGCCTTAGGTAGTGCTCCCCATTATAGTTGTAGGGCAAATGTTATCTTCATTTTGGGCTGAGCGTAAAGTGCAGCCCAGTTTTCAGTTATGGGCCACAAGTATTTTGATATTATTGCTGTTTTTAAATGTATTTTGATAGAAAGTGAAAAAAGAGTAGAAGAAATAAAAAATGAAAGTGAGGAAGCTGTGTAATTGATCTACAGACAAGCACCACCCAAGGGTGGGTGAGCGGTGCACAGTGAGCTCTGCTCCACTGCCAGCTGGTGGAGTTCTTTTTTTGCTGAGTTCCACGCTCTACTTGGAGCGCAGAGTGCCCAAAACTCAGTGAACTCCGCCAGCGGAGAAGAGCTCACCACTCAACCCTATATATAACATGTAATATTCATTATAACCGTTATTTGTTTAGCAGTGTAATGTAATTTACCCTTGTTTGTAGGTTAAAGGGGATATTTGACAATTGATTTTAAGGAGGTGTTTAGAGTGTTTCTGTTTTAGATAATGCAGTTTCTGAACTGTTGACTGGTTTCTGTCACAGAGCGTTACTAGTACGACCCATGGTGACATTTCACCCCATGCTGGGAGTGTGGTTTCCTACTTCTGAAAACCTGCAAAAGGTATCTTGTTTGGGATGTGTGCTAGATCTTACTTGCCCTTCATACTGAGCAGTCGCCATGTCTGACAAATATTTAATTGTATACTGTTATGGGATTGCCAAATCATCTGCTTGTTTCCTCAAAGACAGACCTCATACCGAACCTCTTTCGGTCTTTTTACTTAGATATTTCACAGACTTTCCCTTGCTTTAAACTGAGAAGACCCTGTGACTTTGTACCTGGACGTTTCTCTTGATTATGAGTTATATTGATGCGAATGTAAACTGACTAACTAGCAACCTTTTTGTGTTCTGTAATGAGACTTCATTATTGAATAAATCTTCGGGATTTTTATTTTATTGTTCTGTGTAGGTTTTAAGAGCCTTGGTCCCTAGTCCTTTGGGACTCGCACAATCCTGGTCTTGCATATCGGTGCTTCAGCAATTTATTGATGCAAATCACAGACAGTAACAAGTATATAGTCCCAGGAAACGAATTTCCCCTCATTAGTCTACCCCGCGCCCTTGCTCAAGGCCCAGTAGCAGAAACCTACTGTCTGGCATCTGGTACTGGGCCAGCATTGAGAAGGGAAAACAATGTAATGAGCTTTAGGAAACAGTTAATATCCACCTTTTCCCGTGACCAGTTTCCTTCTCCTCACTTTAGCTAATCCCACCAGTGCTTTGAAGCCCAGAGTCAGGTAGCCATGAGCTTTATAATTTCGATGAATAGAATAGAATAGCCTCCAGGAAGGGACACTACTCCCCTCTCTGCTCAAGTGCCAGCATGTACAATGGCACTGCTAAAATCTGCTGAAGATACAACATCATACTCTCATGACCAGATACGTTTGACCTAGGAATGTCGTTTAGCTGAAATATTAAATATGTTATCCTCTTGCTTGAGTAGTACAAAACTGGCATATTTTTTAGCAACCCATCATACAATTGGGCCCATTAACTAATTGAAGTTTTTGGTTAATTGTGAGGGTAACCGTATTCTTATTATATTTTACTTTGAAATATTTACTGCCTCCATCCAAGTCTAATTGAGGGTATATTATAGGACGGCAGTGTTCATTTATTG
Source organism: Pleurodeles waltl (assembly GCF_031143425.1). NCBI lineage: Eukaryota > Metazoa > Chordata > Amphibia > Caudata > Salamandridae > Pleurodeles > Pleurodeles waltl. The sequence continues at coordinate 1,274,671,926 of NC_090446.1, read as the reverse complement.
AGTACATACATCATGCATTATGTCCTCCCTCATTTAGCTAACCATTTTCTTAGAGCACAGTTTATGATCTTATACAAACCATTTTTAGAGCACGTGGTTTTTGAATTTTAGTCTCTGGACATTGTCACTTCACAGGCTTGAGCTTTTCTGAACTTGATAGGAGATACAGTTTTTGGGTCCGGTAATTCTTATATCTGTAACATGACATTGTATTGGTCGGTTTTTGTTTTTATATGCTGGAACCATGGAAACAATATCGGTTTCTATTTCACTTAGGGGAATCTCGAGGCACCAACATCAGGTAGGAGTGCCCTGTGGTCCTGACGACTTTGCTAGAAATATATGGGCAATAAAACAAGAGCACCTCCGTCACTGCAAATCAAAGCATGTCCTAAGTTTTTAAGTACATACTGGTGATGTAACAAATAAACTTTATTTCGGTTGAGAACTATCAACGATAAAACGTTTTAACAAAATTGTTCCACATAATTAGTAAACATTTTATTGCCCTATAATATCCTTCAAGGAGGGATTGTGGCATAGCAGTGAAACAAGACATAACAAGATTACATACCAGATTTAGAGAATTGAAGAACATAAGAACCTTGGAAAAACAACAGCAAATTATCAGATAAAACATGAAATACTGAGAATTGATCACAACTTGCCCACAAGGGTAGGGTTCAAAAAACCCAAAGTCATTTTAACAGTCAATGGTAACTTAAAGTGCAAACACAGGCATGCAAATAACATCACACTACAAAAAAGCGGATGACGATGAGATATGAGGGCCATGGTAGCATTCACAAAAAATACCCCCATTCAGAGACTGTGCGTGACCCAGAAATTGGGCCACGAGGGAAAGAGACATACACTTCTGTATGTACAAGGATACTTCAGAGGAGACATCAGAAGAAGCTCCATCATGATGATGGCTATTACACACCAGCTCCAGTGTATACATTTGGCTACAGCACAGACATATGATTCAGTGGTCTCTGCATGCAGTAACCTAAGTGCCACGTACAATGGCTAGTTAAAAGTTGCCTACAAATTGGGATCTACCACTGTTTTCTGGGCATTCATAACCTGGGCAAAAGAAAAAGTAGTGAAGTAAGGTTTCATCCACCTGGAGGCACTTTAACACTGCTTACCAGTGCTAAAGTGCTTGTGGTCTCTCTCCTAAACATGATGATATTGGCTCATTCCCAATTTGCTCATTTCATTTACTTATATTGGCATATTTAATTTACTTATAAGTCCCTGGCAAAGTGGTAGCAGTGGTGTAACATGTATCAAACTAAACAACCATCACCCAAATATGTTCTTACTTCATTTGTTTGAGGGCATTCAATCACACACCAACACAACATATCTGATATTCTACATTAAAGATTACATATTATGATGAGGCAGTGGTAGGCTCCATTAGTATATAAACGTTTGGGACAGTAAACCCCACAAGGTACCTATGGCCTTCCAGTCCCCCGAAAGCGAACACCAATGCCCAGGACACACCAGCATGTGCTGCCCTCATGTAGCTCCTGTGAGGTAACCTTTAGAATATGTTTGACCCTGGAAATTCCTCTGCAATGTTGTGTGTATATTTTCTATGACTGCTCACACTTGACTTGGCTCTGACAAATAGATATATTGCACTATCTGAAAGAGTATTACTTCTATCGGACCCTTTTCTGCAGGACCATTGTCTGTTAAGGATGTCAGGCCTGAAAAAGAAATTGGGTTTATAGACCTGGTTGAGTGGGTGAAAGCCCTTTGTGACTTTAGCAGAAGGATACAATAAGTTACCTGCATGTTTCAAAAAGAAGATTTGATGATAGTTTTCCATCAGAATGGATAACAGGTTCACCCTCTGCGTCAGAGTGAAACTTGTTAGAGGATCAACCAAGGAGACGCTACTTCTATAAACTCCCCTCTAAGTTCCTCTGGAGCAGGAGAAAGATCATACAACCACTGCTGTTTTCCATGAGCTGCATGAGGCTTCAGGATTCCACTTCTCCGAGGACAATCATGGGTGAGGTGCTGGACATGCGCCAGGAAGTTTGCTGAAGACAGCAATCCATGGCCTGAGTGTCAGCGCGTGGTAATATACAATGAATAGCTTGTAAATATGTGAACGCTGCTGTGCAGCATGCCACTCCAGGCAGCACTAGAGGCAAGGGCTGTGATCGCCCGATGGTGACCGGAAAAAAGTCAAAGTCAAATAAATGTATTTCAATCATGCTTTTGTTAATTAAAACCACTACATGTAGAACATTAAAAGCATTGTGATAGATGGCCAAATACAGTGCGAATCCTTACATATACAGCATAAAAAAGTTCCGAAAATTGATTAATAATACAGATGATCAAATACAGCACACAATTTACATAAATTGTCTATTTCATATTAAATAAATAATAGTCATTACATTGTCTTCAAGAATATACGAATGATCTAATACCTTGCCATCATTAGATCAAATGTCTGAGAGGTCCATCATTCAATTACTTAGGCCAAGGAGAATATTTGTTTCCACACTGACGTGAATTAGATGAAGAGTACAGTGACAGTCATGTTAGTTGTTTGCGGAGAAGCAAGAACAGAGAAAAGCAAGAACAGATGATCTTCATGAACGAATGTTCAATGAGTTGAAAGAGGATTTTAAAAGGTCTCTCCTTTCTAGTAGCCATGATGGGCAAATGCTGAAAATATGGACTAGGGACTTCACAGAGCTGTGGCACAGTCTGCAGATGTTATTCAGCCTCGTTTGAGACTACTTTGGAATGACGTCTAAGATGGGCAATCTTCCAAGCCGGTATTGAAAGGTTTATTTTTTATTAGTATCGAAAAGCGGTTGCTCTGGAACCATTGCGTGTGGAACGTTGAATAATACGGTTTGCCAACTGATGTTTTTCTTCCTATAAAGATAAAGCGTGCGTGTTGTTAGACAACAGTTGTTTTTAAATACCAAAAGTAAATGGTGTAATCCACAGCTCCTTAATTAGTAGGTTCTGTAAGGAAGAAAAGAGCACGAGGGTGCGTTCTTATTCGAATTTAAGATTTCTGACCACAACAGATGACCTAAAGGCCCACATTTATACTTGTATTTTGCAAGTTGACGCCGCTTTTGTACAAAAAAATTATGCAAATGAGGCGCTAAAAAAGTGTAAATATGGGACAAAGTGTTTTCTTTGGCTCTAAGTTAAAAACACTTTTGCACAGATGCCCCTGGTCTCACCGTTTGTTTAATGAATGGAAAATCTAAGTGTAATACACAGCGGAGCAATTTCTCAGTAGATGGAAAACCCTCCTATATGTCCTGATTATGATTTTATTCAAGCGCTTTGCCTCCCTTCCACTTAGACCTTCAGTGCCATAGGCGTTAGAAAATCTTTGCACAGATGACTTTCAAAATTTGGACTCCAAAGATTTTTGTACAGTTTGACAGTGGCAAACAGTACAGCAGAGACTTTTGCTTCCATGAATTTACTATGTGGTAAGAATGATCTTAATAGTCTGTTATAACTCCCAAATATTGGTATTAAGTCTCCTTCATAACTTGTGCGCTGTTCCAGGGCCACATGCCAGGTTTCTTTACCTTTTTACTCATGACCATAATTTGGTATTATTAAGGTGGACTTTCAACCCATTTATTTTGGCATATTTGTCAAGTACTTGCGTCACCCTTGCATCCACGCAAAGAGGCATAAGGGCGATGCGACTACTAAGTTAGAATTACCAAGCCACGCAAGGCGACCTTGCTTCATAAATCTAGAGCAACGCAGTACAAACTGCTGAGTTGCATTATTCTGCCCCAAGGAGGTGTTCCATGGGTGGAAAGTGGGTATTTAGTGCACGTCTAGCTTCTGGCTGCCTGGCCTGAAGAAGAATAGTGTCTGTCATGCTCAGCCTGACAGACACTCTTCTTGCCTGCAAAACGTTTAGGGGTGTGGCCCCTCAGCCCGTACAAATGGGCTGCTGCTGATTATTTCTCTCTCTCTCTTTTTTCATTAAATTGTTTTCCAAAGGACTTCAAGCAATTAAAAGGCAAACTCCATTCAATATCTTTTTGGACACTGAATGGCCTATAATACAAAATTCGAGCTCATCCAGACATGTATTTGTTTCTTTTCCATATCTGTCCTTTTTCCAACTTTAAAAGTGTGGAGTTAACATTTCAGACACCATCTTTCAAGTGGTAATGAGGCACACAACAGTTTGTTACTTTGTCAGGAACACTCATGTCAAAGCATTGCTGAAATACCAAACATCAAGTCTGTTTTCAAATGTCTCAGAGGACTGCAAATAAAGAAAAAGGTAGATCAGCTAAGTGTTAACTTTCTGCTGTTAAAGTTGGAAACAATTATTTATAATGTACCATTTAGTTACTCATCCATATTAGCACTCTAGTATTCCTCCCTCTAAATTTCAAACATTGTTTCATCCTTGTGATACCCTTGTCCTTTCTCCCTGTGGCATTCGAACATCTAAACTAATCGCAGTGACTCTTTACTGTCCAAGATTACAATGTTTAGTTCATTCTGTAATTTAAAATCTTTAAGTTCCTGTTGTTGATCATATTTTTTATATTTTGCACTTGAGTGATATTGAATTATCTGTTTATCTTTTTAACCATTTCAACCATTTCAACCATTTAACCATTCAAAGCCACTTTTCTAGGCTGCACAAACACTTAGACCCTCATAACGAGTTTGACGGTCGGACAAGCCGACCACCAAACTCACAGGGACAAGACCACCATCAACCCAGTGGCCTCACCCTCAATCGTATTATGATGTTCCCACTGGACTGACCTGCGATAACATCGTATTATGATATTTCAGCTGCTCAGCCCGGCAGGAATAGTGATACGGTGTTGGTCTCGGCTCCCTTAAGGTTGCCGAGGCCAACACCATAGCTCACCAGCACCCTCAGAATGCGCACTGACTGAAAAGCAGACAGTGCACATTCTGAAGGTGCTGGCCAGGGGGGGGCTTGCACTGCCCACAACATGGATGGGGCAGTGGAGGCCCCCTTGGGGCCCCCAGCTCTTCCTTTCTGCCAGCCATTTCATTGCGGTTAAACCGAGCTCTGAGCTCAGCACCCCTGTGGCTGACCACGAGTCCGGCTGACATCAGCCCTTTGGTAACCATGTTCCTGGGGGGAAAGGCAGTCCCCTGGAGTGCGGTGGTCCGACCGCCAGCACAAGGCTTGCGGTCTCAAGAATGCCAACCTTGTAATGAGGCCCTTAATAATGACAATGCATTTCAGTAATCCATGCTTCCTTTTCAGGATAACGTATCCTTAAGTGTTAGTTGTAGATCTTTTTCCAGCAAGTTTTAATTCCTTCTGTTATTATTCCCACATACATATGTACAAGAAAGCAATGCAATTTCAATATAGAGGCAAATATTGAGATAATAAACTTATCCACATAGATTCCTTAGTCAGTTCATATTTTCTTACTTTCTTCTAACCACATCTCATTGCCATATTGCTATCTTGTGGTCTTACCATCTAACATACTGCCATTTCAATTGTTTTGTTTATCACAACCTCAAAGCACTGCTGTTTATTTCTGGTGTTTTGCATCACACCACTTATTGTGCTCCCTCTATTTTAGGATTATATTTTTCATTCCATGTTCAATATCCATACAATAATTTAGTGCAAGCCTCACCTTCATTGTAGGAAATTGGGTTACTGTTTGAGGGGTACTGAAGCCCTACCCAAGCAGCAACCACAGTTTCTGTTAGGGTAAAACACCAGGAACCTCTAAATTAACCCATGCTTAAACCTTATGTAGCTTGGCACAAAAGCAGTCAGGCTTAACTTAGAGGCAATGTGTAAAGTATTTATGCAGCACGTCAAACAGTTATAAAATGAAAACACAACACAAGAAAAATCTCTCACCAATTTAGAAAAGTAGTGTGAAATGTAATAAATTATTTGAGAACAAAATGACAAAAAAACAACTAGTACAGAAAGATTTAAAGTGAGATCAGTGCATTGAAGCACAAAGCACCAACTGTGGTTAGCTGGTCGAGTCGGACAAAGCCAGAAGTTCAGGCGGACCCTTAATAGAGCACAGACTAGATACAGGGACTAACTTAGGGCCACTAAACAAAGTACCCTACAGCCAAGTTGCGGAGTGTTTCCAGATCCCGCATCAATGATGAGTCATGCAGCAGCGGGTCAGAGGAAGCTGCAGGGCTGTGATGCAGAGTCCTGTGTCATCAACAAGAGACTTGCGATGTGAAGTCCTGTATTGAGGATGCATCGCGCAGCAGCCGTTCCAAGGAGGCTGAGGGGTAGCGATGTGAAGTCCTACTTTGTAATCAAAGATGCCTTTGGTGATGGGCTTGTGAGGTTAAGGCCTGTGACAAAGGTTTGTTGTGCAGCAATGGATCCGGGAAAGCAGCAGGCTGCGTTGCAAGATCCTGTGTTGAGGAAGCGTCACGCAGCAGCAGTTCCAATGCAGCAGTGAGGATATGCATTGTGCTGTGTCAGTTCTGCTCACAGGACCACACCAGGGGTCACAGAGCACTTCAGATATGGAGGCCAGGCAGTCACTCTGGGTTCAAGTGATGCAGGTCCAGTCTTACTCACCCAGGCAGGGTTATCAATCTTGTATAGTGCATGAAAGCGCTACTACAACAGCCAAGCCTTGCCCTTTAGAACTGTCTCCTCTTTCCCCATGACCTCGCCCGGCTGTCTGCTAGTAAACACTGTGATACTGTGACCAATCAGTGGTCATATCAGTCGCCACTGGATGGTTGCATGTGCACCTCTCTAGTCCCGAACATTTGTGCTGTTTTGGTCCTTTCCTTCTGAGTTCTGTGACCTGACCCAGATACCTTTGTGCCTCCTACCCGAGACTCCACGTGTATTCCTTGCCTTGCTTTGCCTGTCGCCTGGCCTATAAAACAAATGATTAAAAGCAGTCTGCCCTTCCCCCTTTTCTTTGGCCCATCCTGTGCTACTTACTTCTGAGTGTCGCTGCCCATCTGTATTCCACCTTCTTTGCTGCCATTGGCTGGACTGGACATCGGGAAAGTCGACAAAAGGGAGTTTTTAAAATGAGCTAGCTACATCTTTCCTTATTCCCCTATGCCCCAGGGCTGTGTGTTTTTCCCATCACAATCCTACTGTCCTAACTTTTACTTATCTACAGCAAGCCTCCTACTGTAAGAAATGGCTTGTATTATTACACCCTTTAGCTCGCCTTTGCCTGTTGTGCAGAGTGACAAGGCCAGGAGTGTACAGTGGGTGATGGAGTGGCTGATGTTAAGCGCAATCCCTGAAGAGACTCACTGCCAAGGCACCCCCGGATCTGCCTGGGCTGTATCTCCAATTAGCTCCCTTGTTGAATACAATTGACTACAGCTGCATGAGTGCAGCACTGTATATAGTGGCGTTGTACCTGAGCTGCCGACCAGGAACTGGAGAACCATGTTCTAATACCAGTGTCAGCATAACATCCTGTGATTCTGGGCAAGTGCCTAGAAAATACAAATCTGATCTTGTGCACTGTAACTGCTCATGTGAAGCACTCTAGTTCCCTTGGGCCGAGTTCACGCTTTATACAACTACACAAAAATACCTGTTGCTGCCTCACCTGCCTGACTCACGCCAGTCAGTACTTTTTAAATGGGTGAATATATTCAAAAGTGATAGTTATATTCATTGAGTGTCTTTCCCTGATTAAACTTTGAGTGTAAGTGTACACTGTCTGGGTATATGAGTAGCGCCAAAGCTGTTGTTTGGGGAAGCACAAGACTGTTTTGCGGAGACAAAAGTAATTTGAAATGGTGTGGTGTATTAGCTTTATGTACCAGGTTTTTATGCCAGAGAGCTAAACCAGGTTTTCCTAAACAAGTACTGCAGGGAGCAGCTGCATAGCCTTTTCCCCCAAAACAATCATTTGCAGACCTTTTAACGTTATTCAAAGGAGTGGGGGGGAGGGGGGGGGACACATCATTGTGCTCCAAGGATTTCATGTATTCGAGGTAGGCGCTATCATCTCATCACTTTGCCATCTGGAAGACCATCCAAACTGTAATATCCACGCTACTCTGCTCGATTCCGGGATATGCATCATTTCAGCCCATTTTGAACAGTTGCACTCTACAGGTGCATAGCATAGTTTGAGAAAAGAGGCATACTGCTTCGCTGTTGACCAATTTTGATCTGCACATGATCAGTAAATTCAAGCCCCTTTCACTTGCAAAATGAAAATACTGAAATTAAGTATCTCCTCCTGTTTTCCACCTAGAATCATCACAGGAGATGGAAAAGTATTTTTTTGCTTTAGAGCCCACTGTAAAGGTATAATTTGAAATTGTTTTCTGTTGTCTGGGATTCAAGCAACATCCATTATTTATGGCGAGAGGTGGGCAGGCCACTGAAAGTTCGAGCCAGATGACTGGCTCTGGCTCATCTAGAGGACCTGGGATGAGTCACAACTTTCCTGCATAATTAAACTGTGTGATCTTAGGCAAAACGTTTATTTCACTATACTTACTCTCGCTTCATTATCACATATAAGAGCACCTTCAAATACAGTAGCTTAGAATGTGCGTTGTACAAAATCCTCTATTCTGTTTGATTTAATAGCCTACAATTTTGTCACAAGTATTTTAAAAATCCAGTCTATATGCTGGGCAAACATGCCCATTGTCTTTCCTCTTAGTTCACTAGTGGCATTGTTGTCAGGGCAGGAGAGCAGGGATGTTTCTAAGTTCATGCTTAAAAATTGTCACTTTTACTAGCTCTCAATTCATTGATATCTGATGTATCATTTGTTTAAATGATGTGTGCTGTATGATTTACCTGGAAGATGTTTTCACAGCTCGACTAATGCACGGCCTCTTAGAGCCAAGCCAGACCGCTGGCTTGGGTCTAACTTTGCTCCCCGCGTTGATTTGTTAGCTCGCTGACCTCTGTTTATGCCTTCTTCATTGGTAGTATGAAGATTCTGTATATTAATCCAAGGCTTGTAGTGAGGCACATTCTACCACTCCCTCTGCTCCAAGAATAAATAGCAAGCTATTATGGAGGCCACCCTGTTCTTGAGAAGAGGAACCCATAGGTCTCTTTCCACATTTTTGCACATCTAAGCACTGACAATATCAGCTTTTGGATTCCAATTTAAGATTGCGTTTAGCAATTAAAAACCTCTTTTAAAATGGAGCCTTTTGCAGAACGGCTATTCTTGGGATTTCTCCAGTGGTGCTGTGTAGGCCTTGGACCTTCGTTTGGAAAAGCTAGTCTTCCTAAATGATGCACTTTGAGAAGCTTCATCCCTCTTACAGCTCAAATGCGTTATATCAATTAGACGTCAGCATTAATTATTGACGCAGCAGATATAATGTTAGCTAATGGTATTAAATGATGGAAATTGCACTAAGGAAGTTGAGGACCCGTAATTAGATGGCTATTGCTCTTGACTAGCATAAAAGAAACAAACAGTAAATATTGTTTGAATGTGATGCGAAGGGCTATATTAAATTAACTAATTTAAATAAGAATTGATCTTCAAGTTGCTCTTCATCCTGCATCTGCCATCAGTTTGTGTTCCATTTTCCTTAGAAATGAAAGGTGGTGCTTAATTTGAGCTGGTAGCTGCAGGTGGGGCCCACTGACACTCATTTTTGAGAACCAACATTTATTTTTCCTCAATTGACTTTGATCCAGAACAAAACCAGAGAAAAACACAAAAGGGGGAAGACGAAGAAAATTAAAGATGGAAAAACAGTGAAAAGGGAGAAAGTGGGGATTAAAAAGAACCCGCATGAGTGAAATAAACAGGCAGAGAGTGTTGAGTGGTGGATTAAAGAAGCATGTTGGGCAATGAAGATTAGGTGGCCTTGTTAATCTACACTTAACCTCAATAGCTCTGGCCCTGGGCTTCTGAGCAAAACTTTAAGCCCTTGCACTGATTCTTTTACAAATTGAGCACTGGCGAAAGCTGAGCACCATTTATTCCTGACACTGGTCAATCCTATGGATTTACTCCATTGGAAGTGAAGAGTCTCCTTTCAGAAATGTCTGATCTTCACTAGTAGTGGGTTTATTTGAATGAGCACCATGGTTTGTAACGTAGGAGTGTTCCATAATGAAAATGACATGCTAATTTTAGTTTCGCTGATGCCAGGCATGTATCTGAAAGAACTTCAGTGTTTCAGTCTTTTGGCAGTTCTTCTTCTACCAGTGGTAGTATAAAAAACTTGCATTTGAAAATGTTCTGAATTAGAAACAGGAAGAGCCATCCTTACCTATCACTGTTCATGAAATTCGTGTGTGTAACCGAAAAGCCCCTAAGACACTCTTACACTTTTTACACAACACACAAGTGGACACCAACATACACAGTTGCACACACACACACACACACACATGCTGATACATATTGTATTACCTTTTCAGGATGGTGGCACTGTTTGACTTAAACTCCCATCCCCCGGCATACAGAGCAGTGCTATTGTCTGGGTTGCACATGCCTTTTAGAAAGAGTAGTGCCATCCATCGGGTATGTAGGCAATTTACAATCCATTAGGTTAACAAGATCATACATGGGCACAGGGCTGGAGGCCTTGGATGCTGCTGGTCCGTGTAACAGCTGGTTGTCATTCCAGACTGAGGTGACCAGGCTATGAGTCAATCTGCAGGCTGCACATAGGTCTCTACAGCAGCAGACGTGTAGCTCAACTAGCTAAATTATCTGTTCACCACTCTGTTCCCTATTTTAATTTATAAATACTAGGGTTTTAGGGATTTAGAAATTCACCCTAAATGTTTTATACTTCATTCTTACTAATTTGCCTACTTCATTATTGGATACAGAAATGTTATTTATGTGCATTTTTATTACTGTTCCTCAAGGCAGTGCCAGGTGTTGTGTTACAGCTTAAGGAACCATGCATACTTGCTGCTCAGGTTATATATGTAACAGTTAGACTAATGGCTGCAGAAACACCATCCTGGCAGGTCCTTCAGACAAATGAACAAGAGAGTAATTTTGAGTATGCATAGTTTGCGGTAGTTCAAAGACTTATTTAGATGACATAGAAAGTCTCTGCAAAGCCTTGCTTGTGTGCGGCAGTGTGGCAACTCTATGCTTATTAGTGTGTTTTGCTGCAGTGCACTTGGATCATGATAATGCCCATTATGTATGTCCTCACTGACTAAGGAATTGGGATGAAGATGTCATGGTTTTATTGCTTACTGGTAATCATGAGTACTCTGATTCACAGTTCTTCATCTTTGACTTATGTTAACATCCTTCTACTTGCAACAGACTTGGTTCATGTTAATTCCTTTGGACAGGAACCTCAAGTAACAGGCTAAAGTGCTGAGCAGCTTTCAATTGTTAAATTTAGCAATACGCTCAAACAATAAACCTGCTGTACATGTAATATCACTTCCTGTGATGTCACTTCCAGCGATGTCACCAGCAATTATCTCAGTTGCATACTACTTAACTTGGTGAGTCTCCTATTTATTTTTTTAGGACTTGTGCCCAGGGTGTAAGTGAGGCTGTGCCCTGCTGCTCCCTCCCATCCTGCACAGGACGGTCAAACAAAGTCCATCAAGTCACACCTAAGCTCTTATCTGTCTAGGGGTAATACACAAAGCCCAGCTGTCACCCACCCCAGAGACAGATAGCAGACACCAAATGGCTAGTATGTAAGAAAATGCCAACTTTCTAAAAGTGGTGTTCTAAGAATTGCAATTTAAAATCCAACTTCACCATAAGTTGTGATTTTAAATTGTGATTCCAGAGACACCAAACTTGAAAAGCTTATCTCTTCCATATTGTCAATTACACTCAGAAGAGGTAATAAGGTAATCCATATGTTAACCTATGGAGGAGATAGGCCATGCAGTAGTAAAACATGACTTTGGTAGTTTTTCACTACCAGAACATGTAAAACCTAAAAATACATGTCCTGTTTTCTAAATACATTGTAGCTTACCCTTTGGGTTGCCCAGGGCCTACAGAGGGGTGACATATGTATAAAAAGGGAAGGTTTGAGCCTCCTAAAGGTTATTTTGCCAGGCCGACATGGCATTGTAAAACTGCACACACTGGTTCTGCAATGGCAGGCCTGAGACCTGGTTAAAGGGCTACTTGGGTGGGTGGCACAATCAGTACTGCAGGTCCACTAGTAACGCTATTACGCTCCTTCCTGTCTGACCGAATACAGAGAGTCAGACTCCTGCCTTACCCGTCATAACCTCCATAGATCAGCTGCGTAGTTCCACAGGCCTCCTCACTGAGCATCACACTCTTCAATGTCCACATGGCCCCTCTCGCATTTATCGTCAGGGACCACAGACTGAACATCATCTCCTATGCCTACGATACCCAGCTGATCATCTGACTGACTGAAAACCCCACAACTGCCAAGAAGAATTTCCAAAACGGGATGGAAGTCTTCACCACCTGGATAAAGGACAGCTGCTTTCAGCTCAACTCTGACAAGACCAATATCCTCATCCTGGGACCATCCACATCAGCCTGGGATGACTCCTGGTGGCCCTTTGACCCTCGGCCCCCCCCCAACAAACCACGCATGCAACCTCAGCATCATCCGGGACTTATCGTTCACCATGACCCGCCAAGTCAACTCAGTCACATCCTCCTGCTTTCACGCACTCCAACTCCTCCGGAAGACCTACAAATGGAGACCAAATGACTGCTGCAAAACTGTAACCCATGTGCTGGTTACCAGAGACTCGACTCTGACAACGCCCTCTACGCTGGTACTACCCAGAAGAACATCAAGAAATTACAGCACATCCAAAACACCTCCGCCAGACTCATGATGGCCATTCCCTGCCACAAACATATCTCCATTCACCTAAGATACCTCTACTGGTTCCCTATCAAGAAGAGAATTAACTTCAAGCTCCTCGTCCACAATTACAAGACCCTCCACAACCTAGGACCCGACTACCTCAACCACTGCATGACCTTAAATTCCCTCACCAGACCTCTCCGCTCAACAAGCACTAGCCACCGTACCCCACATACAGAAGACCTCAACTGGTGGGAGTTCCTTCACCTGCCTCGTGGCAAAGAGTAGAAACACCCTGCCTCTGCACCTCAGGCAGTAACCATTGCTACCTCAATTCAGGAAAGACCTGAAAGCCTGCCACTTGGAATGAAGCTCAGAGGACAAACCCCCTTAGCACCTTGAGACCCTTACTGGTGAGTAGTTGCGCTTTATAAACCCTGGTTTGACTTGATTTGAACATTCAATTCACAGGCTCTGGGTGCACATTACTAGAGACTTAGAGGTAAACGAAATATGCCAAATGGGGATAAGCCAATATCACCATGTTTAGGGGAGAGAGCGCAAGCACTTTAGCACTAGTTAGCAGTGGTAAAGTGCACAGAGTCCTAATACCAGAATAAAAGGAGGTAGGAAAAGGAGAGGAGGCAGGCAAAACATTGTGGAGAAGACCATCCTAAGGGTGTCACGTATAACAAGTGGCATGGAGAGTCGTAGAATGGAGTGGAGTGTCGTAAAGTGGCATGTTGTAGAGTAAGGTAGCGTGTCGTAGAAATGGAGGTGATGAAGTATAGTTTTAAATCTCTCTGTAATGTCTTTGAAGAAGAAATACAGCTGTGTTGTTTTCCAGCGGTCAGCAGAGTCTTTATGGCTGTTAGTGTTATTTTGTAGAAAAGGGTCATGTGTATAGCCCACTTTGATTTGATACCCAATCACATAACACATTTCTTCCTAATTGTATTTCTTATTTGGTTTTCTACTGGTTTTTATTGCCGTGTGACCAGAAGTGCATGTTTCAAATGCAAATATTTTCTTGGCTCATTTTTGTTTTCTTTCAAAATGAAGTTGTTCCTAAAGCCAATCATCTAACTTATTATATATCTGTTTGTCTTCCCCGTGTTCCTCATTCTTGTATGTCTAAGTGCTAGATGGTTAGAGTTTGGCTTGTTGAGCACAGTTTAATTTTTTGGGCCAGGCAGCATGCCACGAAAGGAGGAGTTGAGACTGATTTAGGTTTGAAAGTAATTAAAATAACATGGATCGGGGAAAGGGTTTTTTAATGAAATCAATTACTCCTTCTACTTTCCTCTGTTAGTGAGTGAGGCCATCCCCACTTTATGGTTATCCACCGGGGTGGCAATGATATAGGACACTTACCTGGATGTAGCTTGGAAATTGAGATGAAGGAGACATTTTCCATTCTAAAACACGTTGTGTTCTGAAATATTTGTCATAGACAAAAGTGGAAGTGGTCTAATCTAAATTCTGCTAACTTTGAAAAGACCTGCAGACATGTCAAAAAGATAGTATCAGCATTCCTTCAAAATTATCAAATGTCTTCCATTTTTCATTTCAATATAAAATACTCCAATTCAGCACTGTAATGTCCTGACACTGCAAATTTTACAACCTATGGAAACCATCTTTTCATTTCAAACCTAAACAAATGACTTGACAAACATATTTAAATATGTTTAGATAAAAAAAAAACAAAGGCTCTTTTAAGAGCCATTATATATTATTTCTATTTGTATTTTCTCAGGTAAAAATATTGCAATGCATTCTAGATACTATTGTGACAGTTCTGCGGTACTCCATAAACTTTAAAAAATATATATCTGAGGAATTCCAATACACACACACACACCACATGCACACACACATATATATATATGTATAGATGTATAGATATATATATATAAAAATATATGTACATACATAAATATGTCTATATATATATATATATACATATATATATATATATATATACAAACATGCATACATACATATATGTCTATATGTGTGTGTGTGTTCTCCCTGGGCCATCATAGGTACCGGGGAGCCCATCCCCAGGGTCAAACATATGAATAGGGAAAGAGAATTTTCCGCCACCTCCCTCAGCCGTTAGAGGCTCCAGGGAGCCCACCCCAGAGTGAACATATTTAATATTGGGAGGGAGGATGTGCACCCCCACTCAAAGCTATTGGAGGCCTTGGGGAGCCCACCCCTGATCCTGAAAACATTAAATAAGGGGAGAGAGGACATGGGGCCTACCTTCCCAAATCTCGTGAGGCCCCTGGGAGCCTATCCCAGGTTTGAAATTTTGTAATATGGGTAGGGTGGCTGTGAGGCCTCATTCCTGAGCCTCCAAAGGCCCTGCGGAGCTCATCCTGGGGCTGAATACTTTGAGCTATTTAAGACCCAAGGACCACATCATCGGGAGCCGGCTCAGATCCTGTGTCCCCGGGAGCCCACCCTGGCGACATAGCGGCTTCCCTGCGCACAGTGGCACAGGCAGTGAAACCTATGTTTGCTCTGGCTTGGTGGGAGCATTTTATAAACTCCGACCAAGCAGGAGTAAAGACCAAGTCCGCTACCAGTGGGAGGGAGCTTCCAAAATGCTTCCAAAATGGTCACACCTGCTGCAATATTGTGGGCAGGGAAACAGATCAAAATACTGCTGTTGCCCGCAGGGAACAGCATTAAGAGCTGCTCCCTGTGGGCAGGAGCAATGCTGAATCCAGCTGTATGCAGGGAGCTCGCTGGGGCTGCAGGAACCGGGCTCTCCCTGCAGTCCCCAATGAGACTATGCCGGGTTCCCTAAGTGGGCACCACGGCACTCACCTTTATGTTTAAGGGCTTAGGGGGTTGGGATTCCCAGGGCTAAAAATTGGCATGGGAGGCCCTGTGCCCCCTCCCCCTCAAAAGAACACTGGGCTTCAGGGCATAGGGTATAACTTTACATTAAAATAAATCCTAGAACTTCTTTGGAAAACCCAAGGGTTTAAGTAACGTTATAAGCTATGTGAATTTGTCAGTGACAAAATTAGCATTTGAACAAAAAACACACAGGCGTTCACCAGTTATAGTTAGCAGCACTAACTATAACTTGCGTCCCTTCAATGCACTGCTTATGACTTAACATATGATATAATTCATGACATGTTCAATAACATAATTTATAACATAATTGATTACATCTCAAATGACATCATTGATTACATCATCCAATGAGTGTGTTAGTTTGTTTTATAGTTTACAAAGTGGTGGGTGTAGGAGGCTGGCCTGGCTTATAGTGGGTACCTGATGGTACTTACACCTTGTGCCAGGTCCAGTTATCCCTTATTAGTAGATTAGTAGTTTCTAGCAGCTTAGGCTAATAGAGGTAGCTATAGCAGAGCAGCTTAGGCTGAACTAGGAGACATGCAAAGCTCCTACTATACCACTTATATCATATAGTAAAATATCATAAGAAACACAATACTCAGAGTTACTAAAAATAAAGCTACTTTATTTTAGTGACAATATGCCAAAAGTATCTCAGAGGATATACTACCTTAGGAGGTAAGTAATATACACAAAATATACACACAAACCAAAATCAGGTAAGTAAACAGTTAGAAAATTGTGCAAACACTCTAGAACACAATAGGATGCAATAGGCCTAGGGACAACACAAACCATATATTCCAAAAGTGGAATGCAAACCATGAATGGACCCCAGGCCTAGTGTAGTGTGTAGAGGGTCACTGGGAGTGTAAGAAAACACTAAGGGTGTCCAAGATACCCCACCACAAGACCCTGAAAAGTAGGAGTAAAGTTACCCTAGTACTCCAGAAAGACAGTGAAGTCAAGATAGGGGATTCTGCAAAGGCAACAACTGACTGCAAAGCACTGAAGATGGATTCTGGGACCTGAGGGCCTGTAAAGGAAAGGGACCAAGTCCAAGAGTAGCGCAAGTGTCCAGGGGGGCAGGAGCCCACTAAACCCCGGATGAAGGAGCAAAAGGGCTGCCTCTGGGTGGAAGAAGCCAAAGATTCTGCAACAACAGAAGGTGCCAGGAACTATTCCTTGGATCAGAAGATGTCCCACGGAGTGCTGGAGGATGCAGAGTTGTTACCACGCAGAAAGACCACAAACAATCCTTGCTAGGTGCAAGAGTCGCAGTTGAAGATAATGAGTGCTGCAAGGGCCCAGGAAGGACCAGGAGGTCGCCTCTTGGAGGGGGAGACAGAGGGGGCTCTCAGCAATAGAGAGAGCCCATGCAGAAGCAGGCAGCACTCGCAGAAGCACTTGAACAGGCATTCAAGAAATCTGAGCATGGTGGTTGTCTCAGCACAGCAAAAGAGGGTCCCACAAAGCTGGTGGTCAACTCAGTGAGTTGAGCAATGCAGGACAGAGTGCTGGGGACCTGGGCTGTGCTGTGCATGAAGGAATCCTTGCAAGAGTGCACAGAAGCCCTAGCAGCTGCAGATATTGCAGTACACAGGATTACTGTCTGGTGTGGGGAGGCAAGGACTTACCTCCACTAAATTTGGACTGAAGGACCACTGGACTGTCGGGGTCACTTGGATCCAGCTCCTGTGTTCCAGGGACCATGCTCATCAAGATGAGAGGGGACCAGTGGACCGGTGATGCAGAAGTTTGGTGCCTGCGTTAGAAGGGGGGAGATTCCGTCGACCCACAGGAGATTTCTTCTTGGCTTCCAGTGCAAGGTGAAGGCAGACAGCCCTCAGAGCATGCACCACCAGGAAACAGTCGAGAAAGCCGATAGGATTAGGCGCTACAATGTTGCTGGTAGTCTTCTTGCTACTTTGTTGCAGTTTTCCAGGTATCCTGGAGCAGTCAGCGGTCGATCCTTGGCAGAAGTTGAAGAGAGAGATGCAGAGGAATGCTGGTGAGCTCTTGCATTCGTTATCTGACGAGAAACCAACAGGAGAGACCCTAAATAGCCCTCAGAGGAGGATTGGCTACCTAACCAGGTAAGAGCCTATCAGGAGGGGTCTCTGCTGTCACCTGCTGGCAGTGGCCACTCAGAGGCCTCCACTGTGACCTCACACCTCTGCATTCAAGATGGCAGAGTCTGGGACACACTGGAGGAGCTCTGGGCACCACCCCTAGGGTGGTGATGGACAGGGGAGTGGTCACTCCCCTTTACTTTGTCCAGTTTCGCACCAGAGCAGGGGCTGGGGGATCCCTGAACCGGTGTAGAATGACTTATGGAAGGAGGGCACCGTCTGTGCCCTTCAAAGCATTTCCAGAGGTTGGGGGAGGCTACTCCTCCCCAGCCCTTAACACCTATTTCCAAAGGGACAGGGTGTAACACCCTCTCTCAGAGGAAATCCTTTGTTCTGCCTTCCTGGGGCTGGGCTACCCAGACCCCAGGAGTGCAGAAACCTGTCTGAGGGTTGGCAGCAGCGGTAGCTGCAGAGAAAACCCCAGAGAGCTAGTTTGGCAGTACCCGGGGTCCAGGCTAGAGCCCCAGGATGCATGGGATTGACACCCCAATACCAGATTTGGCATGAGGGGACAATTCCATGGTCTTAGACATGTTACATGGCCATATTCGGAGTAACCATTGTGAAGCTACATTTAGGTATTGACCTATATGTAGTGCACACGTGTATTGGTGTCCCCGCACTCACAAAGTCCGAGGAAGTTGCCCTGAACAATGTGGGGGCACCTTGGCTAGTGCCAGGGTGCCCTCGCACTTAGTAACTTTGCACCTCACCTTCACTAAGTGAGGGTTAGACATATAGGTGACTTGTAAGTTACTTAAGTGCAGTGTAAAAAGGCTGTGAAATAACGTGGACGTTATTTCACTTAGGCTGCAGTGGCAGTCCTGTGTAAGAATTGTCTGATCTCCCTATGGGTGGCAAAAGAAATGCTGCAGCCCATAGGGATCTCCTGGAACCCCAATACCCTGGGTACCTAGGTACCATATACTAGGGAATAATAAGGGTGTTCCAGTGTGCCAATCAGAATTGGTAAAAATGGTCACTAGCCTGCAGTCACAATTTTAAAAGCAGAGAGAGCATAAACACTGAGCTTCTGGTTAGCAGAGTCTCAGTGACACAGTTAGGCACCACACAGGGAACACATGTAGGCCACAACTTATGAGCACTGGGGTCCTGGCTAGCAGGGTCACAGTGACACACATCAAGCACACTGACAAATAGGGTTTCCACTATGAGCACATGGGTTCTGGCTAGCAGGATCCCAGTGAGACAGTAAAAACACCCTGACATATACTCACAAACAGGCCAAAAGTGGGGGTAACAAGGCGAGAAAGAAACTACCTTCCTAAAGTGAGTAACTATCATATTACTAATTTTGTACAGCTTGGGTCCAGCTAATGGGTCTAAGAGTTTACAAAATGCATGTGCTCCTAATTCACCATAGCAGTGTGGAGGTACTGAACAAATTAGAAATCTTTGCATTCAACAGTAATTGTGTGTATAGGTGACAGCTGACGAGTTCATTAAGTTCCACACAAGCTTTTTGGTTCTGCAGAAAAGGTTTTTAACAGGAGAAATCTTTTACCTAGTAGATCCTTACTTTTGTAAGCAGCCTTGAGTTTTGGGGTGAATTGTGTCAGCGTGATCATTTCTACTTAACATAGAAGACTGTGTGCACCAGCCACTGATTTATGCATGTGTGCTTGTTTTGCTTCAGAAGATTGGCTATCTGTAAAGGTTTCACCACAGTATGAAGAGTGCAGGTATTATGATATTTAGCACTTTCAGATCTTGGTTATTTTTATCAAATAGTGTCTTTTTGATAACTGTTGCATAGAGCACACACTGTTCTTAGTAGATTCTTTTTAATACTCTGTGATGTATTTCTCACAAGAGTTTCACTATTTGTAAACAGTGTGGTATAAAATAATCTCTCTGCATAGAGTAAGTTTACTGTATCCAGTTATCTTCTGATGTCAATTTCATTTCTCAATATAGGTTTTGCGAATGTCAGGGTTTGATACAGATACAAGCTAGCCATAGTAGATCCTTTGTTTTGGAACAGGCATTGACAATTTTGGATTTCTGTGAACGGTTCTATACAGGTTGAACACCATACTGAATGAGAGTTTCCCACACATCTGTGGTTGATTGTTAATGTGAACTTATGCTACCTGGAAAGTGCATGGTATAGGGTCAATGTTGCACATAATGCTTGCTTTCAACACCTAAGGGAGCTTTATATGTGATGGCACTAAAGATGCCTCATATTCTCCTGAACTATTTTGTACTTACAGTTAGGCTTCTAATACCTTATGTATTTATAGAGCAATATGCAGGAAAATGCATCAGTGATGTCATAAATTATATTATTTGACATGTAATCAGTGATGTAATAAATGATGTCATATGTGAGGTTATAAGCAGTGTATGGTGGGGGCGCAAGTTATAGCTAGTGTTACTAAGTCTAACTGGTGGATTTCTGTGGTTTCTAAGTTCAAAACATTAATGTTGTCATTGACAAATTCACCCAACTACAATATTACTTTAACCTTTTTTTTTTTCAGTGAAATTCTAAGGGCTTTTTTACTTTACCTTTGTTTTTTACAGTGAAGATATATATATATATATATATATATATGCATATATGTATGTATATATATATATATATATATATATATATATATATACACACACACCCATATATATATATATATATATATATATATATATATATATATATATATATATATATATATATATATACATATATTTCACTTTATAGGGCCGTCCTGTTGTCCAGGACTGTGGCCCTCATTACGACCCTGGCAGTCTTAGGACCACCAGGGCCACAGTGGCAGTCAGACTGCCGCCGATGTGGCAGTCCGACAACCACATTGCAACTGTGGCTGCTGCGCCACGGTTGGACCGTCAGCATTGCCACTTTTCCCTCACTGGAAGGGCAGTCGGTACTGGCGTTCAGCACAGCCCTGCCCTGGGATTACGAGTCCCTTCTCTGCCGGCGATTACATGGCGGTAGCTCCGCCATGTAAAGGCTGGCGGAGAGGGGGTGCAGGGGTCCCCATGGGGGCCCCTGCTCTGCCCAAGCACTTGGCATGGGCAGTGCGGGGATCCCCATGGCCAGCCCTGTTGCGCTTTTCACTGTAAGCACAACAGGTGCTGGTGCACCCTATGCACCGCAACATTGCTGTTGGCTCTATTATGAGCCAGCGTCAATGTTGTGGGCTGTTTCCCGCTGGGCCAGCGGGTGGAAACTCTGTTTCTGCCCTCTGACCCAGCGGGAAACTCTTAATAGGGGCCGCGGGAAGGGGACTGCATTGGCGATAACCTGACCGCAGGACTTCGGCAGACTGCCTTTTCCATCCGCCGAAGTCGTAATGAAGGGCTATGTCTGTAAATAATGGATAAAATCCGGTTGCTGAATTGTTTATATCTTTGGTTTAACTGTGTGTTATTTTAACTTCTGGTGTAAAATGTCAACTTTTTGTGTGCTTCCACTGGGCTGAAAGACCCAGGAAGTCCTGTAGCATCTATCACAAATGTTGCAATCCAGTGGTACCTCTAGACATGATTTGTAGTGGGGCACACAAGGAACCAGGGTAAAAATGATATAGCCACCAAGAAAGGACGATCATGAAGGTTGTGCACGTGTGTTTTATAAATATATATAATACATGTAGAAAACATCTGGGCCATCTTGTAAAGAGGCAAATAAAGTGGGCAACATGGGTCCTACATATGCCTGATAGATTACAATATCATCATAGGCGATGTGCATTATTATTTAGTTTTTACTTTTTATTTATTGCTCGAAATACAGTAGTTATGCTTGCTCAAACAACTCCCACTGCTTTAGATAGCAATTAGCATTCATTGTACCCATAATACCTCATTTTGTCTCAAGCTAATATTATCAGTTTCAGACAAATTTATAAAATAGCAGTGCTAATAAAGTATGCATTTCCTCAGTTTCTACTGACAGGAAATAAAAATGCCAAATGTGTAAAGCAATAACATGGCAGTGCATTGACAGTATTGAGATGTAACCGGCAATTAATAAAGTAACAGTGCAATGCTGAACTCCTTGCCTCCACCGTAAGCGCTGAAAACCAGAAACTGATCAAGAGAATGTACAGTCCAGTCAAGTGAAGGTGCAAAATACAGTGCATATATGAACAATCTGATTACTCATTAGAAGCAGTAGGACAGTGGTGCAAAAAGGGCCTAACATTCACCAAATAGCTAACAATATAAATATAAAGTGACATTGCAAAAACAGATAAATTACAATCTTCCTTTCCATTGAGCCAGATAAAGGAACAGTAAAGTCACAGCACAAATATTGTACATTTTACAATCAAGCTGGCAAATTCTAACTGAATGCCAGCCGTGGAATAAAAGTGACAGTACGTGAGCCATACACGCCATTAAAATATTACCAAAGTGCTAAGTGAAATCTGTACCAAATCTCCTGTACCACATCTTCCACAGAAGATATCCCCCAAATCTTTCTATAACCTTGTATATTATTCACACAGGCATAATACTAGTATTCTCTTGTACTAGTTTTCCTCATCTTCTTCAACCACTCCTCAAATGTGAGTTTTATTGAGGACTACCAGTGACTGGTAATAACAGACTGAGCCACCAAAGTAGAGATAAAAATTTATTTAGCACATTGTTTCTCGAACTGTGAACATCACTCTGTAGGTTGGCCCCTCTCAGCAACGTAAATCCATAATCAAAATAGTTAGACCAAGTCTCACCATCGATCTCTATCTCTGTGTGTGTTCTCAATATTTCGTCCAAATTTTACAGATGACTTTCAAGCTGTCTGGCTGAAGTTCCTAATACCTAAAGCTCAGGGAATCATTTACTTGTTCTAGCCTGAAAAGTTTCCCTACCAGCCTAGCTGAGCAGTAAACCTCATATAGAGGGAGACGATTAAGACTGGAGACCATCTGTCTGAAAGAAAAACTGAAAGAACTTTCATGTGTGGTATTGCAGGAGCAGATCTCTGCCACCAACTTTACTCTATTATGATCCAGAAGGTCTCTAATTTTAAAAATATGAATCTTTACCCAAGTTTTAATACTGAAGGCGAAAGACAGGGAGAAAGATGGTACAACATGCCAAGGGGGGTTCAACGTGAATCACTGATATTTTAAATGTACCAAAATATTGTTGATTCAGTTCACTAATATTCAGCTGGATCTCATACTTCACTTTCTTGGGTATTTTGGGCTCATTAATGGTTCCCGGCAAACTGGCTATATTACATTGACAAAGCATATATACAAATAAAGAGTAATTATACTGAGACACCTGCATAGAGAAACGGCGCAGCTGTACATCAATGGACACAGAATAATACGTTTTAGGAAGTGCCAGGCTGCCCTTTGTTTTAGGAACTTGGAGTATTTTTCACTAGCCTTGGGAGATGTATTACTCTATATAAATTGTGAAAAGCTTCTCTCCAACGTACCTGATTTTGGCTTGCAGGAGACAATTATTAAAAGAAATAATATGAGAGGTAAGATCAACACCTTTATTTATGAAACTCCCACAATCATGGAAGTAGAGAAAGATCTCCAGAGAGTGAAAAGAGAGTGAATTTTGGTTAATGATGGAGCGAAATTTAAGCAACAGCTATCCTGGACAGAATCCAAATAAAATATCCCTAAATATATTTTTATATTTGTGCCTAACATCAAAAGGTAGAACCTCAATAGGGGTATTAAACAACAATGATTTGGTCTTAGATTCATTCATGTTATAACCCCTTTCCCCCAAATCTTGTATACTACTGATCACTTGCAGAGCTGTCTTAATATTCTGCCTTTCCAGAGGTAAATACGGGGCAACATCATCTGCATAAGGGTGTATACCATTATGCAGACGAATGTATTGAGCCAAGGATTCTATGAATAGGTCAAATAGGGTTGGGGATAGGGGGCAGCCCTGGCAAGTCCCTCTACTAGGAAACACTGTCCCAGAGCCTAACTTATTTATTCATTTTTGTGCTGAAGTATTTTCATACAATCGGGATATCTACCTTGTAAGCTGGAAGGAGAAATTAAATTTCTCTAAGATTTGAAACAAAACATCCCAGCTCACAAGGTAAAATGTCTACTCTGCACCCAGCAGGACTAGGCTATGGAGATGGTGTCAGTGGTAAACAAATCAATAAACTCAGCCAAATAATAAGTATTCACTCTGAGGCCTCCGCCTTTAATAAAACCTGCTCACAACACTATACGAATGGATAAAAAATGTGTATAAAATGGCACTAAAAACCTGCAACTCCACACTCAAAGAGTCACAGTGTTCTAGTCTTTATATGACATTAACAGACTAAAACAGTAAATATCTTTAGATACTTTTATGTAGCGGTGTTTAACTTATTGTGTTTCAATTGTTTCAATGGTATGAAAGAGCCAGAGGGTGAATGGGAGAGTAAGGTAGAGGGAGGCGAGGACAATAAAGGGTTGACAGGGAGATAGGGTGGTAGTGAGAAGCAGCACAGTGTAGGTCGTAGGACATAGAGAGATAACTTGTTGAGCTCAATCATTTTATCCATCCCTTCTCGGTTTCTCAATAATGTTCACCACACTACAAATCAGTGGACGCTTTATATCATGATTATCATCTACCCTTTGTGTTTCCTCACAGGTACCACATAGTCTTTCTGATCAAGGCATGAAAAACGAAACCACTGTGGAAAAGTTCATTCTGCTTGCCTTCTCCAGCCTACCAGAGGTTAAGATCCTTTTGTTCATCTTGTTCCTGTCACTGTATCTTTCCATGCTGGCAGGTAATGTTCTCATTATGACTATCACCTGGACTGACCCACGTCTCCACATACCCATGTACTTCTTCCTCTGTCATCTTTCCATTCTTGAAATCTGCTACTCATCTGTAACCATCCCCAAAATGTTAGACAGTTTCCTGGCCAAGCAGAATGCCATCCATTATGCTGGTTGTGCCGCACAGATGTTCTTCTTTATTGGACTTGGAAGTGTTGAGTGCAGTTTACTTGCTGTCATGGCATATGACCGTTTTGTTGCCATTTGCAAACCTTTAGTATACCCCATCCTTATGAGTAGATTGGTGTGTTATTCGCTGGTCATCAGCTCATGGCTGACTGGCTTGCTCAATTCCATGGTGCACACAATACTCACTTTTCGACTACCATTCTGCTCCTCAAATGAAGTCAAGCAGTTCTTCTGTGACATTCCACCAATGTTGAACTTGGCCTGTGCTGATACATACATCAACAAAGTGGTACTCTATGTAGTTGGGAGTCTGTACGGACTTGGATCGTTCATGCTCACTCTGATCTCCTACATCCAAATCATCTCAGCCATCCTGAAAATCCGTACTAAAGCAGGCCAACGTAAAGCCTTCTCCACTTGCACATCTCATCTCATCATGGTTAGTCTTTTCTATGGGACCGCCTTCTTTATGTATGTGCGTCCTACCACCAGTTCCTCGCTATATCAGGAGAAACTTCTCCCTGTGTTCTATGCTGTGATCACCCCAACTTTAAACCCTATTATCTACAGCCTGCGGAACAAGGAGATCAAAAGAGCACTTAAAAAATTGGTAACTAGAACAATGGTTTTGAATTATTAAATGTAAAAATTGAAAAGTAAAGTTCTCTCAGGGCATAGCTCTTCCTGCATTTTACAGCAGCAGGGACTGTTGCCATCCTTCATAACACAGAACTAGTTTGCTACCTTAGACTCACACCGTACTGACACTAAAAGAGCTAGATCTTCACCAACAACTTTGATGACATAGAGTCCATGTAATGTTGCAGCCATGAGCCTGAATGAGATCCTGGAACTCCTTTCTGGTTGACCGGTTATATCATATTGTGGTCAAAGGTACAGCATTGTCTCTGCTTCCTTCCTTTCTTTCAGAGCTTGTTCAAACTGTTATCCTTGAGGAATTTACCTATGATCTGTTCTTTTTGCTCTGCGGAATTCCTCAGGGCTTTTCATTAAGCCCAACTCTTTTTAACATTAATGTCACCCCCTCCCCTTTCCAGCTTACTTAAGTCTTTTGGGTTTTCGTTGGTATCCTATGCTGACGATACACAGAAAGTTGTTCATCTTTCTAACAGCAACCATGCTCCTGGCGAGGCTTTTCCAGAATTGTATGTCCGCAGTCAGCAATTGGATGAGTGACTGTTTGAAGTTGAACTCTGCAAAAACGGAAGTTCTTCTATTAGGGAACAAAGTTTCTTTCCAACCCCCCTCGTTGTGGCTGCAGGATCTCGGCGCTTTTCTTATTCCCACAAAGTAGGTAAAAAATCTTGGCGTCATTATGGCCGAGATTCTCACTTTCAAAAATCAAGTGAATACGATTATCTCTTCTTACTTCTTCGTGCTTAAAATCATACAAAATATTGCTCATTTCATCCCTTCTGAATTAGGGAAGACAGTTGTCTCGGCTATGGTCTTAGGCAGGCTAGACTATTGTGATGGTCTTTATAAGAACTTGCAAAAAAAACTCACTGAATAAACTAAATATTTTGCAAAATTCTGCAGCCCAGATGCTGTTCGACATTCCTAGATTCCAATCTGCTGTGCTGGCGTTCAAAAATTACACTGGCTTCTCCCTAAGCAAAGGATCACCTTTCAGGTGCTATGCTTTGCTTTCAAAGCCTTACATGGATCTGGTCCGGAGTATTTACGAGAAAGGTTCAGCTCTGATAATAACATGATTGTTCCACCATTTGAGCGCAAGTACTCCTCCTGTGGAGGTAAAAGCTTTGTTTGCTGTACAGCACTTCAGTACAGCAGCCTTTCTATGAAATTGATACCTCGATGTTCCTTATTAGCGTTCCGGAAAATGCTAAAAACCTGGCTATTGTGCACTTAGGGCCACATGTATGAAGATCGGTTTTTGCAACTCGCAAACTGCGAGTCTTAGCGATTTGCAATTTGCGAGTCTCAAAACCGGATGTACAACAGGGTCAATGACACTGTTTGCGATTTGCAATGGGGTTGCAAATGACCTACCTCATGAGTATTCATGAGGTAGGTCACAATTTGCGACCCCATTGGGAATGGCGGCACTCACAGGGATGGTGGCCTGCTGGGGCCAGCAGACCACCATGTCTGTGATTGCTTTTAAATAAAGCAGTATTTATTTTTTAAATACATTCCTTAAAGGAAAACGGAATGCATTTCTAAAACACAAATGAAAAGTTTTATTTTCATTTTTTCAGAGCAGGCAGTGGTCCATGTTTCGCATGCATTCACAAAGGGGAAGGGGTCCCATTCCCTTTTGCAAATGGGTTAGCACCAAATGAGACTGGTGCTAATTGCGATTGTTTTGTGACCGCATTTGCGGTCACTAAACAATCATACATTGGACTGCAACTCGCAATTAGGAAGGGAACGCCCCTTCCTAATTGCGAGTCGCACACCCTTTTTGTGATTCAGTAAATAGATTACCGTATCGCAAAATAGGGTCTGTACATGCCAAAATGTTTTTTTCCTGTTGAAAACAACCCGATTCACAGAATCGGACCTTTTGCGACAGGAAAAAAGGGTACATACATCTGGCCCTCGGTACAAGTTACCAAATCGCAGTTTCGGCTTTGTACATCCCAAAAAGCATTTTTCTAGTCACAAACGGGCCGATTCTGCAAATCGGCCCCCTTGTAACTTGAGAAATGCTTCGTACATCTGGCCCTTAGTGCGGCTCTGTTCTATTGCATCTTGGCTGGGTTTTTTTCAACTTCCAGTTTGGTTTACCATTCTTGGTCACCTACAGTGCCAAGACTCCTCCAGGCAATCAAGCGCTTTATATGGTTTATCATCCTTATCATCACCTTGGTTGTCAATTTTTTAAGGATTATTGCAGTATCTAAAGGGCACTTAAAGTATTGTGGCTAGTACTGCAGTAGTGTAAACTATTGTGTAAAATGTGCTTGTCACTCCTTTAGACAGATAGGGGTTGGGTAATAATGATTTATTTCTAACCTGTTTGAGTCCCACACACTTTGTGGGTGGGTGAAGGCTGTGGAAAAGTGTTGTTCGCTATCCCACCCACAGGTGGCATTGACAATGTATTGTACTTCCCTCTGATGTTTGATCCAGTTTATTTTCTGTTCTTCCACAATCATTGGCAGCAGGAAAGCATCGAACTGTTGCTGGTCCACCTAAAGAAAACATATTTTGAACTGCTTGGTTCGTTGGGAGGCAATGTGGCTGCACTGATGTGAGGCTTCAGTTCTGTCGGGTCAATAGACCTCTAGGGCACTTCAAAACAAGTTGGAAAATGCCATACTTAAATAAACCACTAGGACACTTCAAGACCAAGTTGGAAAATGCCATACTTAAATAAATAAATAATTTTAACTCTATAACAACATACGCAAGTTCGAACAGAGAACTGAAATAAAGGCTCAGGTGGATGTGGCGATAAAAGCTTACAAGTATCAAGTCCATCCCTACCAAGATTATCACACTGCCTCCCAGCTTCACTCTCTCTCTACAGCAGCTCGTAAGAACCCGACCATCAATCACTACACACCCTCACCCATGCATTCCTCCGTTTTCCTAAACTCTGAAGGAATGATATTCCAACCAATGAGAATTACCAACAGATGATTCCTGACGGAGATTGCAGCCCACCTGAACAGGTCTATGCCTGCTGCCATCATATTTCTCTGCAGTCACGGCAGCTCGCCGGCACCAGAACATCCTTATCATGGCCATAAGCACATGAAAAGGCTTCCAAGTGGGAGATGTAATTGAGGACAAGCGAGCATTCACCTGCCCATGGAAGGAGAAGTGAGCCTGACCAGCCCAGACAAAGCAGCTGACCGGCAAAGCAGTACGGCAATGCCCTGCTCGTCACCAGGAAGAAGAGTGGTCTCCACTTCAGCCGCATTCCAATCCTCTGTAAACCTCTCCTCCTCCACTCTGATTAAACATCAACGGGCCAGACTGCAATTAGAATAAATGACGAAATAGCAATTAAACCAAGTGCATTTTCAAACTAAGAGCACCCAACATTCATCAAATAGGTGAGGCATAAGGTAAAGGCAAACTAAAGGTCAGGTATACATCATTCAACCATTACCTAGAGTGCTTAGCCAATTCCAGCACCACATTTGCATGAACTACCATTGTACTTGGAAATCCTAAATAAATCATACATGACTTAAAACAAGATTCACAAAAAGAACTCATAAAAGTGGAAATGAACTAAGTAATAAGGAGAATCAAAACATAGTACCCACAAGAGATAAGTGCTAACTCTGAGCCGCCTAATTTTGTTTACTTCGCTTGAAACATGCCCGATTAGACTAAGGCCCTCATTATGACATTGGCAGTGACTGTTAAAGTGGCAGTAATACTGCCAACAGGCTGACGGTAACTACGGCCAAATTATGTCCATGGCGGTGATCCCTCCCACAGACAGCCAATGTACCCCACCAACCGCCAGGGCGTTAACACAACTGACCATGGCAATAGCCATCAACAGCCAGACGGAAGCCAAGGTACCGCCCACCATATTATGACACAGCAAACCGCCAAGATTTCCAGCCATCAAAAGCCTGGTGGAAACACTGCATAGAAAACAAAAGACTCGCCATCAGAGACACAGACGTGACCGCCGCCCCCATGGAACCGTGTTAGACTTTTCATCCTTGGCGTGGTCTCCCTTAACTTTTTGCCTCTGTTCCCCAGGTTGCTGATGTGTGCTGGACTCTGATTTTGCTGTTTTTATTACTCTGGGCACTTTACCACTGCTCACCAGTGCTAAAGTGCAAGTGCTCCTTTACAAAATGTGTATGTAATTGGCTTATCCATGATTGGTATATTTGGTTTACTAGTAAGACCCTAGTAAAGTGCACTAGAGGTGCCCAGGGCCTGTAAATCAAATGCTACAAGTGGGCCTGCAGCACTGGTTGTGCCACCCACATAAGTAGCTATGTAATCATGTCTCAGACCTGCCACTGCAGTGTCTGTGTGTGCAGTTTTAACTGTAAATTCGACTTGGCAAGTGTACCCACTTGCCAGGCCTAAACCTTCCCTTTTCCTGCATGTAAGGCACACCTAATGTAGGCCCTAGGAAGCCCCAAGGGCAGGGTGCAATGTATAAGTAAGGTAGGACATATAGTAATGTATTTTATATGTCCTGACAGTGAAATATTGCTAAATTCGTTTTTCACTTTTGTAAGGTCTGTCCTCATAGGTTAATATGGGGGCTACCTTTAAATCAGATTAAAGTGTAGATTCCCTTTGGGAGTGAATGGACATGCGGAGTTTGGGGTCTCTAGCTCACAATTTAAAAATACATCTCTTAGTAAAGTTGATTTTAAGATTGTGTGTTTGAAAATGCCACTTTTGGAAAGTGAGCATTTTCTTGCTTATACCATTTCTGTGGCTCTGCCTGTTTGTGGATTCCCTGTCTGGGTCAGTTGGACAGTTGGGTTGGTTGCACCTCACACTAGATAGTGACACAAAGGGAGCTGGGGTGTAGCCTGCATACCCTGATGAGCCATCTGTGCCAGGAGGGAGGGGAGGAGTGGTCACTCACACCTGAAAGGGCTGTGCCTGTCCTCACACAATGCCGTCTCCAACCCCCTGGTGAGTGTCTGGGGCCTGGGCTGGGCAAGGCAGGATTACACATTCAAAAGAGACTTTACTTTGAAGTAGGCCTACTTCAAAGGAGAAATTGGGTATAAGAAGGGCACCCAAAACCACAGACTTCAGAAACCCTTCTGGAAACAAGAAGAACCTCTGTCTGGAGAAGAGCTGAAGAGCTGAGGAAGAAGAGCTGCCCTGCCTGTGACTGTGCTTTGTGGAGTTTTCCTACAGTTGCTGCTTCTGCCAGAGTAAGAGGGCAAAGACTGGACTTTGTGTGCCTTCCATCTTGAGAAGAACTCTCCAAGGGCTTGATTTAGAGCTTGCCTCCTGTTGTTTGAAGTCTCAGGGACAGCAAAGACTTCTCTCTGCCAGCACCTGGAGTCTCTGGAGAGACTCCTACTCTGCCCTGTGGTGCCCATCCAGTTCCTGGGACCTTGAAAGGAGAAGCTGGCAGCGTAAAGAAAAGGAAATCCAAGCACAGAGCACCGTGCGGGGAAAAGATCGACGCATCTCCGATCTGCGGCTGAAGAAACAACGCGCCACCGGCTCCACAGCTGAAAATCGACACTCACCGGAAACGCTACCGATGAATCTATGCACGGAGCAGGAGAAACGACGGAGGCTGGGAGATCGCAACACGTGATGCGTGGTTTTCGGATCATCGTGTGGCTGGATTTCCAACTCAAGTACCGTTGGGCGTGTAAAAACAACGCAAGGCCTTCCCGGACCCGAGAGGCCTGACCGGATCGACGCATCGCTCTCCTGCGGAGAGAAGAAACAACACCACCAACCCAACGAAAGGAGAAATGATGCAAGGTCCCGCTTGTGAGTGGAATCGACGCATCACAAGCCCTTTTTGACGCACACAACACCCGTGCGGGGTTATTTTTGACACACCCAAGGTACTTTTTCATGCTAACTGTGTTAGTGTGTGTTTAAAACTACCTAAAGACTCTTTTTGCATTTTTATTAATAACTTGATTTGTGTATTGTGGAATTTTTCGTTTTGGTCTTGTTTTGTTCAGATAAATATTTCCTATTTTTCTAAACCTGTGTTGTGTCATTTTGTAGTGTTTTCATTAAGTTACTGTGCGTGTTGGTACAAATACTTTACACCTAGCACCCTGAAGTTAAGACTACTGCTCTGCCAAGCTACCAAGGGGTTTAAGCATGGGTTAGCTGAGGGTGATTCTCTTTTACCCTAACTAGAGTGAGGGTCCTTGCTTTAACAGGGGGTAACCTGAGTGTCAACCAAACACCCCATTTCTACCAAATCGGAACTTCAAGTCTTCCCGATGCTCTTTTATGCCATGGTCCTTCTGGAACACCAACGCGGACAAAGAAGACGATGGTGAGTACAGCCGCCTAGCACACAAGGGAGTGAGGGAGGAAAAGGAGAGTGACACACACGCATTACACACATCATTCTCACACACACACCATATACACAACCAGCTGCAGAGTTAAAGCAGTGTCACAGGACACACGTCTAATTAAAACAAGGACCACTTTGGCGTTTAAGCAACACTGTTATTTGATGCCAACAGCCACTAAATTGTCGATGCAAAAACAAAAGCATCCGTCAATGTTCAGAAAGGGCCAACGGCCAGTCCCAAATACAAAAGACCCACATGGCCACAGGGCACAGTCCAAGGCCCAACTTGACTCCTGACATTATCGGGACTCCACTGTGCAGGGGCATCATGTTGGAAATGGGCAGGCCCCATTAGGGGAAAGTGGGCGGGGGTAGGGGTGGGGGACAGCTCATCTGAAGTGGGTAACATGCCCACTGGTTCTGGAGGGGGCTCCTTGCCCAATTGTCCCTGGTAGGGAGTGTAAGGCCACAGTCTCTGAAGTGGGGAACATGCCCACTGGTTCTGGAGGGGGCTCCATGCCCAGTTGTCCCTGGTGGGGAGTGTAAGGCCACAGTCTCTGAAGTGGGGAACATGCCCAGTGGTTCTGGAGGGGGCTCCATGCCCAATTGTCCCTGGTGGGGAGTGTAAGGCCACAGTATCTGAAGTGGGTAACATGCGCACTGGTTCTGGAAGGGGCTCCTTGCCCAATTGTCCCTGGTGGGGAGTGTAAGGCCACAGTCGCTTAAGTGGGGAGCATGCCCACTGGTTCTGGAGGGGGCTCCTTGCCCAATTGTCTCTGTTGGGTGGCCTACATGCTCTCTGCTGGAGGTGAGGGCTTCTTGCCCACTGCTGGTGGAGGTGTTACCCTGGCTGTCTCTGCTGGAGGTGAGGGCTTCTTGCCCACTGCTGGTGGAGGCGTTACCCTGGCTGCCTCTGCTGGGGGTGAGGGCACCTTGCCCTCTGCTGGTGGAGGAGGCCTCTTGCCTCTCTTTACTGGTGGAGTGGAAACCTTCCCTTTCTTGGGTGGTGGAGTGGGTACCTTCCCTTTCTTGGGTGGTGGAGTGGCAACCTTCCCTTCCTTGCCTCCAGGACTAGGAGGTGCCTCTCCTGTCCCTGTCTCCTGTCCCTTGTTTTTCACCACCCTAGTCCTCCCTTTCTGAGGCAGAGGTGTTCTCACAGTAGGAGTGGCAGCCGTCACACTCTTGGGCCCATTTGTGGCGGCAGCTGAGGATTTGATGGGAGCAGTGGCAGACTGTTTGGCTGAGGTGCTGTGCTGGGGTTGTTGGGACCCTGCTCTTACGGACAGGACAGGGGGTGGAGGGGGGAAGAGGTCAAGATGGTCAAGGAAAAGCTTCTTAGGGACATTGGGTGGGATGTGGGAGGAGGGATGGGAGTGGAAGTTGAGGGAGTGGTTGTCAGAGGTTTACGTCTGCTGGTCTTGGGTGCAGGTGCATGGACAGTGTGCATGTATGAGGTGGATGGCTGTTGGGAGTCTGAGTGCGTGCGTTTGTGTTACTTAGGAGGGGCAGGCAGGCAGGGTGGGAGAGGACAAAGGAGACGCATGAATGGATGTTGTGGAGGTGTCTGCAAGTGAGGTGTGAGTGCTGCATGATGTGGTGATGGTGGGGGAGGCTGTTGATGCAGTGCATGCAGGTGTGAGTGCAGATGTGACTGTGAGGGAGGAGGAGGAGGAGGGGGAGACAGTGGAGGCAGTGGATGTGGTTTTGTGTGCAACTGTCTGTTGTTTGTGTGAGTACTTGTGACCTGGAGTGTGCTGCCTGTGTTTGGCTGTGCTACTCTTGTCTGATGCTTTGTGTGCATACATGTCTGTATGTGTGCATAGAATGGGCTGGAGTTGAGGAGTCTGGGACTAGGAAGTGGTAGTTGGAAGGGGGACGGTAGAAACAGGGACACTGGCTGCCATCAGAGAGGAGGCCAGAGCCTGAAACAATCTCTGTAGGGCCGCCAATCCACTGTGGATGCCCTTCAGGAACGCATTGCATTGCTGCATCTGCGATGCCAGCCCCCGGATGGCATTCACTATGGTTGACTGCCCTACAGAGAAGGATCTCAAGAGGTCAATAGCCTCCTCATTGAGGGCAGCAGGGCTCATTGGGGCGGGCCTGAGGTGCATGGGGAGAAGGAGATGCCCACCCTTCTGGATGAGCTGGCACAGCCAACTCGGTGGGGGGGCTACTGGGAGGGCAGTGCTGGTATGGGGGTGGCGGCTGTACCTCTAGTTGGGGTGGTTCAAGAGCTGTCCGCCACCACCAGGGAGCTCCCATCAGAGGAGGAATCAGAGTCAGTGTTGTCACCTCCTATCTCTGCTGTGGTGTTCCCTTTGCCCTCCATCCCACTGGTCTCCTTGGCATCAGTGGACTCTGCTTCCCGGGTCCTGTGGGATGCAGCACCTTCAGTCGCCGGTGCCCCTGCTCCTCCACCAGATGATGCTAATGCACACATGGACAGGATGACAGAAGAAAATAGGGGGCGAGAGAGGGAAAGGGAGCACTGGCTCAATTACAGCACCAACACCACAGATGGCACACACATTACCATCACACACAGGGATAAGGATTAGGCACTATGAATTGCACTGGCATTCCATTGGCTAGGTACCACAGCAAGATGAGAGCCAACCACCGCCAACTGCACCCCTCCTGGGACCCACTAAGCCCTGTCTCACCTGGAAAGCCACCTAGCTGGAAAACAAGACTTTGCTACACACCCATTTACCTTGTGCTGAACCACGCAGCACTTTCTGAGCTGGCATTAAGGGGTACCCACTAACTAAAACCCACTACCAGGATCCCATTCCAGCCAACAAAAATGGTTGGCACGCTCACTGTACTCACCACCTTGTGGCTGCTGTGCTGCCCTAAAGCATCCATCCAGCTCTGGGTAGGCCACTGCCAATATGCAGGCCATTGGTGGGGCAGGTTCCGACGGCCACCCCGCCCTCTTTGGGAGGCTATCCCAACTGGACCTCTACAGTCTTCCGGCCCAAGCGTCTCAGGTCCTCCCACCTTTTCCTGCAGTGGGTGCTCTGCCTGCTTTAGACCACCCTCTGTCCGCACATCCTTAGCAAAGGCATGCCACAATCCCTTCTTCTAATGGGCGCTGACCTGCAGAGGTAATACAGACCGGAGGACACCATTAACCATAAAATCCGGCCTGTCAAACATATGGACCACAAATTACATTTCCATCTCCGTTGACACACACATCACCCGGAGCCCTGCATGTACACTACCAAAAGACATACCCCACACCTTGTCACATGCATCATCCCCATGGTGTACTCTCTTGTTGGTCTGGAGGCCCATACAGCTGCCCATGCAGGGGTAGGACCCAATCCACCAGTCGCTCTAACTCCTCCGAAGTGAATGCAGGGGCCCTTTCCCAGGTCACCTGGGCCATGGCAGATCCAGAAACAGGTCACAGCAGCACACGCAGTGTCGGTGTTGTCCTGTGGAAAGTCAGGAATCAAGTGAGGTTATAGATAGAAAATGGCGGTCACGTCTGCAGCAGTGCACACCGTCACCGCCTCTGATGATCCTCATTGGATGCTGTACTCCAGAGAGCCCCATGTTAGCCAATGAGGAAAAGCACGGCGGTGCAAGACCGCCTCCCACCATGATGACCAACGCCGGCGGAGTTACATCTCTTCCACCTGTCCATACTTACAGGACAGGTGGTCGCCATTTCATGGTGGTGGACAACAAATAGAAATTGGAAACTAGGTAATTGCTGTGAATTGTACATACATTGCCATTCACATTGTACGATTACATACATGCCCAGTTGCATTAGGGTGGTGATTCCATTGTTCAGTTTGTGACACCCTTCTCACTCTTGTGTCCGTTAGATACCTACCACTGTGGAGGAATAGGAGGAGGAGGCAAGGCCCCGTGTACAGACCCCTGGTGGACTAGGCTACACTGGAGGAGAGTCATATAATACTGAGCTATAGACTGGACAGGGCCACAATCACAGGGCTGTGTACTCTATTTGAGCCTAATCTGATATCAGCTATCTGTCATCCCACTTGGTTCCCCCCTCTTGTGCAAGTTCTATCAGTGCTCCATTTCCTAGCAACTGGTTCTTTCCAAGTGACAGTGGGCTTGGTATTAGGAATGTCACAGCCAATGTTCTCAATAGTGCTGGCAAGGGTTTTGCCTGCCTTGGTCGAACAAAGCAGCTACATTGCTTTCCCCCAAGCTGGATTCTATGCAATGGGACATATACCAAATATTATTGGGGCGATTGATGGAAACCATATTGAATTTGTCCCCCCGCCACAATGAACAGGTGTTCAGGAATCGGAAGAGTTTCCACTCACTCAATGTGCAAATTGTGTGCCTGGCTGACCAGTGCATCTCCCACGTCACTGCCAAGTATCCTGGGTCCGTGCATGACGCCTTCATCATGTGGAATAGCAGCATCCCAAATGTGATGGCACAATTATAGAGGCATGGGATGTGGCTGATAGTTGAGCCTGAGAACCCACCCAAGATATGTCAGCGTATGCCTTCTAGAGTCATCCCCAATACCATTGTGTAAGACTAATGTTTGTCCTTCAATTTTTACAGGTGCTTCTGGCTACCCAAACCTGTCGTGGCTCCGGACCCCGGTGAGGAATGCCAGGATAGGGGCTAAGAAGCAATATAATGATGCACATGGGCGAACCAGGCGAATCATAGAACATACCTTCGGCCTCTTGAAGGCCAGGTTCAGATGCCTCCATCTGACAAGTGGATCCCTGCGCTATTCCCCTGACAGTCTGCCAGATAGTTGTAGTATGCTGCATGTTGCAAAACCTTGCCCTCAGATGACATGTGCCTGGACCCTGAGGACAGTGAGGATGAGGAGGCAGAGGATGAGGATGTGGACAACAGAACATCGGTAATACAGCAGAACTTCCAATGACACACAGGTAAGACAGTGGAACTGACCATTCCTCTAATTATTTATGTTTTCAGTGTGGCTGTAGCAGGATGGCAGTCACTTCCTTTGCATCTCAACTGACTGTCACCTATGCCTTCTCTATTTGTAGATGTTGGTGTTATTACAACTGTGCACTGATGTCATGACTACAGACAGCTACTGCTTATAATTTGTATACTATATTAAAGTTGATCTTGATTGCACAAGGTATAATTATTAACATAAGTGCACATTTTCATCACATAAAGCACTATCACTCAAGTTGTGTCCAAGGGTGTTTATTGTAGTGCAATTAATAAAAGGAATAGTGCAATGGAATGGGGTGATAGTAGAGGTAAGTCTGAGCTATTGGTCCAGTCTGTTTGTAGCACAGGTCCAGTATCCAAGGGGCCTTAGGAAGGGGAGCAATGGCAGTTCAAAGTGGACAAAGTGACAGAGTTGAACACAAGGTGGACATTCAGGAGGGTCTCTTTCCTGGCAGTGGTCTTGGTCTTGGCAAGTGTCTCTGGCATCTGTCTGAGTCGCAGGGAATGTTTGCGGAGTGGCTCACCTTCTGCAGGGGGAGGGGTGCTGGTAGCCTGTGGGTCCTGTGGCAGGGCCTCCTGTCCTCTAGCTGCAGCAGATGTGGTGGGCTGTTTAGTGGACTGGCTAGTGGAAGGGGCCCGCTGGTGTGCTGCACATTCCCTCATGATGTTGGCCATATCAGCCAGCACCCCTGCTATGGAGACCATGGTGGTGTTGAGGGCCTGCAAATCTTCTCTGATCTACTGATGGTGTACCTACTGCAGCCGCTTGTTCTCCTGCAGGGTGTTAAGAATCTGGCCCATCTTGTCCTGGGATTGTTGGTAAGCCCCCAGGGCATTAGTGAGTGTTTCCTGGAGAGTCAGTTCTCTGGGCCTGTCCTCCCCCTGGCGCACAGCTGTCCTCCGAGTGTCCCTGTCTCCCTGTGCCTGTGTCCCCTGAACGGTGTGCCCACTGCCACTGACCCCAGGTCCCCTAGTGTCTTGGATGTGAGGTGTGGACTGGAGTCCCTGTACAGATGAGCACACTACTAATTGACGTGTCCTGGGGACAGAGGTGTGGGGACGTTGGGTGGGTGCTGTGGTGTTGGATACTGAGGGGGGAGGCTCTGTGGTGGACTGGGAGTGGGCTGGGGTGGCCGACTGACCAGTGGTCCCTGATGGGCCAGGTAGTTCACCCAGATCCAGAAGTCTAGAGTTGCTGTCATTACTGGGGGCATTGTCTGTTGGGGGACTGGATAGTCGTAGAGCCTCCTCCTTGCTGGGATTGGCTGGGGATGTAAGTGATGTATAATGCTTCATGTCTGCGACATACTGTACATCCCTAGCTTCCCCAATATCGTTGTTGTTGCCCTGCCACCTTTGTTTGTGTATGGTGATGTATTGTGGGATTGTTAGTTCTCCATGCTGTGCATGCTTTGGAGATGGGTGTACATGCAGGGCTGGGAGGGCTGTACATGCATTGATATGGCATGCAAGGCTTGGCATTGGGATTAGTCAGATGTGTAGGTGCACTGTGTGGGATGGAGTGGAGTGATGGGAGTTAAGGTGAGGGAGTGAGATGGCATGCAGGTATGGGGGGTGACAAGCAGTAAATACTGACTCACCAGTGTCCAGTCCTCCGGCTACTTCAGTGAGTCCCTCAGGATGCAGGATTGCCATGACTTGCTCTTCCCATGTTGTCAGCTGTTGGGGAGGAGGTGAGGGGTCCACTGCGACTCCTCTGGATGGCGAACTTGTGCCTTGCTGCCACAGAACGGACCTTTCCCTGTAGGTTGTTCCACCTCTTCCTGATGTTGTCCATTGTTTTTGGATGCTGTCCCATGGCATTTACCCTGTCCATGATTCTCTGCCACGGCTTCATCTTCCTGGCAATGGATATTTGCTGTACCTGTGCTCCGAAGAGCTGTGGCTCTACCCTGACTATTTCCTTCACCATGACCCGCAACTCCTCATCTGTGAAATGGGGGTGCCTTAGTGGGGAAATGGGTGTTGTGTGGTGTGTGTTGTGCAGAGGGTGTTGAGTAATGTGGTGAGGTGTGGGATGTGGAGTGCGTGACAGATGTATGGGTGGTTGTGGTGTGTGTGTAGTTGTCTCTGTAATTTGCATGGCTAGCTATTGCAGCGTTTTCGTGTTGGCAAAGGGTTGTGTGTAATGTGGGTGTATGTTTTATACTGCTGTGGGTGGGTGGGTTTGTTGTGTGAATGAGTGTCAGGTGGGTGATTTTTGTTTTGGCCAATGTTGTGTTGTTTTGTATTTGGGTGGCCATTCTGACCGCGCCGGTGTGTACCGCCAATGGTTTACCGCCGTTGAATGTCTGCCGTGGTGATTCGTGGGTTATAATATGGTGGGCATTGTTTTGTTGGTGTAATGGTATGGAGTTCGTACTGACACTTTAACACTGACCTTTGGTCTGGCGTATTTGTGTTTGTGGCAGTATTCTGTCGGTTTAGTGTGTGTGTGTCATAATATGGCGAACTGATGTTTGCCTCCGCGACCGTATGTTGGCGGTCGTCACCACGGCGGTAAGCGGCATTTAGCGCCAATGTCACAATGACCACCTTAGTTTTTATTAGTTTTGTACACTAAATGATGTACTTAATTATTTGTAGGAGTTATTAGGTAGAACAACAGAAGGAATAATTGGTCACAATTTATCTCATTTCTATCTTTCACTGTCTTCTGCTGGTATGTCAGCAGTAGGAAGAAAAAAAGTGTTTCCTGGAAGAAATTATGACTACCCTGTACAAATATCCTGCTAAGCAATTAGCAGATCAAAGAGATAAGTAACCACAGCATTGGAAAACAAGCATTAGGAGAAAATTCATAATAGTGCTAGAGATATGGTAGGCTAAACAGGGAAAACAACACAGGAAGAAAGGCTCATCAGAGGCACAAAGAGAGACCAACAAACCACAACCACCATTAGAAAATTCATAACAGTGCTAGAGATATGGTAGGCTAAACAGGGAAAACAACACAGGAAAAAGGCTCATCAGTGGCACAAAGAGAGACCAACAAACCACAACCATCAATTAAGCAGGAGCTTATCTCATCAAAGCAACAAAATATCTGTTCTGCTAAAGCAAATGAGTTGCAGCAAATAGAGAAAAGCCCTCATACAATATATTTAATGTATTTGGCAACAGACCAGCAAGACAACCAAGTGAAAATAACATGCACAGCAACTTCAGGAAAAACATTAGCAGAGAAGATGTCAACTTTTTACTGTGTTTAGCAATGACTTCTGAAACTGGTGATTTAAAAGCATCTGCTGAAAATGTCCTTGTTAGTCCAGCCTTCAGGAAACCTTTAAAATGTCAAGATACCTCTCGTAATTAATGTTCCTGCTAGGGAGAGAGATGGGAGTTTTGTCCAGGGGCAGCTTTGACTCACCATTAAGTATCATAGAGGGTTAATATGCCTGCTGCCAAGAACAGAACTATATCTTATGTGGATAACTGAGTGGATTAGCAAAGCCATCCTTTACAAGCGCTTCAAAACAAATCAATGTATGTGAAAGAGGGGCTACGGAGGGATGAGGGCACTTTTGACGGTTGGTAGTGAGGAAATCTGAGGAGCGGGCCATGGGGTGGGGAATGCCAAAACAGACTGTCCTACAGGGCGCCACCAGCACTAAAGCCAATCCTGCAAATGAACCTCTTTCTCTAACGAAGCAGCAGAGGACCGGATGCTGCCAGAAACGGTAGGAGAGTTTAACTAATCCTGGTCTTCACATCACTAAACTACACATCATAGAACTAAAACCTGACTCAGTAAAGAATATAAAAAACTGATGGAACAAGAATTGATTAAATGAAACAGACACCAGAGTCAAAGATATTGAACTTCACGTAAACTCATTTGAGAAAGCCCAGTAAAATATGCAAAACAAAAACAGAGGACATAATATCAAGAATATGCAAGAAGAAAAAAAACGTTACAATTGGCTTCCTATGAAACTCAGTACAAAGCTTCAAAAACTGTCAATAGGATAAAATATCAACATTTCAGAGGCGGACCACCCAGTAAAGGGTATAATGTCAGTCAAGATGTAAATTCGGCCATACTATACGCCTTTGTATAGCATCAATGCATGAGCGGCATCTGCAGCATCTTGCACAAATAATGAAGGCAATAGGGTTCCAAACAGCAGACAAAGTTCATTCCAAATTCAAACATCTCTGAATACAGGACGGTATCAGGGAGCGGACAAATGAATGTGGTACATAGTACAATACTTGATCCATAGTGCAAAACAGCATTCCAAGGCAAGCCACACTAACTATCTAACAATATATAAAGATATCCAAGAATAACAAAATCATGTTCTACAGTCTAGTGTTTACCCAAAATATCCCACTTCATTACTGAAACAAGCATTTGCAATGCAATGGGTTTTGCAGTTGCTCGAGTTAGAGCTACTAGTGCTGTAAACTCCTAACCAGACTTTTCTTGCCACACAAATTAAAAGAAAAAAAACAAGCGCGATCACTCTATGCAAAACGTAGCGCGATCATGCTATGTAAAACCCAGCTCTATCGCGCTGCTTGGAAAATAAAAGGATAAAATAGTGCAGAAACCAGGCTCAAAACATCAAGGGCCATATGTACGAACACTTTTTCCCATAGACACAGAATGGGGAAAAACGTTTGCTACATCTGGCCCCAAGTCTCGTAAGTTTTCAGTAGTTGGCCGGTGCGCTCTCGTAGGGCTAAACACCGGAAAAGGCATGACCTATTCATGCCTTTCACTAATGAAAGCAAGTGGATTTTAAAAGGCAAGCCCACGAACCAATGAAAGTGACATCCGTGACATGGCGTGGTTACGAGCCCAAAGAGAGATTACAAAAGGGACGGAGCACTTGTATGCTCGACCCTAAAAAGATTAGTACATAGAAGAATTCACTGGCTGAACAACCTTAACCTTAGTATGTGCATGGTTGTGAAATTTCAGGAAATGGATGCATCCCCGAATGTTCAAATTATAGCATCAAGCTAGTGATTTATATTTTTAAAAAGGAGTAATATTAGATGGGCCACAACATGCACATAATGTAAAATTGACCAATGATGTATCAGTGGTGACTGGTGAACATTGAACTTGGAGGGGCACAATACCAAATCCTAAAAATTCCACCTTGAGCGTTTACAGCTAGCGAGCACAACACAAGTGTCCCAAGGGCAAATTTGACCTCCACGGTGCTTGGGATATCCTCTTAGAAACGTTTGTGAAATTAGTTTATGCTCTACAGAAACAAGGATTCTACTGAATATGCTGTAGTTCACTTACCTAAATGTCATGTCCATGCACCTTGTGTGGGTGCAATCAGAGATACATGTGAGGGAGAAGCAGGTGGGAGGGCAGTGTATA
This sequence comes from Pleurodeles waltl, assembly GCF_031143425.1. Classification (NCBI taxonomy): domain Eukaryota; kingdom Metazoa; phylum Chordata; class Amphibia; order Caudata; family Salamandridae; genus Pleurodeles; species Pleurodeles waltl. The sequence goes on along the minus strand of NC_090446.1, from coordinate 1,274,629,830 downwards.
GAACCAGGTTTTATCTTCTGTGATTGACTACGGGGTGAACCAGGAAGTTCATGCACATTTAGGCACATCTACAAGCAATACAAAGAAAATGCATGTGTCTGCAGGAAAAAACACAAATGTCCGTTTTTTAAAACAAAACAATGACTGTTGTCTGAATATATACTGTTTGCAAGTTTCAACTCAAGAGGAACGAAGCATGAAAGAGCCAACAAAGAAGAGAAAAAAAGTTTTACAAATGAACGTTTCTCTTTTACACACCAAGGGGCTTATTTACAAGCCCCATGGTGCATGGCGGAGCAGCAAGTGTCTTGCTGCACCATCCTGCGCCACCGGGAAATGGCAGAAATCTTCAGTATCTGCAAGATTCAGCACATTTCTGTCCTTTCTCCCTGTGCAGGTGCTAAAAATAGATGCCTAGCAACAACACAGGCGCCCTTGCACCATGGAGTGAGGGTGCCTGTGTTGCAGAGAATTATTGTTTATGTGCACAAAGAAGTTGCAAATTGTCATTATTTAATGATTGTTTATGTGCAGGAAGGCACACCATACTGTACATAAACAATTGTTAATGGCATTTTGCTTTTTCTATGTGTGCTGCAGAAAAAGCAAACCCTCCTTGTTGCACCACTTTAATGCCACCCCTTCGTGCTGCCTCAGATTTATGATTTCTCTGAAATCAGGGGCAGTGTCAAAAGCAATGGGTGTTGAATGGAAATGCCAACAGCAACACCCATTGCACACCCCTCTGCTGCAGAGAACTGCATTGAGGGGGCCAATATTTACAAGGAGTCTTAGAGCCTCGTTGTTAATGTGGAAATGGTCACAGTGCCACCGAAACATCGCTGAAAGTGACACTCCGGTGGTGCTAGGGGCTTGTAAATGAGCCCCTAAGGGGATTATTTGCAAGCCCCTTGCGTCACCGTTGTGTTAGTTTTTTACGCAATGGTGGTGCAAAGCAGTCCCCTACACTGCACCACATTTACAAACTGGCGCAATGGTATCATTGCCCCAGTTTGTAAAACCTTGTGCCACCTTATACCTACACCAGGCATAATGATGCAAAGTAGGCATACCCCCATTAGAAGCCATGCAGAATTGGTGCAGTGAAATATACAAGATTTCTCTGCGTCTTTCTGCACCTTTATTGCGTCAAAAATGTAATGCCTGCTCAGAGCAGTCATTAAAGTGCTGCAAGGCTTTTTAGAATGGGGGTCCTCCATGCATTGCTTGATTAGCATAATTTTTTTGATGCTAGTCAAGCAATGACTCATTTTAGCGCCACAGACTCCTCAGAATTTCTGATGCATTTGTGGACACTGTGCACCATGGAGCGTTGTGTAGTAAATATAGAGCTACCATGGTGTTGTTATGGGGCGCAGGGCAGAGCACGAAATCTGATGCATCCATGGCGATACATCAGATTCTTGCAAATAAGTCCCTAATTGCATTCAAACAGGTGATGTAGCAGAAATCTTAGTACTGTCCTTCATGTCACAGTAATCATCTAGATGTGGCAGTTTATGCATTATGTTAATCAAAGTATTAATCATTTGACTGTAAAAAAAATGTAGGTGGAAGTCATGTTAGTGAGCATTCACCTTAGGCTAGTCACTTTAACCTATGTGGTATTGAGGTTAAGTTACATGTTTGAAGAAATAATATGTCATTATTTTATATTTTAGAGTCTAAACTAATAGTCTGCATTAAAAATTTATTAGATTTTTGATGATGTGTTTTAAATTCATATGCAAAAATAGAGAAATGCAGTTCTGCTCCACACTAATGGAAATGTATTGACAAAGTTAATTTGTTTAACAATTATTGTAACATGAATGCTATTGAAAGTTTATAAATGCTGAATTTATAGCTTGCTTATTAAAATGTGCATTACTTGAATGATTAATGATATTTTATTTACTTGCATTAGCCAAAGAGAGGCCTGCTAGGCCCTGTATTTATGACTGTGCAGAAAATGTCAAGTCATCTTACTAACGTGAACCTTTCTCCCAGTTTTCATTCCCATGAGAATGTTAGCTTGGTAATAGACGCCTATTGTTTTACATAGAGAGTATGGGAAAACGTCCTTGAGGATGGAAAATCCTTTGTTCTTTTTGCCAGCATTAGCTACCCCCAGCACGTGTTATTGCCTGGTTGGTTTATCTGTAGTGATTTCCCATGCCCCAACTAGCTGAACCTTGATGATTTAAATTGCCTTACTGCCTATTAAAACTGAGCAATGCTTGTTTTCTGTTCATGAGATAATTTTACTGATGTTCTGTATCGTAGTTGTTGAGTGCTTTGTTCTATTAACCCCTTCGCTGTCAGGCCTTTTCTCCCTCCTGTGCAGAGCCTTTTTTTGGCTATTTGGAGCAGTTCGTGCTTAGGCCCTCATAACGTTTTGTTCACATAAGCTACCCACGCCAAATTTGCGTCCTTTTTTTCCAACATCCTAGGGATTCTAGAGGTACCCGGACTTTGTGGGTTCCCCAGAAGGAGGCCAAGAAATTAGCCAAAATACAGTGAAAATTTCGTTTTTTTTTTTTAAAATGGGAAAAAGGGGCTGCAGAAGAAGGCTTGTGGTTTTTTCCCTGAAAAGGGCATCAACAAAGGGTTTGCGGTGCTAAAATCACCAGCTTCCCAGCTTTTAGGAACAGGCAGACTTGAATCAGAAAACCCAATATTTCAACACAATTATGGCATTTTACTGGGACATACCCCATTTTTAAGATTGTTTGTGCTTTCAGCCTCCTTCCAGTCAGTGACAGAAATGGGCATGAAACCAACACTGGATCCCAGAAACCACAACATTTCTGAAAAGTAGATAAAATTCTGAATTCAGCAAGGGGTAATTTGTGTAGATCCTACAAGGGTTTCCTACAGAAAATAACAACTGAAAAAGAAAAATATTGAAATTGAGGTGAAAATAAATAAATTTTTCTCTACGTTTTACTCTGTAACTTTTTCCTGCAATGTCAGATTTTCGAAAGCAATATACCGTTACGTCTGCTGGACTCTTCTGGTTGCGGGGATATATAGGGCTTGTAGGTTCATCAAGAACTCTATGTACCAAGAACCAATAAATGACCTGCACCCTGCAGTGGGTTTTCATTCTATCCCGGGTATACAGCAATTCATTTGCTGAAATATAAAGAGTAAAAAATAGCTATCAAGAAAACCTTTGTATTTCCAAAATGGGCACAGGATAAGGTGCTGAGAAGCAGTGGTTATTTGCACATCTCTGAATTCCGGGGTGCCCATAGTAGCATGTGAATTACAGGGCATTTCTCAAATAGAAGTCTTTTTTACACACTGTCTTACATTTGGAAGGGAAAAATGTAAAGAAAGACAAGGGACAATAACATTTGTTTTGCTATTCTATGTTCCCCCAAGTCTCCAGATAAAAATGATACCTCACTTGTGTGGGTAGGCCTAGCGCCCGCGACAGGAAACGCCCCAAAACGCAACGTGGACACATCCCATTTTTTTTAAAGAAAAGAGAGGTGTTTTTTGCAAAGTGCCTACCTGTAGATTTTGGCCTCTAGCTCAGCCGGCACCTAGGGAAACCTACCAAACCTGTGCATTTCCAAAAACTAGAGACCTAGCGGAATCCAACATGGGGTGACTTGTGTGGCTCGGACCAGGTTCTGTTACCCAGAATCCTTTGCAAACCTCAAACTTGGCTAAAAAAACACATGTTCCTCATCTTTCTGTGGCAGAAAGTTCTGGAATCTGAGAGGAGCCACAATTTTCCTTCCACCCAGCGTTTCCCCAAGTCTCCCGATAAAAATGATACCTCACTTGTGTGGGTAGGCCTAGCGGCCGCGACAGTAGACACCCCAAAACGCAACGTGGACACATCCCATTTTTTGAAAGAAAACAGAGCTGTTTTTTGCAAAGTGTCTACCTGTAGATTTTGGCCTCTAGCTCAGCCGGCACCTAGGGAAACCTACCAAACCTGTGCATTTCTGAAAACTAGAGACCTAGGGGAATCCAAGATGGGGTGACTTGTGTGGCTCGGACCAGGTTCTGTTACCCAGAATCCTTTGCAAACCTCAAAATTTAGCTAAAAAAACACATGTTCCTCACATTTCTGTGGCAGGAAGTTCTGGAATCTGAGAGGAGCCACAAATTTCCTTCCACCCAGCGTTCCTCCAAGTCTCCACATAAAAATGATACCTCACTTGTGTGGGTAGGCCTAGCGCCCGCGACAGGAAACGCCCCAAAGCGCAATGTGGACACATCCAAATTTTTGAAAGAAAACAGAGGTGTTTTTTGCAAAGTGTCTACCTGTAGATTTTGGCCTCTAGCTCAGCCGGCACCTAGGGAAACTTACAAAACCTGTGCATTTCTGAAAACTAGAGACCTAGGGGAATCCAAGATGGGGTGACTTGTGTGGCTCAGACCAGGTTCTGTTACCCAGAATCCTTTGCAAACCTCAAAATTTGGCTAAAGAAAACATATGTTCCTCACATTTCTGTGGCAGAAAGTTCTGGAATCTGAGAGGAGCCACAAATTTCCTTCCACCCAGCGTTCCCCCAAGCCTCCCGATAAAAATGATACCTCACTTGTGTGGGTAGGCCTAGCGCCTGCAACAGGAAACGCCCCAAAGCGCAACGTGGACACATCCAAATTTTTGAAAGAAAACAGCAGTGTTTTTTGCAAAGTGCCTACATGTAGATTTTGGCCTCTAGCTCAGCCGGCACCTAGGGAAACCTACCAAACCTATGCATTTCTGAAAACTAGAGACCTAGGGGAATCAAAGATGGGGTGACTTGTGTGGCTCGGACCAGGTTCTGTTACCCAGAATCCTTTGCAAACCTCTAAATGTGGCTAAAAAAAACACATGATCCTCACATTTCTGTGGCAGAAAGTTCTGGAATCTGAGAGGAGCCACAAATTTCCTTCCACCCAGCGTTCCCCCAAGTGTCCCGATAAAAATGATACCTCACTTGTGTGGGTAGGCCTAGCGCCTGCGATAGGAAACGCCCCAAAGCGCAACGTGGACACATACAAATTTTTGAAAGAAAACAGAGGTGTTTTTTGCAAAGTGCCTACCTGTAGATTTTGGCCTCTACCTCAGCCGGCACCTATGGAAACCTACCAAACCTGTGCATTTCTGAAAACTAGAGACCTAGGGGAATCCAAGATGGGGTGACTTGTGTGGCTCGGACCAGGTTCTGTTACCCAGAATCATTTGCAAACCTCAAAATTAGGCTAAAAAAACACATGTTCCTAACATTTCTGTGGCAGAAAGTTCTGGAATCTGAGAGGAGCCACAAATTTCCTTCCACCCAGCGTTCCCCCAGTGTGGGTAGGCCTAGCGCCCGTGACAGGAAACGCCCCAAAGCGCAACGTGGACACATCCAAATATTTGAAAGAACACAGCAGTGTTTTTTGCAAAGTGCCTACATGTAGATTTTGGCCTCTAGCTCAGCCGGCACCTAGGGAAACCTACCAAACCTGTGCATTTCTGAAAACTAGAGACCTAGGGGAATCCAAGATGGGGTGACTTGTGTGGCTCGGACCAGGTTCTGTTACCCAGAATCCTTTGCAAACCTCAAAATGTGGCTAAAAGACCACATGATCCTCACATTTCTGTGGCAGAAAGTTCTGGAATCTGAGAGGAGCCACGAATTTCCTTCCACCCAGCGTTCCCCCAAGACTCCCGATAAAAATGATACCTCACTTGTGTGGGTAGGCCTAGCGCCTGCGACAGGAAACGCCCCAAAGCGCAACGTGGACACATACAAATTTTTGAAAGAAAACAGAGGTGTTTTTTGCAAAGTGCCTACCTGTAGATTTTGGCCTCTACCTCAGCCGGCACCTATGGAAACCTACCAAACCTGTGCATTTCTGAAAACTAGAGACCTAGGGGAATCCAAGATGGGGTGACTTGTGTGGCTCGGACCAGGTTCTGTTACCCAGAATCCTTTGCAAACCTCAAAATTTGGCTAAAAAAACACATGTTCCTAACATTTCTGTGGCAGAAAGTTCTGGAATCTGAAAGGAGCCACAAATTTCCTTCCACCCAGCGTTCCCCCAAGTCTCCCGATAAAAATGATACCTCACTTGTGTGGGTAGGCCTAGCGCCCGCAACAGGAAACGCCCCAAAGAGCAACATGGACACATCCAAATTTTTGAAAGAAAACAGAGGTGTTTTTTGCAAACTGCCTACCTGTAGATTTTGGTCTCTAGCTCAGCCGGCACCTATGGAAACCTACCAAACCTGTGCATTTCTGAAAACTAGAGACCTAGGGGAATCCAAGATGGGGTGACTTGTGTGGCTTGGACTAGGTTCTGTTACCCAGAATCATTTGCCAACCTCAAAATTAGGCTAAAAAAACACATGTTCCTCACATTTCTGTGGCAGAAAGTTCTGGAATCTGAGAGGAGCCACAAATTTCCTTCCACCCAGCGTTTCCCCAAGTCTCCCGATAAAAATTATACCTCACTTGTGTGGGTACGCCTAGCGCCCGCGACAGGAAACGCCCCAAAGCGCAATGTGGACACATCCAATTTTTTTTAAAGAAAACAGAGGTGTTTTTTGCAAAGTGCCTACCTGTAGATTTTGGCCTCTAGCTCAGCCGGCACCTAGGGAAACCTACCAAACCTGTGCATTTCTGAAAACTAGAGACCTAGAGGAATCCAAGATGGGGTGACTTGTGTGGCTCGGACCAGGTTCTGTTACCCAGAATCCTTTGCAAACCTCACAATTTGGCTAAAAAAACACATGTTCCTCACATTTCTGTGGCAGAAAGTTCTGGAATCTGAGAGGAGCCACAATTTTCCTTCCACCCAGCGTTCCCCCAAGTCTCCCGATAAAAATGATACCTCACTTGTGTGGGTAGGCCTAGCGGCCGCGACAGTAGACACCCCAAAACGCAACGTGGACACATCCCATTTTTTGAAAGAAAACAGAGCTGTTTTTTGCAAAGTGTCTACCTGTAGATTTTGGCCTCTAGCTCAGCCGGCACCTAGGGAAACCTACCAAACCTGTGCATTTCTGAAAACTAGAGACCTAGAGGAATCCAAGATGGGGTGACTTGTGTGGCTCGGACCAGGTTCTGTTACCCAGAATCCTTTGCAAACCTCACAATTTGGCTAAAAAAACACATGTTCCTCACATTTCTGTGGCAGAAAGTTCTGGAATCTGAGAGGAGCCACAATTTTCCTTCCACCCAGCGTTCCCCCAAGTCTCCCGATAAAAATGATACCTCACTTGTGTGGGTAGGCCTAGCGGCCGCGACAGTAAACACCCCAAAACGCAACGTGGACACATCCCATTTTTTGAAAGAAAACAGAGCTGTTTTTTGCAAAGTGTCTACCTGTAGATTTTGGCCTCTAGCTCAGCCGGCACCTAGGGAAACCTACCAAACCTGTGCATTTCTGAAAACTAGAGACCTAGGGGAATCCAAGATGGGGTGACTTGTGTGGCTCGGACCAGGTTCTGTTACCCAGAATCCTTTGCAAACCTCAAAATTTAGCTAAAAAAACACATGTTCCTCACATTTCTGTGGCAGAAAGTTCTGGAATCTGAAAAGAGCCACAAATTTCCTTCCACCCAGCGTTCCTCCAAGTCTCCACATAAAAATGATACCTCACTTGTGTGGGTAGGCCTAGCGCCCGCGACAGGAAACGCCCCAAAGCGCAATGTGGACACATCCAAATTTTTGAAAGAAAACAGAGGTGATTTTTGCAAAGTGCCTACCTGTAGATTTTGGCCTCTAGCTCAGCCGGCACCTAGGGAAACTTACAAAACCTGTGCATTTCTGAAAACTAGAGACCTAGGGGAATCCAAGATGGGGTGACTTGTGTGGCTCAGACCAGGTTCTGTTACCCAGAATCCTTTGCAAACCTCAAAATTTGGCTAAAGAAAACATATGTTCCTCACATTTCTGTGGCAGAAAGTTCTGGAATCTGAGAGGAGCCACAAATTTCCTTCCACCCAGCGTTCCCCCAAGCCTCCCGATAAAAATGATACCTCACTTGTGTGGGTAGGCTTAGCGCCTGCAACAGGAAACGCCCCAAATCGCAACGTGGACACATCCAAATTTTTGAAAGAAAACAGCAGTGTTTTTTGCAAAGTGCCTACATGTAGATTTTGGCCTCTAGCTCAGCCGGCACCTAGGGAAACCTACCAAACCTATGCATTTCTGAAAACTAGAGACCTAGGGGAATCAAAGATGGGGTGACTTGTGTGGCTCGGACCAGGTTCTGTTACCCAGAATCCTTTGCAAACCTCTAAATGTGGCTAAAAAAAACACATGATCCTCACATTTCTGTGGCAGAAAGTTCTGGAATCTGAGAGGAGCCACAAATTTCCTTCCACCCAGCGTTCCCCCAAGTCTCCCGATAAAAATGATACCTCACTTGTGTGGGTAGGCCTAGCGCCTGCGACAGGAAACGCCCCAAAGCGCAACGTGGACACATACAAATTTTTGAAAGAAAACAGAGGTGTTTTTTGCAAAGTGCCTACCTGTAGATTTTGGCCTCTACCTCAGCCGGCACCTATGGAAACCTACCAAACCTGTGCATTTCTGAAAACTAGAGACCTAGGGGAATCCAAGATGGGGTGACTTGTGTGGCTCGGACCAGGTTCTGTTACCCAGAATCATTTGCAAACCTCAAAATTAGGCTAAAAAAACACATGTTCCTAACATTTCTGTGGCAGAAAGTTCTGGAATCTGAGAGGAGCCACAAATTTCCTTCCACCCAGCGTTCCCCCAGTGTGGGTAGGCCTAGCGCCCGTGACAGGAAACGCCCCAAAGCGCAACGTGGACGCATCCAAATTTTTGAAAGAAAACAGCAGTGTTTTTTGCAAAGTGCCTACATGTAGATTTTGGCTTCTAGCTCAGCCGGCACCTAGGGAAACCTACCAAACCTGTGCATTTCTGAAAACTAGAGACCTAGGGGAATCCAAGATGGGGTGACTTGTGTGGCTCGGACCAGGTTCTGTTACCCAGAATCCTTTGCAAACCTCAAAATGTGGCTAAAAAAACACATGATCCTCACATTTCTGTGGCAGAAAGTTCTGGAATCTGAGAGGAGCCACGAATTTCCTTCCACCCAGCGTTCCCCCAAGACTCCCGATAAAAATGATACCTCACTTGTGTGGGTAGGCCTAGCGCCTGCGACAGGAAACGCCCCAAAGCGCAACGTGGACACATACAAATTTTTGAAAGAAAACGGAGGTGTTTTTTGCAAAGTGCCTACCTGTACATTTTGGCCTCTACCTCAGCCGGCACCTATGGAAACCTACCAAACCTGTGCATTTCTGAAAACTAGAGACCTAGGGGAATCCAAGATGGGGTGACTTGTGTGGCTCGGACCAGGTTCTGTTACCCAGAATCCTTTGCAAACCTCAAAATTTGGCTAAAAAAACACATGTTCCTAACATTTCTGTGGCAGAAAGTTCTGGAATCTGAGAGGAGCCACAAATTTCCTTCCACCCAGCGTTCCCCCAAGTCTCCCGATAAAAATGATACCTCACTTGTGTGGGTAGGCCTAGCGCCCGCAACAGGAAACGCCCCAAAGAGCAACATGGACACATCCAAATTTTTGAAAGAAAACAGAGGTGTTTTTTGCAAACTGCCTACCTGTAGATTTTGGTCTCTAGCTCAGCCGGCACCTATGGAAACCTACCAAACCTGTGCATTTCTGAAAACTAGAGACCTAGGGGAATCCAAGATGGGGTGACTTGTGTGGCTTGGACCAGGTTCTGTTACCCAGAATCATTTGCAAACCTCAAAATTAGGCTAAAAAAACACATGTTCCTCACATTTCTGTGGCAGAAAGTTCTGGAATCTGAGAGGAGCCACAAATTTCCTTCCACCCAGCGTTCCCCCAGTGTGGGTAGGCCTAGCGCCCGTGACAGGAAACGCCCCAAAGCGCAACGTGGACACATCCAAATTTTTGAAAGAAAACAGAGGTGTTTTTTGCAAAGTGCCTACCTGTAGTCTTTGGCCTCTAGCTCAGCCGGCACCTAGGGAAACCTACCAAACCTGTGCATTTCTGAAAACTAGAGACCTAGGGGAATCCAAGATGGCGTGACTTGTGTGGCTCGGACCAGGTTCTGTTACCTAGAATCCTTTGCAAACCTCAAAATTTGGCTAATAAAACACATGTTCCTCACATTTCTGTGGCAGAAAGTTCTGGAATCTGAGAGGAGCCACAAATTTCCTTCCACCCAGCGTTCCCCCAAGTCTCCCGATAAAAATGATACCTCACTTGTGTGAGTAGGCCTAGCGCCTGCGACAGGAAACGCCCCAAAGCGCAACGTGGACACATCCAATTTTTTGAAAGAAAACAGAGGTGTTTTTTGCAAAGTGCCTACCTGTAGATTTTGACCTCTAGCTCAGCCGGCACCTAGGGAAACCTACCAAACCTGTGCATTTCTGAAAACTAGAGACCTAGGGGAATCCAAGATGGGGTGACTTGTGTGGCTCGGACGAGGTTCTGTTATCTAGAATCCTTTGCAAACCTCAAAATTTGGCTTAAAAAAACACACGTTCCTCACATTTCTGTGCCAGAAAGTTCTGGACTCTGAGAGGAGCCACAAATTTCCTTCCACCCAGCGTTCCCCTAAGTCTCCCGATAAAAATGATACCTCACTTGTGTGGGTAGGCCTAGCGCCCGCGACAGGAAACGCCCCAAAGCGCAACGTGCACACATCCAATTTTTTGAAAGAAAACAGAGGTGTTTTTTGCAAAGTGCCTACCTGTAGATTTTGGCCTCTAGCTCAGCCGGCACCTAGGGAAACCTACCAAACCTGTGCATTTCTGAAAACTAGAGACCTAGGGGAATCCAAGATGGCGTGACTTGTGTGGCTCGGACCAGGTTCTGTTACCTAGAATCCTTTGCAAACCTCAAAATTTGGCTAAAAAAACACATGTTCCTCATATTTCTGTGGCAGAAAGTTCTGGAATCTGAGAGGAGCCACAAATTTCCTTCCACCCAGCGTTCCCCCAAGTCTCCCGATAAAAATGATACCTCACTTGTGTGGGTAGGCCTAGCGCCCGCAACAGGAAACGCCCCAAAGCGCAACGTGGACACATCCAAATTTTTGAAAGAAAACAGAAACAGAGGTGTTTTTTGCAAAATGCCCACCTGTAGATTGTGGCCTCTAGCTCAGCCGGCACCTAAGGGAACCCTACCAAACTTGTGCATTTCTGAAAACTAGAGACCTAGGGGAATCCAAGATGGGGTGACTTGTGTGGCTCGGACCAGGTTCTGTTACCCAGAATCCTTTGCAAACCTCACAATTTGGCTAAAAAAACACATGTTCCTCACATTTCTGTGGCAGAAAGTTCTGGAATCTGAGAGGAGCCACAAATTTCCTTCCACCCAGCGTTCCCCCAGTGTGGGTAGGCCTAGCGCCCGTGACAGGAAACGCCCCAAAGCGCAACGTGGACACATCCAAATTTTTGAAAGAAAACAGAGGTGTTTTTTGCAAAGTGCCTACCTGTAGTTTTTGGCCTCTAGCTCAGCCGGCACCTAGGGAAACCTACCAAACCTGTGCATTTCTGAAAACTAGAGACCTAGGGGAATCCAAGATGGGGTGACTTGTGTGGCTCAGACCAGGTTCTGTTACCCAGAATCCTTTGCAAACTTCAAAATTTGGCTAAAAAAACACATGTTCCTCACATTTCTGTGGCAGAAAGTTCTGGAATCTGAGAGGAGCCACAAGTTTCCTTCCACCCAGCGTTCCCCCAAGACTCCCGATAAAAATGATACCTCACTTGTGTGGGTAGGCCTAGCGCCCGCGACAGGAAACGCCCCAAAGCGCAACGCGGACACATCCAAATTTTTTAAATAAAACAGAGGTGTTTTTTGCAAAGTGCCTACCTGTAGATTTTGGCCTCTAGCTCAGCCGGCACCTAGGGAAACCTACCAAACCTGTGCATTTCTGAAAACTAGAGACCTAGAGGAATCCATGATGGGGTGACTTGTGTGACTCCGACCAGGTTCTGTTACCCAGAATCCTTTGCAAACCTCACAATTTGGCTAAAAAAACACATGTTCCTCACATTTCTGTGGCAGAAAGTTCTGGAATCTGAGAGGAGCCACAAATTTCCTTCCACCCAGCGTTCCCCCAGTGTGGGTAGGCCTAGCGCCCGTGACAGGAAACGCCCCAAAGCGCAACGTGGACACATCCAAATTTTTGAAAGAAAACAGAGGTGTTTTTTGCAAAGTGCCTACCTGTAGTTATTGGCCTCTAGCTCAGCTGGCACCTAGGGAAACCTACCAAACCTGTGCATTTCTGAAAACTAGAGACGTAGGGGAATCCAAGATGGGGTGACTTGTGTGGCTCGGACCAGGTTCTGTTACCCAGAATCCTTTGCAAACTTCAAAATTTGGCTAAAAAAAAAAACATGTTCCTCACATTTCTGTGGCAGAAAGTTCTGGAATCTGAGAGGAGCCACAAATTTCCTTCCACCCAGCGTTCCCCCAAGTCTCCCGATAAAAATGATACCTCACTTGTGTGGGTAGGCCTAGCGCCCGCGACAGGAAACGCCCCAAAGCGCAACGCGGACACATCCAAATTTTTTAAAGAAAACAGAGGTGTTTTTTGCAAAGTGCCTACCTGTAGATTTTGGCCTCTAGCTCAGCCGGCACCTAGGGAAACCTACCAAACCTGTGCATTTCTGAAAACTAGAGACCTAGGGGAATCCAAGATGGGGGTGACTTGTGTGGCTCGGACCAGGTTCTGTTACCCAGAATCCTTTGCAAACCTCAAAATTTGGCTAAAAAAACACATGTTCCTCACATTTCTGTGGCAGAAAGTTCTGGAATCTGAGAGGAGCAACAAATTTCCTTCCACCCAGTGTTCCCCCAAGTCTCCCGATAAAAATGATACCGCACTTGTATGGGTAGGCCTAGTGCCCGTGACAGGAAATGCCCCAAAGCGCAACGTGGACACATCCAAATTTTTGAAAGAAAACAGAGGTGTTTTTTGCAAAGTGCCTACCTGTAGTTTTTGGCCTCTAGCTCAGCCGGCACCTACGGAAACCTACCAAACCTGTGCATTTCTGAAAACTAGAGACCTAGGGGAATCCAAGATGGGGTGACTTGTGTGGCTCGGACCAGGTTCTGTTACCCAGAATCCTTTGCAAACTTCAAAATTTGGCTAAAAAAACACATGTTCCTCACATTTCTGTGGCAGAAAGTTCTGGAATCTGAGAGGAGCCACAAATTTCCTTCCACCCAGCGTTCCCCCAAGTCTCCCGATAAAAATGATACCTCACTTGTGTGGGTAGGCCTAGCGCCCGTGACAGGAAACGCCCCAAAGCGCAACGCGGACACATCCAAATTTTTGAAAGAAAACAGAGGTGTTTTTTGCAAAGTGCCCACCTGTAGATTTTGGCCTCTAGCTCAGCCGGCACCTAGGGAAAGCTACCAAACCTGTGCATTTCTGAAAACTAGAGACCTAGGGGAATCCAAGATGGGGTGACTTGTGTGGCTCGGACCAGGTTCTGTTACCTAGAATCCTTTGCAAACCTCAAAATTTGGCTAAAAAAACACATGTTCCTCATATTTCTGTGGCAGAAAGTTCTGGAATCTTAGAGGAGCCACAAATTTCCTTCCACCCAGCGTTCCCCCAAGTCTCCCGATAAAAATGATACCTCACTTGTGTGGGTAGGCCTAGCGCCCGCAACAGGAAACGCCCCAAAGCGCAACGTGGACACATCCACATTTTTGAAAGAAAACAGAAACAGAGGTTTTTTTTGCAAAGTGCCCACCTGTAGATTGTGGCCTCTAGCTCAGCCGGCACCTAGGGAAACCTACCAAACCTGTGCATTTCTGAAAACTAGAGACCTAGGGGAATCCAAGATGGGGTGACTTGTGTGGCTCGGACCAGGTTCTGTTACCCAGAATCCTTTGCAAACCTCACAATTTGGCTTAAAAAACACACGTTCCTCACATTTCTGTGGCAGAAAGTTCTGGAATCTGAGAGGAGCAACAAATTTCCTTCCACCCAGCGTTCCCCCAAGTCTCCCGATAAAAATGATACCGCACTTGTATGGGTAGGCCTAGCGCCCGTGACAGGAAATGCCCCAAAGCGCAACGTGGACACATCCAAATTTTTGAAAGAAAACAGAGGTGTTTTTTGCAAAGTGCCTACCTGTAGATTTTGGCCTCCAGCTCAGCCGGCACCTATGGAAACCTACCAAACCTGTGCATTTCTGAAAACTGGAGACCTAGGGGAATCCAAGATGGGGTGACTTGTGTGGCTTGGACCAGGTTCTGTTACACAGAATCCTTTGCAAACCTCAAAATTAGGCTAAAAAAACACATGTTCCTCACATTTCTGTGGCAGAAAGTTCTGGAATCTGAGAGGAGCCACAAATTTCCTTCCACCCAGCGTTTCCCCAAGTCTCCCGATAAAAATTATACCTCACTTGTGTGGGTACGCCTAGCGCCCGCGACAGGAAACGCCCCAAAGCGCAATGTGGACACATCCAATTTTTTGAAAGAAAACAGAGGTGTTTTTTGCAAAGTGCCTACCTGTAGATTTTGACCTCTAGCTCAGCCGGCACCTAGGGAAACCTACCAAACCTGTGCATTTCTGAAAACTAGAGAACTAGGGGAATCCAAGATGGGGTGACTTGTGTGGCTCGGACCAGGTTCTCTTACCCAGAATCGTTTGCAAACCTCAAAATTTGGCTAACAAAAACACATGTTCCTCACATTTCTGTGGCAGAAAGTTCTGGAATCTGAGAGGGGCCACAAATTTCCTTCCACCCAGCGTTCCCCCAAGTCTCCCGATAAAAATGATACCTCACTTGTGTGAGTAGGCCTAGCGCCTGCGACAGGAAACGCCCCAAAGCGCAACGTGGACACATCCAATTTTTTGAAAGAAAACAGAGGTGTTTTTTGCAAAGTGCCTACCTGTAGATTTTGGCCTCTAGCTCAGCCGGCACCTAGGGAAACCTACCAAACCTGTGCATTTCTGAAAACTAGAGACCTAGGGGAATCCAAGATGGGGTGACTTGTGTGGCTCGGACCAGGTTCTGTTACCCAGAATCCTTTGTAAACCTCAAAATTTGGCTAAAAAAACACATGTTCCTCACATTTCTGTGGCAGAAAGTTCTGGAATCTGAGAGGAGCAACAAATTTCCTTCCACCCAGCGTTCCCCCAAGTCTCCCGATAAAAATGATACCGCACTTGTATGGGTAGGCCTAGCGCCCGTGACAGGAAATGCCCCAAAGCGCAACGTGGACACATCCAAATTTTTTAAAGAAAACAGAGGTTTTTTTTGCAAAGTGCCTACCTGTAGATTTTGGCCTCCAGCTCAGCCGGCACCTAGGGAAACCTACCAAACCTGTGCATTTCTGAAAACTAGAGACCTAGGGGAATCCAAGATGGGGGTGACTTGTGAGGCTCGGACCAGGTTCTGTCACCCAGAATCCTTTGCAAACTTCAAAATTTGGCTAAAAAAACACATGTTCCTCACATTTCTGTGGCAGAAAGTTCTGGAATCTGAGAGGAGCCACAAATTTCCTTCCACCCACCGTTCCCCCAGTGTGGGTAGGCCTAGCGCCCGTGACAGGAAACGCCCCAAAGCGCAACGTGGACACATCCAAATTTTTGAAAGAAAACAGAGGTGTTTTTTGCAAAGTGCCTACCTGTAGTTTTTGGCCTCTAGCTCAGCCGGCACCTAGGGAAACCTACCAAACCTGTGCATTTCTGAAAACTAGAGACCTAGGGGAATCCAAGATGGGGTGACTTGTGTGGCTCGGACCAGGTTCTGTTACCCAGAATCCTTTGCAAACTTCAAAATTTGGCTAAAAAAACACATGTTCCTCACATTTCTGTGGCAGAAAGTTCTGGAATCTGAGAGGAGCCACAAATTTCCTTCCACCCAGCGTTCCCCCAAGACTCCCGATAAAAATGATACCTCACTTGTGTGGGTAGGCCTAGCGCCCGCGACAGGAAACGCCCCAAAGCGCAACGTGGACACATCCAAATTTTTGAAATAAAACAGAGGTGTTTTTTGCAAAGTGCCTACCTGTAGATTTTGGCCTCTAGCTCAGCCGGCACCTAGGGAAACTTACAAAACCTGTGCATTTCTGAAAACTAGAGACCTAGGGGAATCCAAGATGGGGTGACTTGTGTGGCTCAGACCAGGTTCTGTTACCCAGAATCCTTTGCAAACCTCAAAATTTGGCTAAAGAAAACATATGTTCCTCACATTTCTGTGGCAGAAAGTTCTGGAATCTGAGAGGAGCCACAAATTTCCTTCCACCCAGCGTTCCCCCAAGCCTCTCGATAAAAATGATACCTCACTTGTGTGGGTAGGCCTAGCGCCTGCAACAGGAAACGCCCCAAAGCGCAACGTGGACACATCCAAATTTTTGAAAGAAAACAGCAGTGTTTTTTGCAAAGTGCCTACATGTAGATTTTGGCCTCTAGCTCAGCCGGCACCTAGGGAAACCTACCAAACCTATGCATTTCTGAAAACTAGAGACCTAGGGGAATCAAAGATGGGGTGACTTGTGTGGCTCGGACCAGGTTCTGTTACCCAGAATCCTTTGCAAACCTCTAAATGTGGCTAAAAAAAACACATGATCCTCACATTTCTGTGGCAGAAAGTTCTGGAATCTGAGAGGAGCCACAAATTTCCTTCCACCCAGCGTTCCCCCAAGTGTCCCGATAAAAATGATACCTCACTTGTGTGGGTAGGCCTAGCGCCTGCGATAGGAAACGCCCCAAAGCGCAACGTGGACACATACAAATTTTTGAAAGAAAACAGAGGTGTTTTTTGCAAAGTGCCTACCTGTAGATTTTGGCCTCTACCTCAGCCGGCACCTATGGAAACCTACCAAACCTGTGCATTTCTGAAAACTAGAGACCTAGGGGAATCCAAGATGGGGTGACTTGTGTGGCTCGGACCAGGTTCTGTTACCCAGAATCATTTGCAAACCTCAAAATTAGGCTAAAAAAACACATGTTCCTAACATTTCTGTGGCAGAAAGTTCTGGAATCTGAGAGGAGCCACAAATTTCCTTCCACCCAGCGTTCCCCCAGTGTGGGTAGGCCTAGCGCCCGTGACAGGAAACGCCCCAAAGCGCAACGTGGACACATCCAAATATTTGAAAGAACACAGCAGTGTTTTTTGCAAAGTGCCTACATGTAGATTTTGGCCTCTAGCTCAGCCGGCACCTAGGGAAACCTACCAAACCTGTGCATTTCTGAAAACTAGAGACCTAGGGGAATCCAAGATGGGGTGACTTGTGTGGCTCGGACCAGGTTCTGTTACCCAGAATCCTTTGCAAACCTCAAAATGTGGCTAAAAGACCACATGATCCTCACATTTCTGTGGCAGAAAGTTCTGGAATCTGAGAGGAGCCACGAATTTCCTTCCACCCAGCGTTCCCCCAAGACTCCCGATAAAAATGATACCTCACTTGTGTGGGTAGGCCTAGCGCCTGCGACAGGAAACGCCCCAAAGCGCAACGTGGACACATACAAATTTTTGAAAGAAAACAGAGGTGTTTTTTGCAAAGTGCCTACCTGTAGATTTTGGCCTCTACCTCAGCCGGCACCTATGGAAACCTACCAAACCTGTGCATTTCTGAAAACTAGAGACCTAGGGGAATCCAAGATGGGGTGACTTGTGTGGCTCGGACCAGGTTCTGTTACCCAGAATCCTTTGCAAACCTCAAAATTTGGCTAAAAAAACACATGTTCCTAACATTTCTGTGGCAGAAAGTTCTGGAATCTGAAAGGAGCCACAAATTTCCTTCCACCCAGCGTTCCCCCAAGTCTCCCGATAAAAATGATACCTCACTTGTGTGGGTAGGCCTAGCGCCCGCAACAGGAAACGCCCCAAAGAGCAACATGGACACATCCAAATTTTTGAAAGAAAACAGAGGTGTTTTTTGCAAACTGCCTACCTGTAGATTTTGGTCTCTAGCTCAGCCGGCACCTATGGAAACCTACCAAACCTGTGCATTTCTGAAAACTAGAGACCTAGGGGAATCCAAGATGGGGTGACTTGTGTGGCTTGGACTAGGTTCTGTTACCCAGAATCATTTGCCAACCTCAAAATTAGGCTAAAAAAACACATGTTCCTCACATTTCTGTGGCAGAAAGTTCTGGAATCTGAGAGGAGCCACAAATTTCCTTCCACCCAGCGTTTCCCCAAGTCTCCCGATAAAAATTATACCTCACTTGTGTGGGTACGCCTAGCGCCCGCGACAGGAAACGCCCCAAAGCGCAATGTGGACACATCCAATTTTTTTTAAAGAAAACAGAGGTGTTTTTTGCAAAGTGCCTACCTGTAGATTTTGGCCTCTAGCTCAGCCGGCACCTAGGGAAACCTACCAAACCTGTGCATTTCTGAAAACTAGAGACCTAGAGGAATCCAAGATGGGGTGACTTGTGTGGCTCGGACCAGGTTCTGTTACCCAGAATCCTTTGCAAACCTCACAATTTGGCTAAAAAAACACATGTTCCTCACATTTCTGTGGCAGAAAGTTCTGGAATCTGAGAGGAGCCACAATTTTCCTTCCACCCAGCGTTCCCCCAAGTCTCCCGATAAAAATGATACCTCACTTGTGTGGGTAGGCCTAGCGGCCGCGACAGTAGACACCCCAAAACGCAACGTGGACACATCCCATTTTTTGAAAGAAAACAGAGCTGTTTTTTGCAAAGTGTCTACCTGTAGATTTTGGCCTCTAGCTCAGCCGGCACCTAGGGAAACCTACCAAACCTGTGCATTTCTGAAAACTAGAGACCTAGGGGAATCCAAGATGGGGTGACTTATGTGGCTCGGACCAGGTTCTGTTACCCAGAATCCTTTGCAAACCTCAAAATTTAGCTAAAAAAACACATGTTCCTCACATTTCTGTGGCAGAAAGTTCTGGAATCTGAAAAGAGCCACAAATTTCCTTCCACCCAGCGTTCCTCCAAGTCTCCACATAAAAATGATACCTCACTTGTGTGGGTAGGCCTAGCGCCCGCGACAGGAAACGCCCCAAAGCGCAATGTGGACACATCCAAATTTTTGAAAGAAAACAGAGGTGATTTTTGCAAAGTGCCTACCTGTAGATTTTGGCCTCTAGCTCAGCCGGCACCTAGGGAAACTTACAAAACCTGTGCATTTCTGAAAACTAGAGACCTAGGGGAATCCAAGATGGGGTGACTTGTGTGGCTCAGACCAGGTTCTGTTACCCAGAATCCTTTGCAAACCTCAAAATTTGGCTAAAGAAAACATATGTTCCTCACATTTCTGTGGCAGAAAGTTCTGGAATCTGAGAGGAGCCACAAATTTCCTTCCACCCAGCGTTCCCCCAAGCCTCCCGAAAAAAATGATACCTCACTTGTGTGGGTAGGCTTAGCGCCTGCAACAGGAAACGCCCCAAATCGCAACGTGGACACATCCAAATTTTTGAAAGAAAACAGCAGTGTTTTTTGCAAAGTGCCTACATGTAGATTTTGGCCTCTAGCTCAGCCGGCACCTAGGGAAACCTACCAAACCTATGCATTTCTGAAAACTAGAGACCTAGGGGAATCAAAGATGGGGTGACTTGTGTGGCTCGGACCAGGTTCTGTTACCCAGAATCCTTTGCAAACCTCTAAATGTGGCTAAAAAAAACACATGATCCTCACATTTCTGTGGCAGAAAGTTCTGGAATCTGAGAGGAGCCACAAATTTCCTTCCACCCAGCGTTCCCCCAAGTCTCCCGATAAAAATGATACCTCACTTGTGTGGGTAGGCCTAGCGCCTGCGACAGGAAACGCCCCAAAGCGCAACGTGGACACATTCACATTTTTGAAAGAAAACAGAGGTGTTTTTTGCAAAGTGCCTACCTGTAGATTTTGGCCTCTACCTCAGCCGGCACCTATGGAAACCTACCAAACCTGTGCATTTCTGAAAACTAGAGACCTAGGGGAATCCAAGATGGGGTGACTTGTGTGGCTCGGACCAGGTTCTGTTACCCAGAATCATTTGCAAACCTCAAAATTAGGCTAAAAAAACACATGTTCCTAACATTTCTGTGGCAGAAAGTTCTGGAATCTGAGAGGAGCCACAAATTTCCTTCCACCCAGCGTTCCCCCAGTGTGGGTAGGCCTAGCGCCCGTGACAGGAAACGCCCCAAAGCGCAACGTGGACGCATCCAAATTTTTGAAAGAAAACAGCAGTGTTTTTTGCAAAGTGCCTACATGTAGATTTTGGCTTCTAGCTCAGCCGGCACCTAGGGAAACCTACCAAACCTGTGCATTTCTGAAAACTAGAGACCTAGGGGAATCCAAGATGGGGTGACTTGTGTGGCTCGGACCAGGTTCTGTTACCCAGAATCCTTTGCAAACCTCAAAATGTGGCTAAAAAAACAGATGATCCTCACATTTCTGTGGCAGAAAGTTCTGGAATCTGAGAGGAGCCACGAATTTCCTTCCACCCAGCGTTCCCCCAAGACTCCCGATAAAAATGATACCTCACTTGTGTGGGTAGGCCTAGCGCCTGCGACAGGAAACGCCCCAAAGCGCAACGTGGACACATACAAATTTTTGAAAGAAAACGGAGGTGTTTTTTGCAAAGTGCCTACCTGTACATTTTGGGCTCTACCTCAGCCGGCACCTATGGAAACCTACCAAACCTGTGCATTTCTGAAAACTAGAGACCTAGGGGAATCCAAGATGGGGTGACTTGTGTGGCTCGGACCAGGTTCTGTTACCCAGAATCCTTTGCAAACCTCAAAATTTGGCTAAAAAAACACATGTTCCTAACATTTCTGTGGCAGAAAGTTCTGGAATCTGAGAGGAGCCACAAATTTCCTTCCACCCAGCGTTCCCCCAAGTCTCCCGATAAAAATGATACCTCACTTGTGTGGGTAGGCCTAGCGCCCGCAACAGGAAACGCCCCAAAGAGCAACATGGACACATCCACATTTTTGAAAGAAAACAGAGGTGTTTTTTGCAAACTGCCTACCTGTAGATTTTGGTCTCTAGCTCAGCCGGCACCTATGGAAACCTACCAAACCTGTGCATTTCTGAAAACTAGAGACCTAGGGGAATCCAAGATGGGGTGACTTGTGTGGCTTGGACCAGGTTCTGTTACCCAGAATCATTTGCAAACCTCAAAATTAGGCTAAAAAAACACATGTTCCTCACATTTCTGTGGCAGAAAGTTCTGGAATCTGAGAGGAGCCACAAATTTCCTTCCACCCAGCGTTCCCCCAGTGTGGGTAGGCCTAGCGCCCGTGACAGGAAACGCCCCAAAGCGCAACGTGGACACATCCAAATTTTTTAAAGAAAACAGAGGTGTTTTTTGCAAAGTGCCTACCTGTAGTCTTTGGCCTCTAGCTCAGCCGGCACCTAGGGAAACCTACCAAACCTGTGCATTTCTGAAAACTAGAGACCTAGGGGAATCCAAGATGGCGTGACTTGTGTGGCTCGGACCAGGTTCTGTTACCTAGAATCCTTTGCAAACCTCAAAATTTGGCTAATAAAACACATGTTCCTCACATTTCTGTGGCAGAAAGTTCTGGAATCTGAGAGGAGCCACAAATTTCCTTCCACCCAGCGTTCCCCCAAGTCTCCCGATAAAAATGATACCTCACTTGTGTGAGTAGGCCTAGCGCCTGCGACAGGAAACGCCCCAAAGCGCAACGTGGACACATCCAATTTTTTGAAAGAAAACAGAGGTGTTTTTTGCAAAGTGCCTACCTGTAGATTTTGACCTCTAGCTCAGCCGGCACCTAGGGAAACCTACCAAACCTGTGCATTTCTGAAAACTAGAGACCTAGGGGAATCCAAGATGGGGTGACTTGTGTGGCTCGGACGAGGTTCTGTTATCTAGAATCCTTTGCAAACCTCAAAATTTGGCTTAAAAAAACACACGTTCCTCACATTTCTGTGGCAGAAAGTTCTGGACTCTGAGAGGAGCCACAAATTTCCTTCCACCCAGCGTTCCCCTAAGTCTCCCGATAAAAATGATACCTCACTTGTGTGGGTAGGCCTAGCGCCCGCGACAGGAAACGCCCCAAAGCGCAACGTGCACACATCCAATTTTTTGAAAGAAAACAGAGGTGTTTTTTGCAAAGTGCCTACCTGTAGATTTTGGCCTCTAGCTCAGCCGGCACCTAGGGAAACCTACCAAACCTGTGCATTTCTGAAAACTAGAGACCTAGGGGAATCCAAGATGGCGTGACTTGTGTGGCTCGGACCAGGTTCTGTTACCTAGAATCCTTTGCAAACCTCAAAATTTGGCTAAAAAAACACATGTTCCTCATATTTCTGTGGCAGAAAGTTCTGGAATCTGAGAGGAGCCACAAATTTCCTTCCACCCAGCGTTCCCCCAAGTCTCCCGATAAAAATGATACCTCACTTGTGTGGGTAGGCCTAGCGCCCGCAACAGGAAACGCCCCAAAGCGCAACGTGGACACATCCAAATTTTTGAAAGAAAACAGAAACAGAGGTGTTTTTTGCAAAATGCCCACCTGTAGATTGTGGCCTCTAGCTCAGCCGGCACCTAAGGGAACCCTACCAAACTTGTGCATTTCTGAAAACTAGAGACCTAGGGGAATCCAAGATGGGGTGACTTGTGTGGCTCGGACCAGGTTCTGTTACCCAGAATCCTTTGCAAACCTCACAATTTGGCTAAAAAAACACATGTTCCTCACATTTCTGTGGCAGAAAGTTCTGGAATCTGAGAGGAGCCACAAATTTCCTTCCACCCAGCGTTCCCCCAGTGTGGGTAGGCCTAGCGCCCGTGACAGGAAACGCCCCAAAGCGCAACGTGGACACATCCAAATTTTTGAAAGAAAACAGAGGTGTTTTTTGCAAAGTGCCTACCTGTAGTTTTTGGCCTCTAGCTCAGCCGGCACCTAGGGAAACCTACCAAACCTGTGCATTTCTGAAAACTAGAGACCTAGGGGAATCCAAGATGGGGTGACTTGTGTGGCTCAGACCAGGTTCTGTTACCCAGAATCCTTTGCAAACTTCAAAATTTGGCTAAAAAAACACATGTTCCTCACATTTCTGTGGCAGAAAGTTCTGGAATCTGAGAGGAGCCACAAGTTTCCTTCCACCCAGCGTTCCCCCAAGACTCCCGATAAAAATGATACCTCACTTGTGTGGGTAGGCCTAGCGCCCGCGACAGGAAACGCCCCAAAGCGCAACGCGGACACATCCAAATTTTTTAAATAAAACAGAGGTGTTTTTTGCAAAGTGCCTACCTGTAGATTTTGGCCTCTAGCTCAGCCGGCACCTAGGGAAACCTACCAAACCTGTGCATTTCTGAAAACTAGAGACCTAGAGGAATCCATGATGGGGTGACTTGTGTGACTCCGACCAGGTTCTGTTACCCAGAATCCTTTGCAAACCTCACAATTTGGCTAAAAAAACACATGTTCCTCACATTTCTGTGGCAGAAAGTTCTGGAATCTGAGAGGAGCCACAAATTTCCTTCCACCCAGCGTTCCCCCAGTGTGGGTAGGCCTAGCGCCCGTGACAGGAAACGCCCCAAAGCGCAACGTGGACACATCCAAATTTTTGAAAGAAAACAGAGGTGTTTTTTGCAAAGTGCCTACCTGTAGTTATTGGCCTCTAGCTCAGCTGGCACCTAGGGAAACCTACCAAACCTGTGCATTTCTGAAAACTAGAGACGTAGGGGAATCCAAGATGGGGTGACTTGTGTGGCTCGGACCAGGTTCTGTTACCCAGAATCCTTTGCAAACTTCAAAATTTGGCTAAAAAAAAAAACATGTTCCTCTCATTTCTGTGGCAGAAAGTTCTGGAATCTGAGAGGAGCCACAAATTTCCTTCCACCCAGCGTTCCCCCAAGTCTCCCGATAAAAATGATACCTCACTTGTGTGGGTAGGCCTAGCGCCCGCGACAGGAAACGCCCCAAAGCGCAACGCGGACACATCCAAATTTTTTAAAGAAAACAGAGGTGTTTTTTGCAAAGTGCCTACCTGTAGATTTTGGCCTCTAGCTCAGCCGGCACCTAGGGAAACCTACCAAACCTGTGCATTTCTGAAAACTAGAGACCTAGGGGAATCCAAGATGGGGGTGACTTGTGTGGCTCGGACCAGGTTCTGTTACCCAGAATCCTTTGCAAACCTCAAAATTTGGCTAAAAAAACACATGTTCCTCACATTTCTGTGGCAGAAAGTTCTGGAATCTGAGAGGAGCAACAAATTTCCTTCCACCCAGTGTTCCCCCAAGTCTCCCGATAAAAATGATACCGCACTTGTATGGGTAGGCCTAGTGCCCGTGACAGGAAATGCCCCAAAGCGCAACGTGGACACATCCAAATTTTTGAAAGAAAACAGAGGTGTTTTTTGCAAAGTGCCTACCTGTAGTTTTTGGCCTCTAGCTCAGCCGGCACCTACGGAAACCTACCAAACCTGTGCATTTCTGAAAACTAGAGACCTAGGGGAATCCAAGATGGGGTGACTTGTGTGGCTCGGACCAGGTTCTGTTACCCAGAATCCTTTGCAAACTTCAAAATTTGGCTAAAAAAACACATGTTCCTCACATTTCTGTGGCAGAAAGTTCTGGAATCTGAGAGGAGCCACAAATTTCCTTCCACCCAGCGTTCCCCCAAGTCTCCCGATAAAAATGATACCTCACTTGTGTGGGTAGGCCTAGCGCCCGTGACAGGAAACGCCCCAAAGCGCAACGCGGACACATCCAAATTTTTGAAAGAAAACAGAGGTGTTTTTTGCAAAGTGCCCACCTGTAGATTTTGGCCTCTAGCTCAGCCGGCACCTAGGGAAAGCTACCAAACCTGTGCATTTCTGAAAACTAGAGACCTAGGGGAATCCAAGATGGGGTGACTTGTGTGGCTCGGACCAGGTTCTGTTACCTAGAATCCTTTGCAAACCTCAAAATTTGGCTAAAAAAACACATGTTCCTCATATTTCTGTGGCAGAAAGTTCTGGAATCTTAGAGGAGCCACAAATTTCCTTCCACCCAGCGTTCCCCCAAGTCTCCCGATAAAAATGATACCTCACTTGTGTGGGTAGGCCTAGCGCCCGCAACAGGAAACGCCCCAAAGCGCAACGTGGACACATCCACATTTTTGAAAGAAAACAGAAACAGAGGTTTTTTTTGCAAAGTGCCCACCTGTAGATTGTGGCCTCTAGCTCAGCCGGCACCTAGGGAAACCTACCAAACCTGTGCATTTCTGAAAACTAGAGACCTAGGGGAATCCAAGATGGGGTGACTTGTGTGGCTCGGACCAGGTTCTGTTACCCAGAATCCTTTGCAAACCTCACAATTTGGCTTAAAAAACACACGTTCCTCACATTTCTGTGGCAGAAAGTTCTGGAATCTGAGAGGAGCAACAAATTTCCTTCCACCCAGCGTTCCCCCAAGTCTCCCGATAAAAATGATACCGCACTTGTATGGGTAGGCCTAGCGCCCGTGACAGGAAATGCCCCAAAGCGCAACGTGGACACATCCAAATTTTTGAAAGAAAACAGAGGTGTTTTTTGCAAAGTGCCTACCTGTAGATTTTGGCCTCCAGCTCAGCCGGCACCTATGGAAACCTACCAAACCTGTGCATTTCTGAAAACTGGAGACCTAGGGGAATCCAAGATGGGGTGACTTGTGTGGCTTGGACCAGGTTCTGTTACACAGAATCCTTTGCAAACCTCAAAATTAGGCTAAAAAAACACATGTTCCTCACATTTCTGTGGCAGAAAGTTCTGGAATCTGAGAGGAGCCACAAATTTCCTTCCACCCAGCGTTTCCCCAAGTCTCCCGATAAAAATTATACCTCACTTGTGTGGGTACGCCTAGCGCCCGCGACAGGAAACGCCCCAAAGTGCAATGTGGACACATCCAATTTTTTGAAAGAAAACAGAGGTGTTTTTTGCAAAGTGCCTACCTGTAGATTTTGACCTCTAGCTCAGCCGGCACCTAGGGAAACCTACCAAACCTGTGCATTTCTGAAAACTAGAGAACTAGGGGAATCCAAGATGGGGTGACTTGTGTGGCTCGGACCAGGTTCTCTTACCCAGAATCGTTTGCAAACCTCAAAATTTGGCTAACAAAAACACATGTTCCTCACATTTCTGTGGCAGAAAGTTCTGGAATCTGAGAGGGGCCACAAATTTCCTTCCACCCAGCGTTCCCCCAAGTCTCCCGATAAAAATGATACCTCACTTGTGTGAGTAGGCCTAGCGCCTGCGACAGGAAACGCCCCAAAGCGCAACGTGGACACATCCAATTTTTTGAAAGAAAACAGAGGTGTTTTTTGCAAAGTGCCTACCTGTAGATTTTGGCCTCTAGCTCAGCCGGCACCTAGGGAAACCTACCAAACCTGTGCATTTCTGAAAACTAGAGACCTAGGGGAATCCAAGATGGGGTGACTTGTGTGGCTCGGACCAGGTTCTGTTACCCAGAATCCTTTGTAAACCTCAAAATTTGGCTAAAAAAACACATGTTCCTCACATTTCTGTGGCAGAAAGTTCTGGAATCTGAGAGGAGCAACAAATTTCCTTCCACCCAGCGTTCCCCCAAGTCTCCCGATAAAAATGATACCGCACTTGTATGGGTAGGCCTAGCGCCCGTGACAGGAAATGCCCCAAAGCGCAACGTGGACACATCCAAATTTTTTAAAGAAAACAGAGGTTTTTTTTGCAAAGTGCCTACCTGTAGATTTTGGCCTCCAGCTCAGCCGGCACCTAGGGAAACCTACCAAACCTGTGCATTTCTGAAAACTAGAGACCTAGGGGAATCCAAGATGGGGGTGACTTGTGTGGCTCGGACCAGGTTCTGTTACCCAGAATCCTTTGCAAACTTCAAAATTTGGCTAAAAAAACACATGTTCCTCACATTTCTGTGGCAGAAAGTTCTGGAATCTGAGAGGAGCCACAAATTTCCTTCCACCCACCGTTCCCCCAGTGTGGGTAGGCCTAGCGCCCGTGACAGGAAACGCCCCAAAGCGCAACGTGGACACATCCAAATTTTTGAAAGAAAACAGAGGTGTTTTTTGCAAAGTGCCTACCTGTAGTTTTTGGCCTCTAGCTCAGCCGGCACCTAGGGAAACCTACCAAACCTGTGCATTTCTGAAAACTAGAGACCTAGGGGAATCCAAGATGGGGTGACTTGTGTGGCTCGGACCAGGTTCTGTTACCCAGAATCCTTTGCAAACTTCAAAATTTGGCTAAAAAAACACATGTTCCTCACATTTCTGTGGCAGAAAGTTCTGGAATCTGAGAGGAGCCACAAATTTCCTTCCACCCAGCGTTCCCCCAAGACTCCCGATAAAAATGATACCTCACTTGTGTGGGTAGGCCTAGCGCCCGCGACAGGAAACGCCCCAAAGCGCAACGCGGACACATCCAAATTTTTGAAATAAAACAGAGGTGTTTTTTGCAAAGTGCCTACCTGTAGATTTTGGCCTCTAGCTCAGCCGGCACCTAGGGAAACCTACCAAACCTGTGCATTTCTGAAAACTAGAGACCTAGAGGAATCCAAGATGGGGTGACTTGTGTGACCCCGACCAGGTTCTGTTACCCAGAATCCTTTGCAAACCTCACAATTTGGCTAAAAAAAACACATGTTCCTCACATTTCTGTGGCAGAAAGTTCTGGAATCTGAGAGGAGCCACAAATTTCCTTCCACCCAGCGTTCCCCCAGTGTGGGTAGGCCTAGCGCCCGTGACAGGAAACGCCCCAAAGCGCAACGTGGACGCATCCACATTTTTGAAAGAAAACAGAGGTGTTTTTTGCAAAGTGCCTACCTGTAGTTATTGGCCTCTAGCTCAGCTGGCACCTAGGGAAACCTACCAAACCTGTGCATTTCTGAAAACTAGAGACGTAGGGGAATCCAAGATGGGGTGACTTGTGTGGCTCGGACCAGGTTCTGTTACCCAGAATCCTTTGCAAACTTCAAAATTTGGCTAAAAAAAAAAACATGTTCCTCACATTTCTGTGGCAGAAAGTTCTGGAATCTGAGAGGAGCCACAAATTTCCTTCCACCCAGCGTTCCCCCAAGTCTCCCGATAAAAATGATACCTCACTTGTGTGGGTAGGCCTAGCGCCCGCGACAGGAAACGCCCCAAAGCGCAACGCGGACACATCCAAATTTTTGAAAGAAAACAGAGGTGTTTTTTGCAAAGTGCCTACCTGTAGATTTTGGCCTCTAGCTCAGCTGGCACCTAGGGAAACTTACCAAACCTGTGCATTTCTGAAAACTAGAGACGTAGGGGAATCAAAGATGGGGTGACTTGTGTGGCTCGGACCAGGTTCTGTTACCCAGAATCCTTTGCAAACTTCAAAATTTGGCTAAAAAAAAAAACATGTTCCTCACATTTCTGTGGCAGAAAGTTCTGGAATCTGAGAGGAGCCACAAATTTCCTTCCACCCAGCGTTCCCCCAAGTCTCCCGATAAAAATGATACCTCACTTGTCTGGGAAGGCCTAGCGCCCACAACAGGAAACGCCCCAAAGCGCAACATGGACACATCCAATTTTTTGAAAGAAAACAGGTGTTTTTTGCAAACTGCCTACCTGTAGATTTTGGCCTCTAGCTCAGCCGGCACCTATGGAAACCTACCAAACCTGTGCATTTCTGAAAACTGGAGACCTAGGGGAATCCAAGATGGGGTGACTTGTGTGGCTTGGACCAGGTTCTGTTACACAGAATCCTTTGCAAACCTCAAAATTAGGCTAAAAAAACACATGTTCCTCACATTTCTGTGGCAGAAAGTTCTGGAATCTGAGAGGAGCCACAAATTTCCTTCCACCCAGCGTTTCCCCAAGTCTCCCGATAAAAATTATACCTCACTTGTGTGGGTACGCCTAGCGCCCGCGACAGGAAACGCCCCAAAGCGCAATGTGGACACATCCAATTTTTTTAAAGAAAACAGAGTTGTTTTTTGCAAAGTGCCTACCTGCAGATTTTGGCCGCTAGCTCAGCCGGCACCTAGGGAAAGCTACCAAACCTGTGCATTTCTGAAAACTGGAGACCTAAGGGAATCCAAGATGGGGTGACTTGTGTGGCTTGGACCAGGTTCTGTTACCCAGAATCCTTTGCAAACTTCAAAATTTGGCTAAAAAAACACATGTTCCTCACATTTCTGTGGCAGAAAGTTCTGGAATCTGAGAGGAGCCACAAATTTCCTTCCACCCAGCGTTCCCCCAAGTCTCCCGATAAAAATGATACCTCACTTGTGTGGGTAGGCCTAGCGCCCGTGACAGGAAACGCCCCAAAGCGCAACGCGGACACATCCAAATTTTTGAAAGAAAACAGAGGTGTTTTTTGCAAAGTGCCCACCAGTAGATTTTGGCCTCTAGCTCAGCCGGCACCTAGGGAAAGCTACCAAACCTGTGCATTTCTAAAAACTAGAGACCTAGGGGAATCCAAGATGTGGTGACTTGTGTGGCTCGGACCAGGTTCTGTTACCTAGAATCCTTTGCAAACCTCAAAATTTGGCTAAAAAAACACATGTTCCTCATATTTCTGTGGCAGAAAGTTCTGGAATCTTAGAGGAGCCACAAATTTCCTTCCACCCAGCGTTCCCCCAAGTCTCCCGATAAAAATGATACCTCACTTGTGTGGGTAGGCCTAGCGCCCGCAACAGGAAACGCCCCAAAGCGCAACGTGGACACATCCAAATTTTTGAAAGAAAACAGAAACAGAGGTGTTTTTTGCAAAGTGCCCACCTGTAGATTGTGGCCTCTAGCTCAGCCGGCACCTAGGGAAACCTACCAAACCTGTGCATTTCTGAAAACTAGAGACCTAGGGGAATCCAAGATGGGGTGACTTGTGTGGCTCGGACCAGGTTCTGTTACCCAGAATCCTTTGCAAACCTCACAATTTGGCTTAAAAAACACACGTTCCTCACATTTCTGTGGCAGAAAGTTCTGGAATCTGAGAGGAGCAACAAATTTCCTTCCACCCAGCGTTCCCCCAAGTCTCCCGATAAAAATGATACCGCACTTGTATGGGTAGGCCTAGCGCCCGTGACAGGAAATGCCCCAAAGCGCAACGTGGACACATCCAAATTTTTGAAAGAAAACAGAGGTGTTTTTTGCAAAGTGCCTACCTGTAGATTTTGGCCTCCAGCTCAGCCGGCACCTATGGAAACCTACCAAACCTGTGCATTTCTGAAAACTGGAGACCTAGGGGAATCCAAGATGGGGTGACTTGTGTGGCTTGGACCAGGTTCTGTTACACAGAATCCTTTGCAAACCTCAAAATTAGGCTAAAAAAACACATGTTCCTCACATTTCTGTGGCAGAAAGTTCTGGAATCTGAGAGGAGCCACAAATTTCCTTCCACCCAGCGTTTCCCCAAGTCTCCCGATAAAAATTATACCTCACTTGTGTGGGTACGCCTAGCGCCCGCGACAGGAAACGCCCCAAAGCGCAATGTGGACACATCCAATTTTTTGAAAGAAAACAGAGGTGTTTTTTGCAAAGTGCCTACCTGTAGATTTTGACCTCTAGCTCAGCCGGCACCTAGGGAAACCTACCAAACCTGTGCATTTCTGAAAACTAGAGACCTAGGGGAATCCAAGATGGGGTGACTTGTGTGGCTCGGACCAGGTTCTCTTACCCAGAATCGTTTGCAAACCTCAAAATTTGGCTAACAAAAACACATGTTCCTCACATTTCTGTGGCAGAAAGTTCTGGAATCTGAGAGGAGCCACAAATTTCCTTCCACCCAGCGTTCCCCCAAGTCTCCCGATAAAAATGATACCTCACTTGTGTGAGTAGGCCTAGCGCCTGCGACAGGAAACGCCCCAAAGCGCAACGTGGACACATCCAATTTTTTGAAAGAAAACAGAGGTGTTTTTTGCAAAGTGCCTACCTGTAGATTTTGGCCTCTAGCTCAGCCGGCACCTAGGGAAACCTACCAAACCTGTGCATTTCTGAAAACTAGAGACCTAGGGGAATCCAAGATGGGGTGACTTGTGTGGCTCGGACCAGGTTCTGTTACCCAGAATCGTTTCCAAACCTCAAAATTTGGCTAAAAAAACACATGTTCCTCACATTTCTGTGGCAGAATGTTCTGGAATCTGAGAGGAGCAACAAATTTCCTTCCACCCAGCGTTCCCCCAAGTCTCCCGATAAAAATGATACCGCACTTGTATGGGTAGGCCTAGCGCCCGTGACAGGAAATGCCCCAAAGCGCAACGTGGACACATCCAAATTTTTTAAAGAAAACAGAGGTTTTTTTTGCAAAGTGCCTACCTGTAGATTTTGGCCTCCAGCTCAGTCGGCACCTAGGGAAACCTACCAAACCTGTGCATTTCTGAAAACTAGAGACCTAGGGGAATCCAAGATGGGGGTGACTTGTGTGGCTCGGACCAGGTTCTGTTACCCAGAATCCTTTGCAAACTTCAAAATTTGGCTAAAAAAACACATGTTCCTCACATTTCTGTGGCAGAAAGTTCTGGAATCTGAGAGGAGCCACAAATTTCCTTCCACCCACCGTTCCCCCAGTGTGGGTAGGCCTAGCGCCCGTGACAGGAAACGCCCCAAAGCGCAACGTAGAAACATCCACATTTTTTAAAGAAAACAGAGGTGTTTTTTGCAAAGTGCCTACCTGTAGTTTTTGGCCTCTAGCTCAGCCGGCACCTAGGGAAACCTACCAAACCTGTGCATTTCTGAAAACTAGAGACCTAGGGGAATCCAAGATGGGGTGACTTGTGTGGCTCGGACCAGGTTCTGTTACCCAGAATCCTTTGCAAACTTCAAAATTTGGCTAAAAAAACACATGTTCCTCACATTTCTGTGGCAGAAAGTTCTGGAATCTGAGAGGAGCCACAAATTTCCTTCCACCCAGCGTTCCCCCAAGACTCCCGATAAAAATGATACCTCACTTGTGTGGGTAGGCCTAGCGCCCGCGACAGGAAACGCCCCAAAGCGCAACGCGGACACATCCAAATTTTTTAAATAAAACAGAGGTGTTTTTTGCAAAGTGCCTACCTGTAGATTTTGGCCTCTAGCTCAGCCGGCACCTAGGGAAACCTACCAAACCTGTGCATTTCTGAAAACTAGAGACCTAGAGGAATCCAAGATGGGGTGACTTGTGTGACCCCGACCAGGTTCTGTTACCCAGAATCCTTTGCAAACCTCACAATTTGGCTAAAAAAAACACATGTTCCTCACATTTCTGTGGCAGAAAGTTCTGGAATCTGAGAGGAGCCACAAATTTCCTTCCACCCAGCGTTCCCCCAGTGTGGGTAGGCCTAGCGCCCGTGACAGGAAACGCCCCAAAGCGCAACGTGGACGCATCCAAATTTTTGAAAGAAAACAGAGGTGTTTTTTGCAAAGTGCCTACCTGTAGTTATTGGCCTCTAGCTCAGCTGGCACCTAGGGAAACCTACCAAACCTGTGCATTTCTGAAAACTAGAGACGTAGGGGAATCCAAGATGGGGTGACTTGTGTGGCTCGGACCAGGTTCTGTTACCCAGAATCCTTTGCAAACTTCAAAATTTGGCTAAAAAAAAAAACATGTTCCTCACATTTCTGTGGCAGAAAGTTCTGGAATCTGAGAGGAGCCACAAATTTCCTTCCACCCAGCGTTCCCCCAAGTCTCCCGATAAAAATGATACCTCACTTGTGTGGGTAGGCGTAGCGCCCGCGACAGGAAACGCCCCAAAGCGCAACGCGGACACATCCAAATTTTTGAAAGAAAACAGAGGTGTTTTTTGCAAAGTGCCTACCTGTAGATTTTGGCCTCTAGCTCAGCTGGCACCTAGGGAAACTTACCAAACCTGTGCATTACTGAAAACTAGAGACGTAGGGGAATCAAAGATGGGGTGACTTGTGTGGCTCGGACCAGGTTCTGTTACCCAGAATCCTTTGCAAACTTCAAAATTTGGCTAAAAAAAAAAACATGTTCCTCACATTTCTGTGGCAGAAAGTTCTGGAATCTGAGAGGAGCCACAAATTTCCTTCCACCCAGCGTTCCCCCAAGTCTCCCGATAAAAATGATACCTCACTTGTGTGGGAAGGCCTAGCGCCCACAACAGGAAACGCCCCAAAGCGCAACATGGACACATCCAATTTTTTGAAAGAAAACAGGTGTTTTTTGCAAACTGCCTACCTGTAGATTTTGGCCTCTAGCTCAGCCGGCACCTATGGAAACCTACCAAACCTGTGCATTTCTGAAAACTGGAGACCTAGGGGAATCCAAGATGGGGTGACTTGTGTGGCTTGGACCAGGTTCTGTTACACAGAATCCTTTGCAAACCTCAAAATTAGGCTAAAAAAACACATGTTCCTCACATTTCTGTGGCAGAAAGTTCTGGAATCTGAGAGGAGCCACAAATTTCCTTCCACCCAGCGTTTCCCCAAGTCTCCCGATAAAAATTATACCTCACTTGTGTGGGTACGCCTAGCGCCCGCGACAGGAAACGCCCCAAAGCGCAATGTGGACACATCCAATTTTTTTAAAGAAAACAGAGGTGTTTTTTGCAAAGTGCCTACCTGCAGATTTTGGCCTCTAGCTCAGCCGGCACCTAGGGAAACCTACCAAACCTGTGCATTTCTGAAAACTAGAGACCTAGAGGAATCCAAGATAGGGTGACTTGTGTGGCTCGGACCAGGTTCTGTTACCCAGAATCCTTTGCAAACCTCACAATTTGGCTAAAAAAACATATGTTCCTCACATTTCTGTGGCAGAAAGTTCTGGAATCTGAGAGGAGCCACAAATTTCCTTCCACCCAGCGTTCCCCCAGTGTGGGTAGGCCTAGTGCCCGTGACAGGAAACGCCCCAAAGCGCAACGTGGACACATCCAAATTTTTGAAAGAAAACAGAGGTGTTTTTTGCAAAGTGCCTACCTGTAGATTTTGGCCTCTAGCTCAGCTGGCACCTAGGGAAACCTACCAAACCTGTGCATTTCTGAAAACTAGAGACGTAGGGGAATCCAAGATGGGGTGACTTGTGTGGCTCGGACCAGGTTCTGTTACCCAGAATCCTTTGCAAACTTCAAAATTTGGCTAAAAAAAAAAACATGTTCCTCACATTTCTGTGGCAGAAAGTTCTGGAATCTGAGAGGAGCCACAAATTTCCTTCCACCCAGCGTTCCCCCAAGTCTCCCGATAAAAATGATACCTCACTTGTGTGGGAAGGCCTAGCGCCCACAACAGGAAACGCCCCAAAGCGCAACATGGACACATCCAATTTTTTGAAAGAAAACAGGTGTTTTTTGCAAACTGCCTACCTGTAGATTTTGGCCTCTAGCTCAGCCGGCACCTATGGAAACCTACCAAACCTGTGCATTTCTGAAAACTGGAGACCTAGGGGAATCCAAGATGGGGTGACTTGTGTGGCTTGGACCAGGTTCTGTTACACAGAATCCTTTGCAAACCTCAAAATTAGGCTAAAAAAACACATGTTCCTCACATTTCTGTGGCAGAAAGTTCTGGAATCTGAGAGGAGCCACAAATTTCCTTCCACCCAGCGTTTCCCCAAGTCTCCCGATAAAAATTATACCTCACTTGTGTGGGTACGCCTAGCTCCCGCGACAGGAAACGCCCCAAAGCGCAATGTGGACACATCCAGTTTTTTAAAAGAAAACAGAGGTGTTTTTTGCAAAGTGCCTACCTGCAGATTTTGGCCTCTAGCTCAGCCGGCACCTAGGGAAACCTACCAAACCTGTGCATTTCTGAAAACTAGAGACCTAGAGGAATCCAAGATAGGGTGACTTGTGTGGCTCGGACCAGGTTCTGTTACCCAGAATCCTTTGCAAACCTCACAATTTGGCTAAAAAAACATATGTTCCTCACATTTCTGTGGCAGAAAGTTCTGGAATCTGAGAGGAGCCACAAATTTCTTTCCACCCAGCGTTCCCCCAAGTCTCCCGATAAAAATGATACCTCACTTGTGTGGGTAGGCCTAGCGCCCGTGACAGGAAACGCCCCAAAGCGCAACGCGGACACATCCAAATTTTTGAAAGAAAACAGAGGTGTTTTTTGCAAAGTGCCTACCTGTAGATTTTGGCCTCTAGCTCAGCCGGCACCTAGGGAAACCTACCAAACCTGTGCATTTCTGAAAACTAGAGACCTAGGGGAATCCAAGATGGGGTGACTTGTGTGGCTCGGACCAGGTTCTGTTACCCAGAATCCTTTGCAAACCTCAAAATTTGGCTAAAAAAACACATGTTCCTCACATTTCTGTGGCAGAAAGTTCTGGAATCTGAGAGGAGCAACAAATTTCCTTCCACCCAGCGTTCCCCCAAGTCTCCCGATAAAAATGATACCGCACTTGTATGGGTAGGCCTAGCGCCCGTGACAGGAAATGCCCCAAAGCGCAACGTGGACACATCCAAATTTTTGAAAGAAAACAGAGGTGTTTTTTGCAAAGTGCCTACCTGTAGATTTTGGCCTCCAGCTCAGCCGGCACCTAGGGAAACCTACCAAACCTGTGCATTTCTGAAATCTAGAGACCTAGGGGAATCCAAGATGTGGTGACTAGTGTGGCTCGGACCAGGTTCTGTTACCCAGAATCCTTTACAAACTTCAAAATTTGGCTAAAAAAACACATGTTCCTCACATTTCTGTGGCAGAAAGTTCTGGAATCTGAGAGGAGCCACAAATTTCCTTCCACCTAGCGTTTCCCCAAGTCTCCCGATAAAAATTATACCTCACTTGTGTGGGTAGGCCTAGCGCCCGCGACAGGAAACGCCCCAAAGCGCAATGTGGACACATCCAAATTTTTTAAAGAAAACAGAGGTGTTTTTTGCAAAGAGCCTACCTGTAGATTTTGGCCTCTAGCTCAGCCGCCACCTAGGGAAACCTACCAAACCTGTGCATTTCTTAAAACTAGAGACCTAGGGGAATCCAAGATGGGGTGACTTGTGTGGCTCGGACCAGGTTCTCTTACCCAGAATCGTTTGCAAACCTCAAAATTTGGCTAAAAAAACACATGTTCCTCACATTTCTGTGGCAGAAAGTTCTGGAATCTGAGAGGAGCCACAAATTTCCTTCCACCCAGCGTTCCCCCAAGTCTCCCGATAAAAATGATAACTCACTTGTGTGAGTAGGCCTAGGGCCTGCGACAGGAAACGCCCCAAAGCGCAACGTGGACACATCCAATTTTTTTAAAGAAAACAGAGGTGTTTTTTGCAAAGTGCCTACCTGTAGATTTTGACCTCTAGCTCAGCCGGCACCTAGGGAAACCTACCAAACCTGTGCATTTCTGAAAACTAGAGACCTAGGGGAATCCAAGATGGGGTGACTTGTGTGGCTCGGACGAGGTTCTGTTATCTAGAATCCTTTGCAAACCTCAAAATTTGGCTTAAAAAAACACACGTTCCTCACATTTCTGTGGCAGAAAGTTCTGGAATCTGAGAGGAGCCACAAATTTCCTTCCACCCAGCGTTCCCCTAAGTCTCCCGATAAAAATGATACCTCACTTGTGTGGGTAGGCCTAGCGCCCGCGACAGGAAACGCCCCAAAGCGCAACGTGCACACATCCAATTTTTTGAAAGAAAACAGAGGTGTTTTTTGCAAAGTGCCTACCTGTAGATTTTGGCCTCTAGCTCAGCCGGCACCTAGGGAAACCTACCAAACCTGTGCATTTCTGAAAACTAGAGACCTAGGGGAATCCAAGATGGCGTGACTTGTGTGGCTCGGACCAGGTTCTGTTACCTAGAATCCTTTGCAAACCTCAAAATTTGGCTAAAAAAACACATGTTCCTCATATTTCTGTGGCAGAAAGTTCTGGAATCTGAGAGGAGCCACAAATTTCCTTCCACCCAGCGTTCCCCCAAGTCTCCCGATAAAAATGATTCCTCACTTGTGTGGGTAGGCCTAGCGCCCGCAACAGGAAACGCCCCAAAGCGCAACGTGGACACATCCAAATTTTTGAAAGAAAACAGAAACAGAGGTGTTTTTTGCAAAGTGCCCACCTGTAGATTGTGGCCTCTAGCTCAGCCGGCACCTAGGGAAACCTACCAAACTTGTGCATTTCTGAAAACTAGAGACCTAGGGGAATCCAAGATGGGGTGACTTGTGTGGCTCGGACCAGGTTCTGTTACCCAGAATCCTTTGCAAACCTCACAATTTGGCTAAAAAAAACACATGTTCCTCACATTTCTGTGGCAGAAAGTTCTGGAATCTGAGAGGAGCCACAAATTTCCTTCCACCCAGCGTTCCCCCAGTGTGGGTAGGCCTAGCGCCCGTGACAGGAAACGCCCCAAAGCGCAACGTGGACACATCCAAATTTTTGAAAGAAAACAGAGGTGTTTTTTGCAAAGTGCCTACCTGTAGTTTTTGGCCTCTAGCTCAGCCGGCACCTAGGGAAACCTACCAAACCTGTGCATTTCTGAAAACTAGAGACCTAGGGGAATCCAAGATGGGGTGACTTGTGTGGCTCAGACCAGGTTCTGTTACCCAGAATCCTTTGCAAACTTCAAAATTTGGCTAAAAAAACACATGTTCCTCACATTTCTGTGGCAGAAAGTTCTGGAATCTGAGAGGAGCCACAAATTTCCTTCCACCCAGCGTTCCCCCAGTGTGGGTAGGCCTAGCGCCCGTGACAGGAAACGCCCCAAAGCGCAACGTGGACACATCCAAATTTTTGAAAGAAAACAGAGGTGTTTTTTGCTGTAGTTATTGGCCTCTAGCTCAGCTGGCACCTAGGGAAACCTACCAAACCTGTGAATTTCTGAAAACTAGAGACGTAGGGGAATCCAAGATGGGGTGACTTGTGTGGCTCGGACCAGGTTCTGTTACCCAGAATCCTTTGCAAACCTCAAAATTTGGCTAAAAAAACACATGTTCCTCACATTTCTGTGGCAGAAAGTTCTGGAATCTGAGAGGAGCAACAAATTTCCTTCCACCCAGTGTTCCCCCAAGTCTCCCGATAAAAATGATACCACACTTGTATGGGTAGGCCTAGCGCCCGTGACAGGAAATGCCCCAAAGCGCAACGTGGACACATCCAAATTTTTGAAAGAAAACAGAGGTGTTTTTTGCAAAGTGCCTACCTGTAGTTTTTGGCCTCTAGCTCAGCCGGCACCTACGGAAACCTACCAAACCTGTGCATTTCTGAAAACTAGAGACCTAGGGGAATCCAAGATGGGGTGACTTGTGTGGCTCGGACCAGGTTCTGTTACCCAGAATCCTTTGCAAACTTCAAAATTTGGCTAAAAAAACACATGTTCCTCACATTTCTGTGGCAGAAAGTTCTGGAATCTGAGAGGAGCCACAAATTTCCTTCCACCCAGCGTTCCCCCAAGTCTCCCGATAAAAATGATACCTCACTTGTGTGGGTAGGCCTAGCGCCTGTGACAGGAAACGCCCCAAAGCGCAACGCGGACACATCCAAATTTTTGAAAGAAAACAGAGGTGTTTTTTGCAAAGTGCCTACCTGTAGATTTTGGCCTCTAGCTCAGCCGGCACCTAGGGAAACCTACCAAACCTGTGCATTTCTGAAAACTAGAGACCTAGGGGAATCCAAGATGGGGTGACTTGTGTGGCTCGGACCATGTTCTGTTACCTAGAATCCTTTGCAAACCTCAAAATTTGGCTAAAAAAACACATGTTCCTCATATTTCTGTGGCAGAAAGTTCTGGAATCTGAGAGGAGCCACAAATTTCCTTCCACCCAGCGTTCCCCCAAGTCTCCCGATAAAAATGATACCTCACTTGTGTGGGTAGGCCTAGCGCCCGCAACAGGAAACGCCCCAAAGCGCAACGTGGACACATCCAAATTTTTGAAAGAAAACAGAAACAGAGGTGTTTTTTGCAAATTGCCCACCTGTAGATTGTGGCCTCTAGCTCACCCGGCACCTATGGAAACCTACCAAACCTGTGCATTTCTGAAAACTAGAGACCTAGGGGAATCCAAGATGGGGTGACTTGTGTGGCTCGGACCAGGTTCTGTTACCCAGAATCCTTTGCAAACCTCACAATTTGGCTTAAAAAACACACGTTCCTCTCATTTCTGTGGCAGAAAGTTCTGGAATCTGAGAGGAGCAACAAATTTCCTTCCACCCAGCGTTCCCCCAAGTCTCCCGATAAAAATGATACCGCACTTGTATGGGTAGGCCTAGCGCCCGTGACAGGAAATGCCCCAAAGCGCAACGTGGACACATCCAAATTTTTGAAAGAAAACAGAGGTGTTTTTTGCAAAGTGCCTACCTGTAGATTTTGGCCTCCAGCTCAGCCGGCACCTAGGGAAAACCTACCAAACCTGTGCATTTCTGAAATCTAGAGACCTAGGGGAATCCAAGATGGGGTGACTTGTGTGGCTCGGACCAGGTTCTGTTACCCAGAATCCTTTGCAAACTTCAAAATTTGGCTAAAAAAACACATGTTCCTCACATTTCTGTGGCAGAAAGTTCTGGAATCTGAGAGGAGCCACAAATTTCCTTCCACCCAGCGTTTCCCCAAGTGTCCCGATAAAAATTATACCTCACTTGTGTGGGTAGGCCTAGCGCCCGCGACAGGAAACGCCCCAAAGCGCAATGTGGACACATCCAAATTTTTTAAAGAAAACAGAGGTGTTTTTTGCAAAGAGCCTACCTGTAGATTTTGGCCTCTAGCTCAGCCGCCACCTAGGGAAACCTACCAAACCTGTGCATTTCTGAAAACTAGAGACCTAGGGGAATCCAAGATGGGGTGACTTGTGTGGCTCGGACCAGGTTCTCTTACCCAGAATCGTTTGCAAACCTCAAAATTTGGCTAAAAAAACACATGTTCCTCACATTTCTGTGGCAGAAAGTTCTGGAATCTGAGAGGAGCCACAAATTTCCTTCCACCCAGCGTTCCCCCAAGTCTCCCGATAAAAATGATACCTCACTTGTGTGAGTAGGCCTAGCGCCTGCGACAGGAAACGCCCCAAAGCGCAACGTGGACACATCCAATTTTTTGAAAGAAAACAGAGGTGTTTTTTGCAAAGTGCCTACCTGTAGATTTGACCTCTAGCTCAGCCGGCACCTAGGGAAACCTACCAAACCTGTGCATTTCTGAAAACTAGAGACCTAGGGGAATCCAAGATGGGGTGACTTGTGTTGCTCGGACGAGGTTCTGTTATCTAGAATCCTTTGCAAACCTCAAAATTTGCCTTAAAAAAACACACGTTCCTCTCATTTCTGTGGCAGAAAGTTCTGGAATCTGAGAGGAGCCACAAATTTCCTTCCACCGAGCGTTCCCCTAAGTCTCCCGATAAAAATGATACCTCACTTGTGTGGGTAGGCCTAGCGCCCGCGACAGGAAACGCCCCAAAGCGCAACGTGCACACATCCAATTTTTTGAAAGAAAACAGAGGGGTTTTTTGCAAAGTGCCTACCTGTAGATTTTGGCCTCTAGCTCAGCCGGCACCTAGGGAAACCTACCAAACCTGTGCATTTCTGAAAACTAGAGACCTAGGGGAATCCAAGATGGCGTGACTTGTGTGGCTCGGACCAGGTCTGTTACCTAGAATCCTTTGCAAACCTCAAAATTTGGCTAAAAAAACACATGTTCCTCATATTTCTGTGGCAGAAAGTTCTGGAATCTGAGAGGAGCCACAAATTTCCTTCCACCCAGCGTTCCCCCAAGTCTCCCGATAAAAATGATACCTCACTTGTGTGGGTAGGCCTAGCGCCCGCAACAGGAAACGCCCCAAAGCGCAACGTGGACACATCCAAATTTTTGAAAGAAAACAGAAACAGAGGTGTTTTTTGCAAAGTGCCCACTTGTAGATTGTGGCCTCTAGCTCAGCCGGCACCTGGGGAAACCTACCAAACTTGTGCATTTCTGAAAACTAGACACCTAGGGGAATCCAAGATGGGGTGACTTGTGTGGCTCGGACCAGGTTCTGTTACCCAGAATCCTTTGCAAACCTCACAATTTGGCTAAAAAAACACATGTTCCTCACATTTCTGTGGCAGAAAGTTCTGGAATCTGAGAGGAGCCACAAATTTCCTTCCACCCAGCGTTCCCCCAGTGTGGGTAGGCCTAGCGCCCGTGACAGGAAACGCCCCAAAGCGCAACGTGGACACATCCAAATTTTTGAAAGAAAACAGAGGTGTTTTTTGAAAAGTGCCTACCTGTAGTTTTTGGCCTCTAGCTCAGCCGGCACCTAGGGAAACCTACCAAACCTGTGCATTTCTGAAAACTAGAGACCTAGGGGAATCCAAGATGGGGTGATTTGTGTGGCTCGGACCAGGTTCTGTTACCCAGAATCCTTTGCAAACTTCAAAATTTGGCTAAAAAAACACATGTTCCTCACATTTCTGTGGCAGAAAGTTCTGGAATCTGAGAGGAGCCACAAATTTCCTTCCACCCAGCGTTCCCCCAAGACTCCCGATAAAAATGATACCTCACTTGTGTGGGTAGGCCTAGCGCCCGCGACAGGAAACGCCCCAAAGCGCAACGCGGACACATCCAAATTTTTGAAATAAAACAGAGGTGTTTTTTGCAAAGTGCCTACCTGTAGATTTTGGCCTCTAGCTCAGCCGGCACCTAGGGAAACCTACCAAACCTGTGCATTTCTGAAAACTAGAGACCTAGAGGAATCCAAGATGGGGTGACTTGTGTGACTCCGACCAGGTTCTGTTACCCAGAATCCTTTGCAAACCTCACAATTTGGCTAAAAAAACACATGTTCCTCACATTTCTGTGGCAGAAAGTTCTGGAATCTGAGAGGAGCCACAAATTTCCTTCCACCCAGCGTTCCCCCAGTGTGGGTAGGCCTAGCGCCCGTGACAGGAAACGCCCCAAAGCGCAACGTGGACACATCCACATTTTTGAAAACAAACAGAGGTGTTTTTTGCAAAGTGCCTACCTGTAGTTATTGGCCTCTAGCTCAGCTGGCACCTAGGGAAACCTACCAAACCTGTGCATTTCTGAAAACTAGAGACGTAGGGGAATCCAAGATGGGGTGACTTGTGTGGCTCGGACCAGGTTCTGTTACCCAGAATCCTTTGCAAACTTCAAAATTTGGCTAAAAAAAAAAACATGTTCCTCACATTTCTGTGGCAGAAAGTTCTGGAATCTGAGAGGAGCCACAAATTTCCTTCCACCCAGCGTTCCC
This sequence comes from Pleurodeles waltl, assembly GCF_031143425.1. NCBI lineage: Eukaryota > Metazoa > Chordata > Amphibia > Caudata > Salamandridae > Pleurodeles > Pleurodeles waltl. Next base: position 1,274,587,887 of record NC_090446.1, on the reverse strand, counting down.
CCAAGTCTCCCGATAAAAATGATACCTCACTTGTGTGGGTAGGCCTAGCGCCCGCGACAGGAAACGCCACAAAGCGCAACGCGGACACATCCAAATTTTTGAAAGAAAACAGAGGTGTTTTTTGCAAAGTGCCTACCTGTAGATTTTGGCCTCTAGCTCAGCCGGCACCTAGGGAAACCTACCAAACCTGTGCATTTCTGAAAACTAGAGACCTAGGGGAATCCAAGATGGGGGTGACTTGTGTGGCTCGGACCAGGTTCTGTTACCCAGAATCCTTTGCAAACCTCAAAATTTGGCTAAAAAAACACATGTTCCTCACATTTCTGTGGCAGAAAGTTCTGGAATCTGAGAGGAGCAACAAATTTCCTTCCACCCAGTGTTCCCCCAAGTCTCCCGATAAAAATGATACCGCACTTGTATGGGTAGGCCTAGCGCCCGTGACAGGAAATGCCCCAAAGCGCAACGTGGACACATCCAAATTTTTGATAGAAAACAGAGGTGTTTTTTGCAAAGTGCCTACCTGTAGTTTTTGGCCTCTAGCTCAGCCGGCACCTACGGAAACCTACCAAACCTGTGCATTTCTGAAAACTAAAGACCTAGGGGAATCCAAGATGGGGTGACTTGTGTGGCTCGGACCAGGTTCTGTTACCCAGAATCCTTTGCAAACTTCAAAATTTGGCTAAAAAAACACATGTTCCTCACATTTCTGTGGCAGAAAGTTCTGGAATCTCAGAGGAGCCACAAATTTCCTTCCACCAAGCGTTCCCCCAAGTCTCCCGATAAAAATGATACCTCACTTGTGTGGGTAGGCCTAGCGCCCGTGACAGGAAACGCCCCAAAGCGCAACGCGGACACATCCACATTTTTGAAAGAAAACAGAGGTGTTTTTTGCAAAGTGCCTACCTGTAGATTTTGGCCTCTAGCTCAGCCGACACCTAGGGAAACCTACCAAACCTGTGCATTTCTGAAAACTAGAGACCTAGGGGAATCCAAGATGGGGTGACTTGTGTTGCTCGGACCAGGTTCTGTTACCTAGAATCCTTTGCAAACCTCAAAATTTGGCTAAAAAAACACATGTTCCTCATATTTCTATGGCAGAAAGTTCTGGAATCTGAGAGGAGCCACAAATTTCTTTCCACCCAGCGTTTCCCCAAGTCTCCCAGGCCTAGCGCCCGCAACAGGAAACGCCCCAAAGCGCAACGTGGACACATCCAAATTTTTGAAAGAAAACAGAAACAGAGGTGTTTTTTGCAAAGTGCCCACCTGTAGATTGTGGCCTCTAGCTCAGCCGGCACCTAGGGAAACCTACCAAACCTGTGCATTTCTGAAAACTAGAGACCTAGGGGAATCCAAGACGGGGTGACTTGTGTGGCTCGGACCAGGTTCTGTTACCCAGAATCCTTTGCAAACCTCAAAATTTGGCTAAAAAAACACATGTTCCTCACATTTCTGTGGCAGAAAGTTCTGGAATCTGAGAGGAGCAACAAATTTCCTTCCACCCAGCGTTCCCCTAAGTCTCCCGATAAAAATGATACCGCACTTGTATGGGTAGGCCTAGCGCCCGTGACAGGAAATGCCCCAAAGCGCAACGTGGACACATCCAATTTTTTGAAAGAAAACAGAGGTGTTTTTTGCAAAGTGCCTACCTGTAGATTTCGGCCTCTAGCTCAGCCGGCACCTAGGGAAACCTACCAAACCTGTGCATTTCTGAAATCTAGAGACCTAGGGGAATCCAAGATGGGGTGACTTGTGTGGCTCGGACCAGGTTCTGTTACCCAGAATCCTTTGCAAACTTCAAAATTTGGCTAAAAAAACACATGTTCCTCACAATTCTGTGGCAGAAAGTTCTGGAATCTGAGAGGAGCCACAAATTTACTTCCACCCAGCGTTTCCCCAAGTCTCCCGATAAAAATGATACCTCACTTGTGTGGGTAGGCCTAGAGCCCGCGACAGGAAACGCCCCAAAGCGCAACGTGGACACATCCAAATTTTTTAAAGAAAACAGAGGTGTTTTTTGCAAAGTGCCTACCTGTGGATTTTGGTCTCTAGCTCAGCCGGCACCTAGGGAAACCTACCAAACCTGTGCATTTCTGAAAACTAGAGACCTAGGGGAATCCAAGATGGGGGTGACTTGTGTGGCTCGGACCAGGTTCTGTTACCTAGAATCCTTTGCAAACCTCAAAAGTAGGCTTAAAAAACACACGTTCCTCACATTTCTGTGGCAGAAAGTTCTGGAATCTGAGAGGAGCCACAAATTTCCTTCCACCCAGCGTTCCACCCAGCGTTCCCCCAAGTCTCCCGATAAAAATGATACCTCACTTGTGTGAGTAGGCCTAGCGCCCGTGACAGGAAACGCCCCAAAGCGCAACGTGGACACATCCAATTTTTTGAAAGAAAACAGAGGTGTTTTTTGCAAAGTGCCTACCTGTAGATTTTGACCTCTAGCTCAGCCGGCACCTAGGGAAACCTACCAAACCTGTGCATTTCTGAAAACTAGAGACCTAGGGGAATCCAAGATGGGGGTGACTTGTGTGGCTCGGACCAGGTTCTGTTACCTAGAATCCTTTGCAAACCTCAAAATTAGGCTTAAAAAACACACGTTCCTCACATTTCTGTGGCAGAAAGTTCTGGAATCTGAGAGGAGCCACAAATTTCCTTCCACCCAGCGTTCCCCTAAGTCTCCTGATAAAAATGATACCTCACTTGTGTGGGTAGGCCTAGCGCCAGCGACAGGAAACGCCCCAAAGCGCAACGTGGACACATCCAAATTTTTAATAGAAAACAGAAACAGAGGTGTTTTTTGCAAAGTGCCCACCTGTAGATTGTGGCCTCTAGCTCAGCCGGCACCTAGGGAAACCTACCAAACATGTGCATTTCTGAGAACTAGAGACCTAGGGGAATCCAAGATGGGGTGACTTGTGTGGCTCGGACCAGGTTCTGTTACCCAGAATCCTTTGCAAACTTCAAAATTTGGCTAAAAAAACACATGTTCCTCACAGTTCTGTGGCAGAAAGTTCTGGAATCTGAGAGGAGCCACAAATTTCCTTCCACCCAGCGTTCCCCCAAGACTCCCGATAAAAATGATACCTCACTTGTCTGGGTAGGCCTAGCGCCCGCGACAGGAAACGCCCCAAAGCGCAACGCGGACACATCCAAATTTTTGAAATAAAACAGAGGTGTTTTTTGCAAAGTGCCTACCTGTAGATTTTGGCCTCTAGCTCAGCCGGCACCTAGGGAAACCTACCAAACCTGTGCATTTCTGAAAACTAGAGACCTTGAGGAATCCAAGATGGGGTGACTTGTGTGACTCCGACGAGGTTCTGTTACCCAGAATCCTTTGCAAACCTCACAATTTGGCAAAAAAAACACATGTTCCTCACATTTCTGTGGCAGAAAGTTCTGGAATCTGAGAGGAGCCACAAATTTCCTTCCACCCAGCGTTCCCCCAGTGTGGGTAGGCCTAGCGCCCGTGACAGGAAACGCCCCAAAGCGCAACGTGGACACATCCAAATTTTTGAAAGAAAACAGAGTTGTTTTTTGCAAAGTGCCTACCTGTAGTTATTGGCCTCTAGCTCAGCTGGCACCTAGGGAAACCTACCAAACCTGTGCATTTCTGAAAACTAGAGACGTAGGGGAATCCAAGATGGGGTGACTTGTGTGGCTCGGACCAGGTTCTGTTACCCAGAATCCTTTGCAAACTTCAAAATTTGGCTAAAAAAAAAAACATGTTCCTCACATTTCTGTGGCAGAAAGTTCTGGAATCTGAGAGGAGCCACAAATTTCCTTCCACCCAGCGTTTCCCCAAGTCTCCCGATAAAAATGATACCTCACTTGCGTGGGTAGGCCTAGCGCCCGCGACAGGAAACGCCCCAAAGCGCAACGCGGACACATCCACATTTTTGAAAGAAAACAGAGGTGTTTTTTGCAAAGTGCCTACCTGTAGATTTTGGCCTCTAGCTCAGCCGGCACCTAGGGAAACCTACCAAACCTGTGCATTTCTGAAAACTAGAGACCTAGGGGAATCCAAGATGGGGGTGACTTGTGTGGCTCGGACCAGGTTCTGTTACCCAGAATCCTTTGCAAACCTCAATATGTGGCTAAAAAAACACATGTTCCTCACATTTCTGTGGCAGAAAGTTCTGGAATCTGAGAGGAGCAACAAATTTCCTTCCACCCAGTGTTCCCCCAAGTCTCCCGATAAAAATGATACCGCACTTGTATGGGTAGGCCTAGCGCCCGTGACAGGAAATGCCCCAAAGCGCAACGTGGACACATCCAAATTTTTGAAAGAAAACAGAGGTGTTTTTTGCAAAGTGCCTACCTGTAGTTTTTGGCCTCTAACTCAGCCGGCACCTACGGAAACCTACCAAACCTGTGCATTTCTGAAAACTAGAGACCTAGGGGAATCCAAGATGGGGTGACTTGTGTGGCTCGGACCAGGTTCAGTTACCCAGAATCCTTTGCAAACTTGAAAATTTGGCTAAAAAAACACATGTTCCTCACATTTCTGTGGCAGAAAGTTCTGGAATCTCAGAGGAGCCACAAATTTCCTTCCACCCAGCGTTCCCCCAAGTCTCCCGATAAAAATGATACCTCACTTGTGTGGGTAGGCCTAGCGCCCGTGACAGGAAACGCCCCAAAGCGCAACGCGGACACATCCAAATTTTTGAAAGAAAACAGAGGTGTTTTTTGCAAAGTGCCTACCTGTAGATTTTGGCCTCTAGCTCAGCCGGCACCTAGGGAAACCTACCAAACCTGTGCATTTCTGAAAACTAGAGACCTAGGGGAATCCAAGATGGGGGTGACTTGTGTGGCTCGGACCAGGTTCTGTTACCCAGAATCCTTTGCAAACCTCAAAATTTGGCTAAAAAAACACATGTTCCTCACATTTCTGTTGCAGAAAGTTCTGGAATCTGAGAGGAGCAACAAATTTCCTTCCACCCAGTGTTCCCCCAAGTCTCCCGATAAAAATGATACCGCACTTGTATGGGTAGGCCTAGCGCCCGTGACAGGAAATGCCCCAAAGCGCAACGTGGACACATCCAAATTTTTGAAAGAAAACAGAGGTGTTTTTTGCAAAGTGCCTACCTGTAGTTTTTGGCCTCTAGCTCAGCCGGCACCTATGGAAACCTACCAAACCTGTGCATTTCTGAAAACTAGAGACCTAGGGGAATCCAAGATGGGGTGACTTGTGTGGCTCGGACCAGGTTCTGTTACCCAGAATCCTTTGCAAACTTCAAAATTTGGCTAAAAAAACACATGTTCCTCACATTTCTGTGGCAGAAAGTTCTGGAATCTCAGAGGAGCCACAAATTTCCTTCCACCAAGCGTTCCCCCAAGTCTCCCGATAAAAATGATACCTCACTTGTGTGGGTAGGCCTAGCGCCCGTGACAGGAAACGCCCCAAAGCGCAACGCGGACACATCCACATTTTTGAAAGAAAACAGAGGTGTTTTTTGCAAAGTGCCTACCTGTAGATTTTGGCCTCTAGCTCAGCCGACACCTAGGGAAACCTACCAAACCTGTGCATTTCTGAAAACTAGAGACCTAGGGGAATCCAAGATGGGGTGACTTGTGTGGCTCGGACCAGGTTCTGTTACCTAGAATCCTTTGCAAACCTCAAAATTTGGCTAAAAAAACACATGTTCCTCATATTTCTGTGGCAGAAAGTTCTGGAATCTGAGAGGAGCCACAAATTTCTTTCCACCCAGCGTTTCCCCAAGTCTCCCAGGCCTAGCGCCCGCAACAGGAAACGCCCCAAAGCGCAACGTGGACACATCCAAATTTTTGAAAGAAAACAGAAACAGAGGTGTTTTTTGCAAAGTGCCCACCTGTAGATTGTGGCCTCTAGCTCAGCCGGCACCTAGGGAAACCTACCAAACCTGTGCATTTCTGAAAACTAGAGACCTAGGGGAATCCAAGACGGGGTGACTTGTGTGGCTCGGACCAGGTTCTGTTACCCAGAATCCTTTGCAAACCTCAAAATTTGGCTAAAAAACACATGTTCCTCACATTTCTGTGGCAGAAAGTTCTGGAATCTGAGAGGAGCAACAAATTTCCTTCCACCCAGCGTTCCCCTAAGTCTCCCGATAAAAATGATACCACACTTGTATGGGTAGGCCTAGCGCCCGTGACAGGAAATGCCCCAAAGTGCAACGTGGACACATCCAATTTTTTGAAAGAAAACAGAGGTGTTTTTTGCAAAGTGCCTACCTGTAGATTTCGGCCTCTAGCTCAGCCGGCACCTAGGGAAACCTACCAAACCTGTGCATTTCTGAAATCTAGAGACCTAGGGGAATCCAAGATGGGGTGACTTGTGTGGCTCGGACCAGGTTCTGTTACCCAGAATCCTTTGCAAACTTCAAAATTTGGCTAAAAAAACACATGTTCCTCACAATTCTGTGGCAGAAAGTTCTGGAATCTGAGAGGAGCCACAAATTTCCTTCCACCCAGCGTTTCCCCAAGTCTCCCGATAAAAATGATACCTCACTTGTGTGGGTAGGCCTAGAGCCCGCGACAGGAAACGCCCCAAAGCGCAACGTGGACACATCCACATTTTTTAAAGAAAACAGAGGTGTTTTTTGCAAAGTGCCTACCTGTGGATTTTGGTCTCTAGCTCAGCCGGCACCTAGGGAAACCTACCAAACCTGTGCATTTCTGAAAACTAGAGACCTAGGGGAATCCAAGATGGGGTGACTTGTGTGGCTCGGACCAGCTTCTGTTACCCAGAATTGTTTGCAAACCTCAAAATGTGGCTAAAAAAACACATGTTCCTCACATTTCTGTGGCAGAAAGTTCTGGAATCTGAGAGGAGCCACAAATTTCCTTCCACCCAGCGTTCCACCCAGCGTTCCCCCAAGTCTCCCGATAAAAATGATACCTCACTTGTGTGAGTAGGCCTAGCGCCCGTGACAGGAAACGCCCCAAAGCGCAACGTGGACACATCCAATTTTTTGAAAGAAAACAGAGGTGTTTTTTGCAAAGTGCCTACCTGTAGATTTTGACCTCTAGCTCAGCCGGCACATAGGGAAACCTACCAAACCTGTGCATTTCTGAAAACTAGAGACCTAGGGGAATCCAAGATGGGGTGACTTGTGTGGCTCGGACCAGGTTCTGTTACCTAGAATCCTTTGCAAACCTCAAAATTAGGCTTAAAAAACACACGTTCCTCACATTTCTGTGGCAGAAAGTTCTGGAATCTGAGAGGAGCCACAAATTTCCTTCCACCCAGCGTTCCCCTAAGTCTCCCGATAAAAATGATACCTCACTTGTGTGGGTAGGCCTAGCGCCAGCGACAGGAAACGCCCCAAAGCGCAACGTGCACACATCCAATTTTTTGAAAGAAAACAGAGGTGTTTTTTGCAAAGTGCCTACCTGTAGATTTCGGCCTCTAGCTCAGCCGGCACCTAGGGAAACCTACCAAACCTGTGCATTTCTGAAAACTAGAGACCTAGGGGAATCCAAGATGGGGTGACTTGTGTGGCTCGGACCAGGTTCTGTTACCTAGAATCCTTTGCAAACCTCAAAATTTGGCTAAAAAAACACATGTTCCTCATATTTCTGTGGCAGAAAGTTCTGGAATCTGAGAGGAGCCACACATTTCCTTCCACCCAGCGTTCCCCCAAGTCTCCCGATAAAAATGATACCTCACTTGTGTGGGTAGGCCTAGCGCCTGCAACAGGAAACGCCCCAAAGCGCAACGTGGACACATCCAAATTTTTAAAAGAAAACAGAAACAGAGGTGTTTTTTGCAAAGTGCCCACCTGTAGATTGTGGCCTCTAGCTCAGCCGGCACCTAGGGAAACCTACCAAACATGTGCATTTCTGAGAACTAGAGACCTAGGGGAATCCAAGATGGGGTGACTTGTGTGGCTCGGACCAGGTTCTGTTACCCAGAATCCTTTGCAAACCTCACAATTTGGCTAAAAAAACACATGTTCCTCACATTTCTGTGGCAGAAAGTTCTGGAATCTGAGAGGAGCGACAAATTTCCTTCCACCCAGCGTTCCCCCAGTGTGGGTAGACCTAGCGCCCGTGACAGGAAACGCCCCAAAGCGCAACGTGGACACATCCAAATTTTTGAAAGAAAACAGAGGTGTTTTTTGAAAAGTGCCTACCTGTAGTTTTTGGCCTCTAGCTCAGCCGGCACCTAGGGAAACCTACCAAACCTGTGCATTTCTGAAAACTAGAGACCTAGGGGAATCCAAGATGGGGTGATTTGTGTGGCTCGGACCAGGTTCTGTTACCCAGAATCCTTTGCAAACTTCAAAATTTGGCTAAAAAAACACATGTTCCTCACATTTCTGTGGCAGAAAGTTCTGGAATCTGAGAGGAGCCACAAATTTCCTTCCACCCAGCGTTCCCCCAAGACTCCCGATAAAAATGATACCTCACTTGTGTGGGTAGGCCTAGCGCCCGCGACAGGAAACGCCCCAAAGCGCAACGCGGACACATCCAAATTTTTGAAATAAAACAGAGGTGTTTTTTGCAAAGTGCCTACCTGTAGATTTTGGCCTCTAGCTCAGCCGGCACCTAGGGAAACCTACCAAACCTGTGCATTTCTGAAAACTAGAGACCTAGAGGAATCCAAGATGGGGTGACTTGTGTGACTCCGACCAGGTTCTGTTACCCAGAATCCTTTGCAAACCTCACAATTTGGCTAAAAAAACACATGTTCCTCACATTTCTGTGGCAGAAAGTTCTGGAATCTGAGAGGAGCCACAAATTTCCTTCCACCCAGCGTTCCCCCAGTGTGGGTAGACCTAGCGCCCGTGACAGGAAACGCCCCAAAGCGCAACGTGGACACATCCAAATTTTTGAAAGAAAACAGAGGTGTTTTTTGCAAAGTGCCTACCTGTAGTTATTGGCCTCTAGCTCAGCTGGCACCTAGGGAAACCTACCAAACCTGTGCATTTCTGAAAACTAGAGACGTAGGGGAATCCAAGATGGGGTGACTTGTGTGGCTCGGACCAGGTTCTGTTACCCAGAATCCTTTGCAAACTTCAAAATTTGGCTAAAAAAAAAACATGTTCCTCACATTTCTGTGGCAGAAAGTTCTGGAATCTGAGAGGAGCCACAAATTTCCTTCCACCCAGCGTTCCCCCAAGTCTCCCGATAAAAATGATACCTCACTTGTGTGGGTAGGCCTAGCGCCCGCGACAGGAAACGCCCCAAAGCGCAACGCGGACACATCCAAATTTTTGAAAGAAAACAGAGGTGTTTTTTGCAAAGTGCCTACCTGTAGTTTTTGGCCTCTAGCTCAGCCGGCACCTACGGAAACCTACCAAACCTGTGCATTTCTGAAAACTAGAGACCTAGGGGAATCCAAGATGGGGTGACTTGTGTGGCTCGGACCAGGTTCTGTTACCCAGAATCCTTTGCAAACTTCAAAATTTGGCTAAAAAAACACATGTTCCTCACATTTCTGTGGCAGAAAGTTCTGGAATCTCAGAGGAGCCTCAAATTTCCTTCCACCCAGCGTTCCCCCAAGTCTCCCGATAAAAATGATACCTCACTTGTGTGGGTAGGCCTAGCGCCCGTGACAGGAAACGCCCCAAAGCGCAACGCGGACACATCCAAATTTTTGAAAGAAAACAGAGGTGTTTTTTGCAAAGTGCCTACCTGTAGATTTTGGCCTCTAGCTCAGCCGGCACCTAGGGAAACCTACCAAACCTGTGCATTTCTGAAAACTAGAGACCTAGGGGAATCCAAGATGGGGTGAATTGTGTGGCTCGGACCAGGTTCTGTTACCTAGAATCCTTTGCAAACCTCAAAATTTGGCTAAAAAAACACATGTTCCTCATATTTCTGTGGCAGAAAGTTCTGGAATCTGAGAGGAGCCACAAATTTCTTTCCACCCAGCGTTTCCCCAAGTCTCCCAGGCCTAGCGCCCGCAACAGGAAACGCCCCAAAGCGCAACGTGGACACATCCAAATTTTTGAAAGAAAACAGAAACAGAGGTGTTTTTTGCAAAGTGCCCACCTGTAGATTGTGGCCTCTAGCTCAGCCGGCACCTAGGGAAACCTACCAAACCTGTGCATTTCTGAAAACTAGAGACCTAGGGGAATCCAAGACGGGGTGACTTGTGTGGCTCGGACCAGGTTCTGTTACCCAGAATCCTTTGCAAACCTCAAAATTTGGCTAAAAAAACACATGTTCCTCACATTTCTGTGGCAGAAAGTTCTGGAATCTGAGAGGAGCAACAAATTTCCTTCCACCCAGCGTTCCCCTAAGTCTCCCGATAAAAATGATACCGCACTTGTATGGGTAGGCCTAGCGCCCGTGACAGGAAATGCCCCAAAGCGCAACGTGGACACATCCAATTTTTTGAAAGAACACAGAGGTGTTTTTTGCAAAGTGCTTACCTGTAGATTTCGGCCTCTAGCTCAGCCGGCACCTAGGGAAACCTACCAAACCTGTGCATTTCTGAAATCTAGAGACCTAGGGGAATCCAAGATGGGGTGACTTGTGTGGCTCGGACAAGGTTCTGTTACCCAGAATCCTTTGCAAACTTCAAAATTTGGCTAAAAAAACACATGTTCCTCACAATTCTGTGGCAGAAAGTTCTGGAATCTGAGAGGAGCCACAAATTTCCTTCCACCCAGCGTTTCCCCAAGTCTCCCGATAAAAATGATACCTCACTTGTGTGGGTAGGCCTAGAGCCCGCGACAGGAAACACCCCAAAGCGCAACGTGGACACATCCAAATTTTTTAAAGAAAACAGAGGTGTTTTTTGCAAAGTGCCTACCTGTGGATTTTGGTCTCTAGCTCAGCCGGCACCTAGGGAAACCTACCAAACCTGTGCATTTCTGAAAACTAGAGACCTAGGGGAATCCAAGATGGGGTGACTTGTGTGGCTCGGACCAGGTTCTGTTACCCAGAATTGTTTGCAAACCTCAAAATGTGGCTAACAAAACACATGTTCCTCACATTTCTGTGGCAGAAAGTTCTGGAATCTGAGAGGAGCCACAAATTTCCTTCCACCCAGCGTTTCCCCAAGTCTCCCAGGCCTAGCGCCCGCAACAGGAAACGCCCCAAAGCGCAACATGGACACATCCACATTTTTTAAAGAAAACAGAAACAGAGGTGTTTTTTGCAAAGTTCCCACCTGTAGATTGTGGCCTCTAGCTCAGCCGGCACCTAGGGAAACCTACCAAACCTGTGCATTTCTGAAAACTAGAGACCTAGGGGAATCCAAGACGGGGTGACTTGTGTGGCTCGGACCAGGTTCTGTTACCTAGAATCCTTTGCAAACCTCAAAATTAGGCTTAAAAAACACACGTTCCTCACATTTCTGTTGTTGAAAGTTCTGGAATCTGAGAGGAGCCACAAATTTCCTTCCACCCAGCGTTCCCCTACGTCTCCCGATAAAAATGATACCTCACTTGTGTGGGTAGGCCTAGCGCCAGCGACAGGAAACGCCCCAAAGCGCAACGTGCACACATCCAATTTTTTGAAAGAAAACAGAGGTGTTTTTTGCAAAGTGCCTACCTGTAGATTTCGGCCTCTAGCTCAGCCGGCACCTAGGGAAACCTACCAAACCTGTGCATTTCTGAAAACTAGAGACCTAGGGGAATCCAAGATGGGGTGACTTGTGTGGCTCGGACCAGGTTCTGTTACCTAGAATCCTTTGCAAACCTCAAAATTTGGCTAAAAAAACACATGTTCCTCATATTTCTGTGGCAGAAAGTTCTGGAATCTGAGAGGAGCCACAAATTTCCTTCCACCCAGCGTTTCCCCAAGTCTCCCGATAAAAATGATACCTCACTTGTGTGGGTAGGCCTAGAGCCCACGACAGGAAACGCCCCAAAGCGCAACGTGGACACATCCAAATTTTTTAAAGAAAACAGAGGTGTTTTTTGCAAAGTGCCTACCTGTGGATTTTGGTCTCTAGCTCAGCCGGCACCTAGGGAAACCTACCAAACCTGTGCATTTCTGAAAACTAGAGACCTAGGGGAATCCAAGATGGGGTGACTTGTGTGGCTCGGACCAGGTTCTGTTACCCAGAATTGTTTGCAAACCTCAAAATGTGGCTAAAAAAACACATGTTCCTCACATTTCTGTGGCAGAAAGTTCTGGAATCTGAGAGGAGCCACAAATTTCCTTCCACCCAGCGTTTCCCCAAGTCTCCCAGGCCTAGCGCCCGCAACAGGAAACGCCCCAAAGCGCAACGTGGACACATCCAAATTTTTTAAAGAAAACAGAAACAGAGGTGTTTTTTGCAAAGTGCCCACCTGTAGATTGTGGCCTCTAGCTCAGCCGGCACCTAGGGAAACCTACCAAACCTGTGCATTTCTGAAAACTAGAGACCTAGGGGAATCCAAGACGGGGTGACTTGTGTGGCTCGGACCAGGTTCTGTTACCTAGAATCCTTTGCAAACCTCAAAATTAGGCTTAAAAAACACACGTTCCTCACATTTCTGTGGCAGAAAGTTCTGGAATCTGAGAGGAGCCACAAATTTCCTTCCACCCAGCGTTCCCCTAAGTCTCCCGATAAAAATGATACCTCACTTGTGTGGGTAGGCCTAGCGCCAGCGACAGGAAACGCCCCAAAGCGCAACGTGCACACATCCAATTTTTTGAAAGAAAACAGAGGTGTTTTTTGCAAAGTGCCTACCTGTAGATTTCGGCCTCTAGCTCAGCCGGCACCTAGGGAAACCTACCAAACCTGTGCATTTCTGAAAACTAGAGACCTAGGGGAATCCAAGATGGGGTGACTTGTGTGGCTCGGACCAGGTTCTGTTACCTAGAATCCTTTGCAAACCTCAAAATTTGGCTAAAAAAACACATGTTCCTCATATTTCTGTGGCAGAAAGTTCTGGAATCTGAGAGGAGCCACAAATTTCCTTCCACCCAGCGTTCCCCCAAGTCTCCCGATAAAAATGATACCTCACTTGTGTGGGTAGGCCTAGCGCCCGCAACAGGAAACGCCCCAAAGCGCAACGTGGACACATCCAAATTTTTAAAAGAAAACAGAAACAGAGGTGTTTTTTGCAAAGTGCCCACCTGTAGATTGTGGCCTCTAGCTCAGCCGGCACCTAGGGAAACCTACCAAACATGTGCATTTCTGAGAACTAGAGACCTAGGGGAATCCAAGATGGGGTGACTTGTGTGGCTCAGACCAGGTTCTGTTACCCAGAATCCTTTGCAAACCTCACAATTTGGCTAAAAAAACACATGTTCCTCACATTTCTGTGGCAGAAAGTTCTGGAATCTGAGAGGAGCCACAAATTTCCTTCCACCCAGCGTTCCCCCAGTGTGGGTAGGCCTAGCGCCCGTGACAGGAAACGCCCCAAAGCGCAACGCGGACACATCCAAATTTTTGAAAGAAAACAGATGTGTTTTTTGCAAAGTGCCTACCTGTAGATTTTGGCCTCTAGCTCAGTTGGCACCTAGGGAAACCTACCAAACCTGTGCATTTCTGAAAACTAGAGACCTAGGGGAATCCAAGATGGGGGTGACTTGTGTGGCTCGGACCAGGTTCTGTTACCCAGAATCCTTTGCAAACCTCAAAATTTGACTAAAAAAACACATGTTCCTCACCTTTCTGTGGCAGAAAGTTCTGGAATCTGAGAGGAGCAACAAATTTCCTTCCACCCAGCGTTCCCCCAAGTCTCCCGATAAAAATGATACTGCACTTGTATGGGTAGGCCTAGCGCCCGTGATAGGAAATGCCCCAAAGCGCAACGTGGACACATCCAAATTTTTGAAAGAAAACAGAGGTGTTTTTTGCAAAGTGCCTACCTGTAGATTTTGGCCTCCACCTCAGCCGGCACCTAGGGAAACCTACCAAACCTGTGCATTTCTGAAATCTAGAGACCTAGGGGAATCCAAGATGGGGTGACTTGTGTGGCTCGGACCAGGTTCTGTTACCCAGAATCCTTTGCAAACTTCAAAATTTGGCTAAAAAAACACATGTTCCTCACAATTCTGTGGCAGAAAGTTCTGGAATCTGAGAGGAGCCACAAATTTCCTTCCACCCAGCGTTTCCCCAAGTCTCCCGATAAAAATGATACCTCACTTGTGTGGGTAGGCCTAGAGCCCGCGACAGGAAACGCCCCAAAGCGCAACGTGGACACATCCAAATTTTTTAAAGAAAACAGAGGTGTTTTTTGCAAAGTGCCTACCTGTGGATTTTGGTCTCTAGCTCAGCCGGCACCTAGGGAAACCTACCAAACCTGTGCGTTTCTGAAAACTAGAGACCTAGGGGAATCCAAGATGGGGTGACTTGTGTGGCTCGGACCAGGTTCTGTTACCCAGAATTGTTTGCAAACCTCAAAATGTGGCTAAAAAAACACATGTTCCTCACATTTCTGTGGCAGAAAGTTCTGGAATCTGAGAGGAGCCACAAATTTCCTTCCACCCAGCGTTTCCCCAAGTCTCCCAGGCCTAGCGCCCGCAACAGGAAACGCCCCAAAGCGCAACGTGGACACATCCAAATTTTTTAAAGAAAACAGAAACAGAGGTGTTTTTTGCAAAGTGCCCACCTGTAGATTGTGGCCTCTAGCTCAGCCGGCACCTAGGGAAACCTACCAAACCTGTGCATTTCTGAAAACTAGAGACCTAGGGGAATCCAAGACGGGGTGACTTGTGTGGCTCGGACCAGGTTCTGTTACCCAGAATCCTTTGCAAACCTCAAAATTTGGCTAAAAAAACACATGTTCCTCACATTTCTGTGGCAGAAAGTTCTGGAATCTGAGAGGAGCAACAAATTTCCTTCCACCCAGCGTTCCCCTAAGTCTCCCGATAAAAATGATACCGCACTTGTATGGGTAGGCCTAGCGCCCGTGACAGGAAATGCCCCAAAGCGCAATGTGGACACATCCAAATTTTTGAAAGAAAACAGAGGTGTTTTTTGCAAAGTGCCTACCTGTAGATTTTGGCCTCCAGCTCAGCCGGCACCTAGGGAAACCTACCAAACCTGTGCATTTCTGAAAACTGGAGACCTAGGGGAATCCAAGACGGGGTGACTTGTGTGGCTCGGACCAGGTTCTGTTACCCAGAATCCTTTGCAAACCTCAAAATTTGGCTAAAAAAACACATGTTCCTCACATTTCTGTGGCAGAAAGTTCTGGAATCTGAGAGGAGCAACAAATTTCCTTCCACCCAGCGTTCCCCTAAGTCTCCCGATAAAAATGATACCGCACTTGTATGGGTAGGCCTAGCGCCCGTGACAGGAAATGCCCCAAAGCGCAACGTGGACACATCCAAATTTTTGAAAGAAAACAGAGGTGTTTTTTGCAAAGTGCCTACCTGTAGATTTTGGCCTCCAGCTCAGCCGGCACCTAGGGAAACCTACCAAACCTGTGCATTTCTGAAAACTGGAGACCTAGGGGAATCCAAGATGGGGTGACTTGTGAGGCTTGGACCAGGTTCTGTTACACAGAATCCTTTGCAAACCTCAAAATTAGGCTAAAAAAACACATGTTCCTCACATTTCTGTGGCAGAAAGTTCTGGAATCTGAGAGGAGCCACAAATTTCCTTCCACCCAGCGTTTCCCCAAGTCTCCCGATAAAAATTATACCGCACTTGTGTGGGTAGGCCTAGCGCCCGTGACAGGAAACGCCCCAAAGCGCAACGTGGACACATCCAAATTTTTTAAAGAAAACAGAGGTGTTTTTTGCAAAGTGCCTACCTGTAGATTTTGGCCTCTAGCTCAGCCGGCACCTAGGGAAACCTACCAAACCCGTGCATTTCTGAAAACTAGAGACCTAGGGGAATCCAAGATGGGGTGACTTGTGTGGCTCGGACCAGGTTCTCTTACCCAGAATCGTTTGCAAACCTCAAAATTTGACTAAAAAAACACATGTTCCTCACATTTCTGTGGCAGAAAGTTCTGGAATCTGAGAGGAGCAACAAATTTCCTTCCACCCAGCGTTCCCCCAAGTCTCCCGATAAAAATGATACTGCACTTGTATGGGTAGGCCTAGCGCCCGTGACAGGAAATGCCCCAAAGCGCAACGTGGACACATCCAAATTTTTGAAAGAAAACAGAGGTGTTTTTTGCAAAGTGCCTACCTGTAGATTTTGGCCTCCACCTCAGCCGGCACCTAGGGAAACCTACCAAACCTGTGCATTTCTGAAATCTAGAGACCTAGGGGAATCCAAGATGGGGTGACTTGTGTGGCTCGGACCAGGTTCTGTTACCCAGAATCCTTTGCAAACTTCAAAATTTGGCTAAAAAAACACATGTTCCTCACAATTCTGTGGCAGAAAGTTCTGGAATCTGAGAGGAGCCACAAATTTCCTTCCACCCAGCGTTTCCCCAAGTCTCCCCATAAAAATGATACCTCACTTGTGTGGGTAGGCCTAGAGCCCGCGACAGGAAACGCCCCAAAGCGCAACGTGGACACATCCAAATTTTTTAAAGAAAACAGAGGTGTTTTTTGCAAAGTGCCTACCTGTGGATTTTGGTCTCTAGCTCAGCCGGCACCTAGGGAAACCTACCAAACCTGTGCATTTCTGAAAACTAGAGACCTAGGGGAATCCAAGATGGGGTGACTTGTGTGGCTCGGACCAGGTTCTGTTACCCAGAATTGTTTGCAAACCTCAAAATGTGGCTAAAAAAACACATGTTCCTCACATTTCTGTGGCAGAAAGTTCTGGAATCTGAGAGGAGCCACAAATTTCCTTCCACCCAGCGTTTCCCCAAGTCTCCCAGGCCTCGCGCCCGCAACAGGAAACGCCCCAAAGCGCAACGTGGACACATCCAAATTTTTGAAAGAAAACAGAAACAGAGGTGTTTTTTGCAAAGTGCCCACCTGTAGATTGTGGCCTCTAGCTCAGCCGGCACCTAGGGAAACCTACCAAACCTGTGCATTTCTGAAAACTAGAGACCTAGGGGAATCCAAGACGGGGTGACTTGTGTGGCTCGGACCAGGTTCTGTTACCCAGAATCCTTTGCAAACCTCAAAATTTGGCTAAAAAAACACATGTTCCTCACATTTCTGTGGCAGAAAGTTCTGGAATCTGAGAGGAGCAACAAATTTCCTTCCACCCAGCGTTCCCCTAAGTCTCCCGATAAAAATGATACCGCACTTGTATGGGTAGGCCTAGCGCCCGTGACAGGAAATGCCCCAAAGCGCAACGTGGACACATCCAAATTTTTGAAAGAAAACAGAGGTGTTTTTTGCAAAGTGCCTACCTGTAGATTTTGGCCTCCAGCTCAGCCGGCACCTAGGGAAACCTACCAAACCTGTGCATTTCTGAAAACTAGAGACCTAGGGGAATCCAAGATGGGGTGACTTGTGTGGCTCGGACCAGGTTCTGTTACCCAGAATCCTTTGCAAACTTCAAAATTTGGCTAAAAAAACACATGTTCCTCACATTTCTGTGGCAGAAAGTTCTGGAATCTCAGAGGAGCCACAAATTTCCTTCCACCCAGCGTTCCCCCAAGTCTCCCGATAAAAATGATACCTCACTTGTGTGGGTAGGCCTAGCGCCCGTGACAGGAAACGCCCCAAAGCGCAACGCGGACACATCCAAATTTTTGAAAGAAAACAGAGGTGTTTTTTGCAAAGTGCCTACCTGTAGATTTTGGCCTCTATCTCAGCCGGCACCTAGGGAAACCTACCAAACCTGTGCATTTCTGAAAACTAGAGACCTAGGGGAATCCAAGATGGGGTGACTTGTGTGGCTCGGACCAGGTTCTGTTACCTAGAATCCTTTGCAAACCTCAAAATTTGGCTAAAAAAACACATGTTCCTCATATTTCTGTGGCAGAAAGTTCTGGAATCTGAGAGGAGCCACAAATTTCTTTCCACCCAGCGTTTCCCCAAGTCTCCCAGGCCTAGCGCCCGCAACAGGAAACGCCCCAAAGCGCAACGTGGACACATCCAAATTTTTGAAAGAAAACAGAAACAGAGGTGTTTTTTGCAAAGTGCCCACCTGTAGATTGTGGCCTCTAGCTCAGCCGGCACCTAGGGAAACCTACCAAACCTGTGCATTTCTGAAAACTAGAGACCTAGGGGAATCCAAGACGGGGTGACTTGTGTGGCTCGGACCAGGTTCTGTTACCCAGAATCCTTTGCAAACCTCAAAATTTGGCTAAAAAAACACATGTTCCTCACATTTCTGTGGCAGAAAGTTCTGGAATCTGAGAGGAGCAACAAATTTCCTTCCACCCAGCGTTCCCCTAAGTCTCCCGATAAAAATGATACCGCACTTGTATGGGTAGGCCTAGCGCCCGTGACAGGAAATGCCCCAAAGCGCAACGTGGACACATCCAAATTTTTGAAAGAAAACAGAGGTGTTTTTTGCAAAGTGCCTACCTGTAGATTTTGGCCTCCAGCTCAGCCGGTACCTAGGGAAACCTACCAAACCTGTGCATTTCTGAAAACTAGAGACCTAGGGGAATCCAAGATGGGGTGACTTGTGTGGCTCGGACCAGGTTCTGTTACCCAGAATCCTTTGCAAACTTCAAAATTTGGCTAAAAAAACACATGTTCCTCACATTTCTGTGGCAGAAAGTTCTGGAATCTGAGAGGAGCCACAAATTTCCTTCCACCCAGCGTTTCCTCAAGACTCCCGATAAAAATGATACCGCACTTGTGTGGGTAGGCCTAGCGCCCGCGACAGGAAACGCCCCAAAGCGCAACGTGGACACATCCAAATTTTTCAAAGAAAACAGAAACAGAGGTGTTTTTTGCAAAGTGCCCACCTGTAGATTGTGGCCTCTAGCTCAGCCGGCACCTAGGGAAACCTACCAAACATGTGCATTTCTGAGAACTAGAGACCTAGGGGAATCCAAGATGGGGTGACTTGTGTGGCTCGGACCAGGTTCTGTTACCCAGAATCCTTTGCAAACCTCACAATTTGGCTAAAAAAACACATGTTCCTCACATTTCTGTGGCAGAAAGTTCTGGAATCTGAGAGGAGCCACAAATTTCCTTCCACCCAGCGTTCCCCCAGTGTGGGTAGACCTAGCGCCCGTGACAGGAAACGCCCCAAAGCGCAACGTGGACACATCCAAATTTTTGAAAGAAAACAGAGGTGTTTTTTGAAAAGTGCCTACCTGTAGTTTTTGGCCTCTAGCTCAGCCGGCACCTAGGGAAACCTACCAAACCTGTGCATTTCTGAAAACTAGAGACCTAGGGGAATCCAAGATGGGGTGATTTGTGTGGCTCGGACCAGGTTCTGTTACCCAGAATCCTTTGCAAACTTCAAAATTTGGCTAAAAAAACACATGTTCCTCACATTTCTGTGGCAGAAAGTTCTGGAATCTGAGAGGAGCCACAAATTTCCTTCCACCCAGCGTTCCCCCAAGACTCCCGATAAAAATGATACCTCACTTGTGTGGGTAGGCCTAGCGCCCGCGACAGGAAACGCCCCAAAGCGCAACGCGGACACATCCAAATTTTTGAAATAAAACAGAGGTGTTTTTTGCAAAGTGCCTACCTGTAGATTTTGGCCTCTAGCTCAGCCGGCACCTAGGGAAACCTACCAAACCTGTGCATTTCTGAAAACTAGAGACCTAGAGGAATCCAAGATGGGGTGACTTGTGTGACTCCGACCAGGTTCTGTTACCCAGAATCCTTTGCAAACCTCACAATTTGGCTAAAAAAACACATGTTCCTCACATTTCTGTGGCAGAAAGTTCTGGAATCTGAGAGGAGCCACAAATTTCCTTCCACCCAGCGTTCCCCCAGTGTGGGTAGACCTAGCGCCCGTGACAGGAAACGCCCCAAAGCGCAACGTGGACACATCCAAATTTTTGAAAGAAAACAGAGGTGTTTTTTGCAAAGTGCCTACCTGTAGTTATTGGCCTCTAGCTCAGCTGGCACCTAGGGAAACCTACCAAACCTGTGCATTTCTGAAAACTAGAGACGTAGGGGAATCCAAGATGGGGTGACTTGTGTGGCTCGGACCAGGTTCTGTTACCCAGAATCCTTTGCAAACTTCAAAATTTGGCTAAAAAAAAAACATGTTCCTCACATTTCTGTGGCAGAAAGTTCTGGAATCTGAGAGGAGCCACAAATTTCCTTCCACCCAGCGTTCCCCCAAGTCTCCCGATAAAAATGATACCTCACTTGTGTGGGTAGGCCTAGCGCCCGCGACAGGAAACGCCCCAAAGCGCAACGCGGACACATCCAAATTTTTGAAAGAAAACAGAGGTGTTTTTTGCAAAGTGCCTACCTGTAGTTTTTGGCCTCTAGCTCAGCCGGCACCTACGGAAACCTACCAAACCTGTGCATTTCTGAAAACTAGAGACCTAGGGGAATCCAAGATGGGGTGACTTGTGTGGCTCGGACCAGGTTCTGTTACCCAGAATCCTTTGCAAACTTCAAAATTTGGCTAAAAAAACACATGTTCCTCACATTTCTGTGGCAGAAAGTTCTGGAATCTCAGAGGAGCCACAAATTTCCTTCCACCCAGCGTTCCCCCAAGTCTCCCGATAAAAATGAT
The DNA here is from genome assembly GCF_031143425.1 of Pleurodeles waltl. Taxonomy (NCBI): domain Eukaryota; kingdom Metazoa; phylum Chordata; class Amphibia; order Caudata; family Salamandridae; genus Pleurodeles; species Pleurodeles waltl. The sequence goes on along the minus strand of NC_090446.1, from coordinate 1,274,567,483 downwards.
ACCTCACTTGTGTGGGTAGGCCTAGCGCCCGTGACAGGAAACGCCCCAAAGCGCAACGCGGACACATCCAAATTTTTGAAAGAAAACAGAGGTGTTTTTTGCAAAGTGCCTACCTGTAGATTTTGGCCTCTAGCTCAGCCGGCACCTAGGGAAACCTACCAAACCTGTGCATTTCTGAAAACTAGAGACCTAGGGGAATCCAAGATGGGGTGACTTGTGTGGCTCGGACCAGGTTCTGTTACCTACAATCCTTTGCAAACCTCAAAATTTGGCTAAAAAAACACATGTTCCTCATATTTCTGTGGCAGAAAGTTCTGGAATCTGAGAGGAGCCACAAATTTCTTTCCACCCAGCGTTTCCCCAAGTCTCCCAGGCCTAGCGCCCGCAACAGGAAACGCCCCAAAGCGCAACGTGGACACATCCAAATTTTTGAAAGAAAACAGAAACAGAGGTGTTTTTTGCAAAGTGCCCACCTGTAGATTGTGGCCTCTAGCTCAGCCGGCACCTAGGGAAACCTACCAAACCTGTGCATTTCTGAAAACTAGAGACCTAGGGGAATCCAAGACGGGGTGACTTGTGTGGCTCGGACCAGGTTCTGTTACCCAGAATCCTTTGCAAACCTCAAAATTTGGCTAAAAAAACACATGTTCCTCACATTTCTGTGGCAGAAAGTTCTGGAATCTGAGAGGAGCAACAAATTTCCTTCCACCCAGCGTTCCCCTAAGTCTCCCGATAAAAATGATACCGCACTTGTATGGGTAGGCCTAGCGCCCGTGACAGGAAATGCCCCAAAGCGCAACGTGGACACATCCAATTTTTTGAAAGAACACAGAGGTGTTTTTTGCAAAGTGCCTACCTGTAGATTTCGGCCTCTAGCTCAGCCGGCACCTAGGGAAACCTACCAAACCTGTGCATTTCTGAAATCTAGAGACCTAGGGGAATCCAAGATGGGGTGACTTGTGTGGCTCGGACAAGGTTCTGTTACCCAGAATCCTTTGCAAACTTCAAAATTTGGCTAAAAAAACACATGTTCCTCACAATTCTGTGGCAGAAAGTTCTGGAATCTGAGAGGAGCCACAAATTTCCTTCCACCCAGCGTTTCCCCAAGTCTCCCGATAAAAATGATACCTCACTTGTGTGGGTAGGCCTAGAGCCCGCGACAGGAAACACTCCAAAGCGCAACGTGGACACATCCAAATTTTTTAAAGAAAACAGAGGTGTTTTTTGCAAAGTGCCTACCTGTGGATTTTGGTCTCTAGCTCAGCCGGCACATAGGGAAACCTACCAAACCTGTGCATTTCTGAAAACTAGAGACCTAGGGGAATCCAAGATGGGGTGACTTGTGTGGCTCGGACCAGGTTCTGTTACCCAGAATTGTTTGCAAACCTCAAAATGTGGCTAACAAAACACATGTTCCTCACATTTCTGTGGCAGAAAGTTCTGGAATCTGAGAGGAGCCACAAATTTCCTTCCACCCAGCGTTTCCCCAAGTCTCCCAGGCCTAGCGCCCGCAACAGGAAACGCCCCAAAGCGCAACGTGGACACATCCAAATTTTTTAAAGAAAACAGAAACAGAGGTGTTTTTTGCAAAGTGCCCACCTGTATATTGTGGCCTCTAGCTCAGCCGGCACCTACGGAAACCTACCAAACCTGTGCATTTCTGAAAACTAGAGACCTAGGGGAATCCAAGATGGGGTGACTTGTGTGGCTCGGACCAGGTTCTGTTACCCAGAATCCTTTGCAAACTTCAAAATTTGGCTAAAAAAACACATGTTCCTCACATTTCTGTGGCAGAAAGTTCTGGAATCTCAGAGGAGCCACAAATTTCCTTCCACCCAGCGTTCCCCCAAGTCTCCCGATAAAAATGATACCTCACTTGTGTGGGTAGGCCTAGCGCCCGTGACAGGAAACGCCCCAAAGCGCAACGCGGACACATCCAAATTTTTGAAAGAAAACAGAGGTGTTTTTTGCAAAGTGCCTACCTGTAGATTTTGGCCTCTAGCTCAGCCGGCACCTAGGGAAACCTACCAAACCTGTGCATTTCTGAAAACTAGAGACCTAGGGGAATCCAAGATGGGGTGACTTGTGTGGCTCGGACCAGGTTCTGTTACCTAGAATCCTTTGCAAACCTCAAAATTTGGCTAAAAAAACACATGTTCCTCATATTTCTGTGGCAGAAAGTTCTGGAATCTGAGAGGAGCCACAAATTTCTTTCCACCCAGCGTTTCCCCAAGTCTCCCAGGCCTAGCGCCCGCAACAGGAAACGCCCCAAAGCGCAACGTGGACACATCCAAATTTTTGAAAGAAAACAGAAACAGAGGTGTTTTTTGCAAAGTGCCCACCTGTAGATTGTGGCCTCTAGCTCAGCCGGCACCTAGGGAAACCTACCAAACCTGTGCATTTCTGAAAACTAGAGACCTAGGGGAATCCAAGACGGGGTGACTTGTGTGGCTCGGACCAGGTTCTGTTACCCAGAATCCTTTGCAAACCTCAAAATTTGGCTAAAAAAACACATGTTCCTCACATTTCTGTGGCAGAAAGTTCTGGAATCTGAGAGGAGCAACAAATTTCCTTCCACCCAGCGTTCCCCTAAGTCTCCCGATAAAAATGATACCGCACTTGTATGGGTAGGCCTAGCGCCCGTGACAGGAAATGCCCCAAAGCGCAACGTGGACACATCCAATTTTTTGAAAGAACACAGAGGTGTTTTTTGCAAAGTGCCTACCTGTAGATTTCGGCCTCTAGCTCAGCCGGCACCTAGGGAAACCTACCAAACCTGTGCATTTCTGAAATCTAGAGACCTAGGGGAATCCAAGATGGGGTGACTTGTGTGGCTCGGACAAGGTTCTGTTACCCAGAATCCTTTGCAAACTTCAAAATTTGGCTAAAAAAACACATGTTCCTCACAATTCTGTGGCAGAAAGTTCTGGAATCTGAGAGGAGCCACAAATTTCCTTCCACCCAGCGTTTCCCCAAGTCTCCCGATAAAAATGATACCTCACTTGTGTGGGTAGGCCTAGAGCCCGCGACAGGAAACACCCCAAAGCGCAACGTGGACACATCCAAATTTTTTAAAGAAAACAGATGTGTTTTTTGCAAAGTGCCTACCTGTGGATTTTGGTCTCTAGCTCAGCCGGCACCTAGGGAAACCTACCAAACCTGTGCATTTCTGAAAACTAGAGACCTAGGGGAATCCAAGATGGGGTGACTTGTGTGGCTCGGACCAGGTTCTGTTACCCAGAATTGTTTGCAAACCTCAAAATGTGGCTAACAAAACACATGTTACTCACATTTCTGTGGCAGAAAGTTCTGGAATCTGAGAGGAGCCACAAATTTCCTTCCACCCAGCGTTTCCCCAAGTCTCCCAGGCCTAGCGCCCGCAACAGGAAACGCCCCAAAGCGCAACGTGGACACATCCAAATTTTTGAAAGAAAACAGAAACAGAGGTGTTTTTTGCAAAGTGCCCACCTGTATATTGTGGCCTCTAGCTCAGCCGGCACCTAGGGAAACCTACCAAACCTGTGCATTTCTGAAAACTAGAGACCTAGGGGAATCCAAGACGGGGTGACTTGTGTGGCTCGGACCAGGTTCTGTTACCTAGAATCCTTTGCAAACCTCAAAATTAGGCTTAAAAAACACACGTTCCTCACATTTCTGTGGCAGAAAGTTCTGGAATCTGAGAGGAGCCACAAATTTCCTTCCACCCAGCGTTCCCCTACGTCTCCCGATAAAAATGATACCTCACTTGTGTGGGTAGGCCTAGCGCCAGCGACAGGAAACGCCCCAAAGCGCAACGTGCACACATCCAATTTTTTTAAAGAAAACAGAGGTGTTTTTTGCAAAGTGCCTACCTGTAGATTTCGGCCTCTAGCTCAGCCGGCACCTAGGGAAACCTACCAAACCTGTGCATTTCTGAAAACTAGAGACCTAGGGGAATCCAAGATGGGGTGACTTGTGTGGCTCGGACCAGGTTCTGTTACCTAGAATCCTTTGCAAACCTCAAAATTTGGCTAAAAAAACACATGTTCCTCATATTTCTGTGGCAGAAAGTTCTGGAATCTGAGAGGAGCCACAAATTTCCTTCCACCCAGCGTTTCCCCAAGTCTCCCGATAAAAATGATACCTCACTTGTGTGGGTAGGCCTAGAGCCCGCGACAGGAAACGCCCCAAAGCGCAACGTGGACACATCCAAATTTTTTAAAGAAAACAGAAGTGTTTTTTGCAAAGTGCCTACCTGTGGATTTTGGTCTCTAGCTCAGCCGGCACCTAGGGAAACCTACCAAACCTGTGCATTTCTGAAAACTAGAGACCTAGGGGAATCCAAGATGGGGTGACTTGTGTGGCTCGGACCAGGTTCTGTTACCCAGAATTGTTTGCAAACCTCAAAATGTGGCTAAAAAAACACATGTTCCTCACATTTCTGTGGCAGAAAGTTCTGGAATCTGAGAGGAGCCACAAATTTCCTTCCACCCAGCGTTTCCCCAAGTCTCCCAGGCCTAGCGCCCGCAACAGGAAACGCCCCAAAGCGCAACGTGGACACATCCAAATTTTTTAAAGAAAACAGAAACAGAGGTGTTTTTTGCAAAGTGCCCACCTGTAGATTGTGGCCTCTAGCTCAGCCGGCACCTAGGGAAACCTACCAAACCTGTGCATTTCTGAAAACTAGAGACCTAGGGGAATCCAAGACGGGGTGACTTGTGTGGCTCGGACCAGGTTCTGTTACCTAGAATCCTTTGCAAACCTCAAAATTAGGCTTAAAAAACACACGTTCCTCACATTTCTGTGGCAGAAAGTTCTGGAATCTGAGAGGAGCCACAAATTTCCTTCCACCCAGCGTTCCCCTAAGTCTCCCGATAAAAATGATACCTCACTTGTGTGGGTAGGTCTAGCGCCAGCGACAGGAAACGCCCCAAAGCGCAACGTGCACACATCCAATTTTTTGAAAGAAAACAGAGGTGTTTTTTGCAAAGTGCCTACCTGTAGATTTCGGCCTCTAGCTCAGCCGGCACCTAGGGAAACCTACCAAACCTGTGCATTTCTGAAAACTAGAGACCTAGGGGAATCCAAGATGGGGTGACTTGTGTGGCTCGGACCAGGTTCTGTTACCTAGAATCCTTTGCAAACCTCAAAATTTGGCTAAAAAAACACATGTTCCTCATATTTCTGTGGCAGAAAGTTCTGGAATCTGAGAGGAGCCACAAATTTCCTTCCACCCAGCGTTCCCCCAAGTCTCCCGATAAAAATGATACCTCACTTGTGTGGGTAGGCCTAGCGCCCGCAACAGGAAACGCCCCAAAGCGCAACGTGGACACATCCAAATTTTTAAAAGAAAACAGAAACAGAGGTGTTTTTTGCAAAGTGCCCACCTGTAGATTGTGGCCTCTAGCTCAGCCGGCACCTAGGGAAACCTACCAAACATGTGCATTTCTGAGAACTAGAGACCTAGGGGAATCCAAGATGGGGTGACTTGTGTGGCTCAGGCCAGGTTCTGTTACCCAGAATCCTTTGCAAACCTCACAATTTGGCTAAAAAAACACATGTTCCTCACATTTCTGTGGCAGAAAGTTCTGGAATCTGAGAGGAGCCACAAATTTCCTTCCACCCAGCGTTCCCCCAGTGTGGGTAGGCCTAGCGCCCGTGACAGGAAACGCCCCAAAGCGCAACGCGGACACATCCAAATTTTTGAAAGAAAACAGATGTGTTTTTTGCAAAGTGCCTACCTGTAGATTTTGGCCTCTAGCTCAGTTGGCACCTAGGGAAACCTACCAAACCTGTGCATTTCTGAAAACTAGAGACCTAGGGGAATCCAAGATGGGGGTGACTTGTGTGGCTCGGACCAGGTTCTGTTACCCAGAATCCTTTGCAAACCTCAAAATTTGACTAAAAAAACACATGTTCCTCACCTTTCTGTGGCAGAAAGTTCTGGAATCTGAGAGGAGCAACAAATTTCCTTCCACCCAGCGTTCCCCCAAGTCTCCCGATAAAAATGATACTGCACTTGTATGGGTAGGCCTAGCGCCCGTGACAGGAAATGCCCCAAAGCGCAACGTGGACACATCCAAATTTTTGAAAGAAAACAGAGGTGTTTTTTGCAAAGTGCCTACCTGTAGATTTTGGCCTCCACCTCAGCCGGCACCTAGGGAAACCTACCAAACCTGTGCATTTCTGAAATCTAGAGACCTAGGGGAATCCAAGATGGGGTGACTTGTGTGGCTCGGACCAGGTTCTGTTACCCAGAATCCTTTGCAAACTTCAAAATTTGGCTAAAAAAACACATGTTCCTCACAATTCTGTGGCAGAAAGTTCTGGAATCTGAGAGGAGCCACAAATTTCCTTCCACCCAGCGTTTCCCCAAGTCTCCCGATAAAAATGATACCTCACTTGTGTGGGTAGGCCTAGAGCCCGCGACAGGAAACGCCCCAAAGCGCAACGTGGACACATCCACATTTTTTAAAGAAAACAGAGGTGTTTTTTGCAAAGTGCCTACCTGTGGATTTTGGTCTCTAGCTCAGCCGGCACCTAGGGAAACCTACCAAACCTGTGCGTTTCTGAAAACTAGAGACCTAGGGGAATCCAAGATGGGGTGACTTGTGTGGCTCGGACCAGGTTCTGTTACCCAGAATTGTTTGCAAACCTCAAAATGTGGCTAAAAAAACACATGTTCCTCACATTTCTGTGGCAGAAAGTTCTGGAATCTGAGAGGAGCCACAAATTTCCTTCCACCCAGCGTTTCCCCAAGTCTCCCAGGCCTAGCGCCCGCAACAGGAAACGCCCCAAAGCGCAACGTGGACACATCCAAATTTTTTAAAGAAAACAGAAACAGAGGTGTTTTTTGCAAAGTGCCCACCTGTAGATTGTGGCCTCTAGCTCAGCCGGCACCTAGGGAAACCTACCAAACCTGTGCATTTCTGAAAACTAGAGACCTAGGGGAATCCAAGACGGGGTGACTTGTGTGGCTCGGACCAGGTTCTGTTACCCAGAATCCTTTGCAAACCTCAAAATTTGGCTAAAAAAACACATGTTCCTCACATTTCTGTGGCAGAAAGTTCTGGAATCTGAGAGGAGCAACAAATTTCCTTCCACCCAGCGTTCCCCTAAGTCTCCCGATAAAAATGATACCGCACTTGTATGGGTAGGCCTAGCGCCCGTGACAGGAAATGCCCCAAAGCGCAACGTGGACACATCCAAATTTTTGAAAGAAAACAGAGGTGTTTTTTGCAAAGTGCCTACCTGTAGATTTTGGCCTCCAGCTCAGCCGGCACCTAGGGAAACCTACCAAACCTGTGCATTTCTGAAAACTGGAGACCTAGGGGAATCCAAGATGGGGTGAATTGTGAGGCTTGGACCAGGTTCTGTTACACAGAATCCTTTGCAAACCTCAAAATTAGGCTAAAAAAACACATGTTCCTCACATTTCTGTGGCAGAAAGTTCTGGAATCTGAGAGGAGCCACAAATTTCCTTCCACCCAGCGTTTCCCCAAGTCTCCCGATAAAAATTATACCGCACTTGTGTGGGTAGGCCTAGCGCCCGTGACAGGAAACGCCCCAAAGCGCAACGTGGACACATCCAAATTTTTTAAAGAAAACAGAGGTGTTTTTTGCAAAGTGCCTACCTGTAGATTTTGGCCTCTAGCTCAGCCGGCACCTACGGAAACCTACCAAACCCGTGCATTTCTGAAAACTAGAGACCTAGGGGAATCCAAGATGGGGTGACTTGTGTGGCTCGGACCAGGTTCTCTTACCCAGAATCGTTTGCAAACCTCAAAATTTGACTAAAAAAACACATGTTCCTCACATTTCTGTGGCAGAAAGTTCTGGAATCTGAGAGGAGCAACAAATTTCCTTCCACCCAGCGTTCCCCCAAGTCTCCCGATAAAAATGATACTGCACTTGTATGGGTAGGCCTAGCGCCCGTGACAGGAAATGCCCCAAAGCGCAACGTGGACACATCCAAATTTTTGAAAGAAAACAGAGGTGTTTTTTGCAAAGTGCCTACCTGTAGATTTTGGCCTCCACCTCAGCCGGCACCTAGGGAAACCTACCAAACCTGTGCATTTCTGAAATCTAGAGACCTAGGGGAATCCAAGATGGGGTGACTTGTGTGGCTCGGACCAGGTTCTGTTACCCAGAATCCTTTGCAAACTTCAAAATTTGGCTAAAAAAACACATGTTCCTCACAATTCTGTGGCAGAAAGTTCTGGAATCTGAGAGGAGCCACAAATTTCCTTCCACCCAGCGTTTCCCCAAGTCTCCCCATAAAAATGATACCTCACTTGTGTGGGTAGGCCTAGAGCCCGCGACAGGAAACGCCCCAAAGCGCAACGTGGACACATCCAAATTTTTTAAAGAAAACAGAGGTGTTTTTTGCAAAGTGCCTACCTGTGGATTTTGGTCTCTAGCTCAGCCGGCACCTAGGGAAACCTACCAAACCTGTGCATTTCTGAAAACTAGAGACCTAGGGGAATCCAAGATGGGGTGACTTGTGTGGCTCGGACCAGGTTCTGTTACCCAGAATTGTTTGCAAACCTCAAAATGTGGCTAAAAAAACACATGTTCCTCACATTTCTGTGGCAGAAAGTTCTGGAATCTGAGAGGAGCCACAAATTTCCTTCCACCCAGCGTTTCCCCAAGTCTCCCAGGCCTAGCGCCCGCAACAGGAAACGCCCCAAAGCGCAACGTGGACACATCCAAATTTTTGAAAGAAAACAGAAACAGAGGTGTTTTTTGCAAAGTGCCCACCTGTAGATTGTGGCCTCTAGCTCAGCCGGCACCTAGGGAAACCTACCAAACCTGTGCATTTCTGAAAACTAGAGACCTAGGGGAATCCAAGACGGGGTGACTTGTGTGGCTCGGACCAGGTTCTGTTACCCAGAATCCTTTGCAAACCTCAAAATTTGGCTAAAAAAACACATGTTCCTCACATTTCTGTGGCAGAAAGTTCTGGAATCTGAGAGGAGCAACAAATTTCCTTCCACCCAGCGTTCCCCTAAGTCTCCCGATAAAAATGATACCGCACTTGTATGGGTAGGCCTAGCGCCCGTGACAGGAAATGCCCCAAAGCGCAACGTGGACACATCCAAATTTTTGAAAGAAAACAGAGGTGTTTTTTGCAAAGTGCCTACCTGTAGATTTTGGCCTCCAGCTCAGCCGGCACCTAGGGAAACCTACCAAACCTGTGCATTTCTGAAAACTAGAGACCTAGGGGAATCCAAGATGGGGTGACTTGTGTGGCTCGGACCAGGTTCTGTTACCCAGAATCCTTTGCAAACTTCAAAATTTGGCTAAAAAAACACATGTTCCTCACATTTCTGTGGCAGAAAGTTCTGGAATCTCAGAGGAGCCACAAATTTCCTTCCACCCAGCGTTCCCCCAAGTCTCTCGATAGAAATGATACCTCACTTGTGTGGGTAGGCCTAGCGCCCGTGACAGGAAACGCCCCAAAGCGCAACGCGGACACATCCAAATTTTTGAAAGAAAACAGAGGTGTTTTTTGCAAAGTGCCTACCTGTAGATTTTGGCCTCTAGCTCAGCCGGCACCTAGGGAAACCTACCAAACCTGTGCATTTCTGAAAACTAGAGACCTAGGGGAATCCAAGATGGGGTGACTTGTGTGGCTCGGTCCAGGTTCTGTTACCTAGAATCCTTTGCAAACCTCAAAATTTGGCTAAAAAAACACATGTTCCTCATATTTCTGTGGCAGAAAGTTCTGGAATCTGAGAGGAGCCACAAATTTCTTTCCACCCAGCGTTTCCCCAAGTCTCCCAGGCCTAGCGCCCGCAACAGGAAACGCCCCAAAGCGCAACGTGGACACATCCAAATTTTTGAAAGAAAACAGAAACAGAGGTGTTTTTTGCAAAGTGCCCACCTGTAGATTGTGGCCTCTAGCTCAGCCGGCACCTAGGGAAACCTACCAAACCTGTGCATTTCTGAAAACTAGAGACCTAGGGGAATCCAAGACGGGGTGACTTGTGTGGCTCGGACCAGGTTCTGTTACCCAGAATCCTTTGCAAACCTCAAAATTTGGCTAAAAAAACACATGTTCCTCACATTTCTGTGGCAGAAAGTTCTGGAATCTGAGAGGAGCAACAAATTTCCTTCCACCCAGCGTTCCCCTAAGTCTCCCGATAAAAATGATACCGCACTTGTATGGGTAGGCCTAGCGCCCGTGACAGGAAATGCCCCAAAGCGCAACGTGGACACATCCAAATTTTTGAAAGAAAACAGAGGTGTTTTTTGCAAAGTGCCTACCTGTAGATTTTGGCCTCCAGCTCAGCCGGTACCTAGGGAAACCTACCAAACCTGTGCATTTCTGAAAACTAGAGACCTAGGGGAATCCAAGATGGGGTGACTTGTGTGGCTCGGACCAGGTTCTGTTACCCAGAATCCTTTGCAAACTTCAAAATTTGGCTAAAAAAACACATGTTCCTCACATTTCTGTGGCAGAAAGTTCTGGAATCTGAGAGGAGCCACAAATTTCCTTCCACCCAGCGTTTCCTCAAGACTCCCGATAAAAATGATACCGCACTTGTGTGGGTAGGCCTAGCGCCCGCGACAGGAAACGCCCCAAAGCGCAACGTGGACACATCCAAATTTTTTAAAGAAAACAGAGGTGTTTTTTGCAAAGTGCCTACCTGTAGATCTTGGCCTCTAGCTCAGCCGGCACCTAGGGAAACCTACCAAACCCGTGCATTTCTGAAAACTAGAGACCTAGGGGAATCCAAGATGGGGTGACTTGTGTGGCTCGGACCAGGTTCTCTTACCCAGAATCGTTTGCAAACCTCAAAATTTGGCTAAAAAAACACATGTTCCTCACATTTCTGTGGCAGAAAGTTCTGGAATCTGAGAGGAGCCACAAATTTCCTTCCACCCAGCGTTCCCCCAAGTCTCCCGATAAAAATGATACCTCACTTGTGTGAGTAGGCCTAGCGCCCGCGACAGGAAACGCTCCAAAGCGCAACGTGGACACATCCAATTTTTTGAAAGAAAACAGAGGTGTTTTTTGCAAAGTGCCTACCTGTAGATTTTGACCTCTAGCTCAGCCGGCACCTAGGGAAACCTACCAAACCTGTGCATTTCTGAAAACTAGAGACCTAGGGGAATCCAAGACGGGGTGACTTGTGTGGCTCGGACCAGGTTCTGTTACCCAGAATCCTTTGCAAACCTCAAAATTTGGCTAAAAAAACACATGTTCCTCACATTTCTGTGGCAGAAAGTTCTGGAATCTGAGAGGAGCAACAAATTTCCTTCCACCCAGCGTTCCCCTAAGTCTCCCGATAAAAATGATACCGCACTTGTATGGGTAGGCCTAGCGCCCGTGACAGGAAATGCCCCAAAGCGCAACGTGGACACATCCAAATTTTTGAAAGAAAACAGAGGTGTTTTTTGCAAACTGCCTACCTGTAGATTTTGGCCTCTAGCTCAGCCGGCACCTATGGAAACCTACCAAACCTGTGCATTTCTGAAAACTGGAGACCTAGGGGAATCCAAGATGGGGTGACTTGTGTGGCTTGGACCAGGTTCTGTTACACAGAATCCTTTGCAAACCTCAAAATTAGGCTAAAAAAACACATGTTCCTCACATTTCTGTGGCAGAAAGTTCTGGAATCTGAGAGGAGCCACAAATTTCCTTCCACCCAGCGTTTCCCCAAGTCTCCCGATAAAAATTATACCTCACTTGTGTGGGTACGCCTAGCGCCCGCGACAGGAAACGCCCCAAAGCGCAATGTGGACACATCCAATTTTTTTAAAGAAAACAGAGGTGTTTTTTGCAAAGTGCCTACCTGTAAATTTTGGCCTCTGGCTCAGTCGGCACCTAGGGAAACCTACCAAACCTGTGCATTTCTGAAAACTAGAGACCTAGAGGAATCCAAGATGGAGTGACTTGTGTGGCTCGGACCAGGTTCTGTTACCCAGAATCCTTTGCAAACCTCACAATTTGGCTTAAAAAACACATGTTCCTCACATTTCTGTGGCAGAAAGTTCTGGAATCTGAGAGGAGCCACAAATTTCCTTCCACCCAGCGTTCCCCCAAGTCTCCCGATAAAAATGATACCTCACTTGTGTGGGTAGGCCTAGCGCCCGTGACAGGAAACGCCCCAAAGCGCAACGCGGACACATCCAAATTTTTGAAAGAAAACAGAGGTGTTTTTTGCAAAGTGCCTACCTGTAGATTTTGGCCTCTAGCTCAGCCGGCACCTAGGGAAACCTACCAAACCTGTGCATTTCTGAAAACTAGAGACCTAGGGGAATCCAAGATGGGGTGACTTGTGTGGCTCGGACCAGGTTCTCTTACCCAGAATCGTTTGCAAACCTCAAAATTTGGCTAAAAAAACACATGTTCCTCACATTTCTGTGGCAGAAAGTTCTGGAATCTGAGAGGAGCCACAAATTTCCTTACACCCAGCGTTCCCCCAAGTCTCCAGATAAAAATTATACCTCACTTGTGTGAGTAGGCCTAGCGCGCGCGACAGGAAACGCCCCAAAGCGCAACGTGGACACATCCAATTTTTTTAAAGAAAACAGAGGTGTTTTTTGCGAAGTGCCTACCTGTAGATTTTGGCCTCTATCTCAGCCGGCACCTAGGGAAACCTACCAAACCTGTGCATTTCTGAAAACTAGAGACCTAGGGGAATCCAAGATGGGGTGACTTGTGTGGCTCGGACCAGGTTCTCTTACCCAGAATCGTTTGCAAACCTCAAAATTTGGCTAAAAAAACACATGTTCCTCACATTTCTGTGGCAGAAAGTTCTGGAATCTGAGAGGAGCCACAAATTTCCTTCCACCCAGCGTTCCCCCAAGTCTCCCGATAAAAATGATACCTCACTTGGGTGAGTAGGCCTAGCGCCCGCGACAGGAAATGCCCCAAAACGCAACGTGGACACATCCAATTTTTTTAAAGAAAACAGAGGTGTTTTTTGCAAAGTGCCTACCTTTAGATTTTGACCTCTAGCTCAGCCGGCACCTAGGGAAACCTACCAAACATGTGCATTTCTGAAAACTAGAGACCTAGGGGAATCCAAGATGGGGTGACTTGTGTGGCTTGGACCAGGTTCTGTTACACAGAATCCTTTGCAAACCTCAAAATTAGGCTAAAAAAACACATGTTCCTCACATTTCTGTGGCAGAAAGTTCTGGAATCTGAGAGGAGCCACAAATTTCCTTCCAACCAGCGTTTCCCCAAGTCTCCCGATAAAAATTATACCTCACTTGTGTGGGTACGCCTAGCGCCCGCGACAGGAAACGCCCCAAAGCGCAATGTGGACACATCCAATTTTTTTTAAAGAAAACCGAGGTGTTTTTTGCAAAGTGCCTACCTGTAGATTTTGGCCTCTGGCTCAGCCGGCACCTAGGGAAACCTACCAAACCTGTGCATTTCTGAAAACAAGAGACCTAGAGGAATCCAAGATGGAGTGACTTGTGTGGCTCGGACCAGGTTCTGTTACCCAGAATCCTTTGCAAACCTCACAATTTGGCTAAAAAAACACATGTTCCTCACATTTCTGTGGCAGAAAGTTCTGGAATCTGAGAGGAGCCACAAATTTCCTTCCACCCAGCGTTCCCCCAGTGTGGGTAGGCCTAGCGCCCGTGACAGGAAACGCCCCAAAGCGCAACGTGGACACATCCAAATTTTTGAAAGAAAACAGAGGTGTTTTTTGCATAGTGCCTACCTGTAGTTTTTGGCCTCTAGCTCAGCCGGCACCTAGGGAAACCTACCTAACCTGTGCATTTCTGAAAACTAGAGACCTAGGGGAATCCAAGATGGGGTGACTTGTGTGGCTCGGAACAGGTTCTGTTACCCAGAATCCTTTGCAAACTTCAAAATTTGGCTAAAAAAACACATGTTCCTCACATTTCTGTGGCAGAAAGTTCTGGAATCTGAGAGGAGCCACAAATTTCCTTCCACCCAGCGTTTCCCCAAGTCTCCCGATAAAAATTATACCTCACTTGTGTGGGTACGCCTAGCGCCCGCGACAGGAAACGCCCCAAAGCGCAATGTGGACACATCCAATTTTTTTAAAGAAAACAGAGGTGTTTTTTGCAAAGTGCCTACCTGTAGATTTTGGCCTCTAGCTCAGCCGGCACCTAGGGAAACCTACCAAACCTGTGCATTTCTGAAAACTAGAGACCTAGGGGAATCCAAGATGGGGTGACTTGTGTGGCTCGGACCAGGTTCTGTTACCTAGAATCCTTTGCAAACCTCAAAATTTGGCTTAAAAAACACACGTTCCTCACATTTCTGTGGCAGAAAGTTCTGGAATCTGAGAGGAGCCACAAATTTCCTTCCACCCAGCGTTTCCCCAAGTCTCCCGATAAAAATGATACCTCACTTGTGTGGGTAGGCCTAGCGCCCGCGACAGGAAACGCCCCAAAGCGCAACCTGGACACATCAAAAAAAATTTAAGAAAACAGAGGTGTTTTTTGCAAAGTGCCTACCTGTAGATTTTGGCCTCTAGCTCAGCCGGCACCTAGGGAAACCTACCAAACCTGTGCATTTCTGAAAACTAGAGACCTTTGGGAATCCAAGATGGGGTGACTTGTGTGGCTCGGACCAGGTTCTCTTACCCAGAATCGTTTGCAAACCTCAACATTTTGCTAAAAAAACACATGTTCCTCACATTTCTGTGGCAGAAAGTTCTGGAATCTGGGAGGAGCCACAAATTTCCTTCCACCCAGCGTTCCCCCAAGTCTCCCGATAAAAATGATACCTCACTGGTGTGAGTAGGCCTAGCGCCCGCGACAGGAAACGCCCCAAAGCGCAATGTGGACACATCCAATTTTTTTAAAGAAAACCGAGGTGTTTTTTGCAAAGTGCCTACCTGTAGATTTTGGCCTCTGGCTCAGCCGGCACCTAGGGAAACCTACCAAACCTGTGCATTTCTGAAAACAAGAGACCTAGAGGAATCCAAGATGGAGTGACTTGTGTGGCTCGGAACAGGTTCTGTTACCCAGAATCCTTTGCAAACCTCACAATTTGGCTAAAAAAACACATGTTCCTCACATTTCTGTGGCAGAAAGTTCTGGAATCTGAGAGGAGCCACAAATTTCCTTCCACCCAGCGTTCCCCCAGTGTGGGTAGGCCTAGCGCCCGCGACAGGAAACGCCCCAAAGTGCAACGTGGACACATCCAATTTTTTGAAAGAAAACAGAGGTGTTTTTTGCAAAGTGCCTACCTGTAGATTTTGACCTCTAGCTCAGCCGGCACCTAGGGAAACCTGCCAAACCTGTGCATTTCTGAAAACTAGAGACCTACGGGAATCCAAGATGGGGTGACTTGTGTGGCTCGGACCAGGTTCTGTTACCTAGAATCCTTTGCAAACCTCAAAATTTGGCTTAAAAAACACGCGTTCCTCAAATTTCTGTGTCAGAAAGTTCTGGAATCTGAGAGGAGCCACAAATTTCCTTCCACCCAGCGTTCCCCTAAGTCTCCCGATAAAAATGATACCTCACTTGTGTGGGTAGGCCTAGCGCCCGCGACAGGAAACGCCCCAAAGCGCAACGTGCACACATCCAATTTTTTGAAAGAAAACAGAGGTGTTTTTTGCAAAGTGCCTACCTGTAGATTTTTGCCTCTAGCTCAGCCGGCACCTAGGGAAACCTACCAAACCTGTGCATTTCTGAAAACTAGAGACCTAGGGGAATCCAAGATGGGGTGACTTGTGTGGCTCGGACCAGGTTCTGTTACCCAGAATCGTTTGCAAACCTCAAAATTTGGCTAAAAAAACACATGTTCCTCACATTTCTGTGGCAGAAAGTTCTGGAATCTGAGAGGAGCCACAAATTTCCTTCCACCCAGCGTTCCCCCAAGTCTCCCGATAAAAATGATACCTCACTTGTGTGAGTAGGCCTAGCGCCCGCGACAGGAAACGCCCCAAAGCGCAACGTGGACACATCCAATTTTTTTAAAGAAAACAGAGGTGTTTTTTGCAAAGTGCCTACCTGTAGATTTTGACCTCAGGCTCAGCCGGCACCTAGGGAAACCTACCAAACCTGTGCATTTCTGAAAACTAGAGACCTAGGGGAATCCAAGATGGGGTGACTTGTGTGGCTCGGACCAGGTTCTGTTACCTAGAATCCTTTGCAAACCTCAAAATATGGCTTAAAAAACACACGTTCCTCACATTTCTGTGGCAGAAAGTTCTGGAATCTGAGAGGAGCCACAAATTTCCTTCCACCCAGCGTTCCCCAAAGTCTCCCGATAAAAATGATACCTCACTTGTGTGGGTAGGCCTAGCGCCCGCAACAGGAAACGCCCCAAAGCGCAACATGGACACATCCAATTTTTTGAAAGAAAACAGAGGTGTTTTTTGCAAACTGCCTTCCTGTAGATTTTGGCCTCTAGCTCAGCCGGCACCTATGGAAACCTACCAAACCTGTGCATTTCTGAAAACTGGAGACCTAGGGGAATCCAAGATGGGGTGACTTGTGTGGCTTGGACCAGGTTCTGTTACACAGAATCCTTTGCAAACCTCAAAATTAGGCTAAAAAAACACATGTTCCTCACATTTCTGTGGCAGAAAGTTCTGGAATCTAAGAGGAGCCACAAATTTCCTTCCACCCAGCGTTTCCCCAAGTCTCCCGATAAAAATTATACCTCACTTGTGTGGGTACGCCTAGCGCCCGCGACAGGAAACGCCCCAAAGCGCAATGTGGACACATCCAATTTTTTTAAAGAAAACAGAGGTGTTTTTTGCAAAGTGCCTACCTGTAGATTTTGGCCTCTGGCTTAGTCGGCACCTAGGGAAACCTACCAAACCTGTGCATTTCTGAAAACTAGAGACCTAGAGGAATCCAAGATGGAGTGACTTGTGTGGCTCGGACCAGGTTCTGTTACCCAGAATCCTTTGCAAACCTCACAATTTGGCTAAAAAAACACATGTTCCTCACATTTCTGTGGCAGAAAGTTCTGGAATCTGAGAGGAGCCACAAATTTCCTTCCACCCAGCGTTCCCCCAAGTCTCCCGATAAAAATGATACCTCACTTGTGTGGGTAGGCCTAGCGCCCGTGACAGGAAACGCCCCAAAGCGCAACGCGGACACATCCAAATTTTTGAAAGAAAACAGAGGTGTTTTTTGCAAAGTGCCTACCTGTAGATTTTGGCCTCTAGCTCAGCCGGCACCTAGGGAAACGTACCAAACCTGTGCATTTCTGAAAACTAGAGACCTAGGGGAATCCAAGATGGGGTGACTTGTGTGGCTCGGACCAGGTTCTCTTACCCAGAATCGTTTGCAAACCTCAAAATTTGGCTAAAAAAACACATGTTCCTCACATTTCTGTGGCAGAAAGTTCTGGAATCTGAGAGGAGCCACAAATTTCCTTCCACCCAGCGTTCCCCCAAGTCTCCAGATAAAAATTATACCTCACTTGTGTGAGTAGGCCTAGCGCCCGCGACAGGAAACGCCCCAAAGCGCAACGTGGACACATCCAATTTTTTTAAAGAAAACAGAGGTGTTTTTTGCAAAGTGCCTACCTGTAGATTTTGGCCTCTATCTCAGCCGGCACCTAGGGAAACCTACCAAACCTGTGCATTTCTGAAAACTAGAGACCTAGGGGAATCCAAGATGGGGTGACTTGTGTGGCTCGGACCAGGTTCTCTTACCCAGAATCGTTTGCAAACCTCAAAATTTGGCTAAAAAAACACATGTTCCTCACATTTCTGTGGCAGAAAGTTCTGGAATCTGAGAGGAGCCACAAATTTCCTTCCACCCAGCGTTCCCCCAAGTCTCCCGATAAAAATGATACCTCACTTGTGTGAGTAGGCCTAGCGCCCGCGACAGGAAATGCCCCAAAACGCAACGTGGACACATCCAATTTTTTTAAAGAAAACAGAGGTGTTTTTTGCAAAGTGCCTACCTTTAGATTTTGACCTCTAGCTCAGCCGGCACCTAGGGAAACCTACCAAACCTGTGCATTTCTGAAAACTAGAGACCTAGGGGAATCCAAGATGGGGTGACTTGTGTGGCTCGGACCAGGTTCTGTTACCTAGAATCCTTTGCAAACCTCAAAATTTGGCTTAAAAACACACGTTCCTCAAATTTCTGTGGCAGAAAGTTCTGGAATCTGAGAGGATCCACAAATTTCCTTCCACCCAGCGTTCCCCTAACTCTCCCGATAAAAATGATACCTCACTTGTGTGGGTAGGCCTAGCGCCCGCGACAGGAAACGCCCCAAAGCGCAACGTGCACACATCCAATTTTTTTAAACAAAACAGAGGTGTTTTTTGCAAAGTGCCTACCTGTAGATTTTGGCCTCTAGCTCAGCCGGCACCTAGGGAAACCTACCAAACATGTGCATTTCTGAAAACTAGAGACCTAGGGGAATCCAAGATGGGGTGACTTGTGTGGCTCGGACCAGGTTCTGTTACCTAGAATCCTTTGCAAACCTCAAAATTTGGCTTAAAAAACACACGTTCCTCACATTTCTGTGGCAGAAAGTTCTGGAATCGGAGAGGAGCCACAAATTTCCTTCCACCCAGCGTTCCCCCAAGTCTCCCGATAAAAATGATACCTCACTTGTGTGGGTAGGCCTAGCGCCCGCAACAGGAAACGCCCCAAAGCGCAACATGGACACATCCAATTTTTTGAAAGAAAACAGAGGTGTTTTATGCAAACTGCCTACCTGTAGATTTTGGCCTCTAGCTCAGCCGGCACCTATGGAAACCTACCAAACCTGTGCATTTCTGAAAACTGGAGACCTAGGGGAATCCAAGATGGGGTGACTTGTGTGGCTTGGACCAGGTTCTGTTACACAGAATCCTTTGCAAACCTCAAAATTAGGCTAAAAAAACACATGTTCCTCACATTTCTGTGGCAGAAAGTTCTGGAATCTGAGAGGAGCCACAAATTTCCTTCCACCCAGCGTTTCCCCAAGTCTCCCGATAAAAATTATACCTCACTTGTGTGGGTACGCCTAGCGCCCGCGACAGGAAACGCCCCAAAGCGCAATGTGGACACATCCAATTTTTTTAAAGAAAACCGAGGTGTTTTTTGCAAAGTGCCTACCTGTAGATTTTGGCCTCTGGCTCAGCCGGCACCTAGGGAAACCTACCAAACCTGTGCATTTCTGAAAACAAGAGACCTAGAGGAATCGAAGATGGAGTGACTTGTGTGGCTCGGACCAGGTTCTGTTACCCAGAATCCTTTGCAAACCTCACAATTTGGCTAAAAAAACACATGTTCCTCACATTTCTGTGGCAGAAAGTTCTGGAATCTGAGAGGAGCCACAAATTTCCTTCCACCCAGTGTGGGTAGGCCTAGCGCCCGTGACAGGAAACGCCCCAAAGCGCAACGTGGACACATCCAAATTTTTGAAAGAAAACAGAGGTGTTTTTTGCATAGTGCCTACCTGTAGTTTTTGGCCTCTAGCTCAGCTGGCACCTAGGGAAACCTACCTAACCTGTGCATTTCTGAAAACTAGAGACCTAGGGGAATCCAAGATGGGGTGACTTGTGTGGCTCGGAACAGGTTCTGTTACCCAGAATCCTTTGCAAACTTCAAAATTTGGCTAAAAAAACACATGTTCCTCACATTTCTGTAGCAGAAAGTTCTGGAATCTGAGAGGAGCCACAAATTTCCTTCCACCCAGCGTTTCCCCAAGTCTCCCGATAAAAATTATACCTCACTTGTGTGGGTACGCCTAGCGCCCGCGACAGGAAACGCCCCAAAGCGCAATGTGGACACATCCAATTTTTTGAAAGAAAACAGAGGTGTTTTTTGCAAAGTGCCTACCTGTAGTTTTTGGCCTCTAGCTCAGCTGGCACCTAGGGAAACCTACCTAACCTGTGCATTTCTGAAAACTAGAGACCTAGGGGAATCCAAGATGGGGTGACTTGTGTGGCTCGGACCAGGTTCTGTTACCTAGAATCCTTTGCAAACCTCAAAATTTGGCTAAAAAAACACATGTTCCTCATATTTCTGTGGCAGAAAGTTCTGGAATCTGAGAGGAGCCACAAATTTCTTTCCACCCAGCGTTTCCCCAAGTCTCCCAGGCCTAGCGCCCGCAACAGGAAACGCCCCAAAGCGCAACGTGGACACATCCAAATTTTTGAAAGAAAACAGAAACAGAGGTGTTTTTTGCAAAGTGCCCACCTGTAGATTGTGGCCTCTAGCTCAGCCGGCACCTAGGGAAACCTACCAAACCTGTGCATTTCTGAAAACTAGAGACCTAGGGGAATCCAAGATGGGGTGACTTGTGTGGCTCGGACCAGGTTCTGTTACCTAGAATCCTTTGCAAACCTCAAAATTTGGCTTAAAAAACACACGTTCCTCACATTTCTGTGGCAGAAAGTTCTGGAATCTGAGAGGAGCCACAAATTTCCTTCCACCCAGCGTTTCCCCAGTGTGGGTAGGCCTAGCGCCCGTGACAGGAAACGCCCCAAAGCGCAACGTGGACACATCCAAATTTTTTAAAGAAAACAGAGGTGTTTTTTGAAAAGTGCCAACCTGTAGTTTTTGGCCTCTAGCTCAGCCGGCACCTAGGGAAACCTACCAAACCTGTGCATTTCTGAAAACTAGAGACCTAGGGGAATCCAAGATGGGGTGATTTGTGTGGCTCGGACCAGGTTCTGTTACCCAGAATCCTTTGCAAACTTCAAAATTTGGCTAAAAAAACACATGTTCCTCACATTTCTGTGGCAGAAAGTTCTGGAATCTGAGAGGAGCAACAAATTTCCTTCCACCCAGCGTTTCCCCAAGTCTCCCGATAAAAATGATACCTCACTTGTGTGGGTAGGCCTAGCGCCCGCGTCAGGAAACGCCCCAAAGCGCAACGTGGACACATCAAAACAATTTTAAGAAAACAGAGGTGTTTTTTGCAAAGTGCCTACCTGTAGATTTTGGCCTCTAGCTCAGCCGGCACCTAGGGAAACCTACCAAACCTGTGCATTTCTGAAAACTAGAGACCTAGGGGAATCCAAGATGGGGTGACTTGTGTGGCTCGGACCAGGTTCTCTTACCCAGAATCGTATGCAAACCTCAAAATTTGGCTAAAAAAACACATGTTCCTCACATTTCTGTGGCAGAAAGTTCTGGAATCTGGGAGGAGCCACAAATTTCCTTCCACCCAGCGTTCCCCCAAGTCTCCCGATAAAAATGATACCTCACTGGTGTGAGTAGGCCTAGCGCCCGCGACAGGAAACGCCCCAAAGTGCAACGTGGACACATCCAATTTTTTGAAAGAAAACAGAGGTGTTTTTTGCAAAGTGCCTACCTGTAGATTTTGACCTCTAGCTCAGCCGGCACCTAGGGAAACCTACCAAACCTGTGCATTTCTGAAAACTAGAGACCTAGGGAAATCCAAGATGGGGTGACTTGTGTGGCTCGGACCAGGTTCTGTTACCTAGAATCCTTTGCAAACCTCAAAATTTGGCTTAAAAAACACGCGTTCCTCAAATTTCTGTGTCAGAAAGTTCTGGAATCTGAGAGGAGCCACAAATTTCCTTCCACCCAGCGTTCCCCTAAGTCTCCCGATAAAAATGATACCTCACTTGTGTGGGTAGGCCTAGCGCCCGCAACAGGAAACGCCCCAAAGCGCAACGTGCACACATCCAATTTTTTGAAAGAAAACAGAGGTGTTTTTTTTGCAAAGTGCCTACCTGTAGATTTTTGCCTCTAGCTCAGCCGGCACCTAGGGAAACCTACCAAACCTGTGCATTTCTGAAAACTAGAGACCTAGGGGAATCCAAGATGGGGTGACTTGTGTGGCTCGGACCAGGTTCTGTTACCCAGAATCCTTTGCAAACCTCAAAATTTGGCTTAAAAAACACATGTTCCTCACATTTCTGTGGCAGAAAGTTCTGGAATCTGAGAGGAGCCACAAATTTCCTTCCACCCAGCGTTCCCCCAAGTCTCCCGATAAAAATGATACCTCACTGGTGTGAGTAGGCCTAGCGCCCGCGACAGGAAACGCCCCAAAGCGCAACGTGGACACATCCAATTTTTTGAAAGAAAACAGAGGTGTTTTTTGCAAAGTGCCTACCTGTAGATTTTGACCTCTAGCTCAGCCGGCACCTAGGGAAACCTACCAAACCTGTGCATTTCTGAAAACTAGAGACCTAGGGGAATCCAAGATGGGGTGACTTGTGTGGCTCGGACCAGGTTCTGTTACCTAGAATCCTTTGCAAACCTCAAAATTTGGCTTAAAAAACACACGTTCCTCACATTTCTGTGGCAGAAAGTTCTGGAATCTGAGAGGAGCCACAAATTTCCTTCCACCCAGCGTTTCCCCAGTGTGGGTAGGCCTAGCGCCCGTGACAGGAAACGCCCCAAAGCGCAACGTGGACACATCCAAATTTTTTAAAGAAAACAGAGGTGTTTTTTGAAAAGTGCCTACCTGTAGTTTTTGGCCTCTAGCTCAGCCGGCACCTAGGGAAACCTACCAAACCTGTGCATTTCTGAAAACTAGAGACCTAGGGGAATCCAAGATGGGGTGATTTGTGTGGCTCGGACCAGGTTCTGTTACCCAGAATCCTTTGCAAACTTCAAAATTTGGCTAAAAAAACACATGTACCTCACATTTCTGTGGCAGAAAGTTCTGGAATCTGAGAGGAGCCACAAATTTCCTTCCACCCAGCGTTCCCCCAAGACTCCCGATAAAAATGATACCTCACTTGTGTGGGTAGGCCTAGCGCCCGCGACAGGAAACGCCCCAAAGCGCAACGCGGACACATCCAAATTTTTGAAATAAAACAGAGGTGTTTTTTGCAAAGTGCCTACCTGTAGATTTTGGCCTCTAGCTCAGCCAGCACCTAGGGAAACCTACCAAACCTGTGCATTTCTGAAAACTAGAGACCTAGAGGAATCCAAGATGGGGTGACTTGTGTGACTCCGACCAGGTTCTGTTACCCAGAATCCTTTGCAAACCTCACAATTTGGTTAAAAAAACACATGTTCCTCACATTTCTGTGGCAGAAAGTTCTGGAATCTGAGAGGAGCCACAAATTTCCTTCCACCCAGCGTTCCCCCAGTGTGGGTAGGCCTAGCGCCCGTGACAGGAAACGCCCCAAAGCGCAACGTGGACACATCCAAATTTTTGAAAGAAAACAGAGGTGTTTTTTGCAAAGTGCCTACCTGTAGTTATTGGCCTCTAGCTCAGCTGGCACCTAGGGAAACCTACCAAACCTGTGCATTTCTGAAAACTAGAGACGTAGGGGAATCCAAGATGGGGTGACTTGTGTGGCTCGGACCAGGTTCTGTTACCCAGAATCCTTTGCAAACTTCAAAATTTGGCTAAAAAAAAAAACATGTTCCTCACATTTCTGTGGCAGAAAGTTCTGGAATCTGAGAGGAGCCACAAATTTCCTTCCACCCAGCGTTCCCCCAAGTCTCCCGATAAAAATGATACCTCACTTGTGTGGGTAGGCCTAGCGCCCGCGACAGGAAACGCCCCAAAGCGCAACGCGGACACATCCAAATTTTTGGAAGAAAACAGAGGTGTTTTTTGCAAAGTGCCTACCTGTAGATTTTGGCCTCTAGCTCAGCCGGCACCTAGGGAAACCTACCAAACCTGTGCATTTCTGAAAACTAGAGACCTAGGGGAATCCAAGATGGGGGTGACTTGTGTGGCTCGGACCAGGTTCTGTTACCCAGAATCCTTTGCAAACCTCAAAATTTGGCTAAAAAAACACAATTTCCTCACATTTCTGTGGCAGAAAGGTCTGGAATCTGAGAGGAGCAACACATTTCCTTCCACCCAGTGTTCCCCCAAGTCTCCCGATAAAAATGATACCGCACTTGTATGGGTAGGCCTAGCGCCCGTGACAGGAAATGCCCCAAAGCGCAACGTGGACACATCCAAATTTTTGAAAGAAAACAGAGGTGTTTTTTGCAAAGTGCCTACCTGTAGTTTTTGGCCTCTAGCTCAGCCGGCACCTACGGAAACCTACCAAACCTGTACATTTCTGAAAACTAGAGACCTAGGGGAATCCAAGATGGGGTGACTTGTGTGGCTCGGACCAGGTTCTGTTACCCAGAATCCTTTGCAAACTTCAAAATTTGGCTACAAAAACACATGTTCCTCACATTTCTGTGGCAGAAAGTTCTGGAATCTCAGAGGAGCCACAAATTTCCTTCCACCCAGTGTTCCCCCAAGTCTCCCGATAAAAATGATACCTCACTTGTGTGGGTAGGCCTAGCGCCCGTGACAGGAAACGCCCCAAAGCGCAACGCGGACACATCCAAATTTTTGAAAGAAAACAGAGGTGTTTTTTGCAAAGTGCCTACCTGTAGATTTTGGCCTCTAGCTCAGCCGGCACCTAGGGAAACCTACCAAACCTGTGCATTTCTGAAAACTAGAGACCTAGGGGAATCCAAGATGGGGTGACTTGTGTGGCTCGGACCAGGTTCTGTTACCTAGAATCCTTTGCAAACCTCAAAATTTGGCTAAAAAAACACATGTTCCTCATATTTCTGTGGCAGAAAGTTCTGGAATCTGAGAGGAGCCACAAATTTCTTTCCACCCAGCGTTTCCCCAAGTCTCCCAGGCCTAGCGCCTGCAACAGGAAACGCCCCAAAGCGCAACGTGGACACATCCAAATTTTTGAAAGAAAACAGAAACAGAGGTGTTTTTTGCAAAGTGCCCACCTGTAGATTGTGGCCTCTAGCTCAGCCGGCACCTAGGGAAACCTACCAAACCTGTGCATTTCTGAAAACTAGAGACCTAGGGGAATCCAAGACGGGGTGACTTGTGTGGCTCGGACCAGGTTCTGTTACCCAGAATCCTTTTCAAACCTCAAAATTTGGCTAAAAAAACACATGTTCCTCACATTTCTGTGGCAGAAAGTTCTGGAATCTGAGAGGAGCAACAAATTTCCTTCCACCCAGCGTTCCCCTAAGTCTCCCGATAAAAATGATACCGCACTTGTATGGGTAGGCCTAGCGCCCGTGACAGGAAATGCCCCAAAGCGCAACGTGGACACATCCAAATTTTTGAAAGAAAACAGAGGTGTTTTTTGCAAAGTGCCTACCTGTAGATTTTGGCCTCCAGCTCAGGCGGCACCCAGGGAAACCTACCAAACCTGTGCATTTCTGAAAACTAGAGACCTAGGGGAATCCAAGATGGGGTGACTTGTGTGGCTCGGACCAGGTTCTGTTACCCAGAATCCTTTGCAAACTTCAAAATTTGGCTAAAAAAACACATGTTCCTCACATTTCTGTGGCAGAAAGTTCTGGAATCTGAGAGGAGCCACAAATTTCCTTCCACCCAGCGTTTCCCCAAGACTCCCGATAAAAATGATACCGCACTTGTGTGGGTAGGCCTAGCGCCCGCGACAGGAAACGCCCCAAAGCGCAACGTGGACACATCCAAATTTTTTAAAGAAAACAGAGGTGTTTTTTGCAAAGTGCCTACCTGTAGATTTTGGCCTCTAGCTCAGCCGGCACCTAGGGAAACCTACCAAACCCGTGCATTTCTGAAAACTAGAGACCTAGGGGAATCCAAGATGGGGTGACTTGTGTGGCTCGGACCAGGTTCTCTTACCCAGAATCGTTTGCAAACCTCAAAATTTGGCTAAAAAAATACATGTTCCTCACATTTCTGTGGCAGAAAGTTCTGGAATCTGAGAGGAGCCACAAATTTCCTTCCACCCAGCGTTTCCCCAAGTCTCCCGATAAAAATTATACCTCACTTGTGTGGGTACGCCTAGCGCCCGCGACAGGAAACACCCCAAAGCGCAATGTGGACACATCCAATTTTTTGAAAGAAAACAGAGGTGTTTTTTGCAAAGTGCCTACCTGTAGATTTTGGCCTCTAGCTCAGCCGGCACCTAGGGAAACCTACCAAACCTGTGCATTTCTGAAAACTAGAGACCTAGGGGAATCCAAGATGGGGTGACTTGTGTGGCTCGGACCAGGTTCTGTTACCTAGAATCCTTTGCAAACCTCAAAATTTGGCTTAAAAAACACACGTTCCTCACATTTCTGTGGCAGAAAGTTCTGGAATCTGAGAGGAGCCACAAATTTCCTTCCACCCAGCGTTTCCCCAAGTCTCCGGATAAAAATGATACCTCACTTGTGTGGGTAGGCCTAGCGCCCGCGACAGGAAACGCCCCAAAGCGCAACGTGGACACATCAAAACAATTTTAAGAAAACAGAGGTGTTTTTTGCAAAGTGCCTACCTGTAGATTTTGGCCTCTAGCTCAGCCGGCACCTAGGGAAACCTACCAAACCTGTGCATTTCTGAAAACTAGAGACCTAGGGGAATCCAAGATGGGGTGACTTGTGTGGCTCGGACCAGGTTCTCTTACCCAGAATCGTTTGCAAACCTCAAAATTTGGCTAAAAAAACACATGTTCCTCACATTTCTGTGGCAGAAAGTTCTGGAATCTGGGAGGAGCCACAAATTTCCTTCCACCCAGCGTTCCCCCAAGTCTCCCGATAAAAATGATACCTCACTGGTGTGAGTAGGCCTAGCGCCCGCGACAGGAAACGCCCCAAAGTGCAACGTGGACACATCCAATTTTTTGAAAGAAAACAGAGGTGTTTTTTGCAAAGTGCCTACCTGTAGATTTTGACCTCTAGCTCAGCCGGCACCTAGGGAAACCTACCAAACCTGTGCATTTCTGAAAACTAGAGACCTAGGGAAATCCAAGATGGGGTGACTTGTGTGGCTCGGACCAGGTTCTGTTACCTAGAATCCTTTGCAAACCTCAAAATTTGGCTTAAAAAACACGCGTTCCTCAAATTTCTGTGTCAGAAAGTTCTGGAATCTGAGAGGAGCCACAAATTTCCTTCCACCCAGCGTTCCCCTAAGTCTCCCGATAAAAATGATACCTCACTTGTGTGGGTAGGCCTAGCGCCCGCGACAGGAAACGCCCCAAAGCGCAACGTGCACACATCCAATTTTTTGAAAGAAAACAGAGGTGTTTTTTGCAAAGTGCGTACCTGTAGATTTTTGCCTCTAGCTCAGCCGGCACCTAGGGAAACCTACCAAACCTGTGCATTTCTGAAAACTAGAGACCTAGGGGAATCCAAGATGGGGTGACTTGTGTGGCTCGGACCAGGTTCTGTTACCCAGAATCCTTTGCAAACCTCAAAATTTGGCTTAAAAAACACACGTTCCTCACATTTCTGTGGCAGAAAGTTCTGGAATCTGAGAGGAGCCACAAATTTCCTTCCACCCAGCGTTTCCCCAAGTCTCCCGATAAAAATGATACCTCACTTGTGTGGGTAGGCCTAGCGCCCGCGACAGGAAACGCCCCAAAGCGCAACGTGGACACATCAAAAAAATTTTAAGAAAACAGAGGTGTTTTTTGCAAAGTGCCTACCTGTAGATTTTGGCCTCTAGCTCAGCCGGCACCTAGGGAAACCTACCAAACCTGTGCATTTCTGAAAACTAGAGACCTAGGGGAATCCAAGATGGGGTGACATGTGTGGCTCGGACCAGGTTCTCTTACCCAGAATCGTTTGCAAACCTCAAAATTTGGCTAAAAAAACACATGTTCCTCACATTTCTGTGGCAGAAAGTTCTGGAATCTGAGAGGAGCCACAAATTTCCTTCCACCCAGCGTTCCCCCAAGTCTCCCGATAAAAATGATACCTCACTGGTGTGAGTAGGCCTAGCGCCCGCGACAGGAAACGCCCCAAAGCGCAACGTGGACACATCCAATTTTTTGAAAGAAAACAGAGGTGTTTTTTGCAAAGTGCCTACCTGTAGATTTTGACCTCTAGCTCAGCCGGCACCTAGGGAAACCTACCAAACCTGTGCATTTCTGAAAACTAGAGACCTAGGGGAATCCAAGATGGGGTGACTTGTGTGGCTCGGACCAGGTTCTGTTACCTAGAATCCTTTGCAAACCTCAAAATTTGGCTTAAAAAACACACGTTCCTCACATTTCTGTGGCAGAAAGTTCTGGAATCTGAGAGGAGCCACAAATTTCCTTCCACCCAGCGTTTCCCCAGTGTGGGTAGGCCTAGCGCCCGTGACAGGAAACGCCCCAAAGCGCAACGTGGACACATCCAAATTTTTTAAAGAAAACAGAGGTGTTTTTTGAAAAGTGCCTACCTGTAGATTTTGGCCTCTAGCTCAGCCGGCACCTAGGGAAACCTACCAAACCTGTGCATTTCTGAAAACTAGAGACCTAGGGGAATCCAAGATGGGGTGACATGTGTGGCTCGGACCAGGTTCTCTTACCCAGAATCCTTTGCAAACTTCAAAATTTGGCTACAAAAACACATGTTCCTCACATTTCTGTGGCAGAAAGTTCTGGAATCTCAGAGGAGCCACAAATTTCCTTCCACCCAGTGTTCCCCCAAGTCTCCCGATAAAAATGATACCTCACTTGTGTGGGTAGGCCTAGCGCCCGTGACAGGAAACGCCCCAAAGCGCAACGCGGACACATCCAAATTTTTGAAAGAAAACAGAGGTGTTTTTTGCAAAGTGCCTACCTGTAGATTTTGGCCTCTAGCTCAGCCGGCACCTAGGGAAACCTACCAAACCTGTGCATTTCTGAAAACTAGAGACCTAGGGGAATCCAAGATGGGGTGACTTGTGTGGCTCGGACCAGGTTCTGTTACCTAGAATCCTTTGCAAACCTCAAAATTTGGCTAAAAAAACACATGTTCCTCATATTTCTGTGGCAGAAAGTTCTGGAATCTGAGAGGAGCCACAAATTTCTTTCCACCCAGCGTTTCCCCAAGTCTCCCAGGCCTAGCGCCTGCAACAGGAAACGCCCCAAAGCGCAACGTGGACACATCCAAATTTTTGAAAGAAAACAGAAACAGAGGTGTTTTTTGCAAAGTGCCCACCTGTAGATTGTGGCCTCTAGCTCAGCCGGCACCTAGGGAAACCTACCAAACCTGTGCATTTCTGAAAACTAGAGACCTAGGGGAATCCAAGACGGGGTGACTTGTGTGGCTCGGACCAGGTTCTGTTACCCAGAATCCTTTTCAAACCTCAAAATTTGGCTAAAAAAACACAAGTTCCTCACATTTCTGTGGCAGAAAGTTCTGGAATCTGAGAGGAGCAACAAATTTCCTTCCACCCAGCGTTCCCCTAAGTCTCCCGATAAAAATGATACCGCACTTGTATGGGTAGGCCTAGCGCCCGTGACAGGAAATGCCCCAAAGCGCAACGTGGACACATCCAAATTTTTGAAAGAAAACAGAGGTGTTTTTTGCAAAGTGCCTACCTGTAGATTTTGGCCTCCAGCTCAGGCGGCACCCAGGGAAACCTACCAAACCTGTGCATTTCTGAAAACTAGAGACCTAGGGGAATCCAAGATGGGGTGACTTGTGTGGCTCGGACCAGGTTCTGTTACCCAGAATCCTTTGCAAACTTCAAAATTTGGCTAAAAAAACACATGTTCCTCACATTTCTGTGGCAGAAAGTTCTGGAATCTGAGAGGAGCCACAAATTTCCTTCCACCCAGCGTTTCCCCAAGACTCCCGATAAAAATGATACCGCACTTGTGTGGGTAGGCCTAGCGCCCGCGACAGGAAACGCCCCAAAGCGCAACGTGGACACATCCAAATTTTTTAAAGAAAACAGAGGTGTTTTTTGCAAAGTGCCTACCTGTAGATTTTGGCCTCTAGCTCAGCCGGCACCTAGGGAAACCTACCAAACCCGTGCATTTCTGAAAACTAGAGACCTAGGGGAATCCAAGATGGGGTGACTTGTGTGGCTCGGACCAGGTTCTCTTACCCAGAATCGTTTGCAAACCTCAAAATTTGGCTAAAAAAACACATGTTCCTCACATTTCTGTGGCAGAAAGTTCTGGAATCTGAGAGGAGCCACAAATTTCCTTCCACCCAGCGTTTCCCCAAGTCTCCCGATAAAAATTATACCTCACTTGTGTGGGTACGCCTAGCGCCCGCGACAGGAAACACCCCAAAGCGCAATGTGGACACATCCAATTTTTTGAAAGAAAACAGAGGTGTTTTTTGCAAAGTGCCTACCTGTAGATTTTGGCCTCTAGCTCAGCCGGCACCTAGGGAAACCTACCAAACCTGTGCATTTCTGAAAACTAGAGACCTAGGGGAATCCAAGATGGGGTGACTTGTGTGGCTCGGACCAG
Organism: Pleurodeles waltl; assembly: GCF_031143425.1. Lineage (NCBI taxonomy): Eukaryota > Metazoa > Chordata > Amphibia > Caudata > Salamandridae > Pleurodeles > Pleurodeles waltl. Next base: position 1,274,537,478 of record NC_090446.1, on the reverse strand, counting down.
GTTCTGTTACCTAGAATCCTTTGCAAACCTCAAAATTTGGCTTAAAAAACACACGTTCCTCACATTTCTGTGGCAGAAAGTTCTGGAATCTGAGAGGAGCCACAAATTTCCTTCCACCCAGCGTTTCCCCAAGTCTCCGGATAAAAATGATACCTCACTTGTGTGGGTAGGCCTAGCGCCCGCGACAGGAAACGCCCCAAAGCGCAACGTGGACACATCAAAACAATTTTAAGAAAACAGAGGTGTTTTTTGCAAAGTGCCTACCTGTAGATTTTGGCCTCTAGCTCAGCCGGCACCTAGGGAAACCTACCAAACCTGTGCATTTCTGAAAACTAGAGACCTAGGGGAATCCAAGATGGGGTGACTTGTGTGGCTCGGACCAGGTTCTCTTACCCAGAATCGTTTGCAAACCTCAAAATTTGGCTAAAAAAACACATGTTCCTCACATTTCTGTGGCAGAAAGTTCTGGAATCTGGGAGGAGCCACAAATTTCCTTCCACCCAGCGTTCCCCAAGTCTCCCGATAAAAATGATACCTCACTGGTGTGAGTAGGCCTAGCGCCCGCGACAGGAAACGCCCCAAATTGCAACGTGGACTCATCCAATTTTTTGAAAGAAAACAGAGGTGTTTTTTGCAAAGTGCCTACCTGTAGATTTTGACCTCTAGCTCAGCCGGCACCTAGGGAAACCTACCAAACCTGTGCATTTCTGAAAACTAGAGACCTAGGGAAATCCAAGATGGGGTGACTTGTGTGGCTCGGACCAGGTTCTGTTACCTAGAATCCTTTGCAAACCTCAAAATTTGGCTTAAAAAACACGCGTTCCTCAAATTTCTGTGTCAGAAAGTTCTGGAATCTGAGAGGAGCCACAAATTTCCTTCCACCCAGCGTTCCCCTAAGTCTCCCGATAAAAATGATACCTCACTTGTGTGGGTAGGCCTAGCGCCCGCGACAGGAAACGCCCCAAAGCGCAACGTGCACACATCCAATTTTTTGAAAGAAAACAGAGATGTTTTTTGCAAAGTGCGTACCTGTAGATTTTTGCCTCTAGCTCAGCCGGCACCTAGGGAAACCTACCAAACCTGTGCATTTCTGAAAACTAGAGACCTAGGGGAATCCAAGATGGGGTGACTTGTGTGGCTCGGACCAGGTTCTGTTACCCAGAATCCTTTGCAAACCTCAAAATTTGGCTTAAAAAACACACGTTCCTCACATTTCTGTGGCAGAAAGTTCTGGAATCTGAGAGGAGCCACAAATTTCCTTCCACCCAGCGTTTCCCCAAGTCTCCCGATAAAAATGATACCTCACTTGTGTGGGTAGGCCTAGCGCCCGCGACAGGAAACGCCCCAAAGCGCAACGTGGACACATCAAAAAAAATTTAAGAAAACAGAGGTGTTTTTTGCAAAGTGCCTACCTGTAGATTTTGGCCTCTAGCTCAGCCGGCACCTAGGGAAACCTACCAAACCTGTGCATTTCTGAAAACTAGAGACCTAGGGGAATCCAAGATGGGGTGACATGTGTGGCTCGGACCAGGTTCTCTTACCCAGAATCGTTTGCAAACCTCAAAATTTGGCTAAAAAAACACATGTTCCTCACATTTCTGTGGCAGAAAGTTCTGGAATCTGAGAGGAGCCACAAATTTCCTTCCACCCAGCGTTCCCCCAAGTCTCCCGATAAAAATGATACCTCACTGGTGTGAGTAGGCCTAGCGCCCGCGACAGGAAACGCCCCAAAGCGCAACGTGGACACATCCAATTTTTTGAAAGAAAACAGAGGTGTTTTTTGCAAAGTGCCTACCTGTAGATTTTGACCTCTAGCTCAGCCGGCACCTAGGGAAACCTACCAAACCTGTGCATTTCTGAAAACTAGAGACCTAGGGGAATCCAAGATGGGGTGACTTGTGTGGCTCGGACCAGGTTCTGTTACCTAGAATCCTTTGCAAACCTCAAAATTTGGCTTAAAAAACACACGTTCCTCACATTTCTGTGGCAGAAAGTTCTGGAATCTGAGAGGAGCCACAAATTTCCTTCCACCCAGCGTTTCCCCAGTGTGGGTAGGCCTAGCGCCCGTGACAGGAAACGCCCCAAAGCGCAACGTGGACACATCCAAATTTTTTAAAGAAAACAGAGGTGTTTTTTGAAAAGTGCCTACCTGTAGATTTTGACCTCTAGCTCAGCCGGCACCTAGGGAAACCTACCAAACCTGTGCATTTCTGAAAACTAGAGACCTAGGGGAATCCAAGATGGGGTGACTTGTGTGGCTCGGACCAGGTTCTGTTACCTAGAATCCTTTGCAAACCTCAAAATTTGGCTTAAAAAACACATGTTCCTCACATTTCTGTGGCAGAAAGTTCTGGAATCTGAGAGGAGCCACAAATTTCCTTCCACCCAGCGTTCCCCCAAGTCTCCCGATAAAAATGATACCTCACTAGTGTGGGTAGGCCTAGCGCCCGTGACAGGAAACGCCCCAAAGCGCAACGCGGACACATCCAAATTTTTGAAAGAAAACAGAGGTGTTTTTTGCAAAGTGCCTACCTGTAGATTTTGGCCTCTAGCTCAGCCGGCACCTAGGGAAACCTACCAAACCCGTGCATTTCTGAAAACTAGAGACCTAGGGGAATCCAAGATGGGGTGACTTGTGTGGCTCGGACCAGGTTCTCTTACCCAGAATCGTTTGCAAACCTCAAAATTTGGCTAAAAAAACACATGTTCCTCACATTTCTGTGGCAGAAAGTTCTGGAATCTGAGAGGAGCCACAAATTTCCTTCCACCCAGCGTTTCCCCAAGTCTCCCGATAAAAATTATACCTCACTTGTGTGGGTACGCCTAGCGCCCGCGACAGGAAACACCCCAAAGCGCAATGTGGACACATCCAATTTTTTGAAAGAAAACAGAGGTGTTTTTTGCAAAGTGCCTACCTGTAGATTTTGGCCTCTAGCTCAGCCGGCACCTAGGGAAACCTACCAAACCTGTGCATTTCTGAAAACTAGAGACCTAGGGGAATCCAAGATGGGGTGACTTGTGTGGCTCGGACCAGGTTCTGTTACCTAGAATCCTTTGCAAACCTCAAAATTTGGCTTAAAAAACACACGTTCCTCACATTTCTGTGGCAGAAAGTTCTGGAATCTGAGAGGAGCCACAAATTTCCTTCCACCCAGCGTTTCCCCAAGTCTCCGGATAAAAATGATACCTCACTTGTGTGGGTAGGCCTAGCGCCCGCGACAGGAAACGCCCCAAAGCGCAACGTGGACACATCAAAACAATTTTAAGAAAACAGAGGTGTTTTTTGCAAAGTGCCTACCTGTAGATTTTGGCCTCTAGCTCAGCCGGCACCTAGGGAAACCTACCAAACCTGTGCATTTCTGAAAACTAGAGACCTAGGGGAATCCAAGATGGGGTGACTTGTGTGGCTCGGACCAGGTTCTCTTACCCAGAATCGTTTGCAAACCTCAAAATTTGGCTAAAAAAACACATGTTCCTCACATTTCTGTGGCAGAAAGTTCTGGAATCTGGGAGGAGCCACAAATTTCCTTCCACCCAGCGTTCCCCAAGTCTCCCGATAAAAATGATACCTCACTGGTGTGAGTAGGCCTAGCGCCCGCGACAGGAAACGCCCCAAATTGCAACGTGGACACATCCAATTTTTTGAAAGAAAACAGAGGTGTTTTTTGCAAAGTGCCTACCTGTAGATTTTGACCTCTAGCTCAGCCGGCACCTAGGGAAACCTACCAAACCTGTGCATTTCTGAAAACTAGAGACCTAGGGAAATCCAAGATGGGGTGACTTGTGTGGCTCGGACCAGGTTCTGTTACCTAGAATCCTTTGCAAACCTCAAAATTTGGCTTAAAAAACACGCGTTCCTCAAATTTCTGTGTCAGAAAGTTCTGGAATCTGAGAGGAGCCACAAATTTCCTTCCACCCAGCGTTCCCCTAAGTCTCCCGATAAAAATGATACCTCACTTGTGTGGGTAGGCCTAGCGCCCGCGACAGGAAACGCCCCAAAGCGCAACGTGCACACATCCAATTTTTTGAAAGAAAACAGAGGTGTTTTTTGCAAAGTGCGTACCTGTAGATTTTTGCCTCTAGCTCAGCCGGCACCTAGGGAAACCTACCAAACCTGTGCATTTCTGAAAACTAGAGACCTAGGGGAATCCAAGATGGGGTGACTTGTGTGGCTCGGACCAGGTTCTGTTACCCAGAATCCTTTGCAAACCTCAAAATTTGGCTTAAAAAACACACGTTCCTCACATTTCTGTGGCAGAAAGTTCTGGAATCTGAGAGGAGCCACAAATTTCCTTCCACCCAGCGTTTCCCCAAGTCTCCCGATAAAAATGATACCTCACTTGTGTGGGTAGGCCTAGCGCCCGCGACAGGAAACGCCCCAAAGCGCAACGTGGACACATCAAAAAAAATTTAAGAAAACAGAGGTGTTTTTTGCAAAGTGCCTACCTGTAGATTTTGGCCTCTAGCTCAGCCGGCACCTAGGGAAACCTACCAAACCTGTGCATTTCTGAAAACTAGAGACCTAGGGGAATCCAAGATGGGGTGACATGTGTGGCTCGGACCAGGTTCTCTTACCCAGAATCGTTTGCAAACCTCAAAATTTGGCTAAAAAAACACATGTTCCTCACATTTCTGTGGCAGAAAGTTCTGGAATCTGAGAGGAGCCACAAATTTCCTTCCACCCAGCGTTCCCCCAAGTCTCCCGATAAAAATGATACCTCACTGGTGTGAGTAGGCCTAGCGCCCGCGACAGGAAACGCCCCAAAGCGCAACGTGGACACATCCAATTTTTTGAAAGAAAACAGAGGTGTTTTTTGCAAAGTGCCTACCTGTAGATTTTGACCTCTAGCTCAGCCGGCACCTAGGGAAACCTACCAAACCTGTGCATTTCTGAAAACTAGAGACCTAGGGGAATCCAAGATGGGGTGACTTGTGTGGCTCGGACCAGGTTCTGTTACCTAGAATCCTTTGCAAACCTCAAAATTTGGCTTAAAAAACACACGTTCCTCACATTTCTGTGGCAGAAAGTTCTGGAATCTGAGAGGAGCCACAAATTTCCTTCCACCCAGCGTTTCCCCAGTGTGGGTAGGCCTAGCGCCCGTGACAGGAAACGCCCCAAAGCGCAACGTGGACACATCCAAATTTTTTAAAGAAAACAGAGGTGTTTTTTGAAAAGTGCCTACCTGTAGTTTTTGGCCTCTAGCTCAGCCGGCACCTAGGGAAACCTACCAAACCTGTGCATTTCTGAAAACTAGAGACCTAGGGGAATCCAAGATGGGGTGATTTGTGTGGCTCGGACCAGGTTCTGTTACCCAGAATCCTTTGCAAACTTCAAAATTTGGCTAAAAAAACACATGTTCCTCACATTTCTGTGGCAGAAAGTTCTGGAATCTGAGAGGAGCCACAAATTTCCTTCCACCCAGCGTTCCCCCAAGACTCCCGATAAAAATGATACCTCACTTGTGTGGGTAGGCCTAGCGCCCGCGACAGGAAACGCCCCAAAGCGCAACGCGGACACATCCAAATTTTTGAAATAAAACAGAGGTGTTTTTTGCAAAGTGCCTACCTGTAGATTTTGGCCTCTAGCTCAGCCGGCACCTAGGGAAACCTACCAAACCTGTGCATTTCTGAAAACTAGAGACCTAGAGGAATCCAAGATGGGGTGACTTGTGTGACTCCGACCAGGTTCTGTTACCCAGAATCCTTTGCAAACCTCACAATTTGGTTAAAAAAACACATGTTCCTCACATTTCTGTGGCAGAAAGTTCTGGAATCTGAGAGGAGCCACAAATTTCCTTCCACCCAGCGTTCCCCCAGTGTGGGTAGGCCTAGCGCCCGTGACAGGAAACGCCCCAAAGCGCAACGTGGACACATCCAAATTTTTGAAAGAATACAGAGGTGTTTTTTGCAAAGTGCCTACCTGTAGTTATTGGCCTCTAGCTCAGCTGGCACCTAGGGAAACCTACCAAACCTGTGCATTTCTGAAAACTAGAGACGTAGGGGAATCCAAGATGGGGTGACTTGTGTGGCTCGGACCAGGTTCTGTTACCCAGAATCCTTTGCAAACTTCAAAATTTGGCTAAAAAAAAAAACATGTTCCTCACATTTCTGTGGCAGAAAGTTCTGGAATCTGAGAGGAGCCACAAATTTCCTTCCACCCAGCGTTCCCCCAAGTCTCCCGATAAAAATGATACCTCACTTGTGTGGGTAGGCCTAGCGCCCGCGACAGGAAACGCCCCAAAGCGCAACGCGGACACATCCAAATTTTTGGAAGAAAACAGAGGTGTTTTTTGCAAAGTGCCTACCTGTAGATTTTGGCCTCTAGCTCAGCCGGCACCTACGGAAACCTACCAAACCTGTACATTTCTGAAAACTAGAGACCTAGGGGAATCCAAGATGGGGTGACTTGTGTGGCTCGGACCAGGTTCTGTTACCCAGAATCCTTTGCAAACTTCAAAATTTGGCTACAAAAACACATGTTCCTCACATTTCTGTGGCAGAAAGTTCTGGAATCTCAGAGGAGCCACAAATTTCCTTCCACCCAGTGTTCCCCCAAGTCTCCCGATAAAAATGATACCTCACTTGTGTGGGTAGGCCTAGCGCCCGTGACAGGAAACGCCCCAAAGCGCAACGCGGACACATCCAAATTTTTGAAAGAAAACAGAGGTGTTTTTTGCAAAGTGCCTACCTGTAGATTTTGGCCTCTAGCTCAGCCGGCACCTAGGGAAACCTACCAAACCTGTGCATTTCTGAAAACTAGAGACCTAGGGGAATCCAAGATGGGGTGACTTGTGTGGCTCGGACCAGGTTCTGTTACCTAGAATCCTTTGCAAACCTCAAAATTTGGCTAAAAAAACACATGTTCCTCATATTTCTGTGGCAGAAAGTTGTGGAATCTGAGAGGAGCCACAAATTTCTTTCCACCCAGCGTTTCCCCAAGTCTCCCAGGCCTAGCGCCTGCAACAGGAAACGCCCCAAAGCGCAACGTGGACACATCCAATTTTTTGAAAGAAAACAGAGGTGTTTTTTGCAAAGTGCCTACCTGTAGATTTTGACCTCTAGCTCAGCCGGCACCTAGGGAAACCTACCAAACCTGTGCATTTCTGAAAACTAGAGACCTAGGGAAATCCAAGATGGGGTGACTTGTGTGGCTCGGACCAGGTTCTGTTACCTAGAATCCTTTGCAAACCTCAAAATTTGGCTTAAAAAACACGCGTTCCTCAAATTTCTGTGTCAGAAAGTTCTGGAATCTGAGAGGAGCCACAAATTTCCTTCCACCCAGCGTTCCCCTAAGTCTCCCGATAAAAATGATACCTCACTTGTGTGGGTAGGCCTAGCGCCCGCAACAGGAAACGCCCCAAAGCGCAACGTGCACACATCCAATTTTTTGAAAGAAAACAGAGGTGTTTTTTGCAAAGTGCCTACCTGTAGATTTTTGCCTCTAGCTCAGCCGGCACCTAGGGAAACCTACCAAACCTGTGCATTTCTGAAAACTAGAGACCTAGGGGAATCCAAGATGGGGTGACTTGTGTGGCTCGGACCAGGTTCTGTTACCCAGAATCCTTTGCAAACCTCAAAATTTGGCTTAAAAAACACACGTTCCTCACATTTCTGTGGCAGAAAGTTCTGGAATCTGAGAGGAGCCACAAATTTCCTTCCACCCAGCGTTTCCCCAAGTCTCCCGATAAAAATGATACCTCACTTGTGTGGGTAGGCCTAGCGCCCGCGACAGGAAACGCCCCAAAGCGCAACGTGGACACATAAAAATTTTTTTAAGAAAACACAGGTGTTTTTTGCAAAGTGCCTACCTGTAGATTTTGGCCTCTAGCTCAGCCGGCACCTAGGGAAACCTACCAAACCTGTGCATTTCTGAAAACTAGAGACCTAGGGGAATCCAAGATGGGGTGACTTGTGTGGCTCGGACCAGGTTCTCTTACCCAGAATCGTTTGCAAACCTCAAAATTTGGCTAAAAAAACACATGTTCCTCACATTTCTGTGGCAGAAAGTTCTGGAATCTGAGAGGAGCCACAAATTTCCTTCCACCCAGCGTTCCCCCAAGTCTCCCGATAAAAATGATACCTCACTGGTGTGAGTAGGCCTAGCGCCCGCGACAGGAAACGCCCCAAAGCGCAACGTGGACACATCCAATTTTTTGAAAGAAAACAGAGGTGTTTTTTGCAAAGTGCCTACCTGTAGATTTTGACCTCTAGCTCAGCCGGCACCTAGGGAAACCTACCAAACCTGTGCATTTCTGAAAACTAGAGACCTAGGGGAATCCAAGATGGGGTGACTTGTGTGGCTCGGACCAGGTTCTGTTACCTAGAATCCTTTGCAAACCTCAAAATTTGGCTTAAAAAACACACGTTCCTCACATTTCTGTGGCAGAAAGTTCTGGAATCTGAGAGGAGCCACAAATTTCCTTCCACCCAGCGTTTCCCCAAGACTCCCGATAAAAATGATACCTCACTTGTGTGGGTAGGCCTAGCGCCCGCGACAGGAAACGCCCCAAAGCGCAACGCGGACACATCCAAATTTTTGAAATAAAACAGAGGTGTTTTTTGCAAAGTGCCTACCTGTAGATTTTGGCCTCTAGCTCAGCCGGCACCTAGGGAAACCTACCAAACCTGTGCATTTCTGAAAACTAGAGACCTAGAGGAATCCAAGATGGGGTGACTTGTGTGACTCCGACCAGGTTCTGTTACCCAGAATCCTTTGCAAACCTCACAATTTGGTTAAAAAAACACATGTTCCTCACATTTCTGTGGCAGAAAGTTCTGGAATCTGAGAGGAGCCACAAATTTCCTTCCACCCAGCGTTCCCCCAGTGTGGGTAGGCCTAGCGCCCGTGACAGGAAACGCCCCAAAGCGCAACGTGGACACATCCAAATTTTTGAAAGAAAACAGAGGTGTTTTTTGCAAAGTGCCTACCTGTAGTTATTGGCCTCTAGCTCAGCTGGCACCTAGGGAAACCTATCAAACCTGTGCATTTCTGAAAACTAGAGACGTAGGGGAATCCAAGATGGGGTGACTTGTGTGGCTCGGACCAGGTTCTGTTACCCAGAATCCTTTGCAAACTTCAAAATTTGGCTAAAAAAAAAAAACATGTTCCTCACATTTCTGTGGCAGAAAGTTCTGGAATCTGAGAGGAGCCACAAATTTCCTTCCACCCAGCGTTCCCCCAAGTCTCCCGATAAAAATGATACCTCACTTGTGTGGGTAGGCCTAGCGCCCGCGACAGGAAACGCCCCAAAGCGCAACGCGGACACATCCAAATTTTTGGAAGAAAACAGAGGTGTTTTTTGCAAAGTGCCTACCTGTAGATTTTGGCCTCTAGCTCAGCCGGCACCTAGGGAAACCTACCAAACCTGTGCATTTCTGAAAACTAGAGACCTAGGGGAATCCAAGATGGGGGTGACTTGTGTGGCTCGGACCAGGTTCTGTTACCCAGAATCCTTTGCAAACCTCAAAATTTGGCTAAAAAAACACAATTTCCTCACATTTCTGTGGCAGAAAGTTCTGGAATCTGAGAGGAGCAACAAATTTCCTTCCACCCAGTGTTCCCCCAAGTCTCCCGATAAAAATGATACTGCACTTGTATGGGTAGGCCTAGCGCCCGTGACAGGAAATGCCCCAAAGCGCAACGTGGACACATCCAAATTTTTGAAAGAAAACAGAGGTGTTTTTTGCAAAGTGCCTACCTGTAGTTTTTGGCCTCTAGCTCAGCCGGCACCTACGGAAACCTACCAAACCTGTACATTTCTGAAAACTAGAGACCTAGGGGAATCCAAGATGGGGTGACTTGTGTGGCTCGGACCAGGTTCTGTTACCCAGAATCCTTTGCAAACTTCAAAATTTGGCTACAAAAACACATGTTCCTCACATTTCTGTGGCAGAAAGTTCTGGAATCTCAGAGGAGCCACAAATTTCCTTCCACCCAGTGTTCCCCCAAGTCTCCCGATAAAAATGATACCTCACTTGTGTGGGTAGGCCTAGCGCCCGTGACAGGAAACGCCCCAAAGCGCAACGCGGACACATCCATATTTTTGAAAGAAAACAGAGGTGTTTTTTGCAAAGTGCCTACCTGTAGATTTTGGCCTCTAGCTCAGCCGGCACCTAGGGAAACCTACCAAACCTGTGCATTTCTGAAAACTAGAGACCTAGGGGAATCCAAGATGGGGTGACTTGTGTGGCTCGGACCAGGTTCTGTTACCTAGAATCCTTTGCAAACCTCAAAATTTGGCTAAAAAAACAAATGTTCCTCATATTTCTGTGGCAGAAAGTTCTGGAATCTGAGAGGAGCCACAAATTTCTTTCCACCCAGCGTTTCCCCAAGTCTCCCAGGCCTAGCGCCTGCAACAGGAAACGCCCCAAAGCGCAACGTGGACACATCCAAATTTTTGAAAGAAAACAGAAACAGAGGTGTTTTTTGCAAAGTGCCCACCTGTAGATTGTGGCCTCTAGCTCAGCCGGCACCTAGGGAAACCTACCAAACCTGTGCATTTCTGAAAACTAGAGACCTAGGGGAATCCAAGACGGGGTGACTTGTGTGGCTCGGACCAGGTTCTGTTACCCAGAATCCTTTGCAAACCTCAAAATTTGGCTAAAAAAACACATGTTCCTCACATTTCTGTGGCAGAAAGTTCTGGAATCTGAGAGGAGCCACAAATTTCCTTCCACCCAGCGTTCCCTCAAGTCTCCCGATAAAAATGATACCTCACTTGTGTGAGTAGGCCTAGCGCCCGCGACAGGAAACGCCCCAAAGCGCAACGTGGACACATCCAATTTTTTGAAAGAAAACAGAGGTGTTTTTTGCAAAGTGCCTACCTGTAGATTTTGACCTCTAGCTCAGCCGGCACCTAGGGAAACCTACCAAACCTGTGCATTTCTGAAAACTAGAGACCTAGGGGAATCCAAGATGGGGTGACTTGTGTGGCTCGGACCAGGTTCTGTTACCTAGAATCCTTTGCAAACCTCAAAATTTGGCTTAAAAAACACACGTTCCTCACATTTCTGTGGCAGAAAGTTCTGGAATCTGAGAGGAGCCACAAATTTCCTTCCACCCAGCGTTCCCCAAAGTCTCCCGATAAAAATGATACCTCACTTGTATGGGTAGGCCTAGCGCCCGCAACAGGAAACGCCCCAAAGCGCAACATGGACACATCCAATTTTTTGAAAGAAAACAGAGGTGTTTTTTGCAAACTGCCTACCTGTAGATTTTCGCCTCTAGCTCAGCCGGCACCTATGGAAACCTACCAAACCTGTCCATTTCTGAAAACTGGAGACCTAGGGGAATCCAAGATGGGGTGACTTGTGAGGCTTGGACCAGGTTCTGTTACACAGAATCCTTTGCAAACCTCAAAATTAGGCTAAAAAAACACATGTTCCTCAAATTTCTGTGGCAGAAAGTTCTGGAATCTGAGAGGAGCCACAAATTTCCTTCCACCCAGCGTTTCCCCAAGTCTCCCGATAAAAATTATACCTCACTTGTGTGGGTACGCCTAACGCCCGCGACAGGAAACGCCCCAAAGCGCAATGTGGACACATCCAATTTTTTTAAAGAAAACAGAGGTGTTTTTTGCAAAGTGCCTATCTGTAGATTTTGGCCTCTGGCTCAGTCGGCACCTAGGGAAACCTACCAAACCTGTGCAATTCTGAAAACTAGAGACCTAGAGGAATCCAAGATGGAGTGACTTGTGTGGCTCGGACCAGGTTCTGTTACCCAGAATCCTTTGCAAACCTCACAATTTGGCTAAAAAAACACATGTTCCTCACATTTCTGTGGCAGAAAGTTCTGGAATCTGAGAGGAGCCACAAATTTCCTTCCACCCAGCGTTCCCCCAAGTCTCCCGATAAAAATGATACCTCACTAGTGTGGGTAGGCCTAGCGCCCGTGACAGGAAACGCCCCAAAGCGCAACGCGGACACATCCAAATTTTTGAAAGAAAACAGAGGTGTTTTTTGCAAAGTGCCTACCTGTATATTTTGGCCTCTACCTCAGCCGGCACCTAGGGAAACCTACCAAACCTGTGCATTTCTGAAAACTAGAGACCTAGGGGAATCCAAGATGGGGTGACTTGTGTGGCTCGGACCAGGTTCTGTTACCCAGAATCCTTTGCAAACCTCAAAATTTGGCTAAAAAAACACATGTTCCTCACATTTCTGTGGCAGAAAGTTCTGGAATCTGAGAGGAGCAACAAATTTCCTTCCACCCAGCGTTCCCCCAAGTCTCCCGATAAAAATGATACCGCACTTGTATGGGTAGGCCTAGCGCCCGTGACAGGAAATGCCCCAAAGCGCAACGTGGACACATCCAAATTTTTGAAAGAAAACAGAGGTGTTTTTTGCAAAGTGCCTACCTGTAGATTTTGGCCTCCAGCTCAGCCGGCACCTAGGGAAACCTACCAAACCTGTGCATTTCTGAAAACTAGAGACCTAGGGGAATCCAAGATGGGGTGACTTGTGTGGCTCGGACCAGGTTCTGTTACCCAGAATCCTTTGCAAACTTCAAAATTTGGCTAAAAAAACACATGTTCCTCACATTTCTGTGGCAGAAAGTTCTGGAATCTGAGAGGAGCCACAAATTTCCTTCCACCCAGCGTTTCCCCAAGTCTCCCGATAAAAATTATACCTCACTTGTGTGGGTAGGCCTAGCGCCCGCGACAGGAAACGCCCCAAAGCGCAACGTGGACACATCCAAATTTTTTAAAGAAAACAGAGGTGTTTTTTGCAAAGTGCCTACCTGTAGATTTTGGCCTCTAGCTCAGCCGGCACCTAGGGAAACCTACCAAACCTGTGCATTTCTGAAAACTAGAGAACTAGGGGAATCCAAGATGGGGTGACTTGTGTGGCTCGGACCAGGTTCTCTTACCCAGAATCGTTTGCAAACCTCAAAATTTGGCTAAAAAAACACATGTTCCTCACATTTCTGTGGCAGAAAGTTCTGGAATCTGAGAGGAGCCACAAATTTCCTTCCACCCAGCGTTCCCCCAAGTCTCCAGATAAAAATGATACCTCACTTGTGTGAGTAGGCCTAGCGCCCGCGACAGGAAACGCCCCAAAGCGCAACGTGGACACATCCAATTTTTTGAAAGAAAACAGAGGTGTTTTTGGCAAAGTGCCTACCTGTAGATTTTGGCCTCTAGCTCAGCCGGCACCTAGGGAAACCTACCAAACCTGTGCATTTCTGAAAACTAGAGACCTAGGGGAATCCAAGATGGGGTGACTTGTGTGGCTCGGACCAGGTTCTCTTACCCAGAATCGTTTGCAAACCTCAAAATTTGGCTAAAAAAACACATGTTCCTCTCATTTCTGTGGCAGAAAGTTCTGGAATCTGAGAGGAGCCACAAATTTCCTTCCACCCAGCGTTCCCCCAAGTCTCCCGATAAAAATGATACCTCACTTGTGTGAGTAGGCCTAGCGCCCGCGAAAGGAAATGCCCCAAAACTCAACGTGGACACATCCAATTTTTTTAAAGAAAACAGAGGTGTTTTTTGCAAAGTGCCTACCTTTAGATTTTGACCTCTAGCTCAGCCGGCACCTAGGGAAACCTACCAAACATGTGCATTTCTGAAAACTAGAGACCTAGGGGAATCCAAGATGGGGTGACTTGTGTGGCTCGGACCAGGTTCTGTTACCTAGAATCCTTTGCAAACCTCAAAATTTGGCTTAAAAAACACACGTTCCTCACATTTCTGTGGCAGAAAGTTCTGGAATCTGAGAGGAGCCACAAATTTCCTTCCACCCAGCGTTCTCCTAAGTCTCCCGATAAAAATGATACCTCACTTGTGTGGGTAGGCCTAGCGCCCGCGACAGGAAACGCCCCAAAGCGCAACGTGCACACATCCAATTTTTTGAAAGAAAACAGAGGTGTTTTTTGCAAAGTGCCTACCTGTAGATTTTGGCCTCTAGCTCAGCCGGCACCTAGGGAAACCTACCAAACCTGTGCATTTCTGAAAACTAGAGACCTAGGGGAATCCAAGATGGGGTGACTGTGTGGCTCGGACCAGGTTCTGTTACCTAGAATCCTTTGCAAACCTCAAAATTTGGCTTAAAAAACACACGTTCCTCACATTTCTGTGGCAGAAAGTTCTGGAATCTGAGAGGAGCCACAAATTTCCTTCCACCCAGCGTTCCCCTAAGTCTCCCGATAAAAATGATACCTCACTTGTGTGGGTAGGCCTAGCGCCCGCGACAGGAAACGCCCCAAAGCGCAACGTGCACACATCCAATTTTTTTTAAGAAAACAGAGGTGTTTTTTGCAAAGTGCCTACCTGTAGATTTTGGCCTCTAGCTCAGCCGGCACCTAGGGAAACCTACCAAACCTGTGCATTTCTGAAAACTAGAGACCTAGGGGAATCCAAGATGGGGTGACTTGTGTGGCTCGGACCAGGTTCTGTTACCTAGAATCCTTTGCAAACCTCAAAATTTGGCTTAAAAAACACACGTTCCTCACATTTCTGTGGCAGAAAGTTCTGGAATCTGAGAGGAGCCACAAATTTCCTTCCACCCAGCGTTTCCCCAAGTCACCCGATAAAAATGATACCTCACTTGTGTGGGTAGGCCTAGCGCCCGCGACAGGAAACGCCCCAAAGCGCAACGTGGACACATCAAAATTTTTTTAAGAAAACAGAGGTGTTTTATGCAAAGTGCCTACCTGTAGATTTTGGCCTCTAGCTCAGCCGGCACCTAGGGAAACCTACCAAACCTGTGCATTTCTGAAAACTAGAGACCTAGGGGAATCCAAGATGGGGTGACTTGTGTGGCTCGGACCAGGTTCTGTTACCTAGAATCCTTTGCAAACCTCAAAATTTGGCTTAAAAAACACACGTTCCTCACATTTCTGTGGCAGAAAGTTCTGGAATCTGAGAGGAGCCACAAATTTCCTTCCACCCAGCGTTCCCCTAAGTCTCCCGATAAAAATGATACCTCACTTGTGTGGGTAGGCCTAGCGCCCGCGACAGGAAACGCCCCAAAGCGCAACGCGGACACATCCAAATTTTTGAAATAAAACAGAGGTGTTTTTTGCAAAGTGCCTACCTGTAGATTTTGGCCTCTAGCTCAGCCGGCACCTAGGGAAACCTACCAAACCTGTGCATTTCTGAAAACTAGAGACCTAGAGGAATCCAAGATGGGGTGACTTGTGTGACTCCGACCAGGTTCTGTTACCCAGAATCCTTTGCAAACCTCACAATTTGGTTAAAAAAACACATGTTCCTCACATTTCTGTGGCAGAAAGTTCTGGAATCTGAGAGGAGCCACAAATTTCCTTCCACCCAGCGTTCCCCCAGTGTGGGTAGGCCTAGCGCCCGTGACAGGAAACGCCCCAAAGCGCAACATGGACACATCCAAATTTTTTAAAGAAAACAGAGGTGTTTTTTGCAAAGTGCCTACCTGTAGTTATTGGCCTCTAGCTCAGCTGGCACCTAGGGAAACCTACCAAACCTGTGCATTTCTGGAAACTAGAGACGTAGGGGAATCCAAGACGGGGTGACTTGTGTGGCTCGGACCAGGTTCTGTTACCCAGAATCCTTTGCAAACTTCAAAATTTGGCTAAAAAAAAAAACATGTTCCTCACATTTCTGTGGCAGAAAGTTCTGGAATCTGAGAGGAGCCACAAATTTCCTTCCACCCAGCGTTCCCCCAAGTCTCCCGATAAAAATGATACCTCACTTGTGTGGGTAGGCCTAGCGCCCGCGACAGGAAACGCCCCAAAGCGCAACGCGGACACATCCAAATTTTTGGAAGAAAACAGAGGTGTTTTTTGCAAAGTGCGTACCTGTAGATTTTGGCCTCTAGCTCAGCCGGCACCTAGGGAAACCTACCAAACCTGTGCATTTCTGAAAACTAGAGACCTAGGGGAATCCAAGATGGGGGTGACTTGTGTGGCTCGGACCAGGTTCTGTTACCCAGAATCCTTTGCAAACCTCAAAATTTGGCTAAAAAAACACAATTTCCTCACATTTCTGTGGCAGAAAGGTCTGGAATCTGAGAGGAGCAACAAATTTCCTTCCACCCAGTGTTCCCCCAAGTCTCCCGATAAAAATGATACCGCACTTGTATGGGTAGGCCTAGCGCCCGTGACAGGAAATGCCCCAAAGCGCAACGTGGACACATCCAAATTTTTGAAAGAAAACAGAGGTGTTTTTTGCAAAGTGCCTACCTGTAGTTTTTGGCCTCTAGCTCAGCCGGCACCTACGGAAACCTACCAAACCTGTACATTTCTGAAAACTAGAGACCTAGGGGAATCCAAGATGGGGTGACTTGTGTGGCTCGGACCAGGTTCTGTTACCCAGAATCCTTTGCAAACTTCAAAATTTGGCTACAAAAACACATGTTCCTCTCATTTCTGTGGCAGAAAGTTCTGGAATCTCAGAGGAGCCACAAATTTCCTTCCACCCAGTGTTCCCCCAAGTCTCCCGATAAAAATGATACCTCACTTGTGTGGGTAGGCCTAGCGCCCGTGACAGGAAACGCCCCAAAGCGCAACGCGGACACATCAAATTTTTGAAAGAAAACAGAGGTGTTTTTTGCAAAGTGCCTACCTGTAGATTTTGGCCTCTAGCTCAGCCGGCACCTAGGGAAACCTACCAAACCTGTGCATTTCTGAAAACTAGAGACCTAGGGGAATCCAAGATGGGGTGACTTGTGTGGCTCGGACCAGGTTCTGTTACCTAGAATCCTTTGCAAACCTCAAAATTTGGCTAAAAAAACACATGTTCCTCATATTTCTGTGGCAGAAAGTTCTGGAATCTGAGAGGAGCCACAAATTTCTTTCCACCCAGCGTTTCCCCAAGTCTCCCAGGCCTAGCGCCTGCAACAGGAAACGCCCCAAAGCGCAACGTGGACACATCCAAATTTTTGAAAGAAAACAGAAACAGAGGTGTTTTTTGCAAAGTGCCCACCTGTAGATTGTGGCCTCTAGCTCAGCCGGCACCTAGGGAAACCTACCAAACCTGTGCATTTCTGAAAACTAGAGACCTAGGGGAATCCAAGACGGGGTGACTTGTGTGGCTCGGACCAGGTTCTGTTACCCAGAATCCTTTTCAAACCTCAAAATTTGGCTAAAAAAACACATGTTCCTCACATTTCTGTGGCAGAAAGTTCTGGAATCTGAGAGGAGCAACAAATTTCCTTCCACCCAGCGTTCCCCTAAGTCTCCCGATAAAAATGATACCGCACTTGTATGGGTAGGCCTAGCGCCCGTGACAGGAAATGCCCCAAAGCGCAACGTGGACACATCCAAATTTTTGAAAGAAAACAGAGGTGTTTTTTGCAAAGTGCCTACCTGTAGATTTTGGCCTCCAGCTCAGGCGGCACCCAGGGAAACCTACCAAACCTGTGCATTTCTGAAAACTAGAGACCTAGGGGAATCCAAGATGGGGTGACTTGTGTGGCTCGGACCAGGTTCTGTTACCCAGAATCCTTTGCAAACTTCAAAATTTGGCTAAAAAAACACATGTTCCTCACATTTCTGTGGCAGAAAGTTCTGGAATCTGAGAGGAGCCACAAATTTCCTTCCACCCAGCGTTTCCCCAAGACTCCCGATAAAAATGATACCGCACTTGTGTGGGTAGGCCTAGCGCCCGCGACAGGAAACGCCCCAAAGCGCAACGTGGACACATCCAAATTTTTTAAAGAAAACAGAGGTGTTTTTTGCAAAGTGCCTACCTGTAGATTTTGGCCTCTAGCTCAGCCGGCACCTAGGGAAACCTACCAAGCCCGTGCATTTCTGAAAACTAGAGACCTAGGGGAATCCAAGATGGGGTGACTTGTGTGGCTCGGACCAGGTTCTCTTACCCAGAATCGTTTGCAAACCTCAAAATTTGGCTAAAAAAACACATGTTCCTCACATTTCTGTGGCAGAAAGTTCTGGAATCTGAGAGGAGCCACAAATTTCCTTCCACCCAGCGTTTCCCCAAGTCTCCCGATAAAAATTATACCTCACTTGTGTGGGTACGCCTAGCGCCCGCGACAGGAAACACCCCAAAGCGCAATGTGGACACATCCAATTTTTTGAAAGAAAACAGAGGTGTTTTTTGCAAAGTGCCTACCTGTAGATTTTGGCATCTAGCTCAGCCGGCACCTAGGGAAACCTACCAAACCTGTGCATTTCTGAAAACTAGAGACCTAGGGGAATCCAAGATGGGGTGACTTGTGTGGCTCGGACCAGGTTCTGTTACCTAGAATCCTTTGCAAACCTCAAAATTTGGCTTAAAAAACACACGTTCCTCACATTTCTGTGGCAGAAAGTTCTGGAATCTGAGAGGAGCCACAAATTTCCTTCCACCCAGCGTTTCCCCAAGTCTCCGGATAAAAATGATACCTCACTTGTGTGGGTAGGCCTAGCGCCCGCGACAGGAAACGCCCCAAAGCGCAACGTGGACACATCAAAACAATTTTAAGAAAACAGAGGTGTTTTTTGCAAAGTGCCTACCTGTAGATTTTGGCCTCTAGCTCAGCCGGCACCTAGGGAAACCTACCAAACCTGTGCATTTCTGAAAACTAGAGACCTAGGGGAATCCAAGATGGGGTGACTTGTGTGGCTCGGACCAGGTTCTCTTACCCAGAATCGTTTGCAAACCTCAAAATTTGGCTAAAAAAACACATGTTCCTCACATTTCTGTGGCAGAAAGTTCTGGAATCTGGGAGGAGCCACAAATTTCCTTCCACCCAGCGTTCCCCCAAGTCTCCCGATAAAAATGATACCTCACTGGTGTGAGTAGGCCTAGCGCCCGCGACAGGAAACGCCCCAAAGTGCAACGTGGACACATCCAATTTTTTGAAAGAAAACAGAGGTGTTTTTTGCAAAGTGCCTACCTGTAGATTTTGACCTCTAGCTCAGCCGGCACCTAGGGAAACCTACCAAACCTGTGCATTTCTGAAAACTAGAGACCTAGGGAAATCCAAGATGGGGTGACTTGTGTGGCTCGGACCAGGTTCTGTTACCTAGAATCCTTTGCAAACCTCAAAATTTGGCTTAAAAAACACGTGTTCCTCAAATTTCTGTGTCAGAAAGTTCTGGAATCTGAGAGGAGCCACAAATTTCCTTCCACCCAGCGTTCCCCTAAGTCTCCCGATAAAAATGATACCTCACTTGTGTGGGTAGGCCTAGCGCCCGCGACAGGAAACGCCCCAAAGCGCAACGTGCACACATCCAATTTTTTGAAAGAAAACAGAGGTGTTTTTTGCAAAGTGCCTACCTGTAGATTTTTGCCTCTAGCTCAGCCGGCACCTAGGGAAACCTACCAAACCTGTGCATTTCTGAAAACTAGAGACCTAGGGGAATCCAAGATGGGGTGACTTGTGTGGCTCGGACCAGGTTCTGTTACCCAGAATCCTTTGCAAACCTCAAAATTTGGCTTAAAAAACACACGTTCCTCACATTTCTGTGGCAGAAAGTTCTGGAATCTGAGAGGAGCCACAAATTTCCTTCCACCCAGCGTTTCCCCAAGTCTCCCGATAAAAATGATACCTCACTTGTGTGGGTAGGCCTAGCGCCCGCGACAGGAAACGCCCCAAAGCGCAACGTGGACACATCAAAAAAATTTTAAGAAAACAGAGGTGTTTTTTGCAAAGTGCCTACCTGTAGATTTTGGCCTCTAGCTCAGCCGGCACCTAGGGAAACCTACCAAACCTGTGCATTTCTGAAAACTAGAGACCTAGGGGAATCCAAGATGGGGTGACTTGTGTGGCTCGGACCAGGTTCTCTTACCCAGAATCGTTTGCAAACCTCAAAATTTGGCTAAAAAAACACATGTTCCTCACATTTCTGTGGCAGAAAGTTCTGGAATCTGAGAGGAGCCACAAATTTCCTTCCACCCAGCGTTCCCCCAAGTCTCCCGATAAAAATGATACCTCACTGGTGTGAGTAGGCCTAGCGCCCGCGACAGGAAACGCCCCAAAGCGCAACGTGGACACATCCAATTTTTTGAAAGAAAACAGAGGTGTTTTTTGCAAAGTGCCTACCTGTAGATTTTGACCTCTAGCTCAGCCGGCACCTAGGGAAACCTACCAAACCTGTGCATTTCTGAAAACTAGAGACCTAGGGGAATCCAAGATGGGGTGACTTGTGTGGCTCGGACCAGGTTCTGTTACCTAGAATCCTTTGCAAACCTCAAAATTTGGCTTAAAAAACACACGTTCCTCACATTTCTGTGGCAGAAAGTTCTGGAATCTGAGAGGAGCCACAAATTTCCTTCCACCCAGCGTTTCCCCAGTGTGGGTAGGCCTAGCGCCCGTGACAGGAAACGCCCCAAAGCGCAACGTGGACACATCCAAATTTTTTAAAGAAAACAGAGGAGTTTTTTGAAAAGTGCCTACCTGTAGTTTTTGGCCTCTAGCTCAGCCGGCACCTAGGGAAACCTACCAAACCTGTGCATTTCTGAAAACTAGAGACCTAGGGGAATCCAAGATGGGGTGATTTGTGTGGCTCGGACCAGGTTCTGTTACCCAGAATCCTTTGCAAACTTCAAAATTTGGCTAAAAAAACACATGTTCCTCACATTTCTGTGGCAGAAAGTTCTGGAATCTGAGAGGAGCCACAAATTTCCTTCCACCCAGCGTTCCCCCAAGACTCCCGATAAAAATGATACCTCACTTGTGTGGGTAGGCCTAGCGCCCGCGACAGGAAACGCCCCAAAGCGCAACGCGGACACATCCAAATTTTTGAAATAAAACAGAGGTGTTTTTTGCAAAGTGCCTACCTGTAGATTTTGGCCTCTAGCTCAGCCGGCACCTAGGGAAACCTACCAAACCTGTGCATTTCTGAAAACTAGAGACCTAGAGGAATCCAAGATGGGGTGACTTGTGTGACTCCGACCAGGTTCTGTTACCCAGAATCCTTTGCAAACCTCACAATTTGGTTAAAAAAACACATGTTCCTCACATTTCTGTGGCAGAAAGTTCTGGAATCTGAGAGGAGCCACAAATTTCCTTCCACCCAGCGTTCCCCCAGTGTGGGTAGGCCTAGCGCCCGTGACAGGAAACGCCCCAAAGCGCAACGTGGACACATCCACATTTTTGAAAGAAAACAGAGGTGTTTTTTGCAAAGTGCCTACCTGTAGTTATTGGCCTCTAGCTCAGCTGGCACCTAGGGAAACCTACCAAACCTGTGCATTTCTGAAAACTAGAGACGTAGGGGAATCCAAGATGGGGTGACTTGTGTGGCTCGGACCAGGTTCTGTTACCCAGAATCCTTTGCAAACTTCAAAATTTGGCTAAAAAAAAAAACATGTTCCTCACATTTCTGTGGCAGAAAGTTCTGGAATCTGAGAGGAGCCACAAATTTCCTTCCACCCAGCGTTCCCCCAAGTCTCCCGATAAAAATTATACCTCACTTGTGTGGGTAGGCCTAGCGCCCGCGACAGGAAACGCCCCAAAGCGCAACGCGGACACATCCAAATTTTTGGAAGAAAACAGAGGTGTTTTTTGCAAAGTGCCTACCTGTAGATTTTGGCCTCTAGCTCAGCCGGCACCTACGGAAACCTACCAAACCTGTACATTTCTGAAAACTAGAGACCTAGGGGAATCCAAGATGGGGTGACTTGTGTGGCTCGGACCAGGTTCTGTTACCCAGAATCCTTTGCAAACTTCAAAATTTGGCTACAAAAACACATGTTCCTCACATTTCTGTGGCAGAAAGTTCTGGAATCTCAGAGGAGCCACAAATTTCCTTCCACCCAGTGTTCCCCCAAGTCTCCCGATAAAAATGATACCTCACTTGTGTGGGTAGGCCTAGCGCCCGTGACAGGAAACGCCCCAAAGCGCAACGCGGACACATCCAAATTTTTGAAAGAAAACAGAGGTGTTTTTTGCAAAGTGCCTACCTGTAGATTTTGGCCTCTAGCTCAGCCGGCACCTAGGGAAACCTACCAAACCTGTGCATTTCTGAAAACTAGAGACCTAGGGGAATCCAAGATGGGGTGACTTGTGTGGCTCGGACCAGGTTCTGTTACCTAGAATCCTTTGCAAACCTCAAAATTTGGCTAAAAAAACACATGTTCCTCATATTTCTGTGGCAGAAAGTTCTGGAATCTGAGAGGAGCCACAAATTTCTTTCCACCCAGCGTTTCCCCAAGTCTCCCAGGCCTAGCGCCTGCAACAGGAAACGCCCCAAAGCGCAACGTGGACACATCCAAATTTTTGAAAGAAAACAGAGGTGTTTTTTGCAAAGTGCCTACCTGTAGTTATTGGCCTCTAGCTCAGCTGGCACCTAGGGAAACCTACCAAACCTGTGCATTTCTGAAAACTAGAGACGTAGGGGAATTCAAGATGGGGTGACTTGTGTGGCTCGGACCAGGTTCTGTTACCCAGAATCCTTTGCAAACTTCAAAATTTGGCTAAAAAAAAAAACATGTTCCTCACATTTCTGTGGCAGAAAGTTCTGGAATCTGAGAGGAGCCACAAATTTCCTTCCACCCAGCGTTCCCCCAAGTCTCCCGATAAAAATGATACCTCACTTGTGTGGGTAGGCCTAGCGCCCGTGACAGGAAACGCCCCAAAGCGCAACGCGGACACATCCAAATTTTTGAAAGAAAACAGAGGTGTTTTTTGCAAAGTGCCTACCTGTAGATTTTGGCCTCTAGCTCAGCCGGCACCTAGGGAAACCTACCAAACCTGTGCATTTCTGAAAACTAGAGACCTAGGGGAATCCAAGATGGGGTGACTTGTGTGGCTCGGACCAGGTTCTGTTACCTAGAATCCTTTGCAAACCTCAAAATTTGGCTAAAAAAACACATGTTCCTCATATTTCTGTGGCAGAAAGTTGTGGAATCTGAGAGGAGCCACAAATTTCTTTCCACCCAGCGTTTCCCCAAGTCTCCCAGGCCTAGCGCCTGCAACAGGAAACGCCCCAAAGCGCAACGTGGACACATCCAATTTTTTGAAAGAAAACAGAGGTGTTTTTTGCAAAGTGCCTACCTGTAGATTTTGACCTCTAGCTCAGCCGGCACCTAGGGAAACCTACCAAACCTGTGCATTTCTGAAAACTAGAGACCTAGGGAAATCCAAGATGGGGTGACTTGTGTGGCTCGGACCAGGTTCTGTTACCTAGAATCCTTTGCAAACCTCAAAATTTGGCTTAAAAAACACGCGTTCCTCAAATTTCTGTGTCAGAAAGTTCTGGAATCTGAGAGGAGCCACAAATTTCCTTCCACCCAGCGTTCCCCTAAGTCTCCCGATAAAAATGATACCTCACTTGTGTGGGTAGGCCTAGCGCCCGCAACAGG
The DNA here is from genome assembly GCF_031143425.1 of Pleurodeles waltl. Lineage (NCBI taxonomy): Eukaryota > Metazoa > Chordata > Amphibia > Caudata > Salamandridae > Pleurodeles > Pleurodeles waltl. The sequence goes on along the minus strand of NC_090446.1, from coordinate 1,274,514,253 downwards.
AAACGCCCCAAAGCGCAACGTGCACACATCCAATTTTTTGAAAGAAAACAGAGGTGTTTTTTGCAAAGTGCCTACCTGTAGATTTTTGCCTCTAGCTCAGCCGGCACCTAGGGAAACCTACCAAACCTGTGCATTTCTGAAAACTAGAGACCTAGGGGAATCCAAGATGGGGTGACTTGTGTGGCTCGGACCAGGTTCTGTTACCCAGAATCCTTTGCAAACCTCAAAATTTGGCTTAAAAAACACACGTTCCTCACATTTCTGTGGCAGAAAGTTCTGGAATCTGAGAGGAGCCACAAATTTCCTTCCACCCAGCGTTTCCCCAAGTCTCCCGATAAAAATGATACCTCACTTGTGTGGGTAGGCCTAGCGCCCGCGACAGGAAACGCCCCAAAGCGCAACGTGGACACATAAAATTTTTTTTAAGAAAACAGAGGTGTTTTTTGCAAAGTGCCTACCTGTAGATTTTGGCCTCTAGCTCAGCCGGCACCTAGGGAAACCTACCAAACCTGTGCATTTCTGAAAACTAGAGACCTAGGGGAATCCAAGATGGGGTGACTTGTGTGGCTCGGACCAGGTTCTGTTACCTAGAATCCTTTGCAAACCTCAAAATTTGGCTAAAAAAACAAATGTTCCTCATATTTCTGTGGCAGAAAGTTCTGGAATCTGAGAGGAGCCACAAATTTCTTTCCACCCAGCGTTTCCCCAAGTCTCCCAGGCCTAGCGCCTGCAACAGGAAACGCCCCAAAGCGCAACGTGGACACATCCAAATTTTTGAAAGAAAACAGAAACAGAGGTGTTTTTTGCAAAGTGCCCACCTGTAGATTGTGGCCTCTAGCTCAGCCGGCACCTAGGGAAACCTACCAAACCTGTGCATTTCTGAAAACTAGAGACCTAGGGGAATCCAAGACGGGGTGACTTGTGTGGCTCGGACCAGGTTCTGTTACCCAGAATCCTTTGCAAACCTCAAAATTTGGCTAAAAAAACACATGTTCCTCACATTTCTGTGGCAGAAAGTTCTGGAATCTGAGAGGAGCCACAAATTTCCTTCCACCCAGCGTTCCCTCAAGTCTCCCGATAAAAATGATACCTCACTTGTGTGAGTAGGCCTAGCGCCCGCGACAGGAAACGCCCCAAAGCGCAACGTGGACACATCCAATTTTTTGAAAGAAAACAGAGGTGTTTTTTGCAAAGTGCCTACCTGTAGATTTTGACCTCTAGCTCAGCCGGCACCTAGGGAAACCTACCAAACCTGTGCATTTCTGAAAACTAGAGACCTAGGGGAATCCAAGATGGGGTGACTTGTGTGGCTCGGACCAGGTTCTGTTACCTAGAATCCTTTGCAAACCTCAAAATTTGGCTTAAAAAACACACGTTCCTCACATTTCTGTGGCAGAAAGTTCTGGAATCTGAGAGGAGCCACAAATTTCCTTCCACCCAGCGTTTCCCCAAGACTCCCGATAAAAATGATACCTCACTTGTGTGGGTAGGCCTAGCGCCCGCGACAGGAAACGCCCCAAAGCGCAACGCGGACACATCCAAATTTTTGAAATAAAACAGAGGTGTTTTTTGCAAAGTGCCTACCTGTAGATTTTGGCCTCTAGCTCAGCCGGCACCTAGGGAAACCTACCAAACCTGTGCATTTCTGAAAACTAGAGACCTAGAGGAATCCAAGATGGGGTGACTTGTGTGACTCCGACCAGGTTCTGTTACCCAGAATCCTTTGCAAACCTCACAATTTGGTTAAAAAAACACATGTTCCTCACATTTCTGTGGCAGAAAGTTCTGGAATCTGAGAGGAGCCACAAATTTCCTTCCACCCAGCGTTCCCCCAGTGTGGGTAGGCCTAGCGCCCGTGACAGGAAACGCCCCAAAGCGCAACGTGGACACATCCAAATTTTTGAAAGAAAACAGAGGTGTTTTTTGCAAAGTGCCTACCTGTAGTTATTGGCCTCTAGCTCAGCTGGCACCTAGGGAAACCTATCAAACCTGTGCATTTCTGAAAACTAGAGACGTAGGGGAATCCAAGATGGGGTGACTTGTGTGGCTCGGACCAGGTTCTGTTACCCAGAATCCTTTGCAAACTTCAAAATTTGGCTAAAAAAAAAAAACATGTTCCTCACATTTCTGTGGCAGAAAGTTCTGGAATCTGAGAGGAGCCACAAATTTCCTTCCACCCAGCGTTCCCCCAAGTCTCCCGATAAAAATGATACCTCACTTGTGTGGGTAGGCCTAGCGCCCGCGACAGGAAACGCCCCAAAGCGCAACGCGGACACATCCAAATTTTTGGAAGAAAACAGAGGTGTTTTTTGCAAAGTGCCTACCTGTAGATTTTGGCCTCTAGCTCAGCCGGCACCTAGGGAAACCTACCAAACCTGTGCATTTCTGAAAACTAGAGACCTAGGGGAATCCAAGATGGGGGTGACTTGTGTGGCTCGGACCAGGTTCTGTTACCCAGAATCCTTTGCAAACCTCAAAATTTGGCTAAAAAAACACAATTTCCTCACATTTCTGTGGCAGAAAGTTCTGGAATCTGAGAGGAGCAACAAATTTCCTTCCACCCAGTGTTCCCCCAAGTCTCCCGATAAAAATGATACCGCACTTGTATGGGTAGGCCTAGCGCCCGTGACAGGAAATGCCCCAAAGCGCAACGTGGACACATCCACATTTTTGAAAGAAAACAGAGGTGTTTTTTGCAAAGTGCCTACCTGTAGTTTTTGGCCTCTAGCTCAGCCGGCACCTACGGAAACCTACCAAACCTGTACATTTCTGAAAACTAGAGACCTAGGGGAATCCAAGATGGGGTGACTTGTGTGGCTCGGACCAGGTTCTGTTACCCAGAATCCTTTGCAAACTTCAAAATTTGGCTACAAAAACACATGTTCCTCACATTTCTGTGGCAGAAAGTTCTGGAATCTCAGAGGAGCCACAAATTTCCTTCCACCCAGTGTTCCCCCAAGTCTCCCGATAAAAATGATACCTCACTTGTGTGGGTAGGCCTAGCGCCCGTGACAGGAAACGCCCCAAAGCGCAACGCGGACACATCCATATTTTTGAAAGAAAACAGAGGTGTTTTTTGCAAAGTGCCTACCTGTAGATTTTGGCATCTAGCTCAGCCGGCACCTAGGGAAACCTACCAAACCTGTGCATTTCTGAAAACTAGAGACCTAGGGGAATCCAAGATGGGGTGACTTGTGTGGCTCGGACCAGGTTCTGTTACCTAGAATCCTTTGCAAACCTCAAAATTTGGCTAAAAAAACAAATGTTCCTCATATTTCTGTGGCAGAAAGTTCTGGAATCTGAGAGGAGCCACAAATTTCTTTCCACCCAGCATTTCCCCAAGTCTCCCAGGCCTAGCGCCTGCAACAGGAAACGCCCCAAAGCGCAACGTGGACACATCCAAATTTGTGAAAGAAAACAGAAACAGAGGTGTTTTTTGCAAAGTGCCCACCTGTAGATTGTGGCCTCTAGCTCAGCCGGCACCTAGGGAAACCTACCAAACCTGTGCATTTCTGAAAACTAGAGACCTAGGGGAATCCAAGACGGGGTGACTTGTGTGGCTCGGACCAGGTTCTGTTACCCAGAATCCTTTGCAAACCTCAAAATTTGGCTAAAAAAACACATGTTCCTCACATTTCTGTGGCAGAAAGTTCTGGAATCTGAGAGGAGCCACAAATTTCCTTCCACCCAGCGTTCCCTCAAGTCTCCCGATAAAAATGATACCTCACTTGTGTGAGTAGGCCTAGCGCCCGCGACAGGAAACGCCCCAAAGCGCAACGTGGACACATCCAATTTTTTGAAAGAAAACAGAGGTGTTTTTTGCAAAGTGCCTACCTGTAGATTTTGACCTCTAGCTCAGCCGGCACCTAGGGAAACCTACCAAACCTGTGCATTTCTGAAAACTAGAGACCTAGGGGAATCCAAGATGGGGTGACTTGTGTGGCTCGGACCAGGTTCTGTTACCCAGAATCCTTTGCAAACCTCAAAATTTGGCTAAAAAAACACATGTTCCTCACATTTCTGTGGCAGAAAGTTCTGGAATCTGAGAGGAGCAAAAAATTTCCTTCCACCCAGCGTTCCCCCAAGTCTCCCGATAAAAATGATACCGCACTTGTATGGGTAGGCCTAGCGCCCGTGACAGGAAATGCCCCAAAGCGCAACGTGGACACATCCAAATTTTTGAAAGAAAACAGAGGTGTTTTTTGCAAAGTGCCTACCTGTAGATTTTGGCCTCCAGCTCAGCCGGCACCTAGGGAAACCTACCAAACCTGTGCATTTCTGAAAACTAGAGACCTAGGGGAATCCAAGATGGGGTGACTTGTGTGGCTCGGACCAGGTTCTGTTACCCAGAATCCTTTGCAAACTTCAAAATTTGGCTAAAAAAACACATGTTCCTCACATTTCTGTGGCAGAAAGTTCTGGAATCTGAGAGGAGCCACAAATTTCCTTCCACCCAGCGTTTCCCCAAGTCTCCCGATAAAAATTATACCTCACTTGTGTGGGTAGGCCTAGCGCCCGCGACAGGAAACGCCCCAAAGCGCAACGTGGACACATCCAAATTTTTTAAAGAAAACAGAGGTGTTTTTTGCAAAGTGCCTACCTGTAGATTTTGGCCTCTAGCTCAGCCGGCACCTAGGGAAACCTACCAAACCTGTGCATTTCTGAAAACTAGAGACCTAGGGGAATCCAAGATGGGGTGACTTGTGTGGCTCGGACCAGGTTCTCTTACCCAGAATCGTTTGCAAACCTCAAAATTTGGCTAAAAAAACACATGTTCCTCACATTTCTGTGGCAGAAAGTTCTGGAATCTGAGAGGAGCCACAAATTTCCTTCCACCCAGCGTTCCCCCAAGTCTCCAGATAAAAATGATACCTCACTTGTGTGAGTAGGCCTAGCGCCCGCGACAGGAAACGCCCCAAAGCGCAACGTGGACACATCCAATTTTTTGAAAGAAAACAGAGGTGTTTTTGGCAAAGTGCCTACCTGTAGATTTTGGCCTCTAGCTCAGCCGGCACCTAGGGAAACCTACCAAACCTGTGCATTTCTGAAAACTAGAGACCTAGGGGAATCCAAGATGGGGTGACTTGTGTGGCTCGGACCAGGTTCTGTTACCTAGAATCCTTTGCAAACCTCAAAATTTGGCTTAAAAAACACACGTTCCTCACATTTCTGTGGCAGAAAGTTCTGGAATCTGAGAGGAGCCACAAATTTCCTTCCACCCAGCGTTCCCCAAAGTCTCCCGATAAAAATGATACCTCACTTGTGTGGGTAGGCCTAGCGCCCGCAACAGGAAACGCCCCAAAGCGCAACATGGACACATCCAATTTTTTGAAAGAAAACAGAGGTGTTTTTTGCAAACTGCCTACCTGTAGATTTTCGCCTCTAGCTCAGCCGGCACCTATGGAAACCTACCAAACCTGTGCATTTCTGAAAACTGGAGACCTAGGGGAATCCAAGATGGGGTGACTTGTGAGGCTTGGACCAGGTTCTGTTACACAGAATCCTTTGCAAACCTCAAAATTAGGCTAAAAAAACACATGTTCCTCAAATTTCTGTGGCAGAAAGTTCTGGAATCTGAGAGGAGCCACAAATTTCCTTCCACCCAGCGTTTCCCCAAGTCTCCCGATAAAAATTATACCTCACTTGTGTGGGTACGCCTAACGCCCGCGACAGGAAACGCCCCAAAGCGCAATGTGGACACATCCAATTTTTTTAAAGAAAACAGAGGTGTTTTTTGCAAAGTGCCTACCTGTAGATTTTGGCCTCTGGCTCAGTCGGCACCTAGGGAAACCTACCAAACCTGTGCAATTCTGAAAACTAGAGACCTAGAGGAATCCAAGATGGAGTGACTTGTGTGGCTCGGACCAGGTTCTGTTACCCAGAATCCTTTGCAAACCTCACAATTTGGCTAAAAAAACACATGTTCCTCACATTTCTGTGGCAGAAAGTTCTGGAATCTGAGAGGAGCCACAAATTTCCTTCCACCCAGCGTTCCCCCAAGTCTCCCGATAAAAATGATACCTCACTAGTGTGGGTAGGCCTAGCGCCCGTGACAGGAAACGCCCCAAAGCGCAACGCGGACACATCCAAATTTTTGAAAGAAAACAGAGGTGTTTTTTGCAAAGTGCCTACCTGTAGATTTTGGCCTCTACCTCAGCCGGCACCTAGGGAAACCTACCAAACCTGTGCATTTCTGAAAACTAGAGACCTAGGGGAATCCAAGATGGGGTGACTTGTGTGGCTCGGACCAGGTTCTGTTACCCAGAATCCTTTGCAAACCTCAAAATTTGGCTAAAAAAACACATGTTCCTCACATTTCTGTGGCAGAAAGTTCTGGAATCTGAGAGGAGCAACAAATTTCCTTCCACCCAGCGTTCCCCCAAGTCTCCCGATAAAAATGATACCGCACTTGTATGGGTAGGCCTAGCGCCCGTGACAGGAAATGCCCCAAAGCGCAACGTGGACACATCCAAATTTTTGAAAGAAAACAGAGGTGTTTTTTGCAAAGTGCCTACCTGTAGATTTTGGCCTCCAGCTCAGCCGGCACCTAGGGAAACCTACCAAACCTGTGCATTTCTGAAAACTAGAGACCTAGGGGAATCCAAGATGGGGTGACTTGTGTGGCTCGGACCAGGTTCTGTTACCCAGAATCCTTTGCAAACTTCAAAATTTGGCTAAAAAAACACATGTTCCTCACATTTCTGTGGCAGAAAGTTCTGGAATCTGAGAGGAGCCACAAATTTCCTTCCACCCAGCGTTTCCCCAAGTCTCCCGATAAAAATTATACCTCACTTGTGTGGGTAGGCCTAGCGCCCGCGACAGGAAACGCCCCAAAGCGCAACGTGGACACATCCAAATTTTTTAAAGAAAACAGAGGTGTTTTTTGCAAAGTGCCTACCTGTAGATTTTGGCCTCTAGCTCAGCCGGCACCTAGGGAAACCTACCAAACCTGTGCATTTCTGAAAACTAGAGACCTAGGGGAATCCAAGATGGGGTGACTTGTGTGGCTCGGACCAGGTTCTCTTACCCAGAATCGTTTGCAAACCTCAAAATTTGGCTAAAAAAACACATGTTCCTCACATTTCTGTGGCAGAAAGTTCTGGAATCTGAGAGGAGCCACAAATTTCCTTCCACCCAGCGTTCCCCCAAGTCTCCAGATAAAAATGATACCTCACTTGTGTGAGTAGGCCTAGCGCCCGCGACAGGAAACGCCCCAAAGCGCAACGTGGACACATCCAATTTTTTGAAAGAAAACAGAGGTGTTTTTGGCAAAGTGCCTACCTGTAGATTTTGGCCTCTAGCTCAGCCGGCACCTAGGGAAACCTACCAAACCTGTGCATTTCTGAAAACTAGAGACCTAGGGGAATCCAAGATGGGGTGACTTGTGTGGCTCGGACCAGGTTCTCTTACCCAGAATCGTTTGCAAACCTCAAAATTTGGCTAAAAAAACACATGTTCCTCACATTTCTGTGGCAGAAAGTTCTGGAATCTGAGAGGAGCCACAAATTTCCTTCCACCCAGCGTTCCCCCAAGTCTCCCGATAAAAATGATACCTCACTTGTGTGAGTAGGCCTAGCGCCCGCGAAAGGAAATGCCCCAAAACGCAACGTGGACACATCCAATTTTTTGAAAGAAAACAGAGGTGTTTTTTGCAAAGTGCCTACCTTTAGATTTTGACCTCTAGCTCAGCCGGCACCTAGGGAAACCTACCAAACATGTGCATTTCTGAAAACTAGAGACCTAGGGGAATCCAAGATGGGGTGACTTGTGTGGCTCGGACCAGGTTCTGTTACCTAGAATCCTTTGCAAACCTCAAAATTTGGCTTAAAAAACACACGTTCCTCACATTTCTGTGGCAGAAAGTTCTGGAATCTGAGAGGAGCCACAAATTTCCTTCCACCCAGCGTTCTCCTAAGTCTCCCGATAAAAGTGATACCTCACTTGTGTGGGTAGGCCTAGCGCCCGCGACAGGAAACGCCCCAAAGCGCAACGTGCACACATCCAATTTTTTGAAAGAAAACAGAGGTGTTTTTTGCAAAGTGCCTACCTGTAGATTTTGGCCTCTAGCTCAGCCGGCACCTAGGGAAACCTACCAAACCTGTGCATTTCTGAAAACTAGAGACCTAGGGGAATCCAAGATGGGGTGACTTGTGTGGCTCGGACCAGGTTCTGTTACCTAGAATCCTTTGCAAACCTCAAAATTTGGCTTAAAAAACACACGTTCCTCACATTTCTGTGGCAGAAAGTTCTGGAATCTGAGAGGAGCCACAAATTTCCTTCCACCCAGCGTTCCCCTAAGTCTCCCGATAAAAATGATACCTCACTTGTGTGGGTAGGCCTAGCGCCCGCGACAGGAAACGCCCCAAAGCGCAACGTGCACACATCCAATTTTTTTTAAGAAAACAGAGGTGTTTTTTGCAAAGTGCCTACCTGTAGATTTTGGCCTCTAGCTCAGCCGGCACCTAGGGAAACCTACCAAACCTGTGCATTTCTGAAAAATAGAGACCTAGGGGAATCCAAGATGGGGTGACTTGTGTGGCTCGGACCAGGTTCTGTTACCTAGAATCCTTTGCAAACCTCAAAATTTGGCTTAAAAAACACACGTTCCTCACATTTCTGTGGCAGAAAGTTCTGGAATCTGAGAGGAGCCACAAATTTCCTTCCACCCAGCGTTTCCCCAAGTCTCCCGATAAAAATGATACCTCACTTGTGTGGGTAGGCCTAGCGCCCGCGACAGGAAACGCCCCAAAGCGCAACGTGGACACATCAAAATTTTTTTAAGAAAACAGAGGTGTTTTATGCAAAGTGCCTACCTGTAGATTTTGGCCTCTAGCTCAGCCGGCACCTAGGGAAACCTACCAAACCTGTGCATTTCTGAAAACTAGAGACCTAGGGGAATCCAAGATGGGGTGACTTGTGTGGCTCGGACCAGGTTCTGTTACCTAGAATCCTTTGCAAACCTCAAAATTTGGCTTAAAAAACACACGTTCCTCACATTTCTGTGGCAGAAAGTTCTGGAATCTGAGAGGAGCAACAAATTTCCTTCCACCCAGTGTTCCCCCAAGTCTCCCGATAAAAATGATACCGCACTTGTATGGGTAGGCCTAGCGCCCGTGACAGGAAATGCCCCAAAGCGCAACGTGGACACATCCAAATTTTTGAAAGAAAACAGAGGTGTTTTTTGCAAAGTGCCTACCTGTAGTTTTTGGCCTCTAGCTCAGCCGGCACCTACGGAAACCTACCAAACCTGTACATTTCTGAAAACTAGAGACCTAGGGGAATCCAAGATGGGGTGACTTGTGTGGCTCGGACCAGGTTCTGTTACCCAGACTCCTTTGCAAACTTCAAAATTTGGCTACAAAAACACATGTTCCTCACATTTCTGTGGCAGAAAGTTCTGGAATCTCAGAGGAGCCACAAATTTCCTTCCACCCAGTGTTCCCCCAAGTCTCCCGATAAAAATGATACCTCACTTGTGTGGGTAGGCCTAGCGCCCGTGACAGGAAACGCCCCAAAGCGCAACGCGGACACATCCATATTTTTGAAAGAAAACAGAGGTGTTTTTTGCAAAGTGCCTACCTGTAGATTTTGGCCTCTAGCTCAGCCGGCACCTAGGGAAACCTACCAAACCTGTGCATTTCTGAAAACTAGAGACCTAGGGGAATCCAAGATGGGGTGACTTGTGTGGCTCGGACCAGGTTCTGTTACCTAGAATCCTTTGCAAACCTCAAAATTTGGCTAAAAAAACAAATGTTCCTCATATTTCTGTGGCAGAAAGTTCTGGAATCTGAGAGGAGCCACAAATTTCTTTCCACCCAGCGTTTCCCCAAGTCTCCCAGGCCTAGCGCCTGCAACAGGAAACGCCCCAAAGCGCAACGTGGACACATCCAAATTTTTGAAAGAAAACAGAAACAGAGGTGTTTTTTGCAAAGTGCCCACCTGTAGATTGTGGCCTCTAGCTCAGCCGGCACCTAGGGAAACCTACCAAACCTGTGCATTTCTGAAAACTAGAGACCTAGGGGAATCCAAGACGGGGTGACTTGTGTGGCTCGGACCAGGTTCTGTTACCCAGAATCCTTTGCAAACCTCAAAATTTGGCTAAAAAAACACATGTTCCTCACATTTCTGTGGCAGAAAGTTCTGGAATCTGAGAGGAGCCACAAATTTCCTTCCACCCAGCGTTCCCTCAAGTCTCCCGATAAAAATGATACCTCACTTGTGTGAGTAGGCCTAGCGCCCGCGACAGGAAACGCCCCAAAGCGCAACGTGGACACATCCAATTTTTTGAAAGAAAACAGAGGTGTTTTTTGCAAAGTGCCTACCTGTAGATTTTGACCTCTAGCTCAGCCGGCACCTAGGGAAACCTACCAAACCTGTGCATTTCTGAAAACTAGAGACCTAGGGGAATCCAAGATGGGGTGACTTGTGTGGCTCGGACCAGGTTCTGTTACCTAGAATCCTTTGCAAACCTCAAAATTTGGCTTAAAAAACACACGTTCCTCACATTTCTGTGGCAGAAAGTTCTGGAATCTGAGAGGAGCCACAAATTTCCTTCCACCCAGCGTTTCCCCAAGACTCCCGATAAAAATGATACCTCACTTGTGTGGGTAGGCCTAGCGCCCGCGACAGGAAACGCCCCAAAGCGCAACGCGGACACATCCAAATTTTTTAAATAAAACAGAGGTGTTTTTTGCAAAGTGCCTACCTGTAGATTTTGGCCTCTAGCTCAGCCGGCACCTAGGGAAACCTACCAAACCTGTGCATTTCTGAAAACTAGAGACCTAGAGGAATCCAAGATGGGGTGACTTGTGTGACTCCGACCAGGTTCTGTTACCCAGAATCCTTTGCAAACCTCACAATTTGGTTAAAAAAACACATGTTCCTCACATTTCTGTGGCAGAAAGTTCTGGAATCTGAGAGGAGCCACAAATTTCCTTCCACCCAGCGTTCCCCCAGTGTGGGTAGGCCTAGCGCCCGTGACAGGAAACGCCCCAAAGCGCAACGTGGACACATCCAAATTTTTGAAAGAAAACAGAGGTGTTTTTTGCAAAGTGCCTACCTGTAGTTATTGGCCTCTAGCTCAGCTGGCACCTAGGGAAACCTATCAAACCTGTGCATTTCTGAAAACTAGAGACGTAGGGGAATCCAAGATGGGGTGACTTGTGTGGCTCGGACCAGGTTCTGTTACCCAGAATCCTTTGCAAACTTCAAAATTTGGCTAAAAAAAAAAAACATGTTCCTCACATTTCTGTGGCAGAAAGTTCTGGAATCTGAGAGGAGCCACAAATTTCCTTCCACCCAGCGTTCCCCCAAGTCTCCCGATAAAAATGATACCTCACTTGTGTGGGTAGGCCTAGCGCCCGCGACAGGAAACGCCCCAAAGCGCAACGCGGACACATCCAAATTTTTGGAAGAAAACAGAGGTGTTTTTTGCAAAGTGCCTACCTGTAGATTTTGGCCTCTAGCTCAGCCGGCACCTAGGGAAACCTACCAAACCTGTGCATTTCTGAAAACTAGAGACCTAGGGGAATCCAAGATGGGGGTGACTTGTGTGGCTCGGACCAGGTTCTGTTACCCAGAATCCTTTGCAAACCTCAAAATTTGGCTAAAAAAACACAATTTCCTCACATTTCTGTGGCAGAAAGTTCTGGAATCTGAGAGGAGCAACAAATTTCCTTCCACCCAGTGTTCCCCCAAGTCTCCCGATAAAAATGATACCGCACTTGTATGGGTAGGCCTAGCGCCCGTGACAGGAAATGCCCCAAAGCGCAACGTGGACACATCCAAATTTTTGAAAGAAAACAGAGGTGTTTTTTGCAAAGTGCCTACCTGTAGTTTTTGGCCTCTAGCTTAGCCGGCACCTACGGAAACCTACCAAACCTGTACATTTCTGAAAACTAGAGACCTAGGGGAATCCAAGATGGGGTGACTTGTGTGGCTCGGACCAGGTTCTGTTACCCAGAATCCTTTGCAAACTTCAAAATTTGGCTACAAAAACACATGTTCCTCACATTTCTGTGGCAGAAAGTTCTGGAATCTCAGAGGAGCCACAAATTTCCTTCCACCCAGTGTTCCCCCAAGTCTCCCGATAAAAATGATACCTCACTTGTGTGGGTAGGCCTAGCGCCTGTGACAGGAAACGCCCCAAAGCGCAACGCGGACACATCCATATTTTTGAAAGAAAACAGAGGTGTTTTTTGCAAAGTGCCTACCTGTAGATTTTGGCCTCTAGCTCAGCCGGCACCTAGGGAAACCTACCAAACCTGTGCATTTCTGAAAACTAGAGACCTAGGGGAATCCAAGATGGGGTGACTTGTGTGGCTCGGACCAGGTTCTGTTACCTAGAATCCTTTGCAAACCTCAAAATTTGGCTAAAAAAACAAATGTTCCTCATATTTCTGTGGCAGAAAGTTCTGGAATCTGAGAGGAGCCACAAATTTCTTTCCACCCAGCGTTTCCCCAAGTCTCCCAGGCCTAGCGCCTGCAACAGGAAACGCCCCAAAGCGCAACGTGGACACATCCAAATTTTTGAAAGAAAACAGAAACAGAGGTGTTTTTTGCAAAGTGCCCACCTGTAGATTGTGGCCTCTAGCTCAGCCGGCACCTAGGGAAACCTACCAAACCTGTGCATTTCTGAAAACTAGAGACCTAGGGGAATCCAAGACGGGGTGACTTGTGTGGCTCGGACCAGGTTCTGTTACCCAGAATCCTTTGCAAACCTCAAAATTTGGCTAAAAAAACACATGTTCCTCACATTTCTGTGGCAGAAAGTTCTGGAATCTGAGAGGAGCCACAAATTTCCTTCCACCCAGCGTTCCCTCAAGTCTCCCGATAAAAATGATACCTCACTTGTGTGAGTAGGCCTAGCGCCCGCGACAGGAAACGCCCCAAAGCGCAACGTGGACACATCCAATTTTTTGAAAGAAAACAGAGGTGTTTTTTGCAAAGTGCCTACCTGTAGATTTTGACCTCTAGCTCAGCCGGCACCTAGGGAAACCTACCAAACCTGTGCATTTCTGAAAACTAGAGACCTAGGGGAATCCAAGATGGGGTGACTTGTGTGGCTCGGACCAGGTTCTGTTACCTAGAATCCTTTGCAAACCTCAAAATTTGGCTTAAAAAACACACGTTCCTCACATTTCTGTGGCAGAAAGTTCTGGAATCTGAGAGGAGCCACAAATTTCCTTCCACCCAGCGTTCCCCAAAGTCTCCCGATAAAAATGATACCTCACTTGTGTGGGTAGGCCTTGCGCCCGCAACAGGAAACGCCCCAAAGCGCAACATGGACACATCCAATTTTTTGAAAGAAAACAGAGGTGTTTTTTGCAAACTGCCTACCTGTAGATTTTCGCCTCTAGCTCAGCCGGCACCTATGGAAACCTACCAAACCTGTGCATTTCTGAAAACTGGAGACCTAGGGGAATCCAAGATGGGGTGACTTTTGAGGCTTGGACCAGGTTCTGTTACACAGAATCCTTTGCAAACCTCAAAATTAGGCTAAAAAAACACATGTTCCTCAAATTTCTGTGGCAGAAAGTTCTGGAATCTGAGAGGAGCCACAAATTTCCTTCCACCCAGCGTTTCCCCAAGTCTCCCGATAAAAATTATACCTCACTTGTGTGGGTACGCCTAACGCCCGCGACAGGAAACGCCCCAAAGCGCAATGTGGACACATCCAATTTTTTTAAAGAAAACAGAGGTGTTTTTTGCAAAGTGCCTACCTGTAGATTTTGGCCTCTGGCTCAGTCGGCACCTAGGGAAACCTACCAAACCTGTGCAATTCTGAAAACTAGAGACCTAGAGGAATCCAAGATGGAGTGACTTGTGTGGCTCGGACCAGGTTCTGTTACCCAGAATCCTTTGCAAACCTCACAATTTGGCTAAAAAAACACATGTTCCTCACATTTCTGTGGCAGAAAGTTCTGGAATCTGAGAGGAGCCACAAATTTCCTTCCACCCAGCGTTCCCCCAAGTCTCCCGATAAAAATGATACCTCACTAGTGTGGGTAGGCCTAGCGCCCGTGACAGGAAACGCCCCAAAGCGCAACGCGGACACATCCAAATTTTTGAAAGAAAACAGAGGTGTTTTTTGCAAAGTGCCTACCTGTAGATTTTGGCCTCTACCTCAGCCGGCACCTAGGGAAACCTACCAAACCTGTGCATTTCTGAAAACTAGAGACCTAGGGGAATCCAAGATGGGGTGACTTGTGTGGCTCGGACCAGGTTCTGTTACCCAGAATCCTTTGCAAACCTCAAAATTTGGCTAAAAAAACACATGTTCCTCACATTTCTGTGGCAGAAAGTTCTGGAATCTGAGAGGAGCAACAAATTTCCTTCCACCCAGCGTTCCCCCAAGTCTCCCGATAAAAATGATACCGCACTTGTATGGGTAGGCCTAGCGCCCGTGACAGGAAACGCCCCAAAGCGCAACGTGGACACATCCAAATTTTTGAAAGAAAACAGAGGTGTTTTTTGCAAAGTGCCTACCTGTAGATTTTGGCCTCCAGCTCAGCCGGCACCTAGGGAAACCTACCAAACCTGTGCATTTCTGAAAACTAGAGACCTAGGGGAATCCAAGATGGGGTGACTTGTGTGGCTCGGACCAGGTTCTGTTACCCAGAATCCTTTGCAAACCTCAAAATTTGGCTTAAAAAAACACATGTTCCTCACATTTCTGTGGCAGAAAGTTCTGGAATCTGAGAGGAGCCACAAATTTCCTTCCACCCAGCGTTTCCCCAAGTCTCCCGATAAAAATGATACCTCACTTGTGTGGGTAGGCCTAGCGCCCGCGACAGGAAACGCCCCAAAGCGCAACGTGGACACATCAAAAAATTTTTAAGAAAACAGAGGTGTTTTTTGCAAAGTGCCTACCTGTAGATTTTGGCCTCTAGCTCAGCCGGCACCTAGGGAAACCTACCAAACCTGTGCATTTCTGAAAACTAGAGACCTAGGGGAATCCAAGATGGGGTGACTTGTGTGTCTCGGACCAGGTTCTCTTACCCAGAATCGTTTGCAAACCTCAAAATTTGGCTAAAAAAACACATGTTCCTCACATTTCTGTGGCAGAAAGTTCTGGAATCTGAGAGGAGCCACAAATTTCCTTCCACCCAGCGTTCCCCCAAGTCTCCCGATAAAAATGATACCTCACTGGTGTGAGTAGGCCTAGCGCCCGCGACAGGAAACGCCCCAAAGCGCAACGTGGACACATCCAATTTTTTGAAAGAAAACAGAGGTGTTTTTTGCAAAGTGCCTACCTGTAGATTTTGACCTCTAGCTCAGCCGGCACCTAGGGAAACCTACCAAACCTGTGCATTTCTGAAAACTAGAGACCTAGGGGAATCCAAGATGGGGTGACTTGTGTGGCTCGGACCAGGTTCTGTTACCTAGAATCCTTTGCAAACCTCAAAATTTGGCTTAAAAAACACACGTTCCTCACATTTCTGTGGCAGAAAGTTCTGGAATCTGAGAGGAGCCACAAATTTCCTTCCACCCAGCGTTTCCCCAGTGTGGGTAGGCCTAGCGCCCGTGACAGGAAACGCCCCAAAGCGCAACGTGGACACATCCAAATTTTTTAAAGAAAACAGAGGAGTTTTTTGAAAAGTGCCTACCTGTAGTTTTTGGCCTCTAGCTCAGCCGGCACCTAGGGAAACCTACCAAACCTGTGCATTTCTGAAAACTAGAGACCTAGGGGAATCCAAGATGGGGTGATTTGTGTGGCTCGGACCAGGTTCTGTTACCCAGAATCCTTTGCAAACTTCAAAATTTGGCTAAAAAAACACATGTTCCTCACATTTCTGTGGCAGAAAGTTCTGGAATCTGAGAGGAGCCACAAATTTCCTTCCACCCAGCGTTCCCCCAAGACTCCCGATAAAAATGATACCTCACTTGTGTGGGTAGGCCTAGCGCCCGCGACAGGAAACGCCCCAAAGCGCAACGCGGACACATCCAAATTTTTGAAATAAAACAGAGGTGTTTTTTGCAAAGTGCCTACCTGTAGATTTTGGCCTCTAGCTCAGCCGGCACCTAGGGAAACCTACCAAACCTGTGCATTTCTGAAAACTAGAGACCTAGAGGAATCCAAGATGGGGTGACTTGTGTGACTCCGACCAGGTTCTGTTACCCAGAATCCTTTGCAAACCTCACAATTTGGTTAAAAAAACACATGTTCCTCACATTTCTGTGGCAGAAAGTTCTGGAATCTGAGAGGAGCCACAAATTTCCTTCCACCCAGCGTTCCCCCAGTGTGGGTAGGCCTAGCGCCCGTGACAGGAAACGCCCCAAAGCGCAACGTGGACACATCCACATTTTTGAAAGAAAACAGAGGTGTTTTTTGCAAAGTGCCTACCTGTAGTTATTGGCCTCTAGCTCAGCTGGCACCTAGGGAAACCTACCAAACCTGTGCATTTCTGAAAACTAGAGACGTAGGGGAATCCAAGATGGGGTGACTTGTGTGGCTCGGACCAGGTTCTGTTACCCAGAATCCTTTGCAAACTTCAAAATTTGGCTAAAAAAAAAAACATGTTCCTCACATTTCTGTGGCAGAAAGTTCTGGAATCTGAGAGGAGCCACAAATTTCCTTCCACCCAGCGTTCCCCCAAGTCTCCCGATAAAAATGATACCTCACTTGTGTGGGTAGGCCTAGCGCCCGCGACAGGAAACGCCCCAAAGCGCAACGCGGACACATCCAAATTTTTGGAAGAAAACAGAGGTGTTTTTTGCAAAGTGCCTACCTGTAGATTTTGGCCTCTAGCTCAGCCGGCACCTACGGAAACCTACCAAACCTGTACATTTCTGAAAACTAGAGACCTAGGGGAATCCAAGATGGGGTGACTTGTGTGGCTCGGACCAGGTTCTGTTACCCAGAATCCTTTGCAAACTTCAAAATTTGGCTACAAAAACACATGTTCCTCACATTTCTGTGGCAGAAAGTTCTGGAATCTCAGAGGAGCCACAAATTTCCTTCCACCCAGTGTTCCCCCAAGTCTCCCGATAAAAATGATACCTCACTTGTGTGGGTAGGCCTAGCGCCCGTGACAGGAAACGCCCCAAAGCGCAACGCGGACACATCCAAATTTTTGAAAGAAAACAGAGGTGTTTTTTGCAAAGTGCCTACCTGTAGATTTTGGCCTCTAGCTCAGCCGGCACCTAGGGAAACCTACCAAACCTGTGCATTTCTGAAAACTAGAGACCTAGGGGAATCCAAGATGGGGTGACTTGTGTGGCTCGGACCAGGTTCTGTTACCTAGAATCCTTTGCAAACCTCAAAATTTGGCTAAAAAAACACATGTTCCTCATATTTCTGTGGCAGAAAGTTCTGGAATCTGAGAGGAGCCACAAATTTCTTTCCACCCAGCGTTTCCCCAAGTCTCCCAGGCCTAGCGCCTGCAACAGGAAACGCCCCAAAGCGCAACGTGGACACATCCAAATTTTTGAAAGAAAACAGAGGTGTTTTTTGCAAAGTGCCTACCTGTAGTTATTGGCCTCTAGCTCAGCTGGCACCTAGGGAAACCTACCAAACCTGTGCATTTCTGAAAACTAGAGACGTAGGGGAATTCAAGATGGGGTGACTTGTGTGGCTCGGACCAGGTTCTGTTACCCAGAATCCTTTGCAAACTTCAAAATTTGGCTAAAAAAAAAAACATGTTCCTCACATTTCTGTGGCAGAAAGTTCTGGAATCTGAGAGGAGCCACAAATTTCCTTCCACCCAGCGTTCCCCCAAGTCTCCCGATAAAAATGATACCTCACTTGTGTGGGTAGGCCTAGCGCCCGTGACAGGAAACGCCCCAAAGCGCAACGTGGACACATCCAAATTTTTGAAAGAAAACAGAGGTGTTTTTTGCAAAGTGCCTACCTGTAGATTTTGGCCTCTAGCTCAGCCGGCACCTAGGGAAACCTACCAAACCTGTGCATTTCTGAAAACTAGAGACCTAGGGGAATCCAAGATGGGGTGACTTGTGTGGCTCGGACCAGGTTCTGTTACCTAGAATCCTTTGCAAACCTCAAAATTTGGCTAAAAAAACACATGTTCCTCATATTTCTGTGGCAGAAAGTTCTGGAATCTGAGAGGAGCCACAAATTTCTTTCCACCCAGCGTTTCCCCAAGTCTCCCAGGCCTAGCGCCTGCAACAGGAAACGCCCCAAAGCGCAACGTGGACACATCCAATTTTTTGAAAGAAAACAGAGGTGTTTTTTGCAAAGTGCCTACCTGTAGATTTTGACCTCTAGCTCAGCCGGCACCTAGGGAAACCTACCAAACCTGTGCATTTCTGAAAACTAGAGACCTAGGGAAATCCAAGATGGGGTGACTTGTGTGGCTCGGACCAGGTTCTGTTACCTAGAATCCTTTGCAAACCTCAAAATTTGGCTTAAAAAACACGCGTTCCTCAAATTTCTGTGTCAGAAAGTTCTGGAATCTGAGAGGAGCCACAAATTTCCTTCCACCCAGCGTTCCCCTAAGTCTCCCGATAAAAATGATACCTCACTTGTGTGGGTAGGCCTAGCGCCCGCAACAGGAAACGCCCCAAAGCGCAACGTGCACACATCCAATTTTTTGAAAGAAAACAGAGGTGTTTTTTGCAAAGTGCCTACCTGTAGATTTTAGCCTCTAGCTCAGCCGGCACCTAGGGAAACCTACCAAACCTGTGCATTTCTGAAAACTAGAGACCTAGGGGAATCCAAGATGGGGTGACTTGTGTGGCTCGGACCAGGTTCTGTTACCCAGAATCCTTTGCAAACTTCAAAATTTGGCTTAAAAAACACACGTTCCTCACATTTCTGTGGCAGAAAGTTCTGGAATCTGAGAGGAGCCACAAATTTCCTTCCACCCAGCGTTTCCCCAAGTCTCCCGATAAAAATGATACCTCACTTGTGTGGGTAGGCCTAGCGCCCGCGACAGGAAACGCCCCAAAGCGCAACGTGGACACATAAAATTTTTTTTAAGAAAACACAGGTGTTTTTTGCAAAGTGCCTACCTGTAGATTTTGGCCTCTAGCTCAGCCGGCACCTAGGGAAACCTACCAAACCTGTGCATTTCTGAAAACTAGAGACCTAGGGGAATCCAAGATGGGGTGACTTGTGTGGCTCGGACCAGGTTCTCTTACCCAGAATCGTTTGCAAACCTCAAAATTTGGCTAAAAAAACACATGTTCCTCACATTTCTGTGGCAGAAAGTTCTGGAATCTGAGAGGAGCCACAAATTTCCTTCCACCCAGCGTTCCCCCAAGTCTCCCGATAAAAATGATACCTCACTGGTGTGAGTAGGCCTAGCGCCCGCGACAGGAAACGCCCCAAAGCGCAACGTGGACACATCCAATTTTTTGAAAGAAAACAGAGGTGTTTTTTGCAAAGTGCCTACCTGTAGATTTTGACCTCTAGCTCAGCCGGCACCTAGGGAAACCTACCAAACCTGTGCATTTCTGAAAACTAGAGACCTAGGGGAATCCAAGATGGGGTGACTTGTGTGGCTCGGACCAGGTTCTGTTACCTAGAATCCTTTGCAAACCTCAAAATTTGGATTAAAAAACACACGTTCCTCACATTTCTGTGGCAGAAAGTTCTGGAATCTGAGAGGAGCCACAAATTTCCTTCCACCCAGCGTTTCCCCAAGACTCCCGATAAAAATGATACCTCACTTGTGTGGGTAGGCCTAGCGCCCGCGACAGGAAACGCCCCAAAGCGCAACGCGGACACATCCAAATTTTTGAAATAAAACAGAGGTGTTTTTTGCAAAGTGCCTACCTGTAGATTTTGGCCTCTAGCTCAGCCGGCACCTAGGGAAACCTACCAAACCTGTGCATTTCTGAAAACTAGAGACCTAGAGGAATCCAAGATGGGGTGACTTGTGTGACTCCGACCAGGTTCTGTTACCCAGAATCCTTTGCAAACCTCACAATTTGGTTAAAAAAACACATGTTCCTCACATTTCTGTGGCAGAAAGTTCTGGAATCTGAGAGGAGCCACAAATTTCCTTCCACCCAGCGTTCCCCCAGTGTGGGTAGGCCTAGCGCCCGTGACAGGAAACGGCCCCAAAGCGCAACGTGGACACATCCAAATTTTTGAAAGAAAACAGAGGTGTTTTTTGCAAAGTGCCTACCTGTAGTTATTGGCCTCTAGCTCAGCTGGCACCTAGGGAAACCTATCAAACCTGTGCATTTCTGAAAACTAGAGACGTAGGGGAATCCAAGATGGGGTGACTTGTGTGGCTCGGACCAGGTTCTGTTACCCAGAATCCTTTGCAAACTTCAAAATTTGGCTAAAAAAAAAAACATGTTCCTCACATTTCTGTGGCAGAAAGTTCTGGAATCTGAGAGGAGCCACAAATTTCCTTCCACCCAGCGTTCCCCCAAGTCTCCCGATAAAAATGATACCTCACTTGTGTGGGTAGGCCTAGCGCCCGCGACAGGAAACGCCCCAAAGCGCAACGCGGACACATCCAAATTTTTGGAAGAAAACAGAGGTGTTTTTTGCAAAGTGCCTACCTGTAGATTTTGGCCTCTAGCTCAGCCGGCACCTAGGGAAACCTACCAAACCTGTGCATTTCTGAAAACTAGAGACCTAGGGGAATCCAAGATGGGGGTGACTTGTGTGGCTCGGACCAGGTTCTGTTACCCAGAATCCTTTGCAAACCTCAAAATTTGGCTAAAAAAACACAATTTCCTCACATTTCTGTGGCAGAAAGTTCTGGAATCTGAGAGGAGCAACAAATTTCCTTCCACCCAGTGTTCCCCCAAGTCTCCCGATAAAAATGATACCGCACTTGTATGGGTAGGCCTAGCGCCCGTGACAGGAAATGCCCCAAAGCGCAACGTGGACACATCCAAATTTTTGAAAGAAAACAGAGGTGTTTTTTGCAAAGTGCCTACCTGTAGTTTTTGGCCTCTAGCTCAGCCGGCACCTACGGAAACCTACCAAACCTGTACATTTCTGAAAACTAGAGACCTAGGGGAATCCAAGATGGGGTGACTTGTGTGGCTCGGACCAGGTTCTGTTACCCAGAATCCTTTGCAAACTTCAAAATTTGGCTACAAAAACACATGTTCCTCACATTTCTGTGGCAGAAAGTTCTGGAATCTCAGAGGAGCCACAAATTTCCTTCCACCCAGTGTTCCCCCAAGTCTCCCGATAAAAATGATACCTCACTTGTGTGGGTAGGCCTAGCGCCCGTGACAGGAAACGCCCCAAAGCGCAACGCGGACACATCCATATTTTTGAAAGAAAACAGAGGTGTTTTTTGCAAAGTGCCTACCTGTAGATTTTGGCCTCTAGCTCAGCCGGCACCTAGGGAAACCTACCAAACCTGTGCATTTCTGAAAACTAGAGACCTAGGGGAATCCAAGATGGGGTGACTTGTGTGGCTCGGACCAGGTTCTGTTACCTAGAATCCTTTGCAAACCTCAAAATTTGGCTAAAAAAACACATGTTCCTCATATTTCTGTGGCAGAAAGTTCTGGAATCTGAGAGGAGCCACAAATTTCTTTCCACCCAGCGTTTCCCCAAGTCTCCCAGGCCTAGCGCCTGCAACAGGAAACGCCCCAAAGCGCAACGTGGACACATCCAAATTTTTGAAAGAAAACAGAAACAGAGGTGTTTTTTGCAAAGTGCCCACCTGTAGATTGTGGCCTCTAGCTCAGCCGGCACCTAGGGAAACCTACCAAACCTGTGCATTTCTGAAAACTAGAGACCTAGGGGAATCCAAGACGGGGTGACTTGTGTGGCTCGGACCAGGTTCTGTTACCCAGAATCCTTTGCAAACCTCAAAATTTGGCTAAAAAAACACATGTTCCTCACATTTCTGTGGCAGAAAGTTCTGGAATCTGAGAGGAGCCACAAATTTCCTTCCACCCAGCGTTCCCCCAAGTCTCCCGATAAAAATGATACCTCACTTGTGTGAGTAGGCCTAGCGCCCGCGACAGGAAACGCCCCAAAGCGCAACGTGGACACATCCAATTTTTTGAAAGAAAACAGAGGTGTTTTTTGCAAAGTGCCTACCTGTAGATTTTGACCTCTAGCTCAGCCGGCACCTAGGGAAACCTACCAAACCTGTGCATTTCTGAAAACTAGAGACCTAGGGGAATCCAAGATGGGGTGACTTGTGTGGCTCGGACCAGGTTCTGTTACCTAGAATCCTTTGCAAACCTCAAAATTTGGCTTAAAAAACACACGTTCCTCACATTTCTGTGGCAGAAAGTTCTGGAATCTGAGAGGAGCCACAAATTTCCTTCCACCCAGCGTTCCCCAAAGTCTCCCGATAAAAATGATACCTCACTTGTGTGGGTAGGCCTAGCGCCCGCAACAGGAAACGCCCCAAAGCGCAACATGGACACATCCAATTTTTTGAAAGAAAACAGAGGTGTTTTTTGCAAACTGCCTACCTGTAGATTTTGGCCTCTGGCTCAGTCGGCACCTAGGGAAACCTACCAAACCTGTGCATTTCTGAAAACTAGAGACCTAGAGGAATCCAAGATGGAGTGACTTGTGTGGCTCGGACCAGGTTCTGTTACCCAGAATCCTTTGCAAACCTCACAATTTGGCTAAAAAAACACATGTTCCTCACATTTCTGTGGCAGAAAGTTCTGGAATCTGAGAGGAGCCACAAATTTCCTTCCACCCAGCGTTCCCCCAAGTCTCCCGATAAAAATGATACCTCACTTGTGTGGGTAGGCCTAGCGCCCGTGACAGGAAACGCCCCAAAGCGCAACGCGGACACATCCAAATTTTTGAAAGAAAACAGAGGTGTTTTTTGCAAAGTGCCTACCTGTAGATTTTGGCCTCTACCTCAGCCGGCACCTAGGGAAACCTACCAAACCTGTGCATTTCTGAAAACTAGAGACCTAGGGGAATCCAAGATGGGGTGACTTGTGTGGCTCGGACCAGGTTCTGTTACCCAGAATCCTTTGCAAACCTCAAAATTTGGCTAAAAAAACACATGTTCCTCACATTTCTGTGGCAGAAAGTTCTGGAATCTGAGAGGAGCCACAAATTTCCTTCCACCCAGCGTTCCCCCAAGTCTCCCGATAAAAATGATACCTCACTTGTGTGAGTAGGCCTAGCGCCCGCGACAGGAAACGCCCCAAAGCGCAACGTGGACACATCCAATTTTTTGAAAGAAAACAGAGGTGTTTTTTGCAAAGTGCCTACCTGTAGATTTTGACCTCTAGCTCAGCCGGCACCTAGGGAAACCTACCAAACCTGTGCATTTCTGAAAACTAGAGACCTAGGGGAATCCAAGATGGGGTGACTTGTGTGGCTCGGACCAGGTTCTGTTACCTAGAATCCTTTGCAAACCTCAAAATTTGGCTTAAAAAACACACGTTCCTCACATTTCTGTGGCAGAAAGTTCTGGAATCTGAGAGGAGCCACAAATTTCCTTCCACCCAGCGTTCCCCAAAGTCTCCCGATAAAAATGATACCTCACTTGTGTGGGTAGGCCTAGCGCCCGCAACAGGAAACGCCCCAAAGCGCAACATGGACACATCCAATTTTTTGAAAGAAAACAGAGGTGTTTTTTGCAAACTGCCTACCTGTAGATTTTGGCCTCTGGCTCAGTCGGCACCTAGGGAAACCTACCAAACCTGTGCATTTCTGAAAACTAGAGACCTAGAGGAATCCAAGATGGAGTGACTTGTGTGGCTCGGACCAGGTTCTGTTACCCAGAATCCTTTGCAAACCTCACAATTTGGCTAAAAAAACACATGTTCCTCACATTTCTGTGGCAGAAAGTTCTGGAATCTGAGAGGAGCCACAAATTTCCTTCCACCCAGCGTTCCCCCAAGTCTCCCGATAAAAATGATACCTCACTTGTGTGGGTAGGCCTAGCGCCCGTGACAGGAAACGCCCCAAAGCGCAACGCGGACACATCCAAATTTTTGAAAGAAAACAGAGGTGTTTTTTGCAAAGTGCCTACCTGTAGATTTTGGCCTCTACCTCAGCCGGCACCTAGGGAAACCTACCAAACCTGTGCATTTCTGAAAACTAGAGACCTAGGGGAATCCAAGATGGGGTGACTTGTGTGGCTCGGACCAGGTTCTGTTACCCAGAATCCTTTGCAAACCTCAAAATTTGGCTAAAAAAACACATGTTCCTCACATTTCTGTGGCAGAAAGTTCTGGAATCTGAGAGGAGCAACAAATTTCCTTCCACCCAGCGTTCCCCCAAGTCTCCCGATAAAAATGATACCGCACTTGTATGGGTAGGCCTAGCGCCCGTGACAGGAAATGCCCCAAAGCGCAACGTGGACACATCCAAATTTTTGAAAGAAAACAGAGGTGTTTTTTGCAAAGTGCCTACCTGTAGATTTTGGCCTCCAGCTCAGCCGGCACCTAGGGAAACCTACCAAACCTGTGCATTTCTGAAAACTAGAGACCTAGGGGAATCCAAGATGGGGTGACTTGTGTGGCTCGGACCAGGTTCTGTTACCCAGAATCCTTTGCAAACTTCAAAATTTGGCTAAAAAAACACATGTTCCTCACATTTCTGTGGCAGAAAGTTCTGGAATCTGAGAGGAGCCACAAATTTCCTTCCACCCAGCGTTTCCCCAAGTCTCCCGATAAAAATGATACCTCACTTGTGTGGGTAGGCCTAGCGCCCGCGACAGGAAACGCCCCAAAGCGCAACGTGGACACATCCAAATTTTTGAAAGAAAACAGAGGTGTTTTTTGCAAAGTGCCTACCTGTAGATTTTGGCCTCTAGCTCAGCCGGCACCTAGGGAAAATTACCAAACCTGTGCATTTCTGAAAACTAGAGACCTAGGGGAATCCAAGATGGGGTGACTTGTGTGGCTCGGACCAGGTTCTCTTACCCAGAATCGTTTGCAAACCTCAAAATTTGGCTAAAAAAACACATGTTCCTCACATTTCTGTGGCAGAAAGTTCTGGAATCTGAGAGGAGCCACAAATTTCCTTCCACCCAGCGTTCCCCCAAGTCTCCCGATAAAAATGATACCTCACTTGTGTGAGTAGGCCTAGCGCCCGCGAAAGGAAATGCCCCAAAACGCAACGTGGACACATCCAATTTTTTGAAAGAAAACAGAGGTGTTTTTTGCAAAGTGCCTACCTTTAGATTTTGACCTGTAGCTCAGCCGGCACCTAGGGAAACCTACCAAACATGTGCATTTCTGAAAACTAGAGACCTAGGGGAATCCAAGATGGGGTGACTTGTGTGGCTCGGACCAGGTTCTGTTACCTAGAATCCTTTGCAAACCTCAAAATTTGGCTTAAAAAACACACGTTCCTCACATTTCTGTGGCAGAAAGTTCTGGAATCTGAGAGGAGCCACAAATTTCCTTCCACCCAGCGTTCCCCTAAGTCTCCCGATAAAAATGATACCTCACTTGTGTGGGTAGGCCTAGCGCCCGCGACAGGAAACGACCCAAAGCGCAACGTGCACACATCCAATTTTTTTTAAGAAAACAGAGGTGTTTTTTGCAAAGTGCCTACCTGTAGATTTTGGCCTCTAGCTCAGCCGGCACCTAGGGAAACCTACCAAACCTGTGCATTTCTGAAAACTAGAGACCTAGGGGAATCCAAGATGGGGTGACTTGTGTGGCTCGGACCAGGTTCTGTTACCTAGAATCCTTTGCAAACCTCAAAATTTGGCTTAAAAAACACACGTTCCTCACATTTCTGTGGCAGAAAGTTCTGGAATCTGAGAGGAGCCACAAATTTCCTTCCACCCAGCGTTTCCCCAAGTCTCCCGATAAAAATGATACCTCACTTGTGTGGGTAGGCCTAGCGCCCGCGACAGGAAACGCCCCAAAGCGCAACGTGGACACATCAAAATTTTTTTAAGAAAACAGAGGTGTTTTATGCAAAGTGCCTACCTGTAGATTTTGGCCTCTAGCTCAGCCGGCACCTAGGGAAACCTACCAAACCTGTGCATTTCTGAAAACTAGAGACCTAGGGGAATCCAAGATGGGGTGACTTGTGTGGCTCGGACGAGGTTCTCTTACCCAGAATCGTTTGCAAACCTCAAAATTTGGCTCAAAAAACACATGTTCCTCACATTTCTGTGGCAGAAAGTTCTGGAATCTGAGAAGAGCCACAAATGTCCTTCCACCCAGCGTTCCCCCAAGTCTCCCGATAAAAATGATACCTCACTGGTGTGAGTAGGCCTAGCGCCCGCGACAGGAAACGCCCCAAAGCGCAACGTGGACACATCCAATTTTTTGAAAGAAAACAGAGGTGTTTTTTGCAAAGTGCCTACCTGTAGATTTTGACCTCTAGCTCAGCCGGCACCTAGGGAAACCTACCAAACCCGTGCATTTCTGAAAACTAGAGACCTAGGGGAATCCAAGATGGGGTGACTTGTGTGGCTCCG
The DNA here is from genome assembly GCF_031143425.1 of Pleurodeles waltl. Classification (NCBI taxonomy): domain Eukaryota; kingdom Metazoa; phylum Chordata; class Amphibia; order Caudata; family Salamandridae; genus Pleurodeles; species Pleurodeles waltl. The sequence continues at coordinate 1,274,487,938 of NC_090446.1, read as the reverse complement.
AACAGGTTCTGTTACCCAGAATCCTTTGCAAACTTCAAAATTTGGCTAAAAAAACACATGTTCCTCACATTTCTGTGGCAGAAAGTTCTGGAATCTGAGAGGAGCCACAAATTTCCTTCCACCCAGCGTTCCCCCAAGTCTCCCGATAAAAATGATACCTCACTTGTGTGGGTAGGCCTAGCGCCCGTGACAGGAAACGCCCCAAAGCGCAACACGGACACATCCAAATTTTTGAAAGAAAACAGAGGTGTTTTTTGCAAAGTGCCTACCTGTAGATTTTGGCCTCTAGCTCAGCCGGCACCTAGGGAAACCTACCAAACCTGTGCATTTCTGAAAACTAGAGACCTAGGGGAATCCAAGATGGGGTGACTTGTGTGGCTCGGACCAGGTTCTGTTACCCAGAATCCTTTGCAAACCTCAAAATTTGCCTAAAAAAACACATGTTCCTCACATTTCTGTGGCAGAAAGTTCTGGAATCTGAGAGGAGCAATAAATTTCCTTCCACCCAGCGTTCCCCCAAGTCTCCCGATAAAAATGATACCGCACTTGTATGGGTAGGCCTAGCGCCCGCGACAGGAAATGCCCCAAAGCGCAACGTGCACACATCCAATTTTTTTTAAGAAAACAGAGGTGTTTTTTGCAAAGTGCCTACCTGTAGATTTTGGCCTCTAGCTCAGCCGGCACCTAGGGAAACCTACCAAACCTGTGCATTTCTGAAAACTAGAGACCTAGGGGAATCCAAGATGGGGTGACTTGTGTGGCTCGGACCAGGTTCTGTTACCTAGAATCCTTTGCAAACCTCAAAATTTGGCTTAAAAAACACACGTTCCTCACATTTCTGTGGCAGAAAGTTCTGGAATCTGAGAGGAGCCACAAATTTCCTTCCACCCAGCGTTTCCCCAAGTCTCCCGATAAAAATCATACCTCACTTGTGTGGGTAGGCCTAGCGCCCGCGACAGGAAACGCCCCAAAGCGCAACGTGGACACATCAAAATTTTTTTAAGAAAACAGAGGTGTTTTATGCAAAGTGCCTACCTGTAGATTTTGGCCTCTAGCTCAGCCGGCACCTAGGGAAACCTACCAAACCTGTGCATTTCTGAAAACTAGAGACCTAGGGGAATCCAAGATGGGGTGACTTGTGTGGCTCGGACGAGGTTCTCTTACCCAGAATCGTTTGCAAACCTCAAAATTTGGCTCAAAAAACACATGTTCCTCACATTTCTGTGGCAGAAAGTTCTGGAATCTGAGAAGAGCCACAAATGTCCTTCCACCCAGCGTACCCCAAGTCTCCCGATAAAAATGATACCTCACTGGTGTGAGTAGGCCTAGCGCCCGCGACAGGAAACGCCCCAAAGCGCAACGTGGACACATCCAATTTTTTGAAAGAAAACAGAGGTGTTTTTTGCAAAGTGCCTACCTGTAGATTTTGACCTCTAGCTCAGCCGGCACCTAGGGAAACCTACCAAACCCGTGCATTTCTGAAAAACTAGAGACCTAGGGGAATCCAAGATGGGGTGACTTGTGTGGCTCCGAACAGGTTCTGTTACCCAGAATCCTTTGCAAACTTCAAAATTTGGTTAAAAAAACACATGTTCCTCACATTTCTGTGGCAGAAAGTTCTGGAATCTGAGAGGAGCCACAAATTTCCTTCCACCCAGCGTTCCCCCAAGTCTCCCGATAAAAATGATACCTCACTTGTGTGGGTAGGCCTAGCGCCCGTGACAGGAAACGCCCCAAAGCGCAACACGGACACATCCAAATTTTTGAAAGAAAACAGAGGTGTTTTTTGCAAAGTGCCTACCTGTAGATTTTGGCCTCTAGCCAGCCGGCACCTAGGGAAACCTACCAAACCTGTGCATTTCTGAAAACTAGAGACCTAGGGGAATCCAAGATGGGGTGACTTGTGTGGCTCGGACCAGGTTCTGTTACCCAGAATCCTTTGCAAACCTCAAAATTTGGCTAAAAAAACACATGTTCCTCACATTTCTGTGGCAGAAAGTTCTGGAATCTGAGAGGAGCAATAAATTTCCTTCCACCCAGCGTTCCCCCAAGTCTCCCGATAAAAATGATACCGCACTTGTATGGGTAGGCCTAGCGCCCGTGACAGGAAATGCCCCAAAGCGCAACGTGGACACATCCAAATTTTTGAAAGAAAACAGAGGTTTTTTTTGCAAAGTGCCTACCTGTAGATTTTGGCCTCCAGCTCAGCCGGCACCTAGGGAAACCTACCAAACCTGTGCATTTCTGAAAACTAGAGACCTAGGGGAATCCAAGATGGGGTGACTTGTGTGGCTCGGACCAGGTTCTGTTACCCAGAATCCTTTGCAAACTTCAAAATTTGGCTAAAAAAACACATGTTACTCACATTTCTGTGGCAGAAAGTTCTGGAATCTGAGAGGAGCCACAAATTTCCTTCCACCCAGCGTTTCCCCAAGTCTCCCGATAAAAATGATACCTCACTTGTGTGGGTAGGCCTAGCGCCCGCGACAGGAAGCGCCCCAAAGCGCAACGTGGACACATCAAATTTTTTTAAAGAAAACAGAGGTGTTTTTTGCAAAGTGCCTACCTGTAGATTTTGGCCTCTAGCTCAGCCGGCACCTAGGGAAACCTACCAAACCTGTGCATTTCTGAAAACTAGAGACCTAGGGGAATCCAAGATGGGGTGACTTGTGTGGCTCGGACCAGGTTCTCTTACCCAGAATCGTTGGCAAACCTCAAAATTTGGCTAACAAAACACATGTTCCTCACATTTCTGTGGCAGAAAGTTCTGGAATCTGAGAGGAGCCACAAATTTCCTTCCACCCAGCGTTCCCCCAAGTCTCCCGATAAAAATGATACCTCACTGGTGTGAGTAGGCCTAGCGCCCGCGACAGGAAACGCCCCAAAGCGCAACGTGGACACATCCAATTTTTTGAAAGAAAACAGAGGTGTTTTTTGCAAAGTGCCTACCTGTAGATTTTGACCTCTAGCTCAGCCGGCACCTAGGGAAACCTACCAAACCTGTGCATTTCTGAAAACTAGAGACCTAGGGGAATCCAAGATGGGGTGACTTGTGTGGCTCGGACCAGGTTCTGTTACCTAGAATCCTTTGCAAACCTCAAAATTTGGCTTAAAAAACACACGTTCCTCAAATTTCTGTGGCAGAAAGTTCTGGAATCTGAGAGGAGCCACAAATTTCCTTCCACCCAGCGTTCCCCTAAGTCTCCCGATAAAAATGATACCTCACTTGTGTGGGTAGGCCTAGCGCCCGCGACAGGAAACGCCCCAAAGCGCAACGTGCACACATCCAATTTTTTGAAAGAAAACAGAGGTGTTTTTTGCAAAGTGCCTACCTGTAGATTTTGGCCTCTAGCTCAGCCGGCACCTAGGGAAACCTACCAAACCTGTGCATTTCTGAAAACTAGAGACCTAGGGGAATCCAAGATGGGGTGACTTGTGTGGCTCGGACCAGGTTCTGTTACCTAGAATCCTTTGCAAACCTCAAAATTTGGCTTAAAAAACACACGTTCCTCACATTTCTGTGGCAGAAAGTTCTGGAATCTGAGAGGAGCCACAAATTTCCTTCCACCCAGCGTTTCCCCAAGTCTCCCGATAAAAATGATACCTCACTTGTGTGGGTAGGCCTAGCGCCCGCGACAGGAGACGCCCCAAAGCGCAACGTGGACACATCAAAAAAATTTTAAGAAAACAGAGGTGTTTTTTGCAAAGTGCCTACCTGTAGATTTTGGCCTCTAGCTCAGCCGGCACCTAGGGAAACCTACCAAACCTGTGCATTTCTGAAAACTAGAGACCTAGGGGAATCCAAGATGGGATGACTTGTGTGGCTCGGACCAGGTTCTCTTACCCAGAATCGTTTGCAAACCTCAAAATTTGGCTAAAAAAACACATGTTCCTCACATTTCTGTGGCAGAAAGTTCTGGAATCTGAGAGGAGCCACAAATTTCCTTCCACCCAGCATTCCCCCAAGTCTCCCGATAAAAATGATACCTCACTGGTGTGAGTAGGCCTAGCGCCCGCGACAGGAAACGCCCCAAAGCGCAACGTGGACACATCCACTTTTTTAAAAGAAAACAGAGGTGTTTTTTGCAAAGTGCCTACCTGTAGATTTTGACCTCTAGCTCAGCCGGCACCTATGAAAACCTTCCAAACCCGTGCATTTCTGAAAACTAGAGACCTAGGGGAATCCAAGATGGGGTGACTTGTGTGGCTCGGAACAGGTTCTGTTACCCAGAATCCTTTGCAAACTTCAAAATTTGGCTAAAAAAACACATGTTCCTCATATTTCTGAGGCAGAAAGTTCTGGAATCTGAGAGGAGCCACAAATTTCCTTCCACCCAGCGTTCACCCAAGTCTCCCGATAAAAATGATACCTCACTTGTGTGGGTAGGCCTAGCGCCCGTGACAGGAAACGCCCCAAAGCGCAACACGGACACATCCAAATTTTTGAAAGAAAACAGAGGTGTTTTTTGCAAAGTGCTTACCTGTAGATTTTGGCCTCTAGCTCAGCCGGCACCTAGGGAAACCTACCAAACCTGTGCATTTCTGAAAACTAGAGACCTAGGGGAATCCAAGATGGGGTGACTTGTGTGGCTCGGACCAGGTTCTGTTACCCAGAATCCTTTGCAAACCTCAAAATTTGGCTAAAAAAACACATGTTCCTCACATTTCTGTGGCAGAAAGTTCTGGAATCTGAGAGGAGCAACAAATTTCCTTCCACCCAGCGTTCCCCCAAGTCTCCCGATAAAAATGATACCGCACTTGTATGGGTAGGCCTAGCGCCCGTGACAGGAAATGCCCCAAAGCGCAACGTGGACACATCCAAATTTTTGAAAGAAAACAGAGGTTTTTTTTGCAAAGTGCCTACCTGTAGATTTTGGCCTCCAGCTCAGCCGGCACCTAGGGAAACCTACCAAACCTGTGCATTTCTGAAAACTAGAGACCTAGGGGAATCCAAGATGGGGTGACTTGTGTGGCTCGGACCAGGTTCTGTTACCTAGAATCCTTTGCAAACCTCAAAATTTGGCTTAAAAAACACACGTTCCTCAAATTTCTGTGGCAGAAAGTTCTGGAATCTGAGAGGAGCCACAAATTTCCTTCCACCCAGGGTTCCCCTAAGTCTCCCGATAAAAATGATACCTCACTTGTGTGGGTAGGCCTAGCGCCCGCGACACGAAACGCCCCAAAGCGCAACGTGCACACATCCAATTTTTTGAAAGAAAACAGAGGTGTTTTTTGCAAAGTGCCTACCTATAGATTTTGGCCTCTAGCTCAGCCGGCACCTAGGGAAACCTACCAAACCTGTGCATTTCTGAAAACTAGAGACCTAGGGGAATCCAAGATGGGGTGACTTGTGTGGCTCGGACCAGGTTCTGTTACCTAGAATCCTTTGCAAACCTCAAAATTTGGCTTAAAAAACACACGTTCCTCACATTTCTGTGGCAGAAAGTTCTTTAATCTGAGAGGAGCCACAAATTTCCTTCCACCCAGCGTTTCCCCAAGTCTCCCGATAAAAATGATACCTCACTTGTGTGGGTAGGCCTAGCGCCCGCGACAGGAAACGCCCCAAAGCGCAACGTGGACACATCAAATTTTTTTTAAGAAAACAGAGGTGTTTTTTGCAAAGTGCCTACCTGTAGATTTTGGCCTCTAGCTCAGCCGGCACCTAGGGAAACCTACCAAACCTGTGCATTTCTGAAAACTAGAGACCTAGGGGAATCCAAGATGGGGTGACTTGTGTGGCTCGAACCAGGTTCTCTTACCCAGAATCGTTTGCAAACCTCAAAATTTGGCTAAAAAAACACATGTTCCTCACATTTCTGTGGCAGAAAGTTCTGGAATCTGAGAGGAGCCACAAATTTCCTTCCACCCAGCGTTCCCCCAAGTCTCCCGATAAAAATGATACCTCACTGGTGTGAGTAGGCCTAGCGCCCGCGACAGGAAACGCCCCAAAGCGCAACGTGGACACATCCAATTTTTTTAAAGAAAACAGAGGTGTTTTTTGCAAAGTGCCTACCTGTAGATTTTGACCTCTAGCTCAGCCGGCACCTAGGGAAACCTACCAAACCCGTGCATTTCTGAAAACTAGAGACCTAGGAGAATCCAAGATGGGGTGACTTGTGTGGCTCGGAACAGGTTCTGTTACCCAGAATCCTTTGCAAACTTCAAAATTTGGCTAAAAAAACACATGTTCCTCACATTTCTGTGGCAGAAAGTTCTGGAATCTGAGAGGAGCCACAAATTTCCTTCCACCCAGCGTTCCCCCAAGTCTCCCGATAAAAATGATACCTCACTTGTGTGGGTAGGCCTAGCGCCCGTGACAGGAAACGCCCCAAAGCGCAACACGGACACATCCAAATTTTTGAAAGAAAACAGAGGTGTTTTTTGCAAAGTGCCTACCTGTAGATTTTGGCCTCTAGCTCAGCCGGCACCTAGGGAAACCTACCAAACCTGTGCATTTCTGAAAACTAGAGACCTAGGGGAATCCAAGATGGGGTGACTTGTGTGGCTCGGACCAGGTTCTGTTACCCAGAATCCTTTGCAAACCTCAAAATTTGGCTAAAAAAACACATGTTCCTCACATTTCTGTGGCAGAAAGTTCTGGAATCTGAGAGGAGCAACAAATTTCCTTCCACCCAGCGTTCCCCCAAGTCTCCCGATAAAAATGATACCGCACTTGTATGGGTAGGCCTAGCGCCCGTGACAGGAAATGCCCCAAAGCGCAACGTGGACACATCCAAATTTTTGAAGAAAACAGAGGTTTTTTTTGCAAAGTGCCTACCTGTAGATTTTGGCCTCCAGCTCAGCCGGCACCTAGGGAAACCTACCAAACCTGTGCATTTCTGAAAACTAGAGACCTAGGGGAATCCAAGATGGGGTGACTTTTGTGGCTCGGACCAGGTTCTGTTACCCAGAATCCTTTGCAAACTTCAAAATTTGGCTAAAAAAACACATGTTCCTCACATTTCTGTGGCAGAAAGTTCTGGAATCTGAGAGGAGCCACAAATTTCCTTCCACCCAGCGTTTCCCCAAGTCTCCCGATAAAAATGATACCTCACTTGTGTGGGTAGGCCTAGCGCCCGCGACAGGAAACGCCCCAAAGCGCAACGTGGACACATACATTTTTTTTTAAGAAAACAGAGGTGTTTTTTGCAAAGTGCCTACCTGTAGATTTTGGCCTCTAGCTCAGCCGGCACCTAGGGAAACCTACCAAACCTGTGCATTTCTGAAAACTAGAGACCTAGGGGAATCCAAGATGGGGTGACTTGTGTGGCTCGGATCAGGTTCTCTTACCCAGAATCGTTTGCAAACCTCAAAATTTGGCTAAAAAAACACATGTTCCTCACATTTCTGTGGCAGAAAGTTCTGGAATCTGAGAGGAGCCACAAATTTCCTTCCACCCAGCGTTCCCCCAAGTCTCCCGATAAAAATGATACCTCACTGTTGTTGAGTAGGCCTAGCGCCCGCGACAGGAAACGCCCCAAAGCGCAACGTGGACACATCCAATTTTTTGAAAGAAAACAGAGGTGTTTTTTGCAAAGTGCCTACCTGTAGATTTTGACCTCTAGCTCAACCGGCACCTAGGGAAACCTACCAAACCTGTGCATTTCTGAAAACTAGAGACCTAGGGGAATCCAAGATGGGGTGACTTGTGTGGCTCGGACCAGGTTCTGTTACCTAGAATCCTTTGCAAACCTCAAAATTTGGCTTAAAAAACACACGTTCCTCAAATTTCTGTGGCAGAAAGTTCTGGAATCTGAGAGGAGCCACAAATTTCCTTCCACCCAGCGTTCCCCTAAGTCTCCCGATAAAAATGATACCTCACTTGTGTGGGTAGGCCTAGCGCCCGCGACAGGAAACGCCCCAAAGCGCAACGTGCACACATCCAATTTTTTGAAAGAAAACAGAGGTGTTTTTTGCAAAGTGCCTACCTGTAGATTTTGGCCTCTAGCTCAGCCGGCACCTAGGGAAACCTACCAAACCTGTGCATTTCTGAAAACTAGAGAGCTAGGGGAATCCAAGATGGGGTGACTTGTGTGGCTCGGACGAGGTTCTCTTACCCAGAATCGTTTGCAAACCTCAAAATTTGGCTAAAAAAACACATGTTCCTCACATTTCTGTGGCAGAAAGTTCTGGAATCTGAGAGGAGCAACAAATTTCCTTCCACCCAGCGTTCCCCCAAGTCTCCCGATAAAAATGATACCGCACTTGTATGGGTAGGCCTAGCGCCCGTGACAGGAAATGCCCCAAAGCGCAACGTGGACACATCCAAATTTTTGAAAGAAAACAGAGGTTTTTTTTGCAAAGTGCCTACCTGTAGATTTTGGCCTCCAGCTCAGCCGGCACCTAGGGAAACCTACCAAACCTGTGCATTTCTGAAAACTAGAGACCTAGGGGAATCCAAGATGGGGTGACTTTTGTGGCTCGGACCAGGTTCTGTTACCCAGAATCCTTTGCAATCTTCAAAATTTGGCTAAAAAAACACATGTTCCTCACATTTCTGTGGCAGAAAGTTCTGGAATCTGAGAGGAGCCACAAATTTCCTTCCACCCAGCGTTTCCCCAAGTCTCCCGATAAAAATGATACCTCACTTGTGTGGGTAGGCCTAGCGCCCGCGACAGGAAACGCCCCAAAGCGCAACGTGGACACATAATTTTTTTTTTAAGAAAACAGAGGTGTTTTTTGCAAAGTGCCTACCTGTAGATATTGGCCTCTAGCTCAGCCGGCACCTAGGGAAACCTACCAAACCTGTGCATTTCTGAAAACTAGAGACCTAGGGGAATCCAAGATGGGGTGACTTGTGTGGCTCGGATCAGGTTCTCTTACCCAGAATTGTTTGCAAACCTCAAAATTTGGCTAAAAAAACACATGTTCCTCACATTTCTGTGGCAGAAAGTTCTGGAATCTGAGAGGAGCCACACATTTCCTTCCACCCAGCGTTCCCCCAAGTCTCCCGATAAAAATGATACCTCACTGGTGTGAGTAGGCCTAGCGCCCGCGACAGGAAACGCCCCAAAGCGCAACGTGGACACATCCAATTTTTTTAAAGAAAACAGAGGTGTTTTTTGCAAAGTGCCTACCTGTAGATTTTGACCTCTAGCTCAACCGGCACCTAGGGAAACCTACCAAACCTGTGCATTTCTGAAAACTAGAGACCTAGGGGAATCCAAGATGGGGTGACTTGTGTGGCTCGGACCAGGTTCTGTTACCTAGAATCCTTTGCAAACCTCAAAATTTGGCTTAAAAAACACACGTTCCTCAAATTTCTGTGGCAGAAAGTTCTGGAATCTGAGAGGAGCCACAAATTTCCTTCCACCCAGCGTTCCCCTAAGTCTCCCGATAAAAATGATACCTCACTTGTGTGGGTAGGCCTAGCGCCCGCGACAGGAAACGCCCCAAAGCGCAACGTGCACACATCCAATTTTTTGAAAGAAAACAGAGGTGTTTTTTGCAAAGTGCCTACCTGTAGATTTTGGCCTCTAGCTCAGCCGGCACCTAGGGAAACCTACCAAACCTGTGCATTTCTGAAAACTAGAGACCTAGGGGAATCCAAGATGGGGTGACTTGTGTGGCTCGGACGAGGTTCTCTTACCCAGAATCGTTTGCAAACCTCAAAATTTGGCTAAAAAAACACATGTTCCTCACATTTCTGTGGCAGAAAGTTCTGGAATCTGAGAGGAACCACAAATTTCCTTCCACCCAGCGTTCCCCCAAGTCTCCCGATAAAAATGATACCTCACTGGTGAGAGTAGGCCTAGCGCCCGCGACAGGAAACGCCCCAAAGCGCAACGTGGACACATCCAATTTTTTGAAAGAAAACAGAGGTTTTTTTTGCAAAGTGCCTACCTGTAGATTTTGACCTCTAGCTCAGCCGGCACCTAGGGAAACCTACCAAACCCGTGCATTTCTGAAAACTAGAGACCTAGGGGAATCCAAGATGGGGTGACTTGTGTGGCTCGGAACAGGTTCTGTTACCCAGAATCCTTTGCAAACTTCAAAATTTGGCTAAAAAAACACATGTTCCTCACATTTCTGTGGCAGAAAGTTCTGGAATCTGAGAGGAGCCACAAATTTCCTTCCACCCAGCGTTCCCCCAAGTCTCCCGATAAAAATGATACCTCACTTGTGTGGGTAGGCCTAGCGCCCGTGACAGGAAACGCCCCAAAGCGCAACACGGACACATCCAAATTTTTGAAAGAAAACAGAGGTGTTTTTTGCAAAGTGCCTACCTGTAGATTTTGGCCTCTAGCTCAGCCGGCACCTAGGGAAACCTACCAAACCTGTGCATTTCTGAAAACTAGAGACCTAGGGGAATCCAAGATGGGGTGACTTGTGTGGCTCGGACCAGGTTCTGTTACCCAGAATCCTTTGCAAACCTCAAAATTTGGCTAAAAAAACACATGTTCCTCACATTTCTGTGGCAGAAAGTTCTGGAATCTGAGAGGAGCAACAAATTTCCTTCCACCCAGCGTTCCCCCAAGTCTCCCGATAAAAATGATACCGCACTTGTATGGGTAGGCCTAGCGCCCGTGACAGGAAATGCCCCAAAGCGCAACGTGGACACATCCAAATTTTTGAAAGAAAACAGAGGTTTTTTTTGCAAAGTGCCTACCTGTAGATTTTGGCCTCCAGCTCAGCCGGCACCTAGGGAAACCTACCAAACCTGTGCATTTCTGAAAACTAGAGACCTAGGGGAATCCAAGATGGGGTGACTTGTGTGGCTCGGACCAGGTTCTGTTACCCAGAATCCTTTGCAAACTTCAAAATTTGGCTAAAAAAACACATGTTACTCACATTTCTGTGGCAGAAAGTTCTGGAATCTGAGAGGAGCCACAAATTTCCTTCCACCCAGCGTTTCCCCAAGTCTCCCGATAAAAATGATACCTCACTTGTGTGGGTAGGCCTAGCGCCCGCGACAGGAAACGCCCCAAAGCGCAACGTGGACACATCAAACTTTTTTTAAGAAAACAGAGGTGTTTTTTGCAAAGTGCCTACCTGTAGATTTTGACCTCTAGCTCAGCCGGCACCTAGGGAAACCTACCAAACCTGTGCATTTCTGAAAACTAGAGACCTAGGGGAATCCAAGATGGGGTGACTTGTGTGGCTCGGACCAGGTTCTCTTACCCAGAATCGTTTGCAAACCTCAAAATTTGGCTAAAAAAACACATGTTCCTCACATTTCTGTGGCAGAAAGTTCTGGAATCTGAGAGGAGCCACAAATTTCCTTCCACCCAGCGTTCCCCCAAGTCTCCCGATAAAAATGATACCTCACTGGTGTGAGTAGGCCTAGCGCCCGCGACAGCAAACGCCCCAAAGCGCAACGTGGACACATCCAATTTTTTTTAAGAAAACAGAGGTGTTTTTTGCAAAGTGCCTACCTGTAGATTTTGACCTCTAGCTCAGCCGGCACCTAGGGAAACCTACCAAACCTGTGCATTTCTGAAAACTAGAGACCTAGGGGAATCCAAGATGGGGTGACTTGTGTGGCTCGGACCAGGTTCTGTTACCTAGAATCCTTTGCAAACCTCAAAATTTGGCTTAAAAAACACACGTTCCTCAAATTTCTGTGGCAGAAAGTTCTGGAATCTGAGAGGAGCCACAAATTTCCTTCCACCCAGCGTTCCCCTAAGTCTCCCGATAAAAATTATACCGCACTTGTGTGGGTAGGCCTAGCGCCCGCGACAGGAAACGCCCCAAAGCGCAACGTGCACACATCCAATTTTTTGAAAGAAAACAGAGGTGTTTTTTGCAAAGTGCCTACCTGTAGATTTTGGCCTCTAGCTCAGCCGGCACCTAGGGAAACCTACCAAACCTTTGCATTTCTGAAAACTAGAGACCTAGGGGAATCCAAGATGGGGTGACTTGTGTGGCTCGGACCAGGTTCTGTTACCTAGAATCCTTTGCAAACCTCAAAATTTGGCTTAAAAAACACACGTTCCTCACATTTCTGTGGCAGAAAGTTCTGGAATCTGAGAGGAGCCACAAATTTCCTTCCACCCAGCGTTTCCCCAAGTCTCCCGATAAAAATGATACCTCACTTGTGTGGGTAGGCCTAGCGCCCGCGACAGGAAACGCCCCAAAGCGCAACGTGGACACATCAAAAAAATTTTAAGAAAACAGAGGTGTTTTTTGCAAAGTGCCTACCTGTAGATTTTGGCCTCTAGCTCAGCCGGCACCTAGGGAAACCTACCAAACCTGTGCATTTCTGAAAACTAGAGACCTAGGGGAATCCAAGATGGGGTGACTTGTGTGGCTCGGACCAGGTTCTTTTACCCAGAATCGTTTGCAAACCTCAAAATTTGGCTAAAAAAACACATGTTCCTCACATTTCTGTGGCAGAAAGTTCTGGAATCTGAGAGGAGCCACAAATTTCCTTCCACCCAGCGTTCCCCCAAGTCTCCCGATAAAAATGATACCTCACTGGTGTGAGTAGGCCTAGCGCCCGCGACAGGAAACGCCCCAAAGCGCAACGTGGACACATCCAATTTTTTGAAAGAAAACAGAGGTGTTTTTTGCAAAGTGCCTACCTGTAGATTTTGACCTCTAGCTCAGCCGGCACCTAGGGAAACCTACCAAACCCGTGCATTTCTGAAAACTAGAGACCTAGGGGAATCCAAGATGGGGTGACTTGTGTGGCTCGCAACAGGTTCTGTTACCCAGAATCCTTTGCAAACTTCAAAATTTGGCTAAAAAAACACATGTTCCTCACATTTCTGTGGCAGAAAGTTCTGGAATCTGAGAGGAGCCACAAATTTCCTTCCACCCAGCGTTCCCCCAAGTCTCCCGATAAAAATGATACCTCACTTGTGTGGGTAGGCCTAGCGCCCGTGACAGGAAACGCCCCAAAGCGCAACACGGACACATCCAAATTTTTGAAAGAAAACAGAGGTGTTTTTTGCAAAGTGCCTACCTGTAGATTTTGGCCTCTAGCTCAGCCGGCACCTAGGGAAAGCTACCAAACCTGTGCATTTCTGAAAACTAGAGACCTAGGGGAATCCAAGATGGGGTGACTTGTGTGGCTCGGACCAGGTTCTGTTACCCAGAATCCTTTGCAAACCTCAAAATTTGGCTAAAAAAACACATGTTCCTCACATTTCTGTGGCAGAAAGTTCTGGAATCTGAGAGGAGCAACAAATTTCCTTCCACCCAGCGTTCCCCCAAGTCTCCCGATAAAAATGATACCGCACTTGTATGGGTAGGCCTAGCGCCCGTGACAGGAAATGCCCCAAAGCGCAACGTGGACACATCCAAATTTTTGAAAGAAAACAGAGGTTTTTTTTGCAAAGTGCCTACCTGTAGATTTTGGCCTCCAGCTCAGCCGGCACCTAGGGAAACCTACCAAACCTGTGCATTTCTGAAAACTAGAGACCTAGGGGAATCCAAGATGGGGTGACTTGTGTGGCTCGGACCAGGTTCTGTTACCCAGAATCCTTTGCAAACTTCAAAATTTGGCTAAAAAAACACATGTTACTCACATTTCTGTGGCAGAAAGTTCTGGAATCTGAGAGGAGCCACAAATTTCCTTCCACCCAGCGTTTCCCCAAGTCTCCCGATAAAAATGATACCTCACTTGTGTGGGTAGGCCTAGCGCCCGCGACAGGAAACGCCCCAAAGCGCAACGTGGACACATCAAACTTTTTTTAAGAAAACAGAGGTGTTTTTTGCAAAGTGCCTACCTGTAGATTTTGACCTCTAGCTCAGCCGGCACCTAGGGAAACCTACCAATCCTGTGCATTTCTGAAAACTAGAGACCTAGGGGAATCCAAGATGGGGTGACTTGTGTGGCTCGGACCAGGTTCTCTTACCCAGAATCGTTTGCAAACCTCAAAATTTGGCTAAAAAAACACATGTTCCTCACATTTCTGTGGCAGAAAGTTCTGGAATCTGAGAGGAGCCACAAATTTCCTTCCACCCAGCGTTCCCCCAAGTCTCCCGATAAAAATGATACCTCACTGGTGTGAGTAGGCCTAGCGCCCGCGACAGCAAACGCCCCAAAGCGCAACGTGGACACATCCAATTTTTTGAAAGAAAACAGAGGTGTTTTTTGCAAAGTGCCTACCTGTAGATTTTGACCTCTAGCTCAGCCGGCACCTAGGGAAACCTACCAAACCTGTGCATTTCTGAAAACTAGAGACCTAGGGGAATCCAAGATGGGGTGACTTGTGTGGCTCGGACCAGGTTCTGTTACCTAGAATCCTTTGCAAACCTCAAAATTTGGCTTAAAAAACACACGTTCCTCAAATTTCTGTGGCAGAAAGTTCTGGAATCTGAGAGGAGCCACAAATTTCCTTCCACCCAGCGTTCCCCTAAGTCTCCTGATAAAAATTATACCTCACTTGTGTGGGTAGGCCTAGCGCCCGCGACAGGAAACGCCCCAAAGCGCAACGTGCACACATCCAATTTTTTTAAAGAAAACAGAGGTGTTTTTTGCAAAGTGCCTACCTGTAGATTTTGGCCTCTAGCTCAGCCGGCACCTAGGGAAACCTACCAAACCTTTGCATTTCTGAAAACTAGAGACCTAGGGGAATCCAAGATGGGGTGACTTGTGTGGCTCGGACCAGGTTCTGTTACCTAGAATCCTTTGCAAACCTCAAAATTTGGCTTAAAAAACACACGTTCCTCACATTTCTGTGGCAGAAAGTTCTGGAATCTGAGAGGAGCCACAAATTTCCTTCCACCCAGCGTTTCCCCAAGTCTCCCGATAAAAATGATACCTCACTTGTGTGGGTAGGCCTAGCGCCCGCGACAGGAAACGCCCCAAAGCGCAACGTGGACACATCAAAAAATTTTTAAGAAAACAGAGGTGTTTTTTGCAAAGTGCCTACCTGTAGATTTTGGCCTCTAGCTCAGCCGGCACCTAGGGAAACCTACCAAACCTGTGCATTTCTGAAAACTAGAGACCTAGGGGAATCCAAGATGGGGTGACTTGTGTGGCTCGGACCAGGTTCTTTTACCCAGAATCGTTTGCAAACCTCAAAATTTGGCTAAAAAAACACATGTTCCTCACATTTCTGTGGCAGAAAGTTCTGGAATCTGAGAGGAGCCACAAATTTACTTCCACCCAGCGTTCCCCCAAGTCTCCCGATAAAAATGATACCTCACTGGTGTGAGTAGGCCTAGCGCCCGCGACAGGAAACGCCCCAAAGCGCAACGTGGACACATCCAATTTTTTTAAAGAAAACAGAGGTGTTTTTTGCAAAGTGCCTACCTGTAGATTTTGACCTCTAGCTCAGCCGGCACCTAGGGAAACCTACCAAACCCGTGCATTTCTGAAAACTAGAGACCTAGGGGAATCCAAGATGGGGTGACTTGTGTGGCTCGCAACAGGTTCTGTTACCCAGAATCCTTTGCAAACTTCAAAATTTGGCTAAAAAAACACATGTTCCTCACATTTCTGTGGCAGAAAGTTCTGGAATCTGAGAGGAGCCACAAATTTCCTTCCACCCAGCGTTCCCCCAAGTCTCCCGATAAAAATGATACCTCACTTGTGTGGGTAGGCCTAGCGCCCGTGACAGGAAACGCCCCAAAGCGCAACACGGACACATCCAAATTTTTGAAAGAAAACAGAGGTGTTTTTTGCAAAGTGCCTACCTGTAGATTTTGGCCTCTAGCTCAGCCGGCACCTAGGGAAACCTACCAAACCTGTGCATTTCTGAAAACTAGAGACCTAGGGGAATCCAAGATGGGGTGACTTGTGTGGCTCGGACCAGGTTCTGTTACCCAGAATCCTTTGCAAACCTCAAAATTTGGCTAAAAAAACACATGTTCCTCACATTTCTGTGGCAGAAAGTTCTGGAATCTGAGAGGAGCAACAAATTTCCTTCCACCCAGCGTTCCCCCAAGTCTCCCGATAAAAATGATACCGCACTTGTATGGGTAGGCCTAGCGCCCGTGACAGGAAATGCCCCAAAGCGCAACGTGGACACATCCAAATTTTTGAAAGAAAACAGAGGTTTTTTTTGCAAAGTGCCTACCTGTAGATTTTGGCCTCCAGCTCAGCCGGCACCTAGGGAAACCTACCAAACCTGTGCATTTCTGAAAACTAGAGACCTAGGGGAATCCAAGATGGGGTGACTTTTGTGGCTCGGACCAGGTTCTGTTACCCAGAATCCTTTGCAAACTTCAAAATTTGGCTAAAAAAACACATGTTCCTCACATTTCTGTGGCAGAAAGTTCTGGAATCTGAGAGGAGCCACAAATTTCCTTCCACCCAGCGTTTCCCCAAGTCTCCCGATAAAAATGATACCTCACTTGTGTGGGTAGGCGTAGCGCCCGCGACAGGAAACGCCCCAAAGCGCAACGTGGACACATCCAATTTTTTGAAAGAAAACAGAGGTGTTTTTTGCAAAGTGCCTACCTGTAGATTTTGACCTCTAGCTCAGCCGGCACCTAGGGAAACCTACCAAACCTGTGCATTTCTGAAAACTAGAGACCTATGGGAATCCAAGATGGGGTGACTTGTGTGGCTCGGACCAGGTTCTCTTACCCAGAATCGTTTGCAAACCTCAAAATTTGGCTAAAAAAACACATGTTCCTCACATTTCTGTGGCAGAAAGTTCTGGAATCTGAGAGGAGCCATAAATTTCCTTCCACCCAGCGTTCCCCCAAGTCTCCCGATAAAAATGATACCTCACTGGTGTGAGTAGGCCTAGCGCCCGCGACAGGAAACGCCCCAAAGCGCAACGTGGACACATCCAATTTTTTGAAAGAAAACAGAGGTGTTTTTTGCAAAGTGCCTACCTGTAGATTTTGACCTCTGGCTCAGCCGGCACCTAGGGAAACCTACCAAACCCGTGCATTTCTGAAAACTAGAGACCTAGGGGAATCCAAGATGGGGTGACTTGTGTGGCTCGGAACAGGTTCTGTTACCCAGAATCCTTTGCAAACTTCAAAATTTGGCTAAAAAAACACATGTTCCTCACATTTCTGTGGCAGAAAGTTCTGGAATCTGAGAGGAGCCACAAATTTCCTTCCACCCAGCGTTCCCCCAAGTCTCCCGATAAAAATGATACCTCACTTGTGTGGGTAGGCCTAGCGCCCGTGACAGGAAACGCCCCAAAGCGCAACACGGACACATCCAAATTTTTGAAAGAAAACAGAGGTGTTTTTTGCAAAGTGCCTACCTGTAGATTTTGGCCTCTAGCTCAGCCGGCACCTAGGGAAACCTACCAAACCTGTGCATTTCTGAAAACTAGAGACCTAGGGGAATCCAAGATGGGGTGACTTGTGTGGCTCGGACCAGGTTCTGTTACCCAGAATCCTTTGCAAACCTCAAAATTTGGCTAAAAAAACACATGTTCCTCACATTTCTGTGGCAGAAAGTTCTGGAATCTGAGAGGAGCAATAAATTTCCTTCCACCCAGCGTTCCCCCAAGTCTCCCGATAAAAATTATACCACACTTGTATGGGTAGGCCTAGCGCCCGTGACAGGAAATGCCCCAAAGCGCAACGTGGACACATCCAAATTTTTGAAAGAAAACAGGTTTTTTTTGCAAAGTGCCTACCTGTAGATTTTGGCCTCCAGCTCAGCCGGCACCTAGGGAAACCTACCAAACCTGTGCATTTCTGAAAACTAGAGACCTAGGGGAATCCAAGATGGGGTGACTTGTGTGGCTCGGACCAAGATCTGTTACCCAGAATCCTTTGCAAACTTCAAAATTTGGCTAAAAAAACACATGTTCCTCACATTTCTGTGGCAGAAAGTTCTGGAATCTGAGAGGAGCCACAAATTTCCTTCCACCCAGCGTTTCCCCAAGTCTCCCGATAAAAATGATTCCTCACTTGTGTGGGTAGGCCTAGCGCCCGCGACAGGAAACGCCCCAAAGCGCAACGTGGACACATCAAAAAAATTTTAAGACAACAGAGGTGTTTTTTGCAAAGTGCCTACCTGTAGATTTTGGCCTCTAGCTCAGCCGGCACCTAGGGAAACCTACCAAACCCGTGCATTTCTGAAAACTAGAGACCTAGGGGAATCCAAGATGGGGTGACTTGTGTGGCTCGGAACAGGTTCTGTTACCCAGAATCCTTTGCAAACTTCAAAATTTGGCTAAAAAAACACATGTTCCTCACATTTCTGTGGCAGAAAGTTCTGGAATCTGAGAGGAGCCACAAATTTCCTTCCACCCAGCGTTCCCCCAAGTCTCCCGATAAAAATGATACCTCACTTGTGTGGGTAGGCCTAGCGCCCGTGACAGGAAACGCCCCAAAGCGCAACACGGACACATCCAAATTTTTGAAAGAAAACAGAGGTGTTTTTTGCAAAGTGCCTACCTGTAGATTTTGGCCTCTAGCTCAGCCGGCACCTAGGGAAACCTACCAAACCTGTGCATTTCTGAAAACTAGAGACCTAGGGGAATCCAAGATGGGGTGACTTGTGTGGCTCGGACCAGGTTCTGTTACCCAGAATCCTTTGCAAACCTCAAAATTTGGCTAAAAAAACACATGTTCCTCACATTTCTGTGGCAGAAAGTTCTGGAATCTGAGAGGAGCAACAAATTTCCTTCCACCCAGCGTTCCCCCAAGTCTCCCGATAAAAATGATACCGCACTTGTATGGGTAGGCCTAGCGCCCGTGACAGGAAATGCCCCAAAGCGCAACGTGGACACATCCAAATTTTTTAAAGAAAACAGAGGTTTTTTTTGCAAAGTGCCTACCTGTAGATTTTGGCCTCCAGCTCAGCCGGCACCTAGGGAAACCTACCAAACCTGTGCATTTCTGAAAACTAGAGACCTAGGAGAATCCAAGATGGGGTGACTTGTGTGGCTCGGACCAGGTTCTGTTACCCAGAATCCTTTGCAAACTTCAAAATTTGGCTAAAAAAACACATGTTACTCACATTTCTGTGGCAGAAAGTTCTGGAATCTGAGAGGAGCCACAAATTTCCTTCCACCCAGCGTTTCCCCAAGTCTCCCGATAAAAATGATACCTCACTTGTGTGGGTAGGCCTAGCGCCCGCGACAGGAAACGCCCCAAAGCGCAACGTGGACACATCAAACTTTTTTTAAGAAAACAGAGGTGTTTTTTGCAAAGTGCCTACCTGTAGATTTTGACCTCTAGCTCAGCCGGCACCTAGGGAAACCTACCAAACCTGTGCATTTCTGAAAACTAGAGACCTAGGGGAATCCAAGATGGGGTGACTTGTGTGGCTCGGACCAGGTTCTTTTACCCAGAATCGTTTGCAAACCTCAAAATTTGGCTAAAAAAACACATGTTCCTCACATTTCTGTGGCAGAAAGTTCTGGAATCTGAGAGGAGCCACAAATTTCCTTCCACCCAGCGTTCCCCCAAGTCTCCCGATAAAAATGATACCTCACTGGTGTGAGTAGGCCTAGCGCCCGCGACAGGAAACGCCCCAAAGCGCAACGTGGACACATCCAATTTTTTGAAAGAAAACAGAGGTGTTTTTTGCAAAGTGCCTACCTGTAGATTTTGACCTCTAGCTCAGCCGGCACCTAGGGAAACCTACCAAACCCGTGCATTTCTGAAAACTAGAGACCTAGGGGAATCCAAGATGGGGTGACTTGTGTGGCTCGCAACAGGTTCTGTTACCCAGAATCCTTTGCAAACTTCAAAATTTGGCTAAAAAAACACATGTTCCTCACATTTCTGTGGCAGAAAGTTCTGGAATCTGAGAGGAGCCACAAATTTCCTTCCACCCAGCGTTCCCCCAAGTCTCCCGATAAAAATGATACCTCACTTGTGTGGGTAGGCCTAGCGCCCGTGACAGGAAACGCCCCAAAGCGCAACACGGACACATCCAAATTTTTGAAAGAAAACAGAGGTGTTTTTTGCAAAGTGCCTACCTGTAGATTTTGGCCTCTAGCTCAGCCGGCACCTAGGGAAAGCTACCAAACCTGTGCATTTCTGAAAACTAGAGACCTAGGGGAATCCAAGATGGGGTGACTTGTGTGGCTCGGACCAGGTTCTGTTACCCAGAATCCTTTGCAAACCTCAAAATTTGGCTAAAAAAACACATGTTCCTCACATTTCTGTGGCAGAAAGTTCTGGAATCTGAGAGGAGCAACAAATTTCCTTCCACCCAGCGTTCCCCCAAGTCTCCCGATAAAAATGATACCGCACTTGTATGGGTAGGCCTAGCGCCCGTGACAGGAAATGCCCCAAAGCGCAACGTGGACACATCCAAATTTTTGAAAGAAAACAGAGGTTTTTTTTGCAAAGTGCCTACCTGTAGATTTTGGCCTCCAGCTCAGCCGGCACCTAGGGAAACCTACCAAACCTGTGCATTTCTGAAAACTAGAGACCTAGGGGAATCCAAGATGGGGTGACTTGTGTGGCTCGGACCAGGTTCTGTTACCCAGAATCCTTTGCAAACTTCAAAATTTGGCTAAAAAAACACATGTTACTCACATTTCTGTGGCAGAAAGTTCTGGAATCTGAGAGGAGCCACAAATTTCCTTCCACCCAGCGTTTCCCCAAGTCTCCCGATAAAAATGATACCTCACTTGTGTGGGTAGGCCTAGCGCCCGCGACAGGAAACGCCCCAAAGCGCAACGTGGACACATCAAACTTTTTTTAAGAAAACAGAGGTGTTTTTTGCAAAGTGCCTACCTGTAGATTTTGACCTCTAGCTCAGCCGGCACCTAGGGAAACCTACCAATCCTGTGCATTTCTGAAAACTAGAGACCTAGGGGAATCCAAGATGGGGTGACTTGTGTGGCTCGGACCAGGTTCTCTTACCCAGAATCGTTTGCAAACCTCAAAATTTGGCTAAAAAAACACATGTTCCTCACATTTCTGTGGCAGAAAGTTCTGGAATCTGAGAGGAGCCACAAATTTCCTTCCACCCAGCGTTCCCCCAAGTCTCCCGATAAAAATGATACCTCACTGGTGTGAGTAGGCCTAGCGCCCGCGACAGCAAACGCCCCAAAGCGCAACGTGGACACATCCAATTTTTTGAAAGAAAACAGAGGTGTTTTTTGCAAAGTGCCTACCTGTAGATTTTGACCTCTAGCTCAGCCGGCACCTAGGGAAACCTACCAAACCTGTGCATTTCTGAAAACTAGAGACCTAGGGGAATCCAAGATGGGGTGACTTGTGTGGCTCGGACCAGGTTCTGTTACCTAGAATCCTTTGCAAACCTCAAAATTTGGCTTAAAAAACACACGTTCCTCAAATTTCTGTGGCAGAAAGTTCTGGAATCTGAGAGGAGCCACAAATTTCCTTCCACCCAGCGTTCCCCTAAGTCTCCTGATAAAAATTATACCTCACTTGTGTGGGTAGGCCTAGCGCCCGCGACAGGAAACGCCCCAAAGCGCAACGTGCACACATCCAATTTTTTTAAAGAAAACAGAGGTGTTTTTTGCAAAGTGCCTACCTGTAGATTTTGGCCTCTAGCTCAGCCGGCACCTAGGGAAACCTACCAAACCTTTGCATTTCTGAAAACTAGAGACCTAGGGGAATCCAAGATGGGGTGACTTGTGTGGCTCGGACCAGGTTCTGTTACCTAGAATCCTTTGCAAACCTCAAAATTTGGCTTAAAAAACACACGTTCCTCACATTTCTGTGGCAGAAAGTTCTGGAATCTGAGAGGAGCCACAAATTTCCTTCCACCCAGCGTTTCCCCAAGTCTCCCGATAAAAATGATACCTCACTTGTGTGGGTAGGCCTAGCGCCCGCGACAGGAAACGCCCCAAAGCGCAACGTGGACACATCAAAAAATTTTTAAGAAAACAGAGGTGTTTTTTGCAAAGTGCCTACCTGTAGATTTTGGCCTCTAGCTCAGCCGGCACCTAGGGAAACCTACCAAACCTGTGCATTTCTGAAAACTAGAGACCTAGGGGAATCCAAGATGGGGTGACTTGTGTGGCTCGGACCAGGTTCTTTTACCCAGAATCGTTTGCAAACCTCAAAATTTGGCTAAAAAAACACATGTTCCTCACATTTCTGTGGCAGAAAGTTCTGGAATCTGAGAGGAGCCACAAATTTCCTTCCACCCAGCGTTCCCCCAAGTCTCCCGATAAAAATGATACCTCACTGGTGTGAGTAGGCCTAGCGCCCGCGACAGGAAACGCCCCAAAGCGCAACGTGGACACATCCAATTTTTTGAAAGAAAACAGAGGTGTTTTTTGCAAAGTGCCTACCTGTAGATTTTGACCTCTAGCTCAGCCGGCACCTAGGGAAACCTACCAAACCCGTGCATTTCTGAAAACTAGAGACCTAGGGGAATCCAAGATGGGGTGACTTGTGTGGCTCGCAACAGGTTCTGTTACCCAGAATCCTTTGCAAACTTCAAAATTTGGCTAAAAAAACACATGTTCCTCACATTTCTGTGGCAGAAAGTTCTGGAATCTGAGAGGAGCCACAAATTTCCTTCCACCCAGCGTTCCCCCAAGTCTCCCGATAAAAATGATACCGCACTTGTATGGGTAGGCCTAGCGCCCGTGACAGGAAATGCCCCAAAGCGCAACGTGGACACATCCAAATTTTTGAAAGAAAACAGAGGTTTTTTTTGCAAAGTGCCTACCTGTAGATTTTGGCCTCCAGCTCAGCCGGCACCTAGGGAAACCTACCAAACCTGTGCATTTCTGAAAACTAGAGACCTAGGGGAATCCAAGATGGGGTGACTTGTGTGGCTCGGACCAGGTTCTGTTACCCAGAATCCTTTGCAAACTTCAAAATTTGGCTAAAAAAACACATGTTACTCACATTTCTGTGGCAGAAAGTTCTGGAATCTGAGAGGAGCCACAAATTTCCTTCCACCCAGCGTTTCCCCAAGTCTCCCGATAAAAATGATACCTCACTTGTGTGGGTAGGCCTAGCGCCCGCGACAGGAAACGCCCCAAAGCGCAACGTGGACACATCAAACTTTTTTTAAGAAAACAGAGGTGTTTTTTGCAAAGTGCCTACCTGTAGATTTTGACCTCTAGCTCAGCCGGCACCTAGGGAAACCTACCAATCCTGTGCATTTCTGAAAACTAGAGACCTAGGGGAATCCAAGATGGGGTGACTTGTGTGGCTCGGACCAGGTTCTCTTACCCAGAATCGTTTGCAAACCTCAAAATTTGGCTAAAAAAACACATGTTCCTCACATTTCTGTGGCAGAAAGTTCTGGAATCTGAGAGGAGCCACAAATTTCCTTCCACCCAGCGTTCCCCCAAGTCTCCCGATAAAAATGATACCTCACTGGTGTGAGTAGGCCTAGCGCCCGCGACAGCAAACGCCCCAAAGCGCAACGTGGACACATCCAATTTTTTGAAAGAAAACAGAGGTGTTTTTTGCAAAGTGCCTACCTGTAGATTTTGACCTCTAGCTCAGCCGGCACCTAGGGAAACCTACCAAACCTGTGCATTTCTGAAAACTAGAGACCTAGGGGAATCCAAGATGGGGTGACTTGTGTGGCTCGGACCAGGTTCTGTTACCTAGAATCCTTTGCAAACCTCAAAATTTGGCTTAAAAAACACACGTTCCTCAAATTTCTGTGGCAGAAAGTTCTGGAATCTGAGAGGAGCCACAAATTTCCTTCCACCCAGCGTTCCCCTAAGTCTCCTGATAAAAATTATACCTCACTTGTGTGGGTAGGCCTAGCGCCCGCGACAGGAAACGCCCCAAAGCGCAACGTGCACACATCCAATTTTTTTAAAGAAAACAGAGGTGTTTTTTGCAAAGTGCCTACCTGTAGATTTTGGCCTCTAGCTCAGCCGGCACCTAGGGAAACCTACC
The DNA here is from genome assembly GCF_031143425.1 of Pleurodeles waltl. NCBI lineage: Eukaryota > Metazoa > Chordata > Amphibia > Caudata > Salamandridae > Pleurodeles > Pleurodeles waltl. Next base: position 1,274,464,262 of record NC_090446.1, on the reverse strand, counting down.
AAACCTTTGCATTTCTGAAAACTAGAGACCTAGGGGAATCCAAGATGGGGTGACTTGTGTGGCTCGGACCAGGTTCTGTTACCTAGAATCCTTTGCAAACCTCAAAATTTGGCTTAAAAAACACACGTTCCTCACATTTCTGTGGCAGAAAGTTCTGGAATCTGAGAGGAGCCACAAATTTCCTTCCACCCAGCGTTTCCCCAAGTCTCCCGATAAAAATGATACCTCACTTGTGTGGGTAGGCCTAGCGCCCGCGACAGGAAACGCCCCAAAGCGCAACGTGGACACATCAAAAAATTTTTAAGAAAACAGAGGTGTTTTTTGCAAAGTGCCTACCTGTAGATTTTGGCCTCTAGCTCAGCCGGCACCTAGGGAAACCTACCAAACCTGTGCATTTCTGAAAACTAGAGACCTAGGGGAATCCAAGATGGGGTGACTTGTGTGGCTCGGACCAGGTTCTTTTACCCAGAATCGTTTGCAAACCTCAAAATTTGGCTAAAAAAACACATGTTCCTCACATTTCTGTGGCAGAAAGTTCTGGAATCTGAGAGGAGCCACAAATTTCCTTCCACCCAGCGTTCCCCCAAGTCTCCCGATAAAAATGATACCTCACTGGTGTGAGTAGGCCTAGCGCCCGCGACAGGAAACGCCCCAAAGCGCAACGTGGACACATCCAATTTTTTGAAAGAAAACAGAGGTGTTTTTTGCAAAGTGCCTACCTGTAGATTTTGACCTCTAGCTCAGCCGGCACCTAGGGAAACCTACCAAACCCGTGCATTTCTGAAAACTAGAGACCTAGGGGAATCCAAGATGGGGTGACTTGTGTGGCTCGCAACAGGTTCTGTTACCCAGAATCCTTTGCAAACTTCAAAATTTGGCTAAAAAAACACATGTTCCTCACATTTCTGTGGCAGAAAGTTCTGGAATCTGAGAGGAGCCACAAATTTCCTTCCACCCAGCGTTCCCCCAAGTCTCCCGATAAAAATGATACCTCACTTGTGTGGGTAGGCCTAGCGCCCGTGACAGGAAACGCCCCAAAGCGCAACACGGACACATCCAAATTTTTGAAAGAAAACAGAGGTGTTTTTTGCAAAGTGCCTACCTGTAGATTTTGGCCTCTAGCTCAGCCGGCACCTAGGGAAACCTACCAAACCTGTGCATTTCTGAAAACTAGAGACCTAGGGGAATCCAAGATGGGGTGACTTGTGTGGCTCGGACCAGGTTCTGTTACCCAGAATCCTTTGCAAACCTCAAAATTTGGCTAAAAAAACACATGTTCCTCACATTTCTGTGGCAGAAAGTTCTGGAATCTGAGAGGAGCAACAAATTTCCTTCCACCCAGCGTTCCCCCAAGTCTCCCGATAAAAATGATACCGCACTTGTATGGGTAGGCCTAGCGCCCGTGACAGGAAATGCCCCAAAGCGCAACGTGGACACATCCAAATTTTTGAAAGAAAACAGAGGTTTTTTTTGCAAAGTGCCTACCTGTAGATTTTGGCCTCCAGCTCAGCCGGCACCTAGGGAAACCTACCAAACCTGTGCATTTCTGAAAACTAGAGACCTAGGGGAATCCAAGATGGGGTGACTTTTGTGGCTCGGACCAGGTTCTGTTACCCAGAATCCTTTGCAAACTTCAAAATTTGGCTAAAAAAACACATGTTCCTCACATTTCTGTGGCAGAAAGTTCTGGAATCTGAGAGGAGCCACAAATTTCCTTCCACCCAGCGTTTCCCCAAGTCTCCCGATAAAAATGATACCTCACTTGTGTGGGTAGGCGTAGCGCCCGCGACAGGAAACGCCCCAAAGCGCAACGTGGACACATCCAATTTTTTGAAAGAAAACAGAGGTGTTTTTTGCAAAGTGCCTACCTGTAGATTTTGACCTCTAGCTCAGCCGGCACCTAGGGAAACCTACCAAACCTGTGCATTTCTGAAAACTAGAGACCTATGGGAATCCAAGATGGGGTGACTTGTGTGGCTCGGACCAGGTTCTCTTACCCAGAATCGTTTGCAAACCTCAAAATTTGGCTAAAAAAACACATGTTCCTCACATTTCTGTGGCAGAAAGTTCTGGAATCTGAGAGGAGCCATAAATTTCCTTCCACCCAGCGTTCCCCCAAGTCTCCCGATAAAAATGATACCTCACTGGTGTGAGTAGGCCTAGCGCCCGCGACAGGAAACGCCCCAAAGCGCAACGTGGACACATCCAATTTTTTGAAAGAAAACAGAGGTGTTTTTTGCAAAGTGCCTACCTGTAGATTTTGACCTCTGGCTCAGCCGGCACCTAGGGAAACCTACCAAACCCGTGCATTTCTGAAAACTAGAGACCTAGGGGAATCCAAGATGGGGTGACTTGTGTGGCTCGGAACAGGTTCTGTTACCCAGAATCCTTTGCAAACTTCAAAATTTGGCTAAAAAAACACATGTTCCTCACATTTCTGTGGCAGAAAGTTCTGGAATCTGAGAGGAGCCACAAATTTCCTTCCACCCAGCGTTCCCCCAAGTCTCCCGATAAAAATGATACCTCACTTGTGTGGGTAGGCCTAGCGCCCGTGACAGGAAACGCCCCAAAGCGCAACACGGACACATCCAAATTTTTGAAAGAAAACAGAGGTGTTTTTTGCAAAGTGCCTACCTGTAGATTTTGGCCTCTAGCTCAGCCGGCACCTAGGGAAACCTACCAAACCTGTGCATTTCTGAAAACTAGAGACCTAGGGGAATCCAAGATGGGGTGACTTGTGTGGCTCGGACCAGGTTCTGTTACCCAGAATCCTTTGCAAACCTCAAAATTTGGCTAAAAAAACACATGTTCCTCACATTTCTGTGGCAGAAAGTTCTGGAATCTGAGAGGAGCAATAAATTTCCTTCCACCCAGCGTTCCCCCAAGTCTCCCGATAAAAATTATACCACACTTGTATGGGTAGGCCTAGCGCCCGTGACAGGAAATGCCCCAAAGCGCAACGTGGACACATCCAAATTTTTGAAAGAAAACAGGTTTTTTTTGCAAAGTGCCTACCTGTAGATTTTGGCCTCCAGCTCAGCCGGCACCTAGGGAAACCTACCAAACCTGTGCATTTCTGAAAACTAGAGACCTAGGGGAATCCAAGATGGGGTGACTTGTGTGGCTCGGACCAAGATCTGTTACCCAGAATCCTTTGCAAACTTCAAAATTTGGCTAAAAAAACACATGTTCCTCACATTTCTGTGGCAGAAAGTTCTGGAATCTGAGAGGAGCCACAAATTTCCTTCCACCCAGCGTTTCCCCAAGTCTCCCGATAAAAATGATTCCTCACTTGTGTGGGTAGGCCTAGCGCCCGCGACAGGAAACGCCCCAAAGCGCAACGTGGACACATCAAAAAAATTTTAAGACAACAGAGGTGTTTTTTGCAAAGTGCCTACCTGTAGATTTTGGCCTCTAGCTCAGCCGGCACCTAGGGAAACCTACCAAACCCGTGCATTTCTGAAAACTAGAGACCTAGGGGAATCCAAGATGGGGTGACTTGTGTGGCTCGGAACAGGTTCTGTTACCCAGAATCCTTTGCAAACTTCAAAATTTGGCTAAAAAAACACATGTTCCTCACATTTCTGTGGCAGAAAGTTCTGGAATCTGAGAGGAGCCACAAATTTCCTTCCACCCAGCGTTCCCCCAAGTCTCCCGATAAAAATGATACCTCACTTGTGTGGGTAGGCCTAGCGCCCGTGACAGGAAACGCCCCAAAGCGCAACACGGACACATCCAAATTTTTGAAAGAAAACAGAGGTGTTTTTTGCAAAGTGCCTACCTGTAGATTTTGGCCTCTAGCTCAGCCGGCACCTAGGGAAACCTACCAAACCTGTGCATTTCTGAAAACTAGAGACCTAGGGGAATCCAAGATGGGGTGACTTGTGTGGCTCGGACCAGGTTCTGTTACCCAGAATCCTTTGCAAACCTCAAAATTTGGCTAAAAAAACACATGTTCCTCACATTTCTGTGGCAGAAAGTTCTGGAATCTGAGAGGAGCAACAAATTTCCTTCCACCCAGCGTTCCCCCAAGTCTCCCGATAAAAATGATACCGCACTTGTATGGGTAGGCCTAGCGCCCGTGACAGGAAATGCCCCAAAGCGCAACGTGGACACATCCAAATTTTTTAAAGAAAACAGAGGTTTTTTTTGCAAAGTGCCTACCTGTAGATTTTGGCCTCCAGCTCAGCCGGCACCTAGGGAAACCTACCAAACCTGTGCATTTCTGAAAACTAGAGACCTAGGAGAATCCAAGATGGGGTGACTTGTGTGGCTCGGACCAGGTTCTGTTACCCAGAATCCTTTGCAAACTTCAAAATTTGGCTAAAAAAACACATGTTACTCACATTTCTGTGGCAGAAAGTTCTGGAATCTGAGAGGAGCCACAAATTTCCTTCCACCCAGCGTTTCCCCAAGTCTCCCGATAAAAATGATACCTCACTTGTGTGGGTAGGCCTAGCGCCCGCGACAGGAAACGCCCCAAAGCGCAACGTGGACACATCAAACTTTTTTTAAGAAAACAGAGGTGTTTTTTGCAAAGTGCCTACCTGTAGATTTTGACCTCTAGCTCAGCCGGCACCTAGGGAAACCTACCAAACCTGTGCATTTCTGAAAACTAGAGACCTAGGGGAATCCAAGATGGGGTGACTTGTGTGGCTCGGACCAGGTTCTCTTACCCAGAATCGTTTGCAAACCTCAAAATTTGGCTAAAAAAACACATGTTCCTCACATTTCTGTGGCAGAAAGTTCTGGAATCTGATAGGAGCCACAAATTTCCTTCCACCCAGCGTTCCCCCAAGTCTCCCGATAAAAATGATACCTCACTGGTGTGAGTAGGCCTAGCGCCCGCGACAGGAAACGCCCCAAAGCGCAACGTGGACACATCCAATTTTTTGAAAGAAAACAGAGGTGTTTTTTGCAAAGTGCCTACCTGTAGATTTTGACCTCTAGCTCAGCCGGCACCTAGGGAAACCTACCAAACCTGTGCATTTCTGAAAACTAGAGACCTAGGGGAATCCAAGATGGGGTGACTTGTGTGGCTCGGACCAGGTTCTGTTACCTAGAATCCTTTGCAAACCTCAAAATTTGGCTTAAAAAACACACGTTCCTCAAATTTCTGTGGCAGAAAGTTCTGGAATCTGAGAGGAGCCACAAACTTCCTTCCACCCAGCGTTCCCCTAAGTCTCCCGATAAAAATGATACCTCACTTGTGTGGGTAGGCCTAGCGCCCGCGACAGGAAACGCCCCAAAGCGCAACGTGCACACATCCAATTTTTTGAAAGAAAACAGAGGTGTTTTTTGCAAAGTGCCTACCTGTAGATTTTGGCCTCTAGCTCAGCCGGCACCTAGGGAAACTTACCAAACCTTTGCATTTCTGAAAACTAGAGACCTAGGGGAACCCAAGATGGGGTGACTTGTGTGGCTCGGACCAGGTTCTGTTACCTAGAATCCTTTGCAAACCTCAAAATTTGGCTTAAAAAACACACGTTCCTCACATTTCTGTGGCTGAAAGTTCTGGAATCTGAGAGGAGCCACAAATTTCCTTCCACCCAGCGTTTCCCCAAGTCTCCCGATAAAAATGATACCTCACTTGTGTGGGTAGGCCTAGCGCCCGCGACAGGAAACGCCCCAAAGCGCAACGTGGACACATCAAAATTTTTTTAAGAAAACAGAGGTGTTTTTTGCAAAGTGCCTACCTGTAGATTTTGGCCTCTAGCTCAGCCGGCACCTAGGGAAACCTACCAAACCTGTGCATTTCTGAAAACTAGAGACCTAGGGGAATCCAAGATGGGGTGACTTGTGTGGCTCGGACCAGGTTCTTTTACCCAGAATCGTTTGCAAACCTCAAAATTTGGCTAAAAAAACACATGTTCCTCACATTTCTGTGGCAGAAAGTTCTGGAATCTGAGAGGAGCCACAAATTTCCTTCCACTCAGCGTTCCCCCAAGTCTCCCGATAAAAATGATACCTCACTGGTGTGAGTAGGCCTAGCGCCCGCGACAGGAAACGCCCCAAAGCGCAACGTGGACACATCCAATTTTTTGAAAGAAAACAGAGGTGTTTTTTGCAAAGTGCCTACCTGTAGATTTTGACCTCTAGCTCAGCCGGCACCTAGGGAAACCTACCAAACCCGTGCATTTCTGAAAACTAGAGACCTAGGGGAATCCAAGATGGGGTGACTTGTGTGGCTCGCAACAGGTTCTGTTACCCAGAATCCTTTGCAAACTTCAAAATTTGGCTAAAAAAACACATGTTCCTCACATTTCTGTGGCAGAAAGTTCTGGAATCTGAGAGGAGCCACAAATTTCCTTCCACCCAGCGTTCCCCCAAGTCTCCCGATAAAAATGATACCTCACTTGTGTGGGTAGGCCTAGCGCCCGTGACAGGAAACGCCCCAAAGCGCAACACGGACACATCCAAATTTTTGAAAGAAAACAGAGGTGTTTTTTGCAAAGTGCCTACCTGTAGATTTTGGCCTCTAGCTCAGCCGGCACCTAGGGAAACCTACCAAACCTGTGCATTTCTGAAAACTAGAGACCTAGGGGAATCCAAGATGGGGTGACTTGTGTGGCTCGGACCAGGTTCTGTTACCCAGAATCCTTTGCAAACCTCAAAATTTGGCTAAAAAAACACATGTTCCTCACATTTCTGTGGCAGAAAGTTCTGGAATCTGAGAGGAGCAACAAATTTCCTTCCACCCAGCGTTCCCCCAAGTCTCCCGATAAAAATGATACCGCACTTGTATGGGTAGGCCTAGCGCCCGTGACAGGAAATGCCCCAAAGCGCAACGTGGACACATCCAAATTTTTGAAAGAAAACAGAGGTTTTTTTTGCAAAGTGCCTACCTGTAGATTTTGGCCTCCAGCTCAGCCGGCACCTAGGGAAACCTACCAAACCTGTGCATTTCTGAAAACTAGAGACCTAGGGGAATCCAAGAGGGGTGACTTTTGTGGCTCGGACCAGGTTCTGTTACCCAGAATCCTTTGCAAACTTCAAAATTTGGCTAAAAAAACACATGTTCCTCACATTTCTGTGGCAGAAAGTTCTGGAATCTGAGAGGAGCCACAAATTTCCTTCCACCCAGCGTTTCCCCAAGTCTCCCGATAAAAATGATACCTCACTTGTGTGGGTAGGCCTAGCGCCCGCGACAGGAAACGCCCCAAAGCGCAACGTGGACACATCCAATTTTTTGAAAGAAAACAGAGGTTTTTTTTGCAAAGTGCCTACCTGTAGATTTTGACCTCTAGCTCAGCCGGCACCTAGGGAAACCTACCAAACCTGTGCATTTCTGAAAACTAGAGACCTAGGGGAATCCAAGATGGGGTGACTTGTGTGGCTCGGACCAGGTTCTCTTACCCAGAATCGTTTGCAAACCTCAAAATTTGGCTAAAAAAACACATGTTCCTCACATTTCTGTGGCAGAAAGTTCTGGAATCTGAGAGGAGCCATAAATTTCCTTCCACCCAGCGTTCCCCCAAGTCTCCCGATAAAAATGATACCTCACTGGTGTGAGTAGGCCTAGCGCCCGCGACAGGAAACGCCCCAAAGCGCAACGTGGACACATCCAATTTTTTGAAAGAAAACAGAGGTGTTTTTTGCAAAGTGCCTACCTGTAGATTTTGACCTCTAGCTCAGCCGGCACCTAGGGAAACCTACCAAACCCGTGCATTTCTGAAAACTAGAGACCTAGGGGAATCCAAGATGGGGTGACTTGTGTGGCTCGGAACAGGTTCTGTTACCCAGAATCCTTTGCAAACTTCAAAATTTGGCTAAAAAAACACATGTTCCTCACATTTCTGTGGCAGAAAGTTCTGGAATCTGAGAGGAGCCACAAATTTCCTTCCACCCAGCGTTCCCCCAAGTCTCCCGATAAAAATGATACCTCACTTGTGTGGGTAGGCCTAGCGCCCGTGACAGGAAACGCCCCAAAGCGCAACACGGACACATCCAAATTTTTGAAAGAAAACAGAGGTGTTTTTTGCAAAGTGCCTACCTGTAGATTTTGGCCTCTAGCTCAGCCGGCACCTAGGGAAACCTACCAAACCTGTGCATTTCTGAAAACTAGAGACCTAGGGGAATCCAAGATGGGGTGACTTGTGTGGCTCGGACCAGGTTCTGTTACCCAGAATCCTTTGCAAACCTCAAAATTTGGCTAAAAAACACATGTTCCTCACATTTCTGTGGCAGAAAGTTCTGGAATCTGAGAGGAGCAATAAATTTCCTTCCACCCAGCGTTCCCCCAAGTCTCCCGATAAAAATTATACCACACTTGTATGGGTAGGCCTAGCGCCCGTGACAGGAAATGCCCCAAAGCGCAACGTGGACACATCCAAATTTTTGAAAGAAAACAGGTTTTTTTTGCAAAGTGCCTACCTGTAGATTTTGGCCTCCAGCTCAGCCGGCACCTAGGGAAACCTACCAAACCTGTGCATTTCTGAAAACTAGAGACCTAGGGGAATCCAAGATGGGGTGACTTGTGTGGCTCGGACCAAGATCTGTTACCCAGAATCCTTTGCAAACTTCAAAATTTGGCTAAAAAAACACATGTTCCTCACATTTCTGTGGCAGAAAGTTCTGGAATCTGAGAGGAGCCACAAATTTCCTTCCACCCAGCGTTCCCCTAAGTCTCCCGATAAAAATTATACCTCACTTGTGTGGGTAGGCCTAGCGCCCGCGACAGGAAACGCCCCAAAGCGCAACGTGCACACATCCAATTTTTTGAAAGAAAACAGAGGTGTTTTTTGCAAAGTGCCTACCTGTAGATTTTGGCCTCTAGCTCAGCCGGCACCTAGGGAAACCTACCAAACCTTTGCATTTCTGAAAACTAGAGACCTAGGGGAATCCAAGATGGGGTGACTTGTGTGGCTCGGACCAGGTTCTGTTACCTAGAATCCTTTGCAAACCTCAAAATTTGGCTTAAAAAACACACGTTCCTCACATTTCTGTGGCAGAAAGTTCTGGAATCTGAGAGGAGCCACAAATTTCCTTCCACCCAGCGTTTCCCCAAGTCTCCCGATAAAAATGATACCTCACTTGTGTGGGTAGGCCTAGCGCCCGCGACAGGAAACGCCCCAAAGCGCAACGTGGACACATCAAAAAAATTTTAAGAAAACAGAGGTGTTTTTTGCAAAGTGCCTACCTGTAGATTTTGGCCTCTAGCTCAGCCGGCACCTAGGGAAACCTACCAAACCTGTGCATTTCTGAAAACTAGAGACCTAGGGGAATCCAAGATGGGGTGACTTGTGTGGCTCGGACCAGGTTCTTTTACCCAGAATCGTTTGCAAACCTCAAAATTTGGCTAAAAAAACACATGTTCCTCACATTTCTGTGGCAGAAAGTTCTGGAATCTGAGAGGAGCCACAAATTTCCTTCCACCCAGCGTTCCCCCAAGTCTCCCGATAAAAATGATACCTCACTTGTGTGGGTAGGCCTAGCGCCCGTGACAGGAAACGCCCCAAAGCGCAACACGGACACATCCAAATTTTTGAAAGAAAACAGAGGTGTTTTTTGCAAAGTGCCTACCTGTAGATTTTGGCCTCTAGCTCAGCCGGCACCTAGGGAAACCTACCAAACCTGTGCATTTCTGAAAACTAGAGACCTAGGGGAATCCAAGATGGGGTGACTTGTGTGGCTCGGACCAGGTTCTGTTACCCAGAATCCTTTGCAAACCTCAAAATTTGGCTAAAAAAACACATGTTCCTCACATTTCTGTGGCAGAAAGTTCTGGAATCTGAGAGGAGCAACAAATTTCCTTCCACCCAGCGTTCCCCCAAGTCTCCCGATAAAAATGATACCGCACTTGTATGGGTAGGCCTAGCGCCCGTGACAGGAAATGCCCCAAAGCGCAACGTGGACACATCCAAATTTTTGAAAGAAAACAGAGGTTTTTTTTGCAAAGTGCCTACCTGTAGATTTTGGCCTCCAGCTCAGCCGGCACCTAGGGAAACCTACCAAACCTGTGCATTTCTGAAAACTAGAGACCTAGGGGAATCCAAGATGGGGTGACTTTTGTGGCTCGGACCAGGTTCTGTTACCCAGAATCCTTTGCAAACTTCAAAATTTGGCTAAAAAAACACATGTTCCTCACATTTCTGTGGCAGAAAGTTCTGGAATCTGAGAGGAGCCACAAATTTCCTTCCACCCAGCGTTTCCCCAAGTCTCCCGATAAAAATGATACCTCACTTGTGTGGGTAGGCGTAGCGCCCGCGACAGGAAACGCCCCAAAGCGCAACGTGGACACATCCAATTTTTTGAAAGAAAACAGAGGTGTTTTTTGCAAAGTGCCTACCTGTAGATTTTGACCTCTAGCTCAGCCGGCACCTAGGGAAACCTACCAAACCTGTGCATTTCTGAAAACTAGAGACCTAGGGGAATCCAAGATGGGGTGACTTGTGTGGCTCGGACCAGGTTCTCTTACCCAGAATCGTTTGCAAACCTCAAAATTTGGCTAAAAAAACACATGTTCCTCACATTTCTGTGGCAGAAAGTTCTGGAATCTGAGAGGAGCCATAAATTTCCTTCCAACCAGCGTTCCCCCAAGTCTCCCGATAAAAATGATACCTCACTGGTGTGAGTAGGCCTAGCGCCCGCGACAGGAAACGCCCCAAAGCGCAACGTGGACACATCCAATTTTTTGAAAGAAAACAGAGGTGTTTTTTGCAAAGTGCCTACCTGTAGATTTTGACCTCTGGCTCAGCCGGCACCTAGGGAAACCTACCAAACCCGTGCATTTCTGAAAACTAGAGACCTAGGGGAATCCAAGATGGGGTGACTTGTGTGGCTCGGAACAGGTTCTGTTACCCAGAATCCTTTGCAAACTTCAAAATTTGGCTAAAAAAACACATGTTCCTCACATTTCTGTGGCAGAAAGTTCTGGAATCTGAGAGGAGCCACAAATTTCCTTCCACCCAGCGTTCCCCCAAGTCTCCCGATAAAAATGATACCTCACTTGTGTGGGTAGGCCTAGCGCCCGTGACAGGAAACGCCCCAAAGCGCAACACGGACACATCCAAATTTTTGAAAGAAAACAGAGGTGTTTTTTGCAAAGTGCCTACCTGTAGATTTTGGCCTCTAGCTCAGCCGGCACCTAGGGAAACCTACCAAACCTGTGCATTTCTGAAAACTAGAGACCTAGGGGAATCCAAGATGGGGTGACTTGTGTGGCTCGGACCAGGTTCTGTTACCCAGAATCCTTTGCAAACCTCAAAATTTGGCTAAAAAAACACATGTTCCTCACATTTCTGTGGCAGAAAGTTCTGGAATCTGAGAGGAGCAATAAATTTCCTTCCACCCAGCGTTCCCCCAAGTCTCCCGATAAAAATTATACCACACTTGTATGGGTAGGCCTAGCGCCCGTGACAGGAAATGCCCCAAAGCGCAACGTGGACACATCCAAATTTTTGAAAGAAAACAGGTTTTTTTTGCAAAGTGCCTACCTGTAGATTTTGGCCTCCAGCTCAGCCGGCACCTAGGGAAACCTACCAAACCTGTGCATTTCTGAAAACTAGAGACCTAGGGGAATCCAAGATGGGGTGACTTGTGTGGCTCGGACCAAGATCTGTTACCCAGAATCCTTTGCAAACTTCAAAATTTGGCTAAAAAAACACATGTTCCTCACATTTCTGTGGCAGAAAGTTCTGGAATCTGAGAGGAGCCACAAATTTCCTTCCACCCAGCGTTTCCCCAAGTCTCCCGATAAAAATGATACCTCACTTGTGTGGGTAGGCCTAGCGCCCGCGACAGGAAACGCCCCAAAGCGCAACGTGGACACATCAAAATTTTTTTAAGACAACAGAGGTGTTTTTTGCAAAGTGCCTACCTGTAGATTTTGGCCTCTAGCTCAGCCGGCACCTAGGGAAACCTACCAAACCCGTGCATTTCTGAAAACTAGAGACCTAGGGGAATCCAAGATGGGGTGACTTGTGTGGCTCGGAACAGGTTCTGTTACCCAGAATCCTTTGCAAACTTCAAAATTTGGCTAAAAAAACACATGTTCCTCACATTTCTGTGGCAGAAAGTTCTGGAATCTGAGAGGAGCCACAAATTTCCTTCCACCCAGCGTTCCCCCAAGTCTCCCGATAAAAATGATACCTCACTTGTGTGGGTAGGCCTAGCGCCCGTGACAGGAAACGCCCCAAAGCGCAACACGGACACATCCAAATTTTTGAAAGAAAACAGAGGTGTTTTTTGCAAAGTGCCTACCTGTAGATTTTGGCCTCTAGCTCAGCCGGCACCTAGGGAAACCTACCAAACCTGTGCATTTCTGAAAACTAGAGACCTAGGGGAATCCAAGATGGGGTGACTTGTGTGGCTCGGACCAGGTTCTGTTACCCAGAATCCTTTGCAAACCTCAAAATTTGGCTAAAAAAACACATGTTCCTCACATTTCTGTGGCAGAAAGTTCTGGAATCTGAGAGGAGCAACAAATTTCCTTCCACCCAGCGTTCCCCCAAGTCTCCCGATAAAAATGATACCGCACTTGTATGGGTAGGCCTAGCGCCCGTGACAGGAAATGCCCCAAAGCGCAACGTGGACACATCCAAATTTTTGAAAGAAAACAGAGGTTTTTTTTGCAAAGTGCCTACCTGTAGATTTTGGCCTCCAGCTCAGCCGGCACCTAGGGAAACCTACCAAACCTGTGCATTTCTGAAAACTAGAGACCTAGGAGAATCCAAGATGGGGTGACTTGTGTGGCTCGGACTAGGTTCTGTTACCCAGAATCCTTTGCAAACCTCAAAATTTGGCTAAAAAAACACATGTTACTCACATTTCTGTGGCAGAAAGTTCTGGAATCTGAGAGGAGCCACAAATTTCCTTCCACCCAGCGTTTCCCCAAGTCTCCCGATAAAAATGATACCTCACTTGTGTGGGTAGGCCTAGCGCCCGCGACAGGAAACGCCCCAAAGCGCAACGTGGACACATCAAACTTTTTTTAAGAAAACAGAGGTGTTTTTTGCAAAGTGCCTACCTGTAGATTTTGACCTCTAGCTCAGCCGGCACCTAGGGAAACCTACCAAACCTGTGCATTTCTGAAAACTAGAGACCTAGGGGAATCCAAGATGGGGTGACTTGTGTGGCTCGGACCAGGTTCTCTTACCCAGAATCGTTTGCAAACCTCAAAATTTGGCTAAAAAAACACATGTTCCTCACATTTCTGTGGCAGAAAGTTCTGGAATCTGATAGGAGCCACAAATTTCCTTCCACCCAGCGTTCCCCCAAGTCTCCCGATAAAAATGATACCTCACTGGTGTGAGTAGGCCTAGCGCCCGCGACAGGAAACGCCCCAAAGCGCAACGTGGACACATCCAATTTTTTGAAAGAAAACAGAGGTGTTTTTTGCAAAGTGCCTACCTGTAGATTTTGACCTCTAGCTCAGCCGGCACCTAGGGAAACCTACCAAACCTGTGCATTTCTGAAAACTAGAGACCTAGGGGAATCCAAGATGGGGTGACTTGTGTGGCTCGGACCAGGTTCTGTTACCTAGAATCCTTTGCAAACCTCAAAATTTGGCTTAAAAAACACACGTTCCTCAAATTTCTGTGGCAGAAAGTTCTGGAATCTGAGAGGAGCCACAAACTTCCTTCCACCCAGCGTTCCCCTAAGTCTCCCGATAAAAATGATACCTCACTTGTGTGGGTAGGCCTAGCGCCCGCGACAGGAAACGCCCCAAAGCGCAACGTGCACACATCCAATTTTTTGAAAGAAAACAGAGGTGTTTTTTGCAAAGTGCCTACCTGTAGATTTTGGCCTCTAGCTCAGCCGGCACCTAGGGAAACCTACCAAACCTTTGCATTTCTGAAAACTAGAGACCTAGGGGAATCCAAGATGGGGTGACTTGTGTGGCTCGGAACAGGTTCTGTTACCCAGAATCCTTTGCAAACTTCAAAATTTGGCTAAAAAAACACATGTTCCTCACATTTCTGTGGCAGAAAGTTCTGGAATCTGAGAGGAGCCACAAATTTCCTTCCACCCAGCGTTCCCCCAAGTCTCCCGATAAAAATGATACCTCACTTGTGTGGGTAGGCCTAGCGCCCGTGACAGGAAACGCCCCAAAGCGCAACACGGACACATCCAAATTTTTGAAAGAAAACAGAGGTGTTTTTTGCAAAGTGCCTACCTGTAGATTTTGGCCTCTAGCTCAGCCGGCACCTAGGGAAACCTACCAAACCTGTGCATTTCTGAAAACTAGAGACCTAGGGGAATCCAAGATGGGGTGACTTGTGTGGCTCGGACCAGGTTCTGTTACCCAGAATCCTTTGCAAACCTCAAAATTTGGCTAAAAAAACACATGTTCCTCACATTTCTGTGGCAGAAAGTTCTGGAATCTGAGAGGAGCAATAAATTTCCTTCCACCCAGCGTTCCCCCAAGTCTCCCGATAAAAATTATACCACACTTGTATGGGTAGGCCTAGCGCCCGTGACAGGAAATGCCCCAAAGCGCAACGTGGACACATCCAAATTTTTGAAAGAAAACAGGTTTTTTTTGCAAAGTGCCTACCTGTAGATTTTGGCCTCCAGCTCAGCCGGCACCTAGGGAAACCTACCAAACCTGTGCATTTCTGAAAACTAGAGACCTAGGGGAATCCAAGATGGGGTGACTTGTGTGGCTCGGACCAAGATCTGTTACCCAGAATCCTTTGCAAACTTCAAAATTTGGCTAAAAAAACACATGTTCCTCACATTTCTGTGGCAGAAAGTTCTGGAATCTGAGAGGAGCCACAAATTTCCTTCCACCCAGCGTTTCCCCAAGTCTCCCGATAAAAATGATACCTCACTTGTGTGGGTAGGCCTAGCGCCCGCGACAGGAAACGCCCCAAAGCGCAACGTGGACACATCAAAATTTTTTTAAGACAACAGAGGTGTTTTTTGCAAAGTGCCTACCTGTAGATTTTGGCCTCTAGCTCAGCCGGCACCTAGGGAAACCTACCAAACCCGTGCATTTCTGAAAACTAGAGACCTAGGGGAATCCAAGATGGGGTGACTTGTGTGGCTCGGAACAGGTTCTGTTACCCAGAATCCTTTGCAAACTTCAAAATTTGGCTAAAAAAACACATGTTCCTCACATTTCTGTGGCAGAAAGTTCTGGAATCTGAGAGGAGCCACAAATTTCCTTCCACCCAGCGTTCCCCCAAGTCTCCCGATAAAAATGATACCTCACTTGTGTGGGTAGGCCTAGCGCCCGTGACAGGAAACACCCCAAAGCGCAACACGGACACATCCAAATTTTTGAAAGAAAACAGAGGTGTTTTTTGCAAAGTGCCTACCTGTAGATTTTGGCCTCTAGCTCAGCCGGCACCTAGGGAAACCTACCAAACCTGTGCATTTCTGAAAACTAGAGACCTAGGGGAATCCAAGATGGGGTGACTTGTGTGGCTCGGACCAGGTTCTGTTACCCAGAATCCTTTGCAAACCTCAAAATTTGGCTAAAAAAACACATGTTCCTCACATTTCTGTGGCAGAAAGTTCTGGAATCTGAGAGGAGCAACAAATTTCCTTCCACCCAGCGTTCCCCCAAGTCTCCCGATAAAAATGATACCGCACTTGTATGGGTAGGCCTAGCGCCCGTGACAGGAAATGCCCCAAAGCGCAACGTGGACACATCCAAATTTTTGAAAGAAAACAGAGGTTTTTTTTGCAAAGTGCCTACCTGTAGATTTTGGCCTCCAGCTCAGCCGGCACCTAGGGAAACCTACCAAACCTGTGCATTTCTGAAAACTAGAGACCTAGGAGAATCCAAGATGGGGTGACTTGTGTGGCTCGGACCAGGTTCTGTTACCCAGAATCCTTTGCAAACTTCAAAATTTGGCTAAAAAAACACGTTACTCACATTTCTGTGGCAGAAAGTTCTGGAATCTGAGAGGAGCCACAAATTTCCTTCCACCCAGCGTTTCCCCAAGTCTCCCGATAAAAATGATACCTCACTTGTGTGGGTAGGCCTAGCGCCCGCGACAGGAAACGCCCCAAAGCGCAACGTGGACACATCAAACTTTTTTTAAGAAAACAGAGGTGTTTTTTGCAAAGTGCCTACCTGTAGATTTTGACCTCTAGCTCAGCCGGCACCTAGGGAAACCTACCAAACCTGTGCATTTCTGAAAACTAGAGACCTAGGGGAATCCAAGATGGGGTGACTTGTGTGGCTCGGACCAGGTTCTCTTACCCAGAATCGTTTGCAAACCTCAAAATTTGGCTAAAAAAACACATGTTCCTCACATTTCTGTGGCAGAAAGTTCTGGAATCTGATAGGAGCCACAAATTTCCTTCCACCCAGCGTTCCCCCAAGTCTCCCGATAAAAATGATACCTCACTGGTGTGAGTAGGCCTAGCGCCCGCGACAGGAAACGCCCCAAAGCGCAACGTGGACACATCCAATTTTTTGAAAGAAAACAGAGGTGTTTTTTGCAAAGTGCCTACCTGTAGATTTTGACCTCTAGCTCAGCCGGCACCTAGGGAAACCTACCAAACCTGTGCATTTCTGAAAACTAGAGACCTAGGGGAATCCAAGATGGGGTGACTTGTGTGGCTCGGACCAGGTTCTGTTACCTAGAATCCTTTGCAAACCTCAAAATTTGGCTTAAAAAACACACGTTCCTCAAATTTCTGTGGCAGAAAGTTCTGGAATCTGAGAGGAGCCACAAACTTCCTTCCACCCAGCGTTCCCCTAAGTCTCCCGATAAAAATGATACCTCACTTGTGTGGGTAGGCCTAGCGCCCGCGACAGGAAACGCCCCAAAGCGCAACGTGCACACATCCAATTTTTTGAAAGAAAACAGAGGTGTTTTTTGCAAAGTGCCTACCTGTAGATTTTGGCCTCTAGCTCAGCCGGCACCTAGGGAAACCTACCAAACCTTTGCATTTCTGAAAACTAGAGACCTAGGGGAATCCAAGATGGGGTGACTTGTGTGGCTCGGACCAGGTTCTGTTACCTAGAATCCTTTGCAAACCTCAAAATTTGGCTTAAAAAACACACGTTCCTCACATTTCTGTGGCAGAAAGTTCTGGAATCTGAGAGGAGCCACAAATTTCCTTCCACCCAGCGTTTCCCCAAGTCTCCCGATAAAAATGATACCTCACTTGTGTGGGTAGGCCTAGCGCCCGCGACAGGAAACGCCCCAAAGCGCAACGTGGACACATCAAAATTTTTTAAAGAAAACAGAGGTGTTTTTTGCAAAGTGCCTACCTGTAGATTTTGGCCTCTAGCTCAGCCGGCACCTAGGGAAACCTACCAAACCTGTGCATTTCTGAAAACTAGAGACCTAGGGGAATCCAAGATGGGGTGACTTGTGTGGCTCGGACCAGGTTCTTTTACCCAGAATCGTTTGCAAACCTCAAAATTTGGCTAAAAAAACACATGTTCCTCACATTTCTGTGGCAGAAAGTTCTGGAATCTGAGAGGAGCCACAAATTTCCTTCCACCCAGCGTTCCCCCAAGTCTCCCGATAAAAATGATACCTCACTGGTGTGAGTAGGCCTAGCGCCCGCGACAGGAAACGCCCCAAAGCGCAACGTGGACACATCCAATTTTTTGAAAGAAAACAGAGGTGTTTTTTGCAAAGTGCCTACCTGTAGATTTTGACCTCTAGCTCAGCCGGCACCTAGGGAAACCTACCAAACCCGTGCATTTCTGAAAACTAGAGACCTAGGGGAATCCAAGATGGGGTGACTTGTGTGGCTCGCAACAGGTTCTGTTACCCAGAATCCTTTGCAAACTTCAAAATTTGGCTAAAAAAACACATGTTCCTCACATTTCTGTGGCAGAAAGTTCTGGAATCTGAGAGGAGCCACAAATTTCCTTCCACCCAGCGTTCCCCCAAGTCTCCCGATAAAAATGATACCTCACTTGTGTGGGTAGGCCTAGCGCCCGTGACAGGAAACGCCCCAAAGCGCAACACGGACACATCCAAATTTTTGAAAGAAAACAGAGGTGTTTTTTGCAAAGTGCCTACCTGTAGATTTTGGCCTCTAGCTCAGCCGGCACCTAGGGAAACCTACCAAACCTGTGCATTTCTGAAAACTAGAGACCTAGGGGAATCCAAGATGGGGTGACTTGTGTGGCTCGGACCAGGTTCTCTTACCCAGAATCGTTTGCAAACCTCAAAATTTGGCTAAAAAAACACATGTTCCTCACATTTCTGTGGCAGAAAGTTCTGGAATCTGAGAGGAGCAACAAATTTCCTTCCACCCAGCGTTCCCCCAAGTCTCCCGATAAAAATGATACCGCACTTGTATGGGTAGGCCTAGCGCCCGTGACAGGAAATGCCCCAAAGCGCAACGTGGACACATCCAAATTTTTGAAAGAAAACAGAGGTTTTTTTTGCAAAGTGCCTACCTGTAGATTTTGGCCTCCAGCTCAGCCGGCACCTAGGGAAACCTACCAAACCTGTGCATTTCTGAAAACTAGAGACCTAGGGGAATCCAAGATGGGGTGACTTTTGTGGCTCGGACCAGGTTCTGTTACCCAGAATCCTTTGCAAACTTCAAAATTTGGCTAAAAAAACACATGTTCCTCACATTTCTGTGGCAGAAAGTTCTGGAATCTGAGAGGAGCCACAAATTTCCTTCCACCCAGCGTTTCCCCAAGTCTCCCGATAAAAATGATACCTCACTTGTGTGGGTAGGCCTAGCGCCCGCGACAGGAAACGCCCCAAAGCGCAACGTGGACACATCCAATTTTTTGAAAGAAAACAGAGGTGTTTTTTGCAAAGTGCCTACCTGTAGATTTTGACCTCTAGCTCAGCCGGCACCTAGGGAAACCTAACAAACCTGTGCATTTCTGAAAACTAGAGACCTAGGGGAATCCAAGATGGGGTGACTTGTGTGGCTCGGACCAGGTTCTCTTACCCAGAATCGTTTGCAAACCTCAAAATTTGGCTAAAAAAACACATGTTCCTCACATTTCTGTGGCAGAAAGTTCTGGAATCTGAGAGGAGCCATAAATTTCCTTCCACCCAGCGTTCCCCCAAGTCTCCCGATAAAAATGATACCTCACTGGTGTGAGTAGGCCTAGCGCCCGCGACAGGAAACGCCCCAAAGCGCAACGTGGACACATCCAATTTTTTGAAAGAAAACAGAGGTGTTTCTTGCAAAGTGCCTACCTGTAGATTTTGACCTCTAGCTCAGCCGGCACCTAGGGAAACCTACCAAACCCGTGCATTTCTGAAAACTAGAGACCTAGGGGAATCCAAGATGGGGTGACTTGTGTAGCTCGGAACAGGTTCTGTTACCCAGAATCCTTTGCAAACTTCAAAATTTGGCTAAAAAAACACATGTTCCTCACATTTCTGTGGCAGAAAGTTCTGGAATCTGAGAGGAGCCACAAATTTCCTTCCACCCAGCGTTCCCCCAAGTCTCCCGATAAAAATGATACCTCACTTGTGTGGGTAGGCCTAGCGCCCGTGACAGGAAACGCCCCAAAGCGCAACACGGACACATCCAAATTTTTGAAAGAAAACAGAGGTGTTTTTTGCAAAGTGCCTACCTGTAGATTTTGGCCTCTAGCTCAGCCGGCACCTAGGGAAACCTACCAAACCTGTGCATTTCTGAAAACTAGAGACCTAGGGGAATCCAAGATGGGGTGACTTGTGTGGCTCGGACCAGGTTCTGATACCCAGAATCCTTTGCAAACCTCAAAATTTGGCTAAAAAAACACATGTTCCTCACATTTCTGTGGCAGAAAGTTCTGGAATCTGAGAGGAGCAATAAATTTCCTTCCACCCAGCGTTCCCCCAAGTCTCCCGATAAAAATTATACCACACTTGTATGGGTAGGCCTAGCGCCCGTGACAGGAAATGCCCCAAAGCGCAACGTGGACACATCCAAATTTTTGAAAGAAAACAGGTTTTTTTTGCAAAGTGCCTACCTGTAGATTTTGGCCTCCAGCTCAGCCGGCACCTAGGGAAACCTACCAAACCTGTGCATTTCTGAAAACTAGAGACCTAGGGGAATCCAAGATGGGGTGACTTGTGTGGCTCGGACCAAGATCTGTTACCCAGAATCCTTTGCAAACTTCAAAATTTGGCTAAAAAAACACATGTTCCTCACATTTCTGTGGCAGAAAGTTCTGGAATCTGAGAGGAGCCACAAATTTCCTTCCACCCAGCGTTTCCCCAAGTCTCCCGATAAAAATGATACCTCACTTGTGTGGGTAGGCCTAGCGCCCGCGACAGGAAACGCCCCAAAGCGCAACGTGGACACATCAAAATTTTTTTAAGACAACAGAGGTGTTTTTTGCAAAGTGCCTACCTGTAGATTTTGGCCTCTAGCTCAGCCGGCACCTAGGGAAACCTACCAAACCTGTGCATTTCTGAAAACTAGAGACCTAGGGGAATCCAAGATGGGGTGACTTGTGTGGCTCGGACCAGGTTCTCTTACCCAGAATCGTTTGCAAACCTCAAAATTTGGCTAAAAAAACACATGTTCCTCACATTTCTGTGGCAGAAAGTTCTGGAATCTGAGAGGAGCCACAAATTTCCTTCCACCCAGCGTTCCCCCAAGTCTCCCGATAAAAATGATACCTCACTGGTGTGAGTAGGCCTAGCGCCCGCGACAGGAAACGCCCCAAAGCGCAACGTGGACACATCCAATTTTTTGAAAGAAAACAGAGGTGTTTTTTGCAAAGTGCCTACATGTAGATTTTGACCTCTAGCTCAGCCGGCACCTAGGGAAACCTACCAAACCTGTGCATTTCTGAAAACTAGAGACCTAGGGGAATCCAAGATGGGGTGACTTGTGTGGCTCGGACCAGGTTCTGTTACCTAGAATCCTTTGCAAACCTCAAAATTTGGCTTAAAAAACACATGTTCCTCAAATTTCTGTGGCAGAAAGTTCTGGAATCTGAGAGGAGCCACAAATTTCCTTCCACCCAGCGTTCCCCTAAGTCTCCCGATAAAAATGATACCTCACTTGTGTGGGTAGGCCTAGCGCCCGCGACAGGAAACGCCCCAAAGCGCAACGTGCACACATCCAATTTTTTGAAAGAAAACAGAGGTGTTTTTTGCAAAGTGCCTACCTGTAGATTTTGTCCTCTAGCTCAGCCGGCACCTAGGGAAACCTACCAAACCTGTGCATTTCTGAAAACTAGAGACCTAGGGGAATCCAAGATGGGGTGACTTGTGTGGCTCGGACCAGGTTCTGTTACCCAGAATCCTTTGCAAACCTCAAAATTTGGCTAAAAAAACACATGTTCCTCACATTTCTGTGGCAGAAAGTTCTGGAATCTGAGAGGAGCAACAAATTTCCTTCCACCCAGCGTTCCCCCAAGTCTCCCGATAAAAATGATACCGCACTTGTATGGGTAGGCCTAGCGCCCGTGACAGGAAATGCCCCAAAGCGCAACGTGGACACATCCAAATTTTTGAAAGAAAACAGAGTTTTTTTTTGCAAAGTGCCTACCTGTAGATTTTGGCCTCCAGCTCAGCCGGCACCTAGGGAAACCTACCAAACCTGTGCATTTCTGAAAACTAGAGACCTAGGGGAATCCAAGATGGGGTGACTTGTGTGGCTCGGACCAGGTTCTGTTACCCAGAATCCTTTGCAAACTTCAAAATTTGGCTAAAAAAACACATGTTACTCACATTTCTGTGGCAGAAAGTTCTGGAATCTGAGAGGAGCCACAAATTTCCTTCCACCCAGCGTTTCCCCAAGTCTCCCGATAAAAATGATACCTCACTTGTGTGGGTAGGCCTAGCGCCCGCGACAGGAAACGCCCCAAAGCGCAACGTGGACACATCAAAAATTTTTTACGAAAACAGAGGTGTTTTTTGCAAAGTGCCTACCTGTAGATTTTGGCCTCTAGCTCAGCCGGCACCTAGGGAAACCTACCAAACCTGTGCATTTCTGAAAACTAGAGACCTAGGGGAATCCAAGATGGGGTGACTTGTGTGGCTCGGACCAGGTTCTCTTACCCAGAATCGTTTGCAAACCTCAAAATTTGGCTAAAAAAACACATGTTCCTCACATTTCTGTGGCAGAAAGTTCTGGAATCTGAGAGGAGCCACAAATTTCCTTCCACCCAGCGTTCCCCCAAGTCTCCCGATAAAAATGATACCTCACTGGTGTGAGTAGGCCTAGCGCCCGCGACAGGAAACGCCCCAAAGCGCAACGTGGACACATCCAATTTTTTGAAAGAAAACAGAGGTGTTTTTTGCAAAGTGCCTACCTGTAGATTTTGACCTCTAGCTCAGCCGGCACCTAGGGAAACCTACAAAACCTGTGCATTTCTGAAAACTAGAGACCTAGGGGAATCCAAGATGGGGTGACTTGTGTGGCTCGGACCAGGTTCTGTTACCTAGAATCCTTTGCAAACCTCAAAATTTGGCTTAAAAAACACATGTTCCTCAAATTTCTGTGGCAGAAAGTTCTGGAATCTGAGAGGAGCCACAAATTTCCTTCCACCCAGCGTTCCCCTAAGTCTCCCAATAAAAATGATACCTCACTTGTGTGGGTAGGCCTAGCGCCCGCGACAGGAAACGCCCCAAAGCGCAACGTGCACACATCCAATTTTTTGAAAGAAAACAGAGGTGTTTTTTGCAAAGTGCCTACCTGTAGATTTTGGCCTCTAGCTCAGCCGGCACCTAGGGAAACCTACCAAACCTGTGCATTTCTGAAAACTAGAGACCTAGGGGAATCCAAGATGGGGTGACTTGTGTGGCTCGGACCAGGTTCTGTTACCCAGAATCCTTTGCAAACCTCAAAATTTGGCTAAAAAAACACATGTTCCTCACATTTCTGTGGCAGAAAGTTCTGGAATCTGAGAGGAGCAACAAATTTCCTTCCACCCAGCGTTCCCCCAAGTCTCCCGATAAAAATGATACCGCACTTGTATGGGTAGGCCTAGCGCCCGTGACAGGAAATGCCCCAAAGCGCAACGTGGACACATCCAAATTTTTGAAAGAAAACAGAGTTTTTTTTTGCAAAGTGCCTACCTGTAGATTTTGGCCTCCAGCTCAGCCGGCACCTAGGGAAACCTACCAAACCTGTGCATTTCTGAAAACTAGAGACCTAGGGGAATCCAAGATGGGGTGACTTGTGTGGCTCGGACCAGGTTCTGTTACCTAGAATCCTTTGCAAACCTCAAAATTTGGCTTAAAAAACACACGTTCCTCACATTTCTGTGGCAGAAAGTTCTGGAATCTGAGAGGAGCCACAAATTTCCTTCCACCCAGCGTTCCCCCAAGTCTCCCGATAAAAATGATACCTCACTGGTGTGAGTAGGCCTAGCGCCCGCGACAGGAAACGCCCCAAAGCGCAACGTGGACACATCCAAATTTTTGAAAGAAAACAGAGGTTTTTTTTGCAAAGTGCCTACCTGTAGATTTTGGCCTCCAGCTCAGCCGGCACCTAGGGAAACCTACCAACCCTGTGCATTTCTGAAAACTAGAGACCTAGGGGAATCCAAGATGGGGTGACTTTTGTGGCTCGGACCAGGTTCTCTTACCCAGAATCGTTTGCAAACCTCAAAATTTGGCTAAAAAAACACATGTTCCTCACATTTCTGTGGCAGAAAGTTCTGGAATCTGAGAGGAGCCATAAATTTCCTTCCACCCAGCGTTCCCCCAAGTCTCCCGATAAAAATGATACCTCACTGGTGTGAGTAGGCCTAGCGCCCGCGACAGGAAACGCCCCAAAGCGCAACGTGGACACATCCAATTTTTTTAAAGAAAACAGAGGTGTTTTTTGCAAAGTGCCTACCTGTAGATTTTGACCTCTAGCTCAGCCGGCACCTAGGGAAACCTACCAAACCCGTGCATTTCTGAAAACTAGAGACCTAGGGGAATCCAAGATGGGGTGACTTGTGTGGCTCGGAACAGGTTCTGTTACCCAGAATCCTTTGCAAACTTCAAAATTTGGCTAAAAAAACACATGTTCCTCACATTTCTGTGGCAGAAAGTTCTGGAATCTGAGAGGAGCCACAAATTTCCTTCCACCCAGCGTTTCCCCAAGTCTCCCGATAAAAATGATACCTCACTTGTGTGGGTAGGCCTAGCGCCCGCGACAGGAAACGCCCCAAAGCGCAACGTGGACACATCCAATTTTTTGAAAGAAAACAGAGGTGTTTTTTGCAAAGTGCCTACCTGTAGATTTTGACCTCTAGCTCAGCCGGCACCTAGGGAAACCTACCAAACCTGTGCATTTCTGAAAACTAGAGACCTAGGGGAATCCAAGATGGGGTGACTTGTGTGGTTCGGACCAGGTTCTCTTACCCAGAATCGTTTGCAAACCTCAAAATTTGGCTAAAAAAAACACATGTTCCTCACATTTCTATGGCAGAAAGTTCTGGAATCTGAGAGGAGCCATAAATTTCCTTCCACCCAGCGTTCCCCCAAGTCTCCCGATAAAAATTATACCGCACTTGTATGGGTAGGCCTAGCGCCCGTGACAGGAAATGCCCCAAAGCGCAACGTGGACACATCCAAATTTTTGAAAGAAAACAGGTTTTTTTTGCAAAGTGCCTACCTGTAGATTTTGGCCTCCAGCTCAGCCGGCACCTAGGGAAACCTACCAAACTTGTGCATTTCTGAAAACTAGAGACCTAGGGGAATCCAAGATGGGGTGACTTGTGTGGCTCGGACCAGGTTCTGTTACCCAGAATCCTTTGCAAACTTCAAAATTTGGCTAAAAAAACACATGTTCCTCACATTTCTGTGGCAGAAAGTTCTGGAATCTGAGAGGAGCCACAAATTTCCTTCCACCCAGCGTTTCCCCAAGTCTCCCGATAAAAATGATACCTCACTTGTGTGGGTAGGCCTAGCGCCCGCGACAGGAAACGCCCCAAAGCGCAACGTGCACACATCCAATTTTTTGAAAGAAAACAGAGGTGTTTTTTGCAAAGTGCCTACCTGTAGATTTTGACCTCTAGCTCAGCCGGCACCTAGGGAAACCTACCAAACCCGTGCATTTCTGAAAACTAGAGACCTAGGGGAATCCAAGATGGGGTGACTTGTGTGGCTCGGAACAGGTTCTTTTACCCAGAATCCTTTGCAAACTTCAAAATTTGGCTAAAAAAACACATGTTCCTCACATTTCTGTGGCAGAAAGTTCTGGAATCTGAGAGGAGCCACAAATTTCCTTCCACCCAGCGTTCCCCCAAGTCTCCCGATAAAAATGATACCTCACTTGTGTGGGTAGGCCTAGCGCCCGTGACAGGAAACGCCCCAAAGCGCAACACGGACACATCCAAATTTTTTAAAGAAAACAGAGGTGTTTTTTGCAAAGTGCCTACCTGTAGATTTTGGCCTCTAGCTCAGCCGGCACCTAGGGAAACCTACCAAACCTGTGCATTTCTGAAAACTAGAGACCTAGGGGAATCCAAGATGGGGTGACTTGTGTGGCTCGGACCAGGTTCTGTTACCCAGAATCCTTTGCAAACTTCAAAATTTGGCTAAAAAAACACATGTTCCTCACATTTCTGTGGCAGAAAGTTCTGGAATCTGAGAGGAGCCACAAATTTCCTTCCACCCAGCGTTTCCCCAAGTCTCCCGATAAAAATGATACCTCACTTGTGTGGGTAGGCCTAGCGCCCGCGACAGGAAATGCCCCAAAGCGCAACGTGGACACATCCAATTTTTTGAAAGAAAACAGAGGTGTTTTTTGCAAAGTGCCTACCTGTAGATTTTGACCTCTAGCTCAGCCGGCACCTAGGGAAACCTACCAAACCTGTGCATTTCTGAAAACTAGAGACCTAGGGGAATCCAAGATGGGGTGACTTGTGTGGCTCGGACCAGGTTCTCTTACCCAGAATCGTTTGCAAACCTCAAAATTTGGCTAAAAAAACACATGTTCCTCACATTTCTGTGGCAGAAAGTTCTGGAATCTGAGAGGAGCCATAAATTTCCTTCCACCCAGCGTTCCCCCAAGTCTCCCGATAAAAATGATACCTCACTGGTGTGAGTAGGCCTAGCGCCCGCGACAGGAAACGCCCCAAAGCGCAACGTGGACACATCCAATTTTTTGAAAGAAAACAGAGGTGTTTTTTGCAAAGTGCCTACCTGTAGATTTTGACCTCTAGCTCAGCCGGCACCTAGGGAAACCTACCAAACCCGTGCATTTCTGAAAACTAGAGACCTAGGGGAATCCAAGATGGGGTGACTTGTGTGGCTCGGAACAGGTTCTGTTACCCAGAATCCTTTGCAAACTTCAAAATTTAGCTAAAAAAACACATGTTCCTCACATTTCTGTGGCAGAAAGTTCTGGAATCTGAGAGGAGCCACAAATTTCCTTCCACCCAGCGTTCCCCCAAGTCTCCCGATAAAAATGATACCTCACTTGTGTGGGTAGGCCTAGCGCCCGTGACAGGAAACGCCCCAAAGCGCAAAACGGACACATCCAAATTTTTTAAAGAAAACAGAGGTGTTTTTTGCAAAGTGCCTACCTGTAGATTTTGGCCTCTAGCTCAGCCGGCACCTAGGGAAACCTACCAAACCTGTGCATTTCTGAAAACTAGAGACCTAGGGGAATCCAAGATGGGGTGACTTGTGTGGCTCGGACCAGGTTCTGTTACCCAGAATCCTTTGCAAACCTCAAAATTTGGCTAAAAAAACACATGTTCCTCACATTTCTGTGGCAGAAAGTTCTGGAATCTGAGAGGAGCAATAAATTTCCTTCCACCCAGCGTTCCCCCAAGTCTCCCGATAAAAATTATACCGCACTTGTATGGGTAGGCCTAGCGCCCGTGACAGGAAATGCCCCAAAGCGCAACGTGGACACATCCAAATTTTTGAAAGAAAACAGGTTTTTTTTGCAAAGTGCCTACCTGTAGATTTTGGCCTCCAGCTCAGCCGGCACCTAGGGAAACCTACCAAACCTGTGCATTTCTGAAAACTAGAGACCTAGGGGAATCCAAGATGGGGTGTCTTGTGTGGCTCGGACCAGGTTCTGTTACCCAGAATCCTTTGCAAACTTCAAAATTTGGCTAAAAAAACACATGTTCCTCACATTTCTGTGGCAGAAAGTTCTGGAATCTGAGAGGAGCCACAAATTTCCTTCCACCCAGCGTTTCCCCAAGTCTCCCGATAAAAATGATACCTCACTTGTGTGGGTAGGCCTAGCGCCCGCGACAGGAAACGCCCCAAAGCGCAACGTGGACACATCAAAATTTTTTTAAGAAAACAGAGGTGTTTTTTGCAAAGTGCCTACCTGTAGATTTTGGCCTCTAGCTCAGCCGGCACCTAGGGAAACCTACCAAACCTGTGCATTTCTGAAAACTAGAGACCTAGGGGAATCCAAGATGGGGTGACTTGTGTGGCTCGGACCAGGTTCTCTTACCCAGAATCGTTTGCAAACCTCAAAATTTGGCTAAAAAAACACATGTTCCTCACATTTCTGTGGCAGAAAGTTCTGGAATCTGAGAGGAGCCACAAATTTCCTTCCACCCAGCGTTCCCCCAAGTCTCCCGATAAAAATGATACCTCACTGGTGTGAGTAGGCCTAGCGCCCGCGACAGGAAACGCCCCAAAGCGCAACGTGGACACATCCAATTTTTTGAAAGAAAACAGAGGTGTTTTTTGCAAAGTGCCTACCTGTAGATTTTGACCTCTAGCTCAGCCGGCACCTAGGGAAACCTACCAAACCCGTGCATTTCTGAAAACTAGAGACCTAGGGGAATCCAAGATGGGGTGACTTGTGTGGCTCGGACCAGGTTCTGTTACCTAGAATCCTTTGCAAACCTCAAAATTTGGCTTAAAAAACACATGTTCCTCAAATTTCTGTGGCAGAAAGTTCTGGAATCTGAGAGGAGCCACAAATTTCCTTCCACCCAGCGTTCCCCTAAGTCTCCCGATAAAAATGATACCTCACTTGTGTGGGTAGGCCTAGCGCCCGCGACAGGAAACGCCCCAAAGCGCAACGTGCACACATCCAATTTTTTGAAAGAAAACAGAGGTGTTTTTTGCAAAGTGCCTACCTGTAGATTTTGGCCTCTAGCTCAGCCGGCACCTAGGGAAACCTACCAAACCTGTGCATTTCTGAAAACTAGAGACCTAGGGGAATCCAAGATGGGGTGACTTGTGTGGCTCGGACCAGGTTCTGTTACCCAGAATCCTTTGCAAACCTCAAAATTTGGCTAAAAAAACACATCTTCCTCACATTTCTGTGGCAGAAAGTTCTGGAATCTGAGAGGAGCAACAAATTTCCTTCCACCCAGCGTTCCCCCAAGTCTCCCGATAAAAATGATACCGCACTTGTATGGGTAGGCCTAGCGCCCGTGACAGGAAATGCCCCAAAGCGCAACGTGGACACATCCAAATTTTTGAAAGAAAACAGAGGTTTTTTTTGCAAAGTGCCTACCTGTAGATTTTGGCCTCCAGCTCAGCCGGCACCTAGGGAAACCTACCAAACCTGTGCATTTCTGAAAACTAGAGACCTAGGGGAATCCAAGATGGGGTGACTTTTGTGGCTCGGACCAGGTTCTGTTACCCAGAATCCTTTGCAAACTTCAAAATTTGGCTAAAAAAACACATGTTCCTCACATTTCTGTGGCAGAAAGTTCTGGAATCTGAGAGGAGCCACAAATTTCCTTCCACCCAGCGTTTCCCCAAGTCTCCCGATAAAAATGATACCTCACTTGTGTGGGTAGGCCTAGCGCCCGCGACAGGAAACGCCCCAAAGCGCAACGTGGACACATCCAATTTTTTGAAAGAAAACAGAGGTGTTTTTTGCAAAGTGCCTACCTGTAGATTTTGACCTCTAGCTCAGCCGGCACCTAGGGAAACCTACCAAACCTGTGCATTTCTGAAAACTAGAGACCTAGGGGAATCCAAGATGGGGTGACTTGTGTGGCTCGGACCAGGTTCTCTTACCCAGAATCGTTTGCAAACCTCAAAATTTGGCTAAAAAAACACATGTTCCTCACATTTCTGTGGCAGAAAGTTCTGGAATCTGAGAGGAGCATAAATTTCCTTCCACCCAGCGTTCCCCCAAGTCTCCCGATAAAAATGATACCTCACTGGTGTGAGTAGGCCTAGCGCCCGCGACAGGAAACGCCCCAAAGCGCAACGTGGACACATCCAATTTTTTGAAAGAAAACAGAGGTGTTTTTTGCAAAGTGCCTACCTGTAGATTTTGACCTCTAGCTCAGCCAGCACCTAGGGAAACCTACCAAACCCGTGCATTTCTGAAAACTAGAGACCTAGGGGAATCCAAGATGGGGTGACTTGTGTGGCTCGGAACAGGTTCTGTTACCCAGAATCCTTTGCAAACTTCAAAATTTGGCTAAAAAAACACATGTTCCTCACATTTCTGTGGCAGAAAGTTCTGGAATCTGAGAGGAGCCACAAATTTCCTTCCACCCAGCGTTCCCCAAGTCTCCCGATAAAAATGATACCTCACTTGTGTGGGTAGGCCTAGCGCCCGTGACAGGAAACGCCCCAAAGCGCAACACGGACACTTCCAAATTTTTGAAAGAAAACAGAGGTGTTTTTTGCAAAGTGCCTACCTGTAGATTTTGGCCTCTAGCTCAGCCGGCACCTAGGGAAACCTACCAAACCTGTGCATTTCTGAAAACTAGAGACCTAGGGGAATCCAAGATGGGGTGACTTGTGTGGCTCGGACCAGGTTCTGTTACCCAGAATCCTTTGCAAACCTCAAAATTTGGCTAAAAAAACACATGTTCCTCACATTTCTGTGGCAGAAAGTTCTGGAATCTGAGAGGAGCAACAAATTTCCTTCCACCCAGCGTTCCCCCAAGTCTCCCGATAAAAATGATACCGCACTTGTATGGGTAGGCCTAGCGCCCGTGACAGGAAATGCCCCAAAGCGCAACGTGGACACATCCAAATTTTTGAAAGAAAACAGAGGTTTTTTTTGCAAAGTGCCTACCTGTAGATTTTGGCCTCCAGCTCAGCCGGCACCTAGGGAAACCTACCAAACCTGTGCATTTCTGAAAACTAGAGACCTAGGGGAATCCAAGATGGGGTGACTTGTGTGGCTCGGACCAGGTTCTGTTACCCAGAATCCTTTGCAAACTTCAAAATTTGGCTAAAAAAACACATGTTACTCACATTTCTGTGGCAGAAAGTTCTGGAATCTGAGAGGAGCCACAAATTTCCTTCCACCCAGCGTTTCCCCAAGTCTCCCGATAAAAATGATACCTCACTTGTGTGGGTAGGCCTAGCGCCCGCGACAGGAAACGCCCCAAAGCGCAACGTGGACACATAAACATTTTTTTAAGAAAACAGAGGTGTTTTTTGCAAAGTGCCTACCTGTAGATTTTGGCCTCTAGCTCAGCCGGCACCTAGGGAAACCTACCAAACCTGTGCATTTCTGAAAACTAGAGACCTAGGGGAATCCAAGATGGGGTGACTTGTGTGGCTCGGACCAGGTTCTGTTACCTAGAATCCTTTGCAAACCTCAAAATTTGGCTTAAAAAACACACGTTCCTCAAATTTCTGTGGCAGAAAGTTCTGGAATCTGAGAGGAGCCACAAATTTCCTTCCACCCAGCGTTCCCCTAAGTCTCCCGATAAAAATGATACCTCACTTGTGTGGGTAGGCCTAGCGCCCGCGACAGGAAACGCCCCAAAGCGCAACGTGCACACATCCAATTTTTTGAAAGAAAACAGAGGTGTTTTTTGCAAAGTGCCTACCTGTAGATTTTGGCCTCTAGCTCAGCCGGCACCTAGGGAAACCTACCAAACCTGTGCATTTCTGAAAACTAGAGACCTAGGGGAATCCAAGATGGGGTGACTTGTGTGGCTCGGACCAGGTTCTGTTACCTAGAATCCTTTGCAAACCTCAAAATTTGGCTTAAAAAACACACGTTCCTCACATTTCTGTGGCAGAAAGTTCTGGAATCTGAGAGGAGCCACAAATTTCCTTCCACCCAGCGTTTCCCCAAGTCTCCCGATAAAAATGATACTTCACTTGTGTGGGTAGGCCTAGCGCCCGCGACAGGAAACGCCCCAAAGCGCAACGTGGACACATCAAAAATTTTTTAAGAAAACAGAGGTGTTTTTTGCAAAGTGCCTACCTGTAGATTTTGGCCTCTAGCTCAGCCGGCACCTAGGGAAACCTACCAAACCTGTGCATTTCTGAAAACTAGAGACCTAGGGGAATCCAAGATGGGGTGACTTGTGTGGCTCGGACCAGGTTCTCTTACCCAGAATCGTTTGCAAACCTCAAAATTTGGCTAAAAAAACACATGTTCCTCACATTTCTGTGGCAGAAAGTTCTGGAATCTGAGAGGAGCCACAAATTTCCTTCCACCCAGCGTTCCCCCAAGTCTCCCGATAAAAATGATACCTCACTGGTGTGAGTAGGCCTAGCGCCCGCGACAGGAAACGCCCCAAAGCGCAACGTGGACACATCCAATTTTTTGAAAGAAAACAGAGGTGTTTTTTGCAAAGTGCCTACCTGTAGATTTTGACCTCTAGCTCAGCCGGCACCTAGGGAAACCTACCAAACCTGTGCATTTCTGAAAACTAGAGACCTAGGGGAAGCCAAGATGGGGTGACTTGTGTGGCTCGGACCAGGTTCTGTTACCTAGAATCCTTTGCAAACCTCAAAATGTGGCTTAAAAAACACATGTTCCTCAAATTTCTGTGGCAGAAAGTTCTGGAATCTGAGAGGAGCCACAAATTTCCTTCCACCCAGCGTTCCCCTAAGTCTCCCGATAAAAATGATACCTCACTTGTGTGGGTAGGCCTAGCGCCCGCGACAGGAAACGCCCCAAAGCGCAACGTGCACACATCCAATTTTTTGAAAGAAAACAGAGGTGTTTTTTGCAAAGTGCCTACCTGTAGATTTTGGCCTCTAGCTCAGCCGGCACCTAGGGAAACCTACCAAACCTGTGCATTTCTGAAAACTAGAGACCTAGGGGAATCCAAGATGGGGTGACTTGTGTGGCTCGGACCAGGTTCTGTTACCCAGAATCCTTTGCAAACCTCAAAATTTGGCTAAAAAAACACATGTTCCTCACATTTCTGTGGCAGAAAGTTCTGGAATCTGAGAGGAGCCACAAATTTCCTTCCACCCAGCGTTTCCCCAAGTCTCCCGATAAAAATGATACCTCACTTGTGTGGGTAGGCCTAGCGCCCGCGACAGGAAACGCCCCAAAGCGCAACGTGGACACATCAAAAATTTTTTAAGAAAACAGAGGTGTTTTTTGCAAAGTGCCTACCTGTAGATTTTGGCCTCTAGCTCAGCCGGCACCTAGGGAAACCTACCAAACCTGTGCATTTCTGAAAACTAGAGACCTAGGGGAATCCAAGATGGGGTGACTTGTGTGGCTCGGACCAGGTTCTCTTACCCAGAATCGTTTGCAAACCTCAAAATTTGGCTAAAAAAACACATGTTCCTCACATTTCTGTGGCAGAAAGTTCTGGAATCTGAGAGGAGCCACAAATTTCCTTCCACCCAGCGTTCCCCCAAGTCTCCCGATAAAAATGATACCTCACTGGTGTGAGTAGGCCTAGCGCCCGCGACAGGAAACGCCCCAAAGCGCAACGTGGACACATCCAATTTTTTGAAAGAAAACAGAGGTGTTTTTTGCAAAGTGCCTACCTGTAGATTTTGACCTCTAGCTCAGCCGGCACCTAGGGAAACCTACCAAACCCGTGCATTTCTGAAAACTAGAGACCTAGGGGAATCCAAGATGGGGTGACTTGTGTGGCTCGGACCAGGTTCTGTTACCTAGAATCCTTTGCAAACCTCAAAATTTGGCTTAAAAAACACATGTTCCTCAAATTTCTGTGGCAGAAAGTTCTGGAATCTGAGAGGAGCCACAAATTTCCTTCCACCCAGCGTTCCCCTAAGTCTCCCGATAAAAATGATACCTCACTTGTGTGGGTAGGCCTAGCGCCCGCGACAGGAAACGCCCCAAAGCGCAACGTGCACACATCCAATTTTTTGAAAGAAAACAGAGGTGTTTTTTGCAAAGTGCCTACCTGTAGATTTTGGCCTCTAGCTCAGCCGGCACCTAGGGAAACCTACCAAACCTGTGCATTTCTGAAAACTAGAGACCTAGGGGAATCCAAGATGGGGTGACTTGTGTGGCTCGGACCAGGTTCTGTTACCCAGAATCCTTTGCAAACCTCAAAATTTGGCTAAAAAAACACATCTTCCTCACATTTCTGTGGCAGAAAGTTCTGGAATCTGAGAGGAGCAACAAATTTCCTTCCACCCAGCGTTCCCCCAAGTCTCCCGATAAAAATGATACCGCACTTGTATGGGTAGGCCTAGCGCCCGTGACAGGAAATGCCCCAAAGCGCAACGTGGACACATCCAAATTTTTGAAAGAAAACAGAGGTTTTTTTTGCAAAGTGCCTACCTGTAGATTTTGGCCTCCAGCTCAGCCGGCACCTAGGGAAACCTACCAAACCTGTGCATTTCTGAAAACTAGAGACCTAGGGGAATCCAAGATGGGGTGACTTTTGTGGCTCGGACCAGGTTCTGTTACCCAGAATCCTTTGCAAACTTCAAAATTTGGCTAAAAAAACACATGTTCCTCACATTTCTGTGGCAGAAAGTTCTGGAATCTGAGAGGAGCCACAAATTTCCTTCCACCCAGCGTTTCCCCAAGTCTCCCGATAAAAATGATACCTCACTTGTGTGGGTAGGCCTAGCGCCCGCGACAGGAAACGCCCCAAAGCGCAACGTGGACACATCCAATTTTTTGAAAGAAAACAGAGGTGTTTTTTGCAAAGTGCCTACCTGTAGATTTTGACCTCTAGCTCAGCCGGCACCTAGGGAAACCTACCAAACCTGTGCATTTCTGAAAACTAGAGACCTAGGGGAATCCAAGATGGGGTGACTTGTGTGGCTCGGACCAGGTTCTCTTACCCAGAATCGTTTGCAAACCTCAAAATTTGGCTAAAAAAACACATGTTCCTCACATTTCTGTGGCAGAAAGTTCTGGAATCTGAGAGGAGCATAAATTTCCTTCCACCCAGCGTTCCCCCAAGTCTCCCGATAAAAATGATACCTCACTGGTGTGAGTAGGCCTAGCGCCCGCGACAGGAAACGCCCCAAAGCGCAACGTGGACACATCCAATTTTTTGAAAGAAAACAGAGGTGTTTTTTGCAAAGTGCCTACCTGTAGATTTTGACCTCTAGCTCAGCCAGCACCTAGGGAAACCTACCAAACCTGTGCATTTCTGAAAACTAGAGACCTAGGGGAATCCAAGATGGGGTGACTTGTGTGGCTCGGAACAGGTTCTGTTACCCAGAATCCTTTGCAAACTTCAAAATTTGGCTAAAAAAACACATGTTCCTCACATTTCTGTGGCAGAAAGTTCTGGAATCTGAGAGGAGCCACAAATTTCCTTCCACCCAGCGTTCCCCAAGTCTCCCGATAAAAATGATACCTCACTTGTGTGGGTAGGCCTAGCGCCCGTGACAGGAAACGCCCCAAAGCGCAACACGGACACTTCCAAATTTTTGAAAGAAAACAGAGGTGTTTTTTGCAAAGTGCCTACCTGTAGATTTTGGCCTCTAGCTCAGCCGGCACCTAGGGAAATCTACCAAACCTGTGCATTTCTGAAAACTAGAGACCTAGGGGAATCCAAGATGGGGTGACTTGTGTGGCTCGGACCAGGTTCTGTTACCCAGAATCCTTTGCAAACCTCAAAATTTGGCTAAAAAAACACATGTTCCTCACATTTCTGTGGCAGAAAGTTCTGGAATCTGAGAGGAGCAACAAATTTCCTTCCACCCAGCGTTCCCCCAAGTCTCCCGATAAAAATGATACCGCACTTGTATGGGTAGGCCTAGCGCCCGTGACAGGAAATGCCCCAAAGCGCAACGTGGACACATCCAAATTTTTGAAAGAAAACAGAGGTTTTTTTTGCAAAGTGCCTACCTGTAGATTTTGGCCTCCAGCTCAGCCGGCACCTAGGGAAACCTACCAAACCTGTGCATTTCTGAAAACTAGAGACCTAGGGGAATCCAAGATGGGGTGACTTGTGTGGCTCGGACCAGGTTCTGTTACCCAGAATCCTTTGCAAACTTCAAAATTTGGCTAAAAAAACACATGTTACTCACATTTCTGTGGCAGAAAGTTCTGGAATCTGAGAGGAGCCACAAATTTCCTTCCACCCAGCGTTTCCCCAAGTCTCCCGATAAAAATGATACCTCACTTGTGTGGGTAGGCCTAGCGCCCGCGACAGGAAACGCCCCAAAGCGCAACGTGGACACATAAAATTTTTTTTAAGAAAACAGAGGTGTTTTTTGCAAAGTGCCTACCTGTAGATTTTGGCCTCTAGCTCAGCCGGCACCTAGGGAAACCTACCAAACCTGTGCATTTCTGAAAACTAGAGACCTAGGGGAATCCAAGATGGGGTGACTTGTGTGGCTCGGACCAGGTTCTCTTACCCAGAATCGTTTGCAAACCTCAAAATTTGGCTAAAAAAACACATGTTCCTCACATTTCTGTGGCAGAAAGTTCTGGAATCTGAGAGGAGCCACAAATTTCCTTCCACCCAGCGTTCCCCCAAGTCTCCCGATAAAAATGATACCTCACTGGTGTGAGTAGGCCTAGCGCCCGCGACAGGAAACGCCCCAAAGCGCAACGTGGACACATCCAATTTTTTGAAAGAAAACAGAGGTGTTTTTTGCAAAGTGCCTACCTGTAGATTTTGACCTCTAGCTCAGCCGGCACCTAGGGAAACCTACCAAACCTGTGCATTTCTGAAAACTAGAGACCTAGGGGAATCCAAGATGGGGTGACTTGTGTGGCTCGGACCAGGTTCTGTTACCTAGAATCCTTTGCAAACCTCAAAATTTGGCTTAAAAAACACACGTTCCTCAAATTTCTGTGGCAGAAAGTTCTGGAATCTGAGAGGAGCCACAAATTTCCTTCCACCCAGCGTTCCCCTAAGTCTCCCGATAAAAATGATACCTCACTTGTGTGGGTAGGCCTAGCGCCCGCGACAGGAAACGCCCCAAAGCGCAACGTGCACACATCCAATTTTTTGAAAGAAAACAGAGGTGTTTTTTGCAAAGTGCCTACCTGTAGATTTTGGCCTCTAGCTCAGCCGGCACCTAGGGAAACCTACCAAACCTGTGCATTTCTGAAAACTAGAGACCTAGGGGAATCCAAGATGGGGTGACTTGTGTGGCTCGGACCAGGTTCTGTTACCTAGAATCCTTTGCAAACCTCAAAATTTGGCTTAAAAAACACACGTTCCTCACATTTCTGTGGCAGAAAGTTCTGGAATCTGAGAGGAGCCACAAATTTCCTTCCACCCAGCGTTTCCCCAAGTCTCCCGATAAAAATGATACTTCACTTGTGTGGGTAGGCCTAGCGCCCGCGACAGGAAACGCCCCAAAGCGCAACGTGGACACATCAAAAAAATTTTAAGAAAACAGAGGTGTTTTTTGCAAAGTGCCTACCTGTAGATTTTGGCCTCTAGCTCAGCCGGCACCTAGGGAAACCTACCAAACCTGTGCATTTCTGAAAACTAGAGACCTAGGGGAATCCAAGATGGGGTGACTTGTGTGGCTCGGACCAGGTTCTCTTACCCAGAATCGTTTGCAAACCTCAAAATTTGGCTAAAAAAACACATGTTCCTCACATTTCTGTGGCAGAAAGTTCTGGAATCTGAGAGGAGCCACAAATTTCCTTCCACCCAGCGTTCCCCCAAGTCTCCCGATAAAAATGATACCTCACTGGTGTGAGTAGGCCTAGCGCCCGCGACAGGAAACGCCCCAAAGCGCAACGTGGACACATCCAATTTTTTGAAAGAAAACAGAGGTGTTTTTTGCAAAGTGCCTACCTGTAGATTTTGACCTCTAGCTCAGCCGGCACCTAGGGAAACCTACCAAACCTGTGCATTTCTGAAAACTAGAGACCTAGGGGAAGCCAAGATGGGGTGACTTGTGTGGCTCGGACCAGGTTCTGTTACCTAGAATCCTTTGCAAACCTCAAAATGTGGCTTAAAAAACACATGTTCCTCAAATTTCTGTGGCAGAAAGTTCTGGAATCTGAGAGGAGCCACAAATTTCCTTCCACCCAGCGTTCCCCTAAGTCTCCCGATAAAAATGATACCTCACTTGTGTGGGTAGGCCTAGCGCCCGCGACAGGAAACGCCCCAAAGCGCAACGTGCACACATCCAATTTTTTGAAAGAAAACAGAGGTGTTTTTTGCAAAGTGCCTACCTGTAGATTTTGGCCTCTAGCTCAGCCGGCACCTAGGGAAACCTACCAAACCTGTGCATTTCTGAAAACTAGAGACCTAGGGGAATCCAAGATGGGGTGACTTGTGTGGCTCGGACCAGGTTCTGTTACCCAGAATCCTTTGCAAACCTCAAAATTTGGCTAAAAAAACACATGTTCCTCACATTTCTGTGGCAGAAAGTTCTGGAATCTGAGAGGAGCCACAAATTTCCTTCCACCCAGCGTTCCCCCAAGTCTCCCGATAAAAATGATACCTCACTGGTGTGAGTAGGCCTAGCGCCCGCGACAGGAAACGCCCCAAAGCGCAACGTGGACACATCCAATTTTTTGAAAGAAAACAGAGGTGTTTTTTGCAAAGTGCCTACCTGTAGATTTTGACCTCTAGCTCAGCCGGCACCTAGGGAAACCTACCAAACCTGTGCATTTCTGAAAACTAGAGACCTAGGGGAATCCAAGATGGGTGACTTGTGTGGCTCGGACCAGGTTTTGTTACCTAGAATCCTTTGCAAACCTCAAAATTTGGCTTAAAAAACACACGTTCCTCAAATTTCTGTGGCAGAAAGTTCTGGAATCTGAGAGGAGCCACAAATTTCCTTCCACCCAGCGTTCCCCCAAGTCTCCCGATAAAAATGATACCTCACTGGTGTGAGTAGGCCTAGCGCCCGCGACAGGAAACGCCCCAAAGCGCAACGTGGACACATCCAATTTTTTGAAAGAAAACAGAGGTGTTTTTTGCAAAGTGCCTACCTGTAGATTTTGACCTCTAGCTCAGCCGGCACCTAGGGAAACCTACCAAACCTGTGCATTTCTGAAAACTAGAGACCTAGGGGAATCCAAGATGGGGTGACTTGTGTGGCTCGGACCAGGTTCTCTTACCCAGAATCGTTTGCAAACCTCAAAATTTGGCTAAAAAAACACATGTTCCTCACATTTCTGTGGCAGAAAGTTCTGGAATCTGAGAGGAGCCACAAATTTCCTTCCACCCAGCGTTCCCCCAAGTCTCCCGATAAAAATGATACCTCACTGGTGTGAGTAGGCCTAGCGCCCGCGACAGGAAACGCCCCAAAGCGCAACGTGGACACATCCAATTTTTTGAAAGAAAACAGAGGTGTTTTTTGCAAAGTGCCTACCTGTAGATTTTGACCTCTAGCTCAGCCGGCACCTAGGGAAACCTACCAAACCTGTGCATTTCTGAAAACTAGAGACCTAGGGGAAGCCAAGATGGGGTGACTTGTGTGGCTCGGACCAGGTTCTGTTACCTAGAATCCTTTGCAAACCTCAAAATGTGGCTTAAAAAACACATGTTCCTCAAATTTCTGTGGCAGAAAGTTCTGGAATCTGAGAGGAGCCACAAATTTCCTTCCACCCAGCGTTCCCCTAAGTCTCCCGATAAAAATGATACCTCACTTGTGTGGGTAGGCCTAGCGCCCGCGACAGGAAACGCCCCAAAGCGCAACGTGCACACATCCAATTTTTTGAAAGAAAACAGAGGTGTTTTTTGCAAAGTGCCTACCTGTAGATTTTGGCCTCTAGCTCAGCCGGCACCTAGGGAAACCTACCAAACCTGTGCATTTCTGAAAACTAGAGACCTAGGGGAATCCAAGATGGGGTGACTTGTGTGGCTCGGACCAGGTTCTGTTACCCAGAATCCTTTGCAAACCTCAAAATTTGGCTAAAAAAACACATGTTCCTCACATTTCTGTGGCAGAAAGTTCTGGAATCTGAGAGGAGCCACAAATTTTCTTCCACCCAGCGTTCCCCCAAGTCTCCCGATAAAAATGATACCTCACTGGTGTGAGTAGGCCTAGCGCCCGCGACAGGAAACGCCCCAAAGCGCAACGTGGACACATCCAATTTTTTGAAAGAAAACAGAGGTGTTTTTTGCAAAGTGCCTACCTGTAGATTTTGACCTCTAGCTCAGCCGGCACCTAGGGAAACC
Organism: Pleurodeles waltl; assembly: GCF_031143425.1. Classification (NCBI taxonomy): domain Eukaryota; kingdom Metazoa; phylum Chordata; class Amphibia; order Caudata; family Salamandridae; genus Pleurodeles; species Pleurodeles waltl. The sequence goes on along the minus strand of NC_090446.1, from coordinate 1,274,425,222 downwards.
TACCAAACCTGTGCATTTCTGAAAACTAGAGACCTAGGGGAATCCAAGATGGGTGACTTGTGTGGCTCGGACCAGGTTTTGTTACCTAGAATCCTTTGCAAACCTCAAAATTTGGCTTAAAAAACACACGTTCCTCAAATTTCTGTGGCAGAAAGTTCTGGAATCTGAGAGGAGCCACAAATTTCCTTCCACCCAGCGTTCCCCTAAGTCTCCCGATAAAAATGATACCTCACTTGTGTGGGTAGGCCTAGCGCCCGCGACAGGAAACGCCCCAAAGCGCAACGTGCACACATCCAATTTTTTGAAAGAAAACAGAGGTGTTTTTTGCAAAGTGCCTACCTGTAGATTTTGGCCTCTAGCTCAGCCGGCACCTAGGGAAACCTACCAAACCTGTGCATTTCTGAAAACTAGAGACCTAGGGGAATCCAAGATGGGGTGACTTGTGTGGCTCGGACCAGGTTCTGTTACCTAGAATCCTTTGCAAACCTCAAAATTTGGCTTAAAAAACACACGTTCCTCACATTTCTGTGGCAGAAAGTTCTGGAATCTGAGAGGAGCCACAAATTTCCTTCCACCCAGCGTTTCCCCAAGTCTCCCGATAAAAATGATACTTCACTTGTGTGGGTAGGCCTAGCGCCCGCGACAGGAAACGCCCCAAAGCGCAACGTGGACACATCAAAATTTGTTTAAGAAAACAGAGGTGTTTTTTGCAAAGTGCCTACCTGTAGATTTTGGCCTCTAGCTCAGCCGGCACCTAGGGAAACCTACCAAACCTGTGTATTTCTGAAAACTAGAGACCTAGGGGAATCCAAGATGGGGTGACTTGTGTGGCTCGGACCAGGTTCTGTTACCCAGAATCCTTTGCAAACCTCAAAATTTGGCTAAAAAAACACATGTTCCTCACATTTCTGTGGCAGAAAGTTCTGGAATCTGAGAGGAGCCACAAATTTCCTTCCACCCAGCGTTCCCCTAAGTCTCCCGATAAAAATGATACCTCACTTGTGTGGGTAGGCCTAGCGCCCGCGACAGGAAACGCCCCAAAGCGCAACGTGCACACATCCAATTTTTTGAAAGAAAACAGAGGTGTTTTTTGCAAAGTGCCTACCTGTAGATTTTGGCCTCTAGCTCAGCCGGCACCTAGGGAAACCTACCAAACCTGTGCATTTCTGAAAACTAGAGACCTAGGGGAATCCAAGATGGGGTGACTTGTGTGGCTCGGACCAGGTTCTGTTACCTAGAATCCTTTGCAAACCTCAAAATTTGGCTTAAAAAACACACGTTCCTCACATTTCTGTGGCAGAAAGTTCTGGAATCTGAGAGGAGCCACAAATTTCCTTCCACCCAGCGTTTCCCCAAGTCTCCCGATAAAAATGATACTTCACTTGTGTGGGTAGGCCTAGCGCCCGCGACAGGAAACGCCCCAAAGCGCAACGTGGACACATCAAAATTTGTTTAAGAAAACAGAGGTGTTTTTTGCAAAGTGCCTACCTGTAGATTTTGGCCTCTAGCTCAGCCGGCACCTAGGGAAACCTACCAAACCTGTGTATTTCTGAAAACTAGAGACCTAGGGGAATCCAAGATGGGGTGACTTGTGTGGCTCGGACCAGGTTCTGTTACCCAGAATCCTTTGCAAACCTCAAAATTTGGCTAAAAAAACACATGTTCCTCACATTTCTGTGGCAGAAAGTTCTGGAATCTGAGAGGAGCAACAAATTTCCTTCCACCCAGCGTTCCCCCAAGTCTCCCGATAAAAATGATACCGCACTTGTATGGGTAGGCCTAGCGCCCGTGACAGGAAATGCCCCAAAGCGCAACGTGGACACATCCAAATTTTTGAAAGAAAACAGAGGTTTTTTTTGCAAAGTGCCTACCTGTAGATTTTGGCCTCCAGCTCAGCCGGCACCTAGGGAAACCTACCAAACCTGTGCATTTCTGAAAACTAGAGACCTAGGGGAATCCAAGATGGGGTGACTTTTGTGGCTCGGACCAGGTTCTGTTACCCAGAATCCTTTGCAAACTTCAAAATTTGGCTAAAAAAACACATGTTCCTCACATTTCTGTGGCAGAAAGTTCTGGAATCTGAGAGGAGCCACAAATTTCCTTCCACCCAGCGTTTCCCCAAGTCTCCCGATAAAAATGATACCTCACTTGTGTGGGTAGGCCTAGCGCCCGCGACAGGAAACGCCCCAAAGCGCAACGTGGACACATCCAATTTTTTGAAAGAAAACAGAGGTGTTTTTTGCAAAGTGCCTACCTGTAGATTTTGACCTCTAGCTCAGCCGTCACCTAGGGAAACCTACCAAACCTGTGCATTTCTGAAAACTAGAGACCTAGGGGAATCCAAGATGGGGTGACTTGTGTGGCTCGGACCAGGTTCTCTTACCCAGAATCGTTTGCAAACCTCAAAATTTGGCTAAAAAAACACATGTTCCTCACATTTCTGTGGCAGAAAGTTCTGGAATCTGAGAGGAGCCATAAATTTCCTTCCACCCAGCGTTCCCCCAAGTCTCCCGATAAAAATGATACCTCACTGGTGTGAGTAGGCCTAGCGCCCGCGACAGGAAACGCCCCAAAGCGCAACGTGGACACATCCAATTTTTTGAAAGAAAACAGAGGTGTTTTTTGCAAAGTGCCTACCTGTAGATTTTGACCTCTAGCTCAGCCGGCACCTAGGGAAACCTACCAAACCCGTGCATTTCTGAAAACTAGAGACCTAGGGGAATCCAAGATGGGGTGACTTGTGTGGCTCGGAACAGGTTCTGTTACCCAGAATCCTTTGCAAACTTCAAAATTTGGCTAAAAAAACACATGTTCCTCACATTTCTGTGGCAGAAAGTTCTGGAATCTGAGAGGAGCCACAAATTTCCTTCCACCCAGCGTTTCCCCAAGTCTCCCGATAAAAATGATACCTCACTTGTGTGGGTAGGCCTAGCGCCCGCGACAGGAAACGCCCCAAAGCGCAACGTGGACACATCCAATTTTTTTAAAGAAAACAGAGGTGTTTTTTGCAAAGTGCCTACCTGTAGATTTTGACCTCTAGCTCAGCCGGCACCTAGGGAAACCTACCAAACCTGTGCATTTCTGAAAACTAGAGACCTAGGGGAATCCAAGATGGGGTGACTTGTGTGGCTCGGACCAGGTTCTCTTACCCAGAATCGTTTGCAAACCTCAAAATTTGGCTAAAAAAACACATGTTCCTCACATTTCTGTGGCAGAAAGTTCTGGAATCTGAGAGGAGCCATAAATTTCCTTCCACCCAGCGTTCCCCCAAGTCTCCCGATAAAAATTATACCGCACTTGTATGGGTAGGCCTAGCGCCCGTGACAGGAAATGCCCCAAAGCGCAACGTGGACACATCCAAATTTTTGAAAGAAAACAGGTTTTTTTTGCAAAGTGCCTACCTGTAGATTTTGGCCTCCAGCTCAGCCGGCACCTAGGGAAACCTACCAAACCTGTGCATTTCTGAAAACTAGAGACCTAGGGGAATCCAAGATGGGGTGACTTGTGTGGCTCGGACCAGGTTCTGGTACCCAGAATCCTTTGCAAACTTCAAAATTTGGCTAAAAAAACACATGTTCCTCACATTTCTGTGGCAGAAAGTTCTGGAATCTGAGAGGAGCCACAAATTTCCTTCCACCCAGCGTTTCCCCAAGTCTCCCGATAAAAATGATACCTCACTTGTGTGGGTAGGCCTAGCGCCCGCGACAGGAAACGCCCCAAAGCGCAACGTGGACACATCCAATTTTTTGAAAGAAAACAGAGGTGTTTTTTGCAAAGTGCCTACCTGTAGATTTTGACCTCTAGCTCAGCCGGCACCTAGGGAAACCTACCAAACCCGTGCATTTCTGAAAACTAGAGACCTAGGGGAATCCAAGATGGGGTGACTTGTGTGGCTCGGAACAGGTTCTGTTACCCAGAATCCTTTGCAAACTTAAAAATTTGGCTAAAAAAACACATGTTCCTCACATTTCTGTGGCAGAAAGTTCTGGAATCTGAGAGGAGCCACAAATTTCCTTCCACCCAGCGTTCCCCCAAGTCTCCCGATAAAAATGATACCTCACTTGTGTGGGTAGGCCTAGCGCCCGTGACAGGAAACGCCCCAAAGCGCAACACGGACACATCCAAATTTTTGAAAGAAAACAGAGGTGTTTTTTGCAAAGTGCCTACCTGTAGATTTTGGCCTCTAGCTCAGCCGGCACCTAGGGAAACCTACCAAACCTGTGCATTTCTGAAAACTAGAGACCTAGGGGAATCCAAGATGGGGTGACTTGTGTGGCTCGGACCAGGTTCTGTTACCAAGAATCCTTTGCAAACCTCAAAATTTGGCTAAAAAAACACGTTCCTCACATTTCTGTGGCAGAAAGTTCTGGAATCTGAGAGGAGCAACAAATTTCCTTCCACCCAGCGTTCCCCCAAGTCTCCCGATAAAAATGATACCGCACTTGTATGGGTAGGCCTAGCGCCCGTGACAGGAAATGCCCCAAAGCGCAACGTGGACACATCCAAATTTTTGAAAGAAAACAGAGGTTTTTTTTGCAAAGTGCCTACCTGTAGATTTTGGCCTCCAGCTCAGCCGGCACCTAGGGAAACCTACCAAACCTGTGCATTTCTGAAAACTAGAGACCTAGGGGAATCCAAGATGGGGTGACTTTTGTGGCTCGGACCAGGTTCTGTTACCCAGAATCCTTTGCAAACTTCAAAATTTGGCTAAAAAAACACATGTTCCTCACATTTCTGTGGCAGAAAGTTCTGGAATCTGAGAGGAGCCACAAATTTCCTTCCACCCAGCGTTTCCCCAAGTCTCCCGATAAAAATGATACCTCACTTGTGTGGGTAGGCCTAGCGCCCGCGACAGGAAATGCCCCAAAGCGCAACGTGGACACATCCAATTTTTTGAAAGAAAACAGAGGTGTTTTTTGCAAAGTGCCTACCTGTAGATTTTGACCTCTAGCTCAGCCGGCACCTAGGGAAACCTACCAAACCTGTGCATTTCTGAAAACTAGAGACCTAGGGGAATCCAAGATGGGGTGACTTGTGTGGCTCGGACCAGGTTCTCTTACCCAGAATCGTTTGCAAACCTCAAAATTTGGCTAAAAAAACACATGTTCCTCACATTTCTGTGGCAGAAAGTTCTGGAATCTGAGAGGAGCCATAAATTTCCTTCCACCCAGCGTTCCCCCAAGTCTCCCGATAAAAATGATACCTCACTGGTGTGAGTAGGCCTAGCGCCCGCGACAGGAAACGCCCCAAAGCGCAACGTGGACACATCCAATTTTTTGAAAGAAAACAGAGGTGTTTTTTGCAAAGTGCCTACCTGTAGATTTTGACCTCTAGCTCAGCCGGCACCTAGGGAAACCTATCAAACCCGTGCATTTCTGAAAACTAGAGACCTAGGGGAATCCAAGATGGGGTGACTTGTGTGGCTCGGAACAGGTTCTGTTACCCAGAATCCTTTGCAAACTTCAAAATTTGGCTAAAAAAACACATGTTCCTCACATTTCTGTGGCAGAAAGTTCTGGAATCTGAGAGGAGCCACAAATTTCCTTCCACCCAGCGTTCCCCCAAGTCTCCCGATAAAAATGATACCTCACTTGTGTGGGTAGGCCTAGCGCCCGTGACAGGAAACGCCCCAAAGCGCAACACGGACACATCCAAATTTTTGAAAGAAAACAGAGGTGTTTTTTGCAAAGTGCCTACCTGTAGATTTTGGCCTCTAGCTCAGCCGGCACCTAGGGAAACCTACCAAACCTGTGCATTTCTGAAAACTAGAGACCTAGGGGAATCCAAGATGGGGTGACTTGTGTGGCTCGGACCAGGTTCTGTTACCCAGAATCCTTTGCAAACCTCTAAAATTTGGCTAAAAAAACACATGTTCCTCACATTTCTGTGGCAGAAAGTTCTGGAATCTGAGAGGAGCAATAAATTTCCTTCCACCCAGCGTTCCCCCAAGTCTCCCGATAAAAATGATACCGCACTTGTATGGGTAGGCCTAGCGCCCGTGACAGGAAATGCCCCAAAGCGCAACGTGGACACATCCAAATTTTTGAAAGAAAACAGGTTTTTTTTGCAAAGTGCCTACCTGTAGATTTTGGCCTCCAGCTCAGCCGGCACCTAGGGAAACCTACCAAACCTGTGCATTTCTGAAAACTAGAGACCTAGGGGAATCCAAGATGGGGTGACTTTTGTGGCTCGGACCAGGTTCTGTTACCCAGAATCCTTTGCAAACTTCAAAATTTGGCTAAAAAAACACATGTTCCTCACATTTCTGTGGCAGAAAGTTCTGGAATCTGAGAGGAGCCACAAATTTCCTTCCACCCAGCGTTTCCCCAAGTCTCCCGATAAAAATGATACCTCACTTGTGTGGGTAGGCCTAGCGCCCGCGACAGGAAACGCCCCAAAGCGCAACGTGGACACATCAAAATTTTTTTAAGAAAACAGAGGTGTTTTTTGCAAAGTGCCTACCTGTAGATTTTGGCCTCTAGCTCAGCCGGCACCTAGGGAAACCTACCAAACCTGTGCATTTCTGAAAACTAGAGACCTAGGGGAATCCAAGATGGGGTGACTTGTGTGGCTCGGACCAGGTTCTCTTACCCAGAATCGTTTGCAAACCTCAAAATTTGGCTAAAAAAACACATGTTCCTCACATTTCTGTGGCAGAAAGTTCTGGAATCTGAGAGGAGCCACAAATTTCCTTCCACCCAGCGTTCCCCCAAGTCTCCCGATAAAAATGATACCTCACTGGTGTGAGTAGGCCTAGCGCCCGCGACAGGAAACGCCCCAAAGCGCATCGTGGACACATCCAATTTTTTGAAAGAAAACAGAGGTGTTTTTTGCAAAGTGCCTACCTGTAGATTTTGACCTCTAGCTCAGCCGGCACCTAGGGAAACCTACCAAACCTGTGCATTTCTGAAAACTAGAGACCTAGGGGAATCCAAGATGGGGTGACTTGTGTGGCTCGGACCAGGTTCTGTTACCTAGAATCCTTTGCAAACCTCAAAATTTGACTTAAAAAACACATGTTCCTCAAATTTCTGTGGCAGAAAGTTCTGGAATCTGAGAGGAGCCACAAATTTCCTTCCACCCAGCGTTCCCCTAAGTCTCCCGATAAAAATGATACCTCACTTGTGTGGGTATGCCTAGCGCCCGCGACAGGAAACGCCCCAAAGCGCAACGTGCACACATCCAATTTTTTGAAAGAAAACAGAGGTGTTTTTTGCAAAGTGCCTACCTGTAGATTTTGGCCTCTAGCTCAGCCGGCACCTAGGGAAACCTACCAAACCTGTGCATTTCTGAAAACTAGAGACCTAGGGGAATCCAAGATGGGGTGACTTGTGTGGCTCGGACCAGGTTCTGTTACCCAGAATCCTTTGCAAACCTCAAAATTTGGCTAAAAAAACACATGTTCCTCACATTTCTGTGGCAGAAAGTTCTGGAATCTGAGAGGAGCAACAAATTTCCTTCCACCCAGCGTTCCCCCAAGTCTCCCGATAAAAATGATACCGCACTTGTATGGGTAGGCCTAGCGCCCGTGACAGGAAATGCCCCAAAGCGCAACGTGGACACATCCAAATTTTTGAAAGAAAACAGAGGTTTTTTTTGCAAAGTGCCTACCTGTAGATTTTGGCCTCCAGCTCAGCCGGCACCTAGGGAAACCTACCAAACCTGTGCATTTCTGAAAACTAGAGACCTAGGGGAATCCAAGATGGGGTGACTTTTGTGGCTCGGACCAGGTTCTGTTACCCAGAATCCTTTGCAAACTTCAAAATTTGGCTAAAAAAACACATGTTCCTCACATTTCTGTGGCAGAAAGTTCTGGAATCTGAGAGGAGCCACAAATTTCCTTCCACCCAGCGTTTCCCCAAGTCTCCCGATAAAAATGATACCTCACTTGTGTGGGTAGGCCTAGCGCCCGCGACAGGAAACGCCCCAAAGCGCAACGTGGACACATCCAATTTTTTGAAAGAAAACAGAGGTGTTTTTTGCAAAGTGCCTACCTGTAGATTTTGACCTCTAGCTCAGCCGTCACCTAGGGAAACCTACCAAACCTGTGCATTTCTGAAAACTAGAGACCTAGGGGAATCCAAGATGGGGTGACTTGTGTGGCTCGGACCAGGTTCTCTTACCCAGAATCGTTTGCAAACCTCAAAATTTGGCTAAAAAAACACATGTTCCTCACATTTCTGTGGCAGAAAGTTCTGGAATCTGAGAGGAGCCATAAATTTCCTTCCACCCAGCGTTCCCCCAAGTCTCCCGATAAAAATGATACCTCACTGGTGTGAGAAGGCCTAGCGCCCGCGACAGGAAACGCCCCAAAGCGCAACGTGGACACATCCAATTTTTTGAAAGAAAACAGAGGTGTTTTTTGCAAAGTGCCTACCTGTAGATTTTGACCTCTAGCTCAGCCGGCACCTAGGGAAACCTACCAAACCCGTGCATTTCTGAAAACTAGAGACCTAGGGGAATCCAAGATGGGGTGACTTGTGTGGCTCGGAACAGGTTCTGTTACCCAGAATCCTTTGCAAACTTCAAAATTTGGCTAAAAAAACACATGTTCCTCACATTTCTGTGGCAGAAAGTTCTGGAATCTGAGAGGAGCCACAAATTTCCTTCCACCCAGCGTTTCCCCAAGTCTCCCGATAAAAATGATACCTCACTTGTGTGGGTAGGCCTAGCGCCCGCGACAGGAAACGCCCCAAAGCGCAACGTGGACACATCCAATTTTTTTAAAGAAAACAGAGGTGTTTTTTGCAAAGTGCCTACCTGTAGATTTTGACCTCTAGCTCAGCCGGCACCTAGGGAAACCTACCAAACCCGTGCATTTCTGAAAACTAGAGACCTAGGGCAATCCAAGATGGGGTGACTTGTGTGGCTCGGAACAGGTTCTGTTACCCAGAATCCTTTGCAAACTTCAAAATTTGGCTAAAAAAACACATGTTCCTCACATTTCTGTGGCAGAAAGTTCTGGAATCTGAGAGGAGCCACAAATTTCCTTCCACCCAGCGTTCCCCCAAGTCTCCCGATAAAAATGATACCTCACTTGTGTGGGTAGGCCTAGCGCCCGTGACAGGAAACGCCCCAAAGCGCAACACGGACACATCCAAATTTTTGAAAGAAAACAGAGGTGTTTTTTGCAAAGTGCCTACCTGTAGATTTTGGCCTCTAGCTCAGCCGGCACCTAGGGAAACCTACCAAACCTGTGCATTTCTGAAAACTAGAGACCTAGGGGAATCCAAGATGGGGTGACTTGTGTGGCTCGGACCAGGTTCTGTTACCAAGAATCCTTTGCAAACCTCAAAATTTGGCTAAAAAAACACGTTCCTCACATTTCTGTGGCAGAAAGTTCTGGAATCTGAGAGGAGCAACAAATTTCCTTCCACCCAGCGTTCCCCCAAGTCTCCCGATAAAAATGATACCGCACTTGTATGGGTAGGCCTAGCGCCCGTGACAGGAAATGCCCCAAAGCGCAACGTGGACACATCCAAATTTTTGAAAGAAAACAGAGGTTTTTTTTGCAAAGTGCCTACCTGTAGATTTTGGCCTCCAGCTCAGCCGGCACCTAGGGAAACCTACCAAACCTGTGCATTTCTGAAAACTAGAGACCTAGGGGAATCCAAGATGGGGTGACTTTTGTGGCTCGGACCAGGTTCTGTTACCCAGAATCCTTTGCAAACTTCAAAATTTGGCTAAAAAAACACATGTTCCTCACATTTCTGTGGCAGAAAGTTCTGGAATCTGAGAGGAGCCACAAATTTCCTTCCACCCAGCGTTTCCCCAAGTCTCCCGATAAAAATGATACCTCACTTGTGTGGGTAGGCCTAGCGCCCGCGACAGGAAATGCCCCAAAGCGCAACGTGGACACATCCAATTTTTTGAAAGAAAACAGAGGTGTTTTTTGCAAAGTGTCTACCTGTAGATTTTGACCTCTAGCTCAGCCGTCACCTAGGGAAACCTACCAAACCTGTGCATTTCTGAAAACTAGAGACCTAGGGGAATCCAAGATGGGGTGACTTGTGTGGCTCGGACCAGGTTCTCTTACCCAGAATCGTTTGCAAACCTCAAAATTTGGCTAAAAAAACACATGTTCCTCACATTTCTGTGGCAGAAAGTTCTGGAATCTGAGAGGAGCCATAAATTTCCTTCCACCCAGCGTTCCCCCAAGTCTCCCGATAAAAATGATACCTCACTGGTGTGAGAAGGCCTAGCGCCCGCGACAGGAAACGCCCCAAAGCGCAACGTGGACACATCCAATTTTTTGAAAGAAAACAGAGGTGTTTTTTGCAAAGTGCCTACCTGTAGATTTTGACCTCTAGCTCAGCCGGCACCTAGGGAAACCTACCAAACCCGTGCATTTCTGAAAACTAGAGACCTAGGGGAATCCAAGATGGGGTGACTTGTGTGGCTCGGACCAGGTTCTCTTACCCAGAATCGTTTGCAAACCTCAAAATTTGGCTAAAAAAACACATGTTCCTCACATTTCTGTGGCAGAAAGTTCTGGAATCTGAGAGGAGCCATAAATTTCCTTCCACCCAGCGTTCCCCCAAGTCTCCCGATAAAAATTATACCGCACTTGTATGGGTAGGCCTAGCGCCCGTGACAGGAAATGCCCCAAAGCGCAACGTGGACACATCCAAATTTTTGAAAGAAAACAGGTTTTTTTTGCAAAGTGCCTACCTGTAGATTTTGGCCTCCAGCTCAGCCGGCACCTAGGGAAACCTACCAAACCTGTGCATTTCTGAAAACTAGAGACCTAGGGGAATCCAAGATGGGGTGACTTGTGTGGCTCGGACCAGGTTCTGTTACCCAGAATCCTTTGCAAACTTCAAAATTTGGCTAAAAAAACACATGTTCCTCACATTTCTGTGGCAGAAAGTTCTGGAATCTGAGAGGAGCCACAAATTTCCTTCCACCCAGCGTTTCCCCAAGTCTCCCGATAAAAATGATACCTCACTTGTGTGGGTAGGCCTAGCGCCCGCGACAGGAAACGCCCCAAAGCGCAACGTGGACACATCCAATTTTTTGAAAGAAAACAGAGGTGTTTTTTGCAAAGTGCCTACCTGTAGATTTTGACCTCTAGCTCAGCCGGCACCTAGGGAAACCTACCAAACCCGTGCATTTCTGAAAACTAGAGACCTAGGGGAATCCAAGATGGGGTGACTTGTGTGGCTCGGAACAGGTTCTGTTACCCAGAATCCTTTGCAAACTTCAAAATTTGGCTAAAAAAACACATGTTCCTCACATTTCTGTGGCAGAAAGTTCTGGAATCTGAGAGGAGCCACAAATTTCCTTCCACCCAGCGTTCCCCCAAGTCTCCCGATAAAAATGATACCTCACTTGTGTGGGTAGGCCTAGCGCCCGTGACAGGAAACGCCCCAAAGCGCAACACGGACACATCCAAATTTTTGAAAGAAAACAGAGGTGTTTTTTGCAAAGTGCCTACCTGTAGATTTTGGCCTCTAGCTCAGCCGGCACCTAGGGAAACCTACCAAACCTGTGCATTTCTGAAAACTAGAGACCTAGGGGAATCCAAGATGGGGTGACTTGTGTGGCTCGGACCAGGTTCTGTTACCAAGAATCCTTTGCAAACCTCAAAATTTGGCTAAAAAAACACGTTCCTCACATTTCTGTGGCAGAAAGTTCTGGAATCTGAGAGGAGCAACAAATTTCCTTCCACCCAGCGTTCCCCCAAGTCTCCCGATAAAAATGATACCGCACTTGTATGGGTAGGCCTAGCGCCCGTGACAGGAAATGCCCCAAAGCGCAACGTGGACACATCCAAATTTTTGAAAGAAAACAGAGGTTTTTTTTGCAAAGTGCCTACCTGTAGATTTTGGCCTCCAGCTCAGCCGGCACCTAGGGAAACCTACCAAACCTGTGCATTTCTGAAAACTAGAGACCTAGGGGAATCCAAGATGGGGTGACTTTTGTGGCTCGGACCAGGTTCTGTTACCCAGAATCCTTTGCAAACTTCAAAATTTGGCTAAAAAAACACATGTTCCTCACATTTCTGTGGCAGAAAGTTCTGGAATCTGAGAGGAGCCACAAATTTCCTTCCACCCAGCGTTTCCCCAAGTCTCCCGATAAAAATGATACCTCACTTGTGTGGGTAGGCCTAGCGCCCGCGACAGGAAATGCCCCAAAGCGCAACGTGGACACATCCAATTTTTTGAAAGAAAACAGAGGTGTTTTTTGCAAAGTGCCTACCTGTAGATTTTGACCTCTAGCTCAGCCGGCACCTAGGGAAACCTACCAAACCTGTGCATTTCTGAAAACTAGAGACCTAGGGGAATCCAAGATGGGGTGACTTGTGTGGCTCGGACCAGGTTCTCTTACCCAGAATCGTTTGCAAACCTCAAAATTTGGCTAAAAAAACACATGTTCCTCACATTTCTGTGGCAGAAAGTTCTGGAATCTGAGAGGAGCCATAAATTTCCTTCCACCCAGCGTTCCCCCAAGTCTCCCGATAAAAATGATACCTCACTGGTGTGAGTAGGCCTAGCGCCCGCGACAGGAAACGCCCCAAAGCGCAACGTGGACACATCCAATTTTTTGAAAGAAAACAGAGGTGTTTTTTGCAAAGTGCCTACCTGTAGATTTTGACCTCTAGCTCAGCCGGCACCTAGGGAAACCTACCAAACCCGTGCATTTCTGAAAACTAGAGACCTAGGGGAATCCAAGATGGGGTGACTTGTGTGGCTCGGAACAGGTTCTGTTACCCAGAATCCTTTGCAAACTTCAAAATTTGGCTAAAAAAACACATGTTCCTCACATTTCTGTGGCAGAAAGTTCTGGAATCTGAGAGGAGCCACAAATTTCCTTCCACCCAGCGTTCCCCCAAGTCTCCCGATAAAAATGATACCTCACTTGTGTGGGTAGGCCTAGCGCCCGTGACAGGAAACGCCCCAAAGCGCAACACGGACACATCCAAATTTTTGAAAGAAAACAGAGGTGTTTTTTGCAAAGTGCCTACCTGTAGATTTTGGCCTCTAGCTCAGCCGGCACCTAGGGAAACCTACCAAACCTGTGCATTTCTGAAAACTAGAGACCTAGGGGAATCCAAGATGGGGTGACTTGTGTGGCTCGGACCAGGTTCTGTTACCCAGAATCCTTTGCAAACCTCAAAATTTGGCTAAAAAAACACATGTTCCTCACATTTCTGTGGCAGAAAGTTCTGGAATCTGAGAGGAGCAATAAATTTCCTTCCACCCAGCGTTCCCCCAAGTCTCCCGATAAAAATGATACCGCACTTGTATGGGTAGGCCTAGCGCCCGTGACAGGAAATGCCCCAAAGCGCAACGTGGACACATCCAAATTTTTGAAAGAAAACAGGTTTTTTTTGCAAAGTGCCTACCTGTAGATTTTGGCCTCCAGCTCAGCCGGCACCTAGGGAAACCTACCAAACCTGTGCATTTCTGAAAACTAGAGACCTAGGGGAATCCAAGATGGGGTGACTTTTGTGGCTCGGACCAGGTTCTGTTACCCAGAATCCTTTGCAAACTTCAAAATTTGGCTAAAAAAACACATGTTCCTCACATTTCTGTGGCAGAAAGTTCTGGAATCTGAGAGGAGCCACAAATTTCCTTCCACCCAGCGTTTCCCCAAGTCTCCCGATAAAAATGATACCTCACTTGTGTGGGTAGGCCTAGCGCCCGCGACAGGAAACGCCCCAAAGCGCAACGTGGACACATCAAAATTTTTTTAAGAAAACAGAGGTGTTTTTTGCAAAGTGCCTACCTGTAGATTTTGGCCTCTAGCTCAGCCGGCACCTAGGGAAACCTACCAAACCTGTGCATTTCTGAAAACTAGAGACCTAGGGGAATCCAAGATGGGGTGACTTGTGTGGCTCGGACCAGGTTCTCTTACCCAGAATCGTTTGCAAACCTCAAAATTTGGCTAAAAAAACACATGTTCCTCACATTTCTGTGGCAGAAAGTTCTGGAATCTGAGAGGAGCCACAAATTTCCTTCCACCCAGCGTTTCCCCAAGTCTCCCGATAAAAATGATACCTCACTGGTGTGAGTAGGCCTAGCGCCCGCGACAGGAAACGCCCCAAAGCGCATCGTGGACACATCCAATTTTTTGAAAGAAAACAGAGGTGTTTTTTGCAAAGTGCCTACCTGTAGATTTTGACCTCTAGCTCAGCCGGCACCTAGGGAAACCTACCAAACCTGTGCATTTCTGAAAACTAGAGACCTAGGGGAATCCAAGATGGGGTGACTTGTGTGGCTCGGACCAGGTTCTGTTACCTAGAATCCTTTGCAAACCTCAAAATTTGGCTTAAAAAACACATGTTCCTCAAATTTCTGTGGCAGAAAGTTCTGGAATCTGAGAGGAGCCACAAATTTCCTTCCACCCAGCGTTCCCCTAAGTCTCCCGATAAAAATGATACCTCACTTGTGTGGGTATGCCTAGCGCCCGCGACAGGAAACGCCCCAAAGCGCAACGTGCACACATCCAATTTTTTGAAAGAAAACAGAGGTGTTTTTTGCAAAGTGCCTACCTGTAGATTTTGGCCTCTAGCTCAGCCGGCACCTAGGGAAACCTACCAAACCTGTGCATTTCTGAAAACTAGAGACCTAGGGGAATCCAAGATGGGGTGACTTGTGTGGCTTGGACCAGGTTCTGTTACCCAGAATCCTTTGCAAACCTCAAAATTTGGCTAAAAAAACACATGTTCCTCACATTTCTGTGGCAGAAAGTTCTGGAATCTGAGAGGAGCAACAAATTTCCTTCCACCCAGCGTTCCCCCAAGTCTCCCGATAAAAATGATACCGCACTTGTATGGGTAGGCCTAGCGCCCGTGACAGGAAATGCCCCAAAGCGCAACGTGGACACATCCAAATTTTTGAAAGAAAACAGAGGTTTTTTTTGCAAAGTGCCTACCTGTAGATTTTGGCCTCCAGCTCAGCCGGCACCTAGGGAAACCTACCAAACCTGTGCATTTCTGAAAACTAGAGACCTAGGGGAATCCAAGATGGGGTGACTTTTGTGGCTCGGACCAGGTTCTGTTACCCAGAATCCTTTGCAAACTTCAAAATTTGGCTAAAATAACACATGTTCCTCACATTTCTGTGGCAGAAAGTTCTGGAATCTGAGAGGAGCCACAAATTTCCTTCCACCCAGCGTTTCCCCAAGTCTCCCGATAAAAATGATACCTCACTTGTGTGGGTAGGCCTAGCGCCCGCAACAGGAAACGCCCCAAAGCGCAACGTGGACACATCCAATTTTTTTAAAGAAAACAGAGGTGTTTTTTGCAAAGTGCCTACCTGTAGATTTTGACCTCTAGCTCAGCCGGCACCTAGGGAAACCTACCAAACCTGTGCATTTCTGAAAACTAGAGACCTAGGGGAATCCAAGATGGGGTGACTTGTGTGGCTCGGACCAGGTTCTCTTACCCAGAATCGTTTGCAAACCTCAAAATTTGGCTTAAAAAACACATGTTCCTCACATTTCTGTGGCAGAAAGTTCTGGAATCTGAGAGGAGCCACAAATTTCCTTCCACCCAGCGTTCCCCCAAGTCTCCCGATAAAAATGATACCTCACTGGTGTGAGTAGGCCTAGCGCCCGCGACAGGAAACGCCCCAAAGCGCAACGTGGACACATCCAATTTTTTGAAAGAAAACAGAGGTGTTTTTTGCAAAGTGCCTACCTGTAGATTTTGACCTCTAGCTCAGCCGGCACCTAGGGAAACCTACCAAACCTGTGCATTTCTGAAAACTAGAGACCTAGGGGAAGCCAAGATGGGGTGACTTGTGTGGCTCGGACCAGGTTCTGTTACCTAGAATCCTTTGCAAACCTCAAAATTTGGCTTAAAAAACACATGTTCCTCAAATTTCTGTGGCAGAAAGTTCTGGAATCTGAGAGGAGCCACAAATTTCCTTCCACCCAGCGTTCCCCTAAGTCTCCCGATAAAAATGATACCTCACTTGTGTGGGTAGGCCTAGCGCCCGCGACAGGAAACGCCCCAAAGCGCAACGTGCACACATCCAATTTTTTGAAAGAAAACAGAGGTGTTTTTTGCAAAGTGCCTACCTGTAGATTTTGGCCTCTAGCTCAGCCGGCACCTAGGGAAACCTACCAAACCTGTGCATTTCTGAAAACTAGAGACCTAGGGGAATCCAAGATGGGGTGACTTGTGTGGCTCGGACCAGGTTCTGTTACCCAGAATCCTTTGCAAACCTCAAAATTTGGCTAAAAAAACACATGTTCCTCACATTTCTGTGGCAGAAAGTTCTGGAATCTGAGAGGAGCCACAAATTTCCTTCCACCCAGCGTTCCCCCAAGTCTCCCGATAAAAATGATACCTCACTGGTGTGAGTAGGCCTAGCGCCCGCGACAGGAAACGCCCCAAAGCGCAACGTGGACACATCCAATTTTTTGAAAGAAAACAGAGGTGTTTTTTGCAAAGTGCCTACCTGTAGATTTTGACCTCTAGCTCAGCCGGCACCTAGGGAAACCTACCAAACCTGTGCATTTCTGAAAACTAGAGACCTAGGGGAATCCAAGATGGGGTGACTTGTGTGGCTCGGACCAGGTTCTGTTACCTAGAATCCTTTGCAAACCTCAAAATTTGGCTTAAAAAACACACGTTCCTCAAATTTCTGTGGCAGAAAGTTCTGGAATCTGAGAGGAGCCACAAATTTCCTTCCACCCAGCGTTCCCCTAAGTCTCCCGATAAAAATGATACCTCACTTGTGTGGGTAGGCCTAGCGCCCGCGACAGGAAACGCCCCAAAGCGCAACGTGCACACATCCAATTTTTTGAAAGAAAACAGAGGTGTTTTTTGCAAAGTGCCTACCTGTAGATTTTGGCCTCTAGCTCAGCCGGCACCTAGGGAAACCTACCAAACCTGTGCATTTCTGAAAACTAGAGACCTAGGGGAATCAAAGATGGGGTGACTTGTGTGGCTCGGACCAGGTTCTGTTACCTAGAATCCTTTGCAAACCTCAAAATTTGGCTTAAAAAACACACGTTCCTCACATTTCTGTGGCAGAAAGTTCTGGAATCTGAGAGGAGCCACAAATTTCCTTCCACCCAGCGTTTCCCCAAGTCTCCCGATAAAAATGATACTTCACTTGTGTGGGTAGGCCTAGCGCCCGCGACAGGAAACGCCCCAAAGCGCAACGTGGACACATCAAAATTTTTTTAAGAAAACAGAGGTGTTTTTTGCAAAGTGCCTACCTGTAGATTTTGGCCTCTAGCTCAGCCGGCACCTAGGGAAACCTACCAAACCTGTGTATTTCTGAAAACTAGAGACCTAGGGGAATCCAAGATGGGGTGACTTGTGTGGCTCGGACCAGGTTCTGTTACCCAGAATCCTTTGCAAACCTCAAAATTTTGCTAAAAAAACACATGTTCCTCACATTTCTGTGGCAGAAAGTTCTGGAATCTGAGAGGAGCAACAAATTTCCTTCCACCCAGCGTTCCCCCAAGTCTCCCGATAAAAATGATACCGCACTTGTATGGGTAGGCCTAGCGCCCGTGACAGGAAATGCCCCAAAGCGCAACGTGGACACATCCAAATTTTTGAAAGAAAACAGAGGTTTTTTTTGCAAAGTGCCTACCTGTAGATTTTGGCCTCCAGCTCAGCCGGCACCTAGGGAAACCTACCAAACCTGTGCATTTCTGAAAACTAGAGACCTAGGGGAATCCAAGATGGGGTGACTTTTGTGGCTCGGACCAGGTTCTGTTACCCAGAATCCTTTGCAAACTTCAAAATTTGGCTAAAAAAACACATGTTCCTCACATTTCTGTGGCAGAAAGTTCTGGAATCTGAGAGGAGCCACAAATTTCCTTCCACCCAGCGTTTCCCCAAGTCTCCCGATAAAAATGATACCTCACTTGTGTGGGTAGGCCTAGCGCCCGCGACAGGAAACGCCCCAAAGCGCAACGTGGACACATCCAATTTTTTGAAAGAAAACAGAGGTGTTTTTTGCAAAGTGCCTACCTGTAGATTTTGACCTCTAGCTCAGCCGTCACCTAGGGAAACCTACCAAACCTGTGCATTTCTGAAAACTAGAGACCTAGGGGAATCCAAGATGGGGTGACTTGTGTGGCTCGGACCAGGTTCTCTTACCCAGAATCGTTTGCAAACCTCAAAATTTGGCTAAAAAAACACATGTTCCTCACATTTCTGTGGCAGAAAGTTCTGGAATCTGAGAGGAGCCATAAATTTCCTTCCACCCAGCGTTCCCCCAAGTCTCCCGATAAAAATGATACCTCACTGGTGTGAGTAGGCCTAGCGCCCGCGACAGGAAACGCCCCAAAGCGCAACGTGGACACATCCAATTTTTTGAAAGAAAACAGAGGTGTTTTTTGCAAAGTGCCTACCTGTAGATTTTGACCTCTAGCTCAGCCGGCACCTAGGGAAACCTACCAAACCCGTGCATTTCTGAAAACTAGAGACCTAGGGGAATCCAAGATGGGGTGACTTGTGTGGCTCGGAACAGGTTCTGTTACCCAGAATCCTTTGCAAACTTCAAAATTTGGCTAAAAAAACACATGTTCCTCACATTTCTGTGGCAGAAAGTTCTGGAATCTGAGAGGAGCCACAAATTTCCTTCCACCCAGCGTTTCCCCAAGTCTCCCGATAAAAATGATACCTCACTTGTGTGGGTAGGCCTAGCGCCCGCGACAGGAAACGCCCCAAAGCGCAACGTGGACACATCCAATTTTTTTAAAGAAAACAGAGGTGTTTTTTGCAAAGTGCCTACCTGTAGATTTTGACCTCTAGCTCAGCCGGCACCTAGGGAAACCTACCAAACCTGTGCATTTCTGAAAACTAGAGACCTAGGGGAATCCAAGATGGGGTGACTTGTGTGGCTCGGACCAGGTTCTCTTACCCAGAATCGTTTGCAAACCTCAAAATTTGGCTAAAAAAACACATGTTCCTCACATTTCTGTGGCAGAAAGTTCTGGAATCTGAGAGGAGCCATAAATTTCCTTCCACCCAGCGTTCCCCCAAGTCTCCCGATAAAAATTATACCGCACTTGTATGGGTAGGCCTAGCGCCCGTGACAGGAAATGCCCCAAAGCGCAACGTGGACACATCCAAATTTTTGAAAGAAAACAGGTTTTTTTTGCAAAGTGCCTACCTGTAGATTTTGGCCTCCAGCTCAGCCGGCACCTAGGGAAACCTACCAAACCTGTGCATTTCTGAAAACTAGAGACCTAGGGGAATCCAAGATGGGGTGACTTGTGTGGCTCGGACCAGGTTCTGTTACCCAGAATCCTTTGCAAACTTCAAAATTTGGCTAAAAAAACACATGTTCCTCACATTTCTGTGGCAGAAAGTTCTGCAATCTGAAAGGAGCCACAAATTTCCTTCCACCCAGCGTTTCCCCAAGTCTCCCGATAAAAATGATACCTCACTTGTGTGGGTAGGCCTAGCGCCCGCGACAGGAAACGCCCCAAAGCGCAACGTGGACACATCCAATTTTTTGAAAGAAAACAGAGGTGTTTTTTGCAAAGTGCCTACCTGTAGATTTTGACCTCTAGCTCAGCCGGCACCTAGGGAAACCTACCAAACCCGTGCATTTCTGAAAACTAGAGACCTAGGGGAATCCAAGATGGGGTGACTTGTGTGGCTCGGAACAGGTTCTGTTACCCAGAATCCTTTGCAAACTTCAAAATTTGGCTAAAAAAACACATGTTCCTCACATTTCTGTGGCAGAAAGTTCTGGAATCTGAGAGGAGCCACAAATTTCCTTCCACCCAGCGTTTCCCCAAGTCTCCCGATAAAAATGATACCTCACTTGTGTGGGTAGGCCTAGCGCCCGTGACAGGAAACGCCCCAAAGCGCAACACGGACACATCCAAATTTTTGAAAGAAAACAGAGGTGTTTTTTGCAAAGTGCCTACCTGTAGATTTTGGCCTCTAGCTCAGCCGGCACCTAGGGAAACCTACCAAACCTGTGCATTTCTGAAAACTAGAGACCTAGGGGAATCCAAGATGGGGTGACTTGTGTGGCTCGGACCAGGTTCTGTTACCAAGAATCCTTTGCAAACCTCAAAATTTGGCTAAAAAAACACATGTTCCTCACATTTCTGTGGCAGAAAGTTCTGGAATCTGAGAGGAGCAACAAATTTCCTTCCACCCAGCGTTCCCCCAAGTCTCCCGATAAAAATGATACCGCACTTGTATGGGTAGGCCTAGCGCCCGTGACAGGAAATGCCCCAAAGCGCAACGTGGACACATCCAAATTTTTGAAAGAAAACAGAGGTTTTTTTTGCAAAGTGCCTACCTGTAGATTTTGGCCTCCAGCTCAGCCGGCACCTAGGGAAACCTACCAAACCTGTGCATTTCTGAAAACTAGAGACCTAGGGGAATCCAAGATGGGGTGACTTTTGTGGCTCGGACCAGGTTCTGTTACCCAGAATCCTTTGCAAACTTCAAAATTTGGCTAAAAAAACACATGTTCCTCACATTTCTGTGGCAGAAAGTTCTGGAATCTGAGAGGAGCCACAAATTTCCTTCCACCCAGCGTTTCCCCAAGTCTCCCGATAAAAATGATACCTCACTTGTGTGGGTAGGCCTAGCGCCCGCGACAGGAAATGCCCCAAAGCGCAACGTGGACACATCCAATTTTTTGAAAGAAAACAGAGGTGTTTTTTGCAAAGTGCCTACCTGTAGATTTTGACCTCTAGCTCAGCCGGCACCTAGGGAAACCTACCAAACCTGTGCATTTCTGAAAACTAGAGACCTAGGGGAATCCAAGATGGGGTGACTTGTGTGGCTCGGACCAGGTTCTCTTACCCAGAATCGTTTGCAAACCTCAAAATTTGGCTAAAAAAACACATGTTCCTCACATTTCTGTGGCAGAAAGTTCTGGAATCTGAGAGGAGCCATAAATTTCCTTCCACCCAGCGTTCCCCCAAGTCTCCCGATAAAAATGATACCTCACTGGTGTGAGTAGGCCTAGCGCCCGCGACAGGAAACGCCCCAAAGCGCAACGTGGACACATCCAATTTTTTTAAAGAAAACAGAGGTGTTTTTTGCAAAGTGCCTACCTGTAGATTTTGACCTCTAGCTCAGCCGGCACCTAGGGAAACCTACCAAACCCGTGCATTTCTGAAAACTAGAGACCTAGGGGAATCCAAGATGGGGTGACTTGTGTGGCTCGGAACAGGTTCTGTTACCCAGAATCCTTTGCAAACTTCAAAATTTGGCTAAAAAAACACATGTTCCTCACATTTCTGTGGCAGAAAGTTCTGGAATCTGAGAGGAGCCACAAATTTCCTTCCACCCAGCGTTCCCCCAAGTCTCCCGATAAAAATGATACCTCACTTGTGTGGGTAGGCCTAGCGCCCGTGACAGGAAACGCCCCAAAGCGCAACACGGACACATCCAAATTTTTGAAAGAAAACAGAGGTGTTTTTTGCAAAGTGCCTACCTGTAGATTTTGGCCTCTAGCTCAGCCGGCACCTAGGGAAACCTACCAAACCTGTGCATTTCTGAAAACTAGAGACCTAGGGGAATCCAAGATGGGGTGACTTGTGTGGCTCGGACCAGGTTCTGTTACCCAGAATCCTTTGCAAACCTCAAAATTTGGCTAAAAAAACACATGTTCCTCACATTTCTGTGGCAGAAAGTTCTGGAATCTGAGAGGAGCAATAAATTTCCTTCCACCCAGCGTTCCCCCAAGTCTCCCGATAAAAATTATACCGCACTTTTATGGGTAGGCCTAGCGCCCGTGACAGGAAATGCCCCAAAGCGCAACGTGGACACATCCAAATTTTTGAAAGAAAACAGGTTTTTTTTGCAAAGTGCCTACCTGTAGATTTTGGCCTCCAGCTCAGCCGGCACCTAGGGAAACCTACCAAACCTGTGCATTTCTGAAAACTAGAGACCTAGGGGAATCCAAGATGGGGTGACTTTTGTGGCTCGGACCAGGTTCTGTTACCCAGAATCCTTTGCAAACTTCAAAATTTGGCTAAAAAAACACATGTTCCTCACATTTCTGTGGCAGAAAGTTCTGGAATCTGAGAGGAGCCACAAATTTCCTTCCACCCAGCGTTTCCCCAAGTCTCCCGATAAAAATGATACCTCACTTGTGTGGGTAGGCCTAGCGCCCGCGACAGGAAACGCCCCAAAGCGCAACGTGGACACATCAAAATTTTTTTAAGAAAACAGAGGTGTTTTTTGCAAAGTGCCTACCTGTAGATTTTGGCCTCTAGCTCAGCCGGCACCTAGGGAAACCTACCAAACCTGTGCATTTCTGAAAACTAGAGACCTAGGGGAATCCAAGATGGGGTGACTTGTGTGGCTCGGACCAGGTTCTCTTACCCAGAATCGTTTGCAAACCTCAAAATTTGGCTAAAAAAACACATGTTCCTCACATTTCTGTGGCAGAAAGTTCTGGAATCTGAGAGGAGCCACAAATTTCCTTCCACCCAGCGTTCCCCCAAGTCTCCCGATAAAAATGATACCTCACTGGTGTGAGTAGGCCTAGCGCCCGCGACAGGAAACGCCCCAAAGCGCAACGTGGACACATCCAATTTTTTGAAAGAAAACAGAGGTGTTTTTTGCAAAGTGCCTACCTGTAGATTTTGACCTCTAGCTCAGCCGGCACCTAGGGAAACCTACCAAACCTGTGCATTTCTGAAAACTAGAGACCTAGGGGAATCCAAGATGGGGTGACTTGTGTGGCTCGGACCAGGTTCTGTTACCTAGAATCCTTTGCAAACCTCAAAATTTGGCTTAAAAAACACATGTTCCTCAAATTTCTGTGGCAGAAAGTTCTGGAATCTGAGAGGAGCCACAAATTTCCTTCCACCCAGCGTTCCCCTAAGTCTCCCGATAAAAATGATACCTCACTTGTGTGGGTATGCCTAGCGCCCGCGACAGGAAACGCCCCAAAGCGCAACGTGCACACATCCAATTTTTTGAAAGAAAACAGAGGTGTTTTTTGCAAAGTGCCTACCTGTAGATTTTGGCCTCTAGCTCAGCCGGCACCTAGGGAAACCTACCAAACCTGTGCATTTCTGAAAACTAGAGACCTAGGGGAATCCAAGATGGGGTGACTTGTGTGGCTCGGACCAGGTTCTGTTACCCAGAATCCTTTGCAAACCTCAAAATTTGGCTAAAAAAACACATGTTCCTCACATTTCTGTGGCAGAAAGTTCTGGAATCTGAGAGGAGCAACAAATTTCCTTCCACCCAGCGTTCCCCCAAGTCTCCCGATAAAAATGATACCGCACTTGTATGGGTAGGCCTAGCGCCCGTGACAGGAAACGCCCCAAAGCGCAACGTGGACACATCCAAATTTTTGAAAGAAAACAGAGGTGTTTTTTGCAAAGTGCCTACCTGTAGTTTTTGGCCTCTAGCTCAGCCGGCACCTAGGGAAACCTACCAAACCTGTGCATTTCTGAAAACTAGAGACCTAGGGGAATCCAAGATGGGGTGACTTGTGTGGCTCGGACCAGGTTCTCTTACCCAGAATCGTTTGCAAACCTCAAAATTTGGCTAAAAAAACACATGTTCCTCACATTTCTGTGGCAGAAAGTTCTGGAATCTGAGAGGAGCCACAAATTTCCTTCCACCCAGCGTTCCCCCAAGTCTCCCGATAAAAATGATACCTCACTGGTGTGAGTAGGCCTAGCGCCCGCGACAGGAAACGCCCCAAAGCGCAACGTGGACACATCCAATTTTTTGAAAGAAAACAGAGGTGTTTTTTGCAAAGTGCCTACCTGTAGATTTTGACCTCTAGCTCAGCCGGCACCTAGGGAAACCTACCAAACCCGTGCATTTCTGAAAACTAGAGACCTAGGGGAATCCAAGATGGGGTGACTTGTGTGGCTCGGACCAGGTTCTCTTACCCAGAATCGTTTGCAAACCTCAAAATTTGGCTAAAAAAACACATGTTCCTCACATTTCTGTGGCAGAAAGTTCTGGAATCTGAGAGGAGCCACAAATTTCCTTCCACCCAGCGTTCCCCCAAGTCTCCCGATAAAATTGATACCTCACTGGTGTGAGTAGGCCTAGCGCCCGCGACAGGAAACGCCCCAAAGCGCAACGTGGACACATCCAATTTTTTGAAAGAAAACAGAGGTGTTTTTTGCAAAGTGCCTACCTGTAGATTTTGACCTCTAGCTCAGCCGGCACCTAGGGAAACCTACCAAACCTGTGCATTTCTGAAAACTAGAGACCTAGGGGAATCCAAGATGGGGTGACTTGTGTGGCTCGGACCAGGTTCTGTTACCTAGAATCCTTTGCAAACCTCAAAATTTGGCTTAAAAAACACATGTTCCTCACATTTCTGTGGCAGAAAGTTCTGGAATCTGAGAGGAGCCACAAATTTCCTTCCACCCAGCGTTCCCCTAAGTCTCCCGATAAAAATGATACCTCACTTGTGTGGGTAGGCCTAGCGCCCGCGACAGGAAACGCCCCAAAGCGCAACGTGCACACATCCAATTTTTTGAAAGAAAACAGAGGTGTTTTTTGCAAAGTGCCTACCTGTAGATTTTGGCCTCTAGCTCAGCCGGCACCTAGGGAAACCTACCAAACCTGTGCATTTCTGAAAACTAGAGACCTAGGGGAATCCAAGATGGGGTGACTTGTGTGGCTCGGACCAGGTTCTGTTACCCAGAATCCTTTGCAAACCTCAAAATTTGGCTAAAAAAACACATGTTCCTCACATTTCTGTGGCAGAAAGTTCTGGAATCTGAGAGGAGCAACAAATTTCCTTCCACCCAGCATTCCCCCAAGTCTCCCGATAAAAATGATACCCCACTTGTATGGGTAGGCCTAGCGCCCGTGACAGGAAATGCCCCAAAGCGCAACGTGGACACATCCAAATTTTTGAAAGAAAACAGAGGTTTTTTTTGCAAAGTGCCTACCTGTAGATTTTGGCCTCCAGCTCAGCCGGCACCTAGGGAAACCTACCAAACCTGTGCATTTCTGAAAACTAGAGACCTAGGGGAATCCAAGATGGGGTGACTTTTGTGGCTCGGACCAGGTTCTGTTACCCAGAATCCTTTGCAAACTTCAAAATTTGGCTAAAAAAACACATGTTCCTCACATTTCTGTGGCAGAAAGTTCTGGAATCTGAGAGGAGCCACAAATTTCCTTCCACCCAGCGTTTCCCCAAGTCTCCCGATAAAAATTATACCTCACTTGTGTGGGTAGGCCTAGCGCCCGCGACAGGAAACGCCCCAAAGCGCAACGTGGACACATCCAATTTTTTGAAAGAAAACAGAGGTGTTTTTTGCAAAGTGCCTACCTGTAGATTTTGACCTCTAGCTCAGCCGGCACCTAGGGAAACCTACCAAACCTGTGCATTTCTGAAAACTAGAGACCTAGGGGAATCCAAGATGGGGTGACTTGTGTGGCTCGGACCAGGTTCTCTTACCCAGAATCGTTTGCAAACCTCAAAATTTGGCTAAAAAAACACATGTTCCTCACATTTCTGTGGCAGAAAGTTCTGGAATCTGAGAGGAGCCACAAATTTCCTTCCACCCAGCGTTCCCCCAAGTCTCCCGATAAAAATGATACCTCACTGGTGTGAGTAGGCCTAGCGCCCGCGACAGGAAACGCCCCAAAGCGCAACGTGGACACATCCAATTTTTTGAAAGAAAACAGAGGTGTTTTTTGCAAAGTGCCTACCTGTAGATTTTGACCTCTAGCTCAGCCGGCACCTAGGGAAACCTACCAAACCTGTGCATTTCTGAAAACTAGAGACCTAGGGGAAGCCAAGATGGGGTGACTTGTGTGGCTCGGACCAGGTTCTGTTACCTAGAATCCTTTGCAAACCTCAAAATTTGGCTTAAAAAACACATGTTCCTCAAATTTCTGTGGCAGAAAGTTCTGGAATCTGAGAGGAGCCACAAATTTCCTTCCACCCAGCGTTCCCCTAAGTCTCCCGATAAAAATGATACCTCACTTGTGTGGGTAGGCCTAGCGCCCGCGACAGGAAACGCCCCAAAGCGCAACGTGCACACATCCAATTTTTTGAAAGAAAACAGAGGTGTTTTTTGCAAAGTGCCTACCTGTAGATTTTGGCCTCTAGCTCAGCCGGCACCTAGGGAAACCTACCAAACCTGTGCATTTCTGAAAACTAGAGACCTAGGGGAATCCAAGATGGGGTGACTTGTGTGGCTCGGACCAGGTTCTGTTACCCAGAATCCTTTGCAAACCTCAAAATTTGGCTAAAAAAACACATGTTCCTCACATTTCTGTGGCAGAAAGTTCTGGAATCTGAGAGGAGCAACAAATTTCCTTCCACCCAGCGTTCCCCCAAGTCTCCCGATAAAAATGATACCGCACTTGTATGGGTAGGCCTAGCGCCCGTGACAGGAAATGCCCCAAAGCGCAACGTGGACACATCCAAATTTTTGAAAGAAAACAGAGTTTTTTTTTGCAAAGTGCCTACCTGTAGATTTTGGCCTCCAGCTCAGCCGGCACCTAGGGAAACCTACCAAACCTGTGCATTTCTGAAAACTAGAGACCTAGGGGAATCCAAGATGGGGTGACTTTTGTGGCTCGGACCAGGATCTGTTACCCAGAATCCTTTGCAAACTTCAAAATTTGGCTAAGAAAACACATGTTCCTCACATTTCTGTGGCAGAAAGTTCTGGAATCTGAGAGGAGCCACAAATTTCCTTCCACCCAGCGTTCCCCCAAGTCTCCCGATAAAAATGATACCTCACTGGTGTGAGTAGGCCTAGCGCCCGCGACAGGAAACGCCCCAAAGCGCAACGTGGACACATCCAATTTTTTGAAAGAAAACAGAGGTGTTTTTTGCAAAGTGCCTACCTGTAGATTTTGACCTCTAGCTCAGCCGGCACCTAGGGAAACCTACCAAACCTGTGCATTTCTGAAAACTAGAGACCTAGGGGAATCCAAGATGGGGTGACTTGTGTGGCTCGGACCAGGTTCTGTTACCTAGAATCCTTTGCAAACCTCAAAATTTGGCTTAAAAAACACATGTTCCTCAAATTTCTGTGGCAGAAAGTTCTGGAATCTGAGAGGAGCCACAAATTTCCTTCCACCCAGCGTTCCCCTAAGTCTCCCGATAAAAATGATACCTCACTTGTGTGGGTAGGCCTAGCGCCCGCGACAGGAAACGCCCCAAAGCGCAACGTGCACACATCCAATTTTTTGAAAGAAAACAGAGGTGTTTTTTGCAAAGTGCCTACCTGTAGATTTTGGCCTCTAGCTCAGCCGGCACCTAGGGAAACCTACCAAACCTGTGCATTTCTGAAAACTAGAGACCTAGGGGAATCCAAGATGGGGTGACTTGTGTGGCTCGGACCAGGTTCTGTTACCCAGAATCCTTTGCAAACCTCAAAATTTGGCTAAAAAAACACATGTTCCTCACATTTCTGTGGCAGAAAGTTCTGGAATCTGAGAGGAGCAACAAATTTCCTTCCACCCAGCATTCCCCCAAGTCTCCCGATAAAAATGATACCCCACTTGTATGGGTAGGCCTAGCGCCCGTGACAGGAAATGCCCCAAAGCGCAACGTGGACACATCCAAATTTTTGAAAGAAAACAGAGGTTTTTTTTGCAAAGTGCCTACCTGTAGATTTTGGCCTCCAGCTCAGCCGGCACCTAGGGAAACCTACCAAACCTGTGCATTTCTGAAAACTAGAGACCTAGGGGAATCCAAGATGGGGTGACTTTTGTGGCTCGGACCAGGTTCTGTTACCCAGAATCCTTTGCAAACTTCAAAATTTGGCTAAAAAAACACATGTTCCTCACATTTCTGTGGCAGAAAGTTCTGGAATCTGAGAGGAGCCACAAATTTCCTTCCACCCAGCGTTTCCCCAAGTCTCCCGATAAAAATTATACCTCACTTGTGTGGGTAGGCCTAGCGCCCGCGACAGGAAACGCCCCAAAGCGCAACGTGGACACATCCAATTTTTTGAAAGAAAACAGAGGTGTTTTTTGCAAAGTGCCTACCTGTAGATTTTGACCTCTAGCTCAGCCGGCACCTAGGGAAACCTACCAAACCTGTGCATTTCTGAAAACTAGAGACCTAGGGGAATCCAAGATGGGGTGACTTGTGTGGCTCGGACCAGGTTCTCTTACCCAGAATCGTTTGCAAACCTCAAAATTTGGCTAAAAAAACACATGTTCCTCACATTTCTGTGGCAGAAAGTTCTGGAATCTGAGAGGAGCCACAAATTTCCTTCCACCCAGCGTTCCCCCAAGTCTCCCGATAAAAATGATACCTCACTGGTGTGAGTAGGCCTAGCGCCCGCGACAGGAAACGCCCCAAAGCGCAACGTGGACACATCCAATTTTTTGAAAGAAAACAGAGGTGTTTTTTGCAAAGTGCCTACCTGTAGATTTTGACCTCTAGCTCAGCCGGCACCTAGGGAAACCTACCAAACCTGTGCATTTCTGAAAACTAGAGACCTAGGGGAAGCCAAGATGGGGTGACTTGTGTGGCTCGGACCAGGTTCTGTTACCTAGAATCCTTTGCAAACCTCAAAATTTGGCTTAAAAAACACATGTTCCTCAAATTTCTGTGGCAGAAAGTTCTGGAATCTGAGAGGAGCCACAAATTTCCTTCCACCCAGCGTTCCCCTAAGTCTCCCGATAAAAATGATACCTCACTTGTGTGGGTAGGCCTAGCGCCCGCGACAGGAAACGCCCCAAAGCGCAACGTGCACACATCCAATTTTTTGAAAGAAAACAGAGGTGTTTTTTGCAAAGTGCCTACCTGTAGATTTTGGCCTCTAGCTCAGCCGGCACCTAGGGAAACCTACCAAACCTGTGCATTTCTGAAAACTAGAGACCTAGGGGAATCCAAGATGGGGTGACTTGTGTGGCTCGGACCAGGTTCTGTTACCCAGAATCCTTTGCAAACCTCAAAATTTGGCTAAAAAAACACATGTTCCTCACATTTCTGTGGCAGAAAGTTCTGGAATCTGAGAGGAGCAACAAATTTCCTTCCACCCAGCGTTCCCCCAAGTCTCCCGATAAAAATGATACCGCACTTGTATGGGTAGGCCTAGCGCCCGTGACAGGAAATGCCCCAAAGCGCAACGTGGACACATCCAAATTTTTGAAAGAAAACAGAGTTTTTTTTTGCAAAGTGCCTACCTGTAGATTTTGGCCTCCAGCTCAGCCGGCACCTAGGGAAACCTACCAAACCTGTGCATTTCTGAAAACTAGAGACCTAGGGGAATCCAAGATGGGGTGACTTTTGTGGCTCGGACCAGGATCTGTTACCCAGAATCCTTTGCAAACTTCAAAATTTGGCTAAGAAAACACATGTTCCTCACATTTCTGTGGCAGAAAGTTCTGGAATCTGAGAGGAGCCACAAATTTCCTTCCACCCAGCGTTCCCCAAGTCTCCCGATAAAAATGATACCTCACTTGTGTGGGTAGGCCTAGCGCCCGCGACAGGAAACGCCCCAAAGCGCAACGTGGACACATCCAATTTTTTGAAAGAAAGCAGAGGTGTTTTTTGCAAAGTGCCTACCTGTAGATTTTGACCTCTAGCTCAGCCGGCACCTAGGGAAACCTACCAAACCTGTGCATTTCTGAAAACTAGAGACCTAGGGGAATCCAAGATGGGGTGACTTGTGTGGCTCGGACCAGGTTCTCTTACCCAGAATCGTTTGCAAACCTCAAAATTTGGCTAAAAAAACACATGTTCCTCACATTTCTGTGGCAGAAAGTTCTGGAATCTGAGAGGAGCATATATTTCCTTCCACCCAGCGTTCCCCCAAGTCTCCCGATAAAAATGATACCTCACTGGTGTGAGTAGGCCTAGCGCCCGCGACAGGAAACGCCCCAAAGCGCAACGTGGACACATCCAATTTTTTTAAAGA
Organism: Pleurodeles waltl; assembly: GCF_031143425.1. Lineage (NCBI taxonomy): Eukaryota > Metazoa > Chordata > Amphibia > Caudata > Salamandridae > Pleurodeles > Pleurodeles waltl. The sequence continues at coordinate 1,274,395,441 of NC_090446.1, read as the reverse complement.
AAACAGAGGTGTTTTTTGCAAAGTGCCTACCTGTAGATTTTGACCTCTAGCTCAGCCAGCACCTAGGGAAACCTACCAAACCCGTGCATTTCTGAAAACTAGAGACCTAGGGGAATCCAAGATGGGGTGACTTGTGTGGCTCGGAACAGGTTCTGTTACCCAGAATCCTTTGCAAACTTCAAAATTTGGCTAAAAAAACACATGTTCCTCTCATTTCTGTGGCAGAAAGTTCTGGAATCTGAGAGGAGCCACAAATTTCCTTCCACCCAGCGTTCCCCAAGTCTCCCGATAAAAATGATACCTCACTTGTGTGGGTAGGCCTAGCGCCAGTGACAGGAAACGCCCCAAAGCGCAACACGGACACTTCCAAATTTTTGAAAGAAAACAGAGGTGTTTGTTGCAAAGTGCCTACCTGTAGATTTTGGCCTCTAGCTCAGCCGGCACCTAGGAAAACCTACCAAACCTGTGCATTTCTGAAAACTAGAGACCTAGGGGAATCCAAGATGGGGTGACTTGTGTGGCTCGGAACAGGTTCTGTTACCCAGAATCCTTTGCAAACCTCAAAATTTGGCTAAAAAAACACATGTTCCTCACATTTCTGTGGCAGAATGTTCTGGAATCTGAGAGGAGCAACAAATTTCCTTCCACCCAGCGTTCCCCCAAGTCTCCCGATAAAAATGATACCGCACTTGTATGGGTAGGCCTAGCGCCCGTGACAGGAAATGCGCCAAAGCGCAACGTGGACACATCTAAATTTTTGAAAGAAAACAGAGGTTTTTTTTGCAAAGTGCCTACCTGTAGATTTTGGCCTCCAGCTCAGCCGGCACCTAGGGAAACCTACCAAACCTGTGCATTTCTGAAAACTAGAGACCTAGGGGAATCCAAGATGGGGTGACTTGTGTGGCTCGGACCAGGTTCTGTTACCCAGAATCCTTTGCAAACTTCAAAATTTGGCTAAAAAAACACATGTTCCTCACATTTCTGTGGCAGAAAGTTCTGGAATCTGAGAGGAGCCACAAATTTCCTTCCACCCAGCGTTTCCCCAAGTCTCTCGATAAAAATGATACCTCACTTGTGTGGGTAGGCCTAGCGCCCGCGACAGGAAACGCCCCAAAGCGCAACGTGGACACATCAAATTTTTTTTAAGAAAACAGAGGTGTTTTTTGCAAAGTGCCTACCTGTAGATTTTGGCCTCTAGCTCAGCCGGCACCTAGGGAAACCTACCAAACCTGTGCATTTCTGAAAACTAGAGACCTAGGGGAATCCAAGATGGGGTGACTTGTGTGGCTCGGACCAGGTTCTCTTACCCAGAATCGTTTGCAAACCTCAAAATTTGGCTAAAAAAACACATGTTCCTCACATTTCTGTGGCAGAAAGTTCTGGAATCTCAGAGGAGCCACAAATTTCCTTCCACCCAGCGTTCCCCCAAGTCTCCCGATAAAAATGATACCTCACTGGTGTGAGTAGGCCTAGCGCCCGCGACAGGAAACGCCCCAAAGCGCAACGTGGACACATCCAATTTTTTGAAAGAAAACAGAGGTGTTTTTTGCAAAGTGCCTACCTGTAGATTTTGACCTCTAGCTCAGCCGGCACCTACGGAAACCTACCAAACCTGTGCATTTCTGAAAACTAGAGACCTAGGGGAATCCAAGATGGGGTGACTTGTGTGGCTCGGACCAGGTTCTGTTACCCAGAATCCTTTGCAAACCTCAAAATTTGGCTAAAAAAACACATGTTCCTCACATTTCTGTGGCAGAAAGTTCTGGAATCTGAGAGGAGCCACAAATTTCCTTCCACCCAGCGTTTCCCCAAGTCTCCCGATAAAAATGATACCTCACTTGTGTGGGTAGGCCTAGCGCCCGCGACAGGAAACGCCCCAAAGCGCAACGTGGACACATCCAATTTTTTTAAAGAAAACAGAGGTGTTTTTTGCAAAGTGCCTACCTGTAGATTTTGACCTCTAGCTCAGCCGGCACCTAGGGAAACCTACCAAACCTGTGCATTTCTGAAAACTAGAGACCTAGGGGAATCCAAGATGGGGTGACTTGTGTGGCTCGGACCAGGTTCTCTTACCCAGAATCGTTTGCAAACCTCAAAATTTGGCTAAAAAAACACATGTTCCTCACATTTCTGTGGCAGAAAGTTCTGGAATCTGAGAGGAGCCATAAATTTCCTTCCACCCAGCGTTCCCCCAAGTCTCCCGATAAAAATTATACCGCACTTGTATGGGTAGGCCTAGCGCCCGTGACAGGAAATGCCCCAAAGCGCAACGTGGAAACATCCAAATTTTTGAAAGAAAACAGGTTTTTTTTGCAAAGTGCCTACCTGTAGATTTTGGCCTCCAGCTCAGCCGGCACCTAGGGAAACCTACCAAACCTGTGCATTTCTGAAAACTAGAGACCTAGGGGAATCCAAGATGGGGTGACTTGTGTGGCTCGGACCAGGTTCTGTTACCCAGAATCCTTTGCAAACTTCAAAATTTGGCTAAAAAACACATGTTCCTCACATTTCTGTGGCAGAAAGTTCTGGAATCTGAGAGGAGCCACAAATTTCCTTCCACCCAGCGTTTCCCCAAGTCTCCCGATAAAAATGATACCTCACTTGTGTGGGTAGGCCTAGCGCCCGCGACAGGAAACGCCCCAAAGCGCAACGTGGACACATCCAATTTTTTGAAAGAAAACAGAGGTGTTTTTTGCAAAGTGCCTACCTGTAGATTTTGACCTCTAGCTCAGCCGGCACCTAGGGAAACCTACCAAACCCGTGCATTTCTGAAAACTAGAGACCTAGGGGAATCCAAGATGGGGTGACTTGTGTGGCTCGGAACAGGTTCTGTTACCCAGAATCCTTTGCAAACTTCAAAATTTGGCTAAAAAAACACATGTTCCTCACATTTCTGTGGCAGAAAGTTCTGGAATCTGAGAGGAGCCACAAATTTCCTTCCACCCAGCGTTCCCCCAAGTCTCCCGATAAAAATGATACCTCACTTGTGTGGGTAGGCCTAGCGCCCGTGACAGGAAACGCCCCAAAGCGCAACACGGACACATCCAAATTTTTGAAAGAAAACAGAGGTGTTTTTTGCAAAGTGCCTACCTGTAGATTTTGGCCTCTAGCTCAGCCGGCACCTAGGGAAACCTACCAAACCTGTGCATTTCTGAAAACTAGAGACCTAGGGGAATCCAAGATGGGGTGACTTGTGTGGCTCGGACCAGGTTCTGTTACCAAGAATCCTTTGCAAACCTCAAAATTTGGCTAAAAAAACACATGTTCCTCACATTTCTGTGGCAGAAAGTTCTGGAATCTGAGAGGAGCAACAAATTTCCTTCCACCCAGCGTTCCCCCAAGTCTCCCGATAAAAATGATACCGCACTTGTATGGGTAGGCCTAGCGCCCGTGACAGGAAATGCCCCAAAGCGCAACGTGGACACATCCAAATTTTTGAAAGAAAACAGAGGTTTTTTTTGCAAAGTGCCTACCTGTAGATTTTGGCCTCCAGCTCAGCCGGCACCTAGGGAAACCTACCAAACCTGTGCATTTCTGAAAACTAGAGACCTAGGGGAATCCAAGATGGGGTGACTTTTGTGGCTCGGACCAGGTTCTGTTACCCAGAATCCTTTGCAAACTTCAAAATTTGGCTAAAAAAACACATGTTCCTCACATTTCTGTGGCAGAAAGTTCTGGAATCTGAGAGGAGCCACAAATTTCCTTCCACCCAGCGTTTCCCCAAGTCTCCCGATAAAAATGATACCTCACTTGTGTGGGTAGGCCTAGCGCCCGCGACAGGAAATGCCCCAAAGCGCAACGTGGACACATCCAATTTTTTGAAAGAAAACAGAGGTGTTTTTTGCAAAGTGCCTACCTGTAGATTTTGACCTCTAGCTCAGCCGGCACCTAGGGAAACCTACCAAACCTGTGCATTTCTGAAAACTAGAGACCTAGGGGAATCCAAGATGGGGTGACTTGTGTGGCTCGGACCAGGTTCTCTTACCCAGAATCGTTTGCAAACCTCAAAATTTGGCTAAAAAAACACATGTTCCTCACATTTCTGTGGCAGAAAGTTCTGGAATCTGAGAGGAGCCATAAATTTCCTTCCACCCAGCGTTCCCCCAAGTCTCCCGATAAAAATGATACCTCACTGGTGTGAGTAGGCCTAGCGCCCGCGACAGGAAACGCCCCAAAGCGCAACGTGGACACATCCAATTTTTTGAAAGAAAACAGAGGTGTTTTTTGCAAAGTGCCTACCTGTAGATTTTGACCTCTAGCTCAGCCGGCACCTAGGGAAACCTACCAAACCCGTGCATTTCTGAAAACTAGAGACCTAGGGGAATCCGAGATGGGGTGACTTGTGTGGCTCGGAACAGGTTCTGTTACCCAGAATCCTTTGCAAACTTCAAAATTTGGCTAAAAAAACACATGTTCCTCACATTTCTGTGGCAGAAAGTTCTGGAATCTGAGAGGAGCCACAAATTTCCTTCCACCCAGCGTTCCCCCAAGTCTCCCGATAAAAATGATACCTCACTTGTGTGGGTAGGCCTAGCGCCCGTGACAGGAAACGCCCCAAAGCGCAACACGGACACATCCAAATTTTTGAAAGAAAACAGAGGTGTTTTTTGCAAAGTGCCTACCTGTAGATTTTGGCCTCTAGCTCAGCCGGCACCTAGGGAAACCTACCAAACCTGTGCATTTCTGAAAACTAGAGACCTAGGGGAATCCAAGATGGGGTGACTTGTGTGGCTCGGACCAGGTTCTGTTACCCAGAATCCTTTGCAAACCTCAAAATTTGGCTAAAAAAACACATGTTCCTCACATTTCTGTGGCAGAAAGTTCTGGAATCTGAGAGGAGCAATAAATTTCCTTCCACCCAGCGTTCCCCCAAGTCTCCCGATAAAAATTATACCGCACTTGTATGGGTAGGCCTAGCGCCCGTGACAGGAAATGCCCCAAAGCGCAACGTGGACACATCCAAATTTTTTAAAGAAAACAGTTTTTTTTTGCAAAGTGCCTACCTGTAGATTTTGGCCTCCAGCTCAGCCGGCACCTAGGGAAACCTACCAAACCTGTGCATTTCTGAAAACTAGAGACCTAGGGGAATCCAAGATGGGGTGACTTTTGTGGCTCGGACCAGGTTCTGTTACCCAGAATCCTTTGCAAACTTCAAAATTTGGCTAAAAAAACACATGTTCCTCACATTTCTGTGGCAGAAAGTTCTGGAATCTGAGAGGAGCCACAAATTTCCTTCCACCCAGCGTTTCCCCAAGTCTCCCGATAAAAATGATACCTCACTTGTGTGGGTAGGCCTAGCGCCCGCGACAGGAAACGCCCCAAAGCGCAACGTGGACACATCAACATTTTTTTAAGAAAACAGAGGTGTTTTTTGCAAAGTGCCTACCTGTAGATTTTGGCCTCTAGCTCAGCCGGCACCTAGGGAAACCTACCAAACCTGTGCATTTCTGAAAACTAGAGACCTAGGGGAATCCAAGATGGGGTGACTTGTGTGGCTCGGACCAGGTTCTCTTACCCAGAATCGTTTGCAAACCTCAAAATTTGGCTAAAAAAACACATGTTCCTCACATTTCTGTGGCAGAAAGTTCTGGAATCTGAGAGGAGCCACAAATTTCCTTCCACCCAGCGTTCCCCCAAGTCTCCCGATAAAAATGATACCTCACTGGTGTGAGTAGGCCTAGCGCCCGCGACAGGAAACGCCCCAAAGCGCAACGTGGACACATCCAATTTTTTGAAAGAAAACAGAGGTGTTTTTTGCAAAGTGCCTACCTGTAGATTTTGACCTCTAGCTCAGCCGGCACCTAGGGAAACCTACCAAACCTGTGCATTTCTGAAAACTAGAGACCTAGGGGAATCCAAGATGGGGTGACTTGTGTGGCTCGGACCAGGTTCTGTTACCTAGAATCCTTTGCAAACCTCAAAATTTGGCTTAAAAAACACATGTTCCTCAAATTTCTGTGGCAGAAAGTTCTGGAATCTGAGAGGAGCCACAAATTTCCTTCCACCCAGCGTTCCCCTAAGTCTCCCGATAAAAATGATACCTCACTTGTGTGGGTATGCCTAGCGCCCGCGACAGGAAACGCCCCAAAGCGCAACGTGCACACATCCAATTTTTTGAAAGAAAACAGAGGTGTTTTTTGCAAAGTGCCTACCTGTAGATTTTGGCCTCTAGCTCAGCCGGCACCTAGGGAAACCTACCAAACCTGTGCATTTCTGAAAACTAGAGACCTAGGGGAATCCAAGATGGGGTGACTTGTGTGGCTCGGACCAGGTTCTGTTACCCAGAATCCTTTGCAAACCTCAAAATTTGGCTAAAAAAACACATGTTCCTCACATTTCTGTGGCAGAAAGTTCTGGAATCTGAGAGGAGCAACAAATTTCCTTCCACCCAGCGTTCCCCCAAGTCTCCCGATAAAAATGATACCGCACTTGTATGGGTAGGCCTAGCGCCCGTGACAGGAAATGCCCCAAAGCGCAACGTGGACACATCCAAATTTTTGAAAGAAAACAGAGGTTTTTTTTGCAAAGTGCCTACCTGTAGATTTTGGCCTCCAGCTCAGCCGGCACCTAGGGAAACCTACCAAACCTGTGCATTTCTGAAAACTAGAGACCTAGGGGAATCCAAGATGGGGTGACTTTTGTGGCTCGGACCAGGTTCTGTTACCCAGAATCCTTTGCAAACTTCAAAATTTGGCTAAAAAAACACATGTTCCTCACATTTCTGTGGCAGAAAGTTCTGGAATCTGAGAGGAGCCACAAATTTCCTTCCACCCAGCGTTTCCCCAAGTCTCCCGATAAAAATGATACCTCACTTGTGTGGGTAGGCCTAGCGCCCGCAACAGGAAACGCCCCAAAGCGCAACGTGGACACATCCAATTTTTTGAAAGAAAACAGAGGTGTTTTTTGCAAAGTGCCTACCTGTAGATTTTGACCTCTAGCTCAGCCGGCACCTAGGGAAACCTACCAAACCTGTGCATTTCTGAAAACTAGAGACCTAGGGGAATCCAAGATGGGGTGACTTGTGTGGCTCGGACCAGGTTCTCTTACCCAGAATCGTTTGCAAACCTCAAAATTTGGCTAAAAAAACACATGTTCCTCACATTTCTGTGGCAGAAAGTTCTGGAATCTGAGAGGAGCCACAAATTTCCTTCCACCCAGCGTTCCCCCAAGTCTCCCGATAAAAATGATACCTCACTGGTGTGAGTAGGCCTAGCGCCCGCGACAGGAAACGCCCCAAAGCGCAACGTGGACACATCCAATTTTTTGAAAGAAAACAGAGGTGTTTTTTGCAAAGTGCCTACCTGTAGATTTTGACCTCTAGCTCAGCCGGCACCTAGGGAAACCTACCAAACCCGTGCATTTCTGAAAACTAGAGACCTAGGGGAATCCAAGATGGGGTGACTTGTGTGGCTCGGACCAGGTTCTCTTACCCAGAATCGTTTGCAAACCTCAAAATTTGGCTAAAAAAACACATGTTCCTCACATTTCTGTGGCAGAAAGTTCTGGAATCTGAGAGGAGCCACAAATTTCCTTCCACCCAGCGTTCCCCCAAGTCTCCCGATAAAAATGATACCTCACTGGTGTGAGTAGGCCTAGCGCCCGCGACAGGAAACGCCCCAAAGCGCAACGTGGACACATCCAATTTTTTGAAAGAAAACAGAGGTGTTTTTTGCAAAGTGCCTACCTGTAGATTTTGACCTCTAGCTCAGCCGGCACCTAGGGAAACCTACCAAACCTGTGCATTTCTGAAAACTAGAGACCTAGGGGAATCCAAGATGGGGTGACTTGTGTGGCTCGGACCAGGTTCTGTTACCTAGAATCCTTTGCAAACCTCAAAATTTGGCTTAAAAAACACATGTTCCTCAAATTTCTGTGGCAGAAAGTTCTGGAATCTGAGAGGAGCCACAAATTTCCTTCCACCCAGCGTTCCCCTAAGTCTCCCGATAAAAATGATACCTCACTTGTGTGGGTAGGCCTAGCGCCCGCGACAGGAAACGCCCCAAAGCGCAACGTGCACACATCCAATTTTTTGAAAGAAAACAGAGGTGTTTTTTGCAAAGTGCCTACCTGTAGATTTTGGCCTCTAGCTCAGCCGGCACCTAGGGAAACCTACCAAACCTGTGCATTTCTGAAAACTAGAGACCTAGGGGAATCCAAGATGGGGTGACTTGTGTGGCTCGGACCAGGTTCTGTTACCCAGAATCCTTTGCAAACCTCAAAATTTGGCTAAAAAAACACATGTTCCTCACATTTCTGTGGCAGAAAGTTCTGGAATCTGAGAGGAGCAACAAATTTCCTTCCACCCAGCATTCCCCCAAGTCTCCCGATAAAAATGATACCCCACTTGTATGGGTAGGCCTAGCGCCCGTGACAGGAAATGCCCCAAAGCGCAACGTGGACACATCCAAATTTTTGAAAGAAAACAGAGGTTTTTTTTGCAAAGTGCCTACCTGTAGATTTTGGCCTCCAGCTCAGCCGGCACCTAGGGAAACCTACCAAACCTGTGCATTTCTGAAAACTAGAGACCTAGGGGAATCCAAGATGGGGTGACTTTTGTGGCTCGGACCAGGTTCTGTTACCCAGAATCCTTTGCAAACTTCAAAATTTGGCTAAAAAAACACATGTTCCTCACATTTCTGTGGCAGAAAGTTCTGGAATCTGAGAGGAGCCACAAATTTCCTTCCACCCAGCGTTTCCCCAAGTCTCCCGATAAAAATTATACCTCACTTGTGTGGGTAGGCCTAGCGCCCGCGACAGGAAACGCCCCAAAGCGCAACGTGGACACATCCAATTTTTTGAAAGAAAACAGAGGTGTTTTTTGCAAAGTGCCTACCTGTAGATTTTGACCTCTAGCTCAGCCGGCACCTAGGGAAACCTACCAAACCTGTGCATTTCTGAAAACTAGAGACCTAGGGGAATCCAAGATGGGGTGACTTGTGTGGCTCGGACCAGGTTCTCTTACCCAGAATCGTTTGCAAACCTCAAAATTTGGCTAAAAAAACACATGTTCCTCACATTTCTGTGGCAGAAAGTTCTGGAATCTGAGAGGAGCCACAAATTTCCTTCCACCCAGCGTTCCCCCAAGTCTCCCGATAAAAATGATACCTCACTGGTGTGAGTAGGCCTAGCGCCCGCGACAGGAAACGCCCCAAAGCGCAACGTGGACACATCCAATTTTTTGAAAGAAAACAGAGGTGTTTTTTGCAAAGTGCCTACCTGTAGATTTTGACCTCTAGCTCAGCCGGCACCTAGGGAAACCTACCAAACCTGTGCATTTCTGAAAACTAGAGACCTAGGGGAAGCCAAGATGGGGTGACTTGTGTGGCTCGGACCAGGTTCTGTTACCTAGAATCCTTTGCAAACCTCAAAATTTGGCTTAAAAAACACATGTTCCTCAAATTTCTGTGGCAGAAAGTTCTGGAATCTGAGAGGAGCCACAAATTTCCTTCCACCCAGCGTTCCCCTAAGTCTCCCGATAAAAATGATACCTCACTTGTGTGGGTAGGCCTAGCGCCCGCGACAGGAAACGCCCCAAAGCGCAACGTGCACACATCCAATTTTTTGAAAGAAAACAGAGGTGTTTTTTGCAAAGTGCCTACCTGTAGATTTTGGCCTCTAGCTCAGCCGGCACCTAGGGAAACCTACCAAACCTGTGCATTTCTGAAAACTAGAGACCTAGGGGAATCCAAGATGGGGTGACTTTTGTGGCTCGGACCAGGTTCTGTTACCCAGAATCCTTTGCAAACCTCAAAATTTGGCTAAAAAAACACATGTTCCTCACATTTCTGTGGCAGAAAGTTCTGGAATCTGAGAGGAGCAACAAATTTCCTTCCACCCAGCGTTCCCCCAAGTCTCCCGATAAAAATGATACCGCACTTGTATGGGTAGGCCTAGCGCCCGTGACAGGAAATGCCCCAAAGCGCAACGTGGACACATCCAATTTTTTGAAAGAAAACAGAGGTGTTTTTTGCAAAGTGCCTACCTGTAGATTTTGGCCTCCAGCTCAGCCGGCACCTAGGGAAACCTACCAAACCTGTGCATTTCTGAAAACTAGAGACCTAGGGGAATCCAAGATGGGGTGACTTTTGTGGCTCGGACCAGGATCTGTTACCCAGAATCCTTTGCAAACCTCAAAATTTGGCTAAAAAAACACATGTTCCTCACATTTCTGTGGCAGAAAGTTCTGGAATCTGAGAGGAGCCACAAATTTCCTTCCACCCAGCGTTCCCCCAAGTCTCCCGATAAAAATGATACCTCACTGGTGTGAGTAGGCCTAGCGCCCGCGACAGGAAACGCCCCAAAGCGCAACGTGGACACATCCAATTTTTTGAAAGAAAACAGAGGTGTTTTTTGCAAAGTGCCTACCTGTAGATTTTGACCTCTAGCTCAGCCGGCACCTAGGGAAACCTACCAAACCCGTGCATTTCTGAAAACTAGAGACCTAGGGGAATCCAAGATGGGGTGACTTGTGTGGCTCGGACCAGGTTCTCTTACCCAGAATCGTTTGCAAACCTCAAAATTTGGCTAAAAAAACACATGTTCCTCACATTTCTGTGGCAGAAAGTTCTGGAATCTGAGAGGAGCCACAAATTTCCTTCCACCCAGCGTTCCCCCAAGTCTCCCGATAAAAATGATACCTCACTGGTGTGAGTAGGCCTAGCGCCCGCGACAGGAAACGCCCCAAAGCGCAACGTGGACACATCCAATTTTTTGAAAGAAAACAGAGGTGTTTTTTGCAAAGTGCCTACCTGTAGATTTTGACCTCTAGCTCAGCTGGCACCTAGGGAAACCTACCAAACCTGTGCATTTCTGAAAACTAGAGACCTAGGGGAATCCAAGATGGGGTGACTTGTGTGGCTCGGACCAGGTTCTGTTACCTAGAATCCTTTGCAAACCTCAAAATTTGGCTTAAAAAACACATGTTCCTCAAATTTCTGTGGCAGAAAGTTCTGGAATCTGAGAGGAGCCACAAATTTCCTTCCACCCAGCGTTCCCCTAAGTCTCCCGATAAAAATGATACCTCACTTGTGTGGGTAGGCCTAGCGCCCGCGACAGGAAACGCCCCAAAGCGCAACGTGCACACATCCAATTTTTGGAAAGAAAACAGAGGTGTTTTTTGCAAAGTGCCTACCTGTAGATTTTGGCCTCTAGCTCAGCCGGCACCTAGGGAAACCTACCAAACCTGTGCATTTCTGAAAACTAGAGACCTAGGGGAATCCAAGATGGGGTGACTTGTGTGGCTCGGACCAGGTTCTGTTACCCAGAATCCTTTGCAAACCTCAAAATTTGGCTAAAAAAACACATGTTCCTCACATTTCTGTGGCAGAAAGTTCTGGAATCTGAGAGGAGCAACAAATTTCCTTCCACCCAGCATTCCCCCAAGTCTCCCGATAAAAATGATACCCCACTTGTATGGGTAGGCCTAGCGCCCGTGACAGGAAATGCCCCAAAGCGCAACGTGGACACATCCAAATTTTTGAAAGAAAACAGAGGTTTTTTTTGCAAAGTGCCTACCTGTAGATTTTGGCCTCCAGCTCAGCCGGCACCTAGGGAAACCTACCAAACCTGTGCATTTCTGAAAACTAGAGACCTAGGGGAATCCAAGATGGGGTGACTTGTGTGGCTCGGACCAGGTTCTCTTACCCAGAATCGTTTGCAAACCTCAAAATTTGGCTAAAAAAACACATGTTCCTCACATTTCTGTGGCAGAAAGTTCTGGAATCTGAGAGGAGCCACAAATTTCCTTCCACCCAGCGTTCCCCCAAGTCTCCCGATAAAAATGATACCTCACTGGTGTGAGTAGGCCTAGCGCCCGCGACAGGAAACGCCCCAAAGCGCAACGTGGACACATCCAATTTTTTGAAAGAAAACAGAGGTGTTTTTTGCAAAGTGCCTACCTGTAGATTTTGACCTCTAGCTCAGCCGGCACCTAGGGAAACCTACCAAACCTGTGCATTTCTGAAAACTAGAGACCTAGGGGAAGCCAAGATGGGGTGACTTGTGTGGCTCGGACCAGGTTCTGTTACCTAGAATCCTTTGCAAACCTCAAAATTTGGCTTAAAAAACACATGTTCCTCAAATTTCTGTGGCAGAAAGTTCTGGAATCTGAGAGGAGCCACAAATTTCCTTCCACCCAGCGTTCCCCTAAGTCTCCCGATAAAAATGATACCTCACTTGTGTGGGTAGGCCTAGCGCCCGCGACAGGAAACGCCCCAAAGCGCAACGTGCACTCATCCAATTTTTTGAAAGAAAACAGAGGTGTTTTTTGCAAAGTGCCTACCTGTAGATTTTGGCCTCTAGCTCAGCCGGCACCTAGGGAAACCTACCAAACCTGTGCATTTCTGAAAACTAGAGACCTAGGGGAATCCAAGATGGGGTGACTTGTGTGGCTCGGACCAGGTTCTGTTACCCAGAATCCTTTGCAAACCTCAAAATTTGGCTAAAAAAACACATGTTCCTCACATTTCTGTGGCAGAAAGTTCTGGAATCTGAGAGGAGCAACAAATTTCCTTCCACCTAGCGTTCCCCCAAGTCTCCCGATAAAAATGATACCGCACTTGTATGGGTAGGCCTAGCGCCCGTGACAGGAAATGCCCCAAAGCGCAACGTGGACACATCCAAATTTTTGAAAGAAAACAGAGTTTTTTTTTGCAAAGTGCCTACCTGTAGATTTTGGCCTCCAGCTCAGCCGGCACCTAGGGAAACCTACCAAACCTGTGCATTTCTGAAAACTAGAGACCTAGGGGAATCCAAGATGGGGTGACTTTTGTGGCTCGGACCAGGATCTGTTACCCAGAATCCTTTGCAAACTTCAAAATTTGGCTAAAAAAACACATGTTCCTCACATTTCTGTGGCAGAAAGTTCTGGAATCTGAGAGGAGCCACAAATTTCCTTCCACCCAGCGTTTCCCCAAGTCTCCCGATAAAAATGATACCTCACTTGTGTGGGTAGGCCTAGCGCCCGCGACAGGAAACGCCCCAAAGCGCAACGTGGACACATCCAATTTTTTGAAAGAAAGCAGAGGTGTTTTTTGCAAAGTGCCTACCTGTAGATTTTGACCTCTAGCTCAGCCGGCACCTAGAGAAACCTACCAAACCTGTGCATTTCTGAAAACTAGAGACCTAGGGGAATCCAAGATGGGGTGACTTGTGTGGCTCGGACCAGGTTCTCTTACCCAGAATCGTTTGCAAACCTCAAAATTTGGCTAAAAAAACACATGTTCCTCACATTTCTGTGGCAGAAAGTTCTGGAATCTGAGAGGAGCATATATTTCCTTCCACCCAGCGTTCCCCCAAGTCTCCCGATAAAAATGATACCTCACTGGTGTGAGTAGGCCTAGCGCCCGCGACAGGAAACGCCCCAAAGCGCAACGTGGACACATCCAATTTTTTGAAAGAAAACAGAGGTGTTTTTTGCAAAGTGCCTACCTGTAGATTTTGACCTCTAGCTCAGCCAGCACCTAGGGAAACCTACCAAACCCGTGCATTTCTGAAAACTAGAGACCTAGGGGAATCCAAGATGGGGTGACTTGTGTGGCTCGGAACAGGTTCTGTTACCCAGAATCCTTTGCAAACTTCAAAATTTGGCTAAAAAAACACATGTTCCTCACATTTCTGTGGCAGAAAGTTCTGGAATCTGAGAGGAGCCACAAATTTCCTTCCACCCAGCGTTCCCCAAGTCTCCCGATAAAAATGATACCTCACTTGTGTGGGTAGGCCTAGCGCCAGTGACAGGAAACGCCCCAAAGCGCAACACGGACACTTCCAAATTTTTGAAAGAAAACAGAGGTGTTTTTTGCAAAGTGCCTACCTGTAGGTTTTGGCCTCTAGCTCAGCCGGCACCTAGGGAAACCTACCAAACCTGTGCATTTCTGAAAACTAGAGACCTAGGGGAATCCAAGATGGGGTGACTTGTGTGGCTCGGACCAGGTTCTGTTACCCAGAATCCTTTGCAAACCTCAAAATTTGGCTAAAAAAACACATGTTCCTCACATATCTGTGGCAGAATGTTCTGGAATCTGAGAGGAGCAACAAATTTCCTTCCACCCAGCGTTCCCCCAAGTCTCCCGATAAAAATGATACCGCACTTGTATGGGTAGGCCTAGCGCCCGTGACAGGAAATGCCCCAAAGCGCAACGTGGACACATCTAAATTTTTGAAAGAAAACAGAGGTTTTTTTTGCAAAGTGCCTACATGTAGATTTTGGCCTCCAGCTCAGCCGGCACCTAGGGAAACCTACCAAACCTGTGCATTTCTGAAAACTAGAGACCTAGGGGAATCCAAGATGGGGTGACTTGTGTGGCTCGGACCAGGTTCTGTTACCCAGAATCCTTTGCAAACTTCAAAATTTGGCTAAAAAAACACATGTTCCTCACATTTCTGTGGCAGAAAGTTCTGGAATCTGAGAGGAGCCACAAATTTCCTTCCACCCAGCGTTTCCCCAAGTCTCTCGATAAAAATGATACCTCACTTGTGTGGGTAGGCCTAGCGCCCGCGACAGGAAACGCCCCAAAGCGCAACGTGGACACATCAAATTTTTTTTAAGAAAACAGAGGTGTTTTTTGCAAAGTGCCTACCTGTAGATTTTGGCCTCTAGCTCAGCCGGCACCTAGGGAAACCTACCAAACCTGTGCATTTCTGAAAACTAGAGACCTAGGGGAATCCAAGATGGGGTGACTTGTGTGGCTCGGACCAGGTTCTCTTACCCAGAATCGTTTGCAAACCTCAAAATTTGGCTAAAAAAACACATGTTCCTCACATTTCTGTGGCAGAAAGTTCTGGAATCTCAGAGGAGCCACAAATTTCCTTCCACCCAGCGTTCCCCCAAGTCTCCCGATAAAAATGATACCTCACTGGTGTGAGTAGGCCTAGCGCCCGCGACAGGAAACGCCCCAAAGCGCAACGTGGACACATCCAATTTTTTGAAAGAAAACAGAGGTGTTTTTTGCAAAGTGCCTACCTGTAGATTTTGACCTCTAGCTCAGCCGGCACCTACGGAAACCTACCAAACCTGTGCATTTCTGAAAACTAGAGACCTAGGGGAATCCAAGATGGGGTGACTTGTGTGGCTCGGACCAGGTTCTGTTACCCAGAATCCTTTGCAAACCTCAAAATTTGGCTAAAAAAACACATGTTCCTCACATTTCTGTGGCAGAAAGTTCTGGAATCTGAGAGGAGCAACAAATTTCCTTCCACCCAGCGTTCCCCCAAGTCTCCCGATAAAAATGATACCGCACTTGTATGGGTAGGCCTAGCGCCCGTGACAGGAAATGCCCCAAAGCGCAACGTGGACACATCCAAATTTTTGAAAGAAAACAGAGGTTTTTTTTGCAAAGTGCCTACCTGTAGATTTTGGCCTCCAGCTCAGCCGGCACCTAGGGAAACCTACCAAACCTGTGCATTTCTGAAAACTAGAGACCTAGGGGAATCCAAGATGGGGTGACTTTTGTGGCTCGGACCAGGTTCTGTTACCCAGAATCCTTTGCAAACTTCAAAATTTGGCTAAAAAAACACATGTTCCTCACATTTCTGTGGCAGAAAGTTCTGGAATCTGAGAGGAGCCACAAATTTCCTTCCACCCAGCGTTTCCCCAAGTCTCCCGATAAAAATGATACCTCACTTGTGTGGGTAGGCCTAGCGCCCGCAACAGGAAACGCCCCAAAGCGCAACGTGGACACATCCAATTTTTTGAAAGAAAACAGAGGTGTTTTTTGCAAAGTGCCTACCTGTAGATTTTGACCTCTAGCTCAGCCGGCACCTAGGGAAACCTACCAAACCTGTGCATTTCTGAAAACTAGAGTCCTAGGGGAATCCAAGATGGGGTGACTTGTGTGGCTCGGACCAGGTTCTCTTACCCAGAATCGTTTGCAAACCTCAAAATTTGGCTAAAAAAACACATGTTCCTCACATTTCTGTGGCAGAAAGTTCTGGAATCTGAGAGGAGCCACAAATTTCCTTCCACCCAGCGTTCCCCCAAGTCTCCCGATAAAAATGATACCTCACTGGTGTGAGTAGGCCTAGCGCCCGCGACAGGAAACGCCCCAAAGCGCAACGTGGACACATCCAATTTTTTGAAAGAAAACAGAGGTGTTTTTTGCAAAGTGCCTACCTGTAGATTTTGACCTCTAGCTCAGCCGGCACCTAGGGAAACCTACCAAACCCGTGCATTTCTGAAAACTAGAGACCTAGGGGAATCCAAGATGGGGTGACTTGTGTGGCTCGGACCAGGTTCTCTTACCCAGAATCGTTTGCAAACCTCAAAATTTGGCTAAAAAAACACATGTTCCTCACATTTCTGTGGCAGAAAGTTCTGGAATCTGAGAGGAGCCACAAATTTCCTTCCACCCAGCGTTCCCCCAAGTCTCCCGATAAAAATGATACCTCACTGGTGTGAGTAGGCCTAGCGCCCGCGACAGGAAACGCCCCAAAGCGCAACGTGGACACATCCAATTTTTTGAAAGAAAACAGAGGTGTTTTTTGCAAAGTGCCTACCTGTAGATTTTGACCTCTAGCTCAGCCGGCACCTAGGGAAACCTACCAAACCTGTGCATTTCTGAAAACTAGAGACCTAGGGGAATCCAAGATGGGGTGACTTGTGTGGCTCGGACCAGGTTCTGTTACCTAGAATCCTTTGCAAACCTCAAAATTTGGCTTAAAAAACACATGTTCCTCAAATTTCTGTGGCAGAAAGTTCTGGAATCTGAGAGGAGCCACAAATTTCCTTCCACCCAGCGTTCCCCTAAGTCTCCCGATAAAAATGATACCTCACTTGTATGGGTAGGCCTAGCGCCCGCGACAGAAAACGCCCCAAAGCGCAACGTGGACACATCCAATTTTTTGAAAGAAAACAGAGGTGTTTTTTGCAAAGTGCCTACCTGTAGATTTTGGCCTCTAGCTCAGCCGGCACCTAGGGAAACCTACCAAACCTGTGCATTTCTGAAAACTAGAGACCTAGGGGAATCCAAGATGGGGTGACTTGTGTGGCTCGGACCAGGTTCTGTTACCCAGAATCCTTTGCAAACCTCAAAATTTGGCTAAAAAAACACATGTTCCTCACATTTCTGTGGCAGAAAGTTCTGGAATCTGAGAGGAGCAACAAATTTCCTTCCACCCAGCGTTCCCCCAAGTCTCCCGATAAAAATGATACCCCACTTGTATGGGTAGGCCTAGCGCCCGTGACAGGAAATGCCCCAAAGCGCAACGTGGACACATCCAAATTTTTGAAAGAAAACAGAGGTTTTTTTTGCAAAGTGCCTACCTGTAGATTTTGGCCTCCAGCTCAGCCGGCACCTAGGGAAACCTACCAAACCTGTGCATTTCTGAAAACTAGAGACCTAGGGGAATCCAAGATGGGGTGACTTTTGTGGCTCGGACCAGGTTCTGTTACCCAGAATCCTTTGCAAACTTCAAAATTTGGCTAAAAAAACACATGTTCCTCACATTTCTGTGGCAGAAAGTTCTGGAATCTGAGAGGAGCCACAAATTTCCTTCCACCCAGCGTTTCCCCAAGTCTCCCGATAAAAATTATACCTCACTTGTGTGGGTAGGCCTAGCGCCCGCGACAGGAAACGCCCCAAAGCGCAACGTGGACACATCCAATTTTTTGAAAGAAAACAGAGGTGTTTTTTGCAAAGTGCCTACCTGTAGATTTTGACCTCTAGCTCAGCCGGCACCTAGGGAAACCTACCAAACCTGTGCATTTCTGAAAACTAGAGACCTAGGGGAATCCAAGATGGGGTGACTTGTGTGGCTCGGACCAGGTTCTCTTACCCAGAATCGTTTGCAAACCTCAAAATTTGGCTAAAAAAACACATGTTCCTCACATTTCTGTGGCAGAAAGTTTTGGAATCTGAGAGGAGCCACAAATTTCCTTCCACCCAGCGTTCCCCCAAGTCTCCCGATAAAAATGATACCTCACTGGTGTGAGTAGGCCTAGCGCCCGCGACAGGAAACGCCCCAAAGCGCAACGTGGACACATCCAATTTTTTGAAAGAAAACAGAGGTGTTTTTTGCAAAGTGCCTACCTGTAGATTTTGACCTCTAGCTCAGCCGGCACCTAGGGAAACCTACCAAACCTGTGCATTTCTGAAAACTAGAGACCTAGGGGAAGCCAAGATGGGGTGACTTGTGTGGCTCGGACCAGGTTCTGTTACCTAGAATCCTTTGCAAACCTCAAAATTTGGCTTAAAAAACACATGTTCCTCAAATTTCTGTGGCAGAAAGTTCTGGAATCTGAGAGGAGCCACAAATTTCCTTCCACCCAGCGTTCCCCTAAGTCTCCCGATAAAAATGATACCTCACTTGTGTGGGTAGGCCTAGCGCCCGCGACAGGAAACGCCCCAAAGCGCAACGTGCACACATCCAATTTTTTGAAAGAAAACAGAGGTGTTTTTTGCAAAGTGCCTACCTGTAGATTTTGGCCTCTAGCTCAGCCGGCACCTAGGGAAACCTACCAAACCTGTGCATTTCTGAAAACTAGAGACCTAGGGGAATCCAAGATGGGGTGACTTGTGTGGCTCGGACCAGGTTCTGTTACCCAGAATCCTTTGCAAACCTCAAAATTTGGCTAAAAAAACACATGTTCCTCACATTTCTGTGGCAGAAAGTTCTGGAATCTGAGAGGAGCAACAAATTTCCTTCCACCCAGCGTTCCCCCAAGTCTCCCGATAAAAATGATACCGCACTTGTATGGGTAGGCCTAGCGCCCGTGACAGGAAATGCCCCAAAGCGCAACGTGGACACATCCAAATTTTTGAAAGAAAACAGAGTTTTTTTTTGCAAAGTGCCTACCTGTAGATTTTGGCCTCCAGCTCAGCCGGCACCTAGGGAAACCTACCAAACCTGTGCATTTCTGAAAACTAGAGACCTAGGGGAATCCAAGATGGGGTGACTTTTGTGGCTCGGACCAGGATCTGTTACCCAGAATCCTTTGCAAACTTCAAAATTTGGCTAAAAAAACACATGTTCCTCACATTTCTGTGGCAGAAAGTTCTGGAATCTGAGAGGAGCCACAAATTTCCTTCCACCCAGCGTTTCCCCAAGTCTCCCGATAAAAATGATACCTCACTTGTGTGGGTAGGCCTAGCGCCCGCGACAGGAAACGCCCCAAAGCGCAACGTGGACACATCCAATTTTTTGAAAGAAAGCAGAGGTGTTTTTTGCAAAGTGCCTACCTGTAGATTTTGACCTCTAGCTCAGCCGGCACCTAGGGAAACCTACCAAACCTGTGCATTTCTGAAAACTAGAGACCTAGGGGAATCCAAGATGGGGTGACTTGTGTGGCTCGGACCAGATTCTCTTACCCAGAATCGTTTGCAAACCTCAAAATTTGGCTAAAAAAACACATGTTCCTCACATTTCTGTGGCAGAAAGTTCTGGAATCTGAGAGGAGCATATATTTCCTTCCACCCAGCGTTCCCCCAAGTCTCCCGATAAAAATGATACCTCACTGGTGTGAGTAGGCCTAGCGCCCGCGACAGGAAACGCCCCAAAGCGCAACGTGGACACATCCAATTTTTTGAAAGAAAACAGAGGTGTTTTTTGCAAAGTGCCTACCTGTAGATTTTGACCTCTAGCTCAGCCAGCACCTAGGGAAACCTACCAAACCCGTGCATTTCTGAAAACTAGAGACCTAGGGGAATCCAAGATGGGGTGACTTGTGTGGCTCGGAACAGGTTCTGTTACCCAGAATCCTTTGCAAACTTCAAAATTTGGCTAAAAAAACACATGTTCCTCACATTTCTGTGGCAGAAAGTTCTGGAATCTGAGAGGAGCCACAAATTTCCTTCCACCCAGCGTTCCCCAAGTCTCCCGATAAAAATGATACCTCACTTGTGTGGGTAGGCCTAGCGCCAGTGACAGGAAACGCCCCAAAGCGCAACACGGACACTTCCAAATTTTTGAAAGAAAACAGAGGTGTTTTTTGCAAAGTGCCTACCTGTAGATTTTGGCCTCTAGCTCAGCCGGCACCTAGGGAAACCTACCAAACCTGTGCATTTCTGAAAACTAGAGACCTAGGGGAATCCAAGATGGGGTGACTTGTGTGGCTCGGACCAGGTTCTGTTACCCTGAATCCTTTGCAAACCTCAAAATTTGGCTAAAAAAACACATGTTCCTCACATTTCTGTGGCAGAATGTTCTGGAATCTGAGAGGAGCAACAAATTTCCTTCCACCCAGCGTTCCCCCAAGTCTCCCGATAAAAATGATACCGCACTTGTATGGGTAGGCCTAGCGCCCGTGACAGGAAATGCCCCAAAGCGCAACGTGGACACATCTAAATTTTTGAAAGAAAACAGAGGTTTTTTTTGCAAAGTGCCTACCTGTAGATTTTGGCCTCCAGCTCAGCCGGCACCTAGGGAAACCTACCAAACCTGTGCATTTCTGAAAACTAGAGACCTAGGGGAATCCAAGATGGGGTGACTTGTGTGGCTCGGACCAGGTTCTGTTACCCAGAATCCTTTGCAAACTTCAAAATTTGGCTAAAAAAACACATGTTCCTCACATTTCTGTGGCAGAAAGTTCTGGAATCTGAGAGGAGCCACAAATTTCCTTCCACCCAGCGTTTCCCCAAGTCTCTCGATAAAAATGATACCTCACTTGTGTGGGTAGGCCTAGCGCCCGCGACAGGAAACGCCCCAAAGCGCAACGTGGACACATCAAATTTTTTTTAAGAAAACAGAGGTGTTTTTTGCAAAATGCCTACCTGTAGATTTTGGCCTCTAGCTCAGCCGGCACCTAGGGAAACCTACCAAACCTGTGCATTTCTGAAAACTAGAGACCTAGGGGAATCCAAGATGGGGTGACTTGTGTGGCTCGGACCAGGTTCTCTTACCCAGAATCGTTTGCAAACCTCAAAATTTGGCTAAAAAAACACATGTTCCTCACATTTCTGTGGCAGAAAGTTCTGGAATCTCAGAGGAGCCACAAATTTCCTTCCACCCAGCGTTCCCCCAAGTCTCCCGATAAAAATGATACCTCACTGGTGTGAGTAGGCCTAGCGCCCGCGACAGGAAACGCCCCAAAGCGCAACGTGGACACATCCAATTTTTTGAAAGAAAACAGAGGTGTTTTTTGCAAAGTGCCTACCTGTAGATTTTGACCTCTAGCTCAGCCAGCACCTACGGAAACCTACCAAACCTGTGCATTTCTGAAAACTAGAGACCTAGGGGAATCCAAGATGGGGTGACTTGTGTGGCTCGGACCAGGTTCTGTTACCTAGAATCCTTTGCAAACCTCAAAATTTGGCTTAAAAAACACACGTTCCTCACATTTCTATGGCAGAAAGTTCTGGAATCTGAGAGGAGCCACAAATTTCCTTCCACCCAGCGTTTCCCCAAGTCTCCCGATAAAAATGATACCTCACTTGTGTTGGTAGGCCTAGCGCCCGCGACAGGAAACGCCCCAAAGCGCAACGTGGACACATCAAAATTTTTTAAAGAAAACAGAGGTGTTTTTTGCAAAGTGCCTACCTGTAGATTTTGGCCTCTAGCTCAGCCGGCACCTAGGGAAATCTACCAAACCTGTGCATTTCTGAAAACTAGAGACCTAGGGGAATCCAAGATGGGGTGACTTGTGTGGCTCGGACCAGGTTCTCTTACCCAGAATCGTTTGCAAACCTCAAAATTTGGCTAAAAAAACACATGTTCCTCACATTTCTGTGGGAGAAAGTTCTGGAATCTGAGAGGAGCCACAAATTTCCTTCCACCCAGCGTTCCCCCAAGTCTCCCGATAAAAATGATACCTCACTGGTGTGAGTAGGCCTAGCGCCCGCGACAGGAAACGCCCCAAAGAGCAACGTGGACACATCCAATTTTTTGAAAGAAAACAGAGGTGTTTTTTGCAAAGTGCCTACCTGTAGATTTTGACCTCTAGCTCAGCCGGCACCTAGGGAAACCTACCAAACCTGTGCATTTCTGAAAACTAGAGACCTAGGGGAATCCAAGATGGGGTGACTTGTGTGGCTCGGACCAGGTTCTGTTACCTAGAATCCTTTGCAAACCTCAAAATTTGGCTTAAAAAACACACGTTCCTCAAATTTCTGTGGCAGAAAGTTTTGGAATCTGAGAGGAGCCACAAATTTTCTTCCACCCAGCGTTCCCCTAAGTCTCCCGATAAAAATGATACCTCACTTGTGTGGGTAGGCCTAGCGCCCGCGACAGGAAACGCCCCAAAGCGCAACGTGCACACATCCAATTTTTTGAAAGAAAACAGAGGTGTTTTTTGCAAAGTGCCTACCTGTAGATTTTGGCCTCTAGCTCAGCCGGCACCTAGGGAAACCTACCAAACCTGTGCATTTCTGAAAACTAGAGACCTAGGGGAATCCAAGATGGGGTGACTTGTGTGGCTCGGACCAGGTTCTGTTACCTAGAATCCTTTGCAAACCTCAAAATTTGGCTTAAAAAACACATGTTCCTCACATTTCTGTGGCAGAAAGTTCTGGAATCTGAGAGGAGCCACAAATTTCCTTCCACCCAGCGTTTCCCTAAGTCTCCGGATAAAAATGATACCTCACTTGTGTGGGTAGGCCTAGCGCCCGTGACAGGAAATGCCCCAAAGCGCAACGTGGACACATCCAAATTTTTGAAAGAAAACAGAGGTTTTTTTTGCAAAGTGCCTACCTGTAGATTTTGGCCTCCAGCTCAGCCGGCACCTAGGGAAACCTACCAAACCTGTGCATTTCTGAAAACTAGAGACCTAGGGGAATCCAAGATGGGGTGACTTTTGTGGCTCGGACCAGGTTCTGTTACCCAGAATCCTTTGCAAACTTCAAAATTTGGCTAAAAAAACACATGTTCCTCACATTTCTGTGGCAGAAAGTTCTGGAATCTGAGAGGAGCCACAAATTTCCTTCCACCCAGCGTTTCCCCAAGTCTCCCGATAAAAATTATACCTCACTTGTGTGGGTAGGCCTAGCGCCCGCGACAGGAAACGCCCCAAAGCGCAACGTGGACACATCCAATTTTTTGAAAGAAAACAGAGGTGTTTTTTGCAAAGTGCCTACCTGTAGATTTTGACCTCTAGCTCAGCCGGCACCTAGGGAAACCTACCAAACCTGTGCATTTCTGAAAACTAGAGACCTAGGGGAATCCAAGATGGGGTGACTTGTGTGGCTCGGACCAGGTTCTCTTACCCAGAATCGTTTGCAAACCTCAAAATTTGGCTAAAAAAACACATGTTCCTCACATTTCTGTGGCAGAAAGTTTTGGAATCTGAGAGGAGCCACAAATTTCCTTCCACCCAGCGTTCCCCCAAGTCTCCCGATAAAAATGATACCTCACTGGTGTGAGTAGGCCTAGCGCCCGCGACAGGAAACGCCCCAAAGCGCAACGTGGACACATCCAATTTTTTGAAAGAAAACAGAGGTGTTTTTTGCAAAGTGCCTACCTGTAGATTTTGACCTCTAGCTCAGCCGGCACCTAGGGAAACCTACCAAACCTGTGCATTTCTGAAAACTAGAGACCTAGGGGAAGCCAAGATGGGGTGACTTGTGTGGCTCGGACCAGGTTCTGTTACCTAGAATCCTTTGCAAACCTCAAAATTTGGCTTAAAAAACACATGTTCCTCAAATTTCTGTGGCAGAAAGTTCTGGAATCTGAGAGGAGCCACAAATTTCCTTCCACCCAGCGTTCCCCTAAGTCTCCCGATAAAAATGATACCTCACTTGTGTGGGTAGGCCTAGCGCCCGCGACAGGAAACGCCCCAAAGCGCAACGTGCACACATCCAATTTTTTGAAAGAAAACAGAGGTGTTTTTTGCAAAGTGCCTACCTGTAGATTTTGGCCTCTAGCTCAGCCGGCACCTAGGGAAACCTACCAAACCTGTGCATTTCTGAAAACTAGAGACCTAGGGGAATCCAAGATGGGGTGACTTGTGTGGCTCGGACCAGGTTCTGTTACCCAGAATCCTTTGCAAACCTCAAAATTTGGCTAAAAAAACACATGTTCCTCACATTTCTGTGGCAGAAAGTTCTGGAATCTGAGAGGAGCAACAAATTTCCTTCCACCCAGCGTTCCCCCAAGTCTCCCGATAAAAATGATACCGCACTTGTATGGGTAGGCCTAGCGCCCGTGACAGGAAATGCCCCAAAGCGCAACGTGGACACATCCAAATTTTTGAAAGAAAACAGAGTTTTTTTTTGCAAAGTGCCTACCTGTAGATTTTGGCCTCCAGCTCAGCCGGCACCTAGGGAAACCTACCAAACCTGTGCATTTCTGAAAACTAGAGACCTAGGGGAATCCAAGATGGGGTGACTTTTGTGGCTCGGACCAGGATCTGTTACCCAGAATCCTTTGCAAACTTCAAAATTTGGCTAAAAAAACACATGTTCCTCACATTTCTGTGGCAGAAAGTTCTGGAATCTGAGAGGAGCCACAAATTTCCTTCCACCCAGCGTTTCCCCAAGTCTCCCGATAAAAATGATACCTCACTTGTGTGGGTAGGCCTAGCGCCCGCGACAGGAAACGCCCCAAAGCGCAACGTGGACACATCCAATTTTTTGAAAGAAAGCAGAGGTGTTTTTTGCAAAGTGCCTACCTGTAGATTTTGACCTCTAGCTCAGCCGGCACCTAGGGAAACCTACCAAACCTGTGCATTTCTGAAAACTAGAGACCTAGGGGAATCCAAGATGGGGTGACTTGTGTGGCTCGGACCAGATTCTCTTACCCAGAATCGTTTGCAAACCTCAAAATTTGGCTAAAAAAACACATGTTCCTCACATTTCTGTGGCAGAAAGTTCTGGAATCTGAGAGGAGCATATATTTCCTTCCACCCAGCGTTCCCCCAAGTCTCCCGATAAAAATGATACCTCACTGGTGTGAGTAGGCCTAGCGCCCGCGACAGGAAACGCCCCAAAGCGCAACGTGGACACATCCAATTTTTTGAAAGAAAACAGAGGTGTTTTTTGCAAAGTGCCTACCTGTAGATTTTGACCTCTAGCTCAGCCAGCACCTAGGGAAACCTACCAAACCCGTGCATTTCTGAAAACTAGAGACCTAGGGGAATCCAAGATGGGGTGACTTGTGTGGCTCGGAACAGGTTCTGTTACCCAGAATCCTTTGCAAACTTCAAAATTTGGCTAAAAAAACACATGTTCCTCACATTTCTGTGGCAGAAAGTTCTGGAATCTGAGAGGAGCCACAAATTTCCTTCCACCCAGCGTTCCCCAAGTCTCCCGATAAAAATGATACCTCACTTGTGTGGGTAGGCCTAGCGCCAGTGACAGGAAACGCCCCAAAGCGCAACACGGACACTTCCAAATTTTTGAAAGAAAACAGAGGTGTTTTTTGCAAAGTGCCTACCTGTAGATTTTGGCCTCTAGCTCAGCCGGCACCTAGGGAAACCTACCAAACCTGTGCATTTCTGAAAACTAGAGACCTAGGGGAATCCAAGATGGGGTGACTTGTGTGGCTCGGACCAGGTTCTGTTACCCTGAATCCTTTGCAAACCTCAAAATTTGGCTAAAAAAACACATGTTCCTCACATTTCTGTGGCAGAATGTTCTGGAATCTGAGAGGAGCAACAAATTTCCTTCCACCCAGCGTTCCCCCAAGTCTCCCGATAAAAATGATACCGCACTTGTATGGGTAGGCCTAGCGCCCGTGACAGGAAATGCCCCAAAGCGCAACGTGGACACATCTAAATTTTTGAAAGAAAACAGAGGTTTTTTTTGCAAAGTGCCTACCTGTAGATTTTGGCCTCCAGCTCAGCCGGCACCTAGGGAAACCTACCAAACCTGTGCATTTCTGAAAACTAGAGACCTAGGGGAATCCAAGATGGGGTGACTTGTGTGGCTCGGACCAGGTTCTGTTACCCAGAATCCTTTGCAAACTTCAAAATTTGGCTAAAAAAACACATGTTCCTCACATTTCTGTGGCAGAAAGTTCTGGAATCTGAGAGGAGCCACAAATTTCCTTCCACCCAGCGTTTCCCCAAGTCTCTCGATAAAAATGATACCTCACTTGTGTGGGTAGGCCTAGCGCCCGCGACAGGAAACGCCCCAAAGCGCAACGTGGACACATCAAATTTTTTTTAAGAAAACAGAGGTGTTTTTTGCAAAATGCCTACCTGTAGATTTTGGCCTCTAGCTCAGCCGGCACCTAGGGAAACCTACCAAACCTGTGCATTTCTGAAAACTAGAGACCTAGGGGAATCCAAGATGGGGTGACTTGTGTGGCTCGGACCAGGTTCTCTTACCCAGAATCGTTTGCAAACCTCAAAATTTGGCTAAAAAAACACATGTTCCTCACATTTCTGTGGCAGAAAGTTCTGGAATCTCAGAGGAGCCACAAATTTCCTTCCACCCAGCGTTCCCCCAAGTCTCCCGATAAAAATGATACCTCACTGGTGTGAGTAGGCCTAGCGCCCGCGACAGGAAACGCCCCAAAGCGCAACGTGGACACATCCAATTTTTTGAAAGAAAACAGAGGTGTTTTTTGCAAAGTGCCTACCTGTAGATTTTGACCTCTAGCTCAGCCAGCACCTACGGAAACCTACCAAACCTGTGCATTTCTGAAAACTAGAGACCTAGGGGAATCCAAGATGGGGTGACTTGTGTGGCTCGGACCAGGTTCTGTTACCTAGAATCCTTTGCAAACCTCAAAATTTGGCTTAAAAAACACACGTTCCTCACATTTCTATGGCAGAAAGTTCTGGAATCTGAGAGGAGCCACAAATTTCCTTCCACCCAGCGTTTCCCCAAGTCTCCCGATAAAAATGATACCTCACTTGTGTTGGTAGGCCTAGCGCCCGCGACAGGAAACGCCCCAAAGCGCAACGTG
Organism: Pleurodeles waltl; assembly: GCF_031143425.1. NCBI lineage: Eukaryota > Metazoa > Chordata > Amphibia > Caudata > Salamandridae > Pleurodeles > Pleurodeles waltl. Next base: position 1,274,368,666 of record NC_090446.1, on the reverse strand, counting down.
GACACATCAAAATTTTTTAAAGAAAACAGAGGTGTTTTTTGCAAAGTGCCTACCTGTAGATTTTGGCCTCTAGCTCAGCCGGCACCTAGGGAAATCTACCAAACCTGTGCATTTCTGAAAACTAGAGACCTAGGGGAATCCAAGATGGGGTGACTTGTGTGGCTCGGACCAGGTTCTCTTACCCAGAATCGTTTGCAAACCTCAAAATTTGGCTAAAAAAACACATGTTCCTCACATTTCTGTGGGAGAAAGTTCTGGAATCTGAGAGGAGCCACAAATTTCCTTCCACCCAGCGTTCCCCCAAGTCTCCCGATAAAAATGATACCTCACTGGTGTGAGTAGGCCTAGCGCCCGCGACAGGAAACGCCCCAAAGAGCAACGTGGACACATCCAATTTTTTGAAAGAAAACAGAGGTGTTTTTTGCAAAGTGCCTACCTGTAGATTTTGACCTCTAGCTCAGCCGGCACCTAGGGAAACCTACCAAACCTGTGCATTTCTGAAAACTAGAGACCTAGGGGAATCCAAGATGGGGTGACTTGTGTGGCTCGGACCAGGTTCTGTTACCTAGAATCCTTTGCAAACCTCAAAATTTGGCTTAAAAAACACACGTTCCTCAAATTTCTGTGGCAGAAAGTTTTGGAATCTGAGAGGAGCCACAAATTTTCTTCCACCCAGCGTTCCCCTAAGTCTCCCGATAAAAATGATACCTCACTTGTGTGGGTAGGCCTAGCGCCCGCGACAGGAAACGCCCCAAAGCGCAACGTGCACACATCCAATTTTTTGAAAGAAAACAGAGGTGTTTTTTGCAAAGTGCCTACCTGTAGATTTTGGCCTCTAGCTCAGCCGGCACCTAGGGAAACCTACCAAACCTGTGCATTTCTGAAAACTAGAGACCTAGGGGAATCCAAGATGGGGTGACTTGTGTGGCTCGGACCAGGTTCTGTTACCTAGAATCCTTTGCAAACCTCAAAATTTGGCTTAAAAAACACATGTTCCTCACATTTCTGTGGCAGAAAGTTCTGGAATCTGAGAGGAGCCACAAATTTCCTTCCACCCAGCGTTTCCCTAAGTCTCCGGATAAAAATGATACCTCACTTGTGTGGGTAGGCCTAGCGCCCGCGACAGGAAACGCCCCAAAGCGCAACGTGGACACATCCAAATTTTTGAAAGAAAACAGAGGTGTTTTTTGCAAAGTGCCTACCTGTAGATTTTGGCCTCTAGCTCAGCCGGCACCTAGGGAAACCTACCAAACCTGTGCATTTCTGAAAACTAGAGACCTAGGGGAATCCAAGATGGGGTGACTTGTGTGGCTCGGACCAGGTTCTGTTACCCAGAATCGTTTCCAAACCTCAAAATTTGGCTAAAAAAACACATGTTCCTCACATTTCTGTGGCAGAATGTTCTGGAATCTGAGAGGAGCAACAAATTTCCTTCCACCCAGCGTTCCCCCAAGTCTCCCGATAAAAATGATACCGCACTTGTATGGGTAGGCCTAGCGCCCGTGACAGGAAATGCCCCAAAGCGCAACGTGGACACATCCAAATTTTTGAAAGAAAACAGAGGTTTTTTTTGCAAAGTGCCTACCTGTAGATTTTGGCCTCCAGCTCAGCCGGCACCTAGGGAAACCTACCAAACCTGTGCATTTCTGAAAACTAGAGACCTAGGGGAATCCAAGATGGGGTGACTTGTGTGGCTCGGACCAGGTTCTGTTACCCAGAATCCTTTGCAAACTTCAAAATTTGGCTAAAAAAACACATGTTACTCACATTTCTGTGGCAGAAAGTTCTGGAATCTGAGAGGAGCCACAAATTTCCTTCCACCCAGCGTTTCCCCAAGTCTCTCGATAAAAATGATACCTCACTTGTGTGGGTAGGCCTAGCGCCCGCGACAGGAAACGCCCCAAAGCGCAACGTGGACACATCAAATTTTTTTTAAGAAAACAGAGGTGTTTTTTGCAAAGTGCCTACCTGTAGATTTTGGCCTCTAGCTCAGCCGGCACCTAGGGAAACCTACCAAACCTGTGCATTTCTGAAAACTAGAGACCTAGGGGAATCCAAGATGGGGTGACTTGTGTGGCTCGGACCAGGTTCTCTTACCCAGAATCGTTTGCAAACCTCAAAATTTGGCTAAAAAAACACATGTTCCTCACATTTCTGTGGCAGAAAGTTCTGGAATCTCAGAGGAGCCACAAATTTCCTTCCACCCAGCGTTCCCCCAAGTCTCCCGATAAAAATGATACCTCACTGGTGTGAGTAGGCCTAGCGCCCGCGACAGGAAACGCCCCAAAGCGCAACGTGGACACATCCAATTTTTTAAAAGAAAACAGAGGTGTTTTTTGCAAAGTGCCTACCTGTAGATTTTGACCTCTAGCTCAGCCGGCACCTACGGAAACCTACCAAACCTGTGCATTTCTGAAAACTAGAGACCTAGGGGAATCCAAGATGGGGTGACTTGTGTGGCTCGGACCAGGTTCTGTTACCTAGAATCCTTTGCAAACCTCAAAATTTGGCTTAAAAAACACACGTTCCTCACATTTCTATGGCAGAAAGTTCTGGAATCTGAGAGGAGCCACAAATTTCCTTCCACCCAGCGTTTCCCCAAGTCTCCCGATAAAAATGATACCTCACTTGTGTGGGTAGGCCTAGCGCCCGCGACAGGAAACGCCCCAAAGCGCAACGTGGACACATCAACATTTTTTAAAGAAAACAGAGGTGTTTTTTGCAAAGTGCCTACCTGTAGATTTTGGCCTCTAGCTCAGCCGGCACCTAGGGAAATCTACCTAACCTGTGCATTTCTGAAAACTAGAGACCTAGGGGAATCCAAGATGGGGTGACTTGTGTGGCTCGGACCAGGTTCTCTTACCCAGAATCGTTTGCAAACCTCAAAATTTGGCTAAAAAAACACATGTTCCTCACATTTCTGTGGCAGAAAGTTCTGGAATCTGAGAGGACCCACAAATTTCCTTCCACCCAGCGTTCCCCCAAGTCTCCCGATAAAAATGATACCTCACTGGTGTGAGTAGGCCTAGCGCCCGCGACAGGAAACGCCCCAAAGCGCAAAGTGCACACATCCAATTTTTTGAAAGAAAACAGAGGTGTTTTTTGCAAAGTGCCTACCTGTAGATTTTGGCCTCTAGCTCAGCCGGCACCTAGGGAAACCTACCAAACCTGTGCATTTCTGAAAACTAGAGACCTAGGGGAATCCAAGATGGGGTGACTTGTGTGGCTCGGACCAGGTTCTTTTACCTAGAATCCTTTGCAAACCTCAAAATTTGGCTTAAAAAACACACGTTCCTCACATTTCTGTGGCAGAAAGTTCTGGAATCTGAGAGGAGCCACAAATTTCCTTCCACCCAGCGTTTCCCTAAGTCTCCGGATAAAAATGATACCTCACTTGTGTGGGTAGGCCTAGCGCCCGCGACAGGAAACGCCCCAAAGCGCAACGTGGACACATCCAAATTTTTTAAAGAAAACTGAGGTGTTTTTTGCAAAGTGCCTACCTGTAGATTTTGGCCTCTAGCTCAGCCGGCACCTAGGGAAACCTACCAAACCTGTGCATTTCTGAAAACTAGAGACCTAGGGGAATCCAAGATGGGGTGACTTGTGTGGCTCGGACCAGGTTCTCTTACCCAGAATCGTTTCCAAACCTCAAAATTTGGCTAAAAAAACACATGTTCCTCACATTTCTGTGGCAGAAAGTTCTGGAATCTGAGAGGAGCCACAAATTTCCTTCCACCCAGCGTTCCCCCAAGTCTCCCGATAAAAATGATACCGCACTTGTATGGGTAGGCCTAGCGCCCGTGACAGGAAATGCCCCAAAGCGCAATGTGGACACATCCAAATTTTTGAAAGAAAACAGAGGTTTTTTTTGCAAAGTGCCTACCTGTAGATTTTGGCCTCCAGCTCAGCCGGCACCTAGGGAAACCTACCAAACCTGTGCATTTCTGAAAACTAGAGACCTAGGGGAATCCAAGATGGGGTGACTTGTGTGGCTCGGACCACTTTCTGTTACCCAGAATCCTTTGCAAACTTCAAAATTTGGCTAAAAAAACACATGTTCCTCACATTTCTGTGGCAGAAAGTTCTGGAATCTGAGAGGAGCAACAAATTTCCTTCCACCCAGCGTTCCCCCAAGTCTCCCGATAAAAATGATACCCCACTTGTATGGGTAGGCCTAGCGCCCGTGACAGGAAATGCCCCAAAGCGCAACGTGGACACATCCAAATTTTTGAAAGAAAACAGAGGTTTTTTTTGCAAAGTGCCTACCTGTAGATTTTGGCCTCCAGCTCAGCCGGCACCTAGGGAAACCTACCAAACCTGTGCATTTCTGAAAACTAGAGACCTAGGGGAATCCAAGATGGGGTGACTTTTGTGGCTCGGACCAGGTTCTGTTACCCAGAATCCTTTGCAAACTTCAAAATTTGGCTAAAAAAACACATGTTCCTCACATTTCTGTGGCAGAAAGTTCTGGAATCTGAGAGGAGCCACAAATTTCCTTCCACCCAGCGTTTCCCCAAGTCTCCCGATAAAAATTATACCTCACTTGTGTGGGTAGGCCTAGCGCCCGCGACAGGAAACGCCCCAAAGCGCAACGTGGACACATCCAATTTTTTGAAAGAAAACAGAGGTGTTTTTTGCAAAGTGCCTACCTGTAGATTTTGACCTCTAGCTCAGCCGGCACCTAGGGAAACCTACCAAACCTGTGCATTTCTGAAAACTAGAGACCTAGGGGAATCCAAGATGGGGTGACTTGTGTGGCTCGGACCAGGTTCTCTTACCCAGAATCGTTTGCAAACCTCAAAATTTGGCTAAAAAAACACATGTTCCTCACATTTCTGTGGCAGAAAGTTTTGGAATCTGAGAGGAGCAACAAATTTCCTTCCACCCAGCGTTCCCCCAAGTCTCCCGATAAAAATGATACCTCACTGGTGTGAGTAGGCCTAGCGCCCGCGACAGGAAGCGCCCCAAAGCGCAACGTGGACACATCCAATTTTTTGAAAGAAAACAGAGGTGTTTTTTGCAAAGTGCCTACCTGTAGATTTTGACCTCTAGCTCAGCCGGCACCTAGGGAAACCTACCAAACCTGTGCATTTCTGAAAACTAGAGACCTAGGGGAAGCCAAGATGGGGTGACTTGTGTGGCTCGGACCAGGTTCTGTTACCTAGAATCCTTTGCAAACCTCAAAATTTGGCTTAAAAAACACATGTTCCTCAAATTTCTGTGGCAGAAAGTTCTGGAATCTGAGAGGAGCCACAAATTTCCTTCCACCCAGCGTTCCCCTAAGTCTCCCGATAAAAATGATACCTCACTTGTGTGGGTAGGCCTAGCGCCCGCGACAGGAAACGCCCCAAAGCGCAACGTGCACACATCCAATTTTTTGAAAGAAAACAGAGGTGTTTTTTGCAAAGTGCCTACCTGTAGATTTTGGCCTCTAGCTCAGCCGGCACCTAGGGAAACCTACCAAACCTGTGCATTTCTGAAAACTAGAGACCTAGGGGAATCCAAGATGGGGTGACTTGTGTGGCTCCGACCAGGTTCTGTTACCCAGAATCCTTTGCAAACCTCAACATTTGGCTAAAAAAACACATGTTCCTCACATTTCTGTGGCAGAAAGTTCTGGAATCTGAGAGGAGCAACAAATTTCCTTCCACCCAGCGTTCCCCCAAGTCTCCCGATAAAAATGATACCGCACTTGTATGGGTAGGCCTAGCGCCCGTGACAGGAAATGCCCCAAAGCGCAACGTGGACACATCCAAATTTTTGAAAGAAAACAGAGTTTTTTTTTGCAAAGTGCCTACCTGTAGATTTTGGCCTCCAGCTCAGCCGGCACCTAGGGAAACCTACCAAACCTGTGCATTTCTGAAAACTAGAGACCTAGGGGAATCCAAGATGGGGTGACTTTTGTGGCTCGGACCAGGATCTGTTACCCAGAATCCTTTGCAAACTTCAAAATTTGGCTAAAAAAACACATGTTCCTCACATTTCTGTGGCAGAAAGTTCTGGAATCTGAGAGGAGCCACAAATTTCCTTCCACCCAGCGTTTCCCCAAGTCTCCCGATAAAAATGATACCTCACTTGTGTGGGTAGGCCTAGCGCCCGCGACAGGAAACGCCCCAAAGCGCAACGTGGACACATCCAATTTTTTGAAAGAAAGCAGAGGTGTTTTTTGCAAAGTGCCTACCTGTAGATTTTGACCTCTAGCTCAGCCGGCACCTAGGGAAACCTACCAAACCTGTGCATTTCTGAAAACTAGAGACCTAGGGGAATCCAAGATGGGGTGACTTGTGTGGCTCGGACCAGATTCTCTTACCCAGAATCGTTTGCAAACCTCAAAATTTGGCTAAAAAAACACATGTTCCTCACATTTCTGTGGCAGAAAGTTCTGGAATCTGAGAGGAGCATATATTTCCTTCCACCCAGCGTTCCCCCAAGTCTCCCGATAAAAATGATACCTCACTGGTGTGAGTAGGCCTAGCGCCCGCGACAGGAAACGCCCCAAAGCGCAACGTGGACACATCCAATTTTTTGAAAGAAAACAGAGGTGTTTTTTGCAAAGTGCCTACCTGTAGATTTTGACCTCTAGCTCAGCCAGCACCTAGGGAAACCTACCAAACCCGTGCATTTCTGAAAACTAGAGACCTAGGGGAATCCAAGATGGGGTGACTTGTGTGGCTCGGAACAGGTTCTGTTACCCAGAATCCTTTGCAAACTTCAAAATTTGGCTAAAAAAACACATGTTCCTCACATTTCTGTGGCAGAAAGTTCTGGAATCTGAGAGGAGCCACAAATTTCCTTCCACCCAGCGTTCCCCAAGTCTCCCGATAAAAATGATACCTCACTTGTGTGGGTAGGCCTAGCGCCAGTGACAGGAAACGCCCCAAAGCGCAACACGGACACTTCCAAATTTTTGAAAGAAAACAGAGGTGTTTTTTGCAAAGTGCCTACCTGTAGATTTTGGCCTCTAGCTCAGCCGGCACCTAGGGAAACCTACCAAACCTGTGCATTTCTGAAAACTAGAGACCTAGGGGAATCCAAGATGGGGTGACTTGTGTGGCTCGGACCAGGTTCTGTTACCCAGAATCCTTTGCAAACCTCAAAATTTGGCTAAAAAAACACATGTTCCTCACATTTCTGTGGCAGAATGTTCTGGAATCTGAGAGGAGCAACAAATTTCCTTCCACCCAGCGTTCCCCCAAGTCTCCCGATAAAAATGATACCGCACTTGTATGGGTAGGCCTAGCGCCCGTGACAGGAAATGCCCCAAAGCGCAACGTGGACACATCTAAATTTTTGAAAGAAAACAGAGGTTTTTTTTGCAAAGTGCCTACCTGTAGATTTTGGCCTCCAGCTCAGCCGGCACCTAGGGAAACCTACCAAACCTGTGCATTTCTGAAAACTAGAGACCTAGGGGAATCCAAGATGGGGTGACTTGTGTGGCTCGGACCAGGTTCTGTTACCCAGAATCCTTTGCAAACTTCAAAATTTGGCTAAAAAAACACATGTTCCTCACATTTCTGTGGCAGAAAGTTCTGGAATCTGAGAGGAGCCACAAATTTCCTTCCACCCAGCGTTTCCCCAAGTCTCTCGATAAAAATGATACCTCACTTGTGTGGGTAGGCCTAGCGCCCGCGACAGGAAACGCCCCAAAGCGCAACGTGGACACATCAAATTTTTTTAAAGAAAACAGAGGTGTTTTTTGCAAAATGCCTACCTGTAGATTTTGGCCTCTAGCTCAGCCGGCACCTAGGGAAACCTACCAAACCTGTGCATTTCTGAAAACTAGAGACCTAGGGGAATCCAAGATGGGGTGACTTGTGTGGCTCGGACCAGGTTCTCTTACCCAGAATCGTTTGCAAACCTCAAAATTTGGCTAAAAAAACACATGTTCCTCACATTTCTGTGGCAGAAAGTTCTGGAATCTCAGAGGAGCCACAAATTTCCTTCCACCCAGCGTTCCCCCAAGTCTCCCGATAAAAATGATACCTCACTGGTGTGAGTAGGCCTAGCGCCCGCGACAGGAAACGCCCCAAAGCGCAACGTGGACACATCCAATTTTTTGAAAGAAAACAGAGGTGTTTTTTGCAAAGTGCCTACCTGTAGATTTTGACCTCTAGCTCAGCCAGCACCTACGGAAACCTACCAAACCTGTGCATTTCTGAAAACTAGAGACCTAGGGGAATCCAAGATGGGGTGACTTGTGTGGCTCGGACCAGGTTCTGTTACCTAGAATCCTTTGCAAACCTCAAAATTTGGCTTAAAAAACACACGTTCCTCACATTTCTATGGCAGAAAGTTCTGGAATCTGAGAGGAGCCACAAATTTCCTTCCACCCAGCGTTTCCCCAAGTCTCCCGATAAAAATGATACCTCACTTGTGTTGGTAGGCCTAGCGCCCGCGACAGGAAACGCCCCAAAGCGCAACGTGGACACATCAAAATTTTTTAAAGAAAACAGAGGTGTTTTTTGCAAAGTGCCTACCTGTAGATTTTGGCCTCTAGCTCAGCCGGCACCTAGGGAAATCTACCAAACCTGTGCATTTCTGAAAACTAGAGAACTAGGGGAATCCAAGATGGGGTGACTTGTGTGGCTCGGACCAGGTTCTCTTACCCAGAATCGTTTGCAAACCTCAAAATTTGGCTAAAAAAACACATGTTCCTCACATTTCTGTGGGAGAAAGTTCTGGAATCTGAGAGGAGCCACAAATTTCCTTCCACCCAGCGTTCCCCCAAGTCTCCCGATAAAAATGATACCTCACTGGTGTGAGTAGGCCTAGCGCCCGCGACAGGAAACGCCCCAAAGAGCAACGTGGACACATCCAATTTTTTGAAAGAAAACAGAGGTGTTTTTTGCAAAGTGCCTACCTGTAGATTTTGACCTCTAGCTCAGCCGGCACCTAGGGAAACCTACCAAACCTGTGCATTTCTGAAAACTAGAGACCTAGGGGAATCCAAGATGGGGTGACTTGTGTGGCTCGGACCAGGTTCTGTTACCTAGAATCCTTTGCAAACCTCAAAATTTGGCTTAAAAAACACACGTTCCTCAAATTTCTGTGGCAGAAAGTTTTGGAATCTGAGAGGAGCCACAAATTTTCTTCCACCCAGCGTTCCCCTAAGTCTCCCGATAAAAATGATACCTCACTTGTGTGGGTAGGCCTAGCGCCCGCGACAGGAAACGCCCCAAAGCGCAACGTGCACACATCCAATTTTTTGAAAGAAAACAGAGGTGTTTTTTGCAAAGTGCCTACCTGTAGATTTTGGCCTCTAGCTCAGCCGGCACCTAGGGAAACCTACCAAACCTGTGCATTTCTGAAAACTAGAGACCTAGGGGAATCCAAGATGGGGTGACTTGTGTGGCTCGGACCAGGTTCTGTTACCTAGAATCCTTTGCAAACCTCAAAATTTGGCTTAAAAAACACATGTTCCTCACATTTCTGTGGCAGAAAGTTCTGGAATCTGAGAGGAGCCACAAATTTCCTTCCACCCAGCGTTTCCCTAAGTCTCCGGATAAAAATGATACCTCACTTGTGTGGGTAGGCCTAGCGCCCGCGACAGGAAACGCCCCAAAGCGCAACGTGGACACATCCAAATTTTTGAAAGAAAACAGAGGTGTTTTTTGCAAAGTGCCTACCTGTAGATTTTGGCCTCTAGCTCAGCCGGCACCTAGGGAAACCTACCAAACCTGTGCATTTCTGAAAACTAGAGACCTAGGGGAATCCAAGATGGGGTGACTTGTGTGGCTCGGACCAGGTTCTGTTACCCAGAATCGTTTCCAAACCTCAAAATTTGGCTAAAAAAACACATGTTCCTCACATTTCTGTGGCAGAATGTTCTGGAATCTGAGAGGAGCAACAAATTTCCTTCCACCCAGCGTTCCCCCAAGTCTCCCGATAAAAATGATACCGCACTTGTATGGGTAGGCCTAGCGCCCGTGACAGGAAACGCCCCAAAGCGCAACGTGGACACATCCAAATTTTTGAAAGAAAACAGAGGTTTTTTTTGCAAAGTGCCTACCTGTAGATTTTGGCCTCCAGCTCAGCCGGCACCTAGGGAAACCTACCAAACCTGTGCATTTCTGAAAACTAGAGACCTAGGGGAATCCAAGATGGGGTGACTTGTGTGGCTCGGACCAGGTTCTGTTACCCAGAATCCTTTGCAAACTTCAAAATTTGGCTAAAAAAACACATGTTACTCACATTTCTGTGGCAGAAAGTTCTGGAATCTGAGAGGAGCCACAAATTTCCTTCCACCCAGCGTTTCCCCAAGTCTCTCGATAAAAATGATACCTCACTTGTGTGGGTAGGCCTAGCGCCCGCGACAGGAAACGCCCCAAAGCGCAACGTGGACACATCAAATTTTTTTTAAGAAAACAGAGGTGTTTTTTGCAAAGTGCCTACCTGTAGATTTTGGCCTCTAGCTCAGCCGGCACCTAGGGAAACCTACCAAACCTGTGCATTTCTGAAAACTAGAGACCTAGGGGAATCCAAGATGGGGTGACTTGTGTGGCTCGGACCAGGTTCTCTTACCCAGAATCGTTTGCAAACCTCAAAATTTGGCTAAAAAAACACATGTTCCTCACATTTCTGTGGCAGAAAGTTCTGGAATCTCAGAGGAGCCACAAATTTCCTTCCACCCAGCGTTCCCCCAAGTCTCCCGATAAAAATGATACCTCACTGGTGTGAGTAGGCCTAGCGCCCGCGACAGGAAACGCCCCAAAGCGCAACGTGGACACATCCAATTTTTTAAAAGAAAACAGAGGTGTTTTTTGCAAAGTGCCTACCTGTAGATTTTGACCTCTAGCTCAGCCGGCACCTACGGAAACCTACCAAACCTGTGCATTTCTGAAAACTAGAGACCTAGGGGAATCCAAGATGGGGTGACTTGTGTGGCTCGGACCAGGTTCTGTTACCTAGAATCCTTTGCAAACCTCAAAATTTGGCTTAAAAAACACACGTTCCTCACATTTCTATGGCAGAAAGTTCTGGAATCTGAGAGGAGCCACAAATTTCCTTCCACCCAGCGTTTCCCCAAGTCTCCCGATAAAAATGATACCTCACTTGTGTGGGTAGGCCTAGCGCCCGCGACAGGAAACGCCCCAAAGCGCAACGTGGACACATCAACATTTTTTAAAGAAAACAGAGGTGTTTTTTGCAAAGTGCCTACCTGTAGATTTTGGCCTCTAGCTCAGCCGGCACCTAGGGAAATCTACCTAACCTGTGCATTTCTGAAAACTAGAGACCTAGGGGAATCCAAGATGGGGTGACTTGTGTGGCTCGGACCAGGTTCTCTTACCCAGAATCGTTTGCAAACCTCAAAATTTGGCTAAAAAAACACATGTTCCTCACATTTCTGTGGCAGAAAGTTCTGGAATCTGAGAGGAGCCACAAATTTCCTTCCACCCAGCGTTCCCCCAAGTCTCCCGATAAAAATGATACCTCACTGGTGTGAGTAGGCCTAGCGCCCGCGACAGGAAACGCCCCAAAGCGCAACGTGCACACATCCAATTTTTTGAAAGAAAACAGAGGTGTTTTTTGCAAAGTGCCTACCTGTAGATTTTGGCCTCTAGCTCAGCCGGCACCTAGGGAAACCTACCAAACCTGTGCATTTCTGAAAACTAGAGACCTAGGGGAATCCAAGATGGGGTGACTTGTGTGGCTCGGACCAGGTTCTTTTACCTAGAATCCTTTGCAAACCTCAAAATTTGGCTTAAAAAACACACGTTCCTCACATTTCTGTGGCAGAAAGTTCTGGAATCTGAGAGGAGCCACAAATTTCCTTCCACCCAGCGTTTCCCTAAGTCTCCGGATAAAAATGATACCTCACTTGTGTGGGTAGGCCTAGCGCCCGCGACAGGAAACGCCCCAAAGCGCAACGTGGACACATCCAAATTTTTTAAAGAAAACTGAGGTGTTTTTTGCAAAGTGCCTACCTGTAGATTTTGGCCTCTAGCTCAGCCGGCACCTAGGGAAACCTACCAAACCTGTGCATTTCTGAAAACTAGAGACCTAGGGGAATCCAAGATGGGGTGACTTGTGTGGCTCGGACCAGGTTCTCTTACCCAGAATCGTTTCCAAACCTCAAAATTTGGCTAAAAAAACACATGTTCCTCACATTTCTGTGGCAGAAAGTTCTGGAATCTGAGAGGAGCCACAAATTTCCTTCCACCCAGCGTTCCCCCAAGTCTCCCGATAAAAATGATACCGCACTTGTATGGGTAGGCCTAGCGCCCGTGACAGGAAATGCCCCAAAGCGCAATGTGGACACATCCAAATTTTTGAAAGAAAACAGAGGTTTTTTTTGCAAAGTGCCTACCTGTAGATTTTGGCCTCCAGCTCAGCCGGCACCTAGGGAAACCTACCAAACCTGTGCATTTCTGAAAACTAGAGACCTAGGGGAATCCAAGATGGGGTGACTTGTGTGGCTCGGACCACTTTCTGTTACCCAGAATCCTTTGCAAACTTCAAAATTTGGCTAAAAAAACACATGTTACTCACATTTCTGTGGCAGAAAGTTCTGGAATCTGAGAGGAGCCACAAATTTCCTTCCACCCAGCGTTTCCCCAAGTCTCCCGATAAAAATGATACCTCACTTGTGTGGGTAGGCCTAGCGCCCGCGACAGGAAACGCCCCAAAGCGCAACGTGGACACATCAAAAAAAATTTAAGAAAACAGAGGTGTTTTTTGCAAAGTGCCTACCTGTAGATTTTGGCCTCTAGCTCAGCCGGCACCTAGGGAAACCTACCAAACCTGTGCATTTCTGAAAACTAGAGACCTAGGGGAATCCAAGATGGGGTGACTTGTGTGGCTCGGACCAGGTTCTCTTACCCAGAATCGTTTGCAAACCTCAAAATTTGGCTAAAAAAACACATGTTCCTCACATTTCTGTGGCAGAAAGTTCTGGAATCTGAGAGGAGCCACAAATTTCCTTCCACCCAGCGTTCCCCCAAGTCTCCCGATAAAAATGATACCTCACTGGTGTGAGTAGGCCTAGCGCCCGCGACAGGAAACGCCCCAAAGCGCAACGTGGACACATCCAATTTTTTGAAAGAAAACAGAGGTGTTTTTTGCAAAGTGCCTACCTGTAGATTTTGACCTCTAGCTCAGCCGGCACCTAGGGAAACCTACCAAACCTGTGCATTTCTGAAAACTAGAGACCTAGGGGAATCCAAGATGGGGTGACTTGTGTGGCTCGGACCAGGTTCTGTTACCTAGAATCCTTTGCAAACCTCAAAATTTGGCTTAAAAAACACACGTTCCTCAAATTTCTGTGGCAGAAAGTTCTGGAATCTGAGAGGAGCCACAAATTTCCTTCCAGCCAGCGTTCCCCCAAGTCTCCCGATAAAAATGATACCTCACTTGTGTGGGTAGGCCTAGCGCCCGCGACAGGAAACGCCCCAAAGCGCAAAGTGCACACATCCAATTTTTTTAAAGAAAACAGAGGTGTTTTTTGCAAAGTGCCTACCTGTAGATTTTGGCCTCTAGCTCAGCCGGCACCTAGGGAAACCTACCAAACCTGTGCATTTCTGAAAACTAGAGACCTAGGGGAATCCAAGATGGGGTGACTTGTGTGGCTCGGACCAGGTTCTGTTACCTAGAATCCTTTGCAAACCTCAAAATTTGGCTTAAAAAACACACGTTCCTCACATTTCTGTGGCAGAAAGTTCTGGAATCTGAGAGGAGCCACAAATTTCCTTCCACCCTGCGTTTCCCCAAGTCTCCCGATAAAAATGATACTTCACTTGTGTGGGTAGGCCTAGCGCCCGCGACAGGAAACGCCCCAAAGCGCAACGTGGACACATCAAATTTTTTTTAAGAAAACAGAGGTGTTTTTTGCAAAGTGCCTACCTGTAGATTTTGGCCTCTAGCTCAGCCGGCACCTAGGGAAACCTACCAAACCTGTGCATTTCTGAAAACTAGAGACCTAGGGGAATCCAAGATGGGGTGACTTGTGTGGCTCGGACCAGGTTCTCTTACCCAGAATCGTTTGCAAACCTCAAAATTTGGCTAAAAAAACACATGTTCCTCACATTTCTGTGGCAGAAAGTTCTGGAATCTGAGAGGAGCCACAAATTTCCTTCCACCCAGCGTTCCCCCAAGTCTCCCGATAAAAATGATACCTCACTTGTGTGGGTAGGCCTAGCGCCCGCGACAGGAAACGCCCCAAAGCGCAACGTGGACACATCCAATTTTTTTAAAGAAAACAGAGGTGTTTTTTGCAAAGTGCCTACCTGTAGATTTTGACCTCTAGCTCAGCCGGCACCTAGGGAAACCTACCAAACCCGTGCATTTCTGAAAACTAGAGACCTAGGGGAATCCAAGATGGGGTGACTTGTGTGGCTCGGAACAGGTTCTGTTACCCAGAATCCTTTGCAAACTTCAAAATTTGGCTAAAAAAACACATGTTCCTCACATTTCTGTGGCAGAAAGTTCTAGAATCTGAGAGGAGCCACAAATTTCCTTCCACCCAGCGTTCCCCCAAGCCTCCCGATAAAAATGATACCTCACTTGTGTGGGTAGGCCTAGCGCCCGTGACAGGAAACGCCCCAAAGCGCAACACGGACACATCCAAATTTTTGAAAGAAAACAGAGGTGTTTTTTGCAAAGTGCCTACCTGTAGATTTTGGCCTCTAGCTCAGCCGGCACCTAGGGAAACCTACCAAACCTGTGCATTTCTGAAAACTAGAGACCTAGGGGAATCCAAGATGGGGTGACTTGTGTGGCTCAGACCAGGTTCTGTTACCCAGAATCCTTTGCAAACCTCAAAATTTGGCTAAAAAAACACATGTTCCTCACATTTCTGTGGCAGAAAGTTCTGGAATCTGAGAGGAGCAACAAATTTCCTTCCACCCAGCGTTCCCCCAAGTCTCCCGATAAAAATGATACCGCACTTGTATGGGTAGGCCTAGCGCCCGTGACAGGAAATGCCCCAAAGCGCAACGTGGACACATCCAAATTTTTGAAAGAAAACAGAGGTTTTTTTTGCAAAGTGCCTACCTGTAGATTTTGGCCTCCAGCTCAGCCGGCACCTAGGGAAACCTACCAAACCTGTGCATTTCTGAAAACTAGAGACCTAGGGGAATCCAAGATGGGGTGACTTTTGTGGCTCGGACCAGGTTCTGTTACCCAGAATCCTTTGCAAACTTCAAAATTTGGCTAAAAAAACACATGTTCCTCACATTTCTGTGGCAGAAAGTTCTGGAATCTGAGAGGAGCCACAAATTTCCTTCCACCCAGCGTTTCCCCAAGTCTCCCGATAAAAATGATACCTCACTTGTGTGGGTAGGCCTAGCGCCCGCGACAGGAAACGCCCCAAAGCGCAACGTGGACACATCCAATTTTTTGAAAGAAAACAGAGGTGTTTTTTGCAAAGTGCCTACCTGTAGATTTTGACCTCTAGCTCAGCCGGCACCTAGGGAAACCTACCAAACCTGTGCATTTCTGAAAACTAGAGACCTAGGGGAATCCAAGATGGGGTGACTTGTGTTGCTCGGACCAGGTTCTGTTACCCAGAATCCTTTGCAAACTTCAAAATTTGGCTAAAAAAACACATGTTACTCACATTTCTGTGGCAGAAAGTTCTGGAATCTGAGAGGAGCCACAAATTTCCTTCCACCCAGCGTTTCCCCAAGTCTCCCGATAAAAATGATACCTCACTTGTGTGGGTAGGCCTAGCGCCCGCGACAGGAAACGCCCCAAAGCGCAACGTGGACACATCAACATTTTTTTAAGAAAACAGAGGTGTTTTTTGCAAAGTGCCTACCTGTAGATTTTGGCCTCTAGCTCAGCCGGCACCTAGGGAAACCTACCAAACCTGTGCATTTCTGAAAACTAGAGACCTAGGGGAATCCAAGATGGGGTGACTTGTGTGGCTCGGACCAGGTTCTCTTACCCAGAATCGTTTGCAAACCTCAAAATTTGGCTAAAAAAACACATGTTCCTCACATTTCTGTGGCAGAAAGTTCTGGAATCTGAGAGGAGCCACAAATTTCCTTCCACCCAGCGTTTCCCCAAGTCTCCCGATAAAAATGATACCTCACTGGTGTGAGTAGGCCTAGCGCCCGCGACAGGAAACGCCCCAAAGCGCAACGTGGACACATCCAATTTTTTGAAAGAAAACAGAGGTGTTTTTTGCAAAGTGCCTACCTGTAGATTTTGACCTCTAGCTCAGCCGGCACCTAGGGAAACCTACCAAACCTGTGCATTTCTGAAAACTAGAGACCTAGGGGAATCCAAGATGGGGTGACTTGTGTGGCTCGGACCAGGTTCTGTTACCTAGAATCGTTTCCAAACCTCAAAATTTGGCTAAAAAAACACATGTTCCTCACATTTCTGTGGCAGAATGTTCTGGAATCTGAGAGGAGCAACAAATTTCCTTCCACCCAGCGTTCCCCCAAGTCTCCCGATAAAAATGATACCGCACTTGTATGGGTAGGCCTAGCGCCCGTGACAGGAAATGCCCCAAAGCGCAACGTGGACACATCCAAATTTTTGAAAGAAAACAGAGGTTTTTTTTGCAAAGTGCCTACCTGTAGATTTTGGCCTCCAGCTCAGCCGGCACCTAGGGAAACCTACCAAACCTGTGCATTTCTGAAAACTAGAGACCTAGGGGAATCCAAGATGGGGTGACTTGTGTGGCTCGGACCAGGTTCTGTTACCCAGAATCCTTTGCAAACTTCAAAATTTGGCTAAAAAAACACATGTTACTCACATTTCTGTGGCAGAAAGTTCTGGAATCTGAGAGGAGCCACAAATTTCCTTCCACCCAGCGTTTCCCCAAGTCTCTCGATAAAAATGATACCTCACTTGTGTGGGTAGGCCTAGCGCCCGCGACAGGAAACGCCCCAAAGCGCAACGTGGACACATCAAATTTTTTTTAAGAAAACAGAGGTGTTTTTTGCAAAGTGCCTACCTGTAGATTTTGGCCTCTAGCTCAGCCGGCACCTAGGGAAACCTACCAAACCTGTGCATTTCTGAAAACTAGAGACCTAGGGGAATCCAAGATGGGGTGACTTGTGTGGCTCGGACCAGGTTCTCTTACCCAGAATCGTTTGCAAACCTCAAAATTTGGCTAAAAAAACACATGTTCCTCACATTTCTGTGGCAGAAAGTTCTGGAATCTCAGAGGAGCCACAAATTTCCTTCCACCCAGCGTTCCCCCAAGTCTCCCGATAAAAATGATACCTCACTGGTGTGAGTAGGCCTAGCGCCCGCGACAGGAAACGCCCCAAAGCGCAACGTGGACACATCCAATTTTTTAAAAGAAAACAGAGGTGTTTTTTGCAAAGTGCCTACCTGTAGATTTTGACCTCTAGCTCAGCCGGCACCTACGGAAACCTACCAAACCTGTGCATTTCTGAAAACTAGAGACCTAGGGGAATCCAAGATGGGGTGACTTGTGTGGCTCGGACCAGGTTCTGTTACCTAGAATCCTTTGCAAACCTCAAAATTTGGCTTAAAAAACACACGTTCCTCACATTTCTATGGCAGAAAGTTCTGGAATCTGAGAGGAGCCACAAATTTCCTTCCACCCAGCGTTTCCCCAAGTCTCCCGATAAAAATGATACCTCACTTGTGTGGGTAGGCCTAGCGCCCGCGACAGGAAACGCCCCAAAGCGCAACGTGGACACATCAACATTTTTTAAAGAAAACAGAGGTGTTTTTTGCAAAGTGCCTACCTGTAGATTTTGGCCTCTAGCTCAGCCGGCACCTAGGGAAATCTACCTAACCTGTGCATTTCTGAAAACTAGAGACCTAGGGGAATCCAAGATGGGGTGACTTGTGTGGCTCGGACCAGGTTCTCTTACCCAGAATCGTTTGCAAACCTCAAAATTTGGCTAAAAAAACACATGTTCCTCACATTTCTGTGGCAGAAAGTTCTGGAATCTGAGAGGAGCCACAAATTTCCTTCCACCCAGCGTTCCCCCAAGTCTCCCGATAAAAATGATACCTCACTGGTGTGAGTAGGCCTAGCGCCCGCGACAGGAAACGCCCCAAAGCGCAACGTGCACACATCCAATTTTTTGAAAGAAAACAGAGGTGTTTTTTGCAAAGTGCCTACCTGTAGATTTTGGCCTCTAGCTCAGCCGGCACCTAGGGAAACCTACCAAACCTGTGCATTTCTGAAAACTAGAGACCTAGGGGAATCCAAGATGGGGTGACTTGTGTGGCTCGGACCAGGTTCTGTTACCTAGAATCCTTTGCAAACCTCAAAATTTGGCTTAAAAAACACACGTTCCTCACATTTCTGTGGCAGAAAGTTCTGGAATCTGAGAGGAGCCACAAATTTCCTTCCACCCAGCGTTTCCCTAAGTCTCCGGATAAAAATGATACCTCACTTGTGTGGGTAGGCCTAGCGCCCGCGACAGGAAACGCCCCAAAGCGCAACGTGGACACATCCAAATTTTTTAAAGAAAACGGAGGTGTTTTTTGCAAAGTGCCTACCTGTAGATTTTGGCCTCTAGCTCAGCCGGCACCTAGGGAAACCTACCAAACCTGTGCATTTCTAAAAACTAGAGACCTAGGGGAATCCAAGATGGGGTGACTTGTGTGGCTCGGACCAGGTTCTCTTACCCAGAATCGTTTCCAAACCTCAAAATTTGGCTAAAAAAACACATGTTCCTCACATTTCTGTGGCAGAAAGTTCTGGAATCTGAGAGGAGCCACAAATTTCCTTCCACCCAGCGTTCCCCCAAGTCTCCCGATAAAAATGATACCGCACTTGTATGGGTAGGCCTAGCGCCCGTGACAGGAAATGCCCCAAAGCGCAATGTGGACACATCCAAATTTTTGAAAGAAAACAGAGGTTTTTTTTGCAAAGTGCCTACCTGTAGATTTTGGCCTCCAGCTCAGCCGGCACCTAGGGAAACCTACCAAACCTGTGCATTTCTGAAAACTAGAGACCTAGGGGAATCCAAGATGGGGTGACTTGTGTGGCTCGGACCACTTTCTGTTACCCAGAATCCTTTGCAAACTTCAAAATTTGGCTAAAAAAACACATGTTACTCACATTTCTGTGGCAGAAAGTTCTGGAATCTGAGAGGAGCCACAAATTTCCTTCCACCCAGCGTTTCCCCAAGTCTCCCGATAAAAATGATACCTCACTTGTGTGGGTAGGCCTAGCGCCCGCGACAGGAAACGCCCCAAAGCGCAACGTGGACACATCAAATTTTTTTTAAGAAAACAGAGGTGTTTTTTGCAAAGTGCCTACCTGTAGATTTTGGCCTCTAGCTCAGCCGGCACCTAGGGAAACCTACCAAACCTGTGCATTTCTGAAAACTAGAGACCTAGGGGAATCCAAGATGGGGTGACTTGTGTGGCTCGGACCAGGTTCTCTTACCCAGAATCGTTTGCAAACCTCAAAATTTGGCTAAAAAAACACATGTTCCTCACATTTCTGTGGCAGAAAGTTCTGGAATCTGAGAGGAGCCACAAATTTCCTTCCACCCAGCGTTCCCCCAAGTCTCCCGATAAAAATGATACCTCACTTGTGTGGGTAGGCCTAGCGCCCGCGACAGGAAACGCCCCAAAGCGCAACGTGGACACATCCAATTTTTTGAAAGAAAACAGAGGTGTTTTTTGCAAAGTGCCTACCTGTAGATTTTGACCTCTAGCTCAGCCGGCACCTAGGGAAACCTACCAAACCCGTGCATTTCTGAAAACTAGAGACCTAGGGGAATCCAAGATGGGGTGACTTGTGTGGCTCGGAACAGGTTCTGTTACCCAGAATCCTTTGCAAACTTCAAAATTTGGCTAAAAAAACACATGTTCCTCACATTTCTGTGGCAGAAAGTTCTAGAATCTGAGAGGAGCCACAAATTTCCTTCCACCCAGCGTTCCCCCAAGCCTCCCGATAAAAATGATACCTCACTTGTGTGGGTAGGCCTAGCGCCCGTGACAGGAAACGCCCCAAAGCGCAACACGGACACATCCAAATTTTTGAAAGAAAACAGAGGTGTTTTTTGCAAAGTGCCTACCTGTAGATTTTGGCCTCTAGCTCAGCCGGCACCTAGGGAAACCTACCAAACCTGTGCATTTCTGAAAACTAGAGACCTAGGGGAATCCAAGATGGGGTGACTTGTGTGGCTCAGACCAGGTTCTGTTACCCAGAATCCTTTGCAAACCTCAAAATTTGGCTAAAAAAACACATGTTCCTCACATTTCTGTGGCAGAAAGTTCTGGAATCTGAGAGGAGCAACAAATTTCCTTCCACCCAGCGTTCCCCCAAGTCTCCCGATAAAAATGATACCGCACTTGTATGGGTAGGCCTAGCGCCCGTGACAGGAAATGCCCCAAAGCGCAACGTGGACACATCCAAATTTTTGAAAGAAAACAGAGGTTTTTTTTGCAAAGTGCCTACCTGTAGATTTTGGCCTCCAGCTCAGCCGGCACCTAGGGAAACCTACCAAACCTGTGCATTTCTGAAAACTAGAGACCTAGGGGAATCCAAGATGGGGTGACTTTTGTGGCTCGGACCAGGTTCTGTTACCCAGAATCCTTTGCAAACTTCAAAATTTGGCTAAAAAAACACATGTTCCTCACATTTCTGTGGCAGAAAGTTCTGGAATCTGAGAGGAGCCACAAATTTCCTTCCACCCAGCGTTTCCCCAAGTCTCCCGATAAAAATGATACCTCACTTGTGTGGGTAGGCCTAGCGCCCGCGACAGGAAACGCCCCAAAGCGCAACGTGGACACATCCAATTTTTTGAAAGAAAACAGAGGTGTTTTTTGCAAAGTGCCTACCTGTAGATTTTGACCTCTAGCTCAGCCGGCACCTAGGGAAACCTACCAAACCTGTGCATTTCTGAAAACTAGAGACCTAGGGGAATCCAAGATGGGGTGACTTGTGTGGCTCGGACCAGGTTCTGTTACCCAGAATCCTTTGCAAACTTCAAAATTTGGCTAAAAAAACACATGTTACTCACATTTCTGTGGCAGAAAGTTCTGGAATCTGAGAGGAGCCACAAATTTCCTTCCACCCAGCGTTTCCCCAAGTCTCCCGATAAAAATGATACCTCACTTGTGTGGGTAGGCCTAGCGCCCGCGACAGGAAACGCCCCAAAGCGCAACGTGGACACATCAAAATTTTTTTAAGAAAACAGAGGTGTTTTTTGCAAAGTGCCTACCTGTAGATTTTGGCCTCTAGCTCAGCCGGCACCTAGGGAAACCTACCAAACCTGTGCATTTCTGAAAACTAGAGACCTAGGGGAATCCAAGATGGGGTGACTTGTGTGGCTCGGACCAGGTTCTCTTACCCAGAATCGTTTGCAAACCTCAAAATTTGGCTAAAAAAACACATGTTCCTCACATTTCTGTGGCAGAAAGTTCTGGAATCTGAGAGGAGCCACAAATTTCCTTCCACCCAGCGTTCCCCCAAGTCTCCCGATAAAAATGATACCTCACTTGTGTGGGTAGGCCTAGCGCCCGCGACAGGAAACGCCCCAAAGCGCAACGTGGACACATCCAATTTTTTGAAAGAAAACAGAGGTGTTTTTTGCAAAGTGCCTACCTGTAGATTTTGACCTCTAGCTCAGCCGGCACCAAGGGAAACCTACCAAACCCGTGCATTTCTGAAAACTAGAGACCTAGAGGAATCCAAGATGGGGTGACTTGTGTGGCTCGGAACAGGTTCTGTTACCCAGAATCCTTTGCAAACTTCAAAATTTGGCTAAAAAAACACATGTTCCTCACATTTCTGTGGCAGAAAGTTCTGGAATCTGAGAGGAGCCACAAATTTCCTTCCACCCAGCGTTCCCCCAAGTCTCCCGATAAAAATGATACCTCACTTGTGTGGGTAGGCCTAGCGCCCGTGACAGGAAACGCCCCAAAGCGCAACACGGACACATCCAAATTTTTGAAAGAAAACAGAGGTGTTTTTTGCAAAGTGCCTACCTGTAGATTTTGGCCTCTAGCTCAGCCGGCACCTAGGGAAACCTACCAAACCTGTGCATTTCTGAAAACTAGAGACCTAGGGGAATCCAAGATGGGGTGACTTGTGTGGCTCGGACCATGTTCTGTTACCCAGAATCCTTTGCAAACCTCAAAATTTGGCTAAAAAAACACATGTTCCTCACATTTCTGTGGCAGAAAGTTCTGGAATCTGAGAGGAGCAACAAATTTCCTTCCACCCAGCGTTCCCCCAAGTCTCCCGATAAAAATGATACCGCACTTGTATGGGTAGGCCTAGCGCCCTTGACAGGAAATGCCCCAAAGCGCAACGTGGACACATCCAAATTTTTGAAAGAAAACAGAGGGTTTTTTTGCAAAGTGCCTACCTGTAGATTTTGGCCTCCAGCTCAGCCGGCACCTAGGGAAACCTACCAAACCTGTGCATTTCTGAAAACTAGAGACCTAGGGGAATCCAAGATGGGGTGACTTTTGTGGCTCGGACCAGGTTCTGTTACCCAGAATCCTTTGCAAACTTCAAAATTTGGCTAAAAAAACACATGTTCCTCACATTTCTGTGGCAGAAAGTTCTGGAATCTGAGAGGAGCCACAAATTTCCTTCCACCCAGCGTTTCCCCAAGTCTCCCGATAAAAATGATACCTCACTTGTGTGGGTAGGCCTAGCGCCCGCGACAGGAAACGCCCCAAAGCGCAACGTGGACACATCCAATTTTTTGAAAGAAAACAGAGGTGTTTTTTGCAAAGTGCCTACCTGTAGATTTTGACCTCTAGCTCAGCCGGCACCTAGGGAAACCTACCAAACCTGTGCATTTCTGAAAACTAGAGACCTAGGGGAATCCAAGATGGGGTGACTTGTGTGGCTCGGACCAGGTTCTCTTACCCAGAATCGTTTGCAAACCTCAAAATTTGGCTAAAAAAACACATGTTCCTCACATTTCTGTGGCAGAAAGTTCTGGAATCTGAGAGGAGCCACAAATTTCCTTCCACCCAGCGTTCCCCCAAGTCTCCCGATAAAAATGATACCGCACTTGTATGGGTAGGCCTAGCGCCCGTGACAGGAAATGCCCCAAAGCGCAATGTGGACACATCCAAATTTTTGAAAGAAAACAGAGGTTTTTTTAGCAAAAGTGCCTACCTGTAGATTTTGGCCTCCAGCTCAGCCGGCACCTAGGGAAACCTACCAAACCTGTGCATTTCTGAAAACTAGAGACCTAGGGGAATCCAAGATGGGGTGACTTGTGTGGCTCGGACCACTTTCTGTTACCCAGAATCCTTTGCAAACTTCAAAATTTGGCTAAAAAAACACATGTTACTCACATTTCTGTGGCAGAAAGTTCTGGAATCTGAGAGGAGCCACAAATTTCCTTCCACCCAGCGTTTCCCCAAGTCTCCCGATAAAAATGATACCTCACTTGTGTGGGTAGGCCTAGCGCCCGCGACAGGAAACGCCCCAAAGCGCAACGTGGACACATCAAAAAAATTTTAAGAAAACAGAGGTGTTTTTTGCAAAGTGCCTACCTGTAGATTTTGGCCTCTAGCTCAGCCGGCACCTAGGGAAACCTACCAAACCTGTGCATTTCTGAAAACTAGAGACCTAGGGGAATCCAAGATGGGGTGACTTGTGTGGCTCGGACCAGGTTCTCTTACCCAGAATCGTTTGCAAACCTCAAAATTTGGCTAAAAAAACACATGTTCCTCACATTTCTGTGGCAGAAAGTTCTGGAATCTGAGAGGAGCCA
The DNA here is from genome assembly GCF_031143425.1 of Pleurodeles waltl. Classification (NCBI taxonomy): domain Eukaryota; kingdom Metazoa; phylum Chordata; class Amphibia; order Caudata; family Salamandridae; genus Pleurodeles; species Pleurodeles waltl. The sequence continues at coordinate 1,274,345,030 of NC_090446.1, read as the reverse complement.
CAAATTTCCTTCCACCCAGCGTTCCCCCAAGTCTCCCGATAAAAATGATACCTCACTGGTGTGAGTAGGCCTAGCGCCCGCGACAGGAAACGCCCCAAAGCGCAACGTGGACACATCCAATTTTTTGAAAGAAAACAGAGGTGTTTTTTGCAAAGTGCCTACCTGTAGATTTTGACCTCTAGCTCAGCCGGCACCTAGGGAAACCTACCAAACCTGTGCATTTCTGAAAACTAGAGACCTAGGGGAATCCAAGATGGGGTGACTTGTGTGGCTCGGACCAGGTTCTGTTACCTAGAATCCTTTGCAAACCTCAAAATTTGGCTTAAAAAACACACGTTCCTCAAATTTCTGTGGCAGAAAGTTCTGGAATCTGAGAGGAGCCACAAATTTCCTTCCAGCCAGCGTTCCCCCAAGTCTCCCGATAAAAATGATACCTCACTTGTGTGGGTAGGCCTAGCGCCCGCGACAGGAAACGCCCCAAAGCGCAACGTGCACACATCCAATTTTTTTAAAGAAAACAGAGGTGTTTTTTGCAAAGTGCCTACCTGTAGATTTTGGCCTCTAGCTCAGCCGGCACCTAGGGAAACCTACCAAACCTGTGCATTTCTGAAAACTAGAGACCTAGGGGAATCCAAGATGGGGTGACTTGTGTGGCTCGGACCAGGTTCTGTTACCTAGAATCCTTTGCAAACCTCAAAATTTGGCATAAAAAACACACGTTCCTCACATTTCTGTGGCAGAAAGTTCTGGAATCTGAGAGGAGCCACAAATTTCCTTCCACCCAGCGTTTCCCCAAGTCTCCCGATAAAAATGATACTTCACTTGTGTGGGTAGGCCTAGCGCCCGCGACAGGAAACGCCCCAAAGCGCAACGTGGACACATCAAAATTTTTTTAAGAAAACAGAGGTGTTTTTTGCAAAGTGCCTACCTGTAGATTTTGGCCTCTAGCTCAGCCGGCACCTAGGGAAACCTACCAAACCTGTGCATTTCTGAAAACTAGAGACCTAGGGGAATCCAAGATGGGGTGACTTGTGTGGCTCGGACCAGGTTCTCTTACCCAGAATCGTTTGCAAACCTTAAAATTTGGCTAAAAAAACACATGTTCCTCACATTTCTGTGGCAGAAAGTTCTGGAATCTGAGAGGAGCCACAAATTTCCTTCCACCCAGCGTTCCCCCAAGTCTCCCGATAAAAATGATACCTCACTTGTGTGGGTAGGCCTAGCGCCCGCGACAGGAAACGCCCCAAAGCGCAACGTGGACACATCCAATTTTTTGAAAGAAAACAGAGGTGTTTTTTGCAAAGTGCCTACCTGTAGATTTTGACCTCTAGCTCAGCCGGCACCTAGGGAAACCTACCAAACCCGTGCATTTCTGAAAACTAGAGACCTAGGGGAATCCAAGATGGGGTGACTTGTGTGGCTCGGAACAGGTTCTGTTACCCAGAATCCTTTGCAAACTTCAAAATTTGGCTAAAAAAACACATGTTCCTCACATTTCTGTGGCAGAAAGTTCTAGAATCTGAGAGGAGCCACAAATTTCCTTCCACCCAGCGTTCCCCCAAGTCTCCCGATAAAAATGATACCTCACTTGTGTGGGTAGGCCTAGCGCCCGTGACAGGAAACGCCCCAAAGCGCAACACGGACACATCCACATTTTTGAAAGAAAACAGAGGTGTTTTTTGCAAAGTGCCTACCTGTAGATTTTGGCCTCTAGCTCAGCCGGCACCTAGGGAAACCTACCAAACCTGTGCATTTCTGAAAACTAGAGACCTAGGGGAATCCAAGATGGGGTGACTTGTGTGGCTCGGACCAGGTTCTGTTACCCAGAATCCTTTGCAAACCTCAAAATTTGGCTAAAAAAACACATGTTCCTCACATTTCTGTGGCAGAAAGTTCTGGAATCTGAGAGGAGCAACAAATTTCCTTCCACCCAGCGTTCCCCCAAGTCTCCCGATAAAAATGATACCGCACTTGTATGGGTAGACCTAGCGCCCGTGACAGGAAATGCCCCAAAGCGCAACGTGGACACATCCAAATTTTTGAAAGAAAACAGAGGTTTTTTTTGCAAAGTGCCTACCTGTAGATTTTGGCCTCTAGCTCAGCCGGCACCTAGGGAAACCTACCAAACCTGTGCATTTCTGAAAACTAGAGACCTAGGGGAATCCAAGATGGGGTGACTTGTGTGGCTCGGACCAGGTTCTGTTACCCAGAATCCTTTGCAAACTTCAAAATTTGGCTACAAAAACACATGTTACTCACATTTCTGTGGCAGAAAGTTCTGGAATCTGAGAGGAGCCACAAATTTCCTTCCACCCAGCGTTTCCCCAAGTCTCCCGATAAAAATGATACCTCACTTGTGTGGGTAGGCCTAGCGCCCGCGACAGGAAACGCCCCAAAGCGCAACGTGGACACATCAAAATTTTTTTAAGAAAACAGAGGTGTTTTTTGCAAAGTGCCTACCTGTAGATTTTGGCCTCTAGCTCAGCCGGCACCTAGGGAAACCTACCAAACCTGTGCATTTCTGAAAACTAGAGACCTAGGGGAATCCAAGATGGGGTGACTTGTGTGGCTCGGACCAGGTTCTCTTACCCAGAATCGTTTGCAAACCTCAAAATTTGGCTAAAAAAACACATGTTCCTCACATTTCTGTGGCAGAAAGTTCTGGAATCTGAGAGGAGCCACAAATTTCCTTCCACCCAGCGTTCCCCCAAGTCTCCCGATAAAAATGATACCTCACTGGTGTGAGTAGGCCTAGCGCCCGCGACAGGAAACGCCCCAAAGCGCAACGTGGACACATCCAATTTTTTGAAAGAAAACAGAGGTGTTTTTTGCAAAGTGCCTACCTGTAGATTTTGACCTCTAGCTCAGCCGGCACCTAGGGAAACCTACCAAACCTGTGCATTTCTGAAAACTAGAGACCTAGGGGAATCCAAGATGGGGTGACTTGTGTGGCTCGGACCAGGTTCTGTTACCTAGAATCCTTTGCAAACCTCAAAATTTGGCTTAAAAAACACACGTTCCTCAAATTTCGGTGGCAGAAAGTTCTGGAATCTGAGAGGAGCCACAAATTTCCTTCCACCCAGCGTTCCCCCAAGTCTCCCGATAAAAATGATACCTCACTTGTGTGGGTAGGCCTAGCGCCCGCGACAGGAAACGCCCCAAAGCGCAACGTGCACACATCCAATTTTTTGAAAGAAAACAGAGGTGTTTTTTGCAAAGTGCCTACCTGTAGATTTTGGCCTCTAGCTCAGCCGGCACCTAGGGAAACCTACCAAACCTGTGCATTTCTGAAAACTAGAGACCTAGGGGAATCCAAGATGGGGTGACTTGTGTGGCTCGGACCAGGTTCTCTTACCCAGAATCGTTTGCAAACCTCAAAATTTGGCTAAAAAAACACATGTTCCTCACATTTCTGTGGCAGAAAGTTCTGGAATCTGAGAGGAGCCACAAATTTCCTTCCACCCAGCGTTCCCCCAAGTCTCCCGATAAAAATGATACCTCACTTGTGTGGGTAGGCCTAGCGCCCGCGACAGGAAACGCCCCAAAGCGCAACGTGGACACATCCAATTTTTTGAAAGAAAACAGAGGTGTTTTTTGCAAAGTGCCTACCTGTAGATTTTGACCTCTAGCTCAGCCGGCACCTAGGGAAACCTACCAAACCCGTGCATTTCTGAAAACTAGAGACCTAGGGGAATCCAAGATGGGGTGACTTGTGTGGCTCGGAACAGGTTCTGTTACCCAGAATCCTTTGCAAACTTCAAAATTTGGCTAAAAAAACACATGTTCCTCACATTTCTGTGGCAGAAAGTTCTAGAATCTGAGAGGAGCCACAAATTTCCTTCCACCCAGCGTTCCCCCAAGCCTCCCGATAAAAATGATACCTCACTTGTGAGGGTAGGCCTAGCGCCCGTGACAGGAAACGCCCCAAAGCGCAACACGGACACATCCAAATTTTTGAAAGAAAACAGAGGTGTTTTTTGCAAAGTGCCTACCTGTAGATTTTGGCCTCTAGCTCAGCCGGCACCTAGGGAAACCTACCAAACCTGTGCATTTCTGAAAACTAGAGACCTAGGGGAATCCAAGATGGGGTGACTTGTGTGGCTCAGACCAGGTTCTGTTACCCAGAATCCTTTGCAAACCTCAAAATTTGGCTAAAAAAACACATGTTCCTCACATTTCTGTGGCAGAAAGTTCTGGAATCTGAGAGGAGCAACAAATTTCCTTCCACCCAGCGTTCCCCCAAGTCTCCCGATAAAAATGATACCGCACTTGTATGGGTAGGCCTAGCGCCCGTGACAGGAAATGCCCCAAAGCGCAACGTGGACACATCCAAATTTTTGAAAGAAAACAGAGGTTTTTTTTGCAAAGTGCCTACCTGTAGATTTTGGCCTCCAGCTCAGCCGGCACCTAGGGAAACCTACCAAACCTGTGCATTTCTGAAAACTAGAGACCTAGGGGAATCCAAGATGGGGTGACTTTTGTGGCTCGGACCAGGTTCTGTTACCCAGAATCCTTTGCAAACTTCAAAATTTGGCTAAAAAAACACATGTTCCTCACATTTCTGTGGCAGAAAGTTCTGGAATCTGAGAGGAGCCACAAATTTCCTTCCACCCAGCGTTTCCCCAAGTCTCCCGATAAAAATGATACCTCACTTGTGTGGGTAGGCCTAGCGCCCGCGACAGGAAACGCCCCAAAGCGCAACGTGGACACATCCAATTTTTTGAAAGAAAACAGAGGTGTTTTTTGCAAAGTGCCTACCTGTAGATTTTGACCTCTAGCTCAGCCGGCACCTAGGGAAACCTACCAAACCTGTGCATTTCTGAAAACTAGAGACCTAGGGGAATCCAAGATGGGGTGACTTGTGTGGCTCGGACCAGGTTCTGTTACCCAGAATCCTTTGCAAACTTCAAAATTTGGCTAAAAAAACACATGTTACTCACATTTCTGTGGCAGAAAGTTCTGGAATCTGAGAGGAGCCACAAATTTCCTTCCACCCAGCGTTTCCCCAAGTCTCCCGATAAAAATGATACCTCACTTGTGTGGGTAGGCCTAGCGCCCGCGACAGGAAACGCCCCAAAGCGCAACGTGGACACATCAAAATTTTTTAAAGAAAACAGAGGTGTTTTTTGCAAAGTGCCTACCTGTAGATTTTGGCCTCTAGCTCAGCCGGCACCTAGGGAAACCTACCAAACCTGTGCATTTCTGAAAACTAGAGACCTAGGGGAATCCAAGATGGGGTGACTTGTGTGGCTCGGACCAGGTTCTCTTACCCAGAATCGTTTGCAAACCTCAAAATTTGGCTAAAAAAACACATGTTCCTCACATTTCTGTGGCAGAAAGTTCTGGAATCTGAGAGGAGCCACAAATTTCCTTCCACCCAGCGTTCCCCCAAGTCTCCCGATAAAAATGATACCTCACTGGTGTGAGTAGGCCTAGCGCCCGCGACAGGAAACGCCCCAAAGCGCAACGTGGACACATCCAATTTTTTGAAAGAAAACAGAGGTGTTTTTTGCAAAGTGCCTACCTGTAGATTTTGACCTCTAGCTCAGCCGGCACCTAGGGAAACCTACCAAACCTGTGCATTTCTGAAAACTAGAGACCTAGGGGAATCCAAGATGGGGTGACTTGTGTGGCTCGGACCAGGTTCTGTTACCTAGAATCCTTTGCAAACCTCAAAATTTGGCTTAAAAAACACACGTTCCTCAAATTTCTGTGGCAGAAAGTTCTGGAATCTGAGAGGAGCCACAAATTTCCTTCCACCCAGCGTTCCCCCAAGTCTCCCGATAAAAATGATACCTCACTTGTGTGGGTAGGCCTAGCGCCCGCGACAGGAAACGCCCCAAAGCGCAACGTGCACACATCCAATTTTTTTAAAGAAAACAGATGTGTTTTTTGCAAAGTGCCTACCTGTAGATTTTGGCCTCTAGCTCAGCCGGCACCTAGGGAAACCTACCAAACCTGTGCATTTCTGAAAACTAGAGACCTAGGGGAATCCAAGATGGGGTGACTTGTGTGGCTCGGACCAGGTTCTGTTACCTAGAATCCTTTGCAAACCTCAAAATTTGGCTTAAAAAACACACGTTCCTCACATTTCTGTGGCAGAAAGTTCTGGAATCTGAGAGGAGCCACAAATTTCCTTCCACCCAGCGTTTCCCCAAGTCTCCCGATAAAAATGATACTTCACTTGTGTGGGTAGGCCTAGCGCCCGTGACAGGAAACGCCCCAAAGTGCAACGTGGACACATCAAATTTTTTTTAAGAAAACAGAGGTGTTTTTTGCAAAGTGCCTACCTGTAGATTTTGGCCTCTAGCTCAGCCGGCACCCAGGGAAACCTACCAAACCTGTGCATTTCTGAAAACTAGAGACCTAGGGGAATCCAAGATGGGGTGACTTGCGTGGCTCGGACCAGGTTCTCTTACCCAGAATCGTTTGCAAACCTCAAAATTTGGCTAAAAAAACACATGTTCCTCACATTTCTGTGGCAGAAAGTTCTGGAATCTGAGAGGAGCCACAAATTTCCTTCCACCCAGCGGTCCCCCAAGTCTCCCGATAAAAATGATACCTCACTTGTGTGGGTAGGCCTAGCGCCCGCGACAGGAAACGCCCCAAAGCGCAACGTGGACACATCCAATTTTTTGAAAGAAAACAGAGGTGTTTTTTGCAAAGTGCCTACCTGTAGATTTTGACCTCTAGCTCAGCCGGCACCTAGGGAAACCTACCAAACCCGTGCATTTCTGAAAACTAGAGACCTAGGGGAATCCAAGATGGGGTGACTTGTGTGGCTCGGAACAGGTTCTGTTACCCAGAATCCTTTGCAAACTTCAAAATTTGGCTAAAAAAACACATGTTCCTCACATTTCTGTGGCAGAAAGTTCTGGAATCTGAGAGGAGCCACAAATTTCCTTCCACCCAGCGTTCCCCCAAGTCTCCCGATAAAAATGATACCTCACTTGTGTGGGTAGGCCTAGCGCCCGTGACAGGAAACGCCCCAAAGCGCAACACGGACACATCCAAATTTTTGAAAGAAAACAGAGGTGTTTTTTGCAAAGTGCCTACCTGTAGATTTTGGCCTCTAGCTCAGCCGGCACCTAGGGAAACGTACCAAACCTGTGCATTTCTGAAAACTAGAGACCTAGGGGAATCCAAGATGGGGTGACTTGTGTGGCTCGGACCATGTTCTGTTACCCAGAATCCTTTGCAAACCTCAAAATTTGGCTAAAAAAACACATGTTCCTCACATTTCTGTGGCAGAAAGTTCTGGAATCTGAGAGGAGCAACAAATTTCCTTCCACCCAGCGTTCCCCCAAGTCTCCCGATAAAAATGATACCGCACTTGTATGGGTAGGCCTAGCGCCCGTGACAGGAAATGCCCCAAAGCGCAACGTGGACACATCCAAATTTTTGAAAGAAAACAGAGGTTTTTTTTGCAAAGTGCCTACCTGTAGATTTTGGCCTCCAGCTCAGCCGGCACCTAGGGAAACCTACCAAACCTGTGCATTTCTGAAAACTAGAGACCTAGGGGAATCCAAGATGGGGTGACTTTTGTGGCTCGGACCAGGTTCTGTTACCCAGAATCCTTTGCAAACTTCAAAATTTGGCTAAAAAAACACATGTTCCTCACATTTCTGTGGCAGAAAGTTCTGGAATCTGAGAGGAGCCACAAATTTCCTTCCACCCAGCGTTTCCCCAAGTCTCCCGATAAAAATGATACCTCACTTGTGTGGGTAGGCCTAGCGCCCGCGACAGGAAACGCCCCAAAGCGCAACGTGGACACATCCAATTTTTTGAAAGAAAACAGAGGTGTTTTTTGCAAAGTGCCTACCTGTAGATTTTGACCTCTAGCTCAGCCGGCACCTAGGGAAACCTACCAAACCTGTGCATTTCTGAAAACTAGAGACCTAGGGGAATCCAAGATGGGGTGACTTGTGTGGCTCGGACCAGGTTCTCTTACCCAGAATCGTTTGCAAACCTCAAAATTTGGCTAAAAAAACACATGTTCCTCACATTTCTGTGGCAGAAAGTTCTGGAATCTGAGAGGAGCCACAAATTTCCTTCCACCCAGCGTTCCCCCAAGTCTCCCGATAAAAATGATACCGCACTTGTATGGGTAGGCCTAGCGCCCGTGACAGGAAATGCCCCAAAGCGCAATGTGGACACATCCAAATTTTTGAAAGAAAACAGAGGTTTTTTTTGCAAAGTGCCTACCTGTAGATTTTGGCCTCCAGCTCAGCCGGCACCTAGGGAAACCTACCAAACCTGTGCATTTCTGAAAACTAGAGACCTAGGGGAATCCAAGATGGGGTGACTTGTGTGGCTCGGACCACTTTCTGTTACCCAGAATCCTTTGCAAACTTCAAAATTTGGCTAAAAAAACACATGTTACTCACATTTCTGTGGCAGAAAGTTCTGGAATCTGAGAGGAGCCACAAATTTCCTTCCACCCAGCGTTTCCCCAAGTCTCCCGATAAAAATGATACCTCACTTGTGTGGGTAGGCCTAGCGCCCGCGACAGGAAACGCCCCAAAGCGCAACGTGGACACATCAAAAAAATTTTAAGAAAACAGAGGTGTTTTTTGCAAAGTGCCTACCTGTAGATTTTGGCCTCTAGCTCAGCCGGCACCTAGGGAAACCTACCAAACCTGTGCATTTCTGAAAACTAGAGACCTAGGGGAATCCAAGATGGGGTGACTTGTGTGGCTCGGACCAGGTTCTCTTACCCAGAATCGTTTGCAAACCTCAAAATTTGGCTAAAAAAACACATGTTCCTCACATTTCTGTGGCAGAAAGTTCTGGAATCTGAGAGGAGCCACAAATTTCCTTCCACCCAGCGTTCCCCCAAGTCTCCCGATAAAAATGATACCTCACTGGTGTGAGTAGGCCTAGCGCCCGCGACAGGAAACGCCCCAAAGCGCAACGTGGACACATCCAATTTTTTGAAAGAAAACAGAGGTGTTTTTTGCAAAGTGCCTACCTGTAGATTTTGACCTCTAGCTCAGCCGGCACCTACGGAAACCTACCAAACCTGTGCATTTCTGAAAACTAGAGACCTAGGGGAATCCAAGATGGGGTGACTTGTGTGGCTCGGACCAGGTTCTGTTACCTAGAATCCTTTGCAAACCTCAAAATTTGGCTTAAAAAACACACGTTCCTCAAATTTCTGTGGCAGAAAGTTCTGGAATCTGAGAGGAGCCACAAATTTCCTTCCAGCCAGCGTTCCCCCAAGTCTCCCGATAAAAATGATACCTCACTTGTGTGGGTAGGCCTAGCGCCCGCGACAGGAAACGCCCCAAAGCGCAACGTGCACACATCCAATTTTTTTAAAGAAAACAGAGGTGTTTTTTGCAAAGTGCCTACCTGTAGATTTTGGCCTCTAGCTCAGCCGGCACCTAGGGAAACCTACCAAACCTGTGCATTTCTGAAAACTAGAGACCTAGGGGAATCCAAGATGGGGTGACTTGTGTGGCTCGGACCAGGTTCTGTTACCTAGAATCCTTTGCAAACCTCAAAATTTGGCTTAAAAAACACACGTTCCTCACATTTCTGTGGCAGAAAGTTCTGGAATCTGAGAGGAGCCACAAATTTCCTTCCACCCAGCGTTTCCCCAAGTCTCCCGATAAAAATGATACTTCACTTGTGTGGGTAGGCCTAGCGCCCGCGACAGGAAACACCCCAAAGCGCAACGTGGACACATCAAAAATTTTTTAAGAAAACAGAGGTGTTTTTTGCAAAGTGCCTACCTGTAGATTTTGGCCTCTAGCTCAGCCGGCACCTAGGGAAACCTACCAAACCTGTGCATTTCTGAAAACTAGAGACCTAGGGGAATCCAAGATGGGGTGACTTGTGTGGCTCGGACCAGGTTCTCTTACCCAGAATCGTTTGCAAACCTCAAAATTTGGCTAAAAAAACACATGTTCCTCACATTTCTGTGGCAGAAAGTTCTGGAATCTGAGAGGAGCCACAAATGTCCTTCCACCCAGCGTTCCCCCAAGTCTCCCGATAAAAATGATACCTCACTTGTGTGGGTAGGCCTAGCGCCCGCGACAGGAAACGCCCCAAAGCGCAACGTGGACACATCCAATTTTTTGAAAGAAAACAGAGGTGTTTTTTGCAAAGTGCCTACCTGTAGATTTTGACCTCTAGCTCAGCCGGCACCTAGGGAAACCTACCAAACCCGTGCATTTCTGAAAACTAGAGACCTAGGGGAATCCAAGATGGGGTGACTTGTGTGGCTCGGAACAGGTTCTGTTACCCAGAATCCTTTGCAAATTTCAAAATTTGGCTAAAAAAACACATGTTCCTCACATTTCTGTGGCAGAAAGTTCTAGAATCTGAGAGGAGCCACAAATTTCCTTCCACCCAGCGTTCCCCCAAGTCTCCCGATAAAAATGATACCTCACTTGTGTGGGTAGGCCTAGCGCCCGTGACAGGAAACGCCCCAAAGCGCAACACGGACACATCCAAATTTTTGAAAGAAAACAGAGGTGTTTTTTGCAAAGTGCCTACCTGTAGATTTTGGCCTCTAGCTCAGCCGGCACCTAGGGAAACCTACCAAACCTGTGCATTTCTGAAAACTAGAGACCTAGGGGAATCCAAGATGGGGTGACTTGTGTGGCTCGGACCAGGTTCTGTTACCCAGAATCCTTTGCAAACCTCAAAATTTGGCTAAAAAAACACATGTTCCTCACATTTCTGTGGCAGAAAGTTCTGGAATCTGAGAGGAGCAACAAATTTCCTTCCACCCAGCGTTCCCCCAAGTCTCCCGATAAAAATGATACCGCACTTGTATGGGTAGACCTAGCGCCCGTGACAGGAAATGCCCCAAAGCGCAACGTGGACACATCCAAATTTTTGAAAGAAAACAGAGGTTTTTTTTGCAAAGTGCCTACCTGTAGATTTTGGCCTCCAGCTCAGCCGGCACCTAGGGAAACCTACCAAACCTGTGCATTTCTGAAAACTAGAGACCTAGGGGAATCCAAGATGGGGTGACTTTTGTGGCTCGGACCAGGTTCTGTTACCCAGAATCCTTTGCAAACTTCAAAATTTGGCTAAAAAAACACATGTTCCTCACATTTCTGTGGCAGAAAGTTCTGGAATCTGAAAGGAGCCACAAATTTCCTTCCACCCAGCGTTTCCCCAAGTCTCCCGATAACAATGATACCTCACTTGTGTGGGTAGGCCTAGCGCCCGCGACAGGAAACGCCCCAAAGCGCAACGTGGACACATCCAATTTTTTGAAAGAAAACAGAGGTGTTTTTTGCAAAGTGCCTACCTGTAGATTTTGACCTCTAGCTCAGCCGGCACCTAGGGAAACCTACCAAACCTGTGCATTTCTGAAAACTAGAGACCTAGGGGAATCCAAGATGGGGTGACTTGTGTGGCTCGGACCAGGTTCTGTTACCCAGAATCCTTTGCAAACTTCAAAATTTGGCTAAAAAAACACATGTTACTCACATTTCTGTGGCAGAAAGTTCTGGAATCTGAGAGGAGCCACAAATTTCCTTCCACCCAGCGTTTCCCCAAGTCTCCCGATAAAAATGATACCTCACTTGTGTGGGTAGGCCTAGCGCCCGCGACAGGAAACGCCCCAAAGCGCAACGTGGACTCATCAAAATTTTTTTAAGAAAACAGAGGTGTTTTTTGCAAAGTGCCTACCTGTAGATTTTGGCCTCTAGCTCAGCCGGCACCTAGGGAAACCTACCAAACCTGTGCATTTCTGAAAACTAGAGACCTAGGGGAATCCAAGATGGGGTGACTTGTGTGGCTCGGACCAGGTTCTCTTACCCAGAATCGTTTGCAAACCTCAAAATTTGGCTAAAAAAACACATGTTCCTCACATTTCTGTGGCAGAAAGTTCTGGAATCTGAGAGGAGCCACAAATTTCCTTCCACCCAGCGTTCCCCCAAGTCTCCCGATAAAAATGATACCTCACTGGTGTGAGTAGGCCTAGCGCCCGCGACAGGAAACGCCCCAAAGCGCAACGTGGACACATCCAATTTTTTGAAAGAAAACAGAGGTGTTTTTTGCAAAGTGCCTACCTGTAGATTTTGACCTCTAGCTCAGCCGGCACCTAGGGAAACCTACCAAACCTGTGCATTTCTGAAAACTAGAGACCTAGGGGAATCCAAGATGGGGTGACTTGTGTGGCTCGGACCAGGTTCTGTTACCTAGAATCCTTTGCAAACCTCAAAATTTGGCTTAAAAAACACACGTTCCTCAAATTTCTGTGGCAGAAAGTTCTGGAATCTGAGAGGAGCCACAAATTTCCTTCCACCCAGCGTTCCCCCAAGTCTCCCGATAAAAATGATACCTCACTTGTGTGGGTAGGCCTAGCGCCCGCGACAGGAAACGCCCCAAAGCGCAACGTGCACACATCCAATTTTTTGAAAGAAAACAGAGGTGTTTTTTGCAAAGTGCCTACCTGTAGATTTTGGCCTCTAGCTCAGCCGGCACCTAGGGAAACCTACCAAACCTGTGCATTTCTGAAAACTAGAGACCTAGGGGAATCCAAGATGGGGTGACTTGTGTGGCTCGGACCAGGTTCTGTTACCTAGAATCCTTTGCAAACCTCAAAATTTGGCTTAAAAAACACACGTTCCTCACATTTCTGTGGCAGAAAGTTCTGGAATCTGAGAGGAGCCACAAATTTCCTTCCACCCAGCGTTTCCCCAAGTCTCCCGATAAAAATGATACTTCACTTGTGTGGGTAGGCCTAGCGCCCGCGACAGGAAACGCCCCAAAGCGCAACGTGGACACATCAAAATTTTTTTAAGAAAACAGAGGTGTTTTTTGCAAAGTGCCTACCTGTAGATTTTGGCCTCTAGCTCAGCCGGCACCTAGGGAAACCTACCAAACCTGTGCATTTCTGAAAACTAGAGACCTAGGGGAATCCAAGATGGGGTGACTTGTGTGGCTCGGACCAGGTTCTGTTACCCAGAATCCTTTGCAAACTTCAAAATTTGGCTAAAAAAACACATGTTACTCACATTTCTGTGGCAGAAAGTTCTGGAATCTGAGAGGAGCCACAAATTTCCTTCCACCCAGCGTTTCCCCAAGTCTCCCGATAAAAATGATACCTCACTTGTGTGGGTAGGCCTAGCGCCCGCGACAGGAAACGCCCCAAAGCGCAACGTGGACACATCCAATTTTTTGAAAGAAAACAGAGGTGTTTTTTGCAAAGTGCCTACCTGTAGATTTTGACCTCTAGCTCAGCCGGCACCTAGGGAAACCTACCAAACCCGTGCATTTCTGAAAACTAGAGACCTAGGGGAATCCAAGATGGGGTGACTTGTGTGGCTCGGAACAGGTTCTGTTACCCAGAATCCTTTGCAAACTTCAAAATTTGGCTAAAAAAACACATGTTCCTCACATTTCTGTGGCAGAAAGTTCTGGAATCTGAGAGGAGCCACAAATTTCCTTCCACCCAGCGTTCCCCCAAGTCTCCCGATAAAAATGATACCTCACTTGTGTGGGTAGGCCTAGCGCCCGTGACAGGAAACGCCCCAAAGCGCAACACGGACACATCCAAATTTTTGAAAGAAAACAGAGGTGTTTTTTGCAAAGTGCCTACCTGTAGATTTTGGCCTCTAGCTCAGCCGGCACCTAGGGAAACCTACCAAACCTGTGCATTTCTGAAAACTAGAGACCTAGGGGAATCCAAGATGGGGTGACTTGTGTGGCTCGGACCATGTTCTGTTACCCAGAATCCTTTGCAAACCTCAAAATTTGGCTAAAAAAACACATGTTCCTCACATTTCTGTGGCAGAAAGTTCTGGAATCTGAGAGGAGCAACAAATTTCCTTCCACCCAGCGTTCCCCCAAGTCTCCCGATAAAAATGATACCGCACTTGTATGGGTAGGCCTAGCGCCCGTGACAGGAAATGCCCCAAAGCGCAACGTGGACACATCCAAATTTTTGAAAGAAAACAGAGGTTTTTTTTGCAAAGTGCCTACCTGTAGATTTTGGCCTCCAGCTCAGCCGGCACCTAGGGAAACCTACCAAACCTGTGCATTTCTGAAAACTAGAGACCTAGGGGAATCCAAGATGGGGTGACTTTTGTGGCTCGGACCAGGTTCTGTTACCCAGAATCCTTTGCAAACTTCAAAATTTGGCTAAAAAAACACATGTTCCTCACATTTCTGTGGCAGAAAGTTCTGGAATCTGAGAGGAGCCACAAATTTCCTTCCACCCAGCGTTTCCCCAAGTCTCCCGATAAAAATGATACCTCACTTGTGTGGGTAGGCCTAGCGCCCGCGACAGGAAACGCCCCAAAGCGCAACGTGGACACATCCAATTTTTTGAAAGAAAACAGAGGTGTTTTTTGCAAAGTGCCTACCTGTAGATTTTGACCTCTAGCTCAGCCGGCACCTAGGGAAACCTACCAAACCTGTGCATTTCTGAAAACTAGAGACCTAGGGGAATCCAAGATGGGGTGACTTGTGTGGCTCGGACCAGGTTCTCTTACCCAGAATCGTTTGCAAACCTCAAAATTTGGCTAAAAAAACACATGTTCCTCACATTTCTGTGGCAGAAAGTTCTGGAATCTGAGAGGAGCCATAAATTTCCTTCCACCCAGCGTTCCCCCAAGTCTCCCGATAAAAATGATACCTCACTGGTGTGAGTAGGCCTAGCGCCCGCGACAGGAAACGCCCCAAAGCGCAACGTGGACACATCCAATTTTTTGAAAGAAAACAGAGGTGTTTTTTGCAAAGTGCCTACCTGTAGATTTTGACCTCTAGCTCAGCCGGCACCTAGGGAAACCTACCAAACCCGTGCATTTCTGAAAACTAGAGACCTAGGGGAATCCAAGATGGGGTGACTTGTGTGGCTCGGAAGAGGTTCTGTTACCCAGAATCCTTTGCAAACTTCAAAATTTGGCTAAAAAAACACATGTTGTTCACATTTCTGTGGCAGAAAGTTCTGGAATCTGAGAGGAGCCACAAATTTCCTTCCACCCAGCGTTCCCCCAAGTCTCCCGATAAAAATGATACCTCACTTGTGTGGGTAGGCCTAGCGCCCGTGACAGGAAACGCCCCAAAGCGCAACACGGACACATCCAAATTTTTGAAAGAAAACAGAGGTGTTTTTTGCAAAGTGCCTACCTGTAGATTTTGGCATCTAGCTCAGCCGGCACCTAGAGAAACCTACCAAACCTGTGCATTTCTGAAAACTAGAGACCTAGGGGAATCCAAGATGGGGTGACTTGTGTGGCTCGGACCAGGTTCTGTTACCTAGAATCCTTTGCAAACCTCAAAATTTGGCTTAAAAAACACACGTTCTTCAAATTTCTGTGGCAGAAAGTTCTGGAATCTGAGAGGAGCCACAAATTTCCTTCCACCCAGCGTTCCCCCAAGTCTCCCGATAAAAATGATACCTCACTTGTGTGGGTAGGCCTAGCGCCCGCGACAGGAAACGCCCCAAAGCGCAACGTGCACACATCCAATTTTTTGAAAGAAAACAGAGGTGTTTTTTGCAAAGTGCCTACCTGTAGATTTTGGCCTCTAGCTCAGCCGGCACCTAGGGAAACCTACCAAACCTGTGCATTTCTGAAAACTAGAGACCTAGGGGAATCCAAGATGGGGTGACTTGTGTGGCTCGGACCAGGTTCTGTTACCTAGAATCCTTTGCAAACCTCAAAATTTGGCTTAAAAAACACACGTTCCTCAAATTTCTGTGGCAGAAAGTTCTGGAATCTGAGAGGAGCCACAAATTTCCTTCCAGCCAGCGTTCCTCCAAGTCTCCCGATAAAAATGATACCTCACTTGTGTGGGTAGGCCTAGCGCCTGCGACAGGAAACGCCCCAAAGCGCAACGTGCACACATCCAATTTTTTTATAGAAAACAGAGGTGTTTTTTGCAAAGTGCCTACCTGTAGATTTTGGCCTCTAGCTCAGCCGGCACCTAGGGAAACCTACCAAACCTGTGCATTTCTGAAAACTAGAGACCTAGGGGAATCCAAGATGGGGTGACTTGTGTGGCTCGGACCAGGTTCTGTTACCTAGAATCCTTTGCAAACCTCAAAATTTGGCTTAAAAAACACACGTTCCTCACATTTCTGTGGCAGAAAGTTCTGGAATCTGAGAGGAGCCACAAATTTCCTTCCACCCAGCGTTTCCCCAAGTCTCCCGATAAAAATGATACTTCACTTGTGTGGGTAGGCCTAGCGCCCGCGACAGGAAACGCCCCAAAGCGCAACGTGGACACATCAAAATTTTTTTAAGAAAACAGAGGTGTTTTTTGCAAAGTGCCTACCTGTAGATTTTGGCCTCTAGCTCAGCCGGCACCTAGGGAAACCTACCAAACCTGTGCATTTCTGAAAACTAGAGACCTAGGGGAATCCAAGATGGGGTGACTTGTGTGGCTCGGACCATGTTCTGTTACCCAGAATCCTTTGCAAACCTCAAAATTTGGCTAAAAAAACACATGTTCCTCACATTTCTGTGGCAGAAAGTTCTGGAATCTGAGAGGAGCAACAAATTTCCTTCCACCCAGCGTTCCCCCAAGTCTCCCGATAAAAATGATACCGCACTTGTATGGGTAGGCCTAGCGCCCGTGACAGGAAATGCCCCAAAGCGCAACGTGGACACATCCAAATTTTTGAAAGAAAACAGAGGTTTTTTTTGCAAAGTGCCTACCTGTAGATTTTGGCCTCCAGCTCAGCCGGCACCTAGGGAAACCTACCAAACCTGTGCATTTCTGAAAACTAGAGACCTAGGGGAATCCAAGATGGGGTGACTTTTGTGGCTCGGACCAGGTTCTGTTACCCAGAATCCTTTGCAAACTTCAAAATTTGGCTAAAAAAACACATGTTCCTCACATTTCTGTGGCAGAAAGTTCTGGAATCTGAGAGGAGCCACAAATTTCCTTCCACCCAGCGTTTCCCCAAGTCTCCCGATAAAAATGATACCTCACTTGTGTGGGTAGGCCTAGCGCCCGCGACAGGAAACGCCCCAAAGCGCAACGTGGACACATCCAATTTTTTGAAAGAAAACAGAGGTGTTTTTTGCAAAGTGCCTACCTGTAGATTTTGACCTCTAGCTCAGCCGGCACCTAGGGAAACCTACCAAACCTGTGCATTTATGAAAACTAGAGACCTAGGGGAATCCAAGATGGGGTGACTTGTGTGGCTCGGACCAGGTTCTCTTACCCAGAATCGTTTGCAAACCTCAAAATTTGGCTAAAAAAACACATGTTCCTCACATTTCTGTGGCAGAAAGTTCTGGAATCTGAGAGGAGCCATAAATTTCCTTCCACCCAGCGTTCCCCCAAGTCTCCCGATAAAAATGATACCTCACTGGTGTGAGTAGGCCTAGCGCCCGCGACAGGAAACGCCCCAAAGCGCAACGTGGACACATCCAATTTTTTGAAAGAAAACAGAGGTGTTTTTTGCAAAGTGCCTACCTGTAGATTTTGACCTCTAGCTCAGCCGGCACCTAGGGAAACCTACCAAACCCGTGCATTTCTGAAAACTAGAGACCTAGGGGAATCCAAGATGGGGTGACTTGTGTGGCTCGGAACAGGTTCTGTTACCCAGAATCCTTTGCAAACTTCAAAATTTGGCTAAAAAAACACATGTTGTTCACATTTCTGTGGCAGAAAGTTCTGGAATCTGAGAGGAGCCACAAATTTCCTTCCACCCAGCGTTCCCCCAAGTCTCCCGATAAAAATGATACCTCACTTGTGTGGGTAGGCCTAGCGCCCGTGACAGGAAACGCCCCAAAGCGCAACACGGACACATCCAAATTTTTGAAAGAAAACAGAGGTGTTTTTTGCAAAGTGCCTACCTGTAGATTTTGGCATCTAGCTCAGCCGGCACCTAGGGAAACCTACCAAACCTGTGCATTTCTGAAAACTAGAGACCTAGGGGAATCCAAGATGGGGTGACTTGTGTGGCTCGGACCAGGTTCTGTTACCTAGAATCCTTTGCAAACCTCAAAATTTGGCTTAAAAAACACACGTTCTTCAAATTTCTGTGGCAGAAAGTTCTGGAATCTGAGAGGAGCCACAAATTTCCTTCCACCCAGCGTTCCCCCAAGTCTCCCGATAAAAATGATACCTCACTTGTGTGGGTAGGCCTAGCGCCCGCGACAGGAAACGCCCCAAAGCGCAACGTGCACACATCCAATTTTTTGAAAGAAAACAGAGGTGTTTTTTGCAAAGTGCCTACCTGTAGATTTTGGCCTCTAGCTCAGCCGGCACCTAGGGAAACCTACCAAACCTGTGCATTTCTGAAAACTAGAGACCTAGGGGAATCCAAGATGGGGTGACTTGTGTGGCTCGGACCAGGTTCTGTTACCTAGAATCCTTTGCAAACCTCAAAATTTGGCTTAAAAAACACACGTTCCTCAAATTTCTGTGGCAGAAAGTTCTGGAATCTGAGAGGAGCCACAAATTTCCTTCCAGCCAGCGTTCCCCCAAGTCTCCCGATAAAAATGATACCTCACTTGTGTGGGTAGGCCTAGCGCCCGCGACAGGAAACGCCCCAAAGCGCAACGTGCACACATCCAATTTTTTTAAAGAAAACAGAGGTGTTTTTTGCAAAGTGCCTACCTGTAGATTTTGGCCTCTAGCTCAGCCGGCACCTAGGGAAACCTACCAAACCTGTGCATTTCTGAAAACTAGAGACCTAGGGGAATCCAAGATGGGGTGACTTGTGTGGCTCGGACCAGGTTCTGTTACCTAGAATCCTTTGCAAACCTCAAAATTTGGCTTAAAAAACACACGTTCCTCACATTTCTGTGGCAGAAAGTTCTGGAATCTGAGAGGAGCCACAAATTTCCTTCCACCCAGCGTTTCCCCAAGTCTCCCGATAAAAATGATACTTCACTTGTGTGGGTAGGCCTAGCGCCCGCGACAGGAAACGCCCCAAAGCGCAACGTGGACACATCAAATTTTTTTTAAGAAAACAGAGGTGTTTTTTGCAAAGTGCCTACCTGTAGATTTTGGCCTCTAGCTCAGCCGGCACCTAGGGAAACCTACCAAACCTGTGCATTTCTGAAAACTAGAGACCTAGGGGAATCCAAGATGGGGTGACTTGTGTGGCTCGGACCAGGTTCTCTTACCCAGAATCGTTTGCAAACCTCAAAATTTGGCTAAAAAAACACATGTTCCTCACATTTCTGTGGCAGAAAGTTCTGGAATCTGAGAGGAGCCACAAATTTCCTTCCACCCAGCGTTCCCCCAAGTCTCCCGATAAAAATGATACCTCACTTGTGTGGGTAGGCCTAGCGCCCGCGACAGGAAACGCCCCAAAGCGCAACGTGGACACATCCAATTTTTTGAAAGAAAACAGAGGTGTTTTTTGCAAAGTGCCTACCTGTAGATTTTCACCTCTAGCTCAGCCGGCACCTAGGGAAACCTACCAAACCCGTGCATTTCTGAAAACTAGAGACCTAGGGGAATCCAAGATGGGGTGACTTGTGTGGCTCGGAACAGGTTCTGTTACCCAGAATCCTTTGCAAACTTCAAAATTTGGCTAAAAAAACACATGTTCCTCACATTTCTGTGGCAGAAAGTTCTAGAATCTGAGAGGAGCCACAAATTTCCTTCCACCCAGCGTTCCCCCAAGTCTCCCGATAAAAATGATACCTCACTTGTGTGGGAAGGCCTAGCGCCCGTGACAGGAAACGCCCCAAAGCGCAACACGGACACATCCAAATTTTTGAAAGAAAACAGAGGTGTTTTTTGCAAAGTGCCTACCTGTAGATTTTGGCCTCTAGCTCAGCCGGCACCTAGGGAAACCTACCAAACCTGTGCATTTCTGAAAACTAGAGACCTAGGGGAATCCAAGATGGGGTGACTTGTGTGGCTCGGACCAGGTTCTGTTACCCAGAATCCTTTGCAAACCTCAAAATTTGGCTAAAAAAACACATGTTCCTCACATTTCTGTGGCAGAAAGTTCTGGAATCTGAGAGGAGCAACAAATTTCCTTCCACCCAGCGTTCCCCCAAGTCTCCCGATAAAAATGATACCGCACTTGTATGGGTAGACCTAGCGCCCGTGACAGGAAATGCCCCAAAGCGCAACGTGGACACATCCAAATTTATGAAAGAAAACAGAGGTTTTTTTTGCAAAGTGCCTACCTGTAGATTTTGGCCTCCAGCTCAGCCGGCACCTAGGGAAACCTACCAAACCTGTGCATTTCTGAAAACTAGAGACCTAGGGGAATCCAAGATGGGGTGACTTTTGTGGCTCGGACCAGGTTCTGTTACCCAGAATCCTTTGCAAACTTCAAAATTTGGCTAAAAAAACACATGTTCCTCACATTTCTGTGGCAGAAAGTTCTGGAATCTGAGAGGAGCCACAAATTTCCTTCCACCCAGCGTTTCCCCAAGTCTCCCGATAAAAATGATACCTCACTTGTGTGGGTAGGCCTAGCGCCCGCGACAGGAAACGCCCCAAAGCGCAACGTGGACACATCCAATTTTTTTAAAGAAAACAGAGGTGTTTTTTGCAAAGTGCCTACCTGTAGATTTTGACCTCTAGCTCAGCCGGCACCTAGGGAAACCTACCAAACCTGTGCATTTCTGAAAACTAGAGACCTAGGGGAATCCAAGATGGGGTGACTTGTGTGGCTCGGACCAGGTTCTGTTACCCAGAATCCTTTGCAAACTTCAAAATTTGGCTAAAAAAACACATGTTACTCACATTTCTGTGGCAGAAAGTTCTGGAATCTGAGAGGAGCCACAAATTTCCTTCCACCCAGCGTTTCCCCAAGTCTCCCGATAAAAATGATACCTCACTTGTGTGGGTAGGCCTAGCGCCCGCGACAGGAAACGCCCCAAAGCGCAACGTGGACACATCAAATTTTTTTTAAGAAAACAGAGGTGTTTTTTGCAAAGTGCCTACCTGTAGATTTTGGCCTCTAGCTCAGCCGGCACCTAGGGAAACCTACCAAACCTGTGCATTTCTGAAAACTAGAGACCTAGGGGAATCCAAGATGGGGTGACTTGTGTGGCTCGGACCAGGTTCTCTTACCCAGAATCGTTTGCAAACCTCAAAATTTGGCTAAAAAAACACATGTTCCTCACATTTCTGTGGCAGAAAGTTCTGGAATCTGAGAGGAGCCACAAATTTCCTTCCACCCAGCGTTCCCCCAAGTCTCCCGATAAAAATGATACCTCACTGGTGTGAGTAGGCCTAGCGCCCGCGACAGGAAACGCCCCAAAGCGCAACGTGGACACATCCAATTTTTTGAAAGAAAACAGAGGTGTTTTTTGCAAAGTGCCTACCTGTAGATTTTGACCTCTAGCTCAGCCGGCACCTAGGGAAACCTACCAAACCTGTGCATTTCTGAAAACTAGAGACCTAGGGGAATCCAAGATGGGGTGACTTGTGTGGCTCGGACCAGGTTCTGTTACCTAGAATCCTTTGCAAACCTCAAAATTTGGCTTAAAAAACACACGTTCCTCAAATTTCTGTGGCAGAAAGTTCTGGAATCTGAGAGGAGCCACAAATTTCCTTCCACCCAGCGTTCCCCCAAGTCTCCCGATAAAAATGATACCTCACTTGTGTGGGTAGGCCTAGCGCCCGCGACAGGAAACGCCCCAAAGCGCAACGTGCACACATCCAATTTTTTGAAAGAAAACAGAGGTGTTTTTTGCAAAGTGCCTACCTGTAGATTTTGGCCTCTAGCTCAGCCGGCACCTAGGGAAACCTACCAAACCTGTGCATTTCTGAAAACTAGAGACCTAGGGGAATCCAAGATGGGGTGACTTGTGTGGCTCGGACCAGGTTCTGTTACCTAGAATCCTTTGCAAACCTCAAAATTTGGCTTAAAAAACACACGTTCCTCACATTTCTGTGGCAGAAAGTTCTGGAATCTGAGAGGAGCCACAAATTTCCTTCCACCCAGCGTTCCCCCAAGTCTCCCGATAAAAATGATACCTCACTTGTGTGGGTAGGCCTAGCGCCCGCGACAGGAAACGCCCCAAAGCGCAACGTGGACACATCCAATTTTTTGAAAGAAAACAGAGGTGTTTTTTGCAAAGTGCCTACCTGTAGATTTTGACCTCTAGCTCAGCCGGCACCTAGGGAAACCTACCAAACCCGTGCATTTCTGAAAACTAGAGACCTAGGGGAATCCAAGATGGGGTGACTTGTGTGGCTCGGAACAGGTTCTGTTACCCAGAATCCTTTGCAAACTTCAAAATTTGGCTAAAAAAACACATGTTCCTCACATTTCTGTGGCAGAAAGTTCTGGAATCTGAGAGGAGCCACAAATTTCCTTCCACCCAGCGTTCCCCCAAGTCTCCCGATAAAAATGATACCTCACTTGTGTGGGTAGGCCTAGCGCCCGTGACAGGAAACGCCCCAAAGCGCAACACGGACACATCCAAATTTTTGAAAGAAAACAGAGGTGTTTTTTGCAAAGTGCCTACCTGTAGATTTTGGCCTCTAGCTCAGCCGGCACCTAGGGAAACCTACCAAACCTGTGCATTTCTGAAAACTAGAGACCTAGGGGAATCCAAGATGGGGTGACTTGTGTGGCTCGGACCATGTTCTGTTACCCAGAATCCTTTGCAAACCTCAAAATTTGGCTAAAAAAACACATGTTCCTCACATTTCTGTGGCAGAAAGTTCTGGAATCTGAGAGGAGCAACAAATTTCCTTCCACCCAGCGTTCCCCCAAGTCTCCCGATAAAAATGATACCGCACTTGTATGGGTAGGCCTAGCGCCCGTGACAGGAAATGCCCCAAAGCGCAACGTGGACACATCCAAATTTTTGAAAGAAAACAGAGGTTTTTTTTGCAAAGTGCCTACCTGTAGATTTTGGCCTCCAGCTCAGCCGGCACCTAGGGAAACCTACCAAACCTGTGCATTTCTGAAAACTAGAGACCTAGGGGAATCCAAGATGGGGTGACTTTTGTGGCTCGGACCAGGTTCTGTTACCCAGAATCCTTTGCAAACTTCAAAATTTGGCTAAAAAAACACATGTTCCTCACATTTCTGTGGCAGAAAGTTCTGGAATCTGAGAGGAGCCACAAATTTCCTTCCACCCAGCGTTTCCCCAAGTCTCCCGATAAAAATGATACCTCACTTGTGTGGGTAGGCCTAGCGCCCGCGACAGGAAACGCCCCAAAGCGCAACGTGGACACATCCAATTTTTTGAAAGAAAACAGAGGTGTTTTTTGCAAAGTGCCTACCTGTAGATTTTGACCTCTAGCTCAGCCGGCACCTAGGGAAACCTACCAAACCTGTGCATTTCTGAAAACTAGAGACCTAGGGGAATCCAAGATGGGGTGACTTGTGTGGCTCGGACCAGGTTCTCTTACCCAGAATCGTTTGCAAACCTCAAAATTTGGCTAAAAAAACACATGTTCCTCACATTTCTGTGGCAGAAAGTTCTGGAATCTGAGAGGAGCCATAAATTTCCTTCCACCCAGCGTTCCCCCAAGTCTCCCGATAAAAATGATACCTCACTGGTGTGAGTAGGCCTAGCGCCCGCGACAGGAAACGCCCCAAAGCGCAACGTGGACACATCCAATTTTTTGAAAGAAAACAGAGGTGTTTTTTGCAAAGTGCCTACCTGTAGATTTTGACCTCTAGCTCAGCCGGCACCTAGGGAAACCTACCAAACCCGTGCATTTCTGAAAACTAGAGACCTAGGGGAATCCAAGATGGGGTGACTTGTGTGGCTCGGAACAGGTTCTGTTACCCAGAATCCTTTGCAAACTTCAAAATTTGGCTAAAAAAACACATGTTGTTCACATTTCTGTGGCAGAAAGTTCTGGAATCTGAGAGGAGCCACAAATTTCCTTCCACCCAGCGTTCCCCCAAGTCTCCCGATAAAAATGATACCTCACTTGTGTGGGTAGGCCTAGCGCCCGTGACAGGAAACGCCCCAAAGCGCAACACGGACACATCCAAATTTTTGAAAGAAAACAGAGGTGTTTTTTGCAAAGTGCCTACCTGTAGATTTTGGCATCTAGCTCAGCCGGCACCTAGGGAAACCTACCAAACCTGTGCATTTCTGAAAACTAGAGACCTAGGGGAATCCAAGATGGGGTGACTTGTGTGGCTCGGACCAGGTTCTGTTACCTAGAATCCTTTGCAAACCTCAAAATTTGGCTTAAAAAACACACGTTCTTCAAATTTCTGTGGCAGAAAGTTCTGGAATCTGAGAGGAGCCACAAATTTCCTTCCACCCAGCGTTCCCCCAAGTCTCCCGATAAAAATGATACCTCACTTGTGTGGGTAGGCCTAGCGCCCGCGACAGGAAACGCCCCAAAGCGCAACGTGCACACATCCAATTTTTTGAAAGAAAACAGAGGTGTTTTTTGCAAAGTGCCTACCTGTAGATTTTGGCCTCTAGCTCAGCCGGCACCTAGGGAAACCTACCAAACCTGTGCATTTCTGAAAACTAGAGACCTAGGGGAATCCAAGATGGGGTGACTTGTGTGGCTCGGACCAGGTTCTGTTACCTAGAATCCTTTGCAAACCTCAAAATTTGGCTTAAAAAACACACGTTCCTCACATTTCTGTGGCAGAAAGTTCTGGAATCTGAGAGGAGCCACAAATTTCCTTCCACCCAGCGTTTCCCCAAGTCTCCCGATAAAAATGATACTTCACTTGTGTGGGTAGGCCTAGCGCCCGCGACAGGAAACGCCCCAAAGCGCAACGTGGACACATCAAAATTTTTTAAAGAAAACAGAGGTGTTTTTTGCAAAGTGCCTACCTGTAGATTTTGGCCTCTAGCTCAGCCGGCACCTAGGGAAACCTACCAAACCTGTGCATTTCTGAAAACTAGAGACCTAGGGGAATCCAAGATGGGGTGACTTGTGTGGCTCGGACCAGGTTCTCTTAGCCAGAATCGTTTGCAAACCTCAAAATTTGGCTAAAAAAACACATGTTCCTCACATTTCTGTGGCAGAAAGTTCTGGAATCTGAGAGGAGCCACAAATTTCCTTCCACCCAGCGTTCCCCCAAGTCTCCCGATAAAAATGATACCTCACTTGTGTGGGTAGGCCTAGCGCCCGCGACAGGAAACGCCCCAAAGCGCAACGTGGACACATCCAATTTTTTTAAAGAAAACAGAGGTGTTTTTTGCAAAGTGCCTACCTGTAGATTTTGACCTCTAGCTCAGCCGGCACCTAGGGAAACCTACCAAACCCGTGCATTTCTGAAAACTAGAGACCTAGGGGAATCCAAGATGGGGTGACTTGTGTGGCTCGGAACAGGTTCTGTTACCCAGAATCCTTTGCAAACTTCAAAATTTGGCTAAAAAAACACATGTTCCTCACATTTCTGTGGCAGAAAGTTCTGGAATCTGAGAGGAGCCACAAATTTCCTTCCACCCAGCGTTCCCCCAAGTCTCCCGATAAAAATGATACCTCACTTGTGTGGGTAGGCCTAGCGCCCGTGACAGGAAACGCCCCAAAGCGCAACACGGACACATCCAAATTTTTGAAAGAAAACAGAGGTGTTTTTTGCAAAGTGCCTACCTGTAGATTTTGGCCTCTAGCTCAGCCGGCACCTAGGGAAACCTACCAAACCTGTGCATTTCTGAAAACTAGAGACCTAGGGGAATCCAAGATGGGGTGACTTGTGTGGCTCGGACCAGGTTCTGTTACCCAGAATCCTTTGCAAACCTCAAAATTTGGCTAAAAAAACACATGTTCCTCACATTTCTGTGGCAGAAAGTTCTGGAATCTGAGAGGAGCAACAAATTTCCTTCCACCCAGCGTTCCCCCATGTCTCCCGATAAAAATGATACCGCACTTGTATGGGTAGGCCTAGCGCCCGTGACAGGAAATGCCCCAAAGCGCAACGTGGACACATCCAAATTTTTGAAAGAAAACAGAGGTTTTTTTTGCAAAGTGCCTACCTGTAGATTTTGGCCTCCAGCTCAGCCGGCACCTAGGGAAACCTACCAAACCTGTGCATTTCTGAAAACTAGAGACCTAGGGGAATCCAAGATGGGGTGACTTTTGTGGCTCGGACCAGGTTCTGTTACCCAGAATCCTTTGCAAACTTCAAAATTTGGCTAAAAAAACACATGTTCCTCACATTTCTGTGGCAGAAAGTTCTGGAATCTGAGAGGAGCCACAAATTTCCTTCCACCCAGCGTTTCCCCAAGTCTCCCGATAAAAATGATACCTCACTTGTGTGGGTAGGCCTAGCGCCCGCGACAGGAAACGCCCCAAAGCGCAACGTGGACACATCAAATTTTTTGAAAGAAAACAGAGGTGTTTTTTGCAAAGTGCCTACCTGTAGATTTTGACCTCTAGCTCAGCCGGCACCTAGGGAAACCTACCAAACCTGTGCATTTCTGAAAACTAGAGACCTAGGGGAATCCAAGATGGGGTGACTTGTGTGGCTCGGACCAGGTTCTCTTACCCAGAATCATTTGCAAACCTCAAAATTTGGCTAAAAAAACACATGTTCCTCACATTTCTGTGGCAGAAAGTTCTGGAATCTGAGAGGAGCCATAAATTTCCTTCCACCCAGCGTTCCCCCAAGTCTCCCGATAAAAATGATACCTCACTGGTGTGAGTAGGCCTAGCGCCCGCGACAGGAAACGCCCCAAAGCGCAACGTGGACACATCCAATTTTTTGAAAGAAAACAGAGGTGTTTTTTGCAAAGTGCCTACCTGTAGATTTTGACCTCTAGCTCAGCCGGCACCTAGGGAAACCTACCAAACCCGTGCATTTCTGAAAACTAGAGACCTAGGGGAATCCAAGATGGGGTGACTTGTGTGGCTCGGAACAGGTTCTGTTACCCAGAATCCTTTGCAAACTTCAAAATTTGGCTAAAAAAACACATGTTCCTCACATTTCTGTGGCAGAAAGTTCTGGAATCTGAGAGGAGCAACAAATTTCCTTCCACCCAGCGTTCCCCCATGTCTCCCGATAAAAATGATACCGCACTTGTATGGGTAGGCCTAGCGCCCGTGACAGGAAATGCCCCAAAGCGCAACGTGGACACATCCAAATTTATGAAAGAAAACAGAGGTTTTTTTTGCAAAGTGCCTACCTGTAGATTTTGGCCTCCAGCTCAGCCGGCACCTAGGGAAACCTACCAAACCTGTGCATTTCTGAAAACTAGAGACCTAGGGGAATCCAAGATGGGGTGACTTTTGTGGCTCGGACCAGGTTCTGTTACCCAGAATCCTTTGCAAACTTCAAAATTTGGCTAAAAAAACACATGTTCCTCACATTTCTGTGGCAGAAAGTTCTGGAATCTGAGAGGAGCCACAAATTTCCTTCCACCCAGCGTTTCCCCAAGTCTCCCGATAAAAATGATACCTCACTTGTGTGGGTAGGCCTAGCGCCCGCGACAGGAAACGCCCCAAAGCGCAACGTGGACACATCCAATTTTTTGAAAGAAAACAGAGGTGTTTTTTGCAAAGTGCCTACCTGTAGATTTTGACCTCTAGCTCAGCCGGCACCTAGGGAAACCTACCAAACCTGTGCATTTCTGAAAACTAGAGACCTAGGGGAATCCAAGATGGGGTGACTTGTGTGGCTCGGACCAGGTTCTCTTACCCAGAATCATTTGCAAACCTCAAAATTTGGCTAAAAAAACACATGTTCCTCACATTTCTGTGGCAGAAAGTTCTGGAATCTGAGAGGAGCCATAAATTTCCTTCCACCCAGCGTTCCCCCAAGTCTCCCGATAAAAATGATACCTCACTGGTGTGAGTAGGCCTAGCGCCCGCGACAGGAAACGCCCCAAAGCGCAACGTGGACACATCCAATTTTTTGAAAGAAAACAGAGGTGTTTTTTGCAAAGTGCCTACCTGTAGATTTTGACCTCTAGCTCAGCCGGCACCTAGGGAAACCTACCAAACCCATGCATTTCTGAAAACTAGAGACCTAGGGGAATCCAAGATGGGGTGACTTGTGTGGCTCGGAACAGGTTCTGTTACCCAGAATCCTTTGCAAACTTCAAAATTTGGCTAAAAAAACACATGTTCCTCACATTTCTGTGGCAGAAAGTTCTGGAATCTGAGAGGAGCCACAAATTTCCTTCCACCCAGCGTTCCCCCAAGTCTCCCGATAAAAATGATACCTCACTTGTGTGGGTAGGCCTAGCGCCCGTGACAGGAAACGCCCCAAAGCGCAACACGGACACATCCAAATTTTTGAAAGAAAACAGAGGTGTTTTTTGCAAAGTGCCTACCTGTAGATTTTGGCCTCTAGCTCAGCCGGCACCTAGGGAAACCTACCAAACCTGTGCATTTCTGAAAACTAGAGACCTAGGGGAATCCAAGATGGGGTGACTTGTGTGGCTCGGACCAGGTTCTGTTACCCAGAATCCTTTGCAAACCTCAAAATTTGGCTAAAAAAACACATGTTCCTCACATTTCTGTGGCAGAAAGTTCTGGAATCTGAGAGGAGCAATAAATTTCCTTCCACCCAGCGTTCCCCCAAGTCTCCCGATAACAATTATACCGCACTTGTATGGGTAGGCCTAGCGCCCGTGACAGGAAATGCCCCAAAGCGCAACGTGGACACATCCAAATTTTTTAAAGAAAACAGGTTTTTTTTGCAAAGTGCCTACCTGTAGATTTTGGCCTCCAGCTCAGCCGGCACCTAGGGAAACCTACCAAACCTGTGCATTTCTGAAAACTAGAGACCTAGGGGAATCCAAGATGGGGTGACTTGTGTGGCTCGGACCAGGTTCTGTTACCCAGAATACTTTGCAAACTTCAAAATTTGGCTAAAAAAACACATGTTCCTCACATTTCTGTGGCAGAAAGTTCTGGAATCTGAGAGGAGCCACAAATTTCCTTCCACCCAGCGTTTCCCCAAGTCTCCCGATAAAAATGATACCTCACTTGTGTGGGTAGGCCTAGCGCCCGCGACAGGAAACGCCCTAAAGCGCAACGTGGACACATCAAAATTTTTTTAAGAAAACAGAGGTGTTTTTTGCAAAGTGCCTACCTGTAGATTTTGGCCTCTAGCTCAGCCGGCACCTAGGGAAACCTACCAAACCTGTGCATTTCTGAAAACTAGAAACCTAGGGGAATCCAAGATGGGGTGACTTGTGTGGCTCGGACCAGGTTCTCTTACCCAGAATCGTTTGCAAACCTCAAAATTTGGCTAAAAAAACACATGTTCCTCACATTTCTGTGGCAGAAAGTTCTGGAATCTGAGAGGAGCCACAAATTTCCTTCCACCCAGCGTTCCCCCAAGTCTCCGAATAAAAATGATACCTCACTGGTGTGAGTAGGCCTAGCGCCCGCGACAGGAAGCGCCCCAAAGCGCAACGTGGACACATCCAATTTTTTTAAAGAAAACAGAGGTGTTTTTTGCAAAGTGCCTACCTGTAGATTTTGACCTCTAGCTCAGCCGGCACCTAGGGAAACCTACCAAACCTGTGCATTTCTGAAAACTAGAGACCTAGGGGAATCCAAGATGGGGTGACTTGTGTGGCTCGGACCAGGTTCTGTTACCTAGAATCCTTTGCAAACCTCAAAATTTGGCTTAAAAAACACATGTTCCTCAAATTTCTGTGGCAGAAAGTTCTGGAATCTGAGAGGAGCGACAAATTTCCTTCCACCCAGCGTTCCCCTAAGTCTCCCGATAAAAATGATACCTCACTTGTGTGGGTAGGCCTAGCGCCCGCGACAGGAAACGCCCCAAAGCGCAACGTGCACACATCCAATTTTTTGAAAGAAAACAGAGGTGTTTTTTGCAAAGTGCCTACCTGTAGATTTTGGCCTCTAGCTCAGCCGGCACCTAGGGAAACCTACCAAACCTGTGCATTTCTGAAAACTAGAGACCTAGGGGAATCCAAGATGGGGTGACTTGTGTGGCTCGGACCAGGTTCTGTTACCCAGAATCCTTTGCAAACCTCAAAATTTGGCTAAAAAAACACATGTTCCTCACATTTCTGTGGCAGAAAGTTCTGGAATCTGAGAGGAGCAACAAATTTCCTTCCACCCAGCGTTCCCCCAAGTCTCCCGATAAAAATGATACCGCACTTGTATGGGTAGGCCTAGCGCCCGTGACAGGAAATGCCCCAAAGCGCAACGTGGACACATCCAAATTTTTGAAAGAAAACAGAGGTTTTTTTTGCAAAGTGCCTACCAGTAGATTTTGGCCTCCAGCTCAGCCGGCACCTAGGGAAACCTACCAAACCTGTGCATTTCTGAAAACTAGAGACCTAGGGGAATCCAAGATGGGGTGACTTTTGTGGCTCGGACCAGGTTCTGTTACCCAGAATCCTTTGCAAACTTCAAAATTTGGCTAAAAAAACACATGTTCCTCACATTTCTGTGGCAGAAAGTTCTGGAATCTGAGAGGAGCCACAAATTTCCTTCCACCCAGCGTTTCCCCAAGTCTCCCGATAAAAATGATACCTCACTTGTGTGGGTAGGCCTAGCGCCCGCGACAGGAAACGCCCCAAAGCGCAACGTGGACACATCCAATTTTTTGAAAGAAAACAGAGGTGTTTTTTGCAAAGTGCCTACCTGTAGATTTTGACCTCTAGCTCAGCCGGCACCTAGGGAAACCTACCAAACCTGTGCATTTCTGAAAACTAGAGACCTAGGGGAATCCAAGATGGGGTGACTTGTGTGGCTCGGACCAGGTTCTCTTACCCAGAATCGTTTGCAAACCTCAAAATTTGGCTAAAAAAACACATGTTCCTCACATTTCTGTGGCAGAAAGTTCTGGAATCTGAGAGGAGCCACAAATTTCCTTCCACCCAGCGTTCCCCCAAGTCTCCCGATAAAAATGATACCTCACTGGTGTGAGTAGGCCTAGCGCCCGCGACAGGAAACGCCCCAAAGCGCAACGTGGACACATCCAATTTTTTGAAAGAAAACAGAGGTGTTTTTTGCAAAGTGCCTACCTGTAGATTTTGACCTCTAGCTCAGCCGGCACCTAGGGAAACCTACCAAACCTGTGCATTTCTGAAAACTAGAGACCTAGGGGAATCCAAGATGGGGTGACTTGTGTGGCTCGGACCAGGTTCTGTTACCTAGAATCCTTTGCAAACCTCAAAATTTGGCTTAAAAAACACATGTTCCTCAAATTTCTGTGGCAGAAAGTTCTGGAATCTGAGAGGAGCCACAAATTTCCTTCCACCCAGCGTTCCCCTAAGTCTCCCGATAAAAATGATACCTCACTTGTGTGGGTAGGCCTAGCGCCCGCGACAGGAAACGCCCCAAAGTGCAAAGTGCACACATCCAATTTTTTGAAAGAAAACAGAGGTGTTTTTTGCAAAGTGCCTACCTGTAGATTTTGGCCTCCAGCTCAGCCGGCACCTAGGGAAACCTACCAAACCTGTGCATTTCTGAAAACTAGAGACCTAGGGGAATCCAAGATGGGGTGACTTGTGTGGCTCGGACCAGGTTCTGTTACCCAGAATCCTTTGCAAACTTCAAAATTTGGCTAAAAAAACACATGTTCCTCACATTTCTGTGGCAGAAAGTTCTGGAATCTGAGAGGAGCCACAAATTTCCTTCCACCCAGCGTTTCCCCAAGTCTCTCGATAAAAATGATACCTCACTTGTGTGGGTAGGCCTAGCGCCCGCGACAGGAAACGCCCCAAAGCGCAACGTGGACACATCAAATTTTTTTTAAGAAAACAGAGGTGTTTTTTGCAAAGTGCCTACCTGTAGATTTTGGCCTCTAGCTCAGCCGGCACCTAGGGAAACCTACCAAACCTGTGCATTTCTGAAAACTAGAGACCTAGGGGAATCCAAGATGGGGTGACTTGTGTGGCTCGGACCAGGTTCTCTTACCCAGAATCGTTTGCAAACCTCAAAATTTGGCTAAAAAAACACATGTTCCTCACATTTCTGTGGCAGAAAGTTCTGGAATCTCAGAGGAGCCACAAATTTCCTTCCACCTAGCGTTCCCCCAAGTCTCCCGATAAAAATGATACCTCACTGGTGTGAGTAGGCCTAGCGCCCGCGACAGGAAACGCCCCAAAGCGCAACGTGGACACATCCAATTTTTTGAAAGAAAACAGAGGTGTTTTTTGCAAAGTGCCTACCTGTAGATTTTGACCTCTAGCTCAGCCGGCACCTACGGAAACCTACCAAACCTGTGCATTTCTGAAAACTAGAGACCTAGGGGAATCCAAGATGGGGTGACTTGTGTGGCTCGGACCAGGTTCTGTTACCTAGAATCCTTTGCAAACCTCAAAATTTGGCTTAAAAAACACACGTTCCTCACATTTCTGTGGCAGAAAGTTCTGGAATCTGAGAGGAGCCACAAATTTCCTTCCACCCAGCGTTTCCCCAAGTCTCCCGATAAAAATGATACCTCACTTGTGTGGGTAGGCCTAGCGCCCGCGACAGGAAACGCCCCAAAGCGCAACGTGGACACATCAACATTTTTTAAAGAAAACAGAGGTGTTTTTTGCAAAGTGCCTACCTGTAGATTTTGGCCTCTAGCTCAGCCGGCACCTAGGGAAATCTACCAAACCTGTGCATTTCTGAAAACTAGAGACCTAGGGGAATCCAAGATGGGGTGACTTGTGTGGCTCGGACCAGGTTCTCTTACCCAGAATCGTTTGCAAACCTCAAAATTTGGCTAAAAAAACACATGTTCCTCACATTTCTGTGGCAGAAAGTTCTGGAATCTGAGAGGAGCCACAAATTTCCTTCCACCCAGCGTTCCCCCAAGTCTCCCGATAAAAATGATACCTCACTGGTGTGAGTAGGCCTAGCGCCCGCGACAGGAAACGCCCCAAAGAGCAACGTGGACACATCCAATTTTTTGAAAGAAAACAGAGGTGTTTTTTGCAAAGTGCCTACCTGTAGATTTTGACCTCTAGCTCAGCCGGCACCTAGGGAAACCTACCAAACCTGTGCATTTCTGAAAACTAGAGACCTAGGGGAATCCAAGATGGGGTGACTTGTGTGGCTCAGACCAGGTTCTGTTACCTAGAATCCTTTGCAAACCTCAAAATTTGGCTTAAAAAACACACGTTCCTCAAATTTCTGTGGCAGAAAGTTCTGGAATCTGAGAGGAGCCACAAATTTCCTTCCACCCAGCGTTCCCCTAAGTCTCCC
Source organism: Pleurodeles waltl (assembly GCF_031143425.1). Lineage (NCBI taxonomy): Eukaryota > Metazoa > Chordata > Amphibia > Caudata > Salamandridae > Pleurodeles > Pleurodeles waltl. The sequence continues at coordinate 1,274,312,057 of NC_090446.1, read as the reverse complement.
GATAAAAATGATACCTCACTTGTGTGGGTAGGCCTAGCGCCCGCGACAGGAAACGCCCCAAAGCGCAACGTGCACACATCCAATTTTTTTAAAGAAAACAGAGGTGTTTTTTGCAAAGTGCCTACCTGTAGATTTTGGCCTCTAGCTCAGCCGGCACCTAGGGAAACCTACCAAACCTGTGCATTTCTGAAAACTAGAGACCTAGGGGAATCAAAGATGGGGTGACTTGTGTGGCTCGGACCAGGTTCTGTTACCTAGAATCCTTTGCAAACCTCAAAATTTGGCTTAAAAAACACACGTTCCTCACATTTCTGTGGCAGAAAGTTCTGGAATCTGAGAGGAGCCACAAATTTCCTTCCACCCAGCGTTTCCTTAAGTCTCCGGAGAAAAATGATACCTCACTTGTGTGTGTAGGCCTAGCGCCCGCGACAGGAAACGCCCCAAAGCGCAACGTGGACACATCCAAATTTTTTAAAGAAAACTGAGGTGTTTTTTGCAAAGTGCCTACCTGTAGATTTTGGCCTCTAGCTCAGCCTGCACCTAGGGAAACCTACCAAACCTGTGCATTTCTGAAAACTAGAGACCTAGGGGAATCCAAGATGGGGTGACTTGTGTGGCTCGGACCAGGTTCTGTTACCCAGAATCCTTTGCAAACTTCAAAATTTGGCTAAAAAAACACATGTTACTCACATTTCTGTGGCAGAAAGTTCTGGAATCTGAGAGGAGCCACAAATTTCCTTCCACCCAGCGTTTCCCCAAGTCTCCCGATAAAAATGATACCTCACTTGTGTGGGTAGGCCTAGCGCCCGCGACAGGAAACGCCCCAAAGCGCAACGTGGACACATCAAATTTTTTTTAAGAAAACAGAGGTGTTTTTTGCAAAGTGCCTACCTGTAGATTTTGGCCTCTAGCTCAGCCGGCACCTAGGGAAACCTACCAAACCTGTGCATTTCTGAAAACTAGAGACCTAGGGGAATCCAAGATGGGGTGACTTGTGTGGCTCGGACCAGGTTCTCTTACCCAGAATCGTTTGCAAACCTCAAAATTTGGCTAAAAAAACACATGTTCCTCACATTTCTGTGGCAGAAAGTTCTGGAATCTGAGAGGAGCCACAAATTTCCTTCCACCCAGCGTTCCCCCAAGTCTCCCGATAAAAATGATACCGCACTTGTATGGGTAGGCCTAGCGCCCGTGACAGGAAATGCCCCAAAGCGCAACGTGGACACATCCAAATTTTTGAAAGAAAACAGAGGTTTTTTTTGCAAAGTGCCTACCTGTAGATTTTGGCCTCCAGCTCAGCCGGCACCTAGGGAAACCTACCAAACCTGTGCATTTCTGAAAACTAGAGACCTAGGGGAATCCAAGATGGGGTGACTTGTGTGGCTCGGACCAGGTTCTGTTACCCAGAATCCTTTGCAAACTTCAAAATTTGGCTAAAAAAACACATGTTCCTCACATTTCTTGTGGCAGAAAGTTCTGGAATCTGAGAGGAGCCACAAATTTCCTTCCACCCAGCGTTTCCCCAAGTCTCCCGATAAAAATGATACCTCACTTGTGTGGGTAGGCCTAGCGCCCGCGACAGGAAACGCCCCAAAGCGCAACGTGGACACATCAAAATTTTTTTAAGAAAACAGAGGTGTTTTTTGCAAAGTGCCTACCTCTAGATTTTGGCCTCTAGCTCAGCCGGCACCTAGGGAAACCTACCAAACCTGTGCATTTCTGAAAACTAGAGACCTAGGGGAATCCAAGATGGGGTGACTTGTGTGGCTCGGACCAGGTTCTCTTACCCAGAATCGTTTGCAAACCTCAAAATTTGGCTAAAAAAACACATGTTCCTCACATTTCTGTGGCAGAAAGTTCTGGAATCTGAGAGGAGCCACAAATTTCCTTCCACCCAGCGTTCCCCCAAGTCTCCCGATAAAAATGATACCTCACTGGTGTGAGTAGGCCTAGCGCCCGCGACAGGAAACGCCCCAAAGCGCAACGTGGACACATCCAATTTTTTGAAAGAAAACAGAGGTGTTTTTTGCAAAGTGCCTACCTGTAGATTTTGACCTCTAGCTCAGCCGGCACCTAGGGAAACCTACCAAACCTGTGCATTTCTGAAAACTAGAGACCTAGGGGAATCCAAGATGGGGTGACTTGTGTGGCTCGGACCAGGTTCTGTTACCTAGAATCCTTTGCAAACCTCAAAATTTGGCTTAAAAAACACACGTTCCTCAAATTTCTGTGGCAGAAAGTTCTGGAATCTGAGAGGAGCCACAAATTTCCTTCCACCCAGCGTTCCCCCAAGTCTCCCGATAAAAATGATACCTCACTTGTGTGGGTAGGCCTAGCGCCCGCGACAGGAAACGCCCCAAAGCGCAACGTGCACACATCCAATTTTTTGAAAGAAAACAGAGGTGTTTTTTGCAAAGTGCCTACCTGTAGATTTTGGCCTCTAGCTCAGCCGGCACCTAGGGAAACCTACCAAACCTGTGCATTTCTGAAAACTAGAGACCTAGGGGAATCCAAGATGGGGTGACTTGTGTGGCTCGGACCAGGTTCTGTTACCTAGAATCCTTTGCAAACCTCAAAATTTGGCTTAAAAAACACACGTTCCTCACATTTCTGTGGCAGAAAGTTCTGGAATCTGAGAGGAGCCACAAATTTCCTTCCACCCAGCGTTTCCCCAAGTCTCCCGATAAAAATGATACTTCACTTGTGTGGGTAGGCCTAGCGCCCGCGACAGGAAACGCCCCAAAGCGCAACGTGGACACATCAAAATTTTTTAAAGAAAACAGAGGTGTTTTTTGCAAAGTGCCTACCTGTAGATTTTGGCCTCTAGCTCAGCCGGCACCTAGGGAAACCTACCAAACTGTGCATTTCTGAAAACTAGAGACCTAGGGGAATCCAAGATGGGGTGACTTGTGTGGCTCGGACCAGGTTCTCTTACCCAGAATCCTTTGCAAACCTCAAAATTTGGCTAAAAAAACACATGTTCCTCACATTTCTGTGGCAGAAAGTTCTGGAATCTGAGAGGAGCAATAAATGTACTTCCACCCAGCGTTCCCCCAAGTCTCCCGATAAAAATTATACCGCACTTGTATGGGTAGGCCTAGCGCCCGTGACAGGAAATGCCCCAAAGCGCAACGTGGACACATCCAAATTTTTGAAAGAAAACAGGTTTTTTTTGCAAAGTGCCTACCTGTAGATTTTGGCCTCCAGCTCAGCCGGCACCTAGGGAAACCTACCAAACCTGTGCATTTCTGAAAACTAGAGACCTAGGGGAATCCAAGATGGGGTGACTTGTGTGGCTCGGACCAGGTTCTGTTACCCAGAATCCTTTGCAAACTTCAAAATTTGGCTAAAAAAACACATGTTCCTCACATTTCTGTGGCAGAAAGTTCTGGAATCTGAGAGGAGCCACAAATTTCCTTCCACCCAGCGTTTCCCCAAGTCTCCCGATAAAAATGATACCTCACTTGTGTGGGTAGGCCTAGCGCCCGCGACAGGAAACGCCCCAAAGCGCAACGTGGACACATCAACATTTTTTTAAGAAAACAGAGGTGTTTTTTGCAAAGTGCCTACCTGTAGATTTTGGCCTCTAGCTCAGCCGGCACCTAGGGAAACCTACCAAACCTGTGCATTTCTGAAAACTAGAGACCTAGGGGAATCCAAGATGGGGTGACTTGTGTGGCTCGGACCAGGTTCTCTTACCCAGAATCGTTTGCAAACCTCAAAATTTGGCTAAAAAAACACATGTTCCTCACATTTCTGTGGCAGAAAGTTCTGGAATCTGAGAGGAGCCACAAATTTCCTTCCACCCAGCGTTCCCCCAAGTCTCCCGATAAAAATGATACCTCACTGGTGTGAGTAGGCCTAGCGCCCGCGACAGGAAACGCCCCAAAGCGCAACGTGGACACATCCAATTTTTTGAAAGAAAACAGAGGTGTTTTTTGCAAAGTGCCTACCTGTAGATTTTGACCTCTAGCTCAGCCGGCACCTAGGGAAACCTACCAAACCTGTGCATTTCTGAAAACTAGAGACCTAGGGGAATCCAAGATGGGGTGACTTGTGTGGCTCGGACCAGGTTCTGTTACCTAGAATCCTTTGCAAACCTCAAAATTTGGCTTAAAAAACACATGTTCCTCAAATTTCTGTGGCAGAAAGTTCTGGAATCTGAGAGGAGCCACAAATTTCCTTCCACCCAGCGTTCCCCTAAGTCTCCCGATAAAAATGATACCTCACTTGTGTGGGTAGGCCTAGCGCCCGCGTCAGGAAACGCCCCAAAGCGCAACGTGCACACATCCAATTTTTTGAAAGAAAACAGAGGTGTTTTTTGCAAAGTGCCTACCTGTAGATTTTGGCCTCTAGCTCAGCCGGCACCTAGGGAAACCTACCAAACCTGTGCATTTCTGAAAACTAGAGACCTAGGGGAATCCAAGATGGGGTGACTTGTGTGGCTCGGACCAGGTTCTGTTACCTAGAATCCTTTGCAAACCTCAAAATTTGGCTTAAAAAACACACATTCCTCACATTTCTGTGGCAGAAAGTTCTGGAATCTGAGAGGAGCCACAAATTTCCTTCCACCCAGCGTTTCCCCAAGTCTCCCGATAAAAATGATACCTCACTTGTGTGGGTAGGCCAAGCGCCCGCGACAGGAAACGCCCCAAAGCGCAACGTGGACACATCAAAATTTTTTAAAGAAAACAGAGGTGTTTTTTGCAAAGTGCCTACCTGTAGATTTTGGCCTCTAGCTCAGCCGGCACCTAGGGAAACCTACCAAACCTGTGCATTTCTGAAAACTAGAGACCTAGGGGAATCCAAGATGGGGTGACTTGTGTGGCTCGGACCAGGTTCTCTTACCCAGAATCGTTTGCAAACCTCAAAATTTGGCTAAAAAAACACATGTTCCTCACATTTCTGTGGCAGAAAGTTCTGGAATCTGAGAGGAGCCACAAATTTCCTTCCACCCAGCGTTCCCCCAAGTCTCCCGATAAAAATGATACCTCACTGGTGTGAGTAGGCCTAGCGCCCGCGACAGGAAACGCCCCAAAGCGCAACGTGGACACATCCAATTTTTTGAAAGAAAACAGAGGTGTTTTTTGCAAAGTGCCTACCTGTAGATTTTGACCTCTAGCTCAGCCGGCACCTAGGGAAACCTACCAAACCCGTGCATTTCTGAAAACTAGAGACCTAGGGGAATCCAAGATGGGGTGACTTGTGTGGCTCGGAACAGGTTCTGTTACCCAGAATCCTTTGCAAACTTCAAAATTTGGCTAAAAAAACACATGTTCCTCACATTTCTGTGGCAGAAAGTTCTGGAATCTGAGAGGAGCCACAAATTTCCTTCCACCCAGCGTTCCGCCAAGTCTCCCGATAAAAATGATACCTCAGTTGTGTGGGTAGGCCTAGCGCCCGTGACAGGAAACGCCCCAAAGCGCAACACGGACACATCCAAATTTTTGAAAGAAAACAGAGGTGTTTTTTGCAAAGTGCCTACCTGTAGATTTTGGCCTCTAGCTCAGCCGGCACCTAGGGAAATCTACCAAACCTGTGCATTTCTGAAAACTAGAGACCTAGGGGAATCCAAGATGGGGTGACTTGTGTGGCTCGGACCAGGTTCTCTTACCCAGAATCGTTTGCAAACCTCAAAATTTGGCTAAAAAAACACATGTTCCTCACATTTCTGTGGCAGAAAGTTCTGGAATCTGAGAGGAGCCACAAATTTCCTTCCACCCAGCGTTCCCCCAAGTCTCCCGATAAAAATGATACCTCACTGGTGTGAGTAGGCCTAGCGCCCGCGACAGGAAACGCCCCAAAGAGCAACGTGGACACATCCAATTTTTTGAAAGAAAACAGAGGTGTTTTTTGCAAAGTGCCTACCTGTAGATTTTGACCTCTAGCTCAGCCGGCACCTAGGGAAACCTACCAAACCTGTGCATTTCTGAAAACTAGAGACCTAGGGGAATCCAAGATGGGGTGACTTGTGTGGCTCGGACCAGGTTCTGTTACCTAGAATCCTTTGCAAACCTCAAAATTTGGCTTAAAAAACACACGTTCCTCAAATTTCTGTGGCAGAAAGTTTTGGAATCTGAGAGGAGCCACAAATTTTCTTCCACCCAGCGTTCCCCTAAGTTTCCCGATAAAAATGATAACTCACTTGTGTGGGTAGGCCTAGCGCCCGCGACAGGAAACGCCCCAAAGCGCAACGTGCACACATCCAATTTTTTTAAAGAAAACAGAGGTGTTTTTTGCAAAGTGCCTACCTGTAGATTTTGGCCTCTAGCTCAGCCGGCACCTAGGGAAACCTACCAAACCTGTGCATTTCTGAAAACTAGAGACCTAGGGGAATCAAAGATGGGGTGACTTGTGTGGCTCGGACCAGGTTCTGTTACCTAGAATCCTTTGCAAACCTCAAAATTTGGCTTAAAAAACACACGTTCCTCACATTTCTGTGGCAGAAAGTTCTGGAATCTGAGAGGAGCCACAAATTTCCTTCCACCCAGCGTTTCCCTAAGTCTCCGGATAAAAATGATACCTCACTTGTGTGGGTAGGCCTAGCGCCCGCGACAGGAAACGCCCCAAAGCGCAACGTGGACACATCCAAATTTTTTAAAGAAAACTGAGGTGTTTTTTGCAAAGTGCCTACCTGTAGATTTTGGCCTCTAGCTCAGCCGGCACCTAGGGAAACCTACCAAACCTGTGCATTTCTGAAAACTAGAGACCTAGGGGAATCCAAGATGGGGTGACTTGTGTGGCTCGGACCAGGTTCTGTTACCCAGAATCCTTTGCAAACTTCAAAATTTGGCTAAAAAAACACATGTTACTCACATTTCTGTGGCAGAAAGTTCTGGAATCTGAGAGGAGCCACAAATTTCCTTCCACCCAGCGTTTCCCCAAGTCTCCCGATAAAAATGATACCTCACTTGTGTGGGTAGGCCTAGCGCCCGCGACAGGAAACGCCCCAAAGCGCAACGTGGACACATCAAATTTTTTTTAAGAAAACAGAGGTGTTTTTTGCAAAGTGCCTACCTGTAGATTTTGGCCTCTAGCTCAGCCGGCACCTAGGGAAACCTACCAAACCTGTGCATTTCTGAAAACTAGAGACCTAGGGGAATCCAAGATGGGGTGACTTGTGTGGCTCGGACCAGGTTCTCTTACCCAGAATCGTTTGCAAACCTCAAAATTTGGCTAAAAAAACACATGTTCCTCACATTTCTGTGGCAGAAAGTTCTGGAATCTGAGAGGAGCCACAAATTTCCTTCCACCCAGCGTTCCCCCAAGTCTCCCGATAAAAATGATACCGCACTTGTATGGGTAGGCCTAGCGCCCGTGACAGGAAATGCCCCAAAGCGCAACGTGGACACATCCAAATTTTTGAAAGAAAACAGAGGTTTTTTTTGCAAAGTGCCTACCTGTAGATTTTGGCCTCCAGCTCAGCCGGCACCTAGGGAAACCTACCAAACCTGTGCATTTCTGAAAACTAGAGACCTAGGGGAATCCAAGATGGGGTGACTTGTGTGGCTCGGACCAGGTTCTGTTACCCAGAATCCTTTGCAAACTTCAAAATTTGGCTAAAAAAACACATGTTCCTCACATTTCTGTGGCAGAAAGTTCTGGAATCTGAGAGGAGCCACAAATTTCCTTCCACCCAGCGTTTCCCCAAGTCTCCCGATAAAAATGATACCTCACTTGTGTGGGTAGGCCTAGCGCCCGCGACAGGAAACGCCCCAAAGCACAACGTGGACACATCAAAATTTTTTTAAGAAAACAGAGGTGTTTTTTGCAAAGTGCCTACCTCTAGATTTTGGCCTCTAGCTCAGCCGGCACCTAGGGAAACCTACCAAACCTGTGCATTTCTGAAAACTAGAGACCTAGGGGAATCCAAGATAGGGTGACTTGTGTGGCTCGGACCAGGTTCTCTTACCCAGAATCGTTTGCAAACCTCAAAATTTGGCTAAAAAAACACATGTTCCTCACATTTCTGTGGCAGAAAGTTCTGGAATCTGAGAGGAGCCACAAATTTCCTTCCACCCAGCGTTCCCCCAAGTCTCCCGATAAAAATGATACCTCACTGGTGTGAGTAGGCCTAGCGCCCGCGACAGGAAACGCCCCAAAGCGCAACGTGGACACATCCAATTTTTTGAAAGAAAACAGAGGTGTTTTTTGCAAAGTGCCTACCTGTAGATTTTGACCTCTAGCTCAGCCGGCACCTAGGGAAACCTACCAAACCTGTGCATTTCTGAAAACTAGAGACCTAGGGGAATCCAAGATGGGGTGACTTGTGTGGCTCGGACCAGGTTCTGTTACCTAGAATCCTTTGCAAACCTCAAAATTTGGCTTAAAAAACACACGTTCCTCAAATTTCTGTGGCAGAAATTCTGGAATCTGAGAGGAGCCACAAATTTCCTTCCACCCAGCGTTCCCCCAAGTCTCCCGATAAAAATGATACCTCACTTGTGTGGGTAGGCCTAGCGCCCGCGACAGGAAACGCCCCAAAGCGCAACGTGCACACATCCAATTTTTTGAAAGAAAACAGAGGTGTTTTTTGCAAAGTGCCTACCTGTAGATTTTGGCCTCTAGCTCAGCCGGCACCTAGGGAAACCTACCAAACCTGTGCATTTCTGAAAACTAGAGACCTAGGGGAATCCAAGATGGGGTGACTTGTGTGGCTCGGACCAGGTTCTGTTACCTAGAATCCTTTGCAAACCTCAAAATTTGGCTTAAAAAACACACGTTCCTCACATTTCTGTGGCAGAAAGTTCTGGAATCTGAGAGGAGCCACAAATTTCCTTCCACCCAGCGTTTCCCCAAGTCTCCCGATAAAAATGATACTTCACTTGTATGGGTAGGCCTAGCGCCCGCGACAGGAAACGCCCCAAAGCGCAACGTGGACACATCAAAAATTTTTAAAGAAAACAGAGGTGTTTTTTGCAAAGTGCCTACCTGTAGATTTTGGCCTCTAGCTCAGCCGGCACCTAGGGAAACCTACCAAACCTGTGCATTTCTGAAAACTAGAGACCTAGGGGAATCCAAGATGGGGTGACTTGTGTGGCTCGGACCAGGTTCTCTTACCCAGAATCCTTTGCAAACCTCATAATTTGGCTAAAAAAACACATGTTCCTCACATTTCTGTGGCAGAAAGTTCTGGAATCTGAGAGGAGCAATAAATTTACTTCCACCCAGCGTTCCCCCAAGTCTCCCGATAAAAATTATACCGCACTTGTATGGGTAGGCCTAGCGCCCGTGACAGGAAATGCCCCAAAGCGCAACGTGGACACATCCAAATTTTTGAAAGAAAACAGTTTTTTTTTGCAAAGTGCCTACCTGTAGATTTTGGCCTCCAGCTCAGCCGGCACCTAGGGAAACCTACCAAACCTGTGCATTTCTGAAAACTAGAGACCTAGGGGAATCCAAGATGGGGTGACTTGTGTGGCTCGGACCAGGTTCTGTTACCCAGAATCCTTTGCAAACTTCAAAATTTGGCTAAAAAAACACATGTTCCTCACATTTCTGTGGCAGAAAGTTCTGGAATCTGAGAGGAGCCACAAATTTCCTTCCACCCAGCGTTTCCCCAAGTCTCCCGATAAAAATGATACCTCACTTGTGTGGGTAGGCCTAGCGCCCGCGACAGGAAACGCCCCAAAGCGCAACGTGGACACATCAACATTTTTTTAAGAAAACAGAGGTGTTTTTTGCAAAGTGCCTACCTGTAGATTTTGGCCTCTAGCTCAGCCGGCACCTAGGGAAACCTACCAAACCTGTGCATTTCTGAAAACTAGAGACCTAGGGGAATCCAAGATGGGGTGACTTGTGTGGCTCGGACCAGGTTCTCTTACCCAGAATCGTTTGCAAACCTCAAAATTTGGCTAAAAAAACACATGTTCCTCACATTTCTGTGGCAGAAAGTTCTGGAATCTGAGAGGAGCCACAAATTTCCTTCCACCCAGCGTTCCCCCAAGTCTCCCGATAAAAATGATACCTCACTGGTGTGAGTAGGCCTAGCGCCCGCGACAGGAAACGCCCCAAAGCGCAACGTGGACACATCCAATTTTTTGAAAGAAAACAGAGGTGTTTTTTGCAAAGTGCCTACCTGTAGATTTTGACCTCTAGCTCAGCCGGCACCTAGGGAAACCTACCAAACCTGTGCATTTCTGAAAACTAGAGACCTAGGGGAATCCAAGATGGGGTGACTTGTGTGGCTCGGACCAGGTTCTGTTACCTAGAATCCTTTGCAAACCTCAAAATTTGGCTTAAAAAACACATGTTCCTCAAATTTCTGTGGCAGAAAGTTCTGGAATCTGAGAGGAGCCACAAATTTCCTTCCACCCAGCGTTCCCCTAAGTCTCCCGATAAAAATGATACCTCACTTGTGTGGGTAGGCCTAGCGCCCGCGTCAGGAAACGCCCCAAAGCGCAACGTGCACACATCCAATTTTTTGAAAGAAAACAGAGGTGTTTTTTGCAAAGTGCCTACCTGTAGATTTTGGCCTCTAGCTCAGCCGGCACCTAGGGAAACCTACCAAACCCGTGCATTTCTGAAAACTAGAGACCTAGGGGAATCCAAGATGGGGTGACTTGTGTGGCTCGGACCAGGTTCTGTTACCTAGAATCCTTTGCAAACCTCAAAATTTGGCTTAAAAAACACACATTCCTCACATTTCTGTGGCAGAAAGTTCTGGAATCTGAGAGGAGCCACAAATTTCCTTCCACCCAGCGTTTCCCCAAGTCTCCCGATAAAAATGATACCTCACTTGTGTGGGTAGGCCAAGCGCCCGCGACAGGAAACGCCCCAAAGCGCAACGTGGACACATCAAAATTTTTTAAAGAAAACAGAGGTGTTTTTTGCAAAGTGCCTACCTGTAGATTTAGGCCTCTAGCTCAGCCGGCACCTAGGGAAACCTACCAAACCTGTGCATTTCTGAAAACTAGAGACCTAGGGGAATCCAAGATGGGGTGACTTGTGTGGCTCGGACCAGGTTCTCTTACCCAGAATCGTTTGCAAACCTCAAAATTTGGCTAAAAAAACACATGTTCCTCACATTTCTGTGGCAGAAAGTTCTGGAATCTGAGAGGAGCCACAAATTTCCTTCCACCCAGCGTTCCCCCAAGTCTCCCGATAAAAATGATACCTCACTGGTGTGAGTAGGCCTAGCGCCCGCAACAGGAAACGCCCCAAAGCGCAACGTGGACACATCCAATTTTTTGAAAGAAAACAGAGGTGTTTTTTGCAAAGTGCCTACCTGTAGATTTTGACCTCTAGCTCAGCCGGCACCTAGGGAAACCTACCAAACCCGTGCATTTCTGAAAACTAGAGACCTAGGGGAATCCAAGATGGGGTGACTTGTGTGGCTCGGAACAGGTTCTGTTACCCAGAATCCTTTGCAAACTTCAAAATTTGGCTAAAAAAACACATGTTCCTCACATTTCTGTGGCAGAAAGTTCTGGAATCTGAGAGGAGCCACAAATTTCCTTCCACCCAGCGTTCCCCCAAGTCTCCCGATAAAAATGATACCTCACTTGTGTGGGTAGGCCTAGCGCCCGTGACAGGAAACGCCCCAAAGCGCAACACGGACACATCCAAATTTTTGAAAGAAAACAGAGGTGTTTTTTGCAAAGTGCCTACCTGTAGATTTTGGCCTCTAGCTCAGCCGGCACCTAGGGAAACCTACCAAACCTGTGCATTTCTGAAAACTAGAGACCTAGGGGAATCCAAGATGGGGTGACTTGTGTGGCTCGGACCAGGTTCTGTTACCCAGAATCCTTTGCAAACCTCAAAATTTGGCTAAAAAAACACATGTTCCTCACATTTCTGTGGCAGAAAGTTCTGGAATCTGAGAGGAGCCACAAATTTCCTTCCACCCAGCGTTCCCCCAAGTCTCCCGATAAAAATGATACCTCACTGGTGTGAGTAGGCCTAGCGCCCGCGACAGGAAACGCCCCAAAGCGCAACGTGGACACATCCAATTTTTTGAAAGAAAACAGAGGTGTTTTTTGCAAAGTGCCTACCTGTAGATTTTGACCTTTAGCTCAACCGGCACCTAGGGAAACCTACCAAACCTGTGCATTTCTGAAAACTAGAGACCTAGGGGAATCCAAGATGGGGTGACTTGTGTGGCTCGGACCAGGTTCTGTTACCTAGAATCCTTTGCAAACCTCAAAATTTGGCTTAAAAAACAGACGTTCCTCAAATTTCTGTGGCAGAAAGTTCTGGAATCTGAGAGGAGCCACAAATTTCCTTCCACCCAGCGTTCCCCTAAGTCTCCCGATAAAAATGATACCTCACTTGTGTGGGTAGGCCTAGCGCCCGCGACAGGAAACGCCCCAAAGCGCAACGTGCACACATCCAATTTTTTGAAAGAAAACAGAGGTGTTTTTTGCAAAGTGCCTACCTGTAGATTTTGGCCTCTAGCTCAGCCGGCACCTAGGGAAACCTACCAAACCTGTGCATTTCTGAAAACTAGAGACCTAGGGGAATCCAAGATGGGGTGACTTGTGTGGCTCGGACCAGGTTCTGTTACCTAGAATCCTTTGCAAACCTCAAAATTTGGCTTAAAAAACACACGTTCCTCACATTTCTGTGGCAGAAAGTTCTGGAATCTGAGAGGAGCCACAAATTTCCTTCCACCCAGCATTTCCCCAAGTCTCCCGATAAAAATGATACCTCACTTGTGTGGGTAGGCCTAGCGCCCGCGACAGGAAACGCCCCAAAGCGCAACGTGGACACATCAAATTTTTTTTAAGAAAACAGAGGTGTTTTTTGCTAAGTGCCTACCTGTAGATTTTGGCCTCTAGCTCAGCCGGCACCTAGGGAAACCTACCAAACCTGTGCATTTCTGAAAACTAGAGACCTAGGGGAATCCAAGATGGGGTGACTTGTGTGGCTCGGACGAGGTTCTCTTACCCAGAATCGTTTGCAAACCTCAAAATTTGGCTAAAAAAACACATGTTCCTCACATTTCTGTGGCAGAAAGTTCTGGAATCTGAGAGGAGCCACAAATTTCCTTCCACCCAGCGTTCCCCCAAGTCTCCCGATAAAAATGATACCTCACTGGTGTGAGTAGGCCTAGCGCCCGCGACAGGAAACGCCCCAAAGCGCAACGTGGACACATCCAATTTTTTTAAAGAAAACAGAGGTTTTTTTTGCAAAGTGCCTACCTGTAGATTTTGACCTCTAGCTCAGCCGGCACCTAGGGAAACCTACCAAACCCGTGCATTTCTGAAAACTAGAGACCTAAGGGAATCCAAGATGGGGTGACTTGTGTGGCTCGGAACAGGTTCTGTTACCCAGAATCCTTTGCAAACTTCAAAATTTGGCTAAAAAAACACATGTTCCTCACATTTCTGTGGCAGAAAGTTCTGGAATTTGAGAGGAGCCACAAATTTCCTTCCACCCAGCGTTCCCCCAAGTCTCCCGATAAAAATGATACCTCACTTGTGTGGGTAGGCCTAGCGCCCGTGACAGGAAACGCCCCAAAGCGCAACACGGACACATCCAAATTTTTGAAAGAAAACAGAGGTGTTTTTTGCAAAGTGCCTACCTGTAGATTTTGGCCTCTAGCTCAGCCGGCACCTAGGGAAACCTACCAAACCTGTGCATTTCTGAAAACTAGAGACCTAGGGGAATCCAAGATGGGGTGACTTGTGTGGCTCGGACCAGGTTCTGTTACCCAGAATCCTTTGCAAACCTCAAAATTTGGCTAAAAAAACACATGTTCCTCACATTTCTGTGGCAGAAAGTTCTGGAATCTGAGAGGAGCAACAAATTTCCTTCCACCCAGCATTCCCCCAAGTCTCCCGATAAAAATGATACCGCACTTGTATGGGTAGGCCTAGCGCCCGTGACAGGAAATGCCCCAAAGCGCAACGTGGACACATCCAAATTTTTGAAAGAAAACAGAGGTTTTTTTTGCAAAGTGCCTACCTGTAGATTTTGGCCTCCAGCTCAGCCGGCACCTAGGGAAACCTACCAAACCTGTGCATTTCTGAAAACTAGAGACCTAGGGGAATCCAAGATGGGGTGACTTGTGTGGCTCGAACCAGGTTCTGTTACCCAGAATCCTTTGCAAACTTCAAAATTTGGCTAAAAAAACACATGTTCCTCACATTTCTGTGGCAGAAAGTTCTGGAATCTGAGAGGAGCCACAAATTTCCTTCCACCCATCGTTTCCCCAAGTCTCCCGATAAAAATGATACCTCACTTGTGTGGGTAGGCCTAGCGCCCGCGACAGGAAACGCCCCAAAGCGCAACGTGGACACATCAAAAAAATTTTAAGAAAACAGAGGTGTTTTTTGCAAAGTGCCTACCTGTAGATTTTGGCCTCTAGCTCAGCCGGCACCTAGGGAAACCTACCAAACCTGTGCATTTCTGAAAACTAGAGACCTAGGGGAATCCAAGATGGGGTGACTTGTGTGGCTCGGATCAGGTTCTCTTACCCAGAATCGTTTGCAAACCTCAAAATTTGGCTAAAAAAACACATGTTCCTCACATTTCTGTGGCAGAAAGTTCTGGAATCTGAGAGGAGCCACAAATTTCCTTCCACCCAGCGTTCCCCCAAGTCTCCCGATAAAAATGATACCTCACTGGTGTGAGTAGGCCTAGCGCCCGCGACAGGAAACGCCCCAAAGCGCAACGTGCACACATCCAATTTTTTGAAAGAAAACAGAGGTGTTTTTTGCAAAGTGCCTACCTGTAGATTTTGACCTCTAGCTCAGCCGGCACCTAGGGAAACCTACCAAACCTGTGCATTTCTGAAAACTAGAGACCTAGGGGAATCCAAGATAGGGTGACTTGTGTGGCTCGGACCAGGTTCTGTTACCTAGAATCCTTTGCAAACCTCAAAATTTGGCTTAAAAAACACACGTTCCTCAAATTTCTGTGGCAGAAAGTTCTGGAATCTGAGAGGAGCCACAAATTTCCTTCCACCCAGCGTTCCCCTAAGTCTCCCGATAAAAATGATACCTCACTTATGTGGGTAGGCCTAGCGCCCGCGACAGGAAACGCCCCAAAGCGCAACGTGCACACATCCAATTTTTTGAAAGAAAACAGAGGTGTTTTTTGCAAAGTGCCTACCTGTAGATTTTGGCCTCTAGCTCAGCCGGCACCTAGGGAAACCTACCAAACCTGTGCATTTCTGAAAACTAGAGACCTAGGGGAATCCAAGATGGGGTGACTTGTGTGGCTCGGACCAGGTTCTGTTACCTAGAATCCTTTGCAAACCTCAAAATTTGGCTTAAAAAACACACGTTCCTCACATTTCTGTGGCAGAAAGTTCTGGAATCTGAGAGGAGCCACAAATTTCCTTCCACCCAGCGTTTCCCCAAGTCTCCCGATAAAAATGATACTTCACTTGTGTGGGTAGGCCTAGCGCCCGCGACAGGAAACGCCCCAAAGCGCAACGTGGACACATCAAAAAAATTTTAAGAAAACAGAGGTGTTTTTTGCAAAGTGCCTACCTGTAGATTTTGGCCTCTAGCTCAGCCGGCACCTAGGGAAACCTACCAAACCTGTGCATTTCTGAAAACTAGAGACCTAGGGGAATCCAAGATGTGGTGACTTGTGTGGCTCGGACCAGGTTCTCTTACCCAGAATCGTTTGCAAACCTCAAAATTTGGCTAAAAAAACACATGTTCCTCACATTTCTGTGGCAGAAAGTTCTGGAATCTGAGAGGAGCCACAAATTTCCTTCCACCCAGCGTTCCCCCAAGTCTCCCGATAAAAATGATACCTCACTGGTGTGAGTAGGCCTAGCGCCCGCGACAGGAAACGCCCCAAAGCGCAACGTGGACACATCCAATTTTTTGAAAGAAAACAGAGGTGTTTTTTGCAAAGTGCCTACCTGTAGATTTTGACCTCTAGCTCAGCCGGCACCTAGGGAAACCTACCAAACCCGTGCATTTCTGAAAACTAGAGACCTAGGGGAATCCAAGATGGGGTGAATTGTGTGGCTCGGATCAGGTTCTGTTACCCAGAATCCTTTGCAAACTTCAAAATTTGGCTAAAAAAACACATGTTCCTCACATTTCTGTGGCAGAAAGTTCTGGAATCTGAGAGGAGCCACAAATTTCCTTCCACCCAGCGTTCCCCCAAGTCTCCCGATAAAAATGATACCTCACTTGTGTGGGTAGGCCTAGCGCCCGTGACAGGAAACGCCCCAAAGCGCAACACGGACACATCCAAATTTTTGAAAGAAAACAGAGGTGTTTTTTGCAAAGTGCCTACCTGTAGATTTTGGCCTCTAGCTCAGCCGGCACCTAGGGAAACCTACCAAACCTGTGCATTTCTGAAAACTAGAGACCTAGGGGAATCCAAGATGGGGTGACTTGTGTGGCTCGGACCAGGTTCTGTTACCTAGAATCCTTTGCAAACCTCAAAATTTGGCTTAAAAAACACACGTTCCTCACATTTCTGTGGCAGAAAGTTCTGGAATCTGAGAGGAGCCACAAATTTCCTTCCACCCAGCGTTTCCCCAAGTCTCCCGATAAAAATGATACCTCACTTGTGTGGGTAGGCCTAGCGCCCGCGACAGGAAACGCCCCAAAGCGCAACGTGGACACATCCAATTTTTTGAAAGAAAACAGAGGTGTTTTTTGCAAAGTGCCTACCTGTAGATTTTGGCCTCTAGCTCAGCCGGCACCTAGGGAAACCTACCAAACCTGTGCATTTCTGAAAACTAGAGACCTAGGGGAATCCAAGATGGGGTGACTTGTGTGGCTCGGACCAGGTTCTGTTACCTAGAATCCTTTGCAAACCTCAAAATTTGGCTTAAAAAACACACGTTCCTCAAATTTCTGTGGCAGAAAGTTTTGGAATCTGCGAGGAGCCACAAATTGTCTTCCACCCAGCGTTCCCCTAAGTCTCCCGATAAAAATGATACCTCACTTGTGTGGGTAGGCCTAGCGCCCGCGACAGGAAACGCCCCAAAGCGCAACGTGCACACATCCAATTTTTTGAAAGAAAACAGAGGTGTTTTTTGCAAAGTGCCTACCTGTAGATTTTGGCCTCTAGCTCAGCCGGCACCTAGGGAAACCTACCAAACCTGTGCATTTCTGAAAACTAGAGACCTAGGGGAATCCAAGATGGGGTGACTTGTGTGGCTCGGACCAGGTTCTGTTACCTAGAATCCTTTGCAAACCTCAAAATTTGGCATAAAAAACACACGTTCCTCACATTTCTGTGGCAGAAAGTCCTGGAATCTGAGAGGAGCCACAAATTTCCTTCCACCCAGCGTTTCCCTAAGTCTCCGGATAAAAATGATACCTCACTTGTGTGGGTAGGCCTAGCGCCCGCGACAGGAAACGCCCCAAAGCGCAACGTGGACACATCCAAATTTTTTAAAGAAAACTGAGGTGTTTTTTGCAAAGTGCCTACCTGTAGATTTTGGCCTCTAGCTCAGCCGGCACCTAGGGAAACCTACCAAACCTGTGCATTTCTGAAAACTAGAGACCTAGGGGAATCCAAGATGGGGTGACTTGTGTGGCTCGGACCAGGTTCTCTTACCCAGAATCGTTTCCAAACCTCAAAATTTGGCTAAAAAAACACATGTTCCTCACATTTCTGTGGCAGAAAGTTCTGGAATCTGAGAGGAGCCACAAATTTCCTTCCACCCAGCGTTCCCCCAAGTCTCCCGATAAAAATGATACCTCACTTGTGTGAGTAGGCCTAGCGCCCGCGACAGGAAACGCCCCAAAACGCAACGTGGACACATCCAATTTTTTGAAAGAAAACAGAGGTGTTTTTTGCAAAGTGCCTACCTTTAGATTTTGACCTCTAGCTCAGCCGGCACCTAGGGAAACCTACCAAACATGTGCATTTCTGAAAACTAGAGACCTAGGGGAATCCAAGATGGGGTGACTTGTGTGGCTCGGACCAGGTTCTGTTACCTAGAATCCTTTGCAAACCTCAAAATTTGGCTTAAAAAACACACGTTCCTCACATTTCTGTGGCAGAAAGTTCTGGAATCTGGGAGGAGCCACAAATTTCCTTCCACCCAGCGTTCCCCCAAGTCTCCCGATAAAAATGATACCTCACTTGTGTGGGTAGGCCTAGCGCCCGCAACAGGAAACGCCCCAAAGCGCAACGTGGACACATCCAAATTTTTGAAAGAAAACAGAGGTGTTTTTTGCAAAGTGCCTACCTGTAGTTTTTGGCCTCTAGCTCAGCCGGCACCTAGGGAAACCTACCAAACCTGTGCATTTCTGAAAACTAGAGACCTAGGGGAATCCAAGATGGGGTGACTTGTGTGGCTCGGACCCGGTTCTGTTACCCAGAATCCTTTGCAAACTTCAAAATTTGGCTAAAAAAACACATGTTCCTCACATTTCTGTGGCAGAAAGTTCTGGAATCTGAGAGGAGCCACAAATTTCCTTCCACCCAGCGTTCCCCCAAGTCTCCCGATAAAAATGATACCTCACTTGTGTGGGTAGGCCTAGCGCCAGCGACAGGAAACGCCCCAAAGCGCAACGCGGACACATCCAATTTTTTGAAAGAAAACAGAGGTGTTTTTTGCAAAGTGCCTACCTGTAGATTTTGGCCTCTAGCTCAGCCGGCACCTAGGGAAACCTACCAAACCTGTGCATTTCTGAAAACTAGAGACCTAGAGGAATCCAAGATGGGGTGGCTTGTGTGACTCCGACCAGGTTCTGTTACCCAGAATCCTTTGCAAACCTCACAATTTGTCTAAAAAAACACATGGTCCTCACATTTCTGTGGCAGAAAGTTCTGGAATCTGAGAGGAGCCACAAATTTCCTTCTACCCAGAGTTCCCCCAGTGTGGGTAGGCCTAGCGCCCGTGACAGGAAACGCCCCAAAGCGCAACGTGGACACATCCAAATTTTTGAAAGAAAACAGAGGTGTTTTTTGCAAAGTGCCTACCTGTAGTTATTGGCCTCTAGCTCAGCTGGCACCTAGGGAAACCTACCAAACCTGTGCATTTCTGAAAACTAGAGACGTAGGGGAATCCAAGATGGGGTGACTTGTGTGGCTCGGACCAGGTTCTGTTACCCAGAATCCTTTGCAAACTTCAAAATTTGGCTAAAAAAAACACATGTTCCTCACATTTCTGTGGCAGAAAGTTCTGGAATCTGAGAGGAGCCACAAATTTCCTTCCACCCAGCGTTCCCCCAAGTCGCCCGATAAAAATGATACCTCACTTGTGTGGGTAGGCCTAGCGCCCGCGACAGGAAACGCCCCAAAGCGCAACGCGGACACATCCAAATTTTTGAAAGAAAACAGAGGTGTTTTTTGCAAAGTGCCTACCTGTAGATTTTGGCCTCTAGCTCAGCCGGCACCTAGGGAAACCTACCAAACCTGTGCATTTCTGAAAACTAGAGACCTAGGGGAATCCAAGATGGGGGTGACTTGTGTGGCTCGGACCAGGTTCTGTTACCCAGAATCCTTTGCAAACCTCAAAATTTGGCTAAAAAAACACATGTTCCTCACATTTCTGTGGCAGAAAGTTCTGGAATCTGAGAGGAGCAACAAATTTCCTTCCACCCAGCGTTCCCCCAAGTCTCCCGATAAAAATGATACCGCACTTCTTTGGGTAGGACTAGCGCCCGTGACAGGAAATGCCCCAAAGCGCAACGTGGACACATCCACATTTTTGAAAGAAAACAGAGGTGTTTTTTGCAAAGTGCCTACCTGTAGATTTTGGCCTCCAGCCCAGCCGGCACCTAGGGAAACCTACCAAACCTGTGCATTTCTGAAATCTAGAGACCTAGGGGAATCCAAGATGGGGTGACTTGTGTGGCTCGGACCAGGTTCTGTTACCCAGAATCCTTTGCAAACTTCAAAATTTGGCTAAAAAAACACATGTTCCTCACATTTCTGTGGCAGAAAGTTCTGGAATCTGAGAGGAGCCACAAATTTCCTTCCACCCAGCGTTCCCCCAAGTCTCCCGATAAAAATGATACCTCACTTGTGTGGGTAGGCCTAGCGCCAGCGACAGGAAACGCCCCAAAGCGCAACGCGGACACATCCACATTTTTGAAAGAAAACAGAGGTGTTTTTTGCAAAGTGCCTACCTGTAGATTTTGGCCTCTAGCTCAGCCGGCACCTAGGGAAACCTACCAAACCTGTGCATTTCTGAAAACTAGAGACCTAGAGGAATCCAAGATGGGGTGGCTTGTGTGACTCTGACCAGGTTCTGTTACCCAGAATCCTTTGCAAACCTCACAATTTGTCTAAAAAAACACATGGTCCTCACATTTCTGTGGCAGAAAGTTCTGGAATCTGAGAGGAGCCACAAATTTCCTTCCACCCAGCGTTCCCCCAGTGTGGGTAGGCCTAGCGCCCGTGACAGGAAACGCCCCAAAGCGCAACGTGGACACATCCAAATTTTTGAAAGAAAACAGAGGTGTTTTTTGCAAAGTGCCTACCTGTAGTTATTGGCCTCTAGCTCAGCTGGCACCTAGGGAAACCTACCAAACCTGTGCATTTCTGAAAACTAGAGACGTAGGGGAATCCAAGATGGGGTGACTTGTGTGGCTCGGACCAGGTTCTGTTACCCAGAATCCTTTGCAAACTTCAAAATTTGGCTAAAAAAAACACATGTTCCTCACATTTCTGTGGCAGAAAGTTCTGGAATCTGAGAGGAGCCACAAATTTCCTTCCACCCAGCGTTCCCCCAAGTCGCCCGATAAAAATGATACCTCACTTGTGTGGGTAGGCCTAGCGCCCGCGACAGGAAACGCCCCAAAGCGCAACGTGGACACATCCAAATTTTTGAAAGAAAACAGAGGTGTTTTTTGCAAAGTGCCTACCTGTAGATTTTGGCCTCTAGCTCAGCCGGCACCTAGGGAAACCTACCAAACCTGTGCATTTCTGAAAACTAGAGACCTAGGGGAATCCAAGATGGGGGTGACTTGTGTGGCTCGGACCAGGTTCTGTTACCCAGAATCCTTTGCAAACCTCAAAATTTGGCTAAAAAAACACATGTTCCTCACATTTCTGTGGCAGAAAGTTCTGGAATCTGAGAGGAGCAACAAATTTCCTTCCACCCAGCGTTCCCCCAAGTCTCCCGATAAAAATGATACCGCACTTGTATGGGTAGGCCTAGCGCCCGTGACAGGAAATGCCCCAAAGCGCAACGTGGACACATCCAAATTTTTGAAAGAAAACAGAGGTGTTTTTTGCAAAGTGCCTACCTGTAGATTTTGGCCTCCAGCCCAGCCGGCACCTAGGGAAACCTACCAAACCTGTGCATTTCTGAAATCTAGAGACCTAGGGGAATCCAAGATGGGGTGACTTGTGTGGCTCGGACCAGGTTCTGTTACCCAGAATCCTTTGCAAACTTTAAAATTTGGCTAAAAAAACACATGTTCCTCACAATTCTGTGGCAGAAAGTTCTGGAATCTGAGAGGAGCAACAAATTTCCTTCCACCCAGCGTTTCCCCAAGTCTCCCGATAAAAATGATACCTCACTTGTGTGGGTAGGCCTAGCGCCCGCGACAGGAAACGCCCCAAAGCGCAACGTGGACACATCCACATTTTTTAAAGAAAACAGAGGTGTTTTTTGGAAAGTGCCTACCTGTAGATTTTGGCCTCTAGCTCAGCCGGCACCTAGGGAAACCTACCAAACCTGTGCATTTCTGAAAAATAGAGACCTAGGGGAATCCAAGATGGGGTGACTTGTGTGGCTCGGACCAGGTCCTGTTACCCAGAATTGTTTGCAAACCTCAAAATTTGGCTAAAAAAACACATGTTCCTCACATATCTGTGGCACAAAGTTCTGGAATCTGAGAGGAGCCACAAATTTCCTTCCACCCAGCGTTCCCCCAAGTCTCCCGATAAAAATGATACCTCACTTGTGTGAGTAGGCCTAGCGCCCGCGACAGGAAACGCCCCAAAGCGCAACGTGGACACATCCACATTTTTTAAAGAAAACAGAGGTGTTTTTTGGAAAGTGCCTACCTGTAGATTTTGGCCTCTAGCTCAGCCGGCACCTAGGGAAACCTACCAAACCTGTTCATTTCTGAAAACTAGAGACCTAGGGGAATCCAAGATAGGGTGACTTGTGTGGCTCGGACCAGGTTCTGTTACCTAGAATCCTTTGCAAACCTAAAAATTTGGCTTAAAAAACACACGTTCCTCACATTTCTGTGGCAGAAAGTTCTGGAATCTGAGAGGAGCCACAAATTTCCTTCCACCCAGCGTTTCCCCAAGTCTCCCGATAAAAATGATACCTCACTTGTGTGGGTAGGCCTAGCGCCCGCGACAGGAAACGCCCCAAAGCGCAACGTGGACACATCCACATTTTTTAAAGAAAACAGAGGTGTTTTTTGCAAAGTGCCTACCTGTAGATTTTGGCCTCTAGCTCAGCCGGCACCTAGGGAAACCTACCAAACCTGTGCATTTCTGAAAACTAGAGACCTAGGGGAATCCAAGATGGGGTGACTTGTGTGGCTCGGAACAGGTTCTGTTACCCAGAATCCTTTGCAAACTTCAACATTTGGCTAAAAAAACACATGTTCCTCACATTTCTGTGGCAGAAAGTTCTGGAATCTGAGAGGAGCCACAAATTTCGTTCCACCCAGCGTTCCCCCAAGTCTCCCGATAAAAATGATACCTCACTTGTGTGGGTAGGCCTAGCGCCCGTGACAGGAAACGCCCCAAAGCGCAACGTGGACACATCCAAATTTTTGAAAGAAAACAGAGGTGTTTTTTGCAAAGTGCCTACCTGTAGTTTTTGGCCTGTAGCTCAGCCGGCACCTAGGGAAAACTACCAAACCTGTGCATTTCTGAAAACTAGAGACCTAGGGGAATCCAAGATTGGGTGACTTGTGTGGCTCGGAACAGGTTCTGTTACCCAGAATCCTTTGCAAACTTCAAAATTTGGCTAAAAAAACACATGTTCCTCACATTTCTGTGGCGGAAAGTTCTGGAATCTGAGAGCAGCCACAAATTTCCTTCCACCCAGCGTTCCCCCAAGTCTCCTCGATAAAAATGATACCTCTCTTGTGTGGGTAGGCCTAGCGCCCGTGACAGGAAACGCCCCAAAGCGCAACGCGGACACATCCAAATTTTTGAAAGAAAACAGAGGTGTTTTTTGCAAAGTGCCTACCTGTAGATTTTGGCCTCTAGCTCAGCCGGCACCTAGGGAAACCTACCAAACCTGTGCATTTCTGAAAACTAGAGACCTAGTGGAATCCAAGATGGGGTGACTTGTGTGGCTCGGACCAGGTTCTGTTACCCAGAATCCTTTGCAAACTTCAAAATTTGGCTAAAAAAACACATGTTCCTCACATTTCTGTGGCAGAAAGTTCTGGAATCTGAGAGGAGCCACAAATTTCCTTCCACCCAGCGTTTCCCCAAGTCTCCCGATAAAAGTGATACCTCACTTGTGTGGGTAGGCCTATCGCCCGCGACAGGAAACGCCCCAAAGCGCAACGTGGACACATCCAAATTTTTTTAAGAAAACAGAGGTGTTTTTTGCAAAGTGCCTAACTGTAGATTTTGGCCTCTAGCTCAGCCGGCACCTAGGGAAACCTACCAAACCTGTGCATTTCTGAAAACTAGAGACCTAGGGGAATCCAAGATGGGGTGACTTGTGTGGCTCGGACCAGGTTCTCTTACCCAGAATCGTTTGCAAACCTCAAAATTTGGCTAAAAAAACACATGTTCCTCAAATTTCTGTGGCAGAAAGTTCTGGAATCTGAGAGGAGCCACAAATTTCCTTCCACCCAGCGTTCCCCCAAGTCTCCCGATAAAAATGATACCTCACTGGTGTGAGTAGGCCTAGCGCCCGCGACAGGAAACGCCCCAAAGCGCAAACGTGGACACATCCAATTTTTTGAAAGAAAACAGAGGTGTTTTTTGCAAAGTGCCTACCTGTAGATATTGACCTCTAGCTCAGCCGGCACCTAGGGAAACCTACCAAACCTGTGCATTTCTGAAAACTAGACACCTAGGGGAATCCAAGATGGGGTGACTTGTGTGGCTCGGACCAGGTTCTGTTACCTAGAATCCTTTGCAAACCTCAAAATTTGGCTTAAAAAACACACGTTCCTCACATTTCTGTGGCAGAAAGTTCTGGAATCTGAGAGGAGCCACAAATTTCCTTCCACCCAGCGTTTCCCCAAGTCTCCCGATAAAAATGATACCTCACTTGTGTGGGTAGGCCTAGCGCCCGCGACAGGAAACGCCCCAAAGCGCAACGTGGACACACCCAAATTTTTTAAAGAAAACAGAGGTGTTTTTTGCAAAGTGCCTACCTGTAGATTTTGGCCTCTAGCTCAGCCGGCACCTAGGGAAACCTACCAAACCTGTGCATTTCTGAAAACTAGAGACCTAGGGGAATCCAAGATGGGGTGACTTGTGTGGCTCGGACCAGGTTCTCTTACCCAGAATCGTTTGCAAACCTAAAAATTTGGCTAAAAAAACACATGTTCCTCACATTTCTGTGGCAGAAAGTTCTGGAATCTGAGAGGAGCCACAAATTTCCTTCCACCCAGCGTTCCCCCAAGTCTCCCGATAAAAATGATACCTCACTTGTGTGAGTAGGCCTAGCGCCCGCGACAGGAAACGCCCCAAAACACAACGTGGACACATCCAATTTTTTTAAAGAAAACAGAGGTGTTTTTTGCAAAGTGCCTACCTTTAGATTTTGACCTCTAGCTCAGCCGGCACCTAGGGAAACCTACCAAACATGTGCATTTCTGAAAACTAGAGACCTAGGGGAATCCAAGATGGGGTGACTTGTGTGGCTCGGACCAGGTTCTGTTACCTAGAATCCTTTGCAAACCTCAAAATTTGGCTTAAAAAACACACGTTCCTCACATTTCTGTGGCAGAAAGTTCTGGAATCTGGGAGGAGCCACAAATTTCCTTCCACCCAGCGTTCCCCCAAGTGTCCCGATAAAAATTATACCTCACTTGTGTGGGTAGGCCTAGCGCCCGCAACAGGAAATGCCCCAAAGCGCAACGTGGACACATCCAAATTTTTGAAAGAAAACTGAAACAGAGGTGTTTTTTTGCAAAGTGCCCACCTGTAGATTGTGGCCTCTAGCTCAGCCGGCACCTAGGGAAACCTACCAAACCTGTGCATTTCTGAAAACTAGAGACCGAGGGGAATCCAAGATGGGGTGACTTGTGTGGCTCGGACCAGGTTCTGTTACCCAGAATCCTTTGCAAACCTCACAATTTGGCTAAAAAAACACATGTTCCTCACATTTCTGTGGCAGAAAGTTCTGGAATCTGAGAGGAGCCACAAATTTCCTTCCACCCAGCGTTCCCCCAGTGTGGGTAGGCCAAGCGCCCGTGACAGGAAACGCCCCAAAGCGCAACGTGGACACATCCAAATTTTTGAAAGAAAACAGAGGTGTTTTTTGCAAAGTGCCTACCTGTAGTTTTTGGCCTCTAGCTCAGCCGGCACCTAGGGAAACCTACCAAACCTGTGCATTTCTGAAAACTAGAGACCTAGGGGAATCCAAGATGGGGTGACTTGTGTGGCTCGGACCCGGTTCTGTTACCCAGAATCCTTTGCAAACTTCAAAATTTGGCTAAAAAAACACATGTTCCTCACATTTCTGTGGCAGAAAGTTCTGGAATCTGAGAGGAGCCACAAATTTCCTTCCACCCAGCGTTCCCCCAAGTCTCCCGATAAAAATGATACCTCACTTGTGTGGGTAGGCCTAGCGCCAGCGACAGGAAACGCCCCAAAGCGCAACGCGGACACATCCAAATTTTTGAAAGAAAACAGAGGTGTTTTTTGCAAAGTGCCTACCTGTAGATTTTGGCCTCTTGCTCAGCCGGCACCTAGGGAAACCTACCAAACCTGTGCATTTCTGAAAACTAGAGACCTAGAGGAATCCAAGATGGGGTGGCTTGTGTGACTCCGACCAGGTTCTGTTACCCAGAATCCTTTGCAAACCTCACAATTTGTCTAAAAAAACACATGGTCCTCACATTTCTGTGGCAGAAAGTTCTGGAATCTGAGAGGAGCCACAAATTTCCTTCCACCCAGCGTTCCCCCAGTGTGGGTAGGCCTAGCGCCCGTGACAGGAAACGCCCCAAAGCGCAACGTGGACACATCCAAATTTTTGAAAGAAAACAGAGGTGTTTTTTGCAAAGTGCCTACCTGTAGTTATTGGCCTCTAGCTCAGCTGGCACCTAGGGAAACCTACCAAACCTGTGCATTTCTGAAAACTAGAGACGTAGGGGAATCCAAGATGGGGTGACTTTTGTGGCTCGGACGAGGTTCTGTTACCCAGAATCCTTTGCAAACTTCAAAATTTGGCTAAAAAAAACACATGTTCCTCACATTTCTGTGGCAGAAAGTTCTGGAATCTGAGAGGAGCCACAAATTTCCTTCTACCCAGCCTTCCCCCAAGTCTCCCGATAAAAATGATACCTCACTTGTGTGGGTAGGCATAGCGCCCGCGACAGGAAACGCCCCAAAGCGCAACGCGGACACATCCAAATTTTTGAAAGAAAACAGAGGTGTTTTTTGCAAAGTGCCTACCTGTAGATTTTGGCCTCTAGCTCAGCCGGCACCTAGGGAAACCTACCAAACCTGTGCATTTCTGAAAACTAGAGACCTAGGGGAATCCAAGATGGGGGTGACTTGTGTGGCTCGGACCAGGTTCTGTTACCCAGAATCCTTTGCAAACCTCAAAATTTGGCTAAAAAAACACATGTTCCTCACATTTCTGTGGCAGAAAGTTCTGGAATCTGAGAGGAGCAACAAATTTCTTTCCACCCAGCGTTCCCCCAAGTCTCCCGATAAAAATGATACCGCACTTGTATGGGTAGGCCTAGCGCCCGTGACAGGAAATGCCCCAAAGCGCAACATGGACACATCCAAATTATCGAAAGAAAACAGAGGTGTTTTTTGCAAAGTGCCTACCTGTAGATTTTGGCCTCCAGCCCAGCCGGCACCTAGGGAAACCTACCAAACCTGTGCATTTCTGAAATCTAGAGACCTAGGGGAATCCAAGATGGGGTGACTTGTGTGGCTCGGACCAGGTTCTGTTACCCAGAATCCTTTGCAAACTTTAAATTTGGCTAAAAAAACACATGTTCCTCACAATTCTGTGGCAGAAAGTTCTGGAATCTGAGAGGAGCAACAAATTTCCTTCCACCCAGCGTTTCCCCAAGTCTCCCGATAAAAATGATACCTCACTTGTGTGGGTAGGCCTAGCGCCCGCAACAGGAGAAGCCCCAAAGCGCAACGTGGACACATCCACATTTTTTAAAGAAAACAGAGGTGTTTTTTGGAAAGTGCCTACCTGTAGATTTTGGCCTCTAGCTCAGCCGGCATCTAGGGAAACCTACCAAACCTGTGCATTTCTGAAAAATAGAGACCTAGGGGAATCCAAGATGGGGTGACTTGTGTGGCTCGGACCAGGTCCTGTTACCCAGAATTGTTTGCAAACCTCAAAATTTGGCTAAAAAAACACATGTTCCTCACATATCTGTGGCACAAAGTTCTGGAATCTGAGAGGAGCCACAAATTTCCTTCCACCCAGCGTTCCCCCAAGTCTCCCGATAAAAATGATACCTCACTTGTGTGAGTAGGCCTAGCGCCCGCGACAGGAAACGCCCCAAAGCGCAACGTGGACACATCCAATTTTTTGAAAGAAAACAGAGGTGTTTTTTGCAAAGTGCCTACCTGTAGATTTTGGCCTCTAGCTCAGCCGGCACCTAGGGAAACCTACCAAACCTGTGCATTTCTGAAAACTAGAGACCTAGGGGAATCCAAGATGGGGTGACTTGTGTGGCTCGGACCAGGTTCTGTTACCTAGAATCCTTTGCAAACCTCAAAATTTGGCTTAAAAAACACATATTCCTCACATTTCTGTGGCAGAAAGTTCTGGAATCTGAGAGGAGCCACAAATTTCCTTCCACCCAGCGTTCCCCCAAGTCTCCCGATAAAAATGATACCTCACTTGTGTGGGTAGGCCTAGCGCCCGTGACAGGAAACGCCCCAAAGCACAACGCGGACACATCCAAATTTTTGAAAGAAAACAGAGGTGTTTTTTGCAAAGTGCCTACCTGTAGATTTTGGCCTCTAGCTCAGCCGGCACCTAGGGAAACCTACCAAACCTGTGCATTTCTGAAAACTAGAGACCTAGGGGAATCCAAGATGGGGGTGACTTGTGTGGCTCGGACCAGGTTCTGTTACCCAGAATCCTTTGCAAACCTCAAAATTTGGCTAAAAAAACACATGTTCCTCACATTTCTGTGGCAGAAAGTTCTGGAATCTGAGAGGAGCAACAAATTTCTTTCCACCCAGCGTTCCCCCAAGTCTCCCGATAAAAATGATACCGCACTTGTATGGGTAGGCCTAGCGCCCGTGACAGGAAATGCCCCAAAGCGCAACATGGACACATCCAAATTATCGAAAGAAAACAGAGGTGTTTTTTGCAAAGTGCCTACCTGTAGATTTTGGCCTCCAGCCCAGCCGGCACCTAGGGAAACCTACCAAACCTGTGCATTTCTGAAATCTAGAGACCTAGGGGAATCCAAGATGGGGTGACTTGTGTGGCTCGGACCAGGTTCTGTTACCCAGAATCCTTTGCAAACTTTAAATTTGGCTAAAAAAACACATGTTCCTCACAATTCTGTGGCAGAAAGTTCTGGAATCTGAGAGGAGCAACAAATTTCCTTCCACCCAGCGTTTCCCCAAGTCTCCCGATAAAAATGATACCTCACTTGTGTGGGTAGGCCTAGCGCCCGCAACAGGAGACGCCCCAAAGCGCAACGTGGACACATCCACATTTTTTAAAGAAAACAGAGGTGTTTTTTGGAAAGTGCCTACCTGTAGATTTTGGCCTCTAGCTCAGCCGGCATCTAGGGAAACCTACCAAACCTGTGCATTTCTGAAAAATAGAGACCTAGGGGAATCCAAGATGGGGTGACTTGTGTGGCTCGGACCAGGTCCTGTTACCCAGAATTGTTTGCAAACCTCAAAATTTGGCTAAAAAAACACATGTTCCTCACATATCTGTGGCACAAAGTTCTGGAATCTGAGAGGAGCCACAAATTTCCTTCCACCCAGCGTTCCCCCAAGTCTCCCGATAAAAATGATACCTCACTTGTGTGAGTAGGCCTAGCGCCCGCGACAGGAAACGCCCCAAAGCGCAACGTGGACACATCCAATTTTTTGAAAGAAAACAGAGGTGTTTTTTGCAAAGTGCCTACCTGTAGATTTTGGCCTCTAGCTCAGCCGGCACCTAGGGAAACCTACCAAACCTGTGCATTTCTGAAAACTAGAGACCTAGGGGAATCCAAGATGGGGTGACTTGGGTGGCTCGGACCAGGTTCTGTTACCTAGAATCCTTTGCAAACCTCAAAATTTGGCTTAAAAAACACATATTCCTCACATTTCTGTGGCAGAAAGTTCTGGAATCTGAGAGGAGCCACAAATTTCCTTCCACCCAGCGTTCCCCCAAGTCTCCCGATAAAAATGATACCTCACTTGTGTGGGTAGGCCTAGCGCCCGCAACAGGAAACGCCCCAAAGCGCAAAATGGACACATCCAATGTTTTGAAAGAAAACAGAGGTGTTTTTTGCAAACTGCCTACCTGTAGATTTTGGCCTCTAGCTCATCTGGCACCTATGGAAACCTACCAAACCTGTGCATTTCTGAAAACTGGAGACCTAGGGGAATCCAAGATGGGGTGACTTGTGTGGCTTGGACCAGGTTCTGTTACACAGAATCCTTTGCAAACCTCAAAATTAGGCTAAAAAAACACATGTTCCTCACATTTCTGTGGCAGAAAGTTCTGGAATCTGAGAGGAGCCACAAATTTCCTTCCACCCAGCGTTTCCCCAAGTCTCCCGATAAAAATTATACCTCACTTGTGTGGGTACGCCTAGCGCCCGCGACAGGAAACGCCCCAAAGCGCAATGTGGACACATCCAATTTTTTTAAAGAAAACAGAGGTGTTTTTTGCAAAGTGCCTACCTGTAGATTTTGGCCTCTAGCTCAGCCGGCACCTAGGGAAACCTACCAAACCTGTGCATTTCTGAAAACTAGAGACCTAGGGAAATCCAAGATGGGGTGACTTGTGTGGCTCGGACCACGTTCTCTTACCCAGAATCGTTTGCAAACCTCAAAATTTGGCTTAAAAAACACATGTTCCTCACATTTCTGTGGCAGAAAGTTCTGGAATCTGAGAGGAGCCACAAATTTCCTTCCACCCAGCGTTCCCCCAAGTCTCCCGATAAAAATGATACCTCACTTGTGTGAGTAGGCCTAGCGCCCGCGACAGTAAACGACCCAAAGCGCAACGTGGACACATCCAATTTTTTTAAAGAAAACAGAGGTGTTTTTTGCAAAGTGCCTACCTGTAGATTTTGACCTCTAGCTCAGCCGGCACCTAGGGAAACCTACCAAACCTGTGCATTTCTGAAAACTAGAGACCTAGGGGAATCCAAGATGGGGTGACTTGTGTGGCTCGGACCAGGTTCTGTTACCTAGAATCCTTTGCAAACCTCAAAATTTGGCTTAAAAAACACACGTTCCTCACATTTCTGTGGCAGAAAGTTCTGGAATCTGAGAGGAGCCACAAATTTCCTTCCACCCAGCGTTCCCCTAAGTCTCCCGATAAAAATGATACCTCACTTGTGTGGGTAGGCCTAGCGCCCGCAACAGGAAACGCCCCAAAGCGCAACGTGCACACATCCAATTTTTTGAAAGAAAACAGAGGTGTTTTTTGCAAAGTGCCTACCTGTAGATTTTGGCCTCTAGCTCAGCCGGCACCTAGGGAAACCTACCAAACCTGTGTATTTCTGAAAACTAGAGACCTAGCGGAATCCAAGATGGGGTGACTTGTGTGACTCGGACCAGGTTCTCTTACCCAGAATCGTTTGCAAACCTCAAAATTTGGCTAAAAAAACACATGTTCCTCACATTTCTGTGGCAGAAAGTTCTGGAATCTGAGAGGAGCCACAAATTTCCTTCCACCCAGCGTTCCCCCAAGTCTCCCGATAAAAATGATACCTCACTTGTGTGGGTAGGCCTAGCGCCCGCAACAGGAAACGCCCCAAAGCGCAACATGGACACATCCAAATTTTTGAAAGAAAACAGAAACAGAGGTGTTTTTTGCAAAGTGCCCACCTGTAGATTGTGGCCTCTAGCTCAGCCGGCACCTAGGGAAACCTACCAAACCTGTGCATTTCTGAAAACTAGAGACCTAGGGGAATCCAAGATGGGGTGACTTGTGTGGCTCGGACCAGGTTCTGTTACCCAGAATCCTTTGCAAACCTCACAATTTGGCTAAAAAAACACATGTTCCTCACATTTCTGTGGCAGAAAGTTCTGGAATCTGAGAGGAGCCACAAATTTCCTTCCACCCAGCGTTCCCCTAAGTCTCCCGATAAAAATGATACCTCACTTGTGTGTGTAGGCCTAGCGCCCGCGACAGGAAACGCCCCAAAGCGCAACGTGCACACATCCAATTTTTTGAAAGAAAACAGAGGTGTTTTTTGCAAAGTGCCTACCTGTAGATTTTGGCCTCTAGCTCAGCCGGCACCTAGGGAAACCTACCAAACCTGTGCATTTCTGAAAACTAGAGACCTAGGGGAATCCAAGATGGCGTGACTTGTGTGGCTCGGACCAGGTTCTGTTACCTAGAATCCTTTGCAAACCTCAAAATTTGGCTTAAAAAACACACGTTCCTCACATTTCTGTGGCAGAAAGTTCTGGAATCTGGGAGGAGCCACAAATTTCCTTCCACCCAGCATTTCCCCAAGTCTCCCGATAAAAATGATACCTCACTTGTGTGGGTAGGCCTAGAGCCCGCGACAGGAAACGCCCCAAAGCGCAACGTGGACACATCCAAATTTTTTAAAGAAAACAGAGGTATTTTTTGCAAAGTGCCTACCTGTAGATTTTGGCCTCTAGCTCAGCCGGCAGCTAGGGAAACCTACCAAACCTGTGCATTTCTGAAAACTAGAGACCTAGGGGAATCCAAGATGTGGTGACTTGTGTGGCTCGGACCAGGTTCTCTTACCCAGAATCGTTTGCAAACCTCAAAATTTGGCTAAAAAAACACATGTTCCTCACATTTCTGTGGCAGAAAGTTCTGGAATCTGAGAGGAGCCACAAATTTCCTTCCACCCAGCGTTCCCCCAAGTCTCCCGATAAAAATGATACCTCACTGGTGTGAGTAGGCCTAGCGCCCGCGACAGGAAACGCCCCAAAGCGCAACGTGGACACATCCAATTTTTTGAAAGAAAACAGAGGTGTTTTTTGCAAAGTGCCTACCTGTAGATTTTGACCTCTAGCTCAGCCGGCACCTAGGGAAACCTACCAAACCCGTGCATTTCTGAAAACTAGAGACCTAGGGGAATCCAAGATGGGGTGAATTGTGTGGCTCGGATCAGGTTCTGTTACCCAGAATCCTTTGCAAACTTCAAAATTTGGCTAAAAAAACACATGTTCCTCACATTTCTGTGGCAGAAAGTTCTGGAATCTGAGAGGAGCCACAAATTTCCTTCCACCCAGCGTTCCCCCAAGTCTCCCGATAAAAATGATACCTCACTTGTGTGGGTAGGCCTAGCGCCCGTGACAGGAAACGCCCCAAAGCGCAACACGGACACATCCAAATTTTTGAAAGAAAACAGAGGTGTTTTTTGCAAAGTGCCTACCTGTAGATTTTGGCCTCTAGCTCAGCCGGCACCTAGGGAAACCTACCAAACCTGTGCATTTCTGAAAACTAGAGACCTAGGGGAATCCAAGATGGGGTGACTTGTGTGGCTCGGACCAGGTTCTGTTAACCAGAATCCTTTGCAAACCTCAAAATTTGGCTAAAAAAACACATGTTCCTCACATTTCTGTGGCAGAAAGTTCTGGAATCTGAGAGGAGCAACAAATTTCCTTCCACCCAGCGTTCCCCCAAGTCTCCCGATAAAAATGATACCGCACTTGTATGGGTAGGCCTAGCGCCCGTGACAGGAAATGCCCCAAAGCGCAACGTGGACACATCCAAATTTTTGAAAGAAAACAGAGGTTTTTTTTGCAAAGTGCCTACCTGTAGATTTCGGCCTCCAGCTCAGCCGGCACCTAGGGAAACCTACCAAACCTGTGCATTTCTGAAAACTAGAGACCTAGGGGAATCCAAGATGGGGTGACTTTTGTGGCTCGGACCAGGTTCTGTTACCCAGAATCCTTTGCAAACTTCAAAATTTGGCTAAAAAAACACATGTTCCTCACATTTCTGTGGCAGAAAGTTCTGGAATCTGAGAGGAGCCACAAATTTCCTTCCACCCAGCGTTTCCCCAAGTCTCCCGATAAAAATGATACCTCACTTGTGTGGGTAGGCCTAGCGCCCGCGACAGGAAACGCCCCAAAGCGCAACGTGGACACATCCAATTTTTTGAAAGAAAACAGAGGTGTTTTTTGCAAAGTGCCTACCTGTAGATTTTGACCTCTAGCTCAGCCGGCACCTAGGGAAACCTACCAAACCTGTGCATTTCTGAAAACTAGAGACCTAGGGGAATCCAAGATGGGGTGACTTGTGTGGCTCGGACCAGGTTCTCTTACCCAGAATCGTTTGCAAACCTCAAAATTTGGCTAAAAAAACACATGTTCCTCACATTTCTGTGGCAGAAAGTTCTGGAATCTGAGAGGAGCCATAAATTTCCTTCCACCCAGCGTTCCCCCAAGTCTCCCGATAAAAATGATACCTCACTGGTGTGAGTAGGCCTAGCGCCCGCGACAGGAAACGCCCCAAAGCGCAACGTGGACACATCCAATTTTTTGAAAGAAAACAGAGGTGTTTTTTGCAAAGTGCCTACCTGTAGATTTTGACCTCTAGCTCAGCCAGCACCTAGGGAAACCTACCAAACCTGTGCATTTCTGAAAACTAGAGACCTAGGGGAATCCAAGATGGGGTGACTTGTGTGGCTCGGAACAGGTTCTGTTACCCAGAATCCTTTGCAAACTTCAAAATTTGGCTAAAAAACACATGTTCCTCACATTTCTGTGGCAGAAAGTTCTGGAATCTGAGAGGAGCCACAAATTTCCTTCCACCCAGCGTTCCCCCAAGTCTCCCGATAAAAATGATACCTCACTTGTGTGGGTAGGCCTAGCGCCCGTGACAGGAAACGCCCCAAAGCGCAACACGGACACTTCCAAATTTTTGAAAGAAAACAGAGGTGTTTTTTGCAAAGTGCCTACCTGTAGATTTTGGCCTATAGCTCAGCCGGCACCTAGGGAAACCTACCAAACCTGTGCATTTCTGAAAACTAGAGACCTAGGGGAATCCAAGATGGGGTGACTTGTGTGGCTCGGACCAGGTTCTGTTACCCAGAATCCTTTGCAAACCTCAAAATTTGGCTAAAAAAACACATGTTCCTCACATTTCTGTGGCAGAAAGTTCTGGAATCTGAGAGGAGCAACAAATTTCCTTCCACCCAGCGTTCCCCCAAGTCTCCCGATAAAAATGATACCGCACTTGTATGGGTAGGCCTAGCGCCCGTGACAGGAAATGCCCCAAAGCGCAACATGGACACATCCAAATTTTTGAAAGAAAACAGAAGTTTTTTTTGCAAAGTGCCTACCTGTAGATTTTGGCCTCCAGCTCAGCCGGCACCTAGGGAAACCTACCAAACCTGTGCATTTCTGAAAACTAGAGACCTAGGGGAATCCAAGATGGGGTGACTTGTGTGGCTCGGACCAGGTTCTGTTACCCAGAATCCTTTGCAAACTTCAAAATTTGGCTAAAAAAACACATGTTCCTCACATTTCTGTGGCAGAAAGTTCTGGAATCTGAGAGGAGCCACAAATTTCCTTCCACCCAGCGTTTCCCCAAGTCTCTCGATAAAAATGATACCTCACTTGTGTGGGTAGGCCTAGCGCCCGCGACAGGAAACGCCCCAAAGCGCAACGTGGACACATCAAAAAAATTTTAAGAAAACAGAGGTGTTTTTTGCAAAGTGCCTACCTGTAGATTTTGGCCTCTAGCTCAGCCGGCACCTAGGGAAACCTACCAAACCTGTGCATTTCTGAAAACTAGAGACCTAGGGGAATCCAAGATGGGGTGACTTGTGTGGCTCGGACCAGGTTCTCTTACCCAGAATCGTTTGCAAACCTCAAAATTTGGCTAAAAAAACACATGTTCCTCACATTTCTGTGGCAGAAAGTTCTGGAATCTGAGAGGAGCCACAAATTTCCTTCCACCCAGCGTTCCCCCAAGTCTCCCGATAAAAATGATACCTCACTGGTGTGAGTAGGCCTAGCGCCCGCGACAGGAAACGCCCCAAAGCGCAACGTGGACACATCCAATTTTTTGAAAGAAAACAGAGGTGTTTTTTGCAAAGTGCCTACCTGTAGATTTTGACCTCTAGCTCAGCCGGCACCTACGGAAATCTACCAAACCTGTGCATTTCTGAAAACTAGAGACCTAGGGGAATCCAAGATGGGGTGACTTGTGTGGCTCGGACCAGGTTCTGTTACCTAGAATCCTTTGCAAACCTCAAAATTTGGCTTAAAAAACACACGTTCCTCACATTTCTGTGGCAGAAAGTTCTGGAATCTGAGAGGAGCCACAAATTTCCTTCCACCCAGCGTTTCCCCAAGTCTCCCGATAAAAATGATACCTCACTTGTGTGGGTAGGCCTAGCGCCCGCGACAGGAAACGCCCCAAAGCGCAACGTGGACACATCCAATTTTTTGAAAGAAAACAGAGGTGTTTTTTGCAAAGTGCCTACCTGTAGATTTTGGCCTCTAGCTCAGCCGGCACCTAGGGAAACCTACCAAACCTGTGCATTTCTGAAAACTAGAGACCTAGGGGAATCCAAGATGGGGTGACTTGTGTGGCTCGGACCAGGTTCTGTTACCTAGAATCCTTTGCAAACCTCAAAATTTGGCTTAAAAAACACACGTTCCTCAAATTTCTGTGGCAGAAAGTTTTGGAATCTGCGAGGAGCCACAAATTGTCTTCCACCCAGCGTTCCCCTAAGTCTCCCGATAAAAATGATACCTCACTTGTGTGGGTAGGCCTAGCGCCCGCGACAGGAAACGCCCCAAAGCGCAACGTGCACACATCCAATTTTTTGAAAGAAAACAGAGGTGTTTTTTGCAAAGTGCCTACCTGTAGATTTTGGCCTCTAGCTCAGCCGGCACCTAGGGAAACCTACCAAACCTGTGCATTTCTGAAAACTAGAGACCTAGGGGAATCCAAGATGGGGTGACTTGTGTGGCTCGGACCAGGTTCTGTTACCTAGAATCCTTTGCAAACCTCAAAATTTGGCTTAAAAAACACACGTTCCTCACATTTCTGTGGCAGAAAGTCCTGGAATCTGAGAGGAGCCACAAATTTCCTTCCACCCAGCGTTTCCCTAAGTCTCCGGATAAAAATGATACCTCACTTGTGTGGGTAGGCCTAGCGCCCGCGACAGGAAACGCCCCAAAGCGCAACGTGGACACATCCAAATTTTTTAAAGAAAACTGAGGTGTTTTTTGCAAAGTGCCTACCTGTAGATTTTGGCCTCTAGCTCAGCCGGCACCTAGGGAAACCTACCAAACCTGTGCATTTCTGAAAACTAGAGACCTAGGGGAATCCAAGATGGGGTGACTTGTGTGGCTCGGACCAGGTTCTCTTACCCAGAATCGTTTCCAAACCTCAAAATTTGGCTAAAAAAACACATGTTCCTCACATTTCTGTGGCAGAAAGTTCTGGAATCTGAGAGGAGCCACAAATTTCCTTCCACCCAGCGTTCCCCCAAGTCTCCCGATAAAAATGATACCTCACTTGTGTGAGTAGGCCTAGCGCCCGCGACAGGAAACGCCCCAAAACGCAACGTGGACACATCCAATTTTTTGAAAGAAAACAGAGGTGTTTTTTGCAAAGTGCCTACCTTTAGATTTTGACCTCTAGCTCAGCCGGCACCTAGGGAAACCTACCAAACATGTGCATTTCTGAAAACTAGAGACCTAGGGGAATCCAAGATGGGGTGACTTGTGTGGCTCGGACCAGGTTCTGTTACCTAGAATCCTTTGCAAACCTCAAAATTTGGCTTAAAAAACACACGTTCCTCACATTTCTGTGGCAGAAAGTTCTGGAATCTGGGAGGAGCCACAAATTTCCTTCCACCCAGCGTTCCCCCAAGTCTCCCGATAAAAATGATACCTCACTTGTGTGGGTAGGCCTAGCGCCCGCAACAGGAAACGCCCCAAAGCGCAACGTGGACACATCCAAATTTTTGAAAGAAAACAGAGGTGTTTTTTGCAAAGTGCCTACCTGTAGTTTTTGGCCTCTAGCTCAGCCGGCACCTAGGGAAACCTACCAAACCTGTGCATTTCTGAAAACTAGAGACCTAGGGGAATCCAAGATGGGGTGACTTGTGTGGCTCGGACCCGGTTCTGTTACCCAGAATCCTTTGCAAACTTCAAAATTTGGCTAAAAAAACACATGTTCCTCACATTTCTGTGGCAGAAAGTTCTGGAATCTGAGAGGAGCCACAAATTTCCTTCCACCCAGCGTTCCCCCAAGTCTCCCGATAAAAATGATACCTCACTTGTGTGGGTAGGCCTAGCGCCAGCGACAGGAAACGCCCCAAAGCGCAACGCGGACACATCCAATTTTTTGAAAGAAAACAGAGGTGTTTTTTGCAAAGTGCCTACCTGTAGATTTTGGCCTCTAGCTCAGCCGGCACCTAGGGAAACCTACCAAACCTGTGCATTTCTGAAAACTAGAGACCTAGAGGAATCCAAGATGGGGTGGCTTGTGTGACTCCGACCAGGTTCTGTTACCCAGAATCCTTTGCAAACCTCACAATTTGTCTAAAAAAACACATGGTCCTCACATTTCTGTGGCAGAAAGTTCTGGAATCTGAGAGGAGCCACAAATTTCCTTCTACCCAGCGTTCCCCCAGTGTGGGTAGGCCTAGCGCCCGTGACAGGAAACGCCCCAAAGCGCAACGTGGACACATCCAAATTTTTGAAAGAAAACAGAGGTGTTTTTTGCAAAGTGCCTACCTGTAGTTATTGGCCTCTAGCTCAGCTGGCACCTAGGGAAACCTACCAAACCTGTGCATTTCTGAAAACTAGAGACGTAGGGGAATCCAAGATGGGGTGACTTGTGTGGCTCGGACCAGGTTCTGTTACCCAGAATCCTTTGCAAACTTCAAAATTTGGCTAAAAAAAACACATGTTCCTCACATTTCTGTGGCAGAAAGTTCTGGAATCTGAGAGGAGCCACAAATTTCCTTCCACCCAGCGTTCCCCCAAGTCGCCCGATAAAAATGATACCTCACTTGTGTGGGTAGGCCTAGCGCCCGCGACAGGAAACGCCCCAAAGCGCAACGCGGACACATCCAAATTTTTGAAAGAAAACAGAGGTGTTTTTTGCAAAGTGCCTACCTGTAGATTTTGGCCTCTAGCTCAGCCGGCACCTAGGGAAACCTACCAAACCTGTGCATTTCTGAAAACTAGAGACCTAGGGGAATCCAAGATGGGGGTGACTTGTGTGGCTCGGACCAGGTTCTGTTACCCAGAATCCTTTGCAAACCTCAAAATTTGGCTAAAAAAACACATGTTCCTCACATTTCTGTGGCAGAAAGTTCTGGAATCTGAGAGGAGCAACAAATTTCCTTCCACCCAGCGTTCCCCCAAGTCTCCCGATAAAAATGATACCGCACTTCTTTGGGTAGGACTAGCGCCCGTGACAGGAAATGCCCCAAAGCGCAACGTGGACACATCCACATTTTTGAAAGAAAACAGAGGTGTTTTTTGCAAAGTGCCTACCTGTAGATTTTGGCCTCCAGCCCAGCCGGCACCTAGGGAAACCTACCAAACCTGTGCATTTCTGAAATCTAGAGACCTAGGGGAATCCAAGATGGGGTGACTTGTGTGGCTCGGACCAGGTTCTGTTACCCAGAATCCTTTGCAAACTTCAAAATTTGGCTAAAAAAACACATGTTCCTCACATTTCTGTGGCAGAAAGTTCTGGAATCTGAGAGGAGCCACAAATTTCCTTCCACCCAGCGTTCCCCCAAGTCTCCCGATAAAAATGATACCTCACTTGTGTGGGTAGGCCTAGCGCCAGCGACAGGAAACGCCCCAAAGCGCAACGCGGACACATCCACATTTTTGAAAGAAAACAGAGGTGTTTTTTGCAAAGTGCCTACCTGTAGATTTTGGCCTCTAGCTCAGCCGGCACCTAGGGAAACCTACCAAACCTGTGCATTTCTGAAAACTAGAGACCTAGAGGAATCCAAGATGGGGTGGCTTGTGTGACTCTGACCAGGTTCTGTTACCCAGAATCCTTTGCAAACCTCACAATTTGTCTAAA
This sequence comes from Pleurodeles waltl, assembly GCF_031143425.1. NCBI lineage: Eukaryota > Metazoa > Chordata > Amphibia > Caudata > Salamandridae > Pleurodeles > Pleurodeles waltl. The sequence goes on along the minus strand of NC_090446.1, from coordinate 1,274,272,831 downwards.
AAAACACATGGTCCTCACATTTCTGTGGCAGAAAGTTCTGGAATCTGAGAGGAGCCACAAATTTCCTTCCACCCAGCGTTCCCCCAGTGTGGGTAGGCCTAGCGCCCGTGACAGGAAACGCCCCAAAGCGCAACGTGGACACATCCAAATTTTTGAAAGAAAACAGAGGTGTTTTTTGCAAAGTGCCTACCTGTAGTTATTGGCCTCTAGCTCAGCTGGCACCTAGGGAAACCTACCAAACCTGTGCATTTCTGAAAACTAGAGACGTAGGGGAATCCAAGATGGGGTGACTTGTGTGGCTCGGACCAGGTTCTGTTACCCAGAATCCTTTGCAAACTTCAAAATTTGGCTAAAAAAAACACATGTTCCTCACATTTCTGTGGCAGAAAGTTCTGGAATCTGAGAGGAGCCACAAATTTCCTTCCACCCAGCGTTCCCCCAAGTCGCCCGATAAAAATGATACCTCACTTGTGTGGGTAGGCCTAGCGCCCGCGACAGGAAACGCCCCAAAGCGCAACGTGGACACATCCAAATTTTTGAAAGAAAACAGAGGTGTTTTTTGCAAAGTGCCTACCTGTAGATTTTGGCCTCTAGCTCAGCCGGCACCTAGGGAAACCTACCAAACCTGTGCATTTCTGAAAACTAGAGACCTAGGGGAATCCAAGATGGGGGTGACTTGTGTGGCTCGGACCAGGTTCTGTTACCCAGAATCCTTTGCAAACCTCAAAATTTGGCTAAAAAAACACATGTTCCTCACATTTCTGTGGCAGAAAGTTCTGGAATCTGAGAGGAGCAACAAATTTCCTTCCACCCAGCGTTCCCCCAAGTCTCCCGATAAAAATGATACCGCACTTGTATGGGTAGGCCTAGCGCCCGTGACAGGAAATGCCCCAAAGCGCAACGTGGACACATCCAAATTTTTGAAAGAAAACAGAGGTGTTTTTTGCAAAGTGCCTACCTGTAGATTTTGGCCTCCAGCCCAGCCGGCACCTAGGGAAACCTACTAAACCTGTGCATTTCTGAAATCTAGAGACCTAGGGGAATCCAAGATGGGGTGACTTGTGTGGCTCGGACCAGGTTCTGTTACCCAGAATCCTTTGCAAACTTTAAAATTTGGCTAAAAAAACACATGTTCCTCACAATTCTGTGGCAGAAAGTTCTGGAATCTGAGAGGAGCAACAAATTTCCTTCCACCCAGCGTTTCCCCAAGTCTCCCGATAAAAATGATACCTCACTTGTGTGGGTAGGCCTAGCGCCCGCGACAGGAAACGCCCCAAAGCGCAACGTGGACACATCCACATTTTTTAAAGAAAACAGAGGTGTTTTTTGGAAAGTGCCTACCTGTAGATTTTGGCCTCTAGCTCAGCCGGCACCTAGGGAAACCTACCAAACCTGTGCATTTCTGAAAAATAGAGACCTAGGGGAATCCAAGATGGGGTGACTTGTGTGGCTCGGACCAGGTCCTGTTACCCAGAATTGTTTGCAAACCTCAAAATGTGGCTAAAAAAACACATGTTCCTCACATATCTGTGGCACAAAGTTCTGGAATCTGAGAGGAGCCACAAATTTCCTTCCACCCAGCGTTCCCCCAAGTCTCCCGATAAAAATGATACCTCACTTGTGTGAGTAGGCCTAGCGCCCGCGACAGGAAACGCCCCAAAGCGCAACGTGGACACATCCACATTTTTTAAAGAAAACAGAGGTGTTTTTTGGAAAGTGCCTACCTGTAGATTTTGGCCTCTAGCTCAGCCGGCACCTAGGGAAACCTACCAAACCTGTTCATTTCTGAAAACTAGAGACCTAGGGGAATCCAAGATAGGGTGACTTGTGTGGCTCGGACCAGGTTCTGTTACCTAGAATCCTTTGCAAACCTAAAAATTTGGCTTAAAAAACACACGTTCCTCACATTTCTGTGGCAGAAAGTTCTGGAATCTGAGAGGAGCCACAAATTTCCTTCCACCCAGCGTTTCCCCAAGTCTCCCGATAAAAATGATACCTCACTTGTGTGGGTAGGCCTAGCGCCCGCGACAGGAAACGCCCCAAAGCGCAACGTGGACACATCCACATTTTTTAAAGAAAACAGAGGTGTTTTTTGCAAAGTGCCTACCTGTAGATTTTGGCCTCTAGCTCAGCCGGCACCTAGGGAAACCTACCAAACCTGTGCATTTCTGAAAACTAGAGACCTAGGGGAATCCAAGATGGGGTGACTTGTGTGGCTCGGAACAGGTTCTGTTACCCAGAATCCTTTGCAAACTTCAACATTTGGCTAAAAAAACACATGTTCCTCACATTTCTGTGGCAGAAAGTTCTGGAATCTGAGAGGAGCCACAAATTTCGTTCCACCCAGCGTTCCCCCAAGTCTCCCGATAAAAATGATACCTCACTTGTGTGGGTAGGCCTAGCGCCCGTGACAGGAAACGCCCCAAAGCGCAACGTGGACACATCCAAATTTTTGAAAGAAAACAGAGGTGTTTTTTGCAAAGTGCCTACCTGTAGTTTTTGGCCTGTAGCTCAGCCGGCACCTAGGGAAAACTACCAAACCTGTGCATTTCTGAAAACTAGAGACCTAGGGGAATCCAAGATTGGGTGACTTGTGTGGCTCGGAACAGGTTCTGTTACCCAGAATCCTTTGCAAACTTCAAAATTTGGCTAAAAAAACACATGTTCCTCACATTTCTGTGGCGGAAAGTTCTGGAATCTGAGAGCAGCCACAAATTTCCTTCCACCCAGCGTTCCCCCAAGTCTCCTCGATAAAAATGATACCTCTCTTGTGTGGGTAGGCCTAGCGCCCGTGACAGGAAACGCCCCAAAGCGCAACGCGGACACATCCAAATTTTTGAAAGAAAACAGAGGTGTTTTTTGCAAAGTGCCTACCTGTAGATTTTGGCCTCTAGCTCAGCCGGCACCTAGGGAAACCTACCAAACCTGTGCATTTCTGAAAACTAGAGACCTAGTGGAATCCAAGATGGGGTGACTTGTGTGGCTCGGACCAGGTTCTGTTACCCAGAATCCTTTGCAAACTTCAAAATTTGGCTAAAAAAACACATGTTCCTCACATTTCTGTGGCAGAAACTTCTGGAATCTGAGAGGAGCCACAAATTTCCTTCCACCCAGCGTTTCCCCAAGTCTCCCGATAAAAGTGATACCTCACTTGTGTGGGTAGGCCTATCGCCCGCGACAGGAAACGCCCCAAAGCGCAACGTGGACACATCCAAATTTTTTTAAGAAAACAGAGGTGTTTTTTGCAAAGTGCCTAACTGTAGATTTTGGCCTCTAGCTCAGCCGGCACCTAGGGAAACCTACCAAACCTGTGCATTTCTGAAAACTAGAGACCTAGGGGAATCCAAGATGGGGTGACTTGTGTGGCTCGGACCAGGTTCTCTTACCCAGAATCGTTTGCAAACCTCAAAATTTGGCTAAAAAAACACATGTTCCTCAAATTTCTGAGCAGAAAGTTCTGGAATCTGAGAGGAGCCACAAATTTCCTTCCACCCAGCGTTCCCCCAAGTCTCCCGATAAAAATGATACCTCACTGGTGTGAGTAGGCCTAGCGCCCGCGACAGGAAACGCCCCAAAGCGCAAACGTGGACACATCCAATTTTTTGAAAGAAAACAGAGGTGTTTTTTGCAAAGTGCCTACCTGTAGATATTGACCTCTAGCTCAGCCGGCACCTAGGGAAACCTACCAAACCTGTGCATTTCTGAAAACTAGACACCTAGGGGAATCCAAGATGGGGTGACTTGTGTGGCTCGGACCAGGTTCTGTTACCTAGAATCCTTTGCAAACCTCAAAATTTGGCTTAAAAAACACACGTTCCTCACATTTCTGTGGCAGAAAGTTCTGGAATCTGAGAGGAGCCACAAATTTCCTTCCACCCAGCGTTTCCCCAAGTCTCCCGATAAAAATGATACCTCACTTGTGTGGGTAGGCCTAGCGCCCGCGACAGGAAACGCCCCAAAGCGCAACGTGGACACACCCAAATTTTTTAAAGAAAACAGAGGTGTTTTTTGCAAAGTGCCTACCTGTAGATTTTGGCCTCTAGCTCAGCCGGCACCTAGGGAAACCTACCAAACCTGTGCATTTCTGAAAACTAGAGACCTAGGGGAATCCAAGATGGGGTGACTTGTGTGGCTCGGACCAGGTTCTCTTACCCAGAATCGTTTGCAAACCTAAAAATTTGGCTAAAAAAACACATGTTCCTCACATTTCTGTGGCAGAAAGTTCTGGAATCTGAGAGGAGCCACAAATTTCCTTCCACCCAGCGTTCCCCCAAGTCTCCCGATAAAAATGATACCTCACTTGTGTGAGTAGGCCTAGCGCCCGCGACAGGAAACGCCCCAAAACACAACGTGGACACATCCAATTTTTTTAAAGAAAACAGAGGTGTTTTTTGCAAAGTGCCTACCTTTAGATTTTGACCTCTAGCTCAGCCGGCACCTAGGGAAACCTACCAAACATGTGCATTTCTGAAAACTAGAGACCTAGGGGAATCCAAGATGGGGTGACTTGTGTGGCTCGGACCAGGTTCTGTTACCTAGAATCCTTTGCAAACCTCAAAATTTGGCTTAAAAAACACACGTTCCTCACATTTCTGTGGCAGAAAGTTCTGGAATCTGGGAGGAGCCACAAATTTCCTTCCACCCAGCGTTCCCCCAAGTCTCCCGATAAAAATTATACCTCACTTGTGTGGGTAGGCCTAGCGCCCGCAACAGGAAACGCCCCAAAGCGCAACGTGGACACATCCAAATTTTTGAAAGAAAACTGAAACAGAGGTGTTTTTTTGCAAAGTGCCCACCTGTAGATTGTGGCCTCTAGCTCAGCCGGCACCTAGGGAAACCTACCAAACCTGTGCATTTCTGAAAACTAGAGACCGAGGGGAATCCAAGATGGAGTGACTTGTGTGGCTCGGACCAGGTTCTGTTACCCAGAATCCTTTGCAAACCTCACAATTTGGCTAAAAAAACACATGTTCCTCACATTTCTGTGGCAGAAAGTTCTGGAATCTGAGAGGAGCCACAAATTTCCTTCCACCCAGCGTTCCCCCAGTGTGGGTAGGCCAAGCGCCCGTGACAGGAAACGCCCCAAAGCGCAACGTGGACACATCCAAATTTTTGAAAGAAAACAGAGGTGTTTTTTGCAAAGTGCCTACCTGTAGTTTTTGGCCTCTAGCTCAGCCGGCACCTAGGGAAACCTACCAAACCTGTGCATTTCTGAAAACTAGAGACCTAGGGGAATCCAAGATGGGGTGACTTGTGTGGCTCGGACCCGGTTCTGTTACCCAGAATCCTTTGCAAACTTCAAAATTTGGCTAAAAAAACACATGTTCCTCACATTTCTGTGGCAGAAAGTTCTGGAATCTGAGAGGAGCCACAAATTTCCTTCCACCCAGCGTTCCCCCAAGTCTCCCGATAAAAATGATACCTCACTTGTGTGGGTAGGCCTAGCGCCAGCGACAGGAAACGCCCCAAAGCGCAACGCGGACACATCCAAATTTTTGAAAGAAAACAGAGGTGTTTTTTGCAAAGTGCCTACCTGTAGATTTTGGCCTCTTGCTCAGCCGGCACCTAGGGAAACCTACCAAACCTGTGCATTTCTGAAAACTAGAGACCTAGAGGAATCCAAGATGGGGTGGCTTGTGTGACTCCGACCAGGTTCTGTTACCCAGAATCCTTTGCAAACCTCACAATTTGTCTAAAAAAACACATGGTCCTCACATTTCTGTGGCAGAAAGTTCTGGAATCTGAGAGGAGCCACAAATTTCCTTCCACCCAGCGTTCCCCCAGTGTGGGTAGGCCTAGCGCCCGTGACAGGAAACGCCCCAAAGCGCAACGTGGACACATCCAAATTTTTGAAAGAAAACAGAGGTGTTTTTTGCAAAGTGCCTACCTGTAGTTATTGGCCTCTAGCTCAGCTGGCACCTAGGGAAACCTACCAAACCTGTGCATTTCTGAAAACTAGAGACGTAGGGGAATCCAAGATGGGGTGACTTTTGTGGCTCGGACGAGGTTCTGTTACCCAGAATCCTTTGCAAACTTCAAAATTTGGCTAAAAAAAACACATGTTCCTCACATTTCTGTGGCAGAAAGTTCTGGAATCTGAGAGGAGCCACAAATTTCCTTCTACCCAGCCTTCCCCCAAGTCTCCCGATAAAAATGATACCTCACTTGTGTGGGTAGGCATAGCGCCCGCGACAGGAAACGCCCCAAAGCGCAACGCGGACACATCCAAATTTTTGAAAGAAAACAGAGGTGTTTTTTGCAAAGTGCCTACCTGTAGATTTTGGCCTCTAGCTCAGCCGGCACCTAGGGAAACCTACCAAACCTGTGCATTTCTGAAAACTAGAGACCTAGGGGAATCCAAGATGGGGGTGACTTGTGTGGCTCGGATCAGGTTCTGTTACCCAGAATCCTTTGCAAACCTCAAAATTTGGCTAAAAAAACACATGTTCCTCACATTTCTGTGGCAGAAAGTTCTGGAATCTGAGAGGAGCAACAAATTTCTTTCCACCCAGCGTTCCCCCAAGTCTCCCGATAAAAATGATACCGCACTTGTATGGGTAGGCCTAGCGCCCGTGACAGGAAATGCCCCAAAGCGCAACATGGACACATCCAAATTATCGAAAGAAAACAGAGGTGTTTTTTGCAAAGTGCCTACCTGTAGATTTTGGCCTCCAGCCCAGCCGGCACCTAGGGAAACCTACCAAACCTGTGCATTTCTGAAATCTAGAGACCTAGGGGAATCCAAGATGGGGTGACTTGTGTGGCTCGGACCAGGTTCTGTTACCCAGAATCCTTTGCAAACTTTAAATTTGGCTAAAAAAACACATGTTCCTCACAATTCTGTGGCAGAAAGTTCTGGAATCTGAGAGGAGCAACAAATTTCCTTCCACCCAGCGTTTCCCCAAGTCTCCCGATAAAAATGATACCTCACTTGTGTGGGTAGGCCTAGCGCCCGCAACAGGAGACGCCCCAAAGCGCAACGTGGACACATCCACATTTTTTAAAGAAAACAGAGGTGTTTTTTGGAAAGTGCCTACCTGTAGATTTTGGCCTCTAGCTCAGCCGGCATCTAGGGAAACCTACCAAACCTGTGCATTTCTGAAAAATAGAGACCTAGGGGAATCCAAGATGGGGTGACTTGTGTGGCTCGGACCAGGTCCTGTTACCCAGAATTGTTTGCAAACCTCAAAATTTGGCTAAAAAAACACATGTTCCTCACATATCTGTGGCACAAAGTTCTGGAATCTGAGAGGAGCCACAAATTTCCTTCCACCCAGCGTTCCCCCAAGTCTCCCGATAAAAATGATACCTCACTTGTGTGAGTAGGCCTAGCGCCCGCGACAGGAAACGCCCCAAAGCGCAACGTGGACACATCCAATTTTTTGAAAGAAAACAGAGGTGTTTTTTGCAAAGTGCCTACCTGTAGATTTTGGCCTCTAGCTCAGCCGGCACCTAGGGAAACCTACCAAACCTGTGCATTTCTGAAAACTAGAGACCTAGGGGAATCCAAGATGGGGTGACTTGTGTGGCTCGGACCAGGTTCTGTTACCTAGAATCCTTTGCAAACCTCAAAATTTGGCTTAAAAAACACATATTCCTCACATTTCTGTGGCAGAAAGTTCTGGAATCTGAGAGGAGCCACAAATTTCCTTCCACCCAGCGTTCCCCCAAGTCTCCCGATAAAAATGATACCTCACTTGTGTGGGTAGGCCTAGCGCCCGTGACAGGAAACGCCCCAAAGCACAACGCGGACACATCCAAATTTTTGAAAGAAAACAGAGGTGTTTTTTGCAAAGTGCCTACCTGTAGATTTTGGCCTCTAGCTCAGCCGGCACCTAGGGAAACCTACCAAACCTGTGCATTTCTGAAAACTAGAGACCTAGGGGAATCCAAGATGGGGGTGACTTGTGTGGCTCGGACCAGGTTCTGTTACCCAGAATCCTTTGCAAACCTCAAAATTTGGCTAAAAAAACACATGTTCCTCACATTTCTGTGGCAGAAAGTTCTGGAATCTGAGAGGAGCAACAAATTTCTTTCCACCCAGCGTTCCCCCAAGTCTCCCGATAAAAATGATACCGCACTTGTATGGGTAGGCCTAGCGCCCGTGACAGGAAATGCCCCAAAGCGCAACATGGACACATCCAAATTATCGAAAGAAAACAGAGGTGTTTTTTGCAAAGTGCCTACCTGTAGATTTTGGCCTCCAGCCCAGCCGGCACCTAGGGAAACCTACCAAACCTGTGCATTTCTGAAATCTAGAGACCTAGGGGAATCCAAGATGGGGTGACTTGTGTGGCTCGGACCAGGTTCTGTTACCCAGAATCCTTTGCAAACTTTAAATTTGGCTAAAAAAACACATGTTCCTCACAATTCTGTGGCAGAAAGTTCTGGAATCTGAGAGGAGCAACAAATTTCCTTCCACCCAGCGTTTCCCCAAGTCTCCCGATAAAAATGATACCTCACTTGTGTGGGTAGGCCTAGCGCCCGCAACAGGAGACGCCCCAAAGCGCAACGTGGACACATCCACATTTTTTAAAGAAAACAGAGGTGTTTTTTGGAAAGTGCCTACCTGTAGATTTTGGCCTCTAGCTCAGCCGGCATCTAGGGAAACCTACCAAACCTGTGCATTTCTGAAAAATAGAGACCTAGGGGAATCCAAGATGGGGTGACTTGTGTGGCTCGGACCAGGTCCTGTTACCCAGAATTGTTTGCAAACCTCAAAATTTGGCTAAAAAAACACATGTTCCTCACATATCTGTGGCACAAAGTTCTGGAATCTGAGAGGAGCCACAAATTTCCTTCCACCCAGCGTTTCCCCAAGTCTCCCGATAAAAATGATACCTCACTTGTGTGAGTAGGCCTAGCGCCCGTGACAGGAAACGCCCCAAAGCGCAACGTGGACACATCCAATTTTTTGAAAGAAAACAGAGGTGTTTTTTGCAAAGTGCCTACCTGTAGATTTTGGCCTCTAGCTCAGCCGGCACCTAGGGAAACCTACCAAACCTGTGCATTTCTGAAAACTAGAGACCTAGGGGAATCCAAGATGGGGTGACTTGGGTGGCTCGGACCAGGTTCTGTTACCTAGAATCCTTTGCAAACCTCAAAATTTGGCTTAAAAAACACATATTCCTCACATTTCTGTGGCAGAAAGTTCTGGAATCTGAGAGGAGCCACAAATTTCCTTCCACCCAGCGTTCCCCCAAGTCTCCCGATAAAAATGATACCTCACTTGTGTGGGTAGGCCTAGCGCCCGCAACAGGAAACGCCCCAAAGCGCAAAATGGACACATCCAATGTTTTGAAAGAAAACAGAGGTGTTTTTTGCAAACTGCCTACCTGTAGATTTTGGCCTCTAGCTCATCTGGCACCTATGGAAACCTACCAAACCTGTGCATTTCTGAAAACTGGAGACCTAGGGGAATCCAAGATGGGGTGACTTGTGTGGCTTGGACCAGGTTCTGTTACACAGAATCCTTTGCAAACCTCAAAATTAGGCTAAAAAAACACATGTTCCTCACATTTCTGTGGCAGAAAGTTCTGGAATCTGAGAGGAGCCACAAATTTCCTTCCACCCAGCGTTTCCCCAAGTCTCCCGATAAAAATTATACCTCACTTGTGTGGGTACGCCTAGCGCCCGCGACAGGAAACGCCCCAAAGCGCAATGTGGACACATCCAATTTTTTTAAAGAAAACAGAGGTGTTTTTTGCAAAGTGCCTACCTGTAGATTTTGGCCTCTAGCTCAGCCGGCACCTAGGGAAACCTACCAAACCTGTGTATTTCTGAAAACTAGAGACCTAGGGAAATCCAAGATGGGGTGACTTGTGTGGCTCGGACCACGTTCTCTTACCCAGAATCGTTTGCAAACCTCAAAATTTGGCTTAAAAAACACATGTTCCTCACATTTCTGTGGCAGAAAGTTCTGGAATCTGAGAGGAGCCACAAATTTCCTTCCACCCAGCGTTCCCCCAAGTCTCCCGATAAAAATGATACCTCACTTGTGTGAGTAGGCCTAGCGCCCGCGACAGTAAACGACCCAAAGCGCAACGTGGACACATCCAATTTTTTTAAAGAAAACAGAGGTGTTTTTTGCAAAGTGCCTACCTGTAGATTTTGACCTCTAGCTCAGCCGGCACCTAGGGAAACCTACCAAACCTGTGCATTTCTGAAAACTAGAGACCTAGGGGAATCCAAGATGGGGTGACTTGTGTGGCTCGGACCAGGTTCTGTTACCTAGAATCCTTTGCAAACCTCAAAATTTGGCTTAAAAAACACACGTTCCTCACATTTCTGTGGCAGAAAGTTCTGGAATCTGAGAGGAGCCACAAATTTCCTTCCACCCAGCGTTCCCCTAAGTCTCCCGATAAAAATGATACCTCACTTGTGTGGGTAGGCCTAGCGCCCGCAACAGGAAACGCCCCAAAGCGCAACGTGCACACATCCAATTTTTTGAAAGAAAACAGAGGTGTTTTTTGCAAAGTGCCTACCTGTAGATTTTGGCCTCTAGCTCAGCCGGCACCTAGGGAAACCTACCAAACCTGTGTATTTCTGAAAACTAGAGACCTAGCGGAATCCAAGATGGGGTGACTTGTGTGACTCGGACCAGGTTCTCTTACCCAGAATCGTTTGCAAACCTCAAAATTTGGCTAAAAAAACACATGTTCCTCACATTTCTGTGGCAGAAAGTTCTGGAATCTGAGAGGAGCCACAAATTTCCTTCCACCCAGCGTTCCCCCAAGTCTCCCGATAAAAATGATACCTCACTTGTGTGGGTAGGCCTAGCGCCCGCAACAGGAAACGCCCCAAAGCGCAACATGGACACATCCAAATTTTTGAAAGAAAACAGAAACAGAGGTGTTTTTTGCAAAGTGCCCACCTGTAGATTGTGGCCTCTAGCTCAGCCGGCACCTAGGGAAACCTACCAAACCTGTGCATTTCTGAAAACTAGAGACCTAGGGGAATCCAAGATGGCGTGACTTGTGTGGCTCGGACCAGGTTCTGTTACCTAGAATCCTTTGCAAACCTCAAAATTTGGCTTAAAAAACACACGTTCCTCACATTTCTGTGGCAGAAAGTTCTGGAATCTGGGAGGAGCCACAAATTTCCTTCCACCCAGCATTTCCCCAAGTCTCCCGATAAAAATGATACCTCACTTGTGTGGGTAGGCCTAGAGCCCGCGACAGGAAACGCCCCAAAGCGCAACGTGGACACATCCAAATTTTTTAAAGAAAACAGAGGTGTTTTTTGCAAAGTGCCTACCTGTAGATTTTGGCCTCTAGCTCAGCCGGCAGCTAGGGAAACCTACCAAACCTGTGCATTTCTGAAAACTAGAGACCTAGGGGAATCCAAGATGGGGTGACTTGTGTGACTCGGACCAGGTTCTCTTACCCAGAATCGTTTGCAAACCTCAAAATTTGGCTAAAAAAACACATGTTCCTCACATTTCTGTGGCAGAAAGTTCTGGAATCTGAGAGGAGCCACAAATTTCCTTCCACCCAGCGTTCCCCCAAGTCTCCCGATAAAAATGATACCTCACTTGTGTGAGTAGGCCTAGCGCCCGCGACAGGAAACGCCCCAAAACGCAACGTGGACACATCCAATTTTTTGAAAGAAAACAGAGGTGTTTTTTGCAAAGTGCCTACCTTTAGATTTTGACCTCTAGCTCAGCTGGCACCTAGGGAAACCTACCAAACATGTGCATTTCTGAAAACTAGAGACCTAGGGGAATCCAAGATGGGGTGACTTGTGTGGCTCGGACCAGGTTCTGTTACCTAGAATCCTTTGCAAACCTCAAAATTTGGCTTAAAAAACACATGTTCCTCACATTTCTGTGGCAGAAAGTTCTGGAATGTGAGAGGAGCCACAAATTTCCTTCCACCCAGCGTTCCCCTAAGTCTCCCGATAAAAATGATACCTCACTTGTGTGGGTAGGCCTAGCGCCCGCGACAGGAAACGCCCCAAAGCACAACGTGCACACATCCAATTTTTTGAAAGAAAACAGAGGTGTTTTTTGCAAAGTGCCTACCTGTAGATTTTGGCCTCTAGCTCAGCCGGCACCTAGGGAAACCTACCAAACCTGTGCATTTCTGAAAACTAGAGACCTAGGGGAATCCAAGATGGGGTGACTTGTGTGGCTCGGACCAGGTTCTCTTACCTAGAATCGTTTGCAAACCTCAAAATTTGGCTAAAAAAACACATGTTCCTCACATTTCTGTGGCAGAAAGTTCTGGAATCTGAGAGGAGCCACAAATTTCCTTCCACCCAGCGTTCCCCCAAGTCTCCCGATAAAAATGATACCTCACTTGTGTGAGTAGGCCTAGCGCCCGCGACAGGAAACGCCCCAAAACGCAACGTGGACACGTCCAATTTTTTGAAAGAAAACAGAGGTGTTTTTTGCAAAGTGCCTACCTTTAGATTTTGACCTCTAGCTCAGCCGGCACCTAGGGAAACCTACCAAACATGTGCATTTCTGAAAACTAGAGACCTAGGGGAATCCAAGATGGGGTGACTTGTGTGGCTCGGACCAGGTTCTGTTACCTAGAATCCTTTGCAAACCTCAAAATTTGGCTTAAAAAACACACGTTCCTCACATTTCTGTGGCAGAAAGTTCTGGAATCTGAGAGGAGCCACAAATTTCCTTCCACCCAGCGTTCCCCTAAGTCTCCCGATAAAAATGATACCTCACTTGTGTGGGTAGGCCTAGCGCCCGCAACAGGAAACGCCCCAAAGCGCAACGTGCACACATCCAATTTTTTGAAAGAAAACAGAGGTGTTTTTTGCAAAGTGCCTACCTGTAGATTTTGGCCTCTAGCTCAGCCGGCACCTAGGGAAACCTACCAAACCTGTGTATTTCTGAAAACTAGAGACCTAGCGGAATCCAAGATGGGGTGACTTGTGTGGCTCGGACCAGGTTCTGTTACCTAGAATCCTTTGCAAACCTCAAAATTTGGCTAAAAAAACACATGTTCCTCATATTTCTGTGGCAGAAAGTTCTGGAATCTGGGAGGAGCCACAAATTTCCTTCCACCCAGCGTTCCCCCAAGTCTCCCGATAAAAATGATACCTCACTTGTGTGGGTAGGCCTAGCGCCCGCAACAGGAAACGCCCCAAAGCGCAACATGGACACATCCAAATTTTTGAAAGAAAACAGAAACAGAGGTGTTTTTTGCAAAGTGCCCACCTGTAGATTGTGGCCTCTAGCTCAGCCGGCACCTAGGGAAACCTACCAAACCTGTGCATTTCTGAAAACTAGAGACCTAGGGGAATCCAAGATGGGGTGACTTGTGTGGCTCGGACCAGGTTCTGTTACCCAGAATCCTTTGCAAACCTCACAATTTGGCTAAAAAAACACATGTTCCTCACATTTCTGTGGCAGAAAGTTCTGGAATCTGAGAGGAGCCACAAATTTCCTTCCACCCAGCGTTCCCCTAAGTCTCCCGATAAAAATGATACCTCACTTGTGTGGGTAGGCCTAGCGCCCGCGACAGGAAACGCCCCAAAGCGCAACGTGCACACATCCAATTTTTTGAAAGAAAACAGAGGTGTTTTTTGCAAAGTGCCTACCTGAAGATTTTGGCCTCTAGCTCAGCCGGCACCTAGGGAAACCTACCAAACCTGTGTATTTCTGAAAACTAGAGACCTAGGGGAATCCAAGATGGGGTGACTTGTGTGGCTCGGACCAGGTTCTGTTACCTAGAATCCTTTGCAAACCTCAAAATTTGGCTAAAAAAACACATGTTCCTCATATTTCTGTGGCAGAAAGTTCTGGAATCTGGGAGGAGCCACAAATTTCCTTCCACCCAGCGTTCCCCCAGTGTGGGTAGGCCTAGCGCCCGTGACAGGAAACGCCCCAAAGCGCAAGGTGGACACATCCAAATTTTTGAAAGAAAACAGAGGTGTTTTTTGCAAAGTGCCTACCTGTAGTTATTGGCCTCTAGCTCAGCTGGCACCTAGGGAAACCTACCAAACCTGTGCATTTCTGAAAACTAGAGACCTAGGGGAATCCAAGATGGGGTGACTTGTGTGGCTCGGACCAGGTTCTGTTACCCAGAATCCTTTGCAAACCTCACAATTTGGCTAAAAAAACACATGTTCCTCACATTTCTGTGGCAGAAAGTTCTGGAATCTGAGAGGAGCCACAAATTTCCTTCCACCCAGCGTTCCCCTAAGTCTCCCGATAAAAATGATACCTCACTTGTGTGGGTAGGCCTAGCGCCCGCGACAGGAAACGCCCCAAAGCGCAACGTGCACACATCCAATTTTTTGAAAGAAAACAGAGGTGTTTTTTGCAAAGTGCCTACCTGAAGATTTTGGCCTCTAGCTCAGCCGGCACCTAGGGAAACCTACCAAACCTGTGTATTTCTGAAAACTAGAGACCTAGGGGAATCCAAGATGGGGTGACTTGTGTGGCTCGGACCAGGTTCTGTTACCTAGAATCCTTTGCAAACCTCAAAATTTGGCTAAAAAAACACATGTTCCTCATATTTCTGTGGCAGAAAGTTCTGGAATCTGGGAGGAGCCACAAATTTCCTTCCACCCAGCGTTCCCCCAGTGTGGGTAGGCCTAGCGCCCGTGACAGGAAACGCCCCAAAGCGCAAGGTGGACACATCCAAATTTTTGAAAGAAAACAGAGGTGTTTTTTGCAAAGTGCCTACCTGTAGTTATTGGCCTCTAGCTCAGCTGGCACCTAGGGAAACCTACCAAACCTGTGCATTTCTGAAAACTAGAGACGTAGGGGAATCCAAGATGGGGTGACTTGTATGGCTCGGACCAGGTTCTGTTACCCAGAATCCTTTGCAAACTTCAAAATTTGGCTAAAAAAAACACATGTTCCTCACATTTCTGTGGCAGAAAGTTCTGGAATCTGAGAGGAGCCACAAATTTCCTTCCACCCAGCGTTCCCCCAAGTCTCCCGATAAAAATGATACCTCACTTGTGTGGGTAGGCCTAGAGCCCGCGACAGGAAACGCCTCAAAGCGCAACGTGGACACATCCAAATTTTTTAAAGAAAACAGAGGTGTTTTTTGCAAAGTGCCTACCTGTAGATTTTGGCCTCTAGCTCAGCCGGCAGCTAGGGAAACCTACCAAACCTGTGCATTTCTGAAAACTAGAGACCTAGGGGAATCCAAGATGGGGTGACTTGTGTGACTCGGACCAGGTTCTCTTACCCAGAATCGTTTGCAAACCTCAAAATTTGGCTAAAAAAACACATGTTCCTCACATTTCTGTGGCAGAAAGTTCTGGAATCTGAGAGGAGCCACAAATTTCCTTCCACCCAGCGTTCCCCCAAGTCTCCCGATAAAAATGATACCTCACTTGTGTGAGTAGGCCTAGCGCCCGCGACAGGAAACGCCCCAAAACGCAACGTGGACACATCCAATTTTTTGAAAGAAAACAGAGGTGTTTTTTGCAAAGTGCCTACCTTTAGATTTTGACCTCTAGCTCAGCTGGCACCTAGGGAAACCTACCAAACATGTGCATTTCTGAAAACTAGAGACCTAGGGGAATCCAAGATGGGGTGACTTGTGTGGCTCGGACCAGGTTCTGTTACCTAGAATCCTTTGCAAACCTCAAAATTTGGCTTAAAAAACACATGTTCCTCACATTTCTGTGGCAGAAAGTTCTGGAATGTGAGAGGAGCCACAAATTTCCTTCCACCCAGCGTTCCCCTAAGTCTCCCGATAAAAATGATACCTCACTTGTGTGGGTAGGCCTAGCGCCCGCGACAGGAAACGCCCCAAAGCACAACGTGCACACATCCAATTTTTTGAAAGAAAACAGAGGTGTTTTTTGCAAAGTGCCTACCTGTAGATTTTGGCCTCTATCTCAGCCGGCACCTAGGGAAACCTACCAAACCTGTGCATTTCTGAAAACTAGAGACCTAGGGGAATCCAAGATGGGGTGACTTGTGTGGCTCGGACCAGGTTCTCTTACCCAGAATCGTTTGCAAACCTCAAAATTTGGCTAAAAAAACACATGTTCCTCACATTTCTGTGGCAGAAAGTTCTGGAATCTGAGAGGAGCCACAAATTTCCTTCCACCCAGCGTTCCCCCAAGTCTCCCGATAAAAATGATACCTCACTTGTGTGAGTAGGCCTAGCGCCCGCGACAGGAAACGCCCCAAAACGCAACGTGGACACGTCCAATTTTTTGAAAGAAAACAGAGGTGTTTTTTGCAAAGTGCCTACCTTTAGATTTTGACCTCTAGCTCAGCCGGCACCTAGGGAAACCTACCAAACATGTGCATTTCTGAAAACTAGAGACCTAGGGGAATCCAAGATGGGGTGACTTGTGTGGCTCGGACCAGGTTCTGTTACCTAGAATCCTTTGCAAACCTCAAAATTTGGCTTAAAAAACACACGTTCCTCACATTTCTGTGGCAGAAAGTTCTGGAATCTGAGAGGAGCCACAAATTTCCTTCCACCCAGCGTTCCCCTAAGTCTCCCGATAAAAATGATACCTCACTTGTGTGGGTAGGCCTAGCGCCCGCAACAGGAAACGCCCCAAAGCGCAACGTGCACACATCCAATTTTTTGAAAGAAAACAGAGGTGTTTTTTGCAAAGTGCCTACCTGTAGATTTTGGCCTCTAGCTCAGCCGGCACCTAGGGAAACCTACCAAACCTGTGTATTTCTGAAAACTAGAGACCTAGCGGAATCCAAGATGGGGTGACTTGTGTGGCTCGGACCAGGTTCTGTTACCTAGAATCCTTTGCAAACCTCAAAATTTGGCTAAAAAAACACATGTTCCTCATATTTCTGTGGCAGAAAGTTCTGGAATCTGGGAGGAGCCACAAATTTCCTTCCACCCAGCGTTCCCCCAAGTCTCCCGATAAAAATGATACCTCACTTGTGTGGGTAGGCCTAGCGCCCGCAACAGGAAACGCCCCAAAGCGCAACATGGACACATCCAAATTTTTTGAAAGAAAACAGAAACAGAGGTGTTTTTTGCAAAGTGCCCACCTGTAGATTGTGGCCTCTAGCTCAGCCGGCACCTAGGGAAACCTACCAAACCTGTGCATTTCTGAAAACTAGAGACCTAGGGGAATCCAAGATGGGGTGACTTGTGTGGCTCGGACCAGGTTCTGTTACCCAGAATCCTTTGCAAACCTCACAATTTGGCTAAAAAAACACATGTTCCTCACATTTCTGTGGCAGAAAGTTCTGGAATCTGAGAGGAGCCACAAATTTCCTTCCACCCAGCGTTCCCCTAAGTCTCCCGATAAAAATGATACCTCACTTGTGTGGGTAGGCCTAGCGCCCGCGACAGGAAACGCCCCAAAGCGCAACGTGCACACATCCAATTTTTTGAAAGAAAACAGAGGTGTTTTTTGCAAAGTGCCTACCTGAAGATTTTGGCCTCTAGCTCAGCCGGCACCTAGGGAAACCTACCAAACCTGTGTATTTCTGAAAACTAGAGACCTAGGGGAATCCAAGATGGGGTGACTTGTGTGGCTCGGACCAGGTTCTGTTACCTAGAATCCTTTGCAAACCTCAAAATTTGGCTAAAAAAACACATGTTCCTCATATTTCTGTGGCAGAAAGTTCTGGAATCTGGGAGGAGCCACAAATTTCCTTCCACCCAGCGTTCCCCCAGTGTGGGTAGGCCTAGCGCCCGTGACAGGAAACGCCCCAAAGCGCAAGGTGGACACATCCAAATTTTTGAAAGAAAACAGAGGTGTTTTTTGCAAAGTGCCTACCTGTAGTTATTGGCCTCTAGCTCAGCTGGCACCTAGGGAAACCTACCAAACCTGTGCATTTCTGAAAACTAGAGACGTAGGGGAATCCAAGATGGGGTGACTTGTATGGCTCGGACCAGGTTCTGTTACCCAGAATCCTTTGCAAACTTCAAAATTTGGCTAAAAAAAACACATGTTCCTCACATTTCTGTGGCAGAAAGTTCTGGAATCTGAGAGGAGCCACAAATTTCCTTCCACCCAGCGTTCCCCCAAGTCTCCCGATAAAAATGATACCTCACTTGTGTGGGTAGGCCTAGCGCCCGCGACAGGAAACGCCCCAAAGCGAAACGCGGACACAACCAAATTTTTGAAAGAAAACAGAGGTGTTTTTTGCAAAGTGCCTACCTGTAGATTTTGGCCTCTAGCTCAGCCGGCACCTAGGGAAACCTACCAAACCTGTGCATTTCTGAAAACTAGAGACCTAGGGGAATCCAAGATGGGGGTGACTTGTGTGGCTCGGACCAGGTTCTGTTACCCAGAATCCTTTGCAAACCTCAAAATTTGGCTAAAAAAACACATGTTCCTCACATTTCTGTGGCAGAAAGTTCTGGAATCTGAGAGGAGCAACAAATTTCCTTCCACCCAGCGTTCCCCCAAGTCTCCCGATAAAAATGATACCGCACTTGTATGGGTAGGCCTAGCGCCCGTGACAGGAAATGCCCCAAAGCGCAACGTGGACACATCCAAATTTTTAAAAGAAAACAGAGGTGTTTTTTGCAAAGTGCCTACCTGTAGATTTTGGCCTCCAGCCCAGCCGGCACCTAGGGAAACCTACCAAACCTTTGCATTTCTGAAATCTAGAGACCTAGGGGAATCCAAGATGGGGTGACTTGTGTGGCTCGGACCAGGTTCTCTTACCCAGAATCGTTTGCAAACTTTAAAATTTGGCTAAAAAAACACATGTTCCTCACAATTCTGTGGCAGAAAGTTCTGGAATCTGAGAGGAGCCACAAATTTCCTTCCACCCAGTGTTTCCCCAAGTCTCCCGATAAAAATGATACCTCACTTGTGTGGGTAGGCCTAGCGCCCGCGACAGGAAACGCCCCAAAGCGCAACGTGGACACATCCACATTTTTTAAAGAAAACAGAGGTGTTTTTTGCAAAGTGCCTACCTGTAGATTTTGGCCTCTAGCTCAGCCGGCACCTAGGGAAACCTACCAAACCTGTGCATTTCTGAAAACTAGAGACCTAGGGGAATCCAAGATGGGGTGACTTGTGTGGCTCGGACCAGGTTCTGTTAGCCAGAATTGTTTGCAAACCTCAAAATTTGGCTTAAAAAACACATGTTCCTCACATATCTGTGGCACAAAGTTCTGGAATCTGAGACGAGCCACAAATTTCCTTCCACCCAGCGTTCCCCTAAGTCTCCCGATAAAAATGATACCTCACTTGTGTGGGTAGGCCTAGCGCCCGCGACAGGAAACGCCCCAAAGCGCAACGTGCACACATCCAATTTTTTGAAAGAAAACAGAGGTGTTTTTTGCAAAGTGCCTACCTGTAGATTTTGGCCTCTAGCTCAGCCGGCACCTAGGGAAACCTACCAAACCTGTGCATTTCTGAAAACTAGAGACCTAGGGGAATCCAAGATGGGGTGACTTGTGTGGCTCGGACCAGGTTCTGTTACCTAGAATCCTTTGCAAACCTCAAAATTTGGCTTAAAAAACACACGTTCCTCACATTTCTGAGGCAGAAAGTTCTGGAATCTGAGAGGAGCCACAAATTTCCTTCCACCCAGCATTTCCCCAAGTCTCCCGATAAAAATGATACCTCACTTGTGTGGGTAGGCCTAGCGCCCGCGACAGGAAACGCCCCAAAGCGCAACGTGGACACATCCAAATTTTTGAAAGAAAACAGAGGTGTTTTTTGCAAAGTGCCTACCTGTAGATTTTGGCCTCTAGCTCAGCCGCAACCTAGGGAAACCTACCAAACCTGTGCATTTCTGAAAACTAGAGACCTAGGGGAATCCAAGATGGGGTGACTTGTGTGGCTCGGACCAGGTTCTCTTACCCAGAATCGTTTGCAAACTTCAAAATTTGGCTAAAAAAACACATGTTCCTCACATTTCTGTGGCAGAAAGTTCTGGAATCTAAGAGGAGCCGCAAATTTCCTTCCACCCAGCGTTCCCCCAAGTCTCCCGATAAAAATGATACCTGACTTGTGTGAGTAGGCCTAGCGCCCGCGACAGGAAACGCCCCAAAACGCAACGTGGACACATCCAATTTTTTGAAAGAAAACAGAGGTGTTTTTTGCAAAGTGCCTACCTTTAGATTTTGACCTCTAGCTCAGCCGGCACCTAGGGAAACCTACCAAACATGTGCATTTCTGAAAACTAGAGACCTAGGGGAATCCAAGATGGGGTGACTTGTGTGGCTCGGACCAGGTTCTGTTACCTAGAATCCTTTGCAAACCTCAAAATTTGGCTTAAAAAACACACGTTCCTCACATTTCTGTGGCAGAAAGTTCTGGAATCTGAGAGGAGCCACAAATTTCCTTCCACCCAGCGTTCCCCTAAGTCTCCCGATAAAAATGATACCTCACTTGTGTGGGTAGGCCTAGCGCCCGCAACAGGAAACGCCCCAAAGCGCAACGTGCACACATCCAATTTTTTGAAAGAAAACAGAGGTGTTTTTTGCAAAGTGCCTACCTGTAGATTTTGGCCTCTAGCTCAGCCGGCACCTAGGGAAACCTACCAAACCTGTGTATTTCTGAAAACTAGAGACCTAGCGGAATCCAAGATGGGGTGACTTGTGTGGCTCGGACCAGGTTCTGTTACCTAGAATCCTTTGCAAACCTCAAAATTTGGCTAAAAAAACACATGTTCCTCATATTTCTGTGGCAGAAAGTTCTGGAATCTGGGAGGAG
Source organism: Pleurodeles waltl (assembly GCF_031143425.1). Lineage (NCBI taxonomy): Eukaryota > Metazoa > Chordata > Amphibia > Caudata > Salamandridae > Pleurodeles > Pleurodeles waltl. The sequence goes on along the minus strand of NC_090446.1, from coordinate 1,274,252,236 downwards.
CCACAAATTTCCTTCCACCCAGCGTTCCCCCAAGTCTCCCGATAAAAATGATACCTCACTTGTGTGGGTAGGCCTAGCGCCCGCAACAGGAAACGCCCCAAAGCGCAACATGGACACATCCAAATTTTTGAAAGAAAACAGAAACAGAGGTGTTTTTTGCAAAGTGCCCACCTGTAGATTGTGGCCTCTAGCTCAGCCGGCACCTAGGGAAACCTACCAAACCTGTGCATTTCTGAAAACTAGAGACCTAGGGGAATCCAAGATGGGGTGACTTGTGTGGCTCGGACCAGGTTCTGTTACCCAGAATCCTTTGCAAACCTCACAATTTGGCTAAAAAAACACATGTTCCTCACATTTCTGTGGCAGAAAGTTCTGGAATCTGAGAGGAGCCACAAATTTCCTTCCACCCAGCGTTCCCCTAAGTCTCCCGATAAAAATGATACCTCACTTGTGTGGGTAGGCCTAGCGCCCGCGACAGGAAACGCCCCAAAGCGCAACGTGCACACATCCAATTTTTTGAAAGAAAACAGAGGTGTTTTTTGCAAAGTGCCTACCTGAAGATTTTGGCCTCTAGCTCAGCCGGCACCTAGGGAAACCTACCAAACCTGTGTATTTCTGAAAACTAGAGACCTAGGGGAATCCAAGATGGGGTGACTTGTGTGGCTCGGACCAGGTTCTGTTACCTAGAATCCTTTGCAAACCTCAAAATTTGGCTAAAAAAACACATGTTCCTCACATTTCTGTGGCAGAAAGTTCTGGAATCTGAGAGGAGCCACAAATTTCCTTCCACCCAGCGTTCCCCCAAGTCTCCCGATAAAAATGATACCTCACTTGTGTGAGTAGGCCTAGCGCCCGCGACAGGAAACGCCCCAAAACGCAACGTGGACACGTCCAATTTTTTGAAAGAAAACAGAGGTGTTTTTTGCAAAGTGCCTACCTTTAGATTTTGACCTCTAGCTCAGCCGGCACCTAGGGAAACCTACCAAACATGTGCATTTCTGAAAACTAGAGACCTAGGGGAATCCAAGATGGGGTGACTTGTGTGGCTCGGACCAGGTTCTGTTACCTAGAATCCTTTGCAAACCTCAAAATTTGGCTTAAAAAACACACGTTCCTCACATTTCTGTGGCAGAAAGTTCTGGAATCTGAGAGGAGCCACAAATTTCCTTCCACCCAGCGTTCCCCTAAGTCTCCCGATAAAAATGATACCTCACTTGTGTGGGTAGGCCTAGCGCCCGCAACAGGAAACGCCCCAAAGCGCAACGTGCACACATCCAATTTTTTGAAAGAAAACAGAGGTGTTTTTTGCAAAGTGCCTACCTGTAGATTTTGGCCTCTAGCTCAGCCGGCACCTAGGGAAACCTACCAAACCTGTGTATTTCTGAAAACTAGAGACCTAGCGGAATCCAAGATGGGGTGACTTGTGTGGCTCGGACCAGGTTCTGTTACCTAGAATCCTTTGCAAACCTCAAAATTTGGCTAAAAAAACACATGTTCCTCATATTTCTGTGGCAGAAAGTTCTGGAATCTGGGAGGAGCCACAAATTTCCTTCCACCCAGCGTTCCCCCAAGTCTCCCGATAAAAATGATACCTCACTTGTGTGGGTAGGCCTAGCGCCCGCAACAGGAAACGCCCCAAAGCGCAACATGGACACATCCAAATTTTTGAAAGAAAACAGAAACAGAGGTGTTTTTTGCAAAGTGCCCACCTGTAGATTGTGGCCTCTAGCTCAGCCGGCACCTAGGGAAACCTACCAAACCTGTGCATTTCTGAAAACTAGAGACCTAGGGGAATCCAAGATGGGGTGACTTGTGTGGCTCGGACCAGGTTCTGTTACCCAGAATCCTTTGCAAACCTCACAATTTGGCTAAAAAAACACATGTTCCTCACATTTCTGTGGCAGAAAGTTCTGGAATCTGAGAGGAGCCACAAATTTCCTTCCACCCAGCGTTCCCCTAAGTCTCCCGATAAAAATGATACCTCACTTGTGTGGGTAGGCCTAGCGCCCGCGACAGGAAACGCCCCAAAGCGCAACGTGCACACATCCAATTTTTTGAAAGAAAACAGAGGTGTTTTTTGCAAAGTGCCTACCTGAAGATTTTGGCCTCTAGCTCAGCCGGCACCTAGGGAAACCTACCAAACCTGTGTATTTCTGAAAACTAGAGACCTAGGGGAATCCAAGATGGGGTGACTTGTGTGGCTCGGACCAGGTTCTGTTACCTAGAATCCTTTGCAAACCTCAAAATTTGGCTAAAAAAACACATGTTCCTCATATTTCTGTGGCAGAAAGTTCTGGAATCTGGGAGGAGCCACAAACTTCCTTCCACCCAGCGTTCCCCCAGTGTGGGTAGGCCTAGCGCCCGTGACAGGAAACGCCCCAAAGCGCAAGGTGGACACATCCAAATTTTTGAAAGAAAACAGAGGTGTTTTTTGCAAAGTGCCTACCTGTAGTTATTGGCCTCTAGCTCAGCTGGCACCTAGGGAAACCTACCAAACCTGTGCATTTCTGAAAACTAGAGACCTAGGGGAATCCAAGATGGGGTGACTTGTGTGGCTCGGACCAGGTTCTGTTACCCAGAATCCTTTGCAAACCTCACAATTTGGCTAAAAAAACACATGTTCCTCACATTTCTGTGGCAGAAAGTTCTGGAATCTGAGAGGAGCCACAAATTTCCTTCCACCCAGCGTTCCCCTAAGTCTCCCGATAAAAATGATACCTCACTTGTGTGGGTAGGCCTAGCGCCCGCGACAGGAAACGCCCCAAAGCGCAACGTGCACACATCCAATTTTTTGAAAGAAAACAGAGGTGTTTTTTGCAAAGTGCCTACCTGAAGATTTTGGCCTCTAGCTCAGCCGGCACCTAGGGAAACCTACCAAACCTGTGTATTTCTGAAAACTAGAGACCTAGGGGAATCCAAGATGGGGTGACTTGTGTGGCTCGGACCAGGTTCTGTTACCTAGAATCCTTTGCAAACCTCAAAATTTGGCTAAAAAAACACATGTTCCTCATATTTCTGTGGCAGAAAGTTCTGGAATCTGGGAGGAGCCACAAATTTCCTTCCACCCAGCGTTCCCCCAGTGTGGGTAGGCCTAGCGCCCGTGACAGGAAACGCCCCAAAGCGCAAGGTGGACACATCCAAATTTTTGAAAGAAAACAGAGGTGTTTTTTGCAAAGTGCCTACCTGTAGTTATTGGCCTCTAGCTCAGCTGGCACCTAGGGAAACCTACCAAACCTGTGCATTTCTGAAAACTAGAGACGTAGGGGAATCCAAGATGGGGTGACTTGTATGGCTCGGACCAGGTTCTGTTACCCAGAATCCTTTGCAAACTTCAAAATTTGGCTAAAAAAAACACATGTTCCTCACATTTCTGTGGCAGAAAGTTCTGGAATCTGAGAGGAGCCACAAATTTCCTTCCACCCAGCGTTCCCCCAAGTCTCCCGATAAAAATGATACCTCACTTGTGTGGGTAGGCCTAGAGCCCGCGACAGGAAACGCCTCAAAGCGCAACGTGGACACATCCAAATTTTTTAAAGAAAACAGAGGTGTTTTTTGCAAAGTGCCTACCTGTAGATTTTGGCCTCTAGCTCAGCCGGCAGCTAGGGAAACCTACCAAACCTGTGCATTTCTGAAAACTAGAGACCTAGGGGAATCCAAGATGGGGTGACTTGTGTGACTCGGACCAGGTTCTCTTACCCAGAATCGTTTGCAAACCTCAAAATTTGGCTAAAAAAACACATGTTCCTCACATTTCTGTGGCAGAAAGTTCTGGAATCTGAGAGGAGCCACAAATTTCCTTCCACCCAGCGTTCCCCCAAGTCTCCCGATAAAAATGATACCTCACTTGTGTGAGTAGGCCTAGCGCCCGCGACAGGAAACGCCCCAAAACGCAACGTGGACACATCCAATTTTTTGAAAGAAAACAGAGGTGTTTTTTGCAAAGTGCCTACCTTTAGATTTTGACCTCTAGCTCAGCTGGCACCTAGGGAAACCTACCAAACATGTGCATTTCTGAAAACTAGAGACCTAGGGGAATCCAAGATGGGGTGACTTGTGTGGCTCGGACCAGGTTCTGTTACCTAGAATCCTTTGCAAACCTCAAAATTTGGCTTAAAAAACACATGTTCCTCACATTTCTGTGGCAGAAAGTTCTGGAATGTGAGAGGAGCCACAAATTTCCTTCCACCCAGCGTTCCCCTAAGTCTCCCGATAAAAATGATACCTCACTTGTGTGGGTAGGCCTAGCGCCCGCGACAGGAAACGCCCCAAAGCACAACGTGCACACATCCAATTTTTTGAAAGAAAACAGAGGTGTTTTTTGCAAAGTGCCTACCTGTAGATTTTGGCCTCTAGCTCAGCCGGCACCTAGGGAAACCTACCAAACCTGTGCATTTCTGAAAACTAGAGACCTAGGGGAATCCAAGATGGGGTGACTTGTGTGGCTCGGACCAGGTTCTCTTACCCAGAATCGTTTGCAAACCTCAAAATTTGGCTAAAAAAACACATGTTCCTCACATTTCTGTGGCAGAAAGTTCTGGAATCTGAGAGGAGCCACAAATTTCCTTCCACCCAGCGTTCCCCCAAGTCTCCCGATAAAAATGATACCTCACTTGTGTGAGTAGGCCTAGCGCCCGCGACAGGAAACGCCCCAAAACGCAACGTGGACACGTCCAATTTTTTGAAAGAAAACAGAGGTGTTTTTTGCAAAGTGCCTACCTTTAGATTTTGACCTCTAGCTCAGCCGGCACATAGGGAAACCTACCAAACATGTGCATTTCTGAAAACTAGAGACCTAGGGGAATCCAAGATGGGGTGACTTGTGTGGCTCGGACCAGGTTCTGTTACCTAGAATCCTTTGCAAACCTCAAAATTTGGCTTAAAAAACACACGTTCCTCACATTTCTGTGGCAGAAAGTTCTGGAATCTGAGAGGAGCCACAAATTTCCTTCCACCCAGCGTTCCCCTAAGTCTCCCGATAAAAATGATACCTCACTTGTGTGGGTAGGCCTAGCGCCCGCAACAGGAAACGCCCCAAAGCGCAACGTGCACACATCCAATTTTTTGAAAGAAAACAGAGGTGTTTTTTGCAAAGTGCCTACCTGTAGATTTTGGCCTCTAGCTCAGCCGGCACCTAGGGAAACCTACCAAACCTGTGTATTTCTGAAAACTAGAGACCTAGCGGAATCCAAGATGGGGTGACTTGTGTGGCTCGGACCAGGTTCTGTTACCTAGAATCCTTTGCAAACCTCAAAATTTGGCTAAAAAAACACATGTTCCTCATATTTCTGTGGCAGAAAGTTCTGGAATCTGGGAGGAGCCACAAATTTCCTTCCACCCAGCGTTCCCCCAAGTCTCCCGATAAAAATGATACCTCACTTGTGTGGGTAGGCCTAGCGCCCGCAACAGGAAACGCCCCAAAGCGCAACATGGACACATCCAAATTTTTTGAAAGAAAACAGAAACAGAGGTGTTTTTTGCAAAGTGCCCACCTGTAGATTGTGGCCTCTAGCTCAGCCGGCACCTAGGGAAACCTACCAAACCTGTGCATTTCTGAAAACTAGAGACCTAGGGGAATCCAAGATGGGGTGACTTGTGTGGCTCGGACCAGGTTCTGTTACCCAGAATCCTTTGCAAACCTCACAATTTGGCTAAAAAAACACATGTTCCTCACATTTCTGTGGCAGAAAGTTCTGGAATCTGAGAGGAGCCACAAATTTCCTTCCACCCAGCGTTCCCCTAAGTCTCCCGATAAAAATGATACCTCACTTGTGTGGGTAGGCCTAGCGCCCGCGACAGGAAACGCCCCAAAGCGCAACGTGCACACATCCAATTTTTTGAAAGAAAACAGAGGTGTTTTTTGCAAAGTGCCTACCTGAAGATTTTGGCCTCTAGCTCAGCCGGCACCTAGGGAAACCTACCAAACCTGTGTATTTCTGAAAACTAGAGACCTAGGGGAATCCAAGATGGGGTGACTTGTGTGGCTCGGACCAGGTTCTGTTACCTAGAATCCTTTGCAAACCTCAAAATTTGGCTAAAAAAACACATGTTCCTCATATTTCTGTGGCAGAAAGTTCTGGAATCTGGGAGGAGCCACAAATTTCCTTCCACCCAGCGTTCCCCCAGTGTGGGTAGGCCTAGCGCCCGTGACAGGAAACGCCCCAAAGCGCAAGGTGGACACATCCAAATTTTTGAAAGAAAACAGAGGTGTTTTTTGCAAAGTGCCTACCTGTAGTTATTGGCCTCTAGCTCAGCTGGCACCTAGGGAAACCTACCAAACCTGTGCATTTCTGAAAACTAGAGACGTAGGGGAATCCAAGATGGGGTGACTTGTATGGCTCGGACCAGGTTCTGTTACCCAGAATCCTTTGCAAACTTCAAAATTTGGCTAAAAAAAACACATGTTCCTCACATTTCTGTGGCAGAAAGTTCTGGAATCTGAGAGGAGCCACAAATTTCCTTCCACCCAGCGTTCCCCCAAGTCTCCCGATAAAAATGATACCTCACTTGTGTGGGTAGGCCTAGCGCCCGCGACAGGAAACGCCCCAAAGCGAAACGCGGACACAACCAAATTTTTGAAAGAAAACAGAGGTGTTTTTTGCAAAGTGCCTACCTGTAGATTTTGGCCTCTAGCTCAGCCGGCACCTAGGGAAACCTACCAAACCTGTGCATTTCTGAAAACTAGAGACCTAGGGGAATCCAAGATGGGGGTGACTTGTGTGGCTCGGACCAGGTTCTGTTACCCAGAATCCTTTGCAAACCTCAAAATTTGGCTAAAAAAACACATGTTCCTCACATTTCTGTGGCAGAAAGTTCTGGAATCTGAGAGGAGCAACAAATTTCCTTCCACCCAGCGTTCCCCCAAGTCTCCCGATAAAAATGATACCGCACTTGTATGGGTAGGCCTAGCGCCCGTGACAGGAAATGCCCCAAAGCGCAACGTGGACACATCCAAATTTTTAAAAGAAAACAGAGGTGTTTTTTGCAAAGTGCCTACCTGTAGATTTTGGCCTCCAGCCCAGCCGGCACCTAGGGAAACCTACCAAACCTTTGCATTTCTGAAATCTAGAGACCTAGGGGAATCCAAGATGGGGTGACTTGTGTGGCTCGGACCAGGTTCTCTTACCCAGAATCGTTTGCAAACTTTAAAATTTGGCTAAAAAAACACATGTTCCTCACAATTCTGTGGCAGAAAGTTCTGGAATCTGAGAGGAGCCACAAATTTCCTTCCACCCAGTGTTTCCCCAAGTCTCCCGATAAAAATGATACCTCACTTGTGTGGGTAGGCCTAGCGCCCGCGACAGGAAACGCCCCAAAGCGCAACGTGGACACATCCACATTTTTTAAAGAAAACAGAGGTGTTTTTTGCAAAGTGCCTACCTGTAGATTTTGGCCTCTAGCTCAGCCGGCACCTAGGGAAACCTACCAAACCTGTGCATTTCTGAAAACTAGAGACCTAGGGGAATCCAAGATGGGGTGACTTGTGTGGCTCGGACCAGGTTCTGTTAGCCAGAATTGTTTGCAAACCTCAAAATTTGGCTTAAAAAACACATGTTCCTCACATATCTGTGGCACAAAGTTCTGGAATCTGAGACGAGCCACAAATTTCCTTCCACCCAGCGTTCCCCTAAGTCTCCCGATAAAAATGATACCTCACTTGTGTGGGTAGGCCTAGCGCCCGCGACAGGAAACGCCCCAAAGCGCAACGTGCACACATCCAATTTTTTGAAAGAAAACAGAGGTGTTTTTTGCAAAGTGCCTACCTGTAGATTTTGGCCTCTAGCTCAGCCGGCACCTAGGGAAACCTACCAAACCTGTGCATTTCTGAAAACTAGAGACCTAGGGGAATCCAAGATGGGGTGACTTGTGTGGCTCGGACCAGGTTCTGTTACCTAGAATCCTTTGCAAACCTCAAAATTTGGCTTAAAAAACACACGTTCCTCACATTTCTGAGGCAGAAAGTTCTGGAATCTGAGAGGAGCCACAAATTTCCTTCCACCCAGCATTTCCCCAAGTCTCCCGATAAAAATGATACCTCACTTGTGTGGGTAGGCCTAGCGCCCGCGACAGGAAACGCCCCAAAGCGCAACGTGGACACATCCAAATTTTTTAAAGAAAACAGAGGTGTTTTTTGCAAAGTGCCTACCTGTAGATTTTGGCCTCTAGCTCAGCCGCAACCTAGGGAAACCTACCAAACCTGTGCATTTCTGAAAACTAGAGACCTAGGGGAATCCAAGATGGGGTGACTTGTGTGGCTCGGACCAGGTTCTCTTACCCAGAATCGTTTGCAAACTTCAAAATTTGGCTAAAAAAACACATGTTCCTCACATTTCTGTGGCAGAAAGTTCTGGAATCTAAGAGGAGCCGCAAATTTCCTTCCACCCAGCGTTCCCCCAAGTCTCCCGATAAAAATGATACCTGACTTGTGTGAGTAGGCCTAGCGCCCGCGACAGGAAACGCCCCAAAACGCAACGTGGACACATCCAATTTTTTGAAAGAAAACAGAGGTGTTTTTTGCAAAGTGCCTACCTTTAGATTTTGACCTCTAGCTCAGCCGGCACCTAGGGAAACCTACCAAACATGTGCATTTCTGAAAACTAGAGACCTAGGGGAATCCAAGATGGGGTGACTTGTGTGGCTCGGACCAGGTTCTGTTACCTAGAATCCTTTGCAAACCTCAAAATTTGGCTTAAAAAACACACGTTCCTCACATTTCTGTGGCAGAAAGTTCTGGAATCTGAGAGGAGCCACAAATTTCCTTCCACCCAGCGTTCCCCTAAGTCTCCCGATAAAAATGATACCTCACTTGTGTGGGTAGGCCTAGCGCCTGCGACAGGAAACGCACCAAAGCGCAACGTGCACACATCCAATTTTTTTAAAGAAAACAGAGGTGTTTTTTGCAAAGTGCCTACCTGTAGATTTTGGCCTCTAGCTCAGCCGGCACCTAGGGAAACCTACCAAACCTGTGCATTTCTGAAAACTAGAGACCTAGGGGAATCCAAGATGGGGTGACTTGTGTGGCTCGGACCAGGTTCTGTTACCTAGAATCATTTGCAAACCTCAAAATTTGGCTAAAAAAACACATGTTCCTCATATTTCTGTGGCAGAAAGTTCTGGAATCTGGGAGGAGCCACAAATTTCCTTCCACCCAGCGTTCCCCCAAGTCTCCCGATAAAAATGATACCTCACTTGTGTGGGTAGGCCTAGCGCCCGCAACAGGAAACGCCGCAAAGCGCAACGTGGACACATCCAAATTTTTGAAAGAAAACAGAAACAGAGGTGTTTTTTGCAAAGTGCCCACCTGTAGATTGTGGCCTCTAGCTCAGCCGGCACCTAGGGAAACCTACCAAACCTGTGCATTTCTGAAAACTAGAGACCTAGGGGAATCCAAGATGGGGTGACTTGTGTGGCTCGGACCAGGTTCTGTTACCCAGAATCCTTTGCAAACCTCACAATTTGGCTTAAAAAACACATGTTCCTCACATTTCTGTGGCAGAAAGTTCTGGAATCTGAGAGGAGCCACAAATTTCCTTCCACCCAGCGTTCCCCCAAGTCTCCCGATAAAAATGATACCTCACTTGTGTGGGTAGGCCTAGCGCCAGCGACAGGAAACGCCCCAAAGCGCAACGCGGACACATCCAAATTTTTGAAAGAAAACAGAGGTGTTTTTTGCAAAGTGCCTACCTGTAGATTTTGGCCTCTAGCTCAGCCGGCACCTAGGGAAACCTACCAAACCTGTGCATTTCTGAAAACTAGAGACCTAGAGGAATCCAAGATGGGGTGACTTGTGTGACTCCGACCAGGTTCTGTTACCCAGAATCCTTTGCAAACCTCACAATTTGTCTAAAAAAACACATGTTCCTCACATTTAAGTGGCAGAAAGTTCTGGAATCTGAGAGGAGCCACAAATTTCCTTCCACCCAGCGTTCCCCCAGTGTGGGTAGGCCTAGCACCCGTGACAGGAAACGCCCCAAAGCGTAACGTGGACACATCCAATTTTTTGAAAGAAAACAGAGGTGTTTTTTGCAAACTGCCTACCTGTAGATTTTGGCCTCTAGCTCAGCCGGCACCTATGGAAACCTACCAAACCTGTGCATTTCTGAAAACTGGAGACCTAGGGGAATCCAAGATGGGGTGACTTGTGTGGCTTGGACCAGGTTCTGTTACACAGAATCCTTTGCAAACCTCAAAATTAGGCTAAAAAAACACATGTTCCTCACATTTCTGTGGCAGAAAGTTCTGGAATCTGAGAGGAGCCACAAATTTCCTTCCACCCAGCGTTTCCCCAAGTCTCCCGATAAAAATTATACCTCACTTGTGTGGGTACGCCTAGCGCCCGCGACAGGAAACGCCCCAAAGCGCAATGTGGACACATCCAATTTTTTTAAAGAAAACAGAGGTGTTTTTTGCAAAGTGCCTACCTGTAGATTTTGGCCTCTAGCTCAGCCGGCACCTAGGGAAACCTACCAAACCTGTGCATTTCTGAAAACTAGAGACCTAGAGGAATCCAAGATGGGGTGACTTGTGTGGCTTGGACCAGGTTCTGTTACCCAGAATCCTTTGCAAACCTCACAATTTGGCAAAAAAAACACATGTTCCTCACATTTCTGTGGCAGAAAGTTCTGGAATCTAAGAGGAGCCACAAATTTCCTTCCACCCAGCGTTCCCCCAGTGTGGGTAGGCCTAGCGCCCGTGACAGGAAACGCCCCAAAGCGCAACGTGGACACATCCAAATTTTTTAAAGAAAACAGAGGTGTTTTTTGCAAAGTGCCTACCTGTAGTTTTTGGCCTCTAGCTCAGCCGGCACCTAGGGAAACCTTCCAAACCTGTGCATTTCTGAAAACTAGAGACCTAGGGGAATCCAAGATGGGGTGACTTGTGTGGCTCGGACCAGGTTCTGTTACCCAGAATCCTTTGCATACTTCAAAATTTGGCTAAAAAAACACATGTTCCTCACATTTCTGTGGCAGAAAGTTCTGGAATCTGAGAGGAGCCACAAATTTCCTTCCACCCAGCGTTCCCCCAAGTCTCCCGATAAAAATGATACCTCACTTGTGTGGGTAGGCCTAGCGCCCGTGACAGGAAACGCCCCAAAGCGCAACGCGGACACATCCAAATTTTTGAAAGAAAACAGAGGTGTTTTTTGCAAAGTGCCTACCTGTAGATTTTGGCCTCTAGCTCAGCCGGCACCTAGGGAAACCTACCAAACATGTGCATTTCTGAAAACTAGAGACCTAGCGGAATCCAAGACGGGGTGACTTGTGTGGCTCGGACCAGGTTCTGTTACCCAGAATCCTTTGCAAACCTCAAAATTTGGCTAAAAAAACACATGTTCCTCACATTTCTGTGGCAGAAAGTTCTGGAATCTGAGAGGAGCAACAAATTTCCTTCCACCCAGCGTTCCCCGAAGTCTCCCGATAAAAATGATACCACACTTGTATGGGTAGGCCTAGCGCCCGTGACAGGAAATGCCCCAAAGTGCAACGTGGACACATCCAAATTTTTGAAAGAAAACAGAGGTGTTTTTTGCAAAGTGCCTACCTGTAGATTTTGGCCTCCAGCTCAGCCGGCACCTAGGGAAACCTACCAAACCTGTGCATTTCTGAAAACTAGAGACCTAGGGGAATCCAAGATGGGGTGACTTGTGTGGCTCGGACCAGGTTCTGTTACCCAGAATCCTTTGCAAACTTCAAAATTAGGCTAAAAAAACACATGTTCCTCACATTTCTGTGGCAGAAAGTTCTGGAATCTGAGAGGAGCCACAAATTTCCTTCCACCCAGCATTCCCCCAAGTCTCCCGATAAAAATGATACCTCACTTGTGTGGGTAGGCCTAGCGCCCGTGACAGGAAACGCCCCAAAGCACAACGCGGACACATCCAAATTTTTGAAAGAAAACAGAGGTGTTTTTTGCAAAGTGCCTACCTGTAGATTTTGGCCTCTAGCTCAGCCGGCACCTAGGGAAACCTACCAAACATGTGCATTTCTGAAAACAAGAGACCTAGGGGAATCCAAGACGGGGTGACTTGTGTGGCTCGGACCACGTTCTGTTACCCAGAATCCTTTGCAAACCTCAAAATTTGGCTAAAAAAACACATGTTCCTCTCATTTCTGTGGCAGAAAGTTCTGGAATCTGAGAGGAGCAACAAATTTCCTTCCACCCAGCGTTCCCCCAAGTCTCCCGATAAAAATGATACCACACTTGTATGGGTAGGTCTAGCGCCCGTGACAGGAAATGCCCCAAAGTGCAACGTGGACACATCCAAATTTTTGAAAGAAAACAGAGGTGTTTTTTGCAAAGTGCCTACCTGTAGATTTTGGCCTCCAGCTCAGCCGGCACCTAGGGAAACCTACCAAACCTGTGCATTTCTGAAAACTAGAGACCTAGGGGAATCCAAGATGGGGTGACTTGTGTGGCTCGGACCAGGTTCTGTTACCCAGAATCCTTTGCAAACTTCAAAATTTGGCTAAAAAAACACATGTTCCTCACATTTCTGTGGCAGAAAGTTCTGGAATCTGAGAGGAGCCACAAATTTCCTTCCACCCAGCATTCCCCCAAGTCTCCCGATAAAAATGATACCTCACTTGTGTGGGTAGGCCTAGCGCCCGTGACAGGAAACGCCCCAAAGCGCAACGCGGACACATCCAAATTTTTGAAAGAAAACAGAGGTGTTTTTTGCAAAGTGCCTACCTGTAGATTTTGGCCTCTAGCTCAGCCGGCACCTAGGGAAACCTACAAAACATGTGCATTTCTGAAAACTAGAGACCTAGGGGAATCCAAGACGGGGTGACTTGTGTGGCTCGGACCAGGTTCTGTTACCCAGAATCCTTTGCAAACCTCAAAATTTGGCTAAAAAAACACATGTTCCTCACATTTCTGTGGCAGAAAGTTCTGGAATCTGAGAGGAGCAACAAATTTCCTTCCACCCAGCGTTCCCCCAAGTCTCCCGATAAAAATGATACCACACTTGTATGGGTAGGCCTAGCGCCCGTGACAGGAAATGCCCCAAAGGGCAACGTGGACACATCCAAATTTTTGAAAGAAAACAGAGGTGTTTTTTGCAAAGTGCCTACCTGTAGATTTTGGCCTCCAGCTCAGCCGGCACCTAGGGAAACCTACCAAACCTGTGCATTTCTGAATAATAGAGACCTAGGGGAATCCAAGATGGGGTGACTTGTGTGGCTCGGACCAGGTTCTGTTACCCAGAATCCTTTGCAAACTTCAAAATTTGGCTAAAAAAACACATGTTCCTCACATTTCTGTGGCAGAAAGTTCTGGAATCTGAGAGGAGCCACAAATTTCCTTCCACCCAGCGTTTCCCCAAGTCTCCAGATAAAAATGATACCGCACTTGTATGGGTAGGCCTAGCGCCCGCGACAGGAAACGCCCCAAAGCGCAACGTGGACACATCCAAATTTTTTAAAGAAAACAGAGGTGTTTTTTGCAAAGTGCCTACCTGTAGATTTTGGCCTCCAGCTCAGCCGGCACCTAGGGAAACCTACCAAACCTGTGCATTTCTGAAAACTAGAGACCTAGGGGAATCCAAGATGGGGTGACTTGTGTGGCTCGGACCAGGTTCTGTTACCCAGAATCCTTTGCAAACTTCAAAATTTGGCTAAAAAAACACATGTTCCTCACATTTCTGTGGCAGAAAGTTCTGGAATCTGAGAGGAGCCACAAATTTCCTTCCACCCAGCGTTCCCCCAAGTCTCCCGATAAAAATGATACCTCACTTGTGTGAGTAGGCCTGGCGCCCGCGACAGGAAACGCCCCAAAGCGCAACTTGGACACATCCAATTTTTTGAAAGAAAACAGAGGTGTTTTTTGCAAAGTGCCTACCTGTAGATTTTGGCCTCCAGCCCAGCCGGCACCTAGGGAAACCTACCAAACCTGTGCATTTCTGAAATCTAGAGACCTAGGGGAATCCAAGATGGGGTGACTTGTGTGGCTCGGACCAGGTTCTCTTACCCAGAATCGTTTGCAAACTTTAAAATTTGGCTAAAAAAACACATGTTCCTCACAATTCTGTGGCAGAAAGTTCTGGAATCTGAGAGGAGCCACAAATTTCCTTCCACCCAGTGTTTCCCCAAGTCTCCCGATAAAAATGATACCTCACTTGTGTGGGTAGGCCTAGCGCCCGCGACAGGAAACGCCCCAAAGCGCAACGTGGACACATCCACATTTTTTAAAGAAAACAGAGGTGTTTTTTGCAAAGTGCCTACCTGTAGATTTTGGCCTCTAGCTCGGCCGGCACCTAGGGAAACCTACCAAACCTGTGCATTTCTGAAAACTAGAGACCTAGGGGAATCCAAGATGGGGTGACTTGTGTGGCTCGGACCAGGTTCTGTTACCCAGAATTGTTTGCAAACCTCAAAATTTGGCTTAAAAAACACATGTTCCTCACATATCTGTGGCACAAAGTTCTGGAATCTGAGATGAGCCACAAATTTCCTTCCACCCAGCGTTCCCCTAAGTCTCCCGATAAAAATGATACCTCACTTGTGTGGGTAGGCCTAGCGCCCGCGACAGGAAACGCCCCAAAGCGCAACGTGCACACATCCAATTTTTTGAAAGAAAACAGAGGTGTTTTTTGCAAAGTGCCTACCTGTAGATTTTGGCCTCTAGCTCAGCCGGCACCTAGGGAAACCTACCAAACCTGTGCATTTCTGAAAACTAGAGACCTAGGGGAATCCAAGATGGGGTGACTTGTGTGGCTCGGACCAGGTTCTGTTACCTAGAATCCTTTGCAAACCTCAAAATTTGGCTTAAAAAACACACGTTCCTCACATTTCTGTGGCAGAAAGTTCTGGAATCTGAGACGAGTCACAAATTTCCTTCCACCCAGCATTTCCCCAAGTCTCCCGATAAAAATGATACCTCACTTGTGTGGGTAGGCCTAGCGCCCGCGACAGGAAACGCCCCAAAGCGCAACGTGGACACATCCAAATTTTTTAAAGAAAACAGAGGTGTTTTTTGCAAAGTGCCTACCTGTAGATTTTGGCCTCTAGCTCAGCCGCCACCTAGGGAAACCTACCAAACCTGTGCATTTCTGAAAACTAGAGACCTAGGGGAATCCAAGATGGGGTGACTTGTGTGGCTCGGACCAGGTTCTCTTACCCAGAATCGTTTGCAAACTTCAAAATTTGGCTAAAAAAACACATGTTCCTCACATTTCTGTGGCAGAAAGTTCTGGAATCTGAGAGGAGCCGCAAATTTCCTTCCACCCAGCGTTCCCCCAAGTCTCCCGATAAAAATGATACCTGACTTGTGTGAGTAGGCCTAGCGCCCGCGACAGGAAACGCCCCAAAACGCAACGTGGACACATCCAATTTTTTGAAAGAAAACAGAGGTGTTTTTTGCAAAGTGCCTACCTTTAGATTTTGACCTCTAGCTCAGCCGGCACCTAGGGAAACCTACCAAACATGTGCATTTCTGAAAACTAGAGACCTAGGGGAATCCAAGATGGGGTGACTTGTGTGGCTCGGACCAGGTTCTGTTACCTAGAATCCTTTGCAAACCTCAAAATTTGGCTTAAAAAACACACGTTCCTCACATTTCTGTGGCAGAAAGTTCTGGAATCTGAGAGGAGCCACAAATTTCCTTCCACCCAGCGTTCCCCTAAGTCTCCCGATAAAAATGATACCTCACTTGTGTGGGTAGGCCTAGCGCCTGCGACAGGAAACACACCAAAGCGCAACGTGCACACATCCAATTTTTTGAAAGAAAACAGAGGTGTTTTTTGCAAAGTGCCTACCTGTAGATTTTGGCCTCTAGCTCAGCCGGCACCTAGGGAAACCTACCAAACCTGTGCATTTCTGAAAACTAGAGACCTAGGGGAATCCAAGATGGGGTGACTTGTGTGGCTCGGACCAGGTTCTGTTACCTAGAATCATTTGCAAACCTCAAAATTTGGCTAAAAAAACACATGTTCCTCATATTTCTGTGGCAGAAAGTTCTGGAATCTGGGAGGAGCCACAAATTTCCTTCCACCCAGCGTTCCCCCAAGTCTCCCGATAAAAATGATACCTCACTTGTGTGGGTAGGCCTAGCGCCCGCAACAGGAAACGCCCCAAAGCGCAACGTGGACACATCCAAATTTTTGAAAGAAAACAGAAACAGAGGTGTTTTTTGCAAAGTGCCCACCTGTAGATTGTGGCCTCTAGCTCAGCCGGCACCTAGGGAAACCTACCAAACCTGTGCATTTCTGAAAACTAGAGACCTAGGGGAATCCAAGATGGGGTGACTTGTGTGGCTCGGACCAGGTTCTGTTACCCAGAATCCTTTGCAAACCTCACAATTTGGCTAAAAAAACACATGTTCCTCACATTTCTGTGGCAGAAAGTTCTGGAATCTGAGAGGAGCCACAAATTTCCTTCCACCCAGCGTTCCCCCAAGTCTCCCGATAAAAATGATACCTCACTTGTGTGGGTAGGCCTAGCGCCAGCGACAGGAAACGCCCCAAAGCGCAACGCGGACACATCCAAATTTTTGAAAGAAAACAGAGGTGTTTTTTGCAAAGTGCCTACCTGTAGATTTTGGCCTCTAGCTCAGCCGGCACCTAGGGAAACCTACCAAACCTGTGCATTTCTGAAAACTAGAGACCTAGAGGAATCCAAGATGGGGTGACTTGTGTGACTCCGACCAGGTTCTGTTACCCAGAATCCTTTGCAAACCTCACAATTTGTCTAAAAAAACACATGTTCCTCACATTTAAGTGGCAGAAAGTTCTGGAATCTGAGAGGAGCCACAAATTTCCTTAAACCCAGCGTTCCCCCAGTGTGGGTAGGCCTAGCGCCCGTGACAGGAAACGCCCCAAAGCGCAACGTGGACACATCCAATTTTTTGAAAGAAAACAGAGGTGTTTTTTGCAAACTGCCTACCTGTAGATTTTGGCCTCTAGCTCAGCCGGCACCTATGGAAACCTACCAAACCTGTGCATTTCTGAAAACTGGAGACCTAGGGGAATCCAAGATGGGGTGACTTGTGTGGCTTGGACCAGGTTCTGTTACACAGAATCCTTTGCAAACCTCAAAATTAGGCTAAAAAAACACATGTTCCTCACATTTCTGTGGCAGAAAGTTCTGGAATCTGAGAGGAGCCACAAATTTCCTTCCACCCAGCGTTTCCCCAAGTCTCCCGATAAAAATTATACCTCACTTGTGTGGGTACGCCTAGCGCCCGCGACAGGAAACGCCCCAAAGCGCAATGTGGACACATCCAATTTTTTTAAAGAAAACAGAGGTGTTTTTTGCAAAGTGCCTACCTGTAGATTTTGGCCTCTAGCTCAGCCGGCAGCTAGGGAAACCTACCAAACCTGTGCATTTCTGAAAACTAGAGACCTAGAGGAATCCAAGATGGGGTGACTTGTGTGGCTCGGACCAGGTTCTGTTACCCAGAATCCTTTGCAAACCTCACAATTTGGCAAAAAAAACACATGTTCCTCACATTTCTGTGGCAGAAAGTTCTGGAATCTAAGAGGAGCCACAAATTTCCTTCCACCCAGCGTTCCCCCAGTGTGGGTAGGCCTAGCGCCCGTGACAGGAAACGCCCCAAAGCGCAACGTGGACACATCCAAATTTTTTAAAGAAAACAGAGGTGTTTTTTGCAAAGTGCCTACCTGTAGTTTTTGGCCTCTAGCTCAGCCGGCACCTAGGGAAACCTTCCAAACCTGTGCATTTCTGAAAACTAGAGACCTAGGGGAATCCAAGATGGGGTGACTTGTGTGGCTCGGACCAGGTTCTGTTACCCAGAATCCTTTGCAAACTTCAAAATTTGGCTAAAAAAACACATGTTCCTCACATTTCTGTGGCAGAAAGTTCTGGAATCTGAGAGGAGCCACAAATTTCCTTCCACCCAGCGTTCCCCCAAGTCTCCCGATAAAAATTATACCTCACTTGTGTGGGTAGGCCTAGCGCCCGTGACAGGAAACGCCCCAAAGCGCAACGCGGACACATCCAAATTTTTGAAAGAAAACAGAGGTGTTTTTTGCAAAGTGCCTACCTGTAGATTTTGGCCTCTAGCTCAGCCGGCACCTAGGGAAACCTACCAAACATGTGCATTTCTGAAAACTAGAGACCTAGCGGAATCCAAGACGGGGTGACTTGTGTGGCTCGGACCAGGTTCTGTTACCCAGAATCCTTTGCAAACCTCAAAATTTGGCTAAAAAAACACATGTTCCTCACATTTCTGTGGCAGAAAGTTCTGGAATCTGAGAGGAGCAACAAATTTCCTTCCACCCAGCGTTCCCCCAAGTCTCCCGATAAAAATGATACCACACTTGTATGGGTAGGCCTAGCGCCCGTGACAGGAAATGCCCCAAAGTGCAACGTGGACACATCCAAATTTTTGAAAGAAAACAGAGGTGTTTTTTGCAAAGTGCCTACCTGTAGATTTTGGCCTCCAGCTCAGCCGGCACCTAGGGAAACCTACCAAACCTGTGCATTTCTGAAAACTAGAGACCTAGGGGAATCCAAGATGGGGTGACTTGTGTGGCTCGGACCAGGTTCTGTTACCCAGAATCCTTTGCAAACTTCAAAATTTGGCTAAAAAAACACTTGTTCCTCACATTTCTGTGGCAGAAAGTTCTGGAATCTGAGAGGAGCCACAAATTTCCTTCCACCCAGCATTCCCCCAAGTCTCCCGATAAAAATGATACCTCACTTGTGTGGGTAGGCCTAGCGCCCGTGACAGGAAACGCCCCAAAGCGCAACGCGGACACATCCAAATTTTTGAAAGAAAACAGAGGTGTTTTTTGCAAAGTGCCTACCTGTAGATTTTGGCCTCTAGCTCAGCCGGCACCTAGGGAAACCTACCAAACATGTGCATTTCTGAAAACAAGAGACCTAGGGGAATCCAAGACGGGGTGACTTGTGTGGCTCGGACCACGTTCTGTTACCCAGAATCCTTTGCAAACCTCAAAATTTGGCTAAAAAAACACATGTTCCTCACATTTCTGTGGCAGAAAGTTCTGGAATCTGAGAGGAGCAACAAATTTCCTTCCACCCAGCGTTCCCCCAAGTCTCCCGATAAAAATGATACCACACTTGTATGGGTAGGTCTAGCGCCCGTGACAGGAAATGCCCCAAAGTGCAACGTGGACACATCCAAATTTTTGAAAGAAAACAGAGGTGTTTTTTGCAAAGTGCCTACCTGTAGATTTTGGCCTCTAGCTCAGCCGGCACCTAGGGAAACCTACCAAACCTGTGCATTTCTGAAAACTAGAGACCTAGGGGAATCCAAGATGGGGTGACTTGTGTGGCTCGGACCAGGTTCTGTTACCCAGAATCCTTTGCAAACTTCAAAATTTGGCTAAAAAAACACATGTTCCTCACATTTCTGTGGCAGAAAGTTCTGGAATCTGAGAGGAGCCACAAATTTCCTTCCACCCAGCATTCCCCCAAGTCTCCCGATAAAAATGATACCTCACTTGTGTGGGTAGGCCTAGCGCCCGTGACAGGAAACGCCCCAAAGCGCAACGCGGACACATCCAAATTTTTGAAAGAAAACAGAGGTGTTTTTTGCAAAGTGCCTACCTGTAGATTTTGGCCTCTAGCTCAGCCGGCACCTAGGGAAACCTACAAAACATGTGCATTTCTGAAAACTAGAGACCTAGGGGAATCCAAGACGGGGTGACTTGTGTGGCTCGGACCAGGTTCTGTTACCCAGAATCCTTTGCAAACCTCAAAATTTGGCTAAAAAAACACATGTTCCTCACATTTCTGTGGCAGAAAGTTCTGGAATCTGAGAGGAGCAACAAATTTCCTTCCACCCAGCGTTCCCCCAAGTCTCCCGATAAAAATGATACCACACTTGTATGGGTAGGCCTAGCGCCCGTGACAGGAAATGCCCCAAAGTGCAACGTGGACACATCCAAATTTTTGAAAGAAAACAGAGGTGTTTTTTGCAAAGTGCCTACCTGTAGATTTTGGCCTCCAGCTCAGCCGGCACCTAGGGAAACCTACCAAACCTGTGCATTTCTGAATAATAGAGACCTAGGGGAATCCAAGATGGGGTGACTTGTGTGGCTCGGACCAGGTTCTGTTACCCAGAATCCTTTGCAAACTTCAAAATTTGGCTAAAAAAACACATGTTCCTCACATTTCTGTGGCAGAAAGTTCTGGAATCTGAGAGGAGCCACAAATTTCCTTCCACCCAGCGTTTCCCCAAGTCTCCCGATAAAAATGATACCGCACTTGTATGGGTAGGCCTAGCGCCCGCGACAGGAAACGCCCCATAGCGCAACGTGGACACATCCAATTTTTTGAAAGAAAACAGAGGTGTTTTTTGCAAAGTGCCTACCTTTAGATTTTGACCTCTAGCTCAGCCGGCACCTAGGGAAACCTACCAAACATGTGCATTTCTGAAAACTAGAGACCTAGGGGAATCCAAGATGGGGTGACTTGTGTGGCTCGGACCAGGTTCTGTTACCTAGAATCCTTTGCAAACCTCAAAATTTGGCTTAAAAAACACACGTTCCTCACATTTCTGTGGCAGAAAGTTCTGGAATCTGAGAGGAGCCACAAATTTCCTTCCACCCAGCGTTCCCCTAAGTCTCCCGATAAAAATGATACCTCACTTGTGTGGGTAGGCCTAGCGCCTGCGACAGGAAACGCACCAAAGCGCAACGTGCACACATCCAATTTTTTGAAAGAAAACAGAGGTGTTTTTTGCAAAGTGCCTACCTGTAGATTTTGGCCTCTAGCTCAGCCGGCACCTAGGGAAACCTACCAAACCTGTGCATTTCTGAAAACTAGAGACCTAGGGGAATCCAAGATGGGGTGACTTGTGTGGCTCGGACCAGGTTCTGTTACCTAGAATCATTTGCAAACCTCAAAATTTGGCTAAAAAAACACATGTTCCTCATATTTCTGTGGCAGAAAGTTCTGGAATCTGGGAGGAGCCACAAATTTCCTTCCACCCAGCGTTCCCCCAAGTCTCCCGATAAAAATGATACCTCACTTGTGTGGGTAGGCCTAGCGCCCGCAACAGGAAACGCCCCAAAGCGCAACGTGGACACATCCAAATTTTTGAAAGAAAACAGAAACAGAGGTGTTTTTTGCAAAGTGCCCACCTGTAGATTGTGGCCTCTAGCTCAGCCGGCACCTAGGGAAACCTACCAAACCTGTGCATTTCTGAAAACTAGAGACCTAGGGGAATCCAAGATGGGGTGACTTGTGTGGCTCGGACCAGGTTCTGTTACCCAGAATCCTTTGCAAACCTCACAATTTGGCTAAAAAAACACATGTTCCTCACATTTCTGTGGCAGAAAGTTCTGGAATCTGAGAGGAGCCACAAATTTCCTTCCACCCAGCGTTCCCCCAAGTCTCCCGATAAAAATGATACCTCACTTGTGTGGGTAGGCCTAGCGCCAGCGACAGGAAACGCCCCAAAGCGCAACGCGGACACATCCAAATTTTTGAAAGAAAACAGAGGTGTTTTTTGCAAAGTGCCTACCTGTAGATTTTGGCCTCTAGCTCAGCCGGCACCTAGGGAAACCTACCAAACCTGTGCATTTCTGAAAACTAGAGACCTAGAGGAATCCAAGATGGGGTGACTTGTGTGACTCCGACCAGGTTCTGTTACCCAGAATCCTTTGCAAACCTCACAATTTGTCTAAAAAAACACATGTTCCTCACATTTAAGTGGCAGAAAGTTCTGGAATCTGAGAGGAGCCACAAATTTCCTTCCACCCAGCATTCCCCAAGTGTGGGTAGGCCTAGCACCCGTGACAGGAAACGCCCCAAAGCGCAACGTGGACACATCCAATTTTTTGAAAGAAAACAGAGGTGTTTTTTGCAAACTGCCTACCTGTAGATTTTGGCCTCTAGCTCAGCCGGCACCTATGGAAACCTACCAAACCTGTGCATTTCTGAAAACTGGAGACCTAGGGGAATCCAAGATGGGGTGACTTGTGTGGCTTGGACCAGGTTCTGTTACACAGAATCCTTTGCAAACCTCAAAATTAGGCTAAAAAAACACATGTTCCTCACATTTCTGTGGCAGAAAGTTCTGGAATCTGAGAGGAGCCACAAATTTCCTTCCACCCAGCGTTTCCCCAAGTCTCCCGATAAAAATTATACCTCACTTGTGTGGGTACGCCTAGCGCCCGCGACAGGAAACGCCCCAAAGCGCAATGTGGACACATCCAATTTTTTTAAAGAAAACAGAGGTGTTTTTTGCAAAGTGCCTACCTGTAGATTTTGGCCTCTAGCTCAGCCGGCACCTAGGGAAACCTACCAAACCTGTGCATTTCTGAAAACTAGAGACCTAGAGGAATCCAAGATGGGGTGACTTGTGTGGCTCGGACCAGGTTCTGTTACCCAGAATCCTTTGCAAACCTCACAATTTGGCAAAAAAAACACATGTTCCTCACATTTCTGTGGCAGAAAGTTCTGGAATCTAAGAGGAGCCACAAATTTCCTTCCACCCAGCGTTCCCCCAGTGTGGGTAGGCCTAGCGCCCGTGACAGGAAACGCCCCAAAGCGCAACGTGGACACATCCAAATTTTTTAAAGAAAACAGAGGTGTTTTTTGCAAAGTGCCTACCTGTAGTTTTTGGCCTCTAGCTCAGCCGGCACCTAGGGAAACCTTCCAAACCTGTGCATTTCTGAAAACTAGAGACCTAGGGGAATCCAAGATGGGGTGACTTGTGTGGCTCGGACCAGGTTCTGTTACCCAGAATCCTTTGCAAACTTCAAAATTTGGCTAAAAAAACACATGTTCCTCACATTTCTGTGGCAGAAAGTTCTGGAATCTGAGAGGAGCCACAAATTTCCTTCCACCCAGCGTTCCCCCAAGTCTCCCGATAAAAATTATACCTCACTTGTGTGGGTAGGCCTAGCGCCCATGACAGGAAACGCCCCAAAGCGCAACGCGGACACATCCAAATTTTTGAAAGAAAACAGAGGTGTTTTTTGCAAAGTGCCTACCTGTAGATTTTGGCCTCTAGCTCAGCCGGCACCTAGGGAAACCTACCAAACATGTGCATTTCTGAAAACTAGAGACCTAGCGGAATCCAAGACGGGGTGACTTGTGTGGCTCGGACCAGGTTCTGTTACCCAGAATCCTTTGCAAACCTCAAAATTTGGCTAAAAAAACACATG
Source organism: Pleurodeles waltl (assembly GCF_031143425.1). NCBI lineage: Eukaryota > Metazoa > Chordata > Amphibia > Caudata > Salamandridae > Pleurodeles > Pleurodeles waltl. The sequence goes on along the minus strand of NC_090446.1, from coordinate 1,274,229,138 downwards.
TTCCTCACATTTCTGTGGCAGAAAGTTCTGGAATCTGAGAGGAGCAACAAATTTCCTTCCACCCAGCGTTCCCCCAAGTCTCCCGATAAAAATGATACCACACTTGTATGGGTAGGCCTAGCGCCCGTGACAGGAAATGCCCCAAAGTGCAACGTGGACACATCCAAATTTTTGAAAGAAAACAGAGGTGTTTTTTGCAAAGTGCCTACCTGTAGATTTTGGCCTCCAGCTCAGCCGGCACCTAGGGAAACCTACCAAACCTGTGCATTTCTGAAAACTAGAGACCTAGGGGAATCCAAGATGGGGTGACTTGTGTGGCTCGGACCAGGTTCTGTTACCCAGAATCCTTTGCAAACTTCAAAATTTGGCTAAAAAAACACATGTTCCTCACATTTCTGTGGCAGAAAGTTCTGGAAACTGAGAGGAGCCACAAATTTCCTTCCACCCAGCATTCCCCCAAGTCTCCCGATAAAAATGATACCTCACTTGTGTGGGTAGGCCTAGCGCCCGTGACAGGAAACGCCCCAAAGCGCAACGCGGACACATCCAAATTTTTGAAAGAAAACAGAGGTGTTTTTTGCAAAGTGCCTACCTGTAGATTTTGGCCTCTAGCTCAGCCGGCACCTAGGGAAACCTACCAAACATGTGCATTTCTGAAAACAAGAGACCTAGGGGAATCCAAGACGGGGTGACTTGTGTGGCTCGGACCACGTTCTGTTACCCAGAATACTTTGCAAACCTCAAAATTTGGCTAAAAAAACACATGTTCCTCACATTTCTGTGGCAGAAAGTTCTGGAATCTGAGAGGAGCAACAAATTTCCTTCCACCCAGCGTTCCCCCAAGTCTCCCGATAAAAATGATACCACACTTGTATGGGTAGGTCTAGCGCCCGTGACAGGAAATGCCCCAAAGTGCAACGTGGACACATCCAAATTTTTGAAAGAAAACAGAGGTGTTTTTTGCAAAGTGCCTACCTGTAGATTTTGGCCTCTAGCTCAGCCGGCACCTAGGGAAACCTACCAAACCTGTGCATTTCTGAAAACTAGAGACCTAGGGGAATCCAAGATGGGGTGACTTGTGTGGCTCGGACCAGGTTCTGTTACCCAGAATCCTTTGCAAACTTCAAAATTTGGCTAAAAAAACACATGTTCCTCACATTTCTGTGGCAGAAAGTTCTGGAATCTGAGAGGAGCCACAAATTTCCTTCCACCCAGCATTCCCCCAAGTCTCCCGATAAAAATGATACCTCACTTGTGTGGGTAGGCCTAGCGCCCGTGACAGGAAACGCCCCAAAGCGCAACGCGGACACATCCAAATTTTTGAAAGAAAACAGAGGTGTTTTTTGCAAAGTGCCTACCTGTAGATTTTGGCCTCTAGCTCAGCCGGCACCTAGGGAAACCTACAAAACATGTGCATTTCTGAAAACTAGAGACCTAGGGGAATCCAAGACGGGGTGACTTGAGTGGCTCGGACCAGGTTCTGTTACCCAGAATCCTTTGCAAACCTCAAAATTTGGCTAAAAAAACACATGTTCCTCACATTTCTGTGGCAGAAAGTTCTGGAATCTTTGAGGAGCAACAAATTTCCTTCCACCCAGCGTTCCCCCAAGTCTCCCGATAAAAATGATACCACACTTGTATGGGTAGGCCTAGCGCCCGTGACAGGAAATGCCCCAAAGTGCAACGTGGACACATCCACATTTTTGAAAGAAAACAGAGGTGTTTTTTGCAAAGTGCCTACCTGTAGATTTTGGCCTCCAGCTCAGCCGGCACCTAGGGAAACCTACCAAACCTGTGCATTTCTGAATAATAGAGACCTAGGGGAATCCAAGATGGGGTGACTTGTGTGGCTCGGACCAGGTTCTGTTACCCAGAATCCTTTGCAAACTTCAAAATTTGGCTAAAAAAACACATGTTCCTCACATTTCTGTGGCAGAAAGTTCTGGAATCTGAGAGGAGCCACAAATTTCCTTCCACCCAGCGTTTCCCCAAGTCTCCCGATAAAAATGATACCGCACTTGTATGGGTAGGCCTAGCGCCCGCGACAGGAAACGCCCCAAAGCGCAACGTGGACACATCCAAATTTTTTAAAGAAAACAGAGGTGTTTTTTGCAAAGTGCCTACCTGTAGATTTTGGCCTCCAGCTCAGCCGGCACCTAGGGAAACCTACCAAACCTGTGCATTTCTGAAAACTAGAGACCTAGGGGAATCCAAGATGGGGTGACTTGTGTGGCTCGGACCAGGTTCTGTTACCCAGAATCCTTTGCAAACTTCAAAATTTGGCTAAAAAAACACATGTTCCTCACATTTCTGTGGCAGAAAGTTCTGGAATCTGAGAGGAGCCACAAATTTCCTTCCACCCAGCGTTCCCCCAAGTCTCCCGATAAAAATGATACCTCACTTGTGTGAGTAGGCCTAGCGCCCGCGACAGGAAACGCCCCAAAGCGCAACTTGGACACATCCAATTTTTTGAAAGAAAACAGAGGTGTTTTTTGCAAAGTGCCTACCTGTAGATTTTGGCCTCCAGCCCAGCCGGCACCTAGGGAAACCTACCAAACCTGTGCATTTCTGAAATCTAGAGACCTAGGGGAATCCAAGATGGGGTGACTTGTGTGGCTCGGACCAGGTTCTCTTACCCAGAATCGTTTGCAAACTTTAAAATTTGGCTAAAAAAACACATGTTCCTCACAATTCTGTGGCAGAAAGTTCTGGAATCTGAGAGGAGCCACAAATTTCCTTAAACCCAGTGTTTCCCCAAGTCTCCCGATAAAAATGATACCTCACTTGTGTGGGTAGGCCTAGCGCCCGCGACAGGAAACGCCCCAAAGCGCAACGTGGACACATCTACATTTTTTAAAGAAAACAGAGGTGTTTTTTGCAAAGTGCCTACCTGTAGATTTTGGCCTCTAGCTCAGCCGGCACCTAGGGAAACCTACCAAACCTGTGCATTTCTGAAAACTAGAGACCTAGGGGAATCCAAGATGGGGTGACTTGTGTGGCTCGGACCAGGTTCTGTTACCCAGAATTGTTTGCAAACCTCAAAATTTGGCTTAAAAAACACATGTTCCTCACATATCTGTGGCACAAAGTTCTGGAATCTGAGACGAGCCACAAATTTCCTTCCACCCAGCGTTCCCCTAAGTCTCCCGATAAAAATGATACCTCACTTGTGTGGGTAGGCCTAGCGCCCGCGACAGGAAACGCCCCAAAGCGCAACGTGCACACATCCAATTTTTTGAAAGAAAACAGAGGTGTTTTTTGCAAAGTGCCTACCTGTAGATTTTGGCCTCTAGCTCAGCCGGCACCTAGGGAAACCTACAAAACATGTGCATTTCTGAAAACTAGAGACCTAGGGGAATCCAAGACGGGGTGACTTGTGTGGCTCGGACCAGGTTCTGTTACACAGAATCCTTTGCAAACCTCAAAATTTGGCTAAAAAAACACATGTTCCTCACATTTCTGTGGCAGAAAGTTCTGGAATCTGAGAGGAGCAACAAATTTCCTTCCACCCAGCGTTCCCCCAAGTCTCCCGATAAAAATGATACCACACTTGTATGGGTAGGCCTAGCGCCCGTGACAGGAAATGCCCCAAAGTGCAACGTGGACACATCCACATTTTTGAAAGAAAACAGAGGTGTTTTTTGCAAAGTGCCTACCTGTAGATTTTGGCCTCCAGCTCAGCCGGCACCTAGGGAAACCTACCAAACCTGTGCATTTCTGAATAATAGAGACCTAGGGGAATCCAAGATGGGGTGACTTGTGTGGCTCGGACCAGGTTCTGTTACCCAGAATCCTTTGCAAACTTCAAAATTTGGCTAAAAAAACACATGTTCCTCACATTTCTGTGGCAGAAAGTTCTGGAATCTGAGAGGAGCCACAAATTTCCTTCCACCCAGCGTTTCCCCAAGTCTCCCGATAAAAATGATACCGCACTTGTATGGGTAGGCCTAGCGCCCGCGACAGGAAACGCCCCAAAGCGCAACGTGGACACATCCAAATTTTTTAAAGAAAACAGAGGTGTTTTTTGCAAAGTGCCTACCTGTAGATTTTGGCCTCCAGCTCAGCCGGCACCTAGGGAAACCTACCAAACCTGTGCATTTCTGAAAACTAGAGACCTAGGGGAATCCAAGATGGGGTGACTTGTGTGGCTCGGACCAGGTTCTGTTACCCAGAATCCTTTGCAAACTTCAAAATTTGGCTAAAAAAACACATGTTCCTCACATTTCTGTGGCAGAAAGTTCTGGAATCTGAGAGGAGCCACAAATTTCCTTCCACCCAGCGTTCCCCCAAGTCTCCCGATAAAAATGATACCTCACTTGTGTGAGTAGGCCTAGCGCCCGCGACAGGAAACGCCCCAAAGCGCAACTTGGACACATCCAATTTTTTGAAAGAAAACAGAGGTGTTTTTTGCAAAGTGCCTACCTGTAGATTTTGGCCTCCAGCCCAGCCGGCACCTAGGGAAACCTACCAAACCTGTGCATTTCTGAAATCTAGAGACCTAGGGGAATCCAAGATGGGGTGACTTGTGTGGCTCGGACCAGGTTCTCTTACCCAGAATCGTTTGCAAACTTTAAAATTTGGCTAAAAAAACACATGTTCCTCACAATTCTGTGGCAGAAAGTTCTGGAATCTGAGAGGAGCCACAAATTTCCTTCCACCCAGTGTTTCCCCAAGTCTCCCGATAAAAATGATACCTCACTTGTGTGGGTAGGCCTAGCGCCCGCGACAGGAAACGCCCCAAAGCGCAACGTGGACACATCTACATTTTTTAAAGAAAACAGAGGTGTTTTTTGCAAAGTGCCTACCTGTAGATTTTGGCCTCTAGCTCAGCCGGCACCTAGGGAAACCTACCAAACCTGTGCATTTCTGAAAACTAGAGACCTAGGGGAATCCAAGATGGGGTGACTTGTGTGGCTCGGACCAGGTTCTGTTACCCAGAATTGTTTGCAAACCTCAAAATTTGGCTTAAAAAACACATGTTCCTCACATATCTGTGGCACAAAGTTCTGGAATCTGAGACGAGCCACAAATTTCCTTCCACCCAGCGTTCCCCTAAGTCTCCCGATAAAAATGATACCTCACTTGTGTGGGTAGGCCTAGCGCCCGCGACAGGAAACGCCCCAAAGCGCAACGTGCACACATCCAATTTTTTGAAAGAAAACAGAGGTGTTTTTTGCCAAGTGCCTACCTGTAGATTTTGGCCTCTAGCTCAGCCGGCACCTAGGGAAACCTACCAAACCTGTGCATTTCTGAAAACTAGAGACCTAGGGGAATCCAAGATGGGGTGACTTGTGTGGCTCGGACCAGGTTCTGTTACCTAGAATCCTTTGCAAACCTCAAAATTTGGCTTAAAAAACACACGTTCCTCACATTTCTGTGGCAGAAAGTTCTGGAATCTGAGAGGAGCCACAAATTTCCTTCCACCCAGCATTTCCCCAAGTCTCCTGATAAAAATGATACCTCACTTGTGTGGGTAGGCCTAGCGCCCGCGACAGGAAACGCCCCAAAGCGCAACGTGGACACATTCAAATTTTTTAAAGAAAACAGAGGTGTTTTTTGCAAAGTGCCTACCTGTAGATTTTGGCCTCTAGCTCAGCCGCCACCTAGGGAAACCTACCAAACCTGTGCATTTCTGAAAACTAGAGACCTAGGGGAATCCAAGATGGGGTGACTTGTGTGGCTCGGACCAGGTTCTCTTACCCAGAATCGTTTGCAAACTTCAAAATTTGGCTAAAAAAACACATGTTCCTCACATTTCTGTGGCAGAAAGTTCTGGAATCTGAGAGGAGCCGCAAATTTCCTTCCACCCAGCGTTCCCCCAAGTCTCCCGATAAAAATGATACCTGACTTGTGTGAGTAGGCCTAGCGCCCGCGACAGGAAACGCCCCAAAACGCAACGTGGACACATCCAATTTTTTGAAAGAAAACAGAGGTGTTTTTTGCAAAGTGCCTACCTTTAGATTTTGACCTCTAGCTCAGCCGGCACCTAGGGAAACCTACCAAACATGTGCATTTCTGAAAACTAGAGACCTAGGGGAATCCAAGATGGGGTGACTTGTGTGGCTCGGACCAGGTTCTGTTACCTAGAATCCTTTGCAAACCTCAAAATTTGGCTTAAAAAACACACGTTCCTCACATTTCTGTGGCAGAAAAATCTGGAATCTGAGAGGAGCCACAAATTTCCTTCCACCCAGCGTTCCCCTAAGTCTCCCGATAAAAATGATACCTCACTTGTGTGGGTAGGCCTAGCGCCTGCGACAGGAAACGCACCAAAGCGCAACGTGCACACATCCAATTTTTTGAAAGAAAACAGAGGTGTTTTTTGCAAAGTGCCTACCTGTAGATTTTGGCCTCTAGCTCAGCCGGCACCTAGGGAAACCTACCAAACCTGTGCATTTCTGAAAACTAGAGACCTAGGGGAATCCAAGATGGGGTGACTTGTGTGGCTCGGACCAGGTTCTGTTACCTAGAATCATTTGCAAACCTCAAAATTTGGCTAAAAAAACACATGTTCCTCATATTTCTGTGGCAGAAAGTTCTGGAATCTGGGAGGAGCCACAAATTTCCTTCCACCCAGCGTTCCCCCAAGTCTCCCGATAAAAATGATACCTCACTTGTATGGGTAGGCCTAGCGCCCGCAACAGGAAACGCCCCAAAGCGCAACGTGGACACATCCAAATTTTTGAAAGAAAACAGAAACAGAGGTGTTTTTTGCAAACTGCCCACCTGTAGATTGTGGCCTCTAGCTCAGCCGGCACCTAGGGAAACCTACCAAACCTGTGCATTTCTGAAAACTAGAGACCTAGGGGAATCCAAGATGGGGTGACTTGTGTGGCTCGGACCAGGTTCTGTTACCCAGAATCCTTTGCAAACCTCACAATTTGGCTAAAAAAACACATGTTCCTCACATTTCTGTGGCAGAAAGTTCTGGAATCTGAGAGGAGCCACAAATTTCCTTCCACCCAGCGTTCCCCCAAGTCTCCCGATAAAAATGATACCTCACTTGTGTGGGTAGGCCTAGCGCCAGCGACAGGAAACGCCCCAAAGCGCAACGCGGACACATCCAAATTTTTGAAAGAAAACAGAGGTGTTTTTTGCAAAGTGCCTACCTGTAGATTTTGGCCTCTAGCTCAGCCGGCACCTAGGGAAACCTACCAAACCTGTGCATTTCTGAAAACTAGAGACCTAGAGGAATCCAAGATGGGGTGACTTGTGTGACTCCGACCAGGTTCTGTTACCCAGAATCCTTTGCAAACCTCACAATTTGTCTAAAAAAACACATGTTCCTCACATTTAAGTGGCAGAAAGTTCTGGAATCTGAGAGGAGCCACAAATTTCCTTCCACCCAGCGTTCCCCCAGTGTGGGTAGGCCTAGCACCCGTGACAGGAAACGCCCCAAAGCGCAACGTGGACACATCCAATTTTTTGAAAGAAAACAGAGGTGTTTTTTGCAAACTGCCTACCTGTAGATTTTGGCCTCTAGCTCAGCCGGCACCTATGGAAACCTACCAAACCTGTGCATTTCTGAAAACTGGAGACCTAGGGGAATCCAAGATGGGGTGACTTGTGTGGCTTGGACCAGGTTCTGTTACACAGAATCCTTTGCAAACCTCAAAATTAGGCTAAAAAAACACATGTTCCTCACATTTCTGTGGCAGAAAGTTCTGGAATCTGAGAGGAGCCACAAATTTCCTTCCACCCAGCGTTTCCCCAAGTCTCCCGATAAAAATTATACCTCACTTGTGTGGGTACGCCTAGCGCCCGCGACAGGAAACGCCCCAAAGCGCAATGTGGACACATCCAATTTTTTTAAAGAAAACAGAGGTGTTTTTTGCAAAGTGCCTACCTGTAGATTTTGGCCTCTAGCTCAGCCGGCACCTAGGGAAACCTACCAAACCTGTGCATTTCTGAAAACTAGAGACCTAGAGGAATCCAAGATGGGGTGACTTGTGTGGCTCGGACCAGGTTCTGTTACCCAGAATCCTTTGCAAACCTCACAATTTGGCAAAAAAAACACATGTTCCTCACATTTCTGTGGCAGAAAGTTCTGGAATCTAAGAGGAGCCACAAATTTCCTTCCACCCAGCGTTCCCCCAGTGTGGGTAGGCCTAGCGCCCGTGACAGGAAACGCCCCAAAGCGCAACGTGGACACATCCAAATTTTTTAAAGAAAACAGAGGTGTTTTTTGCAAAGTGCCTACCTGTAGTTTTTGGCCTCTAGCTCAGCCGGCACCTAGGGAAACCTTCCAAACCTGTGCATTTCTGAAAACTAGAGACCTAGGGGAATCCAAGATGGGGTGACTTGTGTGGCTCGGACCAGGTTCTGTTACCCAGAATCCTTTGCAAACTTCAAAATTTGGCTAAAAAAACACATGTTCCTCACATTTCTGTGGCAGAAAGTTCTGGAATCTGAGAGGAGCCACAAATTTCCTTCCACCCAGCGTTCCCCCAAGTCTCCCGATAAAAATGATACCTCACTTGTGTGGGTAGGCCTAGCGCCCGTGACAGGAAACGCCCCAAAGCGCAACGCGGACACATCCAAATTTTTTAAAGAAAACAGAGGTGTTTTTTGCAAAGTGCCTACCTGTAGATTTTGGCCTCTAGCTCAGCCGGCACCTAGGGAAACCTACCAAACATGTGCATTTCTGAAAACTAGAGACCTAGCGGAATCCAAGACGGGGTGACTTGTGTGGCTCGGACCAGGTTCTGTTACCCAGAATCCTTTGCAAACCTCAAAATTTGGCTAAAAAAACACATGTTCCTCACATTTCTGTGGCAGAAAGTTCTGGAATCTGAGAGGAGCAACAAATTTCCTTCCACCCAGCGTTCCCCCAAGTCTCCCGATAAAAATGATACCACACTTGTATGGGTAGGCCTAGCGCCCGTGACAGGAAATGCCCCAAAGTGCAACGTGGACACATCCAAATTTTTGAAAGAAAACAGAGGTGTTTTTTGCAAAGTGCCTACCTGTAGATTTTGGCCTCCAGCTCAGCCGGCACCTAGGGAAACCTACCAAACCTGTGCATTTCTGAAAACTAGAGACCTAGGGGAATCCAAGATGTGGTGACTTGTGTGGCTCGGACCAGGTTCTGTTACCCAGAATCCTTTGCAAACTTCAAAATTTGGCTAAAAAAACACATGTTCCTCACATTTCTGTGGCAGAAAGTTCTGGAATCTGAGAGGAGCCACAAATTTCCTTCCACCCAGCGTTTCCCCAAGTCTCCCGATAAAAATGATACCGCACTTGTATGGGTAGGCCTAGCGCCCGCGACAGGAAACGCCCCAAAGCGCAACGTGGACACATCCAAATTTTTTAAAGAAAACAGAGGTGTTTTTTGCAAAGTGCCTACCTGTAGATTTTGGCCTCCAGCTCAGCCGGCACCTAGGGAAACCTACCAAACCTGTGCATTTCTGAAAACTAGAGACCTAGGGGAATCCAAGATGGGGTGACTTGTGTGGCTCGGACCAGGTTCTGTTACCCAGAATCCTTTGCAAACTTCAAAATTTGGCTAAAAAAACACATGTTCCTCACATTTCTGTGGCAGAAAGTTCTGGAATCTGAGAGGAGCCACAAATTTCCTTCCACCCAGCGTTCCCCCAAGTCTCCCGATAAAAATGATACCTCACTTGTGTGAGTAGGCCTAGCGCCCGCGACAGGAAACGCCCCAAAGCGCAACTTGGACACATCCAATTTTTTGAAAGAAAACAGAGGTGTTTTTTGCAAAGTGCCTACCTGTAGATTTTGGCCTCCAGCCCAGCCGGCACCTAGGGAAACCTACCAAACCTGTGCATTTCTGAAATCTAGAGACCTAGGGGAATCCAAGATGGGGTGACTTGTGTGGCTCGGACCAGGTTCTCTTACCCAGAATCGTTTGCAAACTTTAAAATTTGGCTAAAAAAACACATGTTCCTCACAATTCTGTGGCAGAAAGTTCTGGAATCTGAGAGGAGCCACAAATTTCCTTCCACCCAGTGTTTCCCCAAGTCTCCCGATAAAAATGATACCTCACTTGTGTGGGTAGGCCTAGCGCCCGCGACAGGAAACGCCCCAAAGCGCAACGTGGACACATCTACATTTTTTAAAGAAAACAGAGGTGTTTTTTGCAAAGTGCCTACCTGTAGATTTTGGCCTCTAGCTCAGCCGGCACCTAGGGAAACCTACCAAACCTGTGCATTTCTGAAAACTAGAGACCTAGGGGAATCCAAGATGGGGTGACTTGTGTGGCTCGGACCAGGTTCTGTTACCCAGAATTGTTTGCAAACCTCAAAATTTGGCTTAAAAAACACATGTTCCTCACATATCTGTGGCACAAAGTTCTGGAATCTGAGACGAGCCACAAATTTCCTTCCACCCAGCGTTCCCCTAAGTCTCCCGATAAAAATGATACCTCACTTGTGTGGGTAGGCCTAGCGCCCGCGACAGGAAACGCCCCAAAGCGCAACGTGCACACATCCAATTTTTTGAAAGAAAACAGAGGTGTTTTTTGCCAAGTGCCTACCTGTAGATTTTGGCCTCTAGCTCAGCCGGCACCTAGGGAAACCTACCAAACCTGTGCATTTCTGAAAACTAGAGACCTAGGGGAATCCAAGATGGGGTGACTTGTGTGGCTCGGACCAGGTTCTGTTACCTAGAATCCTTTGCAAACCTCAAAATTTGGCTTAAAAAACACACGTTCCTCACATTTCTGTGGCAGAAAGTTCTGGAATCTGAGAGGAGCCACAAATTTCCTTCCACCCAGCATTTCCCCAAGTCTCCCGATAAAAATGATACCTCACTTGTGTGGGTAGGCCTAGCGCCCGCGACAGGAAACGCCCCAAAGCGCAACGTGGACACATTCAAATTTTTTAAAGAAAACAGAGGTGTTTTTTGCAAAGTGCCTACCTGTAGATTTTGGCCTCTAGCTCAGCCGCCACCTAGGGAAACCTACCAAACCTGTGCATTTCTGAAAACTAGAGACCTAGGGGAATCCAAGATGGGGTGACTTGTGTGGCTCGGACCAGGTTCTCTTACCCAGAATCGTTTGCAAACTTCAAAATTTGGCTAAAAAAACACATGTTCCTCACATTTCTGTGGCAGAAAGTTCTGGAATCTGAGAGGAGCCGCAAATTTCCTTCCACCCAGCGTTCCCCCAAGTCTCCCGATAAAAATGATACCTGACTTGTGTGAGTAGGCCTAGCGCCCGCGACAGGAAACGCCCCAAAACGCAACGTGGACACATCCAATTTTTTGAAAGAAAACAGAGGTGTTTTTTGCAAAGTGCCTACCTTTAGATTTTGACCTCTAGCTCAGCCGGCACCTAGGGAAACCTACCAAACATGTGCATTTCTGAAAACTAGAGACCTAGGGGAATCCAAGATGGGGTGACTTGTGTGGCTCGGACCAGGTTCTGTTACCTAGAATCCTTTGCAAACCTCAAAATTTGGCTTAAAAAACACACGTTCCTCACATTTCTGTGGCAGAAAAATCTGGAATCTGAGAGGAGCCACAAATTTCCTTCCACCCAGCGTTCCCCTAAGTCTCCCGATAAAAATGATACCTCACTTGTGTGGGTAGGCCTAGCGCCTGCGACAGGAAACGCACCAAAGCGCAACGTGCACACATCCAATTTTTTGAAAGAAAACAGAGGTGTTTTTTGCAAAGTGCCTACCTGTAGATTTTGGCCTCTAGCTCAGCCGGCACCTAGGGAAACCTACCAAACCTGTGCATTTCTGAAAACTAGAGACCTAGGGGAATCCAAGATGGGGTGACTTGTGTGGCTCGGACCAGGTTCTGTTACCTAGAATCATTTGCAAACCTCAAAATTTGGCTAAAAAAACACATGTTCCTCATATTTCTGTGGCAGAAAGTTCTGGAATCTGGGAGGAGCCACAAATTTCCTTCCACCCAGCGTTCCCCCAAGTCTCCCGATAAAAATGATACCTCACTTGTGTGGGTAGGCCTAGCGCCCGCAACAGGAAACGCCCCAAAGCGCAACGTGGACACATCCAAATTTTTGAAAGAAAACAGAAACAGAGGTGTTTTTTGCAAACTGCCCACCTGTAGATTGTGGCCTCTAGCTCAGCCGGCACCTAGGGAAACCTACCAAACCTGTGCATTTCTGAAAACTAGAGACCTAGGGGAATCCAAGATGGGGTGACTTGTGTGGCTCGGACCAGGTTCTGTTACCCAGAATCCTTTGCAAACCTCACAATTTGGCTAAAAAAACACATGTTCCTCACATTTCTGTGGCAGAAAGTTCTGGAATCTGAGAGGAGCCACAAATTTCCTTCCACCCAGCGTTCCCCCAAGTCTCCCGATAAAAATGATACCTCACTTGTGTGGGTAGGCCTAGCGCCAGCGACAGGAAACGCCCCAAAGCGCAACGCGGACACATCCAAATTTTTGAAAGAAAACAGAGGTGTTTTTTGCAAAGTGCCTACCTGTAGATTTTGGCCTCTAGCTCAGCCGGCACCTAGGGAAACCTACCAAACCTGTGCATTTCTGAAAACTAGAGACCTAGAGGAATCCAAGATGGGGTGACTTGTGTGACTCCGACCAGGTTCTGTTACCCAGAATCCTTTGCAAACCTCACAATTTGTCTAAAAAAACACATGTTCCTCACATTTAAGTGGCAGAAAGTTCTGGAATCTGAGAGGAGCCACAAATTTCCTTCCACCCAGCGTTCCCCCAGTGTGGGTAGGCCTAGCACCCGTGACAGGAAACGCCCCAAAGCGCAACGTGGACACATCCAATTTTTTGAAAGAAAACAGAGGTGTTTTTTGCAAACTGCCTACCTGTAGATTTTGGCCTCTAGCTCAGCCGGCACCTATGGAAACCTACCAAACCTGTGCATTTCTGAAAACTGGAGACCTAGGGGAATCCAAGATGGGGTGACTTGTGTGGCTTGGACCAGGTTCTGTTACACAGAATCCTTTGCAAACCTCAAAATTAGGCTAAAAAAACACATGTTCCTCACATTTCTGTGGCAGAAAGTTCTGGAATCTGAGAGGAGCCACAAATTTCCTTCCACCCAGCGTTTCCCCAAGTCTCCCGATAAAAATTATACCTCACTTGTGTGGGTACGCCTAGCGCCCGCGACAGGAAACGCCCCAAAGCGCAATGTGGACACATCCAATTTTTTTAAAGAAAACAGAGGTGTTTTTTGCAAAGTGCCTACCTGTTGATTTTGGCCTCTAGCTCAGCCGGCACCTAGGGAAACCTACCAAACCTGTGCATTTCTGAAAACTAGAGACCTAGAGGAATCCAAGATGGGGTGACTTGTGTGGCTCGGACCAGGTTCTGTTACCCAGAATCCTTTGCAAACCTCACAATTTGGCAAGAAAAACACATGTTCCTCACATTTCTGTGGCAGAAAGTTCTGGAATCTAAGAGGAGCCACAAATTTCCTTCCACCCAGCGTTCCCCCAGTGTGGGTAGGCCTAGCGCCCGTGACAGGAAACGCCCCAAAGCGCAACGTGGACACATCCAAATTTTTTAAAGAAAACAGAGGTGTTTTTTGCAAAGTGCCTACCTGTAGTTTTTGGCCTCTAGCTCAGCCGGCACCTAGGGAAACCTTCCAAACCTGTGCATTTCTGAAAACTAGAGACCTAGGGGAATCCAAGATGGGGTGACTTGTGTGGCTCGGACCAGGTTCTGTTACCCAGAATCCTTTGCAAACTTCAAAATTTGGCTAAAAAAACACATGTTCCTCACATTTCTGTGGCAGAAAGTTCTGGAATCTGAGAGGAGCCACAAATTTCCTTCCACCCAGCGTTCCCCCAAGTCTCCCGATAAAAATGATACCTCACTTGTGTGGGTAGGCCTAGCGCCCGTGACAGGAAACGCCCCAAAGCGCAACGCGGACACATCCAAATTTTTTAAAGAAAACAGAGGTGTTTTTTGCAAAGTGCCTACCTGTAGATTTTGGCCTCTAGCTCAGCCGGCACCTAGGGAAACCTACCAAACATGTGCATTTCTGAAAACTAGAGACCTAGCGGAATCCAAGACGGGGTGACTTGTGTGGCTCGGACCAGGTTCTGTTACCCAGAATCCTTTGCAAACCTCAAAATTTGGCTAAAAAAACACATGTTCCTCACATTTCTGTGGCAGAAAGTTCTGGAATCTGAGAGGAGCAACAAATTTCCTTCCACCCAGCGTTCCCCCAAGTCTCCCGATAAAAATGATACCACACTTGTATGGGTAGGCCTAGCGCCCGTGACAGGAAATGCCCCAAAGTGCAACGTGGACACATCCAAATTTTTGAAAGAAAACAGAGGTGTTTTTTGCAAAGTGCCTACCTGTAGATTTTGGCCTCCAGCTCAGCCGGCACCTAGGGAAACCTACCAAACCTGTGCATTTCTGAAAACTAGAGACCTAGGGGAATACAAGATGTGGTGACTTGTGTGGCTCGGACCAGGTTCTGTTACCCAGAATCCTTTGCAAACTTCAAAATTTGGCTAAAAAAACACATGTTCCTCACATTTCTGTGGCAGAAAGTTCTGGAATCTGAGAGGAGCCACAAATTTCCTTCCACCCAGCATTCCCCCAAGTCTCCCGATAAAAATGATACCTCACTTGTGTGGGTAGGCCTAGCGCCCGTGACAGGAAACGCCCCAAAGCGCAACGCGGACACATCCAAATTTTTGAAAGAAAACAAAGGTGTTTTTTGCAAAGTGCCTACCTGTAGATTTTGGCCTCTAGCTCAGCCGGCACCTAGGGAAACGTACCAAACCTGTGCATTTCTGAAAACTAGAGACCTAGGGGAATCCAAGATGGGGTGACTTGTGTGGCTCGGACCAGGTTCTCTTACCCAGAATCCTTTGCAAACCTCAAAATTTGGCTAAAAAAACACATGTTCCTCACATTTCTGTGGCAGAAAGTTCTGGAATCTGAGAGGAGCCACAAATTTCCTTCCACCCAGCGTTCCCCCAAGTCTCCCGATAAAAATGATACCTCACTTGTGTGAGTAGGCCTAGCGCCCGCGACAGGAAACGCCCCAAAACGCAACGTGGACACATCCAATTTTTTGAAAGAAAACAGAGGTGTTTTTTGCAAAGTGCCTACCTTTAGATTTTGACCTCTAGCTCAGCTGGCACCTAGGGAAACCTACCAAACATGTGCATTTCTGAAAACTAGAGACCTAGGGGAATCCAAGATGGGGTGACTTGTGTGGCTCGGACCAGGTTCTGTTACCTAGAATCCTTTGCAAACCTCAAAATTTGGCTTAAAAAACACATGTTCCTCACATTTCTGTGGCAGAAAGTTCTGGAATGTGAGAGGAGCCACAAATTTCCTTCCACCCAGCGTTCCCCTAAGTCTCCCGATAAAAATGATACCTCACTTGTGTGGGTAGGCCTAGCGCCCGCGACAGGAAACGCCCCAAAGCACAACGTGCACACATCCAATTTTTTGAAAGAAAACAGAGGTGTTTTTTGCAAAGTGCCTACCTGTAGATTTTGGCCTCTAGCTCAGCCGGCACCTAGGGAAACCTACCAAACCTGTGCATTTCTGAAAACTAGAGACCTAGGGGAATCCAAGATGGGGTGACTTGTGTGGCTCGGACCAGGTTCTCTTACCCAGAATCGTTTGCAAACCTCAAAATTTGGCTAAAAAAACACATGTTCCTCACATTTCTGTGGCAGAAAGTTCTGGAATCTGAGAGGAGCCACAAATTTCCTTTCACCCAGCGTTCCCCCAAGTCTCCAGATAAAAATGATACCTCACTTGTGTGAGTAGGCCTAGCGCCCGCGACAGGAAACGCCCCAAAACGCAACGTGGACACATCCAATTTTTTTAAAGAAAACAGAGGTGTTTTTTGCAAAGTGCCTACCTTTAGATTTTGACCTCTAGCTCAGCCGGCACCTAGGGAAACCTACCAAACATGTGCATTTCTGAAAACTAGAGACCTAGGGGAATCCAAGATGGGGTGACTTGTGTGGCTCGGACCAGGTTCTGTTACCTAGAATCCTTTGCAAACCTCAAAATTTGGCTTAAAAAACACACGTTCCTCACATTTCTGTGGCAGAAAGTTCTGGAATCTGAGAGGAGCCACAAATTTCCTTCCACCCAGCGTTCCCCTAAGTCTCCCGATAAAAATGATACCTCACTTGTGTGGGTAGGCCTAGCGCCCGCGACAGGAAACGCCCCAAAGCGCAACGTGCACACATCCAATTTTTTGAAAGAAAACAGAGGTGTTTTTTGCAAAGTGCCTACCTGTAGATTTTGGCCTCTAGCTCAGCCGGCACCTAGGGAAACCTACCAAACCTGTGTATTTCTGAAAACTAGAGACCTAGGGGAATCCAAGATGGGGTGACTTGTGTGGCTCGGACTAGGTTCTGTTACCTAGAATCCTTTGCAAACCTCAAAATTTGGCTAAAAAAACACATGTTCCTCATATTTCTGTGGCAGAAAGTTCTGGAATCTGGGAGGAGCCACAAATTTCCTTCCACCCAGCGTTCCCCCAAGTCTCCCGATAAAAATGATACCTCACTTGTGTGGGTAGGCCTAGCGCCCGCAACAGGAAACGCCCCAAAGCGCAACATGGACACATCCAAATTTTTGAAAGAAAACAGAAACAGAGGTGTTTTTTGCAAAGTGCCCACCTGTAGATTGTGGCCTCTAGCTCAGCCGGCACCTAGGGAAACCTACCAAACATGTGCATTTCTGAAAACTAGAGACCTAGGGGAATCCAAGATGGGGTGACTTGTGTGGCTCGGACCAGGTTCTGTTACCTAGAATCCTTTGCAAACCTCAAAATTTGGCTTAAAAAACACACGTTCCTCACATTTCTGTGGCAGAAAGTTCTGGAATCTGAGAGGAGCCACAAATTTCCTTCCACCCAGCATTCCCCCAGTGTGGGTAGGCCAAGCGCCCGTGACAGGAAACGCCCCAAAGCGCAACGTGGACACATCCAAATTTTTGAAAGAAAACAGAGGTGTTTTTTGCAAAGTGCCTACCTGTAGTTTTTGGCCTCTAGCTCAGCGGGCACCTAGGGAAACCTACCAAACCTGTGCATTTCTGAAAACTAGAGACCTAGGGGAATCCAAGATGGGGTGACTTGTGTGGCTCGGACCAGGTTCTGTTACCCAGAATCCTTTGCAAACTTCAAAATTTGGCTAAAAAAACACATGTTCCTCACATTTCTGTGGCAGAAAGTTCTGGAATCTGAGAGGAGCCACAAATTTACTTCCACCCAGCGTTCCCCCAAGTCTCCCGATAAAAATGATACCTCACTTGTGTGGGTAGGCCTAGCGCCAGCGACAGGAAACGCCCCAAAGCGCAACGCGGACACATCCAAATTTTTGAAAGAAAACAGAGGTGTTTTTTGCGAAGTGCCTACCTGTAGATTTTGGCCTCTAGCTCAGCCGGCACCTAGGGAAACCTACCAAACCTGTGCATTTCTGAAAACTAGAGACCTAGAGGAATCCAAGATGGGGTGACTTGTGTGACTCCGACCAGGTTCTGTTACCCAGAATCCTTTGGAAACCTCACAATTTGTCTAAAAAAACACATGTTCCTCACATTTCTGTGGCAGAAAGTTCTGGAATCTGAGAGGAGCCACAAATTTCCTTCCACCCAGCGTTCCCCCAGTGTGGGTAGGCCTAGCGCCCGTGACAGGAAACGCCCCAAAGCGCAACGTGGACACATCCAAATTTTTGAAAGAAAACAGAGGTGTTTTTTGCAAAGTGCCTACCTGTAGTTATTGGCCTCTAGCTCAGCTGGCACCCAGGGAAACCTACCAAACCTGTGCATTTCTGAAAACTAGAGACGTAGGGGAATCCAAGATGGGGTGACTTGTGTGGCTCGGACCAGGTTCTGTTACCCAGAATCCTTAGCAAACTTCAAAATTTGGCTAAAAAAAACACATGTTCCTCACATTTCTGTGTGCAGAAAGTTCTGGAATCTGAGAGGAGCCACAAATTTCCTTCCACCCAGCGTTCCCCCAAGTCTCCCGATAAAAATGATACCTCACTTGTGTGGGTAGGCCTAGCGCCCGCGACAGGAAACGCCCCAAAGCGAAACGCGGACACATCCAAATTTTTGAAAGAAAACAGAGGTGTTTTTTGCAAAGTGCCTACCTGTAGATTTTGGCCTCTAGCTCAGCCGGCACCTAGGGAAACCTACCAAACCTGTGCATTTCTGAAAACTAGAGACCTAGGGGAATCCAAGATGGGGGTGACTTGTGTGGCTCGGACCAGGTTCTGTTACCCAGAATCCTTTGCAAACCTCAAAATTTGGCTAAAAAAACACATGTTCCTCACATTTCTGTGGCAGAAAGTTCTGGAATCTGAGAGGAGCAACAAATTTCCTTCCACCCAGCGTTCCCCCAAGTCTCCCGATAAAAATGATACCGCACTTGTATGGGAAGGCCTAGCGCCCGTGACAGGAAATGCCCCAAAGCGCAACGTGGACACATCCAAATTTTTGAA